>NC_134311.1:61080204-62280204 GCF_949628215.1 Phalacrocorax aristotelis
AATTAGGTTTGACGAGGGAAGGGAGTATGGCCAGGCTCACTAGAAAGGTGCCTAGGAGTGGTGTGCCAAGGTCAGGGGTGAAATCAGTAGCCCAGCTCAAGTGCACCTACACCAATGCATGCAGCACGGGCAACAAACAGGAGAGGCTGGAAGCCACTGGGCAGCAGGATAGCTACGACTTAGTCGCCATCACAGAGACGTGGTTGGATGACTTTTATGACTGGAATGCTACAGTGGATGGCTATAACCTCTTCAGAAAGGATAGGCAAGGAAGGAGAGGTGGTGGGGTGGCTCTGTTTGTTAGGGTTTCAAGTCTATGGAGCTCAGCCATTGTGATGATAAGGTCAAGTGCTTATGGGTGAGGATGAGGGGGAAGGCCAACAAGGCAGATATTCTGCTGGGGGTCTGTTACAGGCCGCCCAACCAGGATGAAGAGGTAGATGAATCATTCTACAAGCAGATGGCGAAAGTATCATGGTCAGTTGCCCTTGTTCTAGTGGGGGACTTCAACTCACCGGGTGTCTGCTGGAAATACAACACAGCAGAGGGGAAAGTCTAGGAGGTTCCTGGAGTGTGTGGAAGATATTTTCCTGACACAGCTGGTAAGTGAGCTTACCAGGGCAGGGGGCCTCACTTGACCTGCTGTTCACAAACAGAGAAAGACTGGTGGGAGGTGTGGTGGCTGGAGGCCATCTTGGGCTTAGTGACCATAATATGATTGAGTTCTCCATTCTTGGGGAAGTAAAGGGTGTGGGGGGGTCAGCAAAATCACTACCGTGGACTTCTGGAGGGCAGACTTTGGCCTGTTCAGGACGCTGGTTGAGAGAGTCCCTTGGGAGGCAGTCCTGAAGGGCAAAGGGGTCCAGGAAGGCTGGACACTCTTCAGGAAGGAACTCTTGAAGTCCCAGGAGCAGGCTGTCCCCATGTGCTGTAAGACAAAGCTGCAGGGGAGGTGACTGGCCTGGCTGAACAGGGAGATTTTTCTGGCACTCAGGAAAAAAAGGAGTTAACCACTTTTGGAAGAAGGGGCAGGCAACTCAAGGAGAGTACAGGGGTCTCGTTAGGTCTTGCAGAGAGAAAATTAGACAAGCAAAAGCCCAGCTAGAACTCAACCTCACCACTGCTATAAGGGATAACAAAAAAAGTTTTTACAAATACATTAACAACAGTAAGAGAGCCAAGTGGATCTCCATCCTCTTGGATGCAGAGGGGAACACCACCACCAGGGATGAGGAGAAGGCTGAGGTACTTAATGACTTCTTTGCCTCAGTCTTTAATAGTCAAATGAGTTATCCCCAGGACATTCAGCCCCCTGAGCTGGAAGGCAAGGATGGAGAGCAGGATAAACTCCCCATAATCCCGAAGGAAGCAGTTTATGACCTGCTGTGCCACCTGGACACACACAAGTCTATGGGGCTGGATGGGATCCACCCGAGAGTACTAAGGGAACTGGCAGAGGAGCTTGCCAAACCAGTCTCCAACATGTATCAGCAGTCCTGGTTAACAGGGGAGGCCCTAGGCAACTGGAGGCTTGTGGATGTGATGCCCATCTACAAGAAGGGCCGGAAGGAGGATCTGGGGAACTACGAGCCTGTCAGCCTGACCTTAGTACCGGGGAAGATCATGGAGCCGTTCATCTTGAGTGCACTCACCAGGCAAGTGCAGGACTATCAAGGGATCTGGCCCAGCCAGCATGATTTCATGAAAGGCAGGTCCTGCCTGACCAACCTGATCTCCTCCTATGACCAGGTGACCCGCTTAGTGGATGAGGGAAGGGCTGTGGCTGTTGCCTACCTGGACTTTAGCAAAGCCTTTGACACTGTCTCCTACAGCATCCTCCTAGAGAAGCTGGTGGATCATGGCTTAGACAGGTGTACTCTTTGCTGGGTAAAATACTGCCTGGGTGGCCAAGCCCAGAGGGTTGTGGTGAACGGAGCTAAATCCAGTTGGTGGCTGGTCACAAGTGGTGTTCCCCAGGGCTCTGTTTTGGGGCCAGTCTTGTTTAATATCTTTATTAATGACCTGGATGAGGGGATCGAGTGCACCCTCAGTACGTTTGCAGATGACATCAAGTTGGATGGGAGTGTCAATCTGCTTGAGGGTAGGAAGGCTCTGCAGAGGTATCTGGACAGGCTGAATCGATGGGCCAAGGTCAACTGTATGAGGTTCAACAAGGCAAAGAGCCCAGTCCTGCACTTGGGTCATAAGAAACCCATGCAATGCTACAGGCTTGGGGAAGAGTGGCTTGAAAGCTGCCTGGCGGATAAGGACCTGGGAGTGCTGGTCGAGAGCTGGCTGAACATGAGCCGGCAGTGTGCTCAGGTGGCAAAGGCCAACAGCATCCTGACTTATATCAGGAATAGTGTGGGAAGCAGGAGTAGGGAAGTGATTGTGCCCTTGTACTCGGCACTGGTGAGGCTGCACCTCGAATACTGTGTTTCCTGCCCATCAGTACAAGAAGGACATTGTGTTGCTGGAGTGTGTCCAGAGAAGGGCAATGAGGCTGGTGAAGGGTCTGAAGAACAAGTCTTATGAGGAGCAGCTGAAGGAGCTGGGGTTGTTTAGACTGGAGGAGAGAAGGGTGAGGGGAGACCTTATCGCTCTCTACAACTACTTGAAAGGAGGTTGTAGTGAGGTGGGTGTTGGTTTCTTCTCCCAAGTAAAAAGCAATAGGATGAGAGGAAATGAACTCAAGCTGCATCAGGGGAGGTTTAGATTGGATATTAGGAAAAAATTCTTTACTAGAAGAGTGGTCAGGCATTGGAACAGGCTGCCCAGAGGTGGTGGAATCACCATCCCTGGAGGTGTTCAAAAAACATCTGGCCGTGGCACTTTAGGACATGGTTTAGGAGACATGGTGGTGTTGGGTTGATAGTTGGACGTGATGATCTTAGAGATCTTTTCCAACCATAATGATTCTATTCTATGATTTCAATAACCTGGAGAACTTTGAAGGATCCTAGGTACTATGGTGACTCAGATAATAAGCAGTGATAATAAATTCAGCTGTTGCATTTCACAGAATCAAAAGTCATTTGAGATGATAAGTTATTGTCTTATTGATGAGAAAGTAAATGTGTAGGGGTAGACATGCCTAGGAATGATGACTGCTGAAACAGGAAATATGACAGCTCTCTGAAATGAAACATTGATTCAAGAAATGTTGCTTATCAAAAGGAAGCTAGATATGAATTGCTGTGAAGGTTGTATGGAAATCACATTCAGCTTCAGAAAATAAAATTATTAGAACTGTGGGTTCTATATTACAAAACAGCATCTCCCAGAGGAAATGTCATCAAACATGAGGAAATACCAGGACTGTCACTAAACATGCCATCCTCAAGACGACAGCTGCAGTGGGACCTATTCTGCTGATTTATCATAGCAGCCAGAATATGCTGTCTCAATGAGAAAGAGCAAATTTTATTATAATTAGTCTGGGATAGGTCCATCATAAGTCTCTAGTGCCGTATTGCTCTATCCCATCATGCTGTGGCATTTTGGAGATGGAGCAGCCAGAGAGTTCCTAGGCCAATTCCACTGTTGTCCCCCCTGCAAAAAAACCAGAAACTGAACAACACCCCATCCCAATCCCTTATTTGCAAGGCATAACTTGGAGCCAGATGTACAGATAATTTGAAAATGGGTAATAAACTGGTCAACAAGAATTTGTTTGGAAAACGTGAAAGGTAATCCTCCAACCATCGCACAACAAGTTGCATAAAAGAAAGATCATTATAGTACTATGTAGCAAGAGGTGTGTAGAATACATATTCCACAATCTAATACTCCACAACCAAGGAAAAAAATTTAAAGTATTGGTTAAAAATGTAAAAAAAAACAACCAACCAACCATTGATACTCATGAATTAACTTTTTATCCTTTTTGTCTCTTAAGTAATTTTTTTGACAAAAAAATAATGTATTTTTAAGGTCAGAAGCTTGAAGAAAAGCAACTGAACTAGCAAAAGAAATTAAATTAATACAGCCACATACTAGTAATTAGAGCAGTTGTGTTGACATTCAACACCGTAGTCATTTAAAGGCCAAGCACCTTTGTTAATAGTCATCCAAGTTTCTTTTGAGAGTATTGAAAAGAAAGGCATCTCCAGAGTTTTGTCCAAAATTGACCTTTAAGGCAGGTGGAATGAATCACCATTTCTTTGTCCATTACTATACATAGACTTCTAAAAGTTTATTGAACTAAAGCCCTAACCTTAAAATGACTGAAGGTAAGTGAAGTAAATTCTGTTCCTAATGAAACAATAGATTTCTTTCATCCTCCTTCCTTTGCAACAGGAACAAATAAGCTATCTAGAACAGTTGCTCGAGTTACCAGAAACAGTGTTTGTTTCTGGTATTGGAGAGAAGTCAATATTATTTTTCATATTATGTTAAAAAATTCCCAAATTATTAAGTGAAGAAAAAAATAACATAAAAGCAGTTATAGGAGATTAGACTAGGACTCCATCAAAAGCAGTGTCTTGCCTCCAGTGGTGGCTAGTAGGGGATGTCTTTGTCCAACTATAGAACAGGGAACACATAATATTTTCAGAAGACCAGGTTCTTGATAATGTTGCCAACAGCAATGCCAGAGAGTGTGTTGAAAAAACCTTATACATAGGAGCAATATGGGTTTTTTATGAAATGGAGGTTTGCTGCCTTTCCTCTCTGCAGTGTGTAGTGCCTGCTGCAAAAGAGTCTATGCTGAGATTGAAACTGTGCTATGAGGGTGTTCAAGTCTCCAAGATGCTCTTTACTAAAAGAGGAAAGATTGGAGGTCCCAGAATTATCCTTGAAGATCCAAGTCTCATTTTTAAGAATGAAAAAAACTTTATTACTGGAACAAAATGGCACATCAATAGAAAAAATTGCTGTTTTAAATGCACATGTGAAGTATAGGTCAATGACAATGCATGTGTAAGTTTTTGAAGAATTAAACAGGTTTTTATCTGAATTTCACATTGCAAAAAATTTATTCACTAGTTGGTTACTACTGTGAAGTTCACTTGACCTTTTTCATTCAGCCTTTTAAATTCAAAATAATCTAAAAATATCATAAAACACAGTACTTTTATAATTAACTGATTCATAACTTTTAAATATTCAACATTTTAATTTAGACTCACCTTGCTTGATAAATACCCTTTGAGAATTAAAAATGGAGACAAAATTGAGGCTATAGGCATGCCAAAAGAAGCAAAGCACATTCAAGATGCCTTTTTCTTTGGAGGGCAGAAGACAAGTTACTAACATGACAAATGTCAGGACATGAGGTTTGGGCTAACCTCATGAAGTACAGTAAGGAGAAATGCAGACCACTGGGTCAGAATAACCCAGGCAGGGAGTGAGTGATTGAGTAACAATTCTACTGAAAGCACGTGCAGATTTTGATGGACACCTCATTGAATATGAGCTAACATGAACAAAGCAAGCTGCATACTGAGCTACATTAGGAGGACTATGGCCAGCAGATCAATGGAAGTAGTTATTTCCCTCAGAACTTGTAAGTTACTGAAGTACTTCCTGTAGTTTTGGGGTTCCAGTTGAAGAGAGATTTGGAGAAGCCGTCAGAGATCCAGTGAAGGGCTAGCAAGATGGAATAAGGAGAGGTTGAAAGAGTTGGGCTTGTTTACTCAAGTAAAGAGAAGACTGAGGAGAGCCCTAATAGTCCGCAGCTAGTAACAGTCTAATAAGAGCTACTGAAGGATAGTTGCAAACAGTGATATAGCAAGCCCTTCTTCACAGTGGACAATGATCTAAAAAGGGACAACGGTCACAAATTGTGGCTTTGGGGCAGGTGGGTGTGTGGTTTTGACATATTTTTTCTTTTTTTCTACTGGGAGGGTAGTGCAGTGCTTTAATATGTTGCCTGGAGATGCTGTCAGATCTTCACCCTTGGAGGTTTATCCAATTCAAGTAGACAAAGTCATAGCTGAAGTGTTCTGTGTTGGTGATAGCACATCTTTCAGCAGGAGATTGAGTGAGGTGACTTCCAGAGACCCTTTCCAACCAATTTGTGATTCAGTGTTTCATTGCTGTAATGCTCAAGGACTTTACAGCAGAAGTTATTTTTCTTCACAATGAGAACTGATTGGCGAGGGACTAATATTGCTTTTTTTTTTGTAAATGTGTACTGAATATAACAAAACTAAGGTCAGTGTTTCACTCTTAATTTTATGTACTTAGTTGGATGCCGCAGGGACCTGTGATAATATTTTTTACATACTCAGAAAAAACTTGCTTTAACTTCAGTTGTGTTTATAAACTCAGAACTTTAGCAAAGCGAGCTCAGATAGCCAGAATATGAGGAAAATATAATTGCTATCTATGCCTTTCTTTAGTCCTGCTGTTTCCTTAATAATAAGATCATCCTTTCTTTTTTCTATAATTTTCCATCTAATGTACTACATACCTTCTGATCTGGGCCAAAGGGATGGCTATGAGACATACCTCTCCTCTCTTTTCTGTCTATACTTCCGCTCCCCTCTGCAGCTCCATCTTAGTGTATGAGGTAGACTCCAGTGGATAAAAAGTCTGTGTGGTCCTTTCATTAAAGATTGTGGCACAATTCACATGTACAAGGAGGACAAAGGTAATTTGCATAGTTAACCTTTAGCCTGATGTCTCCTGAACAATATATATTTAAAGTATTGGTAACTGTGTACTGGTTGTATCCACTTCAGTTCTCGGTGTGTTCTTTCTACTCAAAAATGGATACGGTCCTCTTTGTATCTTAGCTGCTTGAAATAAAGCCAGGTGAATTTTTTTGTTAAGAATAGTATGCTAGCTAAAATTATTTAACAAATTTTAACTGGCATGCTAATTAGAAAAATAGTCAGGATAGGATTAATAAAATGGCTAGTGGAAAGCCAGAGGTCTTTATATTTCCCCCAATAACTGATAAGAAGCTTTCAGGGTTAAGGAAGAATTTGTCTAATCCAATTCTCTTGCAGATTTTTGAACCCAGGCTTGTTGACAAAAGGCTATAAAATGTGAGGTATTGTAGACATGGGATAAAGGGTTCTCCATCTCGACCAATAAAGATGTTGTGCTCTGGAACATATTTCCCTTCCTGATTTTTCAATTGAAAAGCTGGAGTATTAATTACTTGCACATTCCTCACCTGAAATCCCTGTCTTACTCTAGAATTTATTTGCCTGATTAGAAGCTGGAAGGAGGGTATTAGTTAGCTTTGATAGTGAGGTGACAACTGGGCCTCTTCAGTGCCCACAGAAATCACTTTTAGAAGAAGTGTAATTTGCTGAGACATTTACAGTCAAAGAGAAAGGAAAAGGTACAGGAAGATCTGGCAATCTAAGTCCTTGAGGAAATTGCAAATAATTTTTTTCATGTTCTGAGTTCTTTTCACTAGGAAGAGAAATGGGTTAGCCAGTGGCAACTCTACTGAAGTGACTCATTTCTATTTTTTCTCTCTGATGTTGTTTCATATATTTTCTTTGTAAATGGTGGGACAAGACCAGACTTAATGGATCCACGAGTCTTTGGATGTCCTCCTGCACAGACACCTTCTGTGCAGTTTCATTGTGAGCCAGAGGGACTCTATAGCTGATCTTTTCTGAGCCTCTGGGGAAGGCAGGAACATAAGGGTGATATCTCTGAAAATATGGAAAATTATTTTCCAACACTAGAACACTCCAGACTTCCCACTTTCTTCAGCCTCTCATATGCTAGGCCATTTTGCAAAGAATACAGTAACTACGCAGGGCTAAGTGGATACAATTATTCAGTCTGCCCAAATACTTTATGTGAGTGTTATGTAGTTGTTCTTACTAAGTGAAAAGCAGTCTATTACAAAGCAAACTACATAATGCCAAGGCTCTAAAATAAAACCATGCAAAACATGGTGAATTAAAAGGGCAGAAATTAGACTTTAAACATCAAGTGGTTGCAATGTGCTTTTCCCCCCACAGAAGCCAGCTGCCTGATATTGTTAACACTTCTAAGATACTGTATTAACCTTGACTCTAATATATTTATCTAAGTAAAATCTTGGAAAAAAGAGTTGGTTTTTTTCTTATCCTGGTTTGATGATTTTTAATTAAATGTTTTGCAGTGTGAATCTTCATAAGCATTTAACTAAATTGTTTGGTATAAATTATTCATCAGTGGAGGCAGTAATGTTAAAATATAATGTGTATTATTGGATCTAAATAAAAAGCTTTTCCAGACAGGGATTGTAATACCATTGTTAAAATAGAAGGCCTAATATCAGTCGTACCTACCAGACAATAGCAGGTGAGCCACATACAAAAGTGCAGGTATGCTTTGAATTTGAAATGCCAGGGCACTGTTACTACTCTCCTAATATCTGCTCTTGAAAACTCTTTCAGAAAATTACAAATTACCTTTTAAATAAGATGATCTATTTCTGTATACAATATTACAAGCATAATCTACTTCAAAACTCATTGTAGCCCTCAAATGAAGATGAACCTTGCAGGATGCTGCAAGAGAAATTAGTAAGCTTTTGCAGTGTTACTACTCAACTGGCAGTGTTTAACTTGCTGTTTAGCTTTGAAGTTAGTTGAAAAGCATCATTCTTGTTAAACAATGGCTATACCAATATTGCTGTGCAATAATTTTGAGACTAGCCTTGAGGTGAGATTTTTCAAATATTTATCTGCCTAGATTCTTTTTTTTTTTTTTTTTTTTTTTTACCTGGAGGAAGTTCAGCTCTTATGTCTGGGAAGGAAAACTCAGCAGAGCTTGTGGGATTAACTTTATTCAATGGTGGCTTTAGCTGCCAAGTGAGTAGGTCATGATAAACTGTGGTGAGCCAGAACTTCACCTATTCTTGTGGTGAAATTGCATGTTTGATGTCAGAGGGTAAGATAATCCATTACACCTCTAAAATAGAACAGTAGTGAAAATTTATTTTCATTCATTCGATTAATGAATATATTCACTATATCCACTACATATTCACTAGAAAATACCTATTATTTAGGTTTGAGATTTTTCGCAGAATAAGGCAGGGAATGTAGAGTGTAGACAGACATAGGAAATCTATCTAAATTTTGGAAATGCAGCTCTACAGACAGCAAAAGTCTGGTATTTTATGAAAATCACACTTCACTTATGTCCATTACAGCAGATGAAGTTCAACTGATTCTCAAAGGAAATCCATCAGAAAAGTTTATGACTGAAAATACTTAAAATATCTAGGCTTCTAGTGAGGAGAAAAGTTAACAAAAGACAAGAAGAGTCCAGCTATCTGAACTCTTCAAAGCCTTTTCTTATAAAGTAGATGAAATTGTTAAATAAGATGACCTATACTTAGTCAGAGTCTGATCAAAAAGGGTAGAATGTCTTGAAACTTTCTTAACAGCATAATAGACATGACATCAATGCATTCTGCAGCTGTACTTCCTGATTTCAGCCATGATTGACTGATGACTCAGCTTCATCTGTTACAGTCAACTGTCAATTTACAGAAGTATCATTGAAATAATTTCCAAAATATCTTTATCCATTCAATTAAATATTGTCTGTTCTGCAGAATTGTGAAGCTGATAAAAACAATTTAGTGTACTGGCAACTGATGTTGCAAATCAGCATAGTACTCAACATTTTGTTCAAATGTAACCTTGCAATCCAATATATAATCACAACTTCTACATAATTTAAGAATATCAAGGAACAAAAGTGCTCATTTACACCTTGCAGACAGGTCAGAAAGAAATCCTTTTATGAAACCAAGTTGAAAATCACTGCTGGAAACTTTCAGATCTCCATTTTCCTTTTACTTGTGTTTTTAAAATTACTAGTAATTCTGTTCCAAAAATTATATTTTTAGTATGAGTAAAGTTTCTGTATGAAGCTCAGGATTTCTCTTACTAGTTAATGCAGCTGTAAAAGCCTAGGACAAATTCCCAAGGTAATACAGCCAAAGTCACATAAAATGTCCCAGTAAATCTGGGGGAAGACCTCAGATTTTTGCATGGGTTTTCAAGACTGTCTTTCTTATGAGAGAAAAGTAATTTTTGGCTGAAAATATTGGATATACAGAACATACAGTCTCTCTGACCAAAATATGTACATGGTAATGAAACAGTTTCTTCCATGATTTGGAAAGAAAAAAAGCAGAGAAAAAAGAAATTGGAGTAGAAATTACCCCTCTCCCTTCCCCAGAAATTTTTTCCTGGATTGAAACTGGAGGTCTCTTCAGTTGTATTTCCTCTTTCATCTCTGTGCTTCTTTTGACACCTCTTACTCCTTCCTTGTCCCCTAACTCCTACCTGTTTTTACAGCTTCTCTGGTAGATTTCCTCCTTTTCTTATTTTCTGAGAGTTCTATGATAGTCTGCGTGAAGCCCTTTTCCTATGGCTTTAATTAAAACTTCAGCACACTCAAAAGTTCACCTAGATGCACCTGGCTCCAGGGCTGATATGCTGCTTTTTCTGTAAGGCCTTGACTTCTCATGACAGAACATTGCTACATTGCTTCTGAACAAGGGGGCTCAATTCATCGTCTTCAACAAACATGCTGTATTCTATATAATTGCACCTGTAAAACTAAGGAAAAAATATGTTTACTATAAAGTCACACTTTACTGTAGCAGTAAGTAAAAGATTGCATAATGCAAGATAAAATTATCTGTTCTGATAATCTGAAATATAGCACAAAAAAAGCAGTTGGTTAATAGCTTCTTTACAAAGGTTACTGTCATGGTTCAGCCTCAGCTGGCAACTGAACACCACGCAGCCACTCGCTCACTCCCCCCCCACCCCTGTGGGATGGGGAAGAGAATCGGACAAGCCAAACAACTTGTGGGTTGAGATAAGCACAGTTTAATGATTACAATAAAATGATAATAATAGTAATAATGATTATGATAATAATGACAATAATGTTAACATAATAAAATGGAAAAGGAAGGGAAAGGGAAAAAAAGGAAAAAACCCATGGAAACACAAACAATACAACCGCTCACCACCCGCCGACCGATGCTGCCCATCCCCAAGCCGCGACTGCTTCCTCCCCCCCAGCCAGCTCCTCCCAGTTAACATACTGGGCATGACGTTACATGATATGGAATATCCCTTTGGTCAGTTTGAATCTGCTCTCTTAGCTGTGCCCCCTCCCCTCCCGGCTTCTTGTGCACCCAGCAGAGCATGGGAAGCTAGAAATGTCCTTGATTAGTACAAGCACTACACAGCAACAGCCCAAAACATCTGTGTGTTATCTCAACAGGTTTTTTTTCCATGCTAATTTCAAAGCACAGCACTATACCAGCTAGAGTGAAGAAAATTAACTCTATCCCAATTAAAACCATGACAGTATCCACCCCTTATTCCATATCATTTACATCATGCTCAGGTCCCATACTATTCAGTACAATTTCAATAATCCCTACCCACCTTCTCATCCTTTAACAGGATATACAGATTTTCATTTATCATCCCCGTAGTCTATGGACCATCGCTGTAAAATGCCTGAGAAATGTCCATTGAGTTCATTTAGTCCATGACTTTGGGTTTCATCTAGTGTAAGAGTCTTTCAGAGAGGTGTGTGGTGTCAGATTGTTGCATGTCAGTCCTTGTTCCATCACCACTGCACTGGTAGTTCTTGTTCTCTCACTGCTGCACTTTGCTCGGTTCAATTGAAAGTTCATTTGCTATTATTATTAACTGGGAGATTCCCACCATGATACCATTCCATTGATATGGCATATAGCAACCATAGTAGTGATGACATACAACATTATATAGCAATTAACAGCATATTATTCAGTTCATTGGCTGGTTTCACCCAAGATTAAATCCCCCTGAGGTACACACTGGACTCCTCCATCCTCCCACATCACCCACCAATTGCACCCAGGTCCTCGAGCAAACGCAATCCCACGAGTGGGTTTGCCTCTGCCTGAAGCAGGAATAACCCAGACTGTCTTGCCCAACATATTTCTTATGTGCACTACAGGGACTCTATCCCCTTCCACAGTACGTAAGGATTCTGAATGGGCAGGGCCACCTCGCCTGGCAGAGCCCCTCGTGTTGACGTGGCTTTTGCTAAATGTGTATCCCAGTGTTTAAATGTTCCACCCCCCATTGCTCTCAGTGTCGTCTTTAATAGTCCGTTGTATCTTTCGATTTTCCCAGAGGCTGGTACATGACAGGGGATGTGATACACCCACTCAATGCCGTGCTCTTTGGCCCAGGTGTCTATGAGGTTGTTTCGGAAATGAGTCCCGTTGCCTGACTCAATTCTCTCTGGGGTGCCATGTCGCCACAGGACTTGTTTTTCGAGACCCAGGACAGTGTTCTGGGCAGTGGCATGGGGGACAGGATATGTTTCCAGCGAGCCAGTGGTTGCTTCTACCATGGTGAGAACATGACGCTTGCCTTGGTGGGTTTGTGGGAGTGTGATACAGTCAATTTGCCAGGCCTCCCCATATTTATACTTCAGCCATCTTCCCCCATACCACAGAGGCTTTACCCGCTTCGCTTGCTTGATTGCAGCGCACATTTCACATTCATGGATAACCTGCGCAATAGCGTCCATGGTCAAGTCCACCCCTCGATCACGAGCCCATCTGTATGTGGCATCTCTCCCTTGATGGCCTGAGGTGTCATGGGCCCACCGAGCTAGAAATAATTCACTCTTATGTTGCCAGTCCAGATCCACCTCAGTCACTTCAGTCTTGGCAGCCTGATCTACCTGCTGGTTGTTCCGATGTTCTTCAGTGGCCCGACTCTTGGGGACGTGAGCATCCACATCATATACTTTCACAAGCAGGTTCTCTACCTGGGCAGCAATAGCTTGCCACAATGTGGCAGCCCAGATGGGTTTGCCTCTGCGCTGCCAGTTGCTTTGCTTCCACTGCTGTAGCCACCCCCACAGAGCATTTGCCACCATCCAGGAGTCAGTATAGAGATAGAGCACTGGCCACTTTTCCCGTTCAGCGATGTCTAAGGCCAGCTGGATGGCCTTTACCTCTGCAAACTGGCTTGATTCTCCTTCTCCTTCAGCAGTTTCTGCTACTTGTCGTGTAGGAGTCCATACAGCAGCCTTCCATCTCCGGTGCTTTCCCACAAGGTGACAGGACCCGTCAGTGAACAGGGCATACTGCTTCTTCTTTTCTGGCAGTGTGTTATACAGTGGGGCTTCTTCAGCACGTGTCACCTCCTCCTCTGGTAATATTCCAAAGTCTTTGCCTTCTGGCCAGTCCATAATCACTTCCAAGATTCCTGGGCGACTGGGGTTTCCTACTCGAGCCCACTGGGTGTTCACTGCAACCCATTTTTTCCACGTAGCATCGGTTGCATGGTGTGTAGAGGGGACGTTTCCTTTGAACATCCAGCCCAGCACTGGCAGTCGGGGTGCCAGGAGCAACTGTACCTCCGTACCAACCACTTCTGAAGCAGCTCAGACCCCTTCATATGCTGCCAATATCTCTTTTTCAGTTGGAGTATAGCGGGCCTCAGATCTTCTGTATCCCCGACTCCAAAACCCTAGGGGTTGACCTTGGGTCTCCCCTGGTGCTTTCTGCCAGAGGCTCCAGGTAGGGCCATTCTCCCCAGCTGTGGTGTAGAGCACATTTTTTATATCTTGTCCTGCCCGGACTGGCCCAAGGGCTACTGCATGAACTATCTCCTGTTTAATCTGTTCAAAGGCTTGTTGTTGCTCAGGGCCCAGTTTGAAATCATTCTTCTCCCGGGTCACTTGATAGAGGGGGCTTACGATCAGACTGTAGTGTGGAATATGCATCCTCCAAAAACCCACAACACCCAAGAAAGCTTGTGTTTCCTTTTTGCTGGTTGGTGGAGACATTGCTGCTATCTTGTTGATCACATCCATGGGGATCTGACGACAACCATCTTGCCATTTTATTCCTAAGAACTGGATTTCTCGTGCGGGTCCCTTAACTTTACTTTGTTTTATGGCAAAACCAGCTTTCAGGAGGATTTGAACTATTTTCTTCCCTTTCTCAAAAACTTCTGCTGTGTTGCCCCACACGATGATGTCATCAATGTATTGTAGGTGTTCAGGAGCTCCACCTTGTTCCAAAGCATTATGGATCAGTCCATGGCAAATGGTAGGGCTGTGTTTCTACCCCTGGGGCAGTCGATTCCAGGTGTACTGGACGCCCCTCCAAGTAAAAGCAAACTGTGGCCTGCACTCTGCTGCCAGAGGGATGGAGAAGAATGCATTAGCGATATCAGTTGTGGCATACCACTTGGCTGCCTTTGACTCCAGTTCGGATTGAAGTTCTAGCATGTCTGGCACAGCAGCACTCAATGGCGGCGTGACTTCGTTCACACCACGATAGTCTACTGTTAGCCTCCACTCTCCATGAGACTTCCACACTGGCCATATGGGACTGTTAAAGGGTGAGTGGGTTTTACTGATCACTCCTTGGCTCTCCAGTCGACGAATGAGCCCATGGATGGGGATCAGAGAGTCTCTGTTGGTGCGATATTGCCGCCGGTGCACTGTTGTGGTGGCGATTGGCACCTGTTGTTCTTTGACCTTCAGCAACCCCACAACAGAAGGGTCCTTCGAGAGGCAAGGCAAGGTAGACAGCTGTTTAATTTCCTCCGTCTCCAAGGCAGCTACACCAAAAGCCCACCTGCAACTTTTTGGATCCTTGAAATACCCTCTCCTGAGGCAGTCTATGCCAAGGATACACGGAGCCTCTGGGCCAGTCACAATGGGGTGGCTTTGCCACTCATTCCCGGTTAGGCTCACTTCGGCCTCCAATACAGTTAGCTCTTGGGATCCCCCTGTCACTCCAGCAATGCTGATGGGTTCTGCCCCTATACAGTTTGATGGCATTAAGGTGCACTGTGCGCCAGTGTCCACTAAAGCTTTATACTCCTGTGGGTCAGACGTGCCAGGCCATCGGATCCACACAGTCCAGTAAGCCCGGTTATCCCTTTCCTCCACCCGGCTGGAGGCAGGGCCCCTCTAGTCCTGATCATGGCAGTCACAACTCACTTCCTGTAAATATGAGTCACGAGTGTCTCTGTTAAGATCAGACAGGACATCAGCACTTCTGCTCCTCTGTCTGGAGAATTGCTTACTGGAAACTGGAGCAGCAGTTCTTTTGAAGAAACTCCCCTGTGAGATTGTTCTCCCTTGCAGCTCACAGACCTGTGCCTCTAGGGCTGAGGTAGGTTTTCCATTCCCACTTCTTCATGTCCTCTCCGTGATCCCACAGGTAAAACCATAGGGTGCCCCGTCGTGTGTATCCCTTCTCTTGAGCAAAGGGACGCTTACTTCTAATGGCTGAGGTACTGGTCCATACTGGTGGGGAGTAGGACATATCTTCTTTGAGTTGCTGGAACTCTCGGGACAGTTTCTCAACAGCAGAGACGAGCGAGGAAGAGAGATTAGCTTCATATTCCCGGAGTCTATCAATCAACTCCGCCACCGTTGGTATCTCATCATCTTTCCAGGATGTCACTGCCAATGAGTTTGCATACGAGGATGGTGCGCTCTGTACAAACTTCCGCCACATGGGTCGTGTGCACTCGGCTTCATCTGGATCTTTGGAGGACCGTTGATCATCCAGGTCACCATAAATCACCTCAAGCACAGCTAATTCCCTTAGATGCTGAATGCCTTTCTCCATGGTCATCCATTTTCCTAGGCGAAATACAATATCTTCTTTGAAGGGATACCTCTCTCTCACCGCGGACAGGAGCCGCCTCCAGAGGCTGAGGGCTTGTGGTCCTTTTCCAATTGCTTTATCAATGCCCCCTTCCCTAGAGAGGGATCCCAGTTGTTTGGCTTCCTTCCCCTCTAATTCCAGACTACTGGCCCCATTATCCCAGCATTGGAGCAGCCAGGTGATAACGTGCTCACCTGAATGACGCCCGAAATCTTTCCGTATATCCCGGAACTCACTCAAGGATAGGGATTGGGTAGTTTCCATTTCTTGTACACATTCTTCCTCTTCCTCCTCCTCTTCTCGTGATGGCCCTAGTTCCTCATAATCTCTTTCTAAATGAGTTGAGCTTCTCTTCCATTATTTCTTCTTGCATATAGGAGCGACTGATACTGGCACAGGTTGGTCCTCTGGTTTAGCTGCAAAGCTTGGCACTGGGGTTGAAGTAGCTGCAGTATCTGTCGTGAGGGTTGGAGTGGCCGCAGTGCTCATCACTGGGGTTAAAGTAGTTGCAGTGTCTGTCGTGGGGGGTTGGGTGGCAGCAGTGCTTGTCACTGGGGTTGGAGTAGCTCCCTTCTCTTTCCCTTGGGGGTACTGAATAGTGTTAAATAGGGCTCGATAGGCCTATTTATTATTTATTACCTATATTATATTTATTACATATATTTATTAACTATATTTGCCTCTTCAGGGATGTTGTGCTACTCATTTGCTTCCCCATGTGTTCTCATTCATGCGTTCTCATATTTTCTTTCTGAAAAGAAGAAAAAAAGTTCTGATCCATGAGTTGAAGGTAGATACCTGGATAGAATGGCCATGTCTACGCTTCCATCTGTAAAACGTTCTACACTTCCATCTGTAAAACCTTGTAATCACATATACATGCACTCAGATATTAGGCAAGTTTCATACAGTTTGTACATGAAGGCAGATAGTATTTTAATGAAAGTACTGTATGATAGTTATTTATAAGGCTAGACAACTTATTTGGTTTCTGGTTATTCTGGTTATTCTAACCAGATATTGCTGTATCACTAGAAGTTGGCAAATTACATTCATGTAATAGATTTCTTAGACATTAATAAACCACATGTATTTATATTTTCTGATTAGGATTGTCTTCTGTCTAATTTGGTCTAATCTGGTTAAGATATTAAAATATTAACTGAGTAGGTGAGTCAGTGGAAAAGTAATTCTTCAGACTGGTAGTTAATGCAAGTACTAGATTAAAAATCTATGGTTCATTGTGCCTGCTCCAGTGATTATTTAAATTATTTATCCAAAGAGGAGCAAAAGGAGGAATACAGATAAAACAGGCTAACAAACCCTAGACCAGAGTGCCAGAATTCTTCCGTGGCAGTAAGGATTTTCTCCTGATCTATTTTTTGACAGAAGATAGCTGCGGTAGGTATTTTTTCTTAAAGGCATTTCTTACCATTACACTTCTTATGGTTAAAATGGGAAGCCTGAATTAGTGTTTCAAAACATTTGCTAGGACACTAACGTTCCTTAACAGATTCTACAAACTAGAATACTAAATCTAGAGTTTGATACTCAGCAAAACAGTGCAGGTATTTTCTGCTTAACATTTGCCACTATTTGTGCAAGTTCATCCTCTTATGCGTCATAGTAAAATAATTGTTACAGAATAAACCTTATAGTGTTGAGTCCTCTTAAAGTATACTGATAATTTCTGTGAAGCTGTTTATAATTGTTTTCTTTAAATTTAGCAGATGAAGTATCTGTACTAGTTAATCTTTGAACTATGGCTGCAATTCCTCATGCATTGTAAATCACCCGAACAATAGGCAACTTACTGTATACTTCATGTGATTTTTTTTTTTGTTGCAGAAGTTGCTCAATTTAGAAAGTGCTGTCTCAATGTAGCTCTGCATTTGTCTCACTGCTTTTATGCTAGAATCATTGAACCACGGTATCTTTGAACTTACTACATTATTTTGTCTTACTAAAAGATCCGCTAACCTAACAAACAGTTCCCTTTGTCCCCCTTTTGATCACAGTCTGAACTATTTCTCTTGATCAGAGGAATGACCTAGTTAGGGAGGTATTATTTTTTAAAATGTAATGGATCAAAGTGAGAGAAACAGTTTTTATTACTTTGAACACTAGAGGGCATGAAAGTCTGTTTCCAGAGGGAGAGAAATGCTTTGCCAATAGGTTAAAGCACTTCTAAAATCCCAGTTTTCGTGATCTCAAAAGCTATGGGAAGCTAGATTGGTTTACAGCATCACAGGATCACTCAGATGGGAAGGCACGTCTAAATATTCCCCTAGTCCAACCCCCCTGCTCAAGCAGAATAACCTGGAGCAGGTGGTCCAAAACCATGTCACTTGATAACTTTATGGCTTTATTTGTAGTCTTGATGTGCTCTGAACATTAAGTGGCTAAAACTATTATGCTATGGTATTGTGTCATTTTTTATTTCAGTCAGTGAATCTTCAGTAAATTCATTACAGTGAATTTTCTTGAGCCACCTGCAACAACAAGTGTTCTAATATTACTTTTGGATCTGTTCAGCTTTTAGGGTAACTTGCAATGCCAAGCATTGCCTCTTTATTTCATCCTCTTCCAGAAGTTAATTATTTGTTAGAAACTTTATGATAGCACTTTCTATATAAAATCTAAATAAAACAGTTCTCATCATCTTATACTGCAATTCTTATATTAGGATTGTGCAATTAAATAAGTCACTAAAGCTAAAGGGCTTAATTATAAAAATAATTCTTTCAATTTTCAAGACCTAATGAGAAAATTAATGGGCATAAATATACTGAAAAATTAATAAAAACATAACACTCTTTCTTACCTGCAGTATAATTCCTTGTTTGAAATTTATACTATTACAGGTTTTGATTACATTAAAGGCATTTATTAAGCAAGATTCCAATCCTAGTTCAGGTACTGATTTTCTTTTTGTTTTAGATTAAATCAGCTCAGTTCCCTACTTCAGCTTCCACTTCTGTTAAATGAGAAAATACTTTTTACTTCCAGATTGATAATTTGCTTTTTAATAAGCTGGTGG
The DNA here is from genome assembly GCF_949628215.1 of Phalacrocorax aristotelis. Lineage (NCBI taxonomy): Eukaryota > Metazoa > Chordata > Aves > Suliformes > Phalacrocoracidae > Phalacrocorax > Phalacrocorax aristotelis. Next base: position 61,098,885 of record NC_134311.1, read on the forward strand.
GAAAAAGAAAAACCAAAACCAAAACAAAACAAGACAAAATAGATATTTAAAGTCATATTTAATAAGTAGTTCCACAAATGAGGTTCTCTTTGAATAAAAATGTATAGTATGTCGGTTCAGTCAATTTATTCAGGAAAACCTTAGCACTTCCTGGGAAGGTTGCATTTTAAGTCAATGTTTATGTATTTTAGACAAGAGAGTTGATCTCCGCTGTTTTCTTGCAGGCAACTTTTCTGGCGTTTTTCAGTGTTTTTGTCTTCCATCTTGTCTATGATTTCACTCTACTCATTTTCACAAGGTACCTTTTTCACACAGGCTAAAACAAGACCACAGTTGGCTAGTTCCCTAGCAAATGGGTCCTGGGCAGCCCTAATGCCTTTTCTCTAATTGTTCCTGTCTTTTGAATAAGGCTTTGATACATAACACGTATGTACCCATTTAAGAACGTACCTGTAAATATTGTCTATCATTTCTGAAAGACAGATTCACCTGGCTATCTGAGCATCAGGAGAATTGACACATGCTTTTTAACTGTCAGACAAGGAAGGTTGAGTTGAAAAGACTTTAAGACTCAGATTTTCCAAGACCAGCTGGCAATGTTCTATGTTGTGCTCAGGCATTAAACTATTTCCACCTTTACAAAAGATCACTTAATATTATAAATGATGCAAATGGGATGTTGTATGTGTTAACAGTAAAATCAGTAAATTAAAATGCAGACTATAAACTTAGCTTGTGTCTTTTACTTTTCAGTACTGTCCAAAGCTGTCCCATTTTTGTCCTTGTCCTATGGCAGGACTTCTCAAATTAGCTCTGATCTAAGTGGGTCTGATGCCACTTCTGTTGCAGTCAGCTAGAAGTAGAATGGGTTCCTGCCAAATCCCACTAAAAGCATAGGATTGGAAGTGTTCAGGGCAAGGAATGACTCTAGTTCATGATTCTTGACAGGTCTTTGATGAATCAGGGGATAGTTCAATGTCCCTAGGAACAAGTGAAAGCTTTCCTAGGTAATTTGCTGAATATACATTCCGGTTATTTGTGAAATCCCCTTTCAATGAGCCAGCTCCAAACACGAGTCAAAGGTGTCTGGTAATCATTCGCACAAGCTCTTCAATTTCATTTGTACTAAAATTAGGTTCCTCAGTAATTCCTGAGACACCACTTGTCCTTGAAGAGTATCAGCATCCTTTGAAAGAATAGATAAATAGAAGAGCTTTTGTTTAAGCAACGATTTAAAAATAATGACAACAGCATATATTGGGACAGTATCTTTTTGTTTTGTAAAATAACTTTTTGTTTTAAAATACAGCTCATACAATTTATTGGAAAATTATCAGGACTAAGAGCATTTCTATACCACATGTTATTTAATCTGGCTACCTTTTTAAAAATAATACTTCAGTTGTGGCTTATACAGAATTTTGTAGTTTATAACTCTTTAAACTGCAGATCAGTGTGCAGTGCTTGTGTAATGGCCATAGATGAACATACAACTCTGCACCAAGGATAACATCTGCCCTGCACGTTCAGTAAAAGATCTTTGTGCAAACTCCGTAGAAAACTTGACTAGACACTTTTCAATAGCCTTAACATTCCTGCCTGGTCTAGCACCTTCCTTTCCTTCATGATTAAACCAACTTGTTTCTGAGCTCAGGTCTGTCCTGGCTTTCATTCTGATGTTCTTGATGCTGTTACCTATAGCAGGTAGTGTCTGCATACAAGTTTAATGAAAGAGCTATCTCGTACATTTTTGACATCTCTCTTGTTGCTCTCCAGTATTAGTACTTTAATCTCTAGGAAAGAATTTTACACTTTTTTATCTTACATACATTGTGTTCTCCATGTGATTTGCTTCCAGCACAGCCACATCCATTTCACTTTCTGAGAGAGCTTGCTGCTTCACTGCATGGCTTTAATAACAATGACCAGAGCGCCAAACTTTCTCTCACTTTAAATGTCACCACTATTTAAGAATAATTTCCGCACAAGAGATACCTGAGATGCCACAAATATTTCATGACTTCATATATGCATCTCAAATCATCTTATATTATAATCTGTAAAACTAGTGCTAGCAAAAAATTACATTACTGTAAAGTTACTGAAAGACCAAAACTCAGGTATTTTGTGATGTCTTCAGAATTTTTTTATATCTCCTATTTACAGAATAAATGTGTGAGTGCATGTTTATGCACATATGTTTGTATGTCTTCCTTCTAGATAATTTTTAACCATGCATGATTTCAAAAAAAATGTAATATTTTTGTAAGAATCTGGGAGATAATTAAACTATTGGAAGTTCACAACTATAGTACATTAGATATGTAAAACACCCCAGAGCTGCTTTTTGACAAAAGGGCTGCAAACACCAAAATATTCTTATAGGAGAGCATTCTTGTGAATGCTCCAATCTCAGGAATATTATCAGTACTACAAACAACTTCAGATACTGTTGTTCAAGTGAAGAGGTCTTACAGAAATATTCCCCTTTAGCCACCTATAAGGCAGCCAGATATTCGTAGAGAAACAAGGGTTGCAGAGTAAAGCACTAAAGCCAACAAAGGATGATAAGTAATAATAATTAGAAAGAATTTGCAGGGGAAATAGATAATAGTCCTGGGTGGAATCATGTATAAGCCTAACAAAATATAGTCAGTGCATGCATTTTTCTTGGTACTTAGTCCCCAGTGAAATAATTTGTGATTTTTTTTTAATTAAATACATTAATAGGGCCAAGCTGGTATCGTAAATAATATATTCAGACTTTCTGACCTGTTAAAATAGATCAGAGTGATAGAAAATATTAAAGACTGAAGAAAACATACTTGCCTTTTGAGGGGTTGAAAGTTCAGACCTTCAGTTTATTACTCATATTCAGAATTAGGTGGGGTGTTTTCTGCTGGGTGATTCTTTTTCTAGGTGGAAAAGTAATACTTCAAAGCCCAGATACTTCTTTCAGGAGATATATGACACAGGAAATACCTGTGTCATGGAAGTATAACATTCTGAACAGGAAGAATATAAAACGTGCAAGTTAGAAGAAATTTTATAAAAACAAACTTCAAGTTACCTAACCTCTAAATAAAATGTGGAAAATAATTTTATTTAATTCTAGGTCTTATGTATTCTTAGCCTTCCAGCATAAACTTTTATGGAGGTAGCTCTATATGAAACTCTAGACACTATCACGCTACTGCGAAAAATTAAAATGCAGGTTTATCTTATATTCAAATTATTTACTTGTAATGCTTGTCTTGTCAGTTGTCTTTTGTTCCTGTCTTGATAATGGCAAGAGAGGGTAAAAAAAGCTGGAAAAATATCTTGTCTGTAAAAAATGTACATAAATATTATTAAACTGTTTAGAATTCAGATTGTGCAAGCCATTTCTTTGAAAAAGTCAGTAAATACTTTATTTTAGCTGCATAATATTCCGTGGCATTTTGTTTGGACATGTCCAATTAAACCATCAGGCAGTGTTTGAAAACAGAAGAAATAACTCTGGGAGAAGCATCTGTAAAATACTGTATAGTCTAATGTAAACCATTCTGTCCATTGTAATGACACCCATTTGAAGACTTTGAGTTTCCAGTTGTTGATAAATAAGCAATTTTAGACAACAAAGTTTATATATTGATATTGTCCCAATAGTAACTGTAACATCCTTTTTCTCAAAGTACAACACTGCATACAATAGACCAACACGCACGGGAGAGGTTTTGGGAAGGCTGCCTGGGGAAGGAGCACAACTGCAGTATTCTCGAGCCACGAAGGGAGCATGCAGGAAAGCCCTGTTGCTTTCCACAACTTACAAAATAATAACCTCAGCTGTTTTTTCTGTTTCCTATATCTATCGCTAATTCATCTATCAAAATGGGAAGCAGCGGTTCCATCCACTTTCCCATGTTGCTCCAGCAACGGTTGGTTGAGTTGCAGCCCCTGCGCCCCCGGCACGATACACTGCGGTGTAACATCCCTTCCACTGCTCACTCGTGACTGCACATGTCAAATGCAGTTGATGAAGCTGGCCTGGTTTGTCACAGGTTGCACCTGACTGAAGAGATCAAGGCATGAGAGGGAGGGTACTTAAAGAAACTGTGGTAGGAGTCATAGTGTCTGGGTCCAGGATATACTTCTGTCAGGTGCTGTGTTGAACAGCACGATCTGTCACACATCCTGACACTGTACTGGGTTCCCATCATATGACCCAAAGCATACAGCTGGGTTAGAGTGAAGTGGAGATCTCTGTGAAGACACCATTGCCACCGCTGACGAGCCTCCTGGCTGCAGTCCCCTTAAAGCTGTAATTGTTTGAACTTTGGATACATTGAGAGGAATTTAGGGATAAAACTTGGCTCTTTGAGTTCTAAAATGCATCAGGACATGGCTGGGAAAGTGAACCAAGTCTGTAAAAATATTTATGCTTATCACCAGATCTGCTTACTACCAAGAGCTTTTACACTTACGTGACTTCAACTGACCATGTGGGTTTCCGTGTTCATTATTAATTTAAGTTTCACATTTTTAGTTATGAAAAATACTCTTCTACTATTCACTTATATGAACCTTTCCTTAAAAAAAAAAAAAGCAGTAGTTTACATATCTGGGAGAACAGTAAAATAAATATTTCATTATTAATTCACTCTTTATAGATCCTGTAAACCTGAAGCCATCAATAATGACATACTATATTGGTGCCACTGACCGGCCAGGATTATGAAGCTGATACCCCAATATCTGTCAAAAATGTAGAGCAAAAGTTTCAATCACAAAACTGCATAGAATGTCAAAGATATTGCACCATATATGCTTATTACAGTTTGCACTTCTATAAGAGGTCTGGCTTATCACTGAGTGCAATGATTGATTTTACCTCTTTTATATAAAACTAGATATTTCCTTATGCAATTGAGCTATTCTCTTCCACAAAATATTTGTATTTGCCTACAAATAACAACTTTATGTCAAATTATTTTATGTTCTTTGTTTGTTTCTAGAAACATTGATTTTTTTGTCTGAAAGAAAAGAAAAAAAAGGCAGGAAGAGCCTAGCAACTTCTCTGTAAAAGTTAAGGTGTATTACAAAGTTATTTACTTCTTCATTTCCCTGAATTTCCATAATGACTGTGATTCATTTTCATACAGTCATCTATTGCATGCCACTACATAGTGACAATAAGTGGTTTTGATATCAAGGTGTAAATTTAGTCTTTAGTAATCTTGTAAGAAGCTTATTTCTATGACCTTACTGTGGTTGGCTGCATTAACAGGTTTAGTGATTATAGCGAAGGAAGGGCATTAACGAGGAGGAAAGAGAGCTCATAATAAGTGTGTTTGGTTCAGTTTTCTTTATAAAAAACCCGAAATGTTGCTGTTGTATTAATATGTTGTACAAAATCTTTTTTAGAAACAGAATATGAAAAGAAAACATACTTGGCAATATTAAGTTTTTTAGGATATAATTATAAAAATGCCACCTCCCTTGGTTTTATTTGCTGGAAGAGAAATATTGACTTTGGCAACACTAACATCCAGTATTATCATTCAGGTGTGTTTAAAGTTATCTAATAATCACTCTAATTTTAATGATTTCAGGATTGTGAAGAAAACTATAGCTTATGATACCCAGAGAGCACCTTACTAACCATTGTTGGAATGTTGACAATTCTATTTTTGTGGAAATCAGATGCTATATTATTATAATTCAGTTATACAGTGTATTCTTTAAACTGGTCAAAAATAGTGTGACTTTTGGCCTGGAAACAGTGATTTCAGCTATGAAACCCATATATTCAAAACTTATTTCATGGTGTGAAGAGATTTATTGTCAGTTGGCCTTGTAGTGCATTTGTCAGTGTAACAGAAGAAAAATGTTTCCTACAGACAGAAACATCCACTGAGCTACAGTATATTTATAATTTTTCTGAAGATAATTGTTTCTCATAGTACCATTTACCGTGAAAATAGTACATTTCATCAGATAATTGACGGACAGTCATAATTTATCCCTGGGAATTTGTTTCCTAACTCCCTGGCTTCGTAGAGCTCTGAGTAATCTGAAAATTTTTCAACTTTACTCTGGGTGAATAATCAATTTCTCATCCATCACCTTATGAATAAAAATATCTGAGTTATATTTCTTTCAAAGATCACCTGAATCAGAGAATCCTCTGCTTACCAGTGCTGGGAGGCCACAGCCACATTCAGAGTTGGTAGAGGAAATAACGGTGTCCTCCCTTGCACGACCTCTGTCGATGTCAGTTTTGAATCGCAGGCTGGTTTTTGCCTTCAACACTACTAGCGCTAGGCTGAAACAATTTCATGCAAGTGCTGGGGCTTGAATTAAAAATAAAAATAAAGAAAATAAAAATACACAAAAAAATCCAAGCCAGCAAAACAAACAACAAAAAGACACCGAACCAGAATGACCCCAGCTAGCAGGGTACTGGGTTCAGTTCTCAAAGTCACTGGCGGTAATTCAGTACGGGGAGTAATGTCTTTGAGCAAAGCTGCCAAGAGGCCTGAAAATTATCTACCAGTCTGAGACGTACTTTCTTAGAGTGGCTGATCTCTCATAGATGATTAAGCCCTTTCAGAAAAGCTACTTAATGTTATAAACTGATTCTCTTTAGAAACTCTGTGGAAGAAAGACACACTTGAAGAGTTAAGAATTAAACAAAGAGGCAATTGAGGGGTTTGCGGGCATGTTTTCAGTAGCAGTTTTACTCCCTGGTTACTAGCTCCTTACTATGCTGTGGGGGGGGACACCCTGGGGGACATAGCAGATTTTGGTTTGGGCTTCTTTTTGGGGATTTGATGTTTTTTTTCTGCATACTCCGTAGCTGACACCAGCCAAAACAGATTGTTCAAATATAATCCATATTAAAAATATTTTCAATAGGCTGTTAAGAGCTTGAAGGCCTTTGTCTGGGCAGCAGGGAATAATCAGAACATTGGCTATTTCTGGCCTGCCTTAGTTCTACGGTTCTGTGCTCTTCAGTGTTTGCTATAACTATGCAAGAGTTTACCATAAGAGTTCTCACTTGAACAATGCGATAAGAGCCCTGAATATAGGAAACGTTCATGCAAAGGGCAAGTCGCATGCAGCAGGAAATCCCAGTTATCCCTTCTAGCCTGTGCTCTCAGCCAGCCACATCTCTGCCAAAGCATACCATAGGAAAAGGACGTTCCCTTACACAGTTATAACAGCTTCATGATTAGTGCGGGGCACATCCAGCACAACTGTCCTGCTTCCCCTCAGGGATATATTTTTTAGACGATTTTAGAATTAATTTTGCCAATGGCCTTTCTGTGGGATCCTTTTGGAGCCTATATCCCTCGTCCATCTCCAAGAAATAAGATGAGATTTCGCTTTTTGAAGTCCTACAGGTATCTCTTCTGGTGGCTTATAGTGTAATTGACAGTGATAATAGTTGCAGCTGGGGCTTTTTTTATTCTTCTACATAGTATATAAAAATTTGGAAATATCTTGTATTAATTGTGACTCTTTTGAGCTCCTAAAAGGCTTTGCTGAACATGTATATCAGGAAAATAGTAATTGTTTCTATGTGACTGGAAAAAATTATGAATAAGTAACCATGGAAGTTTATGAAACTGCACTTTTCAAGCAAATAATAATTTTAAATCTTTTTTGCACACCAAGTAGGCAAAAATGTAGATTAATATTTATGTCAGTGTTCTTATAAAATATTAAATCTGAATATTATCAGTACTTACTATAAGTAAACATATTTAGTTATAAATATGACACACTGATACAGCATACCAAATCGAATTAATATTTATAGTTGAGGGGCTTTTGCATAACCAGAAAACCATGTTTGTTAAATATTTTTGTGTTCAATGTTTTCATAGTAAGTATAATCAATGAGAAAAATATGCAGATTCTATTTTTTCCTTAGCTGTTATTTAAAAATAATAGCAATATATGGTTTCCCTTATTTACCATAGTGCTTTTTGCAATTGGACCAATATTTGTCTTCCAACTTCCTTGCTTTCATCTGTAAAAGATGCAATGTACATTTTCAAGTATAAAATTCTTAAGCTCCTTCTGTCTGTATATAATGCATTGAAGATCGTACTACATATCACCTTAATGATAACTTTTTAATATTAATTGTTGCAACAGTCACATTTATTTGCACACATGTACAATAACAAATGCCCAAGAAGCTAAATGCTTTGTGTAGGATTATCAACAGCAAATGCTGTCTATGTGAATACTGTAAAAAACCTGGCTAGGTATAGTCCAACCTTCTCTCAGTGTTTCCTTTTGCAAAAGCTAGGTTGTTCATTCAGAGGGAGCTGGTTGAATGACAAAAAAAATATAATAACAGATAAAGGGATTTGAGTAGAGAATAAAAGTATGGTATCTATAATAGTTTAAGGAAGTCTTCTTATAATGGATTTTTTTTGGTTAAAGAAAGCTACTCACATTTCTTTTACAAACATATCAATGTTTCAGAAGCAAAAAGAAAAATGTTTTGAGTAGCATGTTAATACAGGATTTGATTATTTTGATGATTAACATACATAAATATAGCACATTGTGAAATCTTTCAAATCTATCGAAGTCTTAAAAGTGGATAATAAAAATGAAAAGCAAGAAACTCTTACCTAAAGTCCAGAGGTGTGAATGAATTTTGTCTTACCATAGAGAAAGTGTTATATGTTTGTTTTTCAGGAGCTTTAAAGGATTATCATGAAGTTGAAGACAATTTTATAAAAACTGGATCATATTTGTATTACTGAATGTGAGCCATTTCTGTTGTTACTGTTTAATTTAACTGGAAGTTTTGACTGAGAAGAGGATTAAAAATCCTTAATATACATATTGCCGTGTCACTGCCATGGCTCCATTCACACTGTAGGTTATATTTAGAAATCTACTACAAAATTTTACAGTACCCAGTCCCTATGTAATTTAATAACCTTGTTTATGTCAACTGACAGTTCTGCTCACGTCACTCAACTATCTGATGTCAAGGGGCTTTGGTTTCTAAAACTGAATACCTGATAGTACTGTCTAGGCTTTCCATGATGAACATTGTTTAGCACATCTACTTCATAATCTTAATTTAAATTGTGAAGTTGGCCATGATATTAAAATTCCTTTTGCTGCATTTTGGGCAAAAACATAATGTTTCTTCTGTGGGATACTCAGAATCTATTGGTGAAAGGGACCAGTATGTTTTAATTCACATATTATGTTTTTGGGCGATTCTGTGACACACGGATGTCTCCTTATAGCCAAATTGTGATCTGAATTTCTTTGTTGATCAGCAGATGCCGGGGTTTGCATCTTTCAGAAGGTGGTGGAAGAGCCAGGCTAATGCAAGTTTTCCCAAAATAGGAAAAAAAATGCCTTGAGACATGAAATTTTTACAGGAAGAGCTGGAATGCAGTGCAGTCACTTAGAGCTCCTCCTCCTCTGCTCTTCCCATCAAATAAACCATAGCTTAAAGCCTCAGCAACTTGTGCTGAACAAAAACAGGAAAGCAGACCAAAAAATCCTGGTTGAGATTCACTTATGATTCACTATACACCAGAAGTGCAAGTATTCAAATCATTAGATGTAGAGCCAAGGCCAGGAGTGAGTTCTTCACAGATAAGGAAACTCAGGAGACCATCAAATCATTTAACGGTTTCAGTATATTTTTCAGGCTGGAGAAGGAAGATGATAATTTAGTTTTGTAGAGAGGTCTCCCCATCCTGCTCTCTGGTAGATGAATATTCCATTCCTCTCACAGACAAAATATTTGTAAATCTCTGCTATCTTTCCAGAACTCACAGACAAGCAGCTTACCTCTTTTCAATTTTTTTTCCTCCCCCCCCTCCCCCTTCTTTTTAAAGCCTTCAGTCTCTATAAACTAAAGCACACCTCATTTCCTGAAATGCAGACAGGAATTGTGTTTCCTGCTGCATTTAGCTGTGCTCAGGAAAATACCACTAGATGTGATTGTAAATCTGAGTCTTAATAGTAGCACAGGTAGAGCTTTAGAGCCTCCCAAGACCTCTGAATAACGGATGAAGACAGAGACCTTCTTCATGACCTCTAAATCCTATCACGCATGGATGACAAAGAACTAAAACACCGATCAAAATTTCCTGCACGTAACCGAGATGTATGAATAAGAACGTTATATGATACTCAATCCTGCTAGATGCTAAACACTCACATCTCATGACATCACTGACTTAATGGCAGGTCCTCAGGACCACTTAGAATATTCTCCAGAGGCAGCAGAATCTGCCCTGATTGTCTGGCTGTCATTAAGTCTTTTTACACAATGAAGGATTTGTGAATAACTCAGACTGAAAATCTGCTGACTAAAACCTCTTTGTGGAGAGAATTTTGTAGAGGTAGTAAGGTCTGAAGTAAAACTGGTGTTATGGGGAAATGTCACTGGCAGTAGTATGCATTAGACTGAATAATCAAAGAATTAATAAGTCCACTAAATTATTGCAGTGTCAGAACTACATCTTTGTTTGGTTAGCTATGAAGATACACTTCCTGAGACAGTAATCGTGAGACTTACATCTTCATATGGAAAAGAAAGAAAGGTTCTTAAGGTTCTTTGTTGTTTTATGTGAGCTTCTTTTGTTCCTTCCTCCGCTTTCTTTCTGTTTTTCTTCTTTGGCTGCCATCTGGCGTATTTCCCTGGACTAGAGGAATCGTCATGTGGCTGAAGCTACTGCCAGCACCAGTTTGCAGCCAGCTGCTCATGGCATTCATACATAAGGAGGCAGATTCCCTCCTGCCAGATAATTGTACTCCAGGCCACTATACTCTCGGGACCTGGGCTGGAAAGTGGAATCTCTCTCTCAAACAGCAATTTTCAGGAATCCCTTCTCTAAGAGGGTTTCTTAATAATGTCAAAGCTTCTTAGTGAGCAGAGTGTAATATTCTAACTTTTTTGTTACTGTAAGCCTTGTAATGAAATGGGAACAGAAACCAGATTAAAGTTTATTATTTTATTTATTAGGGATTAGAGTCTGCTCGCAGCAGAACTAGTTTGGGTCTTTTTCACTAGTTATTGAACATCATCTGGGAAATAAAATATTTGATGCATAAATGTGGACTTTTCTAGTGAACATGATGATGTTCACACAGCCATGTCACCATTAAAATGATGTTTTAAGTAGTCTCAGACTTATTTTAAACAAATCTGCATGCCAAAGTATCATCATAGCCAATTCAGACATTTGGTTATGTTAATTTGAAATATTGGCAAAAGTGGCAAAATAGCAAGGCATATTGCGAATCAGGTTAAGCAGCAGTAGGAAAGCAGGTGCAAGTGAATCATACTTGACACTTGGTGTTGCTGCAGACTTATGTCCTTGACAAAACTGCCTAGAGTCCTTGATAGTGACTAAATATAGAGTCTCTATACCATTTCCTAAAACCTCAGAAAGTTGAGTACCAGTCTATAGGTCCCCAACAGCAGGAAAAAAAACAGGGGACAAGTTACATATTTGAAAGTTTCAGCTTTTGCTTAAATTTCTCAGACGCAGTAGATTCTCATACAGATAGGTTGAGTGAGCCTATCACAGTGGGACAGGTTGAGTCTGTCAGTGTTTCTTATTGCTGCTTTGGGCTAGGGTTACCTGAGTGCTTATTCTGTGGGATTTTCTTCTTGCTACTGCCTTGGAAGTGATTTAGTTAGTGTGAAATAAACAGAAAACTGAAGTATATCTATAGGTATTTTATCAACAAGTTTTTTCCAATTTATGTTTAAATAAGTTCTAACAGCCTAGACTGATGCTGAGCCAGAACCTGTATGAATAACCATGAAGAAAAGTTCTTTTATACGCAGTGGAGTGAATTATGATGACTAGTGTTGCTATGGTTTACAATAAATAAATGGCTGGGCTTTGCTGTTTGTAGCTGAAACAATCCCCATACAAAGCTGGCCTTCCAGATTAGGCTGGAAGCAGACTTTAGAATCCCTTGGAATGCAGAAAAAGATTACACCAACCATAAACACCAGGAAATACTCAGTTTGATTTACAAATTTTAGATGTCCATGAATATTTACGTTAATGTCAGGACTATCTGACTTGCAATTCCCTGATGTATAACAAATTCTAGGAGCACTATAAATAGAACTATCATTCAATCTGATACCAAATACAGCAGGAACAAGCTGACGCTAGTTCAGCATGTACCATGCCAAAATGTTGTAATTCATTTCTAGATATTGCATTAAACAACAAGAAAAGCGGTATGGGCATAACCTAAAAATGTTTGGTTTATGCCACTGTAGAATATATTTATGTTCACTGTGGATCTGAATAGATTTTTTGTTTTAAAGGAAATTGAAAAAATTGAATTTCTTACTGGAACTAGTAATTACAATTTAATTCTGAGCCCCAGAAACCACTGAGATTTACAGGTCATTTTGTGTTTCAGTTGTCTCTATGAAAGCCATGTGTAAGTGTTGATTGAAAACTTCTGCAATATGCTAAAAGGTAGTTTAAGGGTCTAATCTGCATTTCTCGAGAGGCAAAAAAGAAAAAAGAAAGGTCTGGCACACACACTGGTCTGGGCTTCAGCCATAGGGGCGTTGTTATATTTCATCACAGGGGTGGTCCGTGCCAGCTAATCCAGCTCCTGGGCTGTGACAGCAGCCAGAAGCAAATGTTTGAGAGAGAACAGTATGAAACTTGGTGGTTACAGTATAATTTTCCTTGAGGGAGAATCTCCTCAACAGATTCACTGGTTCCCTATGTATGGGTCATCCAGAGCCCTCCTTTACTATGTGTACTGCTTACTCCACTGAGTCTGGGTATTTTATTTATTCACACCAAATTTTGATCATTTTTTAATAAAGGAGTTGTTGAATTTTTGGCTTCAGCACTATCTTTTGACAGTCACTTCCACAGGTGAACATTCTGCAATGTGCAGGAGTTTCCTCATCCTGTTGTCATCTTTTGCCTTGGAACGTTTTAATATTGTGACCTTATGTTGCTAAAGGCTTAGTTGTTTTATATATTTGTACATCACTCTTGCTCACCAGCTTCTAAGTAATCTATATTTTCACTGCCTCTTTTCATATGGAAAAATTTTGTGTCCATATGAGTTACGTTGCAGATCTCAACCCCTCCCCTATTGCAATGTTCCTTCTAACGCATGGTGAGGAGATGTAAACCCAGAACTTCTGATGAGGACACGCAGCCTAGAGAAATTACAATATACATGTTCTCATGGAAATATAATTTTAATAACATTTCTGTTATAACATTTCTATTATTACCCTCTATCTCATTTCCTATGTAGTTTAACAGATCTGCTGATTAACTAATTTTGAGTTGTGAGCAATAATCTCCCATTCCGTTAAATATCTGGCAGTGTCTGTACTGGGCAGGCTAGATACTCTGTGTTTTTAACCCTGTTGGAATAGTCTCACTTCCATTACTATGTACTTTTTCTCTTGTTCTGTGTATGCCCATTCTCCTTCCTCTGTGAGAAGTTTACAAGGACACAGTATCGAGTGAAGGCAACAGGGATCATTGCAGGAAGTAGCATCTCAATCTCACTGAAATTTTTCATTTCTAAAAGAAAAAAAATAATCTTGTGATGAATAGCCAGTTTTACACAATTTTCTATGGGACGAACATGTCTTTTTTTTTTTTAAGATAATGAAATATAAAATGCGATCTGGGTCTTTTTATAGCCTCTGTTCTTCAGGATTCCTGACTTCTTTCTTAGGAGGTTAGAAAGTCCTTCAGGCAAGCTGCCAGAATTCAGGCAACCACAGAACCAAGGGTCTCAGCAGTAGGAGGAGACAGATGTTTCCCATCAACATACCCATACAGTTGGTCATTATATAAGTGTATGTTATATATACAGTATGCATACACACACACACATGTGTGTGTATATATCCTACATCAAAGTGAGCAAACTATCAGAAGTTTGCCAGGAAGAGGCTGAATACACAGTATGTACTTTATTGCTTACGAACTCGGCTTTCCTTTATTTGTTTTACCTTTGCAACATTTCCAGTCAATACTCAGCTCTTTAGTGGCTTAGTTTGCACAGGATTTGGTACAAATTTCTGTTGAAGTTGTAAAAGCAAAATGACATAGCAGAAAGAACAACAGCAAAGCCTAAGAATATCTATTGTCTCTCCCAAGCAGTACCAGATAAAATCCTGTTAACTCTAACTGCAGTTATTCAGCTAGTGAAGGAACCTAAAATGGAAAAAAGCAAAACTTCATAAATGGGATATAGTTGCCTCCAGATGGAGAATAGGAAGCCTCATATTTTCTTGGTCATAACAGATGTAGGTGAAGCAAAAAGCCAAATATAAAAAAGCAAAATACAAAATAACTCCAGCTCGATCTACATATGTATGAGTTACCCTGTGAATCCAAGTTAATCTGCAGTTTCAGTGAAGCAAGCCATACCAGATATTTCCGTGCCCTCATGACACTTCAATCTGAAGGCACCTTTTTGTTTCCCAAGCTATTTCCAGACATGTCTATACACCTGCAGCCCTTGTTACAAGCTGCTACAGAAGTACGAGCAGCAAACAAAGCACTTGGGCAGGTTGACACTCTTCAACGACTTTCCTTCCACTTCTTTTGTCAGGAATTATATTTGGCCCACATCAGATCTGCTGTTAGAAGCCTCTCACCTGCAGAGAAAACACAGGGAGTTCATGTTCCGGGGGAAAGTTTACCAGTTTCTTATATGGTGAATTCTCTGCTTCTGTATATGACCATTTTAGGCGTAGAGAGCACAAAGATGATGGATGGATGGCTGAAGTTTTCATCCCTTCAAAAGGAGAATGTGTGCCTAGGGAACAGTACACCAGGGTTGGTTGTTTTGTTTTGGGTTTGGGTTGGGGTGGGTTTTTTTCTTTTTTTTTTTTTTTTTTTTCAAGTTAGAAACACTCTAGTCTCTTCTGTCCAATTTGAAGTTCTCCCTTCTGATAAACGGAAATGAGGCAATACCTGGAACTCATAATTGCCAGTTACAATATTGCAGTTGGAGCAGGATCTGGTGCTCAGACAGCTCTGGTGTAAGGCAGAAGCATCATGTAGCACTATGCAAATGATGGGGTTTTTTTCCTTAATTCATACGATACTAATAAGTGTTGATATTTTCCTTGGTTTACTTGGTTTTCCTAAGTGTGTGAAACTCATTTCAACTTCTAGGTAATGACCCAATTACATAATTTTTCCTTGGTTTTTGCTCTTCTTACTTCTAATATAAAAAGAAAATGGAAAAGAATACGGTCATGCAAACATTAAATGGGAAAAGCAGAGGAGTCAGCTGTTTTAAGCAACAAAGTTCATCTGTTTCATATCAAGCTTTGGAAGCCAAGCCAAATGTTTCAACATCATTTGCACTCCATTGAACCAGGGACCGAACAGTCAGAAAACTGGTAATTTGAAAACTGGGGTATGTCTGTAAAACAGTAGAAGTAAAATCCACTGGGTTAGGCTTTTACTGGTGGCAGAGGAGAAAATTAAGTTTCTTCTAAACATTGTATAAGGAAAACACTCCCATGAATTTGCTGTGAGATATCTAGAAGTGATGGGTTCCTGAACAGAAGAATCATTGGCACCTGAGAATCAGGAAGAAGTTTACATTATACTAGCATGTGTGGTTAATCATGTCAGCCTTCTGAAACAAAATACTGATTTTTGCAGATCTTTTTGTCTTAGGAATTGAAAGAAAAAAATACATCTATGTAATTTCTTAACACTAATCCCAGAGTCCAGATGGCGCCCTTAACGAGGGAATAATGAATTCTTAATAAGCATGTAAGCTGCAAAGTGTATTTGTTCCATGATTCCTCTTGGCCACAGTCTCTGTTTAAGCTCTCTCCCACATGACAGAGTACAGTGTATACTGCAACATGGCATGTTTTGAGGCTTAACCAAATTTGGCATAAAAATACATGTAGTTCTGTTTTGTGATAAACTCTGCTTAGGATCATAGAGAACAGAAGGAATTCTAGCCAGAGTGGTTTTGCAGCACAAATACGAGCACATTTTAATGCCAAAATAATATTATTGTTTATAGACAATAATATTAATGATGTAACACAGATAGTATACTAATTTGTACTTGGGGCCAATAGCAAAATATACTGTGATCTCATTAATAATCTGGTTCAAGATACAGACAAAATTTCATCCTCACATGCAGAGAAACAGATACCTCTGTGATCCACCAAGGGCCTAAGCTTTGTTGTCACAGTTCTTCCTGCTTGGCTATCCCTGCTAGTATATCATAAAAAGATATAAAATTTTAATTATGCTGTGCATACTTTTCAGTCTGGACTTTTAACTACACCAAATATTAGCCTGCAAATCCATACAAAATTTAAATAGAACTATATAGTAATCCAGGTAGTGTCTGCTAAACATTTAGTCATACTATAATATGATTGTCTTATCCATGCTGAATGTCAAAAACTGTATGTTTCTGTAAAATTTTGATGTGAAAGCTCTTTTTGAGATAGCTTGATGCTATCAGAAAGTGATAGCTGGACTCATATTAGTAAGTGCCATGTCAGGGCTCTGATTTTTCTTTGGTTATATGTACACAATAAAACAAACCAGGAATCCTTCCAGCGGGTGAACTGGGACTAACTGGCATGACAAGGCTAGTGCCCATCATGCTAACCTTCCCTGCTCCCTGGAGCAGGATGTAAGGGGACAAATTACTCACCTGGGGAGGTCCTTGGTCAGGTGGCCCATGGTGGCCTCCAAACCAAGAATGGTTTATTCCTTTTCTGGTCCATTAAAACAATCAGATCACAGTTTTCTACTGGACTATATTATATTCTGTTTTATTATATTGCAGTACTATCAATGCCATTGTTTTTTTTTAATTATGCCTTGGAGAGTCACAAGAGTTTCTTTAAAAAGCTTTGGGTTTGTTGTTCATGTTTTTGTTTGGTTGGTTGGTTTTGGTTTTGGGTTTTTTTGCCTCAAGTGGTTTAATCTAAAAGGGTTTCCCAAAAGCGGAAAAGCCAGGAGCTTTCTTAAGATACAGTTTGAAATTTTCATCAATACCTGGACTCTAGGAGCTTTAAGGAAGATACCTTAGTCCGTGAGATTGGAAATAATATTTCAGAGTTTGGCAGGGCAGGATAATGTGACTTCAACTGTCACACCTTGAAAATGTCATTTATTTAAAATTCTACTTCTCACAGCACAGAGGGTGGAAGCATGGCCCAGACTGCTCCTCACCATGCCCTACTCTTTCTTCTGCTGTTCAAAGTGGAAAGTCCTAATGTGTTACTATAAGGGACTCACCCAGGCAGCTGTAAGCATACAAAACACACCAGCCTCTTCTTCCCTGATATTCTTTCAAGATGTAGGTTTCACAGCTGTATAATGGGGCTGATTTAAGATGCAAAGAAAGCAGCAGACAATCCTTGGAAAAGTTGTGCTCTCCACCGAGATTTGCTAAATTTGCACCCTCTTCACCCTTTCAAAGGAACAGTTGACCTTTGACCAAGAAGATATTTCACAATTTGAACCATTCATTTTGAATGAGTCATTTTGATTATCGTTTACAATAGCTAATATAAGTTTAAATGAAGGAGGATAAAAAGCAGTCAGAGAACATCAGTGAAAATTTTTTATTACAGTGCAGAACTGTCTGATGGAGCTGCAGTTTGCCAGGTTCCTAACTTTGATAAAGAGAAATAAATGTATATTATTAGCAATTTGTTGTAAATATTGTCTCATTTGATACTTTTAAATGGTTTAGATAACATTTCTTTTTGGTACAATATATTTTTTTTCATCCTGGAACATTTAATTCACTGCTAAATGTCATGCACTCTGTTACTATAAAAGTATAAGAGTAAAACTGCTTCCAAGTACACACTGTTTCAGTAAGACATGAGTTAGTTCATGCCAGCTCTTCGGATTTCCAGACAAAGTCACTTCCCTCAAAATAGCTGCTTTAGAAGTTATGGTAATAATGTAAAGCAATGTAAAGCAGTTTGTGGTAACAATGTAAAGCATTCTCAGGCATCTTCATTTGAGGTGCTACAGTTTTATCTTAACTTTGGTGCAGCAGCATCATTTTTGTATTTATACTGCACAGGCTAGGAAAGCAAAGTGTGAGTATGCTGCTAGAAAGATATTATGGCTCTACATACTTACAGAAAGGGATTTTTTTCTTCAATAAATTTTACATCTGTAGTTTAGGAACATTTTTATATTCAATATTTTTATGTATAACCTAAAATAATTTTTTTTCATTATAGTTGTTAGTATTCCTATTCCTTAACTGAAGTCATTGCAGAATTTCTGCCATGTTTCTGGGTTACAGATTGCCTGCTTTAGTTACCTCCTTTCTGTTTGTTGTGTCACTAAGTATACGTAATAGCACTACAATTTGATTTATCATTAGTAGACTAACACTCTGTTCATAGTACATTTATGGAAACGTCTTTTGTTTTCATACTTGGCAGGAAGATAAAGAAAACCTTGTCTTTATCTTGTGTATTTCTAATAACCTAGTAATTTGCTTAGGCTCTGTCAATATCCCTTCATGTTAAAATTCAAAATAGCCTATTTTTCATCTACAAATGTTGGGTTGTACAGTAGCATCTTAATACCTGTGAACTGAGAACTGCAAATTAGGAAATGGATAACTGCAGAAAATTCAGAGGAGTCACAGAATTAACTTTTACAGCTTTAATACCCAGCTTTGATTTGGCCACATGACAGAAAAATATGGGACAAAGAGTGGAAAGGAGAGAAGAAAGAACTGTTAGGGGGAGAAAACATGCAGAGGTGGTGTGCTACAGTGATATATGACCACTGTCTAAGCAACCATTAGCAAAAGCTGCGTCATAGTGCTGCAGCTCAATTCTTTTATTTCTCCCTTTTGCAGGGCTGAAATTGGTTCCCAGCTGCCTAGGGCCTTTTCATCTGTAATACCTGTCATTAACAAAACAAGATTTGTAGCTCCTTAGGAATAGGAGTTCCTGGAGGTGACAGTCTGCCCCACTGAGTTACCTTTATAGATACACCTGGCTGAGTTCAAGAGATCAAGATATATATTTGCCTTCCTGGAATATAAATTTACCTATTAGAATTACTCATATAATAAATGACCAATTTTTTGTTGTGACCAGGCATAGGTTAAAGCCATCCCCAGTTGCCAGTAACATGCAGCACCTTGATTAGAGTCATTTAACAGCTTCAATACAGTTTTCAAGGCAAAATTTTTTGGAAAATCCCTAGGTATTTAGTAGAGAGATATGGCAGGGCAGTGGTGCTGCCACCCAGAAAGTTCCTCTTCTGGATATCAGACTGCATTAATAAAATTGTTGCATTGTTGTTTATGAGCTCTATATCTCTCACAATGTCATTTATAATATCTGTCATGTTTTCCACTGTAGGGAAAACAGATTACTTTTGTGAGTGTTATATCTACCAAGGGGAGAGCAACGCATTCTGTTGCTCCGGTGTAGCTGCTCCAGCTTATCAAAAGGGCTTATGTTAGAAAAGCTGAAGGGGGATAACTTTGAATGTGGTACTTTCATGCATATTCGTATTTAAACCACAGATTCATGTCTACACCAGAGATTAGGATTACTGAAGTTCTGTGAGTTCAATATATCTGTGGATAAGTCACTGCAGGAGAGAAAGACTGAAGTTATTTTGTTTTAAATACTATGTATTGCAAGAGATAAAAGATAAATGTGTTTCATATTCAAACTAAAATTAGACCAAAGCCAGGATACCTAAAGGGTGAAAGGATGACTGTACAGTAGGAGACGCCTTAAGGCTGTTTAGAAAAGTGATTTAACTATTCTGCTGTTCAATAGCTTTTTTTCATTAAGATTTCAGTTGCTGATACAAGTTGAAGAGAACTTTGTGTCAGGGAAATAACACCTGTTTTACTAAAGTTCCAATGCATTTTTTCTTACTCTTTTCTCTAATGCTTCATTAACCCCTTCTCCACCTTAGTATACTGAGCTGAAGGAGGCCTATTTTAAATGGCATTCTCAGAAAAACAATACCAGACAGATTTGACCAAGCTACACAGGTTAAATTCTTAGGACCTCAAGCAAAGCTTTAATGTTGTCATATATTAAGAAGGCCAATGCGTCTCCAAAGCCACTACAATCAATATCTTCCACAACAGAAATATCAAAATCCATAGATCCTACATCTGCTTCTCATTACTGTGATATACTTTATCCCATGCACTGGATATCATCGTAGAAACCGTGGGAGTTAAAATACACATGTTCTGCAATCTAGAATCATCTTTCTGAAGCAGTGGAGGAAGGTCAGAAACAACAGCAGCCATGTTTCTGACAATGCACCATCCCTCAGTGTGACACACAAAGGGCACACAGCAATATCTTCAAAAGGCAAGCCTGGGAATTAAAAGTTGTCATTTTACTGGACACTAAAATTAATAGAATCCACAGAAACATGTTTTGGTTTTTTTTAATCTTATCTTTTCCCCATCCTCTCACTGGCCACCTTCTATTCTATAGATGTTGTTTCTCTCTTTTTGCTCTCTATGGATCTTCTGTTTCTTCCCATTCTAGCATCCCTTCTTCACAGGTACTGCATTTTTTTTTCCTCTAGGTCTAATTAATGGGGAGAATTAGATTGAACTAAGAACATATTTGGTTCTAATTCATATTAATCTTTTTTTACTGTTTCTTAGCTCTAGATGAAAGCATATTTAAGGCAAAATTTGTTCAGTTTTTCTAGTAGTGTTAATTCAGTATTTGAAAGTTGTCTCTGCAAATCTGAATTCTCTAGAAATGTCTAGCATTTATTATGAATTTACAAAATTAACATGTTTAAACTCTGTTTTTTTTTGGTGTTACAGATTTCATTGAGAGTATCTATATTTGTGAAAACTTGGATTTAGATCTTAGAAGAATAGTCTCACATCTTTCCCTGTTTCATTTCAAAAAACCAAAACAATCCTTCCCTGACATTCTTGTTCTTTTAGAAGTCAAAAGCAGGTATTGTTTAGATACAAACAGCTGCTGGCCCACATTTTGGAAATACATGATCATCCCTAACAAGGTTGCGAATGAGTAGATCTGAAGGTACTCCGTGCCTGCTCCCTGAGAGCTCTCAGCCTCCAGTGGTGTGCAGTCTGGCACACGTCTGTGTCAGGCAACGCAGCAACAGATGTTGCTTCATTTGCTGGGACTGTGCGTGCAGGGGGTCCTGTATTAAGAAAATATGCATACCCTCAGACAAGAGGACATGAATCTTTTATGAACTGGAAAGCTGTGGACTGCAATCATAATTTTACTAGCTGTGGCTTTTAAATGGGTTTCTCTGTTCCTAGGTTACTGTCTTTCTCTAGCTAGTTGAAATTTTATTAAAGATTAGAGAGATTCTTGAGTCTTTCTTTTCCTTAGGTGCCTTTCTGAGAAATAATATAGGCAGAATTAGTAGTTGTTATAATCTCCTTCTGTCTACACCTTTTCAGAAGAAAGATTTCTGTCCAGAGCTTTCTCTAAAATGATGACTTTTTGAACCGCCTGGCCAAGGGTCGTAAAGCAAGTAATCAGTAGAGGGCTTAAGTGGGGAAAATGTTAGGCTAGAAGGAAAAACAGTGCAGATGCAAACCATGTGTTAGGAGAACTTCCAATGCAAAGTTTGGAGGACTTTAGGCAAGAAAGGTTGGCATAACTAAGCTTCAAATTCTCATAAAATTATTAAATTAATTAACACTGTTAAATACAATTTAAAATAAGCATTGAGGAAGTCGTAGTTTTCCAGCTGCAATCAGCACAATATGTATTAGATTGAGAAGTTTTTAGGCAAAACATCCTAGTAGCTCATCCTTATCTTCGCACAAATGACATCGTAACTGAGAAATGTTTTACATACCGAGACCTTTTTTTCAGTTGTAAAAGGCGAAAGCGAATCATTTTTTCGTGTTCTTGTCCAAAACAACAGAACATGATGGAAAAGAACAAAAGAGAAAAAAACCTCAGCCAGTTTTTCTCTTCTTAAATGTCACCTTATCTGGGTGCTGTTCAGCTGGACATGACTTTGCAGGACTGAATTTATTTACACAATTAGAAGTTGCTTAAACAGGAAAAATAAATCTCAACATTTTATAACTTCATATTCCAGAGATAAAAATGTGCCTTTTGCTGTGATATGTAAAACTGCCAATGTATTTTGAATGGTAGCTCAAGTTAGATAATAGTTATGAAATATGTGCCTATGAGCATGGAACATTTTAAAAGATATTATTACAGCCAACATTTAATGTCAGAAGTAGTCTTCAACAATATTTACAATATCAAATATAACATAGTTTCCTGAATTGTTAAAATTGTGCATGAATATTAAAGAAAAAACTTTACTATTGAAATATTTATAGATCTAAAACTTTCTGAGATTTTCTATAAATGGATCAATTATTTTCATGTAAACTTCCACATATTCTTATAGAAGTTTCTTTTTTTTGTAGTATTTTCTTAGGTAATTTAAGGTGGGAATTAAAAGAGGGTAAGAATTCAGAATGGTGTTTCCAAGTACGCTTTATTTTTTAACCTTCCCTTGGGCATGTAACAGAAACTAAACAAAATGCCTTTCAAAGTTACATGTAAAATACTAACAGTAGAATGAAAATGCTGAATCTAGTTTTTCTAGGTTTCATGCAACCACACTGAAGTACAGCCCAGATGGTCTCTAAAGCAACCAATAGTGAGCGCATTCTATTATACACGCTGCTTAAATTAAGTAGTTTCAAATAATTACTGCTGCAGTTTAGATTTAGTTTTACTGTAAAGTTCTATAAAATCATTAAATATACTTTTCCAATACAGCATACTATAAATCCGTATTGGCACAAGGACAAAGCAAACCGCCAAACACAATTTAATATGTGTACTCTAATTTTACATTGTGTCTGTGACCAGCTTCAACACAGACTTAAAATAATTTAAAAATAATTTATTCCTTGCATAACCGTTTCTTAATTTCTTGAATATTTTCAAGTTTCAGGTGTGGTATAGACATACTCTTCCAAGGAGTTTGTGATTTTTGTGACAAATAGGACACAATAGTAAAAAGGCAACTTTAACACCTGTGTTTGGAGAAGAGGTAGTCACCATAAATTGCAGACAATGTGACCCTGGATCTACTAAGTAGCAAAATTTCTGTGACCACATCAAGCATAGGACTTTATTCAAGCTTATACTAAAGAGAAGTCCAAGTTACTGTCCTCTAGCCATTGTCAGACATGACCATTCTCTGGCCATTCTAGCAAAAGCATGTTTTGCGGAGCAATGTAAGAAAAGGTTGAGGGGATATGAAATTTGAAGGGGGCTTTTTCCCTACACACAGGATATGCATGAAAAGCACAAAATATTTGTGAAAGAAGGAAAAAAAATGGTGACTGAAGCTGTCTTTATTTTCAGACTAAAGTCAACTCTTTGACAAACTAATAGGTACAGTGGAGATGAAAATGTCTTAGAGGAAAGAGATGAACAGCCTTTAAAAAAAAAAAAACTAAGTCAAGAAAGAGAAAGACTTGGTGCCTTTCCTCTTTTTTTAAATTAAATGTTCTTTCTTCTGCATTTAACACAGCAGCAAACGTCTACAAGGAAGTTAGCTGGATTGGATTCAATGGTTAAAAATAGAGATAGCCTTTCTAATCAAGTACGGAAGGAGAGCATCAAGAAAAGAGAAAAGATTGATTTGCTATATTAGAAGGCTATCATTACACTATGTGAAAGGAAGACACTAGCTAAGTATCAAGTAAAACTTTGCTAGTTTCAGAATTGCTGTTCTACATGTAAGTATGCCTCTGTGCAAACCTATATAATATACTGAGGTATGACATATTTTCAGGAATTTGATTACACACAAAATATCTGTTTTACTCATGAAAGGGCAAAGAGGAAAGATGCACATTGTCCATGTCCAATGTGGCACTGCATCTGCAAATACTGAAATGCTTGCATCCAATTTATGCAATTTATACAATCACAACAGTATGAAGTTTCTGGCTATCCTCATCTCTGGTGGTATTTAACAGTTAGTGTAGCTGTCAGTTTCTTTGAGATTTATTCTGCAACATTCTTTTGTTATGCCTGGTACGTAGTCTAATAAGGGAAAACTCAAACAGATAAAAATGAAATCAAGAATGCAGATAGAACTAATAAATTAGCCGTAGACTGGGGAGATATTTAGAATCAGTGAACATGAGAATACACTATCTCCCCTTCCAGATGTCTGGTATTCAGGAGAAGTCAGTCTTACATAAGTTTTAAGTGGTAGGCATAGCTTATGTACTATATATTTATATATTCTTTTTGATCACTTTACTTTTTTCCCCCTCTGGGGAGGAAGGGGTGAGAGGTCAGAGGTGTAGCTTTTTTGAACCATGATAGTTACTACATTACTTATGGACTGGGGAGATGATGTCTTGACATTGTTCCAAATATGATAATATGTGAGGACAAATATGAAAATATTTTGAAATGTACGTTTCTATAAAAGCAAAATTTTAATCCTATCTACATTCAGTTCAACTGCTATAAGTGAGAGAGTGAAGAGGGGAAAAAAACACGTTATAGAAGCTTATAGATTTTAGACAGGTGCCATAGGATTTATCAAGTACCTCCTGAATCACCCAAAATCTACGTTTCTTATGTAAAACAGGCACAAAAACATAGTCCACAGAAAGATATGCAGACAGCTGTGAGAAGCAGTTCTCTCTGTCTTAAAATAGATGTCTGAATCATGGAACCCCAGCAATTACCTATCTGAGTTGTCTATAGCAGGAGCCTAGCTGACCAGTTTAAATCAGCAACCAAACCTTCCAACAGCTCAGGGCTAGTGAGAAAACTCCTTCCTTAGTGTGTCTTGTTTAGCTCTCAGTAAATAATTCACGGCAAGTAGTGTACTCTCAATTTAACCTTCATTTGTGTGCACAGAATATTGTCCAGTAAGTTGCCACATTTTTAAACACATAGCTTTTTGTTTTGAATTTGACAATTTTGTGTTAAAAATGAAGCAAATTTTATGCTTTTGAGTGTTCATATAAAATGCTTGCTTTTTTCTTTCTTTTCTCTGTACCAGCTAGATTAAGCCTTTGGAGTTTTCCATATCTTAAAAATAAATAGGAGAGAAACAAGATTAGAGAATTTTGTACAAATTCAAGTGGATTTTTTGAAACAGAAATGCCCTAAAGGTGTAGTTCCTCTTCAAAAAAGGTTTGGTGGCATGATGAGTAATTTAGATTTAATTTTGCTTTTCTGAAGGACTCAGAAGTACAGATGATGTCATTCTACCAAACAAGAGTCTTATCCATGTCTGCCTTATTCTGGTCGTGGTCCAATACCTGTGGACACCAAGTTTTCAGTGAAGAACATGGGGAAATCCCCTCCCCTGTTTTGTAGAGAACTGTGCTGTTACACTGATGCGAATACCACACCTCAGATTTGTTTTCAGGAAGACTTTCTGATATTAAAACTTGATTTCTTCACTGCTTTCAAAAAGACAAAAGCATTACTGAAACATATGCATTTTAGAATATGTGTGGTTGGAGAATACAACTTTGCTATTAATGGTAGATTTTTCGTCTACATGAGATAAAGTTGAAAAAAAGGTGCTTTAATATATAAGGTTAGCTAACATACTTAAAATTTAAGTGTATGTGTAAATTTTCAGGTTGTATATGTAAGTTCTGTCTTCTTGAAATGGTGGTATATTTTGTATTCTTGAAATATATACTTAATCTTCTTGAAATGATGGTATTCCTAGGGGTCTTCTAGATGTCTCTGCTTCACCTCCCACTTCTGTGTTTGAGTGATATCCAACAGAACTATCACATTCTTCTGAACAGGATGATGATAAAAGAGGATATATCCTACAAAATATCATTGTTCTCAAAGTTGTAAGCCTGGCACTTAACAGTAACTTTGTCCAAGAATAGCTCTGATTATTAAATCTTTGTAAAAGGGATACAGTTCTCTTTTGCTTTTCCTAGCACCCACTGCTTCATTAACAAAAGAGGAAAAGTTGTTAGTCTTTACCTTTTTTTCTAGCCAAAAGACTGACATATTGCACTCAGAAAACATAGCTACTGCTTAACTCTGTACTAACTTAAGTATGAGCCACTGAAGTTTATTTTTTAAGCAACTATTTAGTTAAGAAATCATAGTCTGAGTTTCTGTGGAGCAAACAGTTGAAAAACAGGAGTCCTGATGAAAACGTCAGTAAGTTTTCCCTTTAACAGTGTAATTTGTCCTGTAATTATTGCACTATGTCCATTTATAGCTGACAAAAAGACTATGTTTTTAAAATACAATCCATATTTTTATAGTTTTATAGTTTTATATATAGATAGATATAGAGAGAGACATAGTTGAATATCTGGGGGGATCTTTATGTCTTAAAAAAAGGGAAAAGCAGCCTGACACAGTAGGCACCTTTAGCTCAGCTCAAGTCCAAAGTCTTCCAGTGGGCTAGTATTTAATTTTAGGCTACCCACTGTTACCCAGTATTAGTCCAACATTAGCAGGTACCTTTTATTCCAACCTTAATTCTAGGCACACCTGCAGACCACAGTCATAGCTGGCAGCACGAGCTCACAGTGTTTTCCTAGGACATAATATTTGTCAGAAAAAAATAGTCTCCTACTCCTAAAAATATCTTTTTTTTCTTCTTTTTGAATCTCTAGCAATGAAGCTGTACACAGGTACTAGGCCTATCCTGATAAAGTTTTATTTCTGCAGCTGAGTTTATGTGGACAAGCGATGGCCATTTAGTACTGAATTCGCTAGTATCTAGTTGCATAGCTAACCAAATCAAATGAAAATTGGGCCAGAAAAAAGGCAGAGGGGCATGTTTTAAGCCCAGCGTATATCAAGAACCTGCTTTGCTATGTGAGGGAACAAGGCACCGTAAGGCCTCTCTCTGAGATGCCTCTCATTTGCTGCTCACGGTACAGCTCAGGCAGCAGCACCTGGCAGTTTCAAAGGATACTGAGTATCCTCACACAAGGCATCATGGTAGAATAGGGTATCCTCACATAAGGCCCTCTTTGCCATGCTACCTATGAGCCGTTTTGCACACTTGGGCCTCGATAAAGCCTTTGTAGAGCACAGAGTAACTTTATTTACAATCTAATCACTGAGCAAATAAACCATATTTATTCACAAGTCAGGTAGCTCGATCCAGGCAGATAAATGTAAATGTAAATAGAAAGGAAACACTAATGACATATGTTGTATTTCTTTTACTCTCTTTGGTTTGCCTTTTGCCATTCCTAAGAATTCTAAGCTGTAATTATTATGAATTTTTTTATTATTTTATTTATGCAGTTATGTATACCTTTTTCCTTTTTGATAAAGTCTTTCCAGTCAAAAGAGAATATGCTGTTACCTAGAAATGAAGAGCACAGTTTAATTCCCTGGCGTTCCATCAACACCCTACAAAAGGATACTGTTTACATCATTTGCTATGGTGTGCAGTGGCAAAATCATCTGATGCATCAAAAATTTCCTTCTTTAATTCTCTGGCTTAATGCTTATTATTGAAAGATGTCCCTTCTGAACCTACACCTGCATTACTACTTCTCAAAACCACTCATGCAGGTAATATAAGAACATCTTGTTAATCTTTTCTGTCCTTCAGTCTTGTTCTGCAGTACAGGACATAAGAGGATAAGCTAGTGCTGTGGATGAACTAGGATGAACTGTGCAACTCACAGTTTAGTAAAACTAACTGGTATGGTGCTTAGCTTGTGAGAAAATGTTTCCTACTATAGAGTGTGTGCTCCTAGAGACTAGAAAGGTTGGGTTCAGATATAAGTGCATATTCTTTGTATACTGAAAACAAAATTTCATATAAACATGTAAGCTGGCAAGCATATATGAAGAAAAGAAAGAAAAGATACAAATTGCACCTGTACACAAGACCAGATGCAGTAGTAGCTAAGCAATGCTGGGGACAGTCCTGAGTGAATGAGCCCATCTCCAGGTTTTTAGAGGTACTTTAATAATCCTGTCTGAAATAAATTCATGATGAAACTAAGATTTGTGATGTGCCTATGTTGTGATTGCACATTGTGATGTGCACTTAATTGCACATCAAGAAGCAGCAGCTTACTGCATACCTTTCATTTGCTAATGTGCATTCCAAACAACATACTTAAAAGCCCAGTCATTCTTTAAGCCTTAAGACTTGATGCTAGGCTTCCAGGATTCTGTTTCTCTTGACACGTTGCCAGCATCCCTACATGTCCTAAAGCAATGCATATTTGCTAGAAATTCCTGCATTTTTAACCTCAGTAAACAAGAAAAGTGGTAATTTACAATGTTAAACTCAAGTCTTATCAGACTACAGGGGCTCTTTACTTTGTCTTCATTTCTACAGCTTCTATACAACACCAGTAATATCCTGGCACCTATTGCAAGTTTTCAGCCCTTTGATGTCCAAGGGCATTTCAAGCAGCATGATGTACGTTATCCCTGTTTTACAAAGGAGGAAGCCAAACTCAGAATGTTTAAGGCAATTTTCCATACTCTGAAGACAAAGATGTTCCCAAGCATGGAACAGAACAGTCAGTCCTGCACCTCATTCCCTAAGCTGTAACATTGTGCAATGTAACACTGGTTTAATTCAATCAGTTACTAATTTGAAGATGAGTAACTAAGATGCAAGCATCCTCAAAGTGGGTTGAATCCTGCACACATTTTATTATTGGTGTTTTAATTACTTCTATCTTTTCTTCCTTAGACAGCTTAACTATACAGCCAAAACCTCAGCCAGTGGATACATGCAGATAAGAAATATTGTTGCTTTTCTTTCTGCTTTTATTATTAATGTATTTAATAGTACTGTATTTAATAATAATGGATGGCTCCATTATTAGTATTTTCATTAATTTAAAGTAATTTCTTCTTTATTTTCGTTATGCAATCAACACTTGCCTTAACTGTGATGGCACACCAAAAAGAGCTCAGTTCAACAGCCTTTATTCCTGCTACCCTAAAAAGGATTCTAAAAACAAAAAAAAACCCAACCCAAAGCAATGGTTTTGAAGTTACAGAATTACATGTACAAATCAGATGCTGCAATGCCTGTTGCATTTGTCTCAAATAAATGCTTGTTTTTTTGTAGTATGTATACTATATATGCACCTATAAAGCCATGCACATCTTTTTATAAACATGAGATGTACCATTTGGATTTAATAACATAAAATGCAGTAGCACTTATACAATAGTGTTCTGGGAAGAAAGAATGCTTGCAATTAACATAGATACCTTTCCATCTTCTGATATGCAAGTCTTAGGTCTTATAATGAAGTTGTATCTGATACTGTGATTTCTTATGTCTTTAAGAAGTTTCATCTACTTCTTTTGCTGATGACTGCTTGCTGACAATTTTAACAATTAATTAATCAATATCACAATTTTCCATTGCTTTCAGAGTGGATTGTCCATTTGTCTCTTTATTCTGTTAATGTCTCCTAATTTCTCTCTCTCTTAATTCCTCAAATTATAAGAAATTGAAAGTTAATATTATTTGACCCCATACCAAGACCTGGGGCCTAAAATAAATGCTGTGTCACCTTCTGTGAGCACAGCAGACTGGTATGCTCTTATCTTTATTTAAATCTCAGATAAATCTGCCATTGATATTAAAGGTAGCACAACAGGTTTTATGTACGAATTCGAAGCTATTGCTAACTGCCAAAGTTGGTGTAACCGTTTCCCTAGAAACTTCTCCAGAAAGCGTTTCTCTTTCTCATACTGCCTATCAAATCCCTGGGTTCCCTACAATAATCTTTTCGCTGGATGATGAGAAATCACAGACAATTATTTTTGCTTTGCAAATGGCTTGTGATATACCAATCCAAATGAAAAATCAAGGGTTTTCTTTGACTACTTATTGTTGTTCTTTCTTTATGCCTCATTTTCTCAAACTCTTTTTTTTTCTTTTGGCTTTACCAAAGTCATTTTTTGAAGTTCACATAAACCTAACATTCCCTGGTGGACTGTGAGCTCTCCTTCCTATTGACACATTCGTTTTTGCAGGAAGCCTGTGTTTCTACAGTTGCTACCTGAGGAGAGGCTCTGCAATATGGTTGTAATACTCCAGTCTTCCTGTTGCTAATTAATATAATATTCATAATAGCACCTGGTCTGAAGGTGACAGGCACTTGAAAAGCAGGTGTTTATTTCTAAGGAGCTGATGAAGGATACCAAAAAATAAAACATGTTAGCATTGGGTGTTAATATTTACCTCTGCATCTCCACCAGAATTTTTTTTTTTCTGAATCTGCATTGAAAAACAATACCTTAATTATATAAGTACCTGTAACCATACTGTATTTATATTGTATAGTAATATTTAGTATATAAATATACTACAGTATATTTCTAGTTATATTTCTATTAACTACAAACAAGAGGCAGCATCTTGACTGATATGCTTTTGAAAAGAAACCATTCTTAGATATGTGGCACAGCAGCAGTAGTCCTTAAATATTCCATTCTAGCATGGCATTGTGATACCACGTAGTCAAAGCTTACTTTTCTGTGATTTTGTGTTCCTTCATTGATACAGGAATAATGTTGATATTTATCAATGATCAATAATCAGGCAAACTTTGAAAAAACATCTTTAATATGGCTAGCTATTCTGTAATAGCCCAGCACCTCTATTTCATGATTTCTGTTTTCCTGATCGATTCCATCTGCTTAAGGCATTAAAAAGTTTCACAACATGGCGCCTGATTTATGTCTACTTCTATAGACGTGTGACTCGCACAGTGACAGACCCAACTGTTACTAAGGGTCCCATGACTGTATGACCCTTTGAGCTAAATATACCACTGATGCTTTTTCCACTCATTGAGGTTGACTTTTATGATTCCACAGGATCTTACAACAGGTCCTGCGTTAAACCACTAGGTGATATATGAAAGATAGGTGCCAGAAAACATGAAGAACAGAAAGCTTAGCAAGAAACCTTATTAACATTCCTTCTGCTGTTGCACAGCACTTTATATGCAGGTGACTGGCACAAGCCTCCAGGGCAGTTAGGATCATTCCTGTTGATACACAATGTAGTTGGTAATGCATTTTACTGTTATAAAATAAAGTGCAAAACTTCTAGACAGCTTTACACACTTAATTCACATTCCTATTAGATGAATTTTTTAATATTTTAATGCATAGCCTGTTTTTCATGTTTTCCTTCTATTTGCCAAGTCTATATAAATTTTATAAATACAGTTCTTAGTGCTTGCTTTAACCTAGCTGCACTACCATAAAAAGTAATATACTGCAACACTTGTAAAGACTGTACAATGGAATGGCTATTATGCATGTAACCGCTTGTTGAGCAATAACTTTGCTCTTTCAGATTAAAAACAACTGTAACACAGTTCAGAGCAAATTCAAAATGTATAATTTAAGTGGTATATTCACTATCCCATTCTCTGCATTTTTTTTCCTCTTCCAATGCTGAAATTGCCAAAAATGCTTACACAAAAATTTCCTAACAGGAATTAACTCTCAAAGCTTTTATGATAAGTTTTTGGCTAGAAATTATAAATGCAAGTTTGTTTGTAATGCATAAATTGTTAATTTTGTCCTTCAGTGATTTACAACAGTAGCTGTCTGTATGTGTGTTTGACTTTAACAGTCAACAATGAATTTTATTTTTACTTAACTTCCCCCCAGTGTTCTGAATGTCTTTCAGACACGGGCTACTTTCTGTTTTGTGAAGTTAGACGATAGTACTTATTCACAGTATCTAAGCAGGGGTTAGGAGAAAAAGAAAAGGAAGAATTAAACTTCTAGATAAGGCTTTTAGTTAACTTGGAATGAAAAATCTTTGTTCCTTTCTTTACTCCACAGAGACTAATTTATCTAGCATGTCTTTAAATGGAAATTCCTTGCAACCTCACTAACGTTACTGTAACATGCATTCATCTTTTCCTTTCATTTATTATCCATCAGTATTGTTCTTTTTTTTTTTTTTAAATGTGATTGACCTTTAAACCTGTTGTTATCAAACTGCAAGAAAGAGATAGAGACTCTTTTTAGCTGCCTTCGTTCCCATGTGACCTGCAGGGAGAATAGATTCAAAATAGACTAGTTCCTCCCAGGGCAATACAAGACAGAAGAGAAAAGCACTGTCATTTCCGAACAGCACAGTGCTCGAGTAAATTCAGCGTGAAAAAGGAAAGAGTTCCAGCGTGTTAGAATTCCTCCTCCACAGCCTGGATTATTACAGGAGGCAGATTTCAAGGGTTTTAAAAAGCAGAAGATTTTAAAAAATACTTCGAAATTGAGTACTTTGAGAATGAACTTTGTAAGGACAACTGATGTTTGACTGCTTGAAATACTGAAGGAATTTTTCAAAATGAGCATTGTTATGAAGCCAAGATCCCGATCTACCAGCTCCTTAAGGACTGCCGACGCAATGTGGTAACGTGTTTGGTTTGTTTCTTTCAAGCTCCCCTTCCTATTATGACACACAAACATGTCCCAAGAAAGTCACAGGGTTTAATTTTGACTTGCTAGATTTTGCATGGCTATTGAAACAATATTATTTAGCTTTTTCTTGTACAATACTCCAAGTAGCATTCTTTTAATGAGAACCCATTACATACCATTTTTAACCCATTACATACGTTCTTCCCATTCAGTAGTCAGGTCCAGTCTTTACAGGTACCTTCTAAAAATTTTCAGTATATTTATTTCACAAACAAAGTTATAATAGAAAACTTTTAGTTCTGGAGGCTGGAGGGTAAAAAGAAGCTATAATTTCCGTGAGCTATTTTGGGATACTTACGTGTAGTTTTGCTGCATAAATAGACTGACTGGTAAAGATAAGTGTCCTGGGAGGAGACAGACTTTATAGTGGCAAGTGTAAGACTGCTGTGTTATGCTTCGTACATTTCCCCTCCTCTTAGAGGTTCAGAGGAGTAGACTGTAATAGTGATCTTTGTGTATGATTTTCTTGCAGATTTTTTCAGTTAACAATCAGCAAAGTTCTGTCTTTTGATTAATTATTTTTTCTTGTGAGAACTTTATCCTTTATATAGCTTAATAGGCACCGACTGGACAGATTTCTATTAGGTATGAGAAATAAATTACCTCTTCTCTTTTAATGCCTCACACTTTTTTTTTTTCCTCTCTCTGTGTTTTAAATAAAATCACCATCATTTTAATAAACACATAATAGACTAATTGTTCAGGGCTATATTTAACTGGTATAAAATGATGTATTTTAGAATATAGCCTTTGTTTAGAAATAAATGGCTGATGTCTTACTGTGGGATAGACCAGTAACTAAATAAATTTCTATGTGAGAAATGTATCAAGTTAATTGAACAGTAGCCTATTAAAAACTTTAAGTTTCAAATAGTCTTGGTTCTGAGTCAAAGCCCTGTCAGTACTACCACTAAAGTAGTTAGTAATTTTTTCCAGTTATCGTTTACTAAAACAATTTTGTATTAAAAGAAAATGAAATAAGTATATCACTCAAGCTAAAGAGTAGTCCCAGTTGTTCTCAGAAACTGCTAAGGAAGAGTCTTGCTGAAATAACTGCGGTAACTTGTGGCTCTATATCTTTATTAAAATGCAATAAAGTAATACAAAGTTGGTGAACTCTATATTGATAAAGTGTTACACTGTACGGGTTGTCTCCAAGGTAGTGAGCTAAAACACACATATGTTCATTATTACATACAACTGTGCGAATAAATCAGTATCTTTCTAATTAATTCTTCTGCATTGCAATTATTTCTTTTTTGACTGTTTCCATTTATTCTTGCAGGGAAAAAAGAAATCATTTCAAAGAAAAAAGTCCCTGTAGCCAATAGGTGCAGGCTGATTTGACTACCAATATTCTGTCTAAAATACCTGCCTGCCTCCCTTTTGTTGCCAATGTCTTTAGTTATAACACTGATCTGGTAGGTGAGAATACTTGTTCTGCTAACTGTGAATTGGGAGTCCTCTGCTACCCTGCCATTTGGAAACACTACCTGACCTCGGAGGTGGCTCTCGGGGATATCCTTGGAGGCTGACTAGACAAGGTACATGCTGTTCTCTGGAAGCATGGAGCGAAGCCAGGCAAGACCTGCCCAGCCAGAGGCTACAGGGAAACTGGAGTGCAGAGGGAGGAGAGAAGGGGAGGGAGATGCTGGCTGCTCTGCACTGAGCTCAGCTCCTGGCCACCTCTGGGAAGGTGGCAGCTCAGGCCAGCCCACCCTACCCGTACCACCCAACCAAGCAACCTTTATGGCGGGCCTGAGTAGGATTGGTTTCCAAATCAGCTGCATGAACTTCTGTTGATGTCCTTAAATCACTGGATTCAGGAGTCTGCAGGTTTGTGCCCATGGGTCAGCGCAGCTCCCTGCAGTTCTGCGGGGCAGAATAGCAACACTACAGTCTCGCCACAGTATTAAACAGCATTGAAATGCTAAGGGACAAGTAATGTGTTGAAGTCAGGAGCACTGATGGATGTTCAGGCCAGGAGACCTACAGCATGCAATTCTCCTTTCTTTATCGGTTAACATAGAAATCCTGCTGTGTGTTGGAAGAGCAGGGGTAACTGGGGGGAAGAAGAACATAGGAGAATGTGAGAAGAAAAGCCACAGGAGGGTTTGTGGGTCCCAGGAGCACAGGGACTGATTGACAGGGGTGTACTGAAGTATGGATAGCTCTCTTGCAAGGATTTAAGAGAAATGGTCCCAGGATTCCTTGCATTGCAGTATCCCATGGGAACAAAGTTCCCATGAAGAACAGAAATCAGGCTCCCAGTGAGAGGATGGAAGAGACTTAGAGGCAAGGCAGAGAAACCCCTACTTTTGGTTCCCTGAAATCACATTCATGCTCTGTCCAAAAGATGCAACAATTTCAGCGGATGCGGTAAAAGCAGGATATTCTTTTTGGTATCAGTATTACGAAGCATCTGAAGGGTATCACCTGCTGGTAGTGTGCAGAGGTGCATCAGCTGCCTTTGAGGAGGCGCAGGTGAGCCCAGCCTGTGCTGATGCTTCCCCTTGCAAAAGGGGAAGGCTTGGCCAGGGGTGGCTGCTGTTTAGCATGACAGTACAGTCTGTAGGCAAACCTTCTCTTTCTCATGCACCTTGGAAAACTTCTTCTGGTGTTATAGTGACTGAAGTAAAAGCAGATGGTTGGTATTTATGCAAAATAACTAGGTGTTTTATATAAAGATTATTACCTGTTATGTTAATGCTGCTCAATTCTGCCGCTCATTACTATTCAATCCTAAATTCAGGATGTGATTGTGAAGTACGGTTGTGACTCAGAAAATTTCTGGGGAAGAGTCTGGAAGGGATAAGTGATGGTATAGACTTTTCAGTGAAGACGATTGGCTCGTCTTGTTATTTGTGAGAAGAAATAACAAGGTAGTAAGGAAACTCACTGTAAGAATTTCCTCCTTGACTGAGACAGGAGTACATACATTTAAATAAGAATATGACTCCACTTTCTTGACTATTTGCCACCGAACAGTAGAGCAGCAATGTTCACAGAAAATGTTCTGTTTCTGTTGGTTTTTTATTTCTGCAATGTAGGAAAAGTTTGAACTTATAAAAACACCGTTTTGGAGGAACTGAATTAAAATTTTGGAAATTTAAGAGAAGAACTAATGGCAAGTCAAGCAGGCAACAAGAGTTGTTGGACAACCACTTACTGGCCGGAAAAGGTGCAGCTGATCAGATTTTAGAACTTCTTTATTTTTTCATGATGCAGATAATTAGTGCAAAGAGCTCATAAGCCCCCGGAGTATTGTTAGCTTCTTGCCACAGTCCTTTCTGTGTGGGTGTCTAGAGTTGATAGTTATCTGTTTACTTTGTTGGTTGGCCTTCCTCTGTCTTTATTTATTTTCTGAAATGTATGCCAGTTTAGGCCTTCCTGTTTTTTGGAACTTAAGGTTGGCTGATCTGCAAAGGGCACATCCCAGCCTCCTGAGAGCAGGCCTTCGATGATTCAGTCTGTGGTATTCTGTAGAACAATGCATCTTTTCTTATTTAACTCCAGAAGTGGGTGATACAGCTTGTCTGCAATATCATGAAGTTTGGTATATTGGAAGTTGCTGAAGGATGTTGTCAAGTATGACTTTTTCAGTCTATAACATATTTTTAGGTAAGTGGGACAAAACTGATCTATTGGATGAGATTTTCATGACATATATGTATATATGTATATAATATGTAGATGACAATAGGGATGGCAAATAAAACTTTTATTGAATGGAGACGAGAAAATGCTTGTGGCCTGACATCAGTGGATAGTGTTGTTTCTGGGGCAGAATAGCTAGGATGAGAAGAAGGGGTTGAGATCCAGTTGTACTGATCTGAGGTAGCTACACTGGCTTCCTGAGTTAAGGTACCACAAAGGAGAACTCTGCTTATGAGCATTACCCAGTCTTTTGGTACCCCTGCCTGGCAGGAGGAAGCTGTGGTGATATCACACTGCCTAGAGACTGGCCATCCCAAAACAGTTCAGTTCCTCTATTAACCGCTTGGTGCTAGCAAGCCTATTGCCACTATAAAGATGATGAATATATATAACAAATGCTATTGAATGAGTCGTATACCTCTAGGTTATTGTCACCACACCTATATATGAAGTAACTGCTGACTTTCAGACCGGGAATCCCAGTGCTGGGGAGATCAAGAAGGTATTCCTTGAAGGAGTCTTTGTCTGCAGGGCAGAGAACAGTATTTAAATGTAACTGTGAATAATAGTAACAGCATGCTTGCTGAAGAGTTAAGGTTTTTTATTACCTTGGCTGGTGAATAGTTAAGGTTTTTTATTCCTGTACTGGATGAATCTTTTTTCCTCTCTGGTATTATGATTGTTTGTGGGAAGCAAGTGCCTGTTGTCATTGTTGGCAATATTACCGGTCCCCTGTTGCCATAGCTTATGAAACTACTCTTGAAAAGAGGGTTGGGACCTCACATAATTTTCAGTTACACTTTCAGTAGTTAAAGATGTTGAATACAGTCCTTTGGGAAAGTTCAATGCAAGCTGCACAGTGTCCAAACTCACGGGGCTGAAGTACAAAATCTCATATGCAGAATTGGAGGATTTCTGAATGCTGAACAAAGCCTGCGAGTTAGAGATGACCTTCCCTGCATGAAGTCTGACTTTGATGGCATCATTAGGTAACTTCATTTAGCAAAATAAGCTTCCATAAGCAGTATGGACCTCAAATAATGACGACCACAGATATTTGAGGGAGTACACGTGCTTTTATTCTGCCAGTGTCAGTGCTAATAAGGAAGCCTGCATAGTCAGCATTGCACTATTTTCCAGAGTGTGATATGTTAAACACTGTTATTTTTACAAAATGAAACGGGAACAAGTGTTATTTTCTCTAGCGAATTAAGGGTAGAGTTTGAGGTGATCGAGTATTCTATTTTCTAGCAATATAAAACATGTCCCACTGGGCCTGAACAATGGTCTACCTAACCTAGTATTCTGTCTTCACTTCCAGGAACGTGAAAGCCTGTCCAGTTTCTGCAGTCCATTCCCATCATATTGTCCAGCATTTACTAGTGCTGTATTAGGGATGTTATAGGGTTCATCTTTGCCTGTCCCCTTTAGAGTCCACCTAATGACCTGTTGCCCATGGATTTGTCTAATCTCTATTTTGAATTTGCTGATACTGTCTTCCTCCGCAGCCTTCTGACAACCTTTCTGAGCACTTTCTTTACTGTGCTTTAAAGCGGTATCCTATTAGTTTCAACAAATGTCCCTTAGTTCTGTCATTCTGGCATTTGCTGAAAGATTCTGCCTTCACTTTATCCACTAATTTCATTATTTTGTAAAGCTCAGTCATAACCTCCTCAGCCTTTTCCTTTAGTAACTGAAAAGTTGTAGCCTTCTTAGATTTTACTAAAAAGGCTGCTGCCCCATCCCTTGATAATTTTAGCTGCCTTTGTTTGTATTTCCTCAGACACCACTGTATCATTGAAATATAGGGACCAGACTGCACACATTATTCAAGGCATGAACACAACAAGGTTTTTATACCGTGGTAAAATTATGCCTGCTTTTTTTTCTCAGTACCTTTGTTGATGATGCCCAGTATGCTGTTAGCTTTTTTGACTGCCATTGTTGAGTCGGTGATTTTAGATAATTTTTAGTGTTTTTTCCTGCCAATGCAATCTTTTGGCATAGTCTCATATCTGCATTTTTTATAGCAGAAGATTTAGACTTCCCAACATAAAATCCAATTACTTTAACATGAATATGATAAGAACTGCTGTCTTGAAATAATGTTCTTTTAGACAAACGAAAATATTTCAAACTATGCCAAACAGAACAAATGCGACTTTGACTCTAGCAAAGAAAGACATTCTCTTTCAAGCTGCATACAGGAAAATACATGTAATATTCTTTCCCCACCACATGCAAGCACACAATGTAGTTCTCTGCCATTCACTTCAGTGTACAAACAATCCATTCTCAATTTTACTGGATGTATTTTCTTGTCTTTACAACACAGTTTGTTTTCACAGCTTCTCCCTGTGCACGTCTGTAGATTATCAGGTTGTGGGCAAAGCTCTGTTCAAATGAAATTGGACCATGAGGCCAGTGGAGACAAGGCACTTCAATGTCTATCCCTAGCATAACATAAGGGAGAGCTTCATGGGGAGCTCACTTCGCAGCTCAGCCTGAATGACCAAAAGCCCATTTACAGCTGGTTCAACAGAGGGTAGGAGGTAGCCCAAATCTGCAACAATGTTGAGATGCCTTTATAGAAGTCCTGTTGCATTTATTCCCTTCCATTACACCATGGCTGAACTGGTTGGCTGTATTTTCTTCCAAGATAAGGGGCACCTTTCTTCCAACACAATTTCCTGAGAAGCGCAATTACAGTGCAAGGCGTAACAGCCAGGATTCAGCTCACCTAAAGACAGAAGTCTGCCATACCTGAACTAGTAACTAAGAAATACTTGTTTTCAGGGTATGACTTATATAACGTATTTTAGATGTCTGCCTCAGGAGGAGATGTGCTCTTGATGTCACTGATTTTATCAACAAAAGCTCCACTGAATATAAATAATACATATAAACGGAATCTAACTTGTATATGGGCACCTGCAGTGTGCACATTTAACCAGACTAACTCTTTTTAATGCAATTAATTTAGCTTATGCTGAATACATACTTCAATATTTAGTAGTTGTAGCATTATTTTTATAATATAAGGAGAGTATACACATAAAGGAAATCCAGTACAGAATTCCATACTGGAATAATGTTTTGGAACACAGCAGCAAGAATAAACCAGCTACTTAGGCTGAACATAATATTAAAAGATCGTTTTGGTCAAAGCATAGTCAATTCACATACCTGAAGTCACTAAGTGGGGATGTCATCGTTCTCATGGCAGCACAAATAACTCAACCTCATGGCTGTGATTCCCATGAGATTTCAGCTATGGTGGGTTTTAATTCAGACTAATATGCGCTGCAGCGTGTTTCTTAAGTCACGTTACAAAACGCTTCTTTATTTGTTGACATTGGTGATACTGTGAAGATGTGTGTATGTATGCCTTAAATAGGTGCATGTCTTGGCTATAGCATGATAAGATCTAATCCTTTAAATATATTTTTCTTTCATCAAAAATTATGAAAAATTTTCAAACCTGTCATGTATAAAAACACAACAGTGCACAGCTTTAGAAACTAAATGGCAGAAACTGACTGTGCTCATCTGACCTCTCTTTCAACAATTCAGGAAGCACAGAGAGGAACTCATGACTAAAACTTATTTCTTCTCCATTTCATTTGCTAGTTTTATAACAGCACCTGATGGTGATATTTAACACTAACACACTGAAAATCTCAAGCACTAAGTCAAAAATACTTTTCTTTACGGGTATTTAAGAAAGACTTTCCCCTTTCTATGAAAGTGTTAAACATTAAAAAAGGAAGAAGATTGCTTCAGAAGTATTAATATGTCTCGTAATATGTCTTTTAATAGAAGTTTTAATAATGTCTTTTTTTGTCAGAGATCTCAAAATAAATTCAGCACAGTTGAAAAATTTCATTTCATTAGTTTCATTATGCTTTGTTTCAATTTAATAATTTGAAAATATTATTCAAATTAACTATTTGAATAAAAATCTCAGAATAGAAAAAAGTTTTATTTTGTTCAAAAAAGTTTTGATAATCTGAAATATATCCTTATATTTCTTTAATAATAGTAATAATAATTTTCTTTTTTGAGACAAGTTTCAGTTTTGATGAAATTACATTGTTTCGTTGTCAACATTTTGAAGAAATTCCCATGTGTAATTATATAAGATCCTACAAAAAAATAGCTCTATAACATGTACCCATAATGTGTTTCAAAGAAAGACGTAGACGATACATATGTAGAGTGCAAGACAACACATGGCAAAGGCTTGCACATTGGTGCCAGCTGTGCTGCCATGGGAGCTGGTGGGATGATGGTGTACCAAGGCCAATTAGCCCTCTGCCACAGGGACATGGCTACACTGCTTTCTGAACCCCAATGACTAACTCCACGTGGTGTCACACTACATCTCATAGCTGCTGCCAGCATCCACCCACACAAAATCAGGGCAGATTCCAGCAGGCATTTTTAGGAAATTCTTTCTGAGACGTATACACAGAGATAAAATGGCCAGTCACTACAAAAGCTTCTTGGTTGCTGCTGCCCTGAGGCATCCCCTATACAAGATCTGTTGCATAAGATCATCTTCCTTCTCAGAGCTTTATATTCATAATCATCTTTATTGTCTCAGAGATTTCCATATTTAGTGATTTGAAGCTTGTGAGCAGTGCTGTCATTTGACATGTGATGTTTCCTTGACTTAGCCAACATCTATTTTCTTCTTGTCATACCCCTGTATGTTTGCCTTATTATCTGGGGTCCAACTCCACACTTTACTTTTACTTACCCCTTTTTTTTTCATTTGCACTTTTTCTGCCCTCCTTATTTGCATTTAAATCTTCCTTTCCAATTGAGTTTGAAAGAGCCTTTCTCATTTGAACGTCATAAAAATTTGCCTTTGCAAGACTGCAATAAAACCTTTACTTCCATAATGTTAACTTCATTTCATGGAAAAAAAAGCCCACTTTGTTTCAGTTTTTGCCTTCCAAGCTTCCAGATATAAAACAGGTATCTATACGCCTAAAACTGAGCAGTTGCATAATTGTGTTATTGCAGCTTTCATCTTCCTTTTTCAACCTCTCCCACATTCTTTGACACCCTATTGTGGTATCACAAATCCAGTTATGTTGTAAACAGCTTAATCCTTTTAGTTTATTTGCACTTTAGTTGTGTGATGCCTATAAACTTGGACAGTTGTGCTTTTGTGGAGATGTGTATATCTACATATAACGTATCGTATGTTATATACCATAACTTTCAGTTTCCTCTTTTTTATCTCTGTGTTTTCCAAGTGTGTCCAGTGTGCTAAAAATATGATTTAGCCCTCACAAGTTATGTTTCTTCATATTTCATATGAGAAGCCACACTGTGATAAAGCCTGTACTCTTTATGGTGTATATGACCAAATGAAATGCATCACACTTCCATAAGTGACCTCCTTTGTCGTAACAGTTTGTAGTCTTATGGCTGTCATCTCAGGCTATCCTAAGGTGTGTCTGAATCAAACCATTTATGTATACACTATTTTCTTTTTCGTATCTTGACTTTTGCTCCAGTCAAGTTTTTTTCATTCATAAAAATGCATCTGCTGCTATTATTTTCTACTGGGCATAGTTCCAGTAATTTTTATATAAACCTATGTCTTATAGTTTTGTGAAATTCTCAGTGCTTACGCTTAAAAAGAAAAGATTTAACGATGACAGAAAAGGATGTAAATTTGAATTCAAAGTTTCAAAAATTAAAAGGTGAGAAAAAACTCTATTAATTGTTTTTAAAATCTCACCATTTTAAAGACAATCCCATCACCCATGATTGTATAGTCGGTGGAAGAAACAGCATAGGTCTACAGGGCTGTTCAGGAAGTCAGGAGTGACACCCTAACACAGGCAGGTGCTCCCAGCTTTCCTTGGAGGTCTCTCCCCAGGGACTGCTGGGGAGCCTGGCCACTACTTTCAGACATCTGCACAAATCTGTGCTGTAAATCTTCTCTGCATGATCTATAAACAAATGTTTTTTCAAGTTTTGCCAAGTGATGTTGACAACTTTTTAGAAAACAAAAAACATCTTTTTGTTTTGTGTATTTACTTCGTATTCTTGATTCATCTGAATATTTACTTTTCATGCGTTGCATAAAGACGGTAGGATAATGCCTTTATCTGCTGGGGTTACAATGTACATAGGAAAAAGGAAATACAGAGAAAGGACCTCTGGTAGACTGAAATGACTTTTCATAAATGCTAGATAGATCTCATCCAATTCCTGTGTACAATTTTCCATCATTTTTTATTCTGAAAGTGCATTAAAAATTTGTCAGCAGGTGTAGGCCCATTTTGTAAACAGAAACATGATGAAGTAAAGATGAACTTTTAAAAGTTAGCAGGCCTGCACCTACAGTAACAGTGTAAGACCACTGTCTAAGCTAGCTCTGACAGACCCAATAACAGTAAAACGGAACATGTTTCCTTATGACAAATGAAAATTTACGACAAATGAAAATGTCAAGTCACAAAAGAACAACAGTAACATCAGTACATCTGCTGGTAGATGTTCTGGTTATACTCATCAGCAGACGTGTTTCAGTAGTAGGGGCATTATTAGTCCCTTGTTGCTGTTCTTGCATACTTTTTTGGCTACTGAAAAGAAACACACACAGAGTTACCCTAAGAAGGTCCGTAACAGAAAAGGGAAAAAACTACCATACATTCTTTCAGACTGGGAATGGAACTGAGGCCCTGAAGGGATGCCTTGCTGATGCTGGAGAACCAAGTCCCTTTTTCCACCAACTTCCATTGTAACACAAGTTTTCTTCTAAGCATGTTTGGTGATGTGAAAGCAATTTAAAACATACAAAGGACTGCTCCACTTGAGCGTGCTTTTGTAACATACAGCTTGAAAGCAGTTTGTAGCTAGGCAGCAAGGCTGAAAAGGACGTTTAGGGAGATGTTGCTAATGCTTCAATATGAGTTTCAGGTTTTTTTCATGTCTCCTTCAATTTTACATTACTTTAGTCTTAAAACAGTACTAAATTCTGAAGGTGAAATATCCTAAATTGTATAATAATTTAATTTCCTACTATTTTTGTTATCTCTTGCCAGTCATTCAACCACCTGGATGTTGAACAATTCATGCCATACGGGCTGTTGTTTTAAATTGACTCTGCTCAGGCCATTCCTGGCACCTTCTTTATTTGGGAGCAAATCTTCAGTTCATTTAAATGGAAGAAACTCTATACCATACATTAAGCAAATGCTTAATTATAGCAGCAGACAATTGGGTTTCGATAGGATTTCCTTCCTGGCTCATATTCTGGCTCTTGTTCCTTTCTTTTCTAAATTTCTTTGGATTTATTTACCCTTTAATACCCACTATTTCACAGTTTATTTTTTCAGAGTTTCTGAAAAAGTCAAACCAGAACTGATTGTGTTTTTTTCTACAAAGTTGGGCTGAAAAGAGAAATTGGGCGTGCGTTTCTCTCCAGACTAGAAACCAAAGGATGTTTCCTTGACTTCTTTTCTATCTTTATTCTACAGTATAAACCTCTGTATGAATCAGATAATGTGCCTTTTCTGTGATGAGGAAAAAAACATTCTGCTTAAGTCACTTTGTCTGGTCTTTGGTTTACATCTCGCATAGTGAGAATTTTGTCTGTTTTGTCCACAAAGTATTCAGTACTATAGATCTGCTTTTACATCACCTTTTGTAATTTTCAGTTCTCTTGTGCTTCAGCA
The DNA here is from genome assembly GCF_949628215.1 of Phalacrocorax aristotelis. NCBI lineage: Eukaryota > Metazoa > Chordata > Aves > Suliformes > Phalacrocoracidae > Phalacrocorax > Phalacrocorax aristotelis. The sequence goes on from NC_134311.1 coordinate 61,142,775, forward strand.
AACAGACTGTTAATACCTGAAATTTAATATTTTCCTCCTTAGCAGCTCATGATACACCAAAACCTGCACTGTAAGTATCCCAAAAACCAAGTTTCAGTATTACTGCTTATTGTTCAGTGCCCATTTTGATAGCTACTCTACTAGCTCTGGAGGACAGCCAATGTCTGAAATACTTAGAATGTTACCTTCTGCCCCTCTTTATTATGTTCAAGTCTTGATTTGATACTTTTGTCTGCCTTAAGCTGCTAGGAGTTCAAAATGTACTAATAATCTTTGTAAGAGAAGGAAATCAGTGAATTAGGGCCTGAGGACAGTAAAGCTATTTACTAGGCTGAAACTGCTGCTACCTGTTATCACAGGAAATCCCTGTGATTTTAACCTTTCATTTGTACCCACATATAGAGGAAATCTGACAAGAATCAAGAATTAATAGACACAGAGTGAAAAAAAAATTACAACATTCAAGTGGAAATATACATGGCATAAAGGATCTTTTAAAAGTCAGAATATTTTTGGAAGGCATGGCAAGAGAACACATGGATCAAAGCTGATGGGACCCCTGCTTCAAAACTTACTGGTGATCAGTGGTAGGCCCCAAAATTGCATAATTAATTACTTTTAAAAAGTTCAACTTCTTCTGTGTCAGTTCTTAGGCAAACTGTTCAGATGCCCTTTTTTTAATAAGCCTGAAAGTGATGCTGGCTGGCTTAGTGATATTGAAGATGTGCCCTTTCCTGCCTAGTCTTCAGAAGTTTATTTTTTGATTTATCCTCTCAGAAACACTGGCCAAGCCAATGTCTGGTTTGGTTTGTGTTTTAATGTCCCTCTTGTCCTGTGATGGTCACCTCAGCGCCATCTGCTCTGAATTTGATACTATTAAGGAAAGACCCATGCTTGCCTAGGTTTCAGTATGACCGAAATGACCATTTACATTCAATACCATGTAGGGTCTGGGACATTTGAGAAAACATACGAAGTGACTCAGTTGATATTGGCACAGGCACTGGTTTTATGCTTCATAACACTATGATTACTGACTTAATTGCTGACATATGTTTTCCATTTTTTTAAAGGCCAAATATTTGAGCGGAAAAAATGTTAGGAAGCATTCTTTGTACCCCTCGTATTAGTGGTGGTGGCAGTCTTCATAAAGTCTTAGCATTTGTGGCAACTCAAATGCCTCAATTGCCTATTAGAAGGATTTTATCTCTTAACAGCTATGTTCCTCTAGGTACCAGCCAGTTTATAACCGATGTGCGTGCTGTTATACACATGCACAGATAGCCCTTGCAGATGAATATGACTTCCAGCTCTAAAGGTCTATGTTTCCATGAAGTCGTTACTGATATTTATCAGCAGTACCATAATTTGCATCGTTGATTCACAGATAGTGATTACATTTGCATGTTTGGCAAGCAGGGTGTTCACAGCTGTGAAACAATGTATTTTTCTTCTTGGAATTTCCATTCTTGGAAAAGGCTGGAAATTAGTAACTGCGAAATGGCATTTTGTAAAGCTATCACAGCTTTTAATATTGTCCAGACAGCTTTTCCACCTCAGAAATGCATTCCCGTCTGTGTCAGTAAGACCACCTTATAACTTTGAAACTGATATTGTGCATTTGCAACTTTCTCACAATTATTTATTTCAGCAGTAAAATATAACTTTGTGTTTATGATATCAGTATGATATCACGGTTTTAGATGGGTGGGAAGCATGCATTTTTCAGTTTCTAGTAGCTCTTCAGAACATTTTGCTTAATCACCCAAAACCGATTGGTTTCCTAACCAGTAGTTATTTTCTTATTGGTTGCTGGTACTAGAAACAGAAGTCCAGTATAATTCCTTGTAACTGAAAGCAAAACACTGTAACCATTTTATCATTAAGACAGACCAGCTGCTCTCTCTGCCTTCTCCATTTTTTCTGTTTCAGATACTGATCATGGTAATATTTGGGCTTTTGCTCCAAAACAAGATTTTAATTTAAACATTCATTGGCAATTAGAAATCCAGAATGACAAAACAAAGAAAAAGTTACTTTCCAGTAACTTTCCAGTTATTTTCAAAACTCCTTGGAAAAGACTATTGAAATACAATAATAATAAAATGATAACATTCATTAAAAATCCACTGCAGTTGCTTTAACTGAAGAAAATCTAACGGCTAGAAGCTCTTAAAATGTACTTTTGCTCATGAGCACATCCCTTGTCTTCACTCTTTCATGAAAAGTATTGATAAATAGAATTTTGTTTGCTAGAGATATTTATGTGCAGGATAAGGATCCTTTGTTGTATTTCTTCCCTTTTCCACACACATCTGGCCCATTCCACCCTTGCCTGCTGCTCTTCCTCACTAAGTGTGTAAATATTCTCTATCATTTTATGGATTTTACCATAATAATCCTGGTTAACTAGCATTTTAAGAGCAGCCTTCTGAACCTCCCTGACATTACCGTACTATTTCTGCGGGGCTCAGGACCAGTATCTGCTTTCAGAATTGTCTTCTAGTTCTTGTAACGTTAAATTAGCCTCAGACATTATTCACTGAAGGCCTCATTTCCTGAAATTTAGCTTTGCAGAGTCAGCTCTTGCACAATATTCTTTATTGCAGCTGCTTGGAAAATAAATTAAATACATCTCTCCATAGAGGATGGAACATAGAGACTATCACAAACATTACCATGTTACATCATGATTCCTGAAGATTAAAACTATACAGATATTCACATTATTGATTATTTCAGCTTCTCAGGTGTCAGGGAATTGTATGAACTTTAATATTTGAAGTATAAGCAGAGATTTCCCCTCCTTTCTTCTCTACTTTAAATATTCCTTGAGGATTTTGTTTTGATTTAATAAAACGCTTCATGTCTCAAGCATCCTTGTAGAAATCTCTGAAATTGTACAAACCTATGAATATTCTGCAAATTTATGCTTACTGTTTCTAAGTTGCACTCATATGTTGACACTTAATTTTATTAATGAGAACTGTATTGGTATTTCACTCACACTACTTCATTCACACGTTAACGAGGTCAGATATAAATGAGTTTCTGTCTTTATTGCCTTAACTTCTAACACTCAAAAAAAAAAAAAATCAAGGAAGAAAAAACTATTACACATCCCTGCTTAATTGGCTATCCTTTTTAATAGTATGTCTTTCTCACAGATGAGCAGGTTCTCACCTGTTGGCAAAGAACCATGGCTGGAGGAGGTAAAAAAAGAATAGTACAGGAAAATATGTACTGTCAAGGCTTCCTTAAGGCACAACTACCAGATTCCCGGGAGGAGACACTTGCCCACGTGCTGTTCTGGCGGGGCTATATAGTAGGGCATGCCAAGCACATATTTGGCCACTGTCAGGTTTTTCTCCTTTAGACCTCAGTAATGTTTCATCTGCTGCAATAATTACTCTTGTTTAACTTTTTTTATTATATATCCTATAGTCTCTTTTTTTTGTTGTTCTGGAAAAAAAAAAATTTCATTCTGCCAGAAAGGAGAATTCATAATGATTTTCTGTGTCTTATAGAAGTACAGAATAGAGTGGACAGAAAATAACAGCCACATTATAAAAAAAACAATCTAACCCACTTCTTGGCTGAAGTGAAAAATATTTTCTTCTTTCTTTTCTAAACATTTTTTTCATAAAAATTCTTGTAATAGATTTTTTGTGAATTCTTGTTTTCTTTTTTTTTTTTCTTGGTCTTTTTTTTCCATTATTCCCTCAATTTGCTTCCAGATATTACAGACATACCAGGTCTAATGTCTTCTTCCATTCCATTTTTAATGATGAGAAGGTTTTAAAAAGTAAATGTACAAAAAAAAAAAAAAAAGCAAGTCTTTCTTTCCTTCCATTCCTCCTATTCCTTCACAAGTTTCCTTTTAGGAAATACAGCAAAATTTCTAAATTTCTCTTTTCCAACCTAAATCGACTATTGATAGGTATTTAAAAGGCAACATTTCTCATATTTCTACTGCTTTTACTACTAATCCCAATAAAACTAATTTTAGCTCTTACAAAAATTTTTTTTTTTTCAATGACCAGAGCTCCAGGCACTTTTCAAAGCACCCAATTTGCAGGTAGGGAAATGGAAGCACAGAAGGGGATAAAATGATTCATTCAGGATGACTCATCCAGTGAAAGAACCGGGTTTTGTATCCTCTTATCCTACTTCATTCCTGCAAAAGGAAAGAATGAAACAAAGGATTTCCTGATAGCTTATATAGTAAACCAGCAGTGTCCCTCCCTCAGCTGCCTGGGGGCCCCACATCTGCTTAAAGCTTCTCCTTGAGAGCCAAAGACTTTGAGAGTTCTGCTCCAGAATCATAGGCTGGACACAGAGATGGATGGTGCATCCGCAGTGGTGCCAGCTGTGGAGGGCACATAACCTGGCCATGTGTGCAATCCGCTTAGCAGAGTTTGGACATGTAGGTTGAGTTTTGCTGGAAAGAATGGCTTGAAAAGTACTTTTTATTTGGCAAAATTGTTTATTCTTCTGGGAACACTTCACAGGATGAAATAACCAGATGTCAGGGGAAAATATTTGGAGACAAAGCTTGTTCCAAAAGCAACGATGTTACAGTGACATTTTTTCAGCTGTAGGGCCTGGTGCTAGACGCTGTCATTTCTTCTTCTCGGTCTCTTGGATTGCACATTTTGTAATGTTTCCAGAGTGACATAATCACCTCCTTGGCACCAGCAATTATGGCATGTCCTGTCCCAGTTTTAGTAATGACATCGGAATGAAGAAAATAGACTTTTGGAATCAAGTTGCCAAACAGCTTTTTTGCACAAATTAAAAAAAACATACACAATTTTTCCTGAAATTTTTCTTGAAAATGGGAAATGACTTAATTTAAAAGATGCCTTTATGTGTTTGATTTATTTGTGGTTTTTTTTTTTTAAATTTGTAAACAGATGGCATTTTGACTGTTTTATCCTAAGAAACTCCACAGTTCAATGCTTTTGGTAGTTTAAATATGTAATCCTTTGGTGTTAGAGGGAGGGCTTGCAGAAAGGATGAGGAAGGGAAGCACGTTTTCCCTGATGAAGAGTGGCAGCAGAGGAACAGTTTCAGCAGGGGGGGTGGTTGATGGACGAGCGCAGCGGTAAGCAATCAGTCTGCTCCCTCACACATTCTTAATGCAAACTGGAGTACAAAGTTCATTTTCCAGAACTGGCTTGCATTTATAGATAATATCTGTAAGTGATGAGAAAAGCTTGAGCTGTCCTTGAATGTATTCATAGTTATATAGATACATATTTCTGTACGGGGCAGGCTGAGTTGTAAATTTTAGTAAAACTCTCTGGTAATGTTTAGTAAGGACAATGTCTGATTTTGTTTTGCAATACACAATGATTTTTAACAACTTTGGCTTGTCATATCACTCACTTATATAAAAAAAAGTGGGGGTTTTTTCAGTTCCTGTTTCAACCCACTACATCAAATCTGCTTCCAAGTCTGTTTAATACTGGAAAAAAATGCTTTCTTGCAAGTAAAGAGTGTAAACTGATATTTCTGTTACCTCATTCCGCCACAGAGGAGGACTATCTCTTTGATGAGACATGCTTAGCTTAGCTCTGTGTGTGGCTTTTGTAGACTCTAGCAGCTAGTGTTTTGTTTTTTCCTGTTTCTAGTTTGTGAATCATTCTTGAGAGCTCATAGACTTCTGCTCATTTAGGTATTTTATCAAATGAGAGTTGCATAATATTATATATATTATTATTATTATATAGTAATTTTACACCTTGCAATATGTTCTTTATTTTGTAATAAAGCACTGTATTTGTAGCTTTTTAGCTTTTTCTTTAGAGCTTTTGCTTTCAGAGTCCAACAGTCAATAGGGATTTTACAGTGACTAACAGAAACTTCGTAGACAATATAGGAGCACAAAAGATTTTAGTGAGAACATGCTTGTATTACAATAGTAGTTAATCATAATGAGACTATGAATGAGATGTTCTAATGATCTTGAAGTCTGCAGAAGATGGGGTTAATCAAACATGCATTACAACCAAAATGGAATGTGCACTTGTTAATCTGTATACTAACCATTAGAAAGCAAATCTGAATCACTGCATTTGAATCTGTAATTTCTGTTGGTCTACCAGTAATGGCTGTTGATAGTGCTGCAGTAGGCTGGAAAAGAAAACTGGAGAAAAACAACAGCAAATGCAAGAGTTTAGAGAGATCAGGACATCTCTCCAACAGGTGCACAAACATATACACAATAGCCTTATATCCACATCATTATGATTGAAAAGTCAAGCACAAAAGAAGGAAATGCCAACATTACGATTGACTTAGGAACCTTGATTCAGTCCTCTGCATAAATAATTTGATAAAGACTTTAGCTATATGGTTCCATACCGCTTTTACGTCACTGAGTGCACAGAAGAAATGCAACTCAATTCATGAGATATTCTGTATGGTATTATTTTCTTGCTGCTTATTATTATATGGCCATCTACTTTACTGACAACCTGCTGTTCAAAAAGCAATTATAGTGCTTTCATTGGCTTTTGTATAGTGTTCATCACTATGATACCTTACTACTTCTGAGATTATTAAATCAATTTTCTTATCACCCATGTGATATGAGGAAGTATTATCATCCTTACTTAACATAAGGATGATTGAAACACAGAGGTTAAAGTGAAAGTGTTCCCTAAACTGAGTATCCAAAATGAGATGTCTAGGACTTTGGTTTTTTGATCTTCTTGACTTATATATTCAGAGAATAGTTTTCATGAAAGGGTGAGAGAATGCTGAAGGACAAGGGTATACTGGCAAGGTATCACTTCTACTTGCTTGGTCTTACCCTCTTCCATTGGCATTCACTTTTATCCATTACTAGAGACAAAATAGTAGAGCTGATGGACCTTTGATCCATCCAGTAGCTGCTCAGATGTTCTGAATTAATCTCTGTTTCTAAGTGCTGACACCCACATGGCTCAAGCAACAGCTATTCAGAGTGGATACCTCAAGAATGAGAAACACGTAATTAGTGACGTATGATAAAGTTCATGTAAGTGACTAGTTCAGTATCAGGTGCTCTGCAGCTTGGGCAAATATTATTTCCAGTTGCTGATGATAAAAACACTTTTACCTTTCTGTAGTCCTTTGCCTTATTCAGTACTGACCTTCTGCAGTGAATGAGACAAATATCCCACTGACAAGGGATATTCCTCAGAGACCTCTTAGACCCTGAGCAAGGCAGGAGATTAAAAAAAAAATAATATAGTATCACTTAATATATTTTCAATAATGCAGATACATGAGGTGACTGACTTAAGGTTGGCCAAAGCTTATAGCTTTTCAAAATTTATGAAAATATTCACAGAATCAGCAAAAAAAGCATTTTGCAGACACTTGGCTAAATTCTACCTCTCTGTTGCAAACTGTGAGTCACTAGACGATCTCCCAAAACAGCTTCCAGATTTTTTTTTAAATAGGAATGTCTCTGCCACTTTCTCATCAACAGCTGACCCATTTTCCCTCAAAAAAAAACCCCAAAAATTGGAAGGAAAATTTCAGCACCACTGGATAGAATTTAGTAATAGTAAAAAGAAAACACAGTCTTATAATACAGAGCATCAGGCAGCCCTCTTATGTAATGTTACTAGGCATTATAACAATATAATATAGCATAAAAATAATATAATAAAAATCAAGAAAAATAAGCCCCAAATGATCCATTATTGTAGACTGCAATTTGTGTTGTACTAGTGACAAGAATTGTCTTCATTGATATACCAGGTACTCAGTGAATGTGCTAGGGTCTACAATCAATATAAAACAAAATAACAGTATGAGTGCATACACTCAACATATTCCAGTCTTAGCCCCCTTCCAAGGTGAGCTCCTGACCTTTTTGGTTGGTCGTTTTGTGTAAGTGGCAAAGCTGTAGAAAGGATTTCTAGAACCCAAATCATGAAGTGGACCTTGATAAATTTAGTAGAAATCTAGGGAAGTGGAAGCAACTACAAATTTAGTGAATTTGGTAAACTAAATACAAAAATACAATACAAAATACAAAATAATACAATACAAAAAATACACATTAAAAAAAAAAAAATCCAAACAGCCAGACTGTGAAGAACTGAAAAGGAAAGAACTGAAGTGGAAAAGGATTTCAAGGAAACAATTTTAAAAAAAAAACAAAGTGCAAAAAATTTAGGGCTCTGAAGTTCTTAATACCTTGCCCTTTTAAGCTTTAAATAATACCTGCCATGATTTAAGTGATAATTGTTGCTAACATATCCCAACACAAATTCTTGTGGAAATAGAATTCATATGTAATTTATTGCCAACAATTGCTAATTGCAATTAAAGGAATTTTACAACAGTGTGAGAAAAAAATATTGCTTATCAAATATAATTATGTCTTCTTTTCACAGAGCTTTCACTGGCATAGGGAGTCTTCGCCTAAAAAGACAACTGCAATTTCTTATCCAGCTGTCTCCTGTCCAGTCTACTCTGAAGCTGGCCCTGATTTCTTGTAGATATCTATGTGTGCACATTGTATTGGTGAAACAAACCATCTTATCTTCTATGTGCAGGGTTCTTAGTTTGGGCTATAGCCCTTCTTCTCTTCGGACTTTTCTGTCCACAGCCTTTACGCATTTTCTGGAAGACACACTTTTTGAAGACAGGTTGGCTCAAGCTCAGTTGTGCAAAAGGCTAATAGTTATGATCAGGGTGATGCTGAGGTATGAACTTCCCCTTGCCAGGACGATTGCGCATCCTGGCGTTTTGGACCACCTTCTGTGCCACATTCTCTGGGACAGCAGAGTAGCCAGGAGTAACCACAACTGCTTTTTCCTGTCAGCTTCTGGCTGGGGCACTCTTTCCCAAAGATCTCTGTCCCTAAGCACAGGGTACATGTAACCATATCTTCTGTGACCATGCCAAGTGTTCATCATCATTGTGGCTATATATGATGATTCTTCAGAAGGATGTGTTTGCCGGGAAGCTTCCCAATGCATACCAGTGTTAGTCCTGGGGAACATTTATACCAATTTTCTGGACTCTGTGTGCTTTCGTCAGTACTGTAGGGTATTGATTTAAATATTACTGGTCTGAGGAACTACCTCTTTTCCTACAAAATTGCTTCAGCACACCACTAATTCAGAAAGAATATATAAGAAATTTAGCCACTTCTGACCATGGCATTTGACTGAATTCACAAAAAAATGATACTGAGCTCTTTCAGTGAATTAGAGTTTTCTTCTTTGGCAGCAGTCTGTTTCTCGACCATTATTTACATTCATTTTGATATTTTAGTTTTTCCTGAAAGAAAGGTATTATGCTAATAACTTAGGAGAGCTGCTTTTTAATTAGGATTAGTTGGTAAACTACAGTAAATACATCAGTAAATACATACTAAATACACTAAATACAGTAAATACAGTAAATACATGCTCTATAGTCACACTCAGTGCAAGTTGGTTTTGTATCCCAGCGTCTAAATACTGGTCAGAAAGTAGTGCTGCAGAAAAAGAATTGGGGATAGTTGGATCAAAACTCACCCTGGAAACAAAAACAGTGTTGTTCTAGAATTTCTTCAAGAAATTAGGTAAAGTGATTTTTTAAAAAGAGTTTGAAGGTACTTTAGCATTTAGAGCCCAGATAAAAGGTACCTTATGGAAAATAAGTGCAGACCACATTATGGAATGATTTAAGTGAATGGTGACAGATAGACTGTAATTAAATAATGACAATAATAAAGTGCAGAAGCATCAGTCCTACTGAGACTGCGCTCCTAGAAATGCAGGGGCGCTGACAGGTGCCCACAGCAGTGGGATCCGGCAGGTGGCTGGGGCCAGCTGGCTGTCAGGCTGCCCGGGAGTACTTCCGTATTTGCTTCGTACTATTTCTCACGTCTGGATTAAGTTGATCTGTTTTTCAGCCTTCTTCAGGTTACCCAAAATAGTTCCAACTCTAAAATATATTTTCTGCAGATTTCCTCACGCAGACCACAACCTGCCACAGATTTTACCAGAAGCCTTGGGGAAAAGAATTAATGTCTCAATGGACTTTTTTTATTATCTAAAAATGGGGATACTAGTCCCAGTAGGATTATTAGATCAGAAGAAACATACAAAGTGGCTTAAACCTAGTAGAGGCCTGAACGGATTGCCACATTTATTGGAAATCATTCTGCGTTTTGTTTCTCTTGTGGGTTTTGTTTGCATTTTTACTATACTGCAATAAGAAAACTATTCCAGCTTCAAAGAAACATCAAAACATCAAATATGTGTAAAAGGATCTGGAATCTGGCATTCTTATCTGAACATCACATTAGGAGGAAGATGTTCACTTGCAGGAGCCAAGTTCAGAGAACAAAAATTGCTGGGTGAGGGACGATCATGTCCCTGAGGAAAGAATAAAAGGAATCACAAAAAGAATCCCAGTATGCTTGAGCACAACAAGCAAGTTGATTTAATAACTGCAGCAAAGTTTTGTGTGCCAAATGCATAAACCACTGAGGTGTAATTAAGAATAATGAGGTGACGTTATGAAAAGTACACCTTGAACTGAGTGTGAAGAGATTGTTCTAAGGAAAACACCCAAAGATATGGAATAGTCGTCACAGAAAACTCCTTGCTTGGAAATTTCATAACAAAACACGAAATTGTTTGTTTAGAGAGATTGGCTACATTTCCTAAGGCACTTGCTAGAAAATCATTAGCCAGAAGTTCAGTTACATAGTTGGAGTTCCTTTGCCAGCGTGTTTGAGTAGGCTAGCTCTTACAAACCTTCTGTGTATTTTGTGTCCTACATGTGTTCTATTTGCCTCTTATCTGGGCTTTTAATATTAGTATTAAGCCTTGCTACACTCTAAATGTTTCCAAAAACAGTTATGCCAAAAGCAAAAGCCAAGTTCTGCTGCTAAAAGCATATTTCATTAAATGTCACATTTTCTTCTTTTGCTTGCAGTTTTCATACTGGAAAATCTATCCACACCACTTCTAAAAATGGAGTTAATCATAGGGCTTGCTTGCTGAATTGCTTAACTGGAAACCCAAAGCCACAAGTAGATAGTTGGCTTGAATTCTCCAGTGGTACAAGAAAATTCAGATTTAGATCATATGTTCCTTTTAATATCATTTGCTTACAATTTGCTTAACATATTTTTAAGCAATGGAAGGCAAAAGTCTTTGTTAACTTTGCTACAGATAAAATAAAAATATCAGGTCACATAAATTATTTTATTCTTCAAATGTAGACCGTTGATATGATAACTCTTCTAAAATGTCAGTATAAATATTTCTCTTTTTTCTCCCTAATTTTACTGAGGTTTTTAGTTTTTAATAGGCATGGGGGAAAAGAGAGAAAGGAAAGAAAAGGGAGAAAACCAGACCAGATGTGGTCTCTCCTGTATCGCTGGGTAGACATTGTCAGAAAGGAAACATTTTGAAAGGTCCCAAGCAGAGAATTAATATAAGAAATAAATTTTATCCCTGGTATTCAATCATATAAATTCACTGATTTATTTTTATAGTTTTTTTCTTTTGCTGCAGGTTAACTTAGTCTAGTGGGAGCCAATGGCAGGGGCTGATTACTGACAACTTGTTTCTTAGTGATAAAAAATACCCTACGGTCTTATCTTTATTAAACCCTGGAGATAACTTCGTCTGGCAAAAAAGGGGACATCCAAGTCAGCTTTTGGCTCAATTTAATCCTTAGTTTAATAATAAGCAATAAAAAGGGCCAAGAGAAGTCATAAAGACAAAACTGAAGTGCTTTTCCAGTCTAGTTAATTAATGTAAAGTGTGTCTAAAACCAGTATTTCACAAAGAAACTACGATAATTATTTGGCGTATTACCAACTCTTTGGACAGATTTACAACTGAATTTAGTGGATTCAGTGAATATATTTAGTGTATAAAGTAAAACAGAGTTTACCTAAAATGCATCAGTGAAAATTCAGTTCTTATTAGCAGATGTCTGTTCCAGAGGAAGAGGTATTTGGTTCTGTCTTCATTCATTCCTTGCACTGTCTTTCCTGACTGAGAGCTCTAAAATTAATATAACACAGTCAGTGTCCACCTCACACAAAATTCTTTCTAATGACATAGTATCTCAGGATTCTGTACATTTTTTGAAGAATTGGGTCACAATGGGTGTGATTTCCCCGGTAACTGAAATGGTCTGTCCTACTAAAAAAACCTGTGACTAATGCAGAATAAGTCCATCACATCTAAGAACAAAACTTTAAACTGTCATGCTTTGATTTGAGACACACACATCTCCAGGATACACAGTAATTAATGCACACAAGGTCAAGCAGCAGACTACACCCTGCCCATCGCATCCCATCTGACAGGGAATGAGCCTTCCCCTACCCTGGACTTCTATACTGATGGATCCTAGAGACAGGCACGCTTTGGCCTTTCTATACAACCCTCCATGTTCACTGCCCAACTGCTTTTTCATCCAAAGCAATCCAAGTAACAATTTCAGATTCTGTGTTTGAAGGGACCATCCAACCCTTCCCCTTCTCCAGTAGCTACAGGCTGCCTCATCCAGGAGTGGCCTCCTGTCCCAGGGCACAGGACATAAATAGCTTACCTTTTCCTTGGAGATATAAATAGACTTTTATTACCTTGGTTTTGCTCTAAATAAAACCCTGCCCAAAGGAAGTTGCTGCAGGGGTGATAATTTCATTGAAATACAGCTGCTATGCCAAATGCACCCATTTGGTGTGATGGTGGGATTCTGCTTCCAGGTGAAAATACAGGTGGGAACTTCTGGGAAGTAAGAATATTGAGATACATAGGTAGGTGCCTCCAGCACAGAGAGCTGGCTGGAAAGAATGCTTGACACTAGGACAACAGATTCTTTTGATGTGGGACAAAATTTGCTCCTCTAGAACTTGCTTGTCCGTCTCTAATATTTAAAGATGGCCTTAAAAGATAAGGTGTCCCTAGAGGATCAATTAATTTGGATCCTACCTTTCTCCCTCCCCCTAGTTTCCAGATAGGATGAGCTGAAGCTGGAGAGACATTTAAAAGGGGAATATCAGGAGTGCAATCTGTAGTTTTAAAAAGTCTAGTAAATTCTTCATTTTGGGATGGATTTTATTTCCTTCCCTCCTCTACTACTGCTGACTACTCTTAAAACAAAACAAAACAAAATTCTCCAGCAAAAGGTACAAGACTAAATTGCTAAACTCTCAGTAATAAGGAAGACCAACATTAAGATTTTCTATGCAGCCTTAATTACAAGCTCTTATGCATATTCATTATGATGCCATTATTCCTTATGTAACTGAAAGCTATATTTTGTACACAGATCTTCCCCTTTTTTATTTTAGCAACCTTGCAGAGAGTAGGAGAGAGTTATTTAAGGACTCAAAAGGAAGTCCACAGAGGGTTTCTTTCACTGGCTAAAGAAGCTGTGCAGTTGTTAACAATGAAGACTGCAGCTGAGATCCAGGGTCCAGAACCTCTCCTGTCCTTGCCACAGTGCACTACCATTGCCTGAAGCAAATCATTAGTAATCCTCCTAAAGGTTGCTTGTGATGTTATTACTTCTTGTCCTATTAGGAGCACAGGGAAGATCAGCCATGAATGTTTACAAGTTGCTCAAGAGAGTTCACCACCTTTATCCCTCAGTACAGGGCTTGGGTGATACACAGTGGGCAAGACATGCAAACGTGATAAATAGCCAAAAAAAGGAAAATAGGCTGAACTTTCCTCTCATGCCATGTTCATCACCCCTGAACACTGAATAAGGTAGCTATCCACTAACGCCATAAAACATTTTGACAAAATGCAGACACAAAAGTTGTTGAATTAGCACTGGCTTTTCATAGCTTTGGCACCTCTGGAGTTGCAGCAAAGCTCTTGGTACATATACAATTCTGTGATGTGTGCTGCGCCAAATGCTCCTGTCACTAAAAGCAGCTTCAGTTGTGCAAAGTGCCCGAAGCTGGCTGCAGAACAACAGTGGAAAAATCTGTCTTTAAAAGGCAGCTTTCTGCCTGTGAAACTGTAGCAAAACAGTTCCTGTGCCTTCAGTAACAACTTCCATGCTCCTTCTTCCTTTCCAAAGACTACCTTTCACCAAGAGTGCAAAGAGGCTGAGGAACACACTAGGAAGAGAATAACTTTTGGTTTCTCACTGAACATGCACTTTTTAATTCACAGCATATTCTTGCTGTGGCTTAAAACTTAACAGGAGTGGAAAGAAAAATATGAAGCAACCACAGCTGACTTTCTGCAATTTCTGTTAGGTAAAATAAAGAATCTATCCTATTTTGTATCTTAAGCTTTTTTTTTTTTTCAGTGTATGCAGCAAGAAAGAACAAACTTGTATGAAAATCTTCAATTCCTCATTCTGATTCTCTGTTCATTTGATGCATTGTGATCAGCAGCACCATTTCTTGCAATTAAGACTTGTGATTCAGCAAAAGAAACAATTAATTTAATTTCCAGTGTAATAACACATTTTTCATTTAGATTTCTACAAGCTTTTGTATCTGAAGTATTAACAAATGTCTTGGTAAGAGCTAAACAAGACATCACTACTGTAGCATTCTAGAAACTTTTTAATATCAACATACATTTCTAGCAAATCAGTGTTGTATTCACCATCCCCTTTGACTGTAGAACTGAACATATTATTTTTTTGATGCATACTTACATAAAAGATTTCATTGCACAGTGTAAGTCAAACCTTAGCTGATCTATTTGAATCCCTTTCATTACTTTTGACACCCATCTAGTGGACACAACCAGTATCACAGGATAAAATCAGGTCACAACAGCCATTTGCAAGTCTTGCACATAGTTGTTATCTGGTGATGCAAACCACAGGGCCTCTCTCAGCCCATGAAACTGCAATTTTATCTAATAGGCTTTTAAATTTTAAATACTCACTATGTTACAACCTGAAAGTGAAATCATTCATAGAAGCCTGCTTTAGTTTCTAATGGGGAGAAATAATACTGCCAATAAAATACTGGCAGTATTATTATCAATAATTGCTAATTAATATTTATTATCAATAACTAATTGGAAGTATTATTATCAATAGTCACTCCTTATTTACAAATTTCCTGATGTGAGACAGATTATATTTACCTTCATTTATTTTTATCCCACTTTTAAATTCTGCGTTAGAACTTTCAGACAAGCTTTTATATATATTTGAAATAATACTGCCATTGCAGAAATTAGTCTTATTGAGCACATGAGTACACAACCCTCTTCTATTTTACCTAAAATTGCATGGAAGATCTGCCCTCCTGCCCTCAATAGAAAAACAAAACATACAGACTGCGTATTGTTTAGGAGTCTGTGTATTCTTCCAGTTGTTTACAGAAAAAAAATATTTTATTTAGGCAATGAAATAGAACTGTTAGGATATTTGGAATCAGTGAGCTCACAGATGTTCCAGTCCCTTCATTGGCACTGTGAGTATTTTGTGCTCCTCGAATACTCAGGAATTCAAACTCAAAAGATACTGATTGCTAAAGAAAATAGTAGTCATGCTAGTAGTAATGGCAATATGGTTATTAACTTATGGCACTATGAGCTGCAAAGGATGTTTTACTCTAGTATTAATGGTATCTTGCCCTTTCCAATATTTTTTTCAATAGTTTTTTGTGAGCCAATCTCACAATGACCACAAAGATGCAATGACTAAAAATGAAATGCAGAGAGTTTTGCATTGTCCAAGGTCACCCAGCAGGCCGGTGGCAGAACTCTCATTTGATGTTCTACTGATTATTCTTTGTTAGGTTAAAATCGATAATGTCATGTTGTAGTAGTACATTTGAGAACACAGAAAAAAGTATTCAGGCATAATCAAAAGATTTGGGAAGAGTGTATGTGTTAGGATTTTCTAACAGTGAATTGCTCTGAAAACTACAGTGAAAGAGGATTAAATGGCTAAGCTCTCTTGAAGTTCGCTTAATACTATTTTCTGAATAGTTTTTTTTTTTTAAAAAATGTTCTTTTCTACATTCAAACTGTGAAAGATGAATAAAAAATAAATAATATAGTCTGACAGCAGCAGAAAATTTGCAGTTCCAGGAACATGTGCAAAGTAAGATGAAATCAAGGCCCATTCCCTGCCAGGCAATATGCATCTCTGTCAAAATAGGCAATATAAGTTTCTTTGATTAATTCATTTAACAAAGAAATCAAGGCCATGGGAATGCTGTCACTTCAGTAAAACAGTAAAGCGGCAACCTCACTGCAGCCTCAGGTCAATGGTAGATAACAGCCAGAAACAAGCTAGTGCAGAAAGTAGCATGTACCTGCTGTGACAGTTGTGCCAGACTGAAGTCTAATCAACAGATGACATGTACTGAGTATTGCCTCTTCCGCTGTCATTAGATATAATTAAAAACTGGTGGTTGTCTCTCACGTGAACACTGTTTTAAAAATGAGTAGTTTAGATGCATTCATTACAAATACATATTATGATGCTAACACTTATCCATGTTTAAAAAATTGTGAAAGATCCTCTATTCACCCCTCATTCCTAAACGCTTTAGCAGTATTATTTAAGTTACCATTAGTACAGCAAATAAGCCTGGGTAGTTACGAGCCAAGGTCTCAATCACACCTTTCCTACTATGCTGTAAAACTAAAATTGGTCTCTGGTTTTCGATACGCAACCAACTAGGGAAAGAAAATCCATCTTCCGCTTCTGGCTGGATAAAATGTGTGCCATTGCATCAGATGGAGACATAATCTTGCTAATCCACACATTTGTGACCTCTGAGATTGCATACCACAACACATTAAGTCTAAAAACAGAGTCACATGCTTCAGAAAGACTCCAGCTGGTACCAAACTCAGATATCAAGCTGCTAAGCAACAAGGGTTGCCATGAGCACATCCTCCCAGCACTGCCCACCCTGTGCTAGTTTCTAATTGATTACAGACTCTTTGCACTGATTTCAAAGCCCTTTGTGGGAACGTCACAGACTATGTGAAAGACATCTCTACTTTTCTTGCTTTCTCTCCCCTCACACATCTGCCTCTTGCGACAGCAGTGTTCACTAGGAATGATAAATCTGTTTACCACTCTTAATACCAAATACAACAGCTATAAATGCTGGATCTAAACTGTGTAGTTCAAAGACATGAAGGGCCACAGAAGTCACGCTTTTTGGCAGCGAGCAAAGAACTCATTTCTTCAATCTGGTTGTAAAATAGCAACTCTAATGCAAGTAAACATGCCCAAGCACACACACATACCTTAATCCCAACCCAGCACTTTGTTTACTAGGCTAAGACAAAATATGTTCTTGACCTATTTGGGTAATAATGAAATATCAGGGTACTTGATAACAAAAGAGCCCCAACTGCCTCAACAGTGGGAGGCAGGATAATGAGGATCCAGCTCAGGAGAGATGGGGCCTGAGGAAGAAAACAATGAAACATCACGTTTCCCCAGGTATAGAGCCCATGAATACTCTACATGCAAAGAAGCATAAGGCTTCCTGTATTCCTAATAGTGTTTTCTTTCTCTACCAAATTTCTTTTCCTTCACAGTTGTTCTTTTTGGTCATCAGCGATTTTAAAGCATATTTCTTACGTGCCTTGCTTTTTTGGCTTGGCAGTGGAATTGACCAGGTCTTTATTTCCCCATTATTATCAGGAAGCAATTACCTAGGGATAAATTTGTCAGAAGAGTGTTAATTACTTTCAAAATTCTTATGTCAATGGCATAAATCTTCTCCTTTCTTTTTGCAGTTTCGATGTAGACAATGGAACATCATCAGGACGAAGTCCCTTGGATCCCATGACGAGCCCTGGATCAGGGCTAATTCTTCAGGCAAATTTTGTCCACAGTCAACGTAGGGAGTCTTTCCTTTACCGGTCAGACAGTGACTATGACCTTTCTCCAAAGTCCATGTCCAGGAACTCCTCCATTGCCAGTGATATGTAAGTACATCATAAAATACTTTTAGCCTGTGTTTTATCCTGTGTCTTAAGATTTGTCAAGCCACAATAAATTTCTTTTAAAAATCAAAGACAGTAATCACTTATGCTACTGAAGTAATGGATAATTGTTTATTTCTTTAATGAAGCTTGTACTTGTTTCTGCAGTTTTCAGAAAGTAAGGATATATTTATACACTTTATTAGCTCTGACAGAATAACGAAGACAGTCAATACTGGTGTATCAAAACACTAAGGAGAACTCTGATTTCCTGGATATTATTTTCAAGAAAAGCAATACAAACTCAATTTCTGCTTTTTAAGGTTCTTAAGAAAAAGATTTCCTTTATTTGCACCAGATATTTTTAGGTTTTTAGATAAAAGATTTACCAGCTGACAGAAATTAATAAATTCAAGGGAGGCAAAAATTGTTTCAAATATCATTTCTATTAAACAGCGAATTTTTAACAAAAGGCCTTTGGAAAGTTGTTCGGTCCTCTCTCACTATTTTTCTGCTAGTGGATCATACTTTTCAAGTATGTGTATACCCCAGGTTGCATGGGTAGTGGAAGTCAGATGCAAATTTCTGTTTATTTGTAAGATACTAAAAACGTTGTTAAATGTCCTAGCTTCTAGTCACTTGTAAGTAGTAGAAATTAAGAATAATTAATTGTTTGTTTGTTTTGGCCAAGTAAGTGTTTATGGTTAAATTCTAAATCACTAAAATAAAGGACCAGGCTTGTAAAAGTCCCCATCCAGCATTAATATCAACACTGTTTTTTTAATGAGGCAAAACCCAATCAGTATAATCTTTAAAAAATAACAGAGTCAGTATGCACAACAAAGGAAAAAGGTTTTCATAATGATGAGTGAAATTTCATCTAATATTTAACTTGCAGTCATTAGAATGGAACACTCGTATTTTCCGCTTACGTATCATTATTAGAAATGTTGATTAGTCCATCTAATTATAGCTCTTTTCCTACGTAAGTGTCAAGATGAGAAAAAGTCATGCCTATAAAGAGGGTTTGTGTAAGGTCCATACCTCAGTGAAGCCCTGTAGGTTGGATTACTTAGTAAGCTTTGTGCCCAGTGTGACCAATTTTGGTTGAGACAAAATGAGTGAGAAAAAGACCAATCTATCTTGCCTTGTCATAAGGAAAACCACATTTCACTTGCAAATAGCGAGCCCCTTCTAGCAATCCTTCCAGATATCCTTTCTTTTTGGTGGACAAGAATCAAGTTTTTAGTGTGGCACCTGTGCCATGATACCATTCGGAAAGACTTTTAAGTTCAGTGGGGCAATCCAGGTCACTGTGTTGCTTAAAGTCATTACAGTTAAGAATTCAATTTGTGCTCCGTCCTTGAACTCATAACACATTTCTGCATTTCTTACAGTTCTGGGTAATATTTCAGCACATAGCAGTAAAATGGATAAACAATTGAATTACTGAAACACTGAGCACACTTTTTCCTCTGGATATTTGTATCTATTCTTCCTTTCAAAATTTTCTTAAAATATATCTGCATTAAAATGTATTGGACCTCACATCTGTACAGATTTTCACAGTCTCCTATCACAGAGGAGCTGTTGTGCTAAGGAAGTAAATATTTCCTGCCACTGTTTAGGATGGAAGCACATTAGGAAATGTGAAAGGCAAGTTGTTATAACCATGGAATATTAATCATATATCAGTAAGCCTAATTACAATAACCGTGGTTATTTCACGCAAATGAAGTTAAAGTCAACCTAGGAATGAAAGAGGGGAAAGCTTAAAATTATAAAATAGCAGAAAAAAACCCCAAACCACAAAGCTCTTTATATATGGGTTCAAGGAGATACTGGATGTGCTCGTGAAAAGGAAACCCACTGAATATTATTAAAACAGAGAAACCACTCTGGTTCAGGATATTCCTAAACAAGGTGGAGGCTGGAAGAGTTCTAAGGGAAAGAATCACACAGTTTTAGATTACTCACAAATTACCCTATTTCCCTTTTGCATCCCTACATGCTTAATTTTAAGTATTGTATGTTTCTTAAGCATGAGCAAAATCATTCAGGTACTGCAGATGAATTAACTGCACATAACAGTTTAACCTAGAATCCCTTGATTCTTCAGTACTTGGGTTACCAGCCTCAATATTTCACTTTGTAAAGCAAAATAAAAAGCAAGAGGCATGCATCTGTTATTTGGAAGGAATATAACATAAAGATTTCTGGCATTACATTACTCTTAAATAGTGTGCATATGATAATTCATTCCACTTCGGTAGAAGCAGATGAAACAAAATCAAAACTTCACGATTTTAGTCAAATATGGAGTGTCATGATCAAAGACAGCCAGTGGATGGCAGTGCTAAAGTACTGAATTAATCATTCTGTTATTATTTATTATTTGTGCTGCTACAGCAGCTCTGAGCTCCAGCTGAAGGGAACACAGTCATGCTCAGTTCTTTGCAAACCCAAGATGAAAAGATGGGCTCTGTGACAAACAAAAGTCAAAGCATAAGATAATAACCAAGAGACTAATACAGTCAGATATTATCCCCAGGAAAAGGTACAACGTGAGTCTATGCCCAAAGTAGTAAATCTCACAGAGCAACCAAAGGGAGTTTAATTTAATGAGTTGAGACGGAAAGTAAGAGAAATGAGGGCAGAGAAGAAGCAGGTGGAAAGTTTTTTAAAATCAGAGACTAAAGTGTATTTTGATGTGAGGAGCCAGACTAGCTAAGGGAAAGAATAAAATACAGGATGAGTGCAAGGCTTCTCAGATGAAAAAAGGTTAGTGGGATAAATGTCGGTATAGTTATGGCAATAAAAGAGGCAGAAAAAGCAGTGCCTGGTAAAAAAGGAAAAACAAATAAAAAGGAGTGGGAGTCAGTAACATATTGTTATTTATCTGTTAGAAGAAATAGCATGGTCCTAGAGAGGGAAAAAAGCAGAACTTGGAGATGATATCAGGAGATGAGAAAAATCCATGCAACAGTGTGAACTGGAGAGGCAGGTGGTTTAGACAGGGAGGTACAATGTCCAAGGCAGAAGAGCACAGATGTGTTGTGAAGCCTGGCTAAGGAATTGTCAGCAGAGAGATGAGGATGTGCAAGAGAAAGAGAAGTGAATGAGTAAGCCAGTGAGGATCAGTGAGCCAATATGAGGAATTACAGGGTAGGATCTGTGATGACAGACAGGAAATCGATTTTAAAAGAAGGAGAATAAAGAATAGAAAATGGGGGGAATAAAGGTCCCCAAATTTGCACAGCAGCAACACTGGGAAGAAAGTGAACAGAAACCACCTGAAAGATGAGAGAAGTCATCAGTGTTGTACTGGAAGAATTGTCAGTTTTATATTTGAAGGCATCAGTGAAGCAGGGAGCTCTAATGTGAATGTCTTGCAGAGGTGGCCTCATTACTTAATACTCACCTGTTTGCACTGCTGTTGCTGCTCAGAGCTTGCAAATGCAGACAGAGGTGGCAGTGGTGACACTTTTTATGTCTTTCTTGCTAAGGGATCACTGCTCTGATTAAGGGAGTATCAGATCAAATTTGTAGAGAATCTCTGTTTTAGCAAAAACAAGTCTCTAACCGGTTTAAAAAATGGATTCTTCAGTGAAATCAGTAGCACTCTCATGAACACTAGAAAGAAGCCAACAGTCCATTAGCTAGGGCACAGCCCGTGTTTCAACTGCCACTCTAAAGGAGAAAAATCATGTGTAGTCCCCCTGTGATCCTGAGGAAGCAGACCAGAGTGTAGCAGACCAGACCAGAGGACCAAGACACTCTTGATACAGGCACCTCTCTCAGCTCTGCTATACCTTCTGAATGTACCTAGGGGGAAAGGTATGTGAAAATAAGCACTGCTTAAGTCTGCCCTTTTCCCATTTTTCACAAGGTCACAGAACACAGCTTGGTGGCAACATCCTGGTCTTTCCAGGACTGGGCCAACTGAACCTCACTCAGTAAAAAAGTAGCTGGTGTGGGGAGTTTTATGAGCTTCTTAAGAGAGGCCGAGCCTGGTTTTCTTGATCAGGTGGAATATCAATATAAGCTCTAGTTAGTATAATTGCACAAAATTTCATAATATCTGTTAAACCCTGCTTCCATCTTTTAAGCACCACAGCCCAGCTAGGGAACACTGACCGTAGCTGCAGGGTCATTGGCCTGATGATCTGCTAAATGGCCAAATGTCCACCAGAGCGCCCATTGCCCAAACTGGCCACCTTACGGCTATTCTGCCAATGCCTTCTGTAGATAGAAGCATCCTTCTGCTGCTTTCCCTGGTAAAAAAAAAAAATGTAAAGAGAATGTCATTTACTGCAGGATTTCTTCCCTATAACTACGGTATTATCCTGCCTTCTTCTAGAGGATGTGCTGTTTGTAGACTGTATTTGAACATACCTGTAAAGCTTGGATCCATACTTACCCAGAACAAAAAAAATCCTCTCTTTGAAAAACAAAACCCAAATGTGGACCACTTTGGAACAAAAAGAGCATCTATAGTCTGATAAACATGGATACTGACACACACAGGTTTGGGTTATTTGTCAGGATGAATTATTCCCTTCTTAAATAGCTGGAGAAATAGTTGTGGGGTTTTTAATTTGTGTGGGCATTTTTTCCCAAAATAAAGCCAAAATAATCTGTAGTTTTGCAAAGAATAAAGAATTACAGAATTACTCTGGCTGCAAAAATTAGCTTAAATAAAGGGAAATTCCAAGGTAGGGAGTTCCCTTATTTGTCAGTGACTGGCAGGTCTGGCCCTGACCTGAAGCTGCAAATGGGCTGAAATATCCCTTTAACTGGCATGTGGAACAACTACCAGAGAAGAGAAATTTTGAGGTAAACTTGCACACATGTTTCCCAGTTCTCGATAGTCTGCTCAGCTTTTAAAAAAATTGCATTGTATCCAATCTGGATCAGATTCACGAAGGGAATGTACTTTAAAATAATGGCAGACAAAGATGGCAAAACCGGACAGTTAATAAGGTTCACTAGGGCCTATAATACGCCAATAAAATCATGAAATGAGGATATATTTTCTCATCCAGTATGGGCAGCCAAATTTCTACTGATACAGCTTGTTCTTCTGTTTCTGAGCCAGGAAGGCCTGGATTTATTAATAAAATGATGTGAGTATGCATCTGAAGTTACAGAGAAAAAAAACCCCACCTTTTCCCAGAAAGGTTCTGTCCAAGACTTTAGGAGAGCAGAAAAGACATGCAGTTACTGAGCAGAGTAATTTCACCTCTAATTTTTAATTTTTAAAAAATTAAAAATAATTGTCTTTCTTTCCAGATAAACTGCTGTTGAAATTCCTTATGATTTATGGGATTCTTGTCTCAGAATCCATGATATTCATATATCACAGATATTACTGGCTGAAAAGAGACAGTTAAACTTCAAAGTCTCGCCTGCTTTAAAAAAAAATTTTTAAGGTGCATTTTCTATGTCTCTGTCAGCTCAGGAAGAGCTTTTAATGAAAAAATATATTAACTGCTTGAGACATTTATTTGTCCATGGAAAGAAAGGTACTTACACCACTTTAGGAAAAACAGGGCAATATTTTGCTTCCTTGGGTTTTGCTTTTTTGTTCTTAAGATCTTTTAAATTGAAGAAATCTCTGGGTTGCAGCTTAAATTAAGCTAAGTAATTAGTAAGTTGCTTACAATCTTTTTTTGAGTTGCAAACAAACACAGTCTGAAAAAAGACCACTGTATCCTTTCTGGTTGTTTGGGACATTTTACAAATGCAACTCAAAACAAGTAACTCAGTAATATCCAGTTTGCTTAAATTTAAAGAATAAGTTTCCACTAACTTCCTTTGTTGATCAGGAAATCAGTTATGTTGTAAACAAAAAGAGAGCATTTTCACATTGAGAAGGCTTCTTTAGATCCACTTTTTAATTCAGGAGCTTCTAAGGTGTTCTAATATGCCTTTATATGGTTGTTGAATCAGGATTTTTTTTTAATGAAATGCAAATTGATTTTATCTCATGTTCAGACAACACAGCATCATTACTGGGTTGATGTCCACATGCTAAAACCTAATCATTTTCCAAATATAACTCTCAGTTGTTACACACATCACTTCCCCTTCAAACACTTTTAATGTGTCAGGCTTTTTTTTTCCTTCTTCTGGAAATAACGGGTGTTTGAAACAAAAAGGCAAGTTACTGTTCCTGTGCTAAACAAAGCAGACTAAATTTCTAAACTTTTTCAGTCAAAGGTGGCTTGTTATTAAAAACATGGTAGCAAAACCAATTCTTAGCTGGGATTTCAGCTACATCTCAACACCACTCACATCTGGGCTTGCCAACAGATCTGACTTGGAGGGGAGGGAGGATGGGCGTGTTTAGTGTGTGCGCACATGTGCATGAAATACTGAAGGATGAAAGCAGTGTGGAGAAAGGGAACTTTGTAAAGAGGGACTTGCATGATTTTGGGGAGACCTCTTAGACTGTTTGTCCGGCTCTCTGATCACCTATGTGCACAGGCTGAATTTATTTCACAACCCAGAACATTAGTTCTTGTTTCACCCCTCAGAGCACAAACAACCCTCTGCATGCTTCCAATGGCAGTAATACTGTGTTAGCTGTAGAGTTCATTGCCTGAAAATGGACAAACTGAAATTCTGATGGTTTTTCTTGAATTCTTCTTGTTTCTTCTTATATACATGCATTTAGAGGCCTTTGAATTTGGTTAGGGAACTGTTTTCTCTAAACCTTGAAGCTAAGATAATCTTTCTGTGGCTGGCTGAGAGCAAGCTCGCTCAGTCTGGGAAGTTACCTTGATTAGGTGCTGTCCTCAGCAGCTCTGCTCTCATTTCTTTTAGAAAAGAAATCTTTCAGTCTGCATCAGTAGGAGATTCACATGGAAAGTCACTTATTCTTCAGAAGTAGCACAATCTTATCTGTTATTAACACTTAAGCATGTGAGGCTGGGACAAGCATGCAACCAAATATCTGTTGCTTAAAAGCAGTTCAAGGTAATACATTTTATTTTTATTTGCAACAAGCTAAGAGTTTATGTATGACAGCTAATGCAGTCACAACTGATTAATAGTAACTCATTAAGTTGCACTAGCTTGATTGCTTCCAGTCATGTGTGCACACCCACCCATTAATTTTTCTCTAACCTGAGCAGAGAACAAACCTATCCTTTAGTCACTGATGCTTGTTTGTTTTACAGTCTTGCTTAGAGCTAAATCATGATTTGTGTTGTATGAACAGTCCAACAATGGCACTGCTGAATTTGCCAGGACTCTTCTGATTGAGTTCAGTGATTTTCTGGTTCAAAGTCCTATATCCTCTGGCTTAATCCAGCCCCTCCTTCAACACGCAAACCAAATCCCCGTACTGCAGTAGCTTCTTTTCACCTGCCATCGCCTCAGTGACCTCCAGGCAGACTGTCTTCTGATTTTAGAAGGAAAACCACCTATGCCAGTGAAACACTCTGGCAAGACCATGCTCTGTTTCTCTTTAGGACTGAGTAATCTTCTGTCAGACTTAATACAGCCCAGTCACTCAGAGCTGTCCACCATTCTTCTGTCATCTAAATGGTCTGCTATATTACAGTTGGATTAAAGCATTGAAGCTTGGTGACCGTTGGGGGCAATATGATACAGCTGATTTCTTGAGTTGTTCTGTGTTTTCATTTCTTGCACATCATGCTAGCATCCTTCTGTGATGGCCCACTACATTAGTACCTACATGATTTCCCCAGGCAGATTACCCAAGTCAGATGTGCAAGTGCAGTCTCTTTGGAAAACATTTAAGCTTCCTGAGCAAGGAAGTAGATGGGTCTGACACAAGAGGCTTTGATCTTCCTTGAACTCTTCCAATGGTGCTACAATACTTTCATGGGAGATGGAAGAAGCCTGACAGTGTTCCTATAACATATTGTACAGAATGGGGGAAAGCAGTAATATTTCCCACTCTTTGAGTTAGCTGATGCTGATTCTGATACCAGCCCACTCAGCAATCCTAAATGATGCTTCTGGATTCAGTGGGTCTTGGTTCAGATCACCATCACTGAGACATAGTTAGATGCCCTTATCACCCAGCAAAGTCTCCTGTTTCTAGTCTGCTCAAAAGCACAGGTGCTGTGATATGGTGCTGGTGATGCACAGTAAAGTACACAGGTAACCAGATAATACTTCCTAATACTGCCTGGATTAAATCTCAAAATACTGTTTTAAAAACACCTTGGTATTGACTGTTCCTTTCCAGACCTTTAATCTGTAATAGATATGATCATTCTGTGTTTCCAAGTCTTGAGACAGCTCGTCATCTTGGGTGCTAATGCAGTTCAATTGGAAGTAAGATTATAATTCAGTAACTAACACTGATGACTTCAACAGAGCAGACTCCAAGTATTCAAAGGCTTCTTTCAGCATACCTAATTCATATATTTCTTGTGTGTTTATTTGACTTCACCTATAAAACCTTATTGGGCAGAAAAAAACATCCTAGCAATTAGAATAAATGGTCACCTTACCCTCTGTTCTCCATTTGTGGTTTTGCACGTGGTATATTTGTGTTCCAGTGTATGTGCAAACAAAACACGAATGTCTCATCTAAGCTGTATTTATAGCATGTTATTGGAAAGTAAGTCTGAATCAGCCTTGTATACAGAAATGAGTGGATGTCATGTTTAATCCAAATTTAGATGTCTACACTGAGAAAGGAGGCTGCAATAGCTTTTCTGCTTCAAATAGAAGACT
The DNA here is from genome assembly GCF_949628215.1 of Phalacrocorax aristotelis. Lineage (NCBI taxonomy): Eukaryota > Metazoa > Chordata > Aves > Suliformes > Phalacrocoracidae > Phalacrocorax > Phalacrocorax aristotelis. The sequence continues at coordinate 61,169,402 of NC_134311.1, forward strand.
ACTTTCATGTTTTAATCTTTTTTAATCTTTTATCCTTTTTGCATGTTGTGTGTAGACAGTATAGATTTTCCCTTGCTTTTATGCTTGCTATGTTTCTATATTAAAAAAATTTTTAAAATGCTCCAAAACACCTCTGTAAAAATGCAGTCAATTCCTGTGACAATGTGACAAAAGCCTTAGTTCTCACTCTGGAGCACAGTGCAGGGATTCCAGACAGCCACTGTCCCCTAGGGCTTTTCAAAGTCTGTTGGCAGCTTTATTCTTTCAAATAGGCTATGTCCCAAGTTTGTAGACAGAGAATCCAACGCAGACTATATCAGTTGGATTTAAAGCCTGGCTGGCATCCTCAGCCAGTACTTATCCTGGGGAGACACATGAGTTTTTCATTCAAATGGAGGAGTGTGGCAAACCAGTATGGTCATACGTTACACCAATAGAAAGAGTCAAGATTCTTTACACTGGTTTTATAATTTATGATATAAAAGTTGTATCAAGATTAACCAGGAATTTTATCTTGACCATATCTCCTCTATGAAAAGGTATGTGTCAAATTGGTGTAAATACATTTTGTACATTCTCCCCCGCCTATTTAGGCAGAGCTCTTATTTATCCTGTTTATGTCTCCCATCTGCAATACGTGTCCTTAAAATTACTCACTTGGTATTCTTCACGTGTGTCTAGCAAGTCTTGATCTGAGTTTACTATGATCTTTATGAAGATAAACCATATTCAGGACCTTCCCTGTGAAGCTCCACACTGGCAAGTGCAGACTAACATTTCTAGTGGTTTCTAAGTTCTGGGACTCAATTCTCCTTAATGGGTATCATAACTTTTTTCTGAACACATTAAAAACCCACCCTCTCTCTTTTAACTGTATCCTAGGAGGTCTGCAGAATGTCTCTCTACCTACTTCTCTTATTAGATTATTATATTAAATTACCCCAACTTAATTAATAAATAAAGGTTATGCAGTCACCCTGTCTATCCTTGTGTTAAACTTCCTGCCTGCTTCTCTGTCTGTCCACGCATGCATCTCTAAGTTCCTTTTTACCAGGTGCAAAGGTAATTACTGGCCTGTAATTGGGATAGAAGAGGCAAATTAATGCCATTCTTGAGGAAAGGAAGCAACATTTTTCTGCTTTTTATTTGGCAACAGTCAGCTGAACATGTTCATCTAACTTCTGACTTGGCACAGAACTTTAATCTCTTCTCCAGCATGGGGACTGTCGTAGGTTATATGGGGCAAGTTCCAAGTATGTCCCATAGGAAAGGTTAGGAAGAAAAAACCCAGAAAATTTGCAGAAGGCCAGGCCTCATCCCTTTAACGTGATAAATAACTTGCAAAGTGTTATATAAGCTTTGGTCTGCTAATGGAAATGTTTTATGTAACAGTGATTAATCTCATGTGGACTGATGTGTGCTTTAGCAGTCTTTTAGGGTGGTGGTGGGTTTGATTATTTTAAATTTTAGGGCTACGTGAAAATTATTCTGCTTTCAAATTTTACTTTCCTTTGAAAAATGAAAATGTGAACAAGTATGTCAGGCATTCTAGTTAACACAGTCTAACACTGATGTGAACAATTTCTTCTAACCTTAAAGGTTAACAGCTCTGTCTATGTTTAGAATTTCATGATATATTGCACAGGGTTTGTGCTTCTGTATATAGATATGTGGCACTATCCTGCCCAGAATCCAGGCAGGATCATCTATCAGCTTCCATATCGTCTGAAAAGAAAACAGCAGGACAGTCATACATTGCAGTGTTTACTACACCACAGTACACTGTGGATCAATGGCACTTTGATTGAATCACACGTTCTTGTTCTTCTGTACAAAAAATAACACAGCTGCTTTAGACATCTCTGTTCCCTTTTTGAGTGCTCACACCTTTTCCAGACTTCCTGATCCAATGTGGATTAAAGATTACCCACCACACTATGCAATTGCTTTTCTGTTCAAGTGGGTCTGGTGCATGCTTAACTGGCTTGCAAAAGCTGTGGATATCTCTACTTTCTGTATTATGCTTTCACCAAACTAATGACAATTTCTGGAATTGTTGCTCTTGATAAGGGCATTTCAAAAGTGAAAATTAAATCCTGAGTTGATTTCAGTGTATTAAATTAATATTTAATAATGCTGCCTCCAAAAATAACAAGCTACAGTATTTTATCTGTATTCTCCAATGCACTGCAGTCCCGCAAGAGCTCAAGTAGGATGAAGTTTGAAAATTAGAGGAGTGGGGTCATGCTACTTTATAGAAAAGAAGAAAAAAAGTCCAGGGCAGAAAGCCCAAAAACATCTACTTGTTGCCTCTTAGAAGTCCCTCAGTATTCAAGGGGTGGCAAATGGGCACTGAATGGGAAGAGCAGCAAGAAAGCACCACCTCCAGTAAGGAAGCCCACAGGACATGGTGAGAAGAAGGACCATCCTATTTTCATAGTTTTGCCAATCTGCCCTTTGACAGTTAATAACCATGTTGCAGCAGTTGCCTGGGAATTTGAAGTACTGATGAATATTTTGTGCATTTGTGTCAATGTTGAATGTTGGGCATTAAGAGTGTTTGCCACTGGCAGATGCTTTTGAAGCTAGAAAGAACTAGCTCTACTCTGTCTGGCTTATTTACAGATAGAAACGATTTAATATTTTTGCTCTTTGTCCAGTGCTGCTGCTACTTGTAAAACTTTTCATGTCCAGGATGCTGCCCCTTCATCATTTCAAAATATGGGAATTAGACTACATCAGTAAAAAATGTGTTTGCGTATTGATTTTACATACAGTTTCTATGCAGAATTTGATCACTCAGAAAAGATGATAATTTCTAAGAATTTGCTCAACCTGTTGTTTGCTATTTGCCTCAACAACCTTAGTAGCAGATAAAGCGGGTAGGTGTGAGGAAGACTGGCAAATAATTTACTTGAGGCTTTAGGCTATTCCATCTTCACAGAATTCATGCAGATGGCTAACACAGGATTCCTTGCTCTACACAGCTGTGCCCTTTTAAGTGTCAGAGCACATGAGAAAATGGAGTAGCTATATGCAAGTAGTAAAAATATTCTTCATAAAAGGGAAGAAATTAAGAGATTTTACTGAGGAACAGGTAAACCAGCTGTCACACAGCAGATAATACTATGTCACAGAATTTGAAGACAAAAAGCATAATTTTCTGGAATTGAGGTGGCATACATATTCAGAGTATGGCTGTTTAAGTGGACAACATGAGAGAAAAGGAAAAGATGGATATGGCTTCTCTTCTGCTGAAGCCTTTGTGTAGCTGCATAACTCATTATGCAATCCTGATGAGAAATTATAGTCTAGGCCATTTCCTGAAGTTTTCACGACTCAGTGAAAATATGAAGAGTTACTAAACCCATCTGGACATTAACTGCCCTGTTAATGCCCTGGGCTGGTTCATGATGGGTATAATAACCAATTGGATTTGTCTTCACTGGGCAATTAAAGCCCCTGAGTTCCTCCCATGGTGCCATGTTTTCTTTGACTTTGGTGTGAGGATCAGGCTTACATGCTTTCCAGCTAGGCTGGGAATGTGGTTTCACCTGAAGCAACACCTTATTCCAACCACTCTTGCAAAGACCTGATTAAAAGTGCAGACTTATTCCATGGGCCCTATAAAAATCCATTTCTCTATTTTAACTAACAGAAATAAGAGAGATGGTAACAAAACCAGCTACACAGATATTAAGCATTATGATAATTTTGAATATTGGGGAGTTTTGTTTCATCCTTACAGGCTCTCCAGTTGTACTTAACTGCTTTTTTGTTAGGTTCTTGCAATACCTGCAAAAATGTTACTACCTTGTGGACAGCATATAAATTATAAGACTGATGTTATAGCAACTCAAATGCAAATCATATTTCTCCATTTATCAGAAAGCCTTTTTCTGATTAGATTTTCATGGAGTTGAAATCCATGGTTTAAATACACATATTTTATGTTTAAACCTAAATAATATTAAAATAGCATCAAAGCAATGGTAATTTCTGCTGAAAGCTGCAACCTGTAACCCATCACTATGAATTTACTGCAGGAAAATACAGGAGAATTAAAAACAGAGTCATATTGGATGTTTTTCTTTAGAAAATTTATTTTCTTCTTAATTGCTGCCATATACTAGATATGACAACTGAAAACTCCAAGTTTTCCCTATCCCTGTGGTCCCCTGGAGAGGTCTAACTCCGTACCCTCAATGCTACAGATGCTACTCTTAAGATCAACAGCCCTTCAGACTACTTGTATTTACTAGACTATGTTTTATGGAAACAGTTTCAAGTGGCAGCTTTCGGCGCTGAAAAGAAGGAACCCCTCTTTCCCTTCCTTCCTTCTCCCCTATATTGCATCATCCTGACACCTTGCCCATACGTCACCCTGAGGTGTGGGTGAGGTTGTCACTGCAAAAGCACACACGTGGTCACAACCCCTATAGCGCCAGAGGTGTGAGTGAGTTTGAAAGTTTTACCAGGTTTTTATTTGTTTGCAATGCGCTGCCCAGCCATCTGCAGTGTTCACAAACCTGCTGGTAACCCTCAGTGGGGTCATTTTTGTAATTTTCACCTCCATCCTTTGGGATGAAATCTCTGCAAATCAGTCCTGGGCGGTCGGTCACCTCCCCAACCCACACCACAGAAACCAGCTGGTTCATCAGCCATCCCATAGACATGGCAGGCAGTTGGGCAATAACTAAGTTGATATTTACTTCTCAAAGAATATATAAAGCAGCAGTAGTGAGTAACTGCTGAAGAATGAAACTGGAGTTACCTACGGTGCATTGTAAAACCTGATTTTCTTTCTGTTAAAGCAGTGAGATAAGCTTCCAGTAATACCTAACTTACAACTCTGCTCATTTTTTCAGACATGGAGATGACTTGATTGTGACACCATTTGCTCAGGTAGGCACAGTTTTGGCATATTTCTCACACAATCTTGCAATGTAAAGGCCAAAGGGCCAAACCAGTTGTTTTCCATTGTTAATATTATATAAGGTATGTTTGCCTGAAACAGGAAAAAAACTGTCTAAACAGAAAGTCATAAACCTCCCACTGTTACCTATACCTCTCTTTTTTAATGCTTTTTGATTATCTGGAATGTTAAAGTGCAACAACATGATAAACACCTTCCACTGATCTCTTTCCAAATACTGTAGCAGTCATGATGAAGACAAATCTGTGCTTTCTGTTACTGTCCTGCTTTTTATAATTACAATTTCTCCTTTGAACATCTTTCATGCCTTCAATACAAGGTAGTTTTTAGATTCAAGATAAGCTTTACCCAGAATACTTATGTTCTTTTACAAAACCATCTCTATATATTTGATTTTTCCATTCAGATTCTTTTATAAAGTATCAGTTCAAAATTCTATATAATTTAGATCAAAACTCCACAATTTTTAGCAATAGACCTGTCGTGTTATGTATGAAAAGTTAACATTGATATTCTTTGAACTCTTGATGACTGGTTTTACTGTGTAATAGACAGGGATGAAAGTTAATTCAGTGTAACTACATGGGAAGAAAAAATCTGGAAATCACATGTGATTGAAGGTGAATAGAAAGAGAAAGGTAGAGTCACACAGCAGTCTCAAATAAGAAGAGGCTGTCTAACTTCAGTCTGAATATGCAAGTTGCTTTGGTCTAATGATCAACTGTTAAAACAATAAATACTCATTTAATAGGTTGTTATCTATTTAATTATATTGTAAACAGATACAGTGTTCATAAAGACACAGGCTGATCAAATTCTTGATATGAAGGATACCATCTTTTGTTAGCAGAGAAAAGATAAAGCCAGGGCCTTTTCTAAGACTACTTTAAGCTCTCTCAAATGGTAAATATACTTCAACAATAATGGAAGAGAAGAAATTACAAATAAACAAAAGAAAAAAAAAAGTGAAACCACTTCTGATTTTAGTTCCTCAGGAAACATAAAACCCCTAACTCTTGAGCACAGGAAATATTCAATTTTTATGGTGGTCAAGCGATCCAATAATATATACTATAGCTGAGTTTATGTTCATTGTCATCTGAATTTTCATTACAAATTATGCCACATAGGTAAGACAGGTTATATGCCTAGAAAAAGAGCAAATATTACAAGCCATTTAGGGATATTTTTTTCCTGGGACAAAGCACCCTATTTGTTTTAGGGGTGGTTTCATATTCTGGTTGGTGTTGATGAATGTGATTCAGCTATTAGAGGAGGAGCAGTTGAATGTTATTGCTACTCGCACCGAAGTTCCATAACTGATTGTTTGAGAGCTTTCAGTATTTCAGTGCAAAACCCTGTTCGCAGTGGTTTAAATCAACCTGCTTTCATCTGTATTGAACAGAAGAAAGAGCACTCACAGGGTGAGTTATCACATCACATTCCCTGGCATAGTGGGAGCTGAAATGCGGTTGCACAAGGCCCACCCCTCAGAGTTACATTAGCAGTGTTAGGACCTCATTCAGGACTTTAGAAACTGGATCCCATGTGGCAGTACAAGGTCTATACATCATACAGACCACCCTTCTAATGTCTTCCTAGAGCCATATTTCATCATGTACATGCATTTTTGTGTTGCAAACAGCCAAAGCACTGCTTAATCCACTTGGGGCTTCCTGGTGGCAGTAGATCATGCCACGTGGAACACGTTCCAGTTATTTCAAACTGTCTGTATTTTCTTCAAATGATTAGGAGGCTTGTTTCATCTGACCACGAGCCACCTGGTAGTAATAGTTCCAATTTTAGCACTTCAGTTACTATTCAGCACATCACCATGGTAGGGGTGGCTGCATTTGTTAACTGGATGGCACACTACGTCCCCCACACAGAATCTAGCCCCAGGACAAGATAATTGACTGTTTTTACCAGAATGGAATTGTGTAAGCTAAAACTAAAAAATCTATCACAACGGTATTATTACTTGCACTTCCCTATATTGTAATATACAGCAATTGCTGTAATCTAATTGTTCATAGAATTTTGCTTTTCAAATTAAAATAATTTGCGTGATTTGAAATTTAACGACCAGTTCTGCAGGGTTTTTATAATAAAAAAAGTTTTATATTTTTCAATTCACTTGCAACTGTTTGTATATAACTTGGTTATGAAAATAATATTTACTTAGGGATTAAACCTAAAGAGGTTTACAGGTGACTAGTTGCTTTTTGCTCACAAATCTGACTCTAAAAATATTAAGCACAAGTGGAACCTATGTGGGCAGAGAAACTGTCATATTATAAAGCAAATTATAATGAAAATTTGAAATATATTTTTATGTACCTTTACTATAATATACTAATTAATACCTTTATACAATAAATCAAGTTGTTTAGCTCCACTGTAGCCAATGGTCAAAGTTTTTGTGGTAATTTTTACATTTATTGCTATGTATGTGGAGACACCTTGCACTTGCATAAACTGAAAATACGTGCATATATGCTAAAGCACCTGGGATGCTGGGCAGATACTGGCCATTTCACAACAAAACAGTTATCTCACCTGCCAGAAGAACAAACAGAAGGGCATACAAACCAAACAGTCAAGTCTCTGCTTTCTGAAAAAGGAGATAACCGTAGTATCTCAGACAGTGGAAAAATCTCGTCAACATGCAAAGCAGTAGGTATGGTAGAGAGACCCCCTTGCAGCTCTTCAGGGATGCAAGTGTGGGTCCAGAAAGGCTCATTAGCCTCTACTTGTAACTGGCCCTGAGCAACCTTGCAGCTCTGCACGCTTCTTTCCCAGGTACTAAATGACCCGTTATTTCAGATCCAACATGTACCTCAGCTAAGGTTTATGTTTTCACATGGCATTGTGCCCAGCCTACTAACCTTTTTGAAACTAAGCCCTGCACAGCATGTACAGAGTCATTCATTGCAGTCCAGCAGAGGCAGAGGCTAATAGGCATGGCTGTACCTGAGCTCAGTCACTGAGGAGTCACTTAGCTACATTGGTACATGCTCCCAATTCTCACTGCACCTGAATATACCACCAATTCAAATCCAACAAGGCTTATTGAGCAGGCAGTTGCAGCCAGGAAAACTGACTACATTTCTTCCTGGCCTGAGACAGCTCTGGGAGCCACATAGATATGCTCCTCTGGTAATATAAGAACATACAAGCTGTCTCAGCATCCTGGCAGACAAACTGAACCCAGGCAGATTGACCGAAGGGAACAGCAAATGGACTGCAGTCAGTACAATGTGTGTCTTACCTTAATAGGTCCAACTTTTTTTCCATTTATGCTTTCCTTCTCCTTCCACCTTCAACTCACTGTGCTCTTTTACAATATTTTCACACTTCAGCAGTTTTCCTATTTTATGTATTAATTTTTCAACTTTTGAACTCCAAGATCTTCTTTCCCCTTCTGCTTAGTTCATGCCTGATTCCTATCTGTGTATATCCAACATTTAAATACAACATTTGTTAGGGTCACTGTACCCTGAGCATGCAGATTTCATGGCATATATAATTATTTTTATTCCATGCTGCATGTAAAATAGGTGAGTTTGGCTCTTGATATTTGGAAAAGAAAACAATGACATTAAGACTGTCTAATTAGGCAACAAATATATTTTTATATTTATTATCTTAATTCATTTGGGAATTACCTATAATGGCTTGTAGTCAGTACATGCCAGTTATTATTATCTCCTGAATATTTGCTGTCTGTTACAAGCTTTCACTAAATCCTTCTTTTCTCTTCAGCCTCCTACCCCCTTCCTACCTCATGTATAAATTTAAGGGGCTACAAAAAGAGGGTTGTAGCCTTCTCAACTCAGACCTCTGGAATCCAGGTTCTCATTCCCGCCTTTGTTATTCCTAGGATGGGTTCACCAGGGAACCAGCCCAGTCTGGGTTACGAAACAACAATGGGCAACTCCTGCAAAGACACACCAGTGATTAGTGTTGCTGCCTCCCTCGGTTTCCAGTCTCGTTCCAAACAACTTGTGGTTCCTTTCTGACATCAGCTAGGCTGCCTCTCCCTAATCGAGAGGTGCAGCTTCTTATCCTTACATGGTACAAAATTTGTTGCATTTCTCCAACTGCCTTCAGAAGAGAGAGCCCACACCACTAATAACAAGAAGACACTCCTCTACTGCCTCCACTAGCTGCTGTCTTGCATGAAATTAAGTCCATAAATGAAGTAGTTAATTTACATCATCTTTCCCAATGTGCAAAGCTCATAAGAGCCTGCAGACATGTGCCACCCGCTCAGGTGATACCTTCCTCTTACTCTGGCCTTCTACACTAAGTCCCCAAATCAACTGTGCCCCTTAAAGGAGACACTTCATTTTCCTGGCAGTCGAGACAATCTTATTCCCTTTGTCCTTTGAGGTTTGTGGGGGCTGAACTGCAAATGGAAAATTCTGTAATCATTTCTTATGCATGAAGAATTAGGCTTGAATGGGCTATTATCTTCCAAACATGAATGCTTTTATGGTCATTTTAAAGAACTAAGTAGTATTCTGTGAAAATCTTTCCTCCTCTTCAAGTAAGTCTGCCTTTAAACAAATAATGAGTTGTTTATGAGAAAAAAAGAGGAATAAATAAACTATTGTCCTTGTATTACAGGCATGTTATTGTCCAATAATTGTCAAAGGCTTCAGACAAACCAGCCCTGGAAACCTTTTACAGCTGTTTTGCAATGTCCATTCCTTTTTCTTTCAGCACAGTGCAGCAGAGATAAATCAGTCTCACCTGTGCAGAAATTTAGACTGAAACTGTTTTGTCTGTTCTAGGTGCTGGCCAGTCTGCGTACTGTACGGAATAACTTTGCTGCATTAACCAATTTACAAGATCGGGCACCCAGCAAGTGAGTGTCAATTTTTGGCCGCTGAACCTTTTGCAGTGATACTTTTAAAATGTAAACTAAGAATAACAATCAGATGTTACAGATTTCAGTCAGTTCCACCAAACCTGAATAAAACATGTGGATAAGTAATGAGTTTATTAATCCCTTGAAGATGCTATACTTGAGAGCTGAGACAACCACCTCCTTGCCTACTAATTGCTCTTGCACTGCTGTCCTTCCATAACCTTGAGTGCTTTTGTGCAATTTATATGATTTTCAATAAATTAGTCATATGTCAAAGATCATTCAAAGATGATAATTCAGGCAGTCTGACTTTTGTAAATAAACCAAAGTAGCTCATTGTGAGCTACTTGCATGATCTGAACCCAGAACTCTGCCTAACTCATCCAAGATAATGACATCCCACTTATCCACAGTAGTTCATCATCATAAATGAGACATTATAAATGTGATCTTTCTCCAATCATGTTACAACGTCACAGTTAACATTAGCATTAGTTACACTAGCAATTTCTGTAGTGGAGAAATTTCCCTCACTGGAACGTGCATCTCTAGAACTTAGAAGTATTTACCATTCCAAAGACAATTGCCTACCATTGCAGAAGCAGTGCCACTAAAAGATATTTCCAGCCCCCATGGTTGGAATATGCAGACCCTATGTGTCAGTCCAGCAGCTTCTTGCTTTCTTCAGTGGGCAAAGCAGTCCACTGAGCTGTTTGCCCTGAAGATAATTGAGAAAGGTATAAGCAAAATAATGTGTGAGACGTATATGCAAAATAATGAAATGAAAAAAAAAATTTAAAAAGTATTTCGTGTCAGAGAACATTGAAAGTGCAAGCCATGTTAGAATAATTATAACTATGTATACAAATCAAATTTCAAGCTAGGTATAAGCTCTAGATATGATTAGACAGGTCCTTAATGAACTTGTAAAATCCTAAAATATTCCTCTCTCAGAGTTCCTAATCTGCAGAGAGGTTTCAGGGTCAGCTGTGGATTCCCTTCTACACTACAAAAAAATATCTATTCTAAACAAACTTTTTCATTGGCAATGCCATGGTATTCCAGTCCTAAATAAATTTACAAGGAAATGTATTTCCTATGATATTCTTCAAGGATTCAGTCATCTGTAAGTTTATCAGGCTTACACCTTTTTTTTCTTTTCTTTTATATAGACGATCACCAATGTGTAACCAACCATCTATTAACAAAGCAACAATAACAGGTAAGAAGAATTAATACAGCTAAAATTCCTCTGTGAAACCATCATGGATTTATAAATTTAATACTTATTTATAAAAAAGTCTCACTGAAAACTGCATTTTATTATAATAACCTTGTATTTTTTCATAAACATATATGTGCTTTGTAAAGGAGGAGCTGAGCCATGTGGTGACTCAAATTGGTGACTTTTGGTGTTGTATCGTGTTAGCTTTCTGATTTCTGTCTTCTTATCCTGGCTTTTATTTAAATTCTTTCCCAAAGTTTTTTTTTCCTTATATACCAGTGTGACCAGGTCACACCTTCATCAGTAACTTTTTGCAATGAAATGTAGTAGGAAGAACAGATATGAGGACTACATCAATCTTTCATTTGGGACTTGGAGTTCTGTAGCTATACTGAGGCAAAGTCTTCACATTACAAGCCTTTAGGCAATGAGAAGAAAGTTTCAAAACTGAATTTTCTGATTTAGGATAGTAAATTCTAATTCTTAACATTTGTAGGTGTGTAAGAGAAAAATAATTCCTATGTAAAAGACATTATTATTTTTAAAGAAACTTTAACTTGAAAACAGGACTGACATTTTAATTTATGTGAACACTTTTGCAAATTTTGCCCTCTGGCACTTTTGGTGATTATTATACAACTTGGACTTGGACATCTTTATGGGAACACACTTTATTTGTCCTCATTTTTTTTACATCATGTTAATTCACGTCTTCTTACACTGTGTAATTTTCCAGGTAGTTATATTCTCTATGGTGTGTTGGCAGAGTAAAAGAATATTTGTTTTGCCTCTTGATGAATGTATACAGACACTTATTAAACAGACAGTTTACCATTTAAACCAAATATTTAATGTTTCCAGAATTTTCAAAATAGCTCGTCTTTTAAATTGTATAATAGATTTGTAACTCAAGGAAGAAGTGGTACTTCAGCTCTTTTGAGGAGAAGTGTGTCTTTGCCATGTTCAATATTTTCTGTCTGTAAGCTCTGGAATGCGTTAATATTGTTAGTTCTTTTCATCTAGCCTTACACATATTTACCTCTGCAAGACCCAATCTTGGCAGTTCTGTACAATTTTATTCTCCTAGGAATTCATCATGTAATCTGAGCATTTGTGTGTATGGCTCATCAGCAAACAGAAGGTTAAATCTTTAAATGTATTCTATAAACAGAAAAGCATCCTTATTTAAGAATGTTCTGCAATCATACTTAAATTAATGGTAATTAAATAAATAGGAAGGGCAGACAGATAAATGCTTGCATCAATTACAATCATAATCCTTTGTTAATGTATGCCTTTAAGAGGTAATTCTGGGCACTGGTTTCAAATTACTCTCCACGAGACGTTTCAGTTATTGACAGATGTTACACCTATTTCTAATTGTGGGATTTGTCTCATGCAACACAGTCATCCAGAAGTCTGTTATCTTAACTGGAGATAGAGATACTGGAAAAGAAAGCTCTTTCTTTGGTTCCAAGGGACTGACTTTAGAAAGCCTGTAACAGACTAAAAGAAAATGTGGTATCCAGCAGAGAGGATATGCATGCATGTGAAAAACCAGCAAGTTTACCTTACATGCTCTCCCACAGTTGTTTGCCTGAGGTCAGCTTCTTTACTCCAGCAGGCGAAGCTGCTCAGGCAGCAGGACCCAAGACAGACCCTGCTGGAAGATGCTGCTCTTTTTAAATTCCCTCCAATCTGAAGGTTTCCATTCAGTTAACTCCATTCAGTGCCCTCTACATGTCAGAATAAATCAGCTTACATTTTAATGTTTAGTAGGAAGGTGTAGTCAGTGCTGCAATTAATCTAGAAAATGCTTCTGTGCTGAGAAATTTAAAGGAAGCAAGAGAAGGCAAAGAATAGTAAGGATATTCTAATCTAATTTAGTCTAATCTGATTTCTCAGAGATGCTGCTGGAATTGCTGCACCCAAGTTATGCATTGAACTGGGTGAGCTGTGGCCTGTGTGCATTGGATATAAGTAGCTAAAAAACTTTCATGATACAGGAAAGATATTAGGTCACTACAAAGCATGAAAATCACTATAATTCATTTTGATTGTTGAACGGAGATTGAGGCTGGACACTATTTTGCCTGAATGGGTTTGCCTTTTCTTAGTCATAGACTGTTTCTGATATTTTCATAGGAACAAATTTCATGGCATAACCACAGAAGTATGCTTAGGTGTTTTCTTGAGGCACAAAATCCTAGTAAAACATGTTGCACTGCAGCACTATGCCAAGAAGGAAGATATGTCACACTCTTCCTGCTCTTCACAGAATGACTGAAAACTCTTTCAGATGCTACTAAGCTTTTTGAGTTCTTCTGGGGAATCTTTGAAATGAGGCTTGTGCAGATCCTTCCTGCTGAGAAATCCTCCTGGTCATGCTGTTGTCAGACCTTGTGTCATGGAGTATCCAGAAAAACACACCAGACAGGTAGAGCTGCATCACAGCATCCAGACGGCTCAGTTAGCAATCTCAGCGAGAACTGATCACCAGCGCAACAAACTAGGTGACTGGAAGGTACAGTGTCAGTAAACTATGTCAGTGCTAAATCAGAAAGATGGAGACACTTAAGATGGAGAGTTTATTTTGCTATGTTTGCTGTACAGTGCTTCCATGCATGGTGCTCTGTGCTTCAACCAGGAGAGGGGTTTCTCTCCCTGAGTCACATTTTCCAGGCAGTGATATGAATGGTGTTTCATTTCAAGATTATGGTAATTCTCTTAACACAACCAGTGAATTATAAATAACGTTTCTTTTTCAAAAAAATGAAACTAGCTGTGACTCAAGAATTAAGCTTGGAAGTTTTAGTTTTTGACTGACAAAGTGAGCAAGCATCAGATATCTTTTGATTACTACAATTCTAATATCTGCATTTCTAAATAAGAATAATTTGAATTAGGAAGGAACCATATAAGGTATGTCTTGATATGCGTCAGATTTAAAACAGATAGCAGATTTCACAATTTCTGTGTCTACTAACAACAATTTGCAAACTCAGTCTGGCAGCTGCTTTTATGTGCAAAGATTCTGCATGCAGAAGGAGGTAAGTTTGTCCAAAAGAATGAGCTTCTGAGCCTCCAAATACTATCACAACTACTGATTAACTTGCAAGTCTTAGTTAACCTGAAATCACAGACACAGGGTCTGAGTAATATATATACATATATTACATAGACATAATACCTAATTCATAGTAATAGCTTTAAAGTGGACTTTAATGTAGATTACATAAGTGGACCTTCATGTTACAAATGCAGTGCTAAAGGACTGTAAGTGAAGACTTGTATGTGTAAAAAAAAAAGTCATTTAATTTAATAATAAAATAAATAATAATTGCAAAACTGCACTTCTTAGAAGTTATTTACACTTCACAATTTTGCAACAAAAACTAACCCAAAACTATTTCATCAGATAGAGGAAAATATATGGAATTTTTCAATAACAAGCTACATTTCATTTATTAAAATGTAGGAAGCATGTGGCTTAGTGTCAGGAAAACCCTTTCAAATTTTGTCATGTATATAGAAAACATGGGAATAGAGAAATAAACTATTTGCAAAGATTATGACGTTTTAAATCCAACCAAATTAATTTGCTATTCCATGCTCTGATTGCTTCTTACTGGACATGAGTTACAGTCTTTACATGCATGGCTCTGCATCTTGACTCCAGCAGAAATCAATATCCTGCTGATTAAATGGAATTTCTTCCATATTTTTCACGGACTTCGTCCAACACATTTCATTATTTGTTTCAATTCGTTTCAGGTTTCCCAATTAAGTTTATGGTTTTGAAATGGGATCTACCAGTCTTTTGCTAGTGATTTTATTTTATTGCATTGAAAGTATAATCAATCACTAATTAATAATTAAATATTAATTAATTAAGATTAGCCTACTGTCTTTCAGTATGAAACACTTTTAAATGTCACTATGGTAAGCTAAACATCTATATGATTAGATAGGGGAGACCTTATCGCTCTCTACAACTACCTGAAAGGAGGTTGTAGTGAGGTGGGTGTTGGTCTCTTCTCCCAAGTTACTAGTGATAGAACGAGTGGAAACGGCTTCAAGTTGCATCAGGGGAGCTTTAGATTGGATATTAGGAAACATTTCTTCACTAAAAGAGTGGTCAAGCATTGGAACAGGCTGCCCAGAGAGGTGGTGGAGTCACCATCCCTGGAGGTGTTTAAAAGACGTGTAGAAGCAGCACTTCAGGGCATGATTTAGGAGTCATGGTGGTGTTGGGTTGACAGTTGGACTTGATCTTAGAAGTCTTTTCCAACCTTAATGATTCTATGATTCTATATAAACATAAACTAGACTAAACTTATAAACATAAAGAGACTAAACTCCTAAATACAAGCAGCCGGACATAACAAGAAAAAAACAAAGGTTACAGATGAAAATCAGTAGGCCACATGGCATTGGGAATAACAGATTATTTTGAGTGTGTATATCTCTATCTAAGTGTATCTCTCACTCACACCAGTTCTGTAACTGAAAGACTTTCCCAACTAACAGGATGGAGTTAAAATAGAATAAAAACTTGTTCAAAATGAACTAACGTTCTTGATATGCTTTAAACTGTTCAAAAGTCTAGAAGGCAAACTGTTACATACCCTGTTGACTCCCAGGGCCTGACTGGACTGTGGAGTGTATCACTGCTTGGAGATGTCCTCAATAACCAAATGCCTTTTATTCTTTCCTGTGTCTGGGAGTCTGCCAGAGCACAGCAAGGTGTACAGTAAACATGAGAACATGAGAGAACAAAAAAAAAGCAAAAATGCATGCCTTACAGCGGGTAATTCATACAATACTGGGGTAATTGCCACTAGCTTGAGAGTGAGTATATGGGATTGAGGGGTTCCTAATGTCTATGAAAACAGAGGAAAATAAAGAATATTTCAGGTTTTTAACAAAACAAAACCTGTAATGCAATATCAGTGTCACATTTTAAAATGCTAAAGACCTTAGATTTCATACCCAGATTTAGGCAGATGCACAAAGCATGCCCTATTCAAGATGTAATTGCAGTATACGTATCACTCCTTCAGATTTAATCAGGAGGGTTACATACATCACAAGAACTTCCTACTCTTACTTAATTTGCCCACTGAATGTATTTTAATCTTATTACAGAAAAGTACTTCTATGGTAAACTGCACTGCCAAACTTTTGTCAGAGGCAAGGTAAAAACTTTTGAAATCCTCATTCAAGTTTATTGAGTAAAGGGTGCTTTCCTGAAGCACTGGAGAAACCTGACACCCGGGCTTTAAAGGGGGATGTTTTTGATAAAACGGCCTTTGTTCTTTGTGCAGTATGTTGAATGATATGTAAATGTTCTGCTATTTGTACTTTTGCTTATACCCATACACCTACAGATATGTTTAATTAATTTAAGTCACCTCAGGCAATTATTTTAATTTCAGGGTAAATACCACAGACACTTGTATTTACAAGCGTGGATGTGGTTTGTAGCATTTTCACATCTTTCAGACTGTGGTAAATGCCATCTATTATTTGAGAAATTAGCAGATGCGTATCTGCAGACTCACGGTAGGTTAACAGCATACACCACTAGTGTTTGAACTCAAGCATTACAAGTGCTTTATATGCACAAGTCACTGGCACACACGTGCCAGTCCAGCTCAGTTTACCTCCTAAGGGAGTATGTTCAACACTCGCATGTAGGACCAGAATTTTTACTAAGAGTCATTTAAATGTGTCTTTTTAACTTCTGTGAATGCTTCTGAAATTCCCCTTTCATATGAACTATGTGAAGACAGCCACATTCATTACAACTGTTGCTCAGACCGAAAAAATAGCACATTGTGTTGTTTGGTGTAGATTTTATGCTATGTGAAAAGTAGTAGAACAAGAGAGAGGAACTGACAAACTGAAAGAAAACTATGTGGAAGGTCACGTACTTATGTTAAGCTGTTCATATTAATGGAGTCCTGAAAATACGTTATTTGGAAGATACCCATAGCACGTATACATGTAAGTGGTTTGTCACTGTCAAATGGATAAATAAGTATTTATCATTTTCTTATTTCTATGCCACTCAACTCTGCCTTTAAAAACAGAAGGCCTCTAACAAATTCCCATCGCAGGCCTAATATTCTATTTTATATTACACTGAAGTACGTGACACAAAGAACATTGTCGAATTCAGAGTCGACTTATTTATCCTGGTTTCTTGCATGGCTATTCATTTAGTTATCGTCTATGCCACCCTATTGCTCCTTCATGTCTATAACATCCTTTCAGAACTTACCCATCCTCTATAAAGAAGAATTTCCTTTCTAATAAAATAAAATATTGCTGGTGTTATGTAGACCTCTGTATGGCACAGACCAACGTGAAAGGACAACTCTTCCCTTCAGTTGTTGCTTTCTCTTGCTGCTGGTACTTCTGGCAGCCTTTAAGCATCCACAGTGGCATCAAATTTTGAAACTCAGTAGGCAACTTGAAACTACAGAGAAAAATGCTAAGGAAAATGAAAACATTTTTTTGTCAGAAAAAAAGTATTTTATCATAACTTAACACAGGTCTGTAATCCACTATCCGGATTAATCAATCTAAATTCGGTATAAATACGTAAAACCAGAATGCAGTTAGAATAAGATCAGTAGTCTTTCATATGGGATGGAGTTTCAAAAGGCTTTGTGCATTTTTCATTAAACTGATGTTATATAATATTGAACTTTATTTGTGGTCTGCATCCTTGTTCAGTTTTAGAGTTAACATTAGGTACTGATCTCAGGGCTTTACATACTGAAAGGACAGCAGAATCATGGTTGAGATGGAAGGAAGATTAAAAACTAAATGACTGGTCCACATGGTGTACAGTGCCTTCTTGAATAGGTTTCTTTTGATGGGTGGCAATATTGCAATCGTGGGTAAAATCTAAGATACATCTGAACCTAGGAAGTACTCCTTTCTATTGTCTTTTTGGACGAGACCTCAGTTCACAGTTTTGTGATTAACTCTACTATGAATGCATGTGTCAAGCTTCTGTTTGAGAAAAGAAATTATACTTTTGAATATTTGAGGTGATGCATTTTGGACTAGCAATTTTTCTTGTGCGATTCAGTTTGCATGGCAGTTTGCACAGAAGGGTGCACAGGGAGGGCAACCTTCAGAAAATGGGCTATTTTGTTCTGGGAGGCAGGTGGAGGTAGACTCCTGTTGAAACAAAATGGTTTCCACCCACCACAACTGCAAAGCTGTGACTGAAACCCAAGTGGAAGTGATAAACCTTTCTGTGTGGACATCTACACTCACACTGAAAGAGCTGCTCAGACCCAAAGTTGCATGGAACTCCAGAACCTGCAAGTCCCCTAGGGTCTGAAGGCAGAGGTGGACGTCATGGTGCAAGTCTGCCCAGCTGGAGGGACCCTTCAAGCAATTCCCCATGTTACAAGAGGAGCTTAACAGGCAGCGCAGTATCAGGGCTTCTAAGCGAGAGATGGATGCATGGCATTGTGCGCTGCCACAAGCTGAGTGGAGTGACAGCCCTGCCATCAGACTTTGCAAAGGGAAGGTGAGCTTGCTTCTGACACTGAGTTGATAGGCTCAACCACCTCATGAGACAAAGGAGACTGGACTCTTGTCTCTGCTTTGGGCAGGAGGAGGAATGTTCCCCTTCCCCTGAAGTGCCCGTATGTTACAGGTACAATGCCCTGGGGCTGGAGAATGAAGAGAGAGTACCAAGCAAGACACAGGAAAGGCCAACTGTTCAAAGTTGGTCCAACCACTCACCCGCATTAGAACAAGTGCCACCAGAAAAGTACACAGAGTGTTAGTATTGGAGATTTATTGCTGAGAGGCAATGAGGCACCCATTTATTGTCGAGCCAATATCTCTAGAGAAGTTTGCTGCTGCTGGGACTTAGCGTCTGTGATGTCATGGAGAGGCTACCAAGCCTGGTAAAGTCTGCGGACTATCACCCATTCCTACTTTTCCAAGTAGGATAGAATGCTGCAATGAGGTTATTTAGAAATACTAAAAGAGACTTTATGTTCTTTGGAACAATATTAAAGGGGTTGGGAGCACAGGTGGTCTTCTCCTCTATTATCCCAGTCAGAGAAGGGGGTTTGAGGAAAAGGAGATGAATTCAACCAGTGAATGGCTGGCTGCGTAGCTGGTGCCATGCTCAGGGTCTTGGCTTCTATGATCTTAGACATACCTTTGAGAAACAGGGCCCAGAGAGAGCTGATGGGGCTCACCTGACCAAGTGTGAGCAAGGGTTTCCTGGACAATAAGCTGGCTGAACTTATGACAGAGCTTTAAACTAGATTTAGCAGGGCCAGGGGATTAAGTTTTAAGTACTCAAGAACAGCTAGGTGCTACTGAAGCATTAGGAAGCAACAGGAAAACCCCTGCAAACTGCCTCAAGGGCACTAGGGCAAGCTCCTCTAAAACAGGGATGTGGCCGCTAGCCTAGCTGAAGTGCCTCTATGCCAATGCACACAGCATGGGAAACAAATAGGAGGAGCTGGTAGCTGCTGCCTAGATGGACAACTGTGACCTGATTGCTATCACACAAACTTGGTGGGATGAAGTGGGATGAAGACTGGAGTGCTGTGGCTGACAGCTATAAAGTATTCATAAAGGACAGGCCAGGAAGGAGAGGTGGGGGAGTTGCCCTTGGTTTCCAAAATGGGATTGATTGCACAGAGCTGTCTTTGAAGAACAGCAACACACAGGTCAACGGCTTATGGTGAAAATTGAGACCAAGCTCGTAAAGGAGCTTATTGTGGCTGGTGTCTACTACAGGATGGGTAAAAAGTAGAGTCAGGACCCCAAACCTCAGAAACACAAACCTTTGGGTGTTTAGGGTGCTAGTGCCTGAGATCCCTTGGGAAACTGCATCCAGATGCAAAGGAGTGAACGAGAGCTGCGAGGTATTTAAAGGCATTTTTCTTAGGGTGCAAGAGCTCTCAGTCCTCAAGAAGTCAGGCAAGTGAAGCAGGAGGTCAGCTTGGCTACGCCAAGGCCCCTTAGCCAAACTAAAACACAAAACCCAAATGCAGTGGAAGCAGGTGTATACATCCTGGGGAGATTATAGGTATATGGCCTGAGAGTGCAGAGAGGGGATCAGGAAAGCCAAGGCACAGCTGAACCTGAACTTGACTAGGGACATGAGAAATAACAAGAAGGGTTTCTTCAGGTTCCGAGGACAACAAAGGAAGATAAAAGAAACTGTACCCACTGTGATGAGCAAAATGGAAACCTGCTTACAGCCAACATGGAGAAGGCCAAGGTATCAGTAACTTTTTTGCCTTAGTCTTCACTGTCAAGTGCTCTAGCCATGCCACCCAATTCACAGAATCCAAAGGCAAGGACCGGGAGAATTAAGTACTGCCCACCATAGGAAAAGATCAGGTTCAAGGCCATCTAAGGAACCTGAAGGTGCACAAGTCCATGGGACCTGATGAGATGCATCTGAAGGTTCTGAGGGAAACAGCAGATGAAGTCACTAAGGCACTCTCCATCATCTCTGGAAAGTCATGACAGATTGATGAAGTTCCCAGTGACTGGAAAATAGGAAACATAACTCCCATTTTTAAAAATGGAAAAAGGAAGACCCGGGGACCTACAGGCCAGTTAGTCTCACCTCTGTGCCTGGCAAGATCATGGAGCAGATCCTCCTGGAAACCACACTAAGGCACATGGAAAACAGAGAGGTAATTGGTGACAACCAACATGGCTTCAGTAAGGGCAATTTGTGCCTGCCAGATCTGGTGGCCTTCCACAATGGCATTACAGTGTTGGTGGACACGGGAAGAGTGACTGAAGTCATCTACCTGGGCTTGTGCAAAGCATTTGATACTGTCCCGCACAACAAGCCTGTCTCTAAAATGGAGAGACATGGATTTGATGAGTGGACCACTTGCTGGATAAGGAATTGGCTGGATGCTGGCACTCAAAGAGTTGCGGTCAACGGCTCGATGTCCGGGTGGAGACCAGTGACAGGTGGTGTCCCTCAGGGGCAGTATTAGGACCAGTATTATTTACCATCTTTGTCAGGGACATGGACAGTGGGATGGAGTGCACCCTCTGCAAGTTTGCAGATGACACCAAACTGAGTGGCATGATTGATAGAGGGAAGGGATGCCATCCAGAGGGACCCTGACAAGATGGAGCTTGTATGAAGTTCAGTAAGACCAAGTGTAAGGTCCTGCACATGAGTCAGGCTATCCCAAATATGGATACAGGCTGGGCAATGAGTGGACTGCAAGCAGCCCTGAGGAGAAGGTCTTGGGGGTATTGGTGCATGGAAAGCTGGACATGAAACAGCAAAGTGTACTAGCAGCCCAGAAAGCCGATTGCATGATGGGCTGCATCAAAAGAAGTGTGGCCAGCAGGTTGAGGGACATGACTTTCCATCTCTACTCTGCTTGGTGAGACCCCACCTGGAGGACTGCATTCAGCCCTAGGACCCCCAGCATAAGAAATACATGGACCTGATTGAGGTGGTCCAGAGGAGGGCCACAAAGATGATGAAGGGGCTGGAGTACCCTCCCTGCGAGGAAAGGCTGAGGGAGTTGGGGGTGTTTGGCTTAGAGAAGCGAAGATTCCATGGAGGCCTTCTGGTACGCAAAAGGGGCCTACAAGAAAAATGGGGAGGGACTTTATCAGGGAGCGTGGTGATATGATATGGGGTAATGGTTTTAAAGGGAAAGAGGGTAGATTTAGATTAGATATTAGGAAAAAATTCTTTACTGTGAGGGTGGTGAGGCACTGGAGCAGGTTGCCCAGAGAGGTTGTGGATGCCCCCTCTCTGGAAGTGTTCAAGGCCAGGTTGGATGGGTAAGGTGTTCCTGCCCATGGCAGGGGGTTGGAACTAGATGATCTTTAGGGTCCCTTCCAACCCAAACCATTCTATGATTCTATGAATTCAGATAGCAGATAAAAAGAAACAGTTTTATATTGTGCAATCCAGAACCAACATAGATTTAGCTTCCAGTGGAATCCCTCCAGCTGGTCCACGTAGTTCAGTAACGAATTAGCAATGAAGATGTCCTTTGTTTCCGCTAGTTTCAGCTCATCTGTTTGCAAAATGAGCTCAGAATTTTCCCACAAATGTTCTGAATAAAGACTGACAATCATCAGCTTCACTGGAGTCGAACCGAATCCCCATTGCTACTGTACAAAGTACTTTAAAGAGGCTTCTATATTGTTTCTTTACACGATCAATAATATTTTGCATAAATAAGATTTGGAAAACAGCAGTATTTACATCAGCTTCTCAGTTAATCATTAAGGGCCTTATCTAGGTCATGATAGCTAAAAGGAGAGTTATCTCTTTTACAGACTTCTTATCCACAATAAAAACAAAATCATATTGCTTTGTGAGATACAGGGCACAAATTACATTCAGAATGAAATTTATTCATATGTCTCTTGCCCATAGTAAACAACATATGCAGCGAACAGGCAGGCAATCATGGGAGACTAGTCTGCTCCCCAGCCAGTCTCTCACAGTCACTTTGTCACCTTTGGGGGTGAACTAGCTGCTTCCTTCCTTGCACATACAGAGTTTGTGGGCATTTGATATTAATAAATTGAGGCCATATTTGCTTATGTTCTATGAAAAACTAGCTCTCTGTGTCACTGTTTGTGCAGCACTGTCATGTGCTCTAATGAAAAAATACCTGCTTAAAATGGGTCATTTGAAAAGATAACTATTAAATTATATTTCCCTTTAAAAGGGAATAGTCTTTGTGCACCAGTCAGCCCCCTTCCTTGATTTAGGGAAGAAGTTTTTATTGACAGGATAGATCTGTGAAGGCTTACTGAATGCCTTCTCCATCTTGATTTGTAGACCTTTAATTAATACTGCAAAACTTTTCTAACTGAATGACAGATTTCAAATTAAATCTTTATCTAGTGCTCCTTCAGGTTCTGTGGATTTGTTAAACGGTGATTAACTTTCTTGAGGCAGAACAGCAGGAAGAGTATTGGCATGGTTTTGGACAACATAAGCTGTTCATGTATCATATCACATTCAAGGAAGTGAACACAACCAGGATACAAAATAGAATACTCTCTACGTTTGATTACTGCACAGTACTGTAGAAAAATCTGAAAAATTCAGGCTTTCTATACAATGAAATAATGAGAAACCTAAGAATTTTCACGACCACCTAGGATGTTTAAACAGTGACTTGTCCTGACTATACTAACTGCAAAATGGTGGCTTCCATTATGTCATTTAAAAATACTAATTAGCATATATTACAAAAAAGATCCATAGATGCGTCTTCCTCAGTATCATGTGCACCTTTTGTTTTGCACTTAAACACTCATACCTGGTAGTCAAATGTGTAAGTTTTCATGAAACAGCAAGTTACTTAAACAGAGAAGTACAATTATAGTTTAAAACATTCCTGGCAAGAATGACCCCATGATTAAAACTAACTATCTGAATCAACAATTAGAAAATAACTGTAGTTGTTTTGCAATGTGTAGACTACAACACTCAGCCCTTATGTATGATTTCTAATTTAACAGTCTGTTTTGATGGAAACACATGGTTAGGTTATCAAAGTGCATAGAGACGAGAAGGCACCATAGGGCAGACCTCTGCTTGTAAGCTTCATCCAGCACTTGTTACTTTTCCCCAGGACTGCAGTGTAGTACAGCCTTGAGTTCACAATAGACTTACACATTTTGGAGTTAGAATAGTGATGAGTTTAAAAAGAAAACATAAGAGGCATTATCAATCTCCACATCAATAATGTGGTATGCAACCCAACATAGATCTTTGCTTCTTACCTTTAAATGGGTCTCTATTTTGCTGCATCAGTAGAAGGTACTATATTACCACTTGACCCAAACTGTCTATTTTACTGGAAAGACAGTCAGGATGACAAGCTTTGTGTGCCTTCTCTTCTCCTTTCAGCCCAGCTGTGTCACTTACGGTCACTGGTAGTTGAGAACTGTACATGACCCTAAGCTGCATTTACCTTATCGGTAACAGCAGAGCAACTGAAAAGAGTGAAAGGTGGTTTGTTTTGTAGGACTGAGGTGAGAATAACCAGAAAGAAATATAGCACTCTTGTCTATGTCATTTTTCTTGTTCCTGTTATGAATGGAGCCTGTTGGCTGATGAATATAGAAAATAAAACTGTGCAGATGTGGCTTCTGGTATGACCGTTGGATGCAGTCTGAGTGCACCTTTGTTTCACACTCATCCAGCTTCTGGCAGCTCTGGTCAGTCCAACTGAAAAGGCAGACTTGAAAGTAGATCTTTTTTCCATTAACAGGTTACCCAGAAACTTGTCCGTTAAAGCCTATTTACTTCCCTGAGTATCCATTTAAAAACTAAGGGCTTCATTGAGATCACCCATTGAAGTGCCCAAGTTCTGCTTTTATTTTACGTGGGCTCCTGAGTATAGAACCTGAACAAAGCAGTGAATCAGTGCTGCCAGCAGCCAGGGTCAGACAACCCCGGACACAAGCAAGAATGAGAGCTCTTCTCTTGTGGACTAGGAAGTTCTGCAGGTCCCTCCACACAATCTTTTGTCTGTGCTCAGATAAAACAAACAAATTAGTCTAGGAGTAGTGCTGACAGTATAGGACCTGCCCCTGCACAACATCTTCTCCAGGAGTAACCTCATCACCCCCCAACAGGGACAGTATCCCTTTTGCCCATTCTCTGTCTGACCTCATGCATTTTGCATTACATTCTGCAAAGTGACTCATCTTCAGCTGGAAGGAGTATTTCCAGGTCTGGCAGTAGGATACTTGTCCCTACTGCACTCTGTCAGGAACTTGGATCAAAAACTTCAATAATCAGGAGTGCCGAAAACTCAGGCTTCTGCTCCTCAGGGCAGGAGTTCTAACATCTCACATCTACATGCAAAAAGACCTTTTCTTCCTACGTTAGGTGACTCACCTCAGAAGACCCTTGGTAGCAGGAACTGGGAAGTATGGTGTAACTGGTTAGCATGGAAGTAACTGGTGCACACACCCTTGTCACATATTCAGACACGTCCCTGTGTTTCATGCTTCCAACTGGCTGGCTCAGTGTATCAAATCCCTGTGAGCAGCCACAGTCTGTCTTTACAGGCAGAGGAGGCAAGCAATTCAAGCGCTCTGCGGAGGGCCTAACGCTCCAAGTGCCTAGGCAAGACCTTGAGGGTCACCCAATAGACATTACTTTTGTGCCACTATTCATAAAAAAGACACCAGCAGTGGGCAGCCTAACATAGTCCCAAATATTGTAAGGTATATCCTAGCAGAAACCTGCCAGCGAAAAATTGCAAAAAGGAATTTACGAGGCTTGCTTCTGGGACCTTGGGGGAAATGACAGGACACGCTGAAAGAGCCAGTAGTTCTTATGAGAGTACTTTCACTTGAAATGTTAAAAGCACTGGGTTAGGTCTTCAAAATTTCCTAATCAAATCCAAGCCATAGTACTCAGGCAGGTTTGCACAGCTCTATGACTCTTGCTTTCTGTTAATGGAACTAGAAAATTTGGGATTTTTATCATAATCCTTAATCAGCTCACAGTTAAGAAGATTCAGCTCCATCTTGTGTAGGAGCAGACTTTTCTGTACCAGTAATGTCTTGATTTATTCCCATTATTGCGATATTCTGGATTAATGAAGCAGCTCTGTCCACATGCACAAAGATTTAGTCAATACTCAAAAATTATTCCCAAATATTCACATTAAAATACTAGTAGCAAATTGCCAATCTAATTCATTACTCTTTCCCTATACAGTATTTGAAATTAATTTAGGCAACTGATATTTATCTTTGAAAGTATAAATTAGATATGAAGTTGAACTGATTCTGATTCAGACAAAAAATGAAGATGACAGACAATAAATTAAGGTCATGTCTCTTAAATATGATAAAAATAAAGGGTTTCTTTCCTTAATAATAGTGAACAAAGTAGGATCACACCTGAGTGAGTGAATTTTGCCACTAGATAACTTACTACTATGCTAAAGAAACAGGAATTAACTCAGGAATATATTACAGAAGTGACTACTCGATTAGCAAGCATTTAAAAATTCCCCTTGTATTAAGTAAGCCATATGCTAGTGGCCTACTTAGTGGACATAGGAACCATTGACTAATTAGTCTGTAATTGAAAGACTAGAAGAAAAAGCCCCCGAAGAAGTCAGTGCCAAAGAAATGAAGGAGCAAATCGGAAAACAGTTTGACATAGCCTGGCTACCTGAGCTAACTAAACGTTACCAGTGGGATGCAGAAAGTTCTGACAGATGATGGAAGGCAGATAGCAGGAAAGAAACCAACATTTGTTTGGGGAAGAGTCTTTAATACCATTATTGTTATTGTTGTTGATGTGGTGGTTGTTGTTGTTATTAATATTACTGGTTTTGAACCCCACTTCTTAGAGGGAAACTGCAAAATCAGAATTTTGGGACTGTTTGTTTCTTTTTAGTTGGAGTTGGACAAATAGAAGCAGCAGCAGTGGCAAATGAACATGCCCCACACACTCCCCGAAACTGCTTTTTGTATTCTGCCCTTTCTGTTTCCTAAATAAAAAGGGTTCTGCAGCACTTCA
This sequence comes from Phalacrocorax aristotelis, assembly GCF_949628215.1. Classification (NCBI taxonomy): domain Eukaryota; kingdom Metazoa; phylum Chordata; class Aves; order Suliformes; family Phalacrocoracidae; genus Phalacrocorax; species Phalacrocorax aristotelis. The sequence goes on from NC_134311.1 coordinate 61,196,001, forward strand.
GCTGCAGAAGTGTTTTTCTTCTCCAGTGTGTTTCTTTTTGGGTTGGGTTTTTTTTTTGGTGAATCTCAAAACTTTTTTGCCATATCAGATAAAAAGGTTGTTTGAACCTTGTCATTCCCCATTCAATCTTCAACTCTGAAAATCTATCAGACAAAGGAGGCAGGCAAAGAAGGAACCTACATCTTTGCAGTTCAAGACGCTATTTTCAGAGAAAGAGCAAGTTACTACGCATATGCCTTTCACACAGGAAAGCAACAGTCAGGTGGTGAAACCAGTTAGTTCTCATATGTTTCTGCTACTTGGAAATGTATGTAAGCATGTTACTTATCAGCCATAGATTGTCACTGTATGATATTGTGAAACCAAAATGTGATTTCCTTGCTCCTGCTAATTCTCACGATGAAGGCTGCAAGCCTTTGTTTTGCTGAGTAAAACCTGAAGCTGCAGAACCAACGAGTCTATTACAACAATTTTCTCTGGTCTAGTGCAGCCCTACCCTCCTTGCAGATTTATGCTGCCTTGAGTTCGATGTCTCACACCCTCCCCTGTTTAACTTATTTGTTCTTTAGGAGGTACAGGTGGGTATGATACGATGCTGTAGCCTCAGTACACATTCCAAAGAAGAAAAGCACAATTCGGATCCACAAATGTTATTTTCTAAATGTACTCACTGGAACACAGAGTTGATGCTCCAAGAAGTAACTGTGGCTTCAACAAATAATATGTGTTTGTGGTAAGACCTGGTGCGTTGAAATACTTGGCAGTTATACTTTGAAATGCCTTTTCTCCAAAGATGATGTTAGTCTTGTCTATAAAATAGAGGCTATAAAAATAGCACAGATTTTCCAATAATCTCTTTGACGATTGGTTGTTAAAATAAACAATTATTTCTACTTCATAGTATACATAGGTTTACCGATAGACATTGATTTTTGAAAACTGTATGTTTTGATGTTTGTGAGAGGCCAGTACTATAAGCATTCCTTCCAAGCACAGCACAATCCTGCAGAGCTGGACTATAAAACATCTTTAAAAAATCTTCTTTCCTGTGAGGGTGCCAGAGCAGTGGCACAGGCTGCCCAGCGAGGCTGTGGAGTCTCCTTCCCTGGAGAATCCAAAACCCGCCTGGATGCGTTCCTGTGCCCCTTGCTTTAGGTGTGCCTGCTCAAGAGGGGGGGTTGGACGAGATGATCTCCAGAGGTCCCTTCCAACCCCTACGATTCTGTGTGATTCTGTGATCTGCTAGGGCCACATTTCCTTTTGCAAAATAAAAAAAAAGTTTGACATCAGTATTCTAAAGAATAAAATTTCATAGAATAAAATCAAAATATAATAAAAATTTTCACATTGCCTATAGTTCTTTGACTAAAGTAACAACTCCATCCAGCCAAAACATTAAAATATAGCAAAAAATATCCATCTTCTTCCCAGGCTGTTAGATGCCGCCTTCTAGAGGCAATAGTTCAAGATGCTGAATGCTACTGCAATGTTCTGGAATAAATTTCTCAATTTTGAAAAGGAGGATGAAAAGTGATCATGCAAAGGGACATGAATCCCATTTTCAAGCAGGCTTTTCTGATTATGTCTGAAAAAGTGTTCCTAAATCTCGATTTATATAATTTCCTTTGGAGTCATTAATGGTATGAAACAGCTATGAGTTAAATCCTTATTTAAAAGTAGTCAGGACTACCATCTAAACTCTGTAATGCATACTAGATAATGTAATCAACTGAAAGAAGTATAGGCAGTGTCTGTACTTAAATTTACACTCCTCAGGAGCCTTTTTCCCCCTGAAAATCTACAGACTTTCTGTCTACACTTCCTGTAGAAGTGTTTGCAACAACTGGGAACATTTTTCTTTCACAGCTGGGAACTGAATCAAAGGACATTTTACTTTCTCATGTGCTGCATGGTTTCTCCAGGTCTGCCTCACACACTGATATACAGACTGTATTCATTTCTGCTTCACTTTAAACTGCTCACTTGAGAGACACCCCCAAATTTCAACCCAATTAGTTTGAATATTACCATTCTTATTTTTAATTGCCTATGGTTCAACTACTTTAAGCCTTGTTTCAGAAAACCTGAGGCATGTGTTTAGCTCCCATAGATTTAAATGGGACATAGGCTGTGGTTCAAAATGTATTTTTGAGCAAAAGAATCAGTTTATATAATTCCTGAACCTCATCACTCATTTCTTTCCTCTCACTACTCCCTGCAATATACTATCCCATTGTCTGTGCTGACACAGGGTGAAATAACCAAGGAACCCAACCGACTGAAAAATAACCTGCATTATTTTTCCTTTTTTTTTTCAGTCCGTAAGTTTTCCAGTTGATTCACTACACAGCTTCATATACTACTTCACTACACAGATTCATATACTTGTCTGAAAACAAATTAATGGGCTGCTGCAAGGATCGATTTAAGCAGTGAATGGTGGGTTAGCCTGGGAACTTGAAATTAGCTTAAGTGGTAGTACTGCAAAAGAGTAGTGGTGGGTTTATACAGGTTTCTGAAGTTACAGATGTTTTAAGCGTTGCCTTAGATCATTAGCTGCCATTGAAACCCTTAGCAGGCAGATGCCACTCCGCATTCCAGAGCTGGAAAGTTTCCACAAAAATAAACCTGTTATTTGACTGGCAGAAAGATGGCCCAGATCACAGGCAAACATTTCAGTATGATGCTGAAGTAATTTAATCCCAATAAAAAAGTTACACAGATTAAGAGATTTGACGACAGCCACATTTGTAAAATAAATTAAGGAACTGTGTATAAGTATGTGAACCCATGAGCTTGCCTTTCATCATGCTGTCATCATTTAATGTCCACAAAGTGGCAATCTAAATTGCTGAAGATGAAACTATAGACTGAAATATGGCAGTAGCAATAAAACCAGTTTTACTGGAATCTCAGTTAAATAGAGAAATCAAGCTTGGGTATTAGAGTCTTTCCAAAATATTTAGAAAAAAAATAAAAATTACGCAAAACATCACATAGATGTGCACTGCCATCATCTACCCGAGTAACATTTAAAATGCAAAAGCACACATTCAGGTTTCATGCCTCCAAAATGTCTTTTTATTTTCTTTTAACCTCTTTGTCTCAAGTGGATTTCTTTCTGAAACAACGATTTAGTTTAAAGCTTTAGCTGCCTTTTTCTCATACATGTGAAAAAGTCTTGTACATCAAAGTGCAGGAGATCACTATCCAGATGTGACATTCAGACACGAAACTCAGATGCATAGCACAGCAAGTTCATGTCTCTGATAAAAGAAGAAAACAAAACAATCCCCCATCAACTCTAATGCGGACTGTAGCTGAGAAGACATATAATTCTTGGACAGAAAAGGTCCAAAGTAAGATTTAACTGTAGACACTCCACTGTACTGTGAGTATAAGCAAAGTATTTTAAAAACTGAAATGAACAATGATGTGGTCACCCAAAATGCTTAACTTGGAGAGCAGTTTGCTGAGAGTCTCGTAGCCCTTTTGTTGAGAAAATGACTGTATGTCATAAGTATCCACAGCTTGTTAAAAATGAACTTAGTAAAGATTAACAGTGCTTATTACCTGGATTTCAAAGTGTAATAAATACAATCAGTTGTTAATATATCCAAAACCAGTAACTAGACATTATCACACAGGTTATTTTTCAGTTTAGACGTAGTGTTTTAAAACTGTTTTGGAAAGTTTTCAATCTTCTCATTGGGAGAAAGGTGCAAGATGCAGAGTGACATTTCCAACATGACAAAACAGTCAAGGGACTTGAAAGATATTTTCATGTGTTGCAGCTTTGAGGCTAAGTTGTTTGGGTCCGTGTGCGTAGGTCTGACCACAGAGGAAAGCTTAAACAATTTAGTCAAAACAGCAGCAAGCTGAGCATGGAGCTCAGTGTGCAGCTGGGAGTTCTGCAGCCTGAGCAGGACTTCACGGTCCTCAAACTGAGCTGCCACGATTGCATGACAGAGATTGTTTATGGCCAGCAACACTAATGCCTTTGACTGCAACATAGGCTGCCTTCAGAAGCTGGCTGTACAGACACAGCATTGCACTGAGACTCACACCTGGAATTAGTTCTAAGCTTTCTTGTATGATCACAAACGCGCTTGTGGCTTCCTCTCTCATGCTGCCTACCTCATCATGAGGACAAATCTATTAATGTCTGCAAGATACTCTGACAATCGGGTGATCAGGCATTTAAAACTCCAGTTGCAGACAGAGACAGAGGGGGTAACTCTGTATGGTGTCATCGTACCAGTCCGGAATAGCATGAGGAAGGCAAGAAGTCTGAAAACGTCTTGAAACAGTCCACTGGGTATATTCCAGATTTAATGTAATTTTTCACATTCGCATTTTCAGCAAGTTGCAGAGGGCAGAGAAGGCTTCTTTTAAAGCACAGAATCTTGCTAAAAATTGAATGTTTGCTCTTAATTTCAATTTTTTCCTTCAATTTGTTCCCTTAGAACAACAAAGATCCCTATTTTACTCTCTTCTCCTTACACCTATTTTTTCATTCAGCTTTTTCTTCTACCTATTTTACGACTTCACTTATAATCTGTTGTGTTTTCTCCTATTTAAATGTCTTCATGTTTTTCTTTAAATGCAGTCCTGTAATGTGTGATCATATTTTGCAATCTATTATCTTTATAATCTTTATTTTCATTCACATCCTCTTTACAAAACAACAGCAGCAGCCACAAAAAAAAAAAATCTCAGGTGGAGAGACTTAGAGAGATTAGAATATTTCTAGACCTACATGGAAAAACTTGACAAAACAGATCATGTATAACCATTTATAAAAGCAAGGCTGGACCCAAGCACATTTACAACTTTACTCATGATACTGGATTCAGTTAAGTTTCAATGCTTTTTAATCTATTAAATCACAATAGTTCTCAAATCAACATTTTTCACTCCAAGCTTTTTAATTCTTTCAGAACTGCTGTTTATCAAGGAATATCTCTACCTGTTTGGCAATAAACTCTCTTAGAATGGTCTCTTTTTTTGCCTAGTGTGCCGTTTATGCCAATGCTATAGTTTCACCATTCCTAAATACAAAATGATTAATATGAAATGCCTTATGAACTTTATCCTAGGACAAATAATGAATTTGTTAATGTTAGCTCAAATATTCCCCATGACCCAGTATTACAGTATTTCAGCAGATTACTGAATTATCTCATCATCTGGCAATACTTAGTCAAGGTTATTTGGAAGCTAGCATTAATATTTCAGTATAGGGGAAGAGCTTCCCAACATGTTCTGAGGCAGCCTCGCAAATATGGAGAATTGCAGGACGTATAGATACACCCGAGCTCACTATATTTAGTTAGCAGGTACCAACAGGAATGACAGAGGAAAGTATGCCTTTCATCCACTTGAGTAAGAGCTCAGTATTAGTAAAGTCCCAGGCTAAAGCCCAGGGTCTAACAGATTCTTGGCTATCAGATTAAAGCTGATTTAGCTGTATCTGCTCATGCTACAATCACGTCCCTGGCTGTCGTGACGATGTAGCTTTAAACAAAACATATTGTATGTGTAAAGTTCTAACTAGTCACTTTCCTGTTATACAAGATTTCTTCTAGCAGTGCTCAAACTCAGCCACATGTTGTGCTCCTAGAGGGTGGACTGTTACCAGATGGCAGTCAGGTTCATTAAAAAAAGCTTTAGTCTATGCAATTGGCATAGTGAACTAAAGCATGAACTGTTTCATAGAAAAGTGTTCTTAAATTCGTTCTCTCCATACAGTCTGTTCTGTTAGCTGAGGCTGGAAACAGGAATTGTTCTTTAAACGGGAGGGGGGGAGGGCGGGGGTAAGGGTTCTGCTTACTGGATTTTTCTGTAAAGGCTTTCTCCATGAAGGTAATGTTACTCATGATACTTACATGGACACTGTGTCTATCTAGCCATATTTTAAGACTGCAGTTTCTACTTCTTGCCATTACAGAAACTCCTGTAATGCAAAAAGACGGCTTCAGTGTTAATAATACTTTGGAAATATATAGCTGAGAATAAACATCAGGCTCTCCTGTGAAGTAGAAATGTTAGCAAACCAGAATGTAGTTCATCACAACTGTAAATGGGAATGGAATTTCTAGGCTACTCCTCAAGCAAAGAGCATGGACCAGAGGCTGTAATTGTGCATGTGTCTGCTCGTTGGATGTATCGAAAATATGCAGTTAAAAATTACAGTTGAGGAAATATATATCCTCTGGCTACTAATCCTGGAAAAAAATATAATCTGGCTTCTAACTTTAAAATTGTTTGGCGTTTACTTTCTAATATATTAATATCCCATCCTGGTACAGTGTATATAGTAACTTTGTATACGTAGGTATCTGCCAGGTCAATAATGTTCTAGTATCTTCATATTAGACTCAGAAAAGCATTACAAGTCTGTTTTTTAAATATGCTAATAGGAAGGGTCAATTTTACAATCTTTTCAGATGGTCTCAGAACACCTTTAGAAATGTCACAGTCACTGGGATTTTATTTACTCTTGGAAGTACAAAGCACTTTGTAGGTTGTAAAAATTCTTTTCTGGCAGGCTTTGCTGTTATATTGGTGATCTTAACTGGCATCTACATGCAAACAGAATTTTTATCTCATTTAAGAGAGTTACACAATCAGAACTGTTTTTTATAAGCTTAGACTCAGAGATCTCATAATAATTTTTGAATTTCATTCAAAATCTATACACAAAGAGCAAAATATTATTTTCCTGGTGCCAAAGACTCTGAGTTCATCATATGCTACAGTGATGGACTTTTGGCATAAAACCCCCCATTCAAAGCTGCCAGTTCTACTGGATCTTAAAACTATTGCATTCAATATAAAAAGCATTCAGGCAAAATTGTATTCTAAGATTCTCTTGCTGGCCAGTATGCATGAAGCCTCACCATTTTTTTAAAGTGTATTTTGACGAGTAGAAAGCTGGGTTCCATTTCACTCGCATCTCAGTTGCTGTTGCTCATTTGCCTGTCCAGTCTGGAATTGGAAAAACCACTTCAGCAAGCAGGATTTGATTAGGTCTTTTCAGGCCTGGCCTAGATTTGACTTAATTTCTCAGATGTGCTTTCACTGGATTTTCACCTCACCACAGAGGTGGCATGAATGATAGGAGTCCTGTCACAACACGCCATTTGGTGTTGTAGCAGTTGCTTTCACTGACAAATCTGATGGCTGATCTGTATTTGCACCTTTATTGCTGCAGGTGGAAGAGGGATAACAACAACAGGCCAATTTTAAAAGCTAAGGAATTTACTCCTGGCTTTAGGGAGCTGCCTGTGAACAGATCAAGCCAGGTTGCCACAAACCATTTCTGACACATTTTTTTCAGTCATTTTTCAGCAAAGGCCAAATGTGGCTTAATCCTGCTCATGCGGCAGGACATGCGGAAGGATCACCTAATCTGAACAATGTAGATATTGGACAGACTCTGTTTTTCCAATTGCTCACGTACATTTTCTTCCAGTCTTGCAAAAGACAGCTGCCACCATGACCAGGAATAGCACATGATTATCAGATTAAGAAAATGTTGCTAGATTTTCACTAATTTCTCTTATAGATCAACCTGTTTAAGTCCTATTGGCTTCTGTGGAAATTACTCACTTCCTGTAATTGAAAAAAGGGCATGTGAAATGAGTGATGTGCTTACTGAGCAGGAAAGGAATAACTGCAGTCTCTGTATCATTTTTCTATTCCACTATCTGTGCATAGGCATCCATTTGAAGAAAAGCTTTTCAAAACAAAAGTAACAACAATATTCGTGAAGTATAGGTATTACAATGAAAAAGTGCAAAAACCTCAGGAGCAGCAGCTGCATCTGCAGTTCTCCAGTGCGTCACACTTTGCCTCTGCAAACCCATGCAGGTGCCGCTTCCCACTCTGTGGGCCAATTTCATACATAGGGCCAACAGGTCTAATTATTTTGAAAAGTAACGGAGTTTTAACTGTTTTTTCTAGGGCTGAGTGTGATTTGGCACTCACTTTTTGGGTGGGTGGGAGTGTTACCACTTCATGTCCCGCACAGTAACAGAGTACAGGTGGGTGAACTGTGTTAGTGTGTATCTGACTTTAAAAAAAGAAACAATCCTGCAATGGATATTAGTATGTAGAAAAAACTGGGGCTTAAATGATGCATTTAATTCAAAAGGGAATTTTGCTTCAGAGACGAGGACATAAACTGCAATCATTTTGCAAAATTAAATTTGTTGGATTTTGTACATATGGCATGCGTATGTATATAATACATCAGGTGTGTGTGCACATGTATGTGTACCAACAATACATAAAGCCATGGATGTACAGTAGGCGGGCAGACAGGAAAGGAAAGGCTTGCAAGAACAGACGTTTTAGGCCATTTGCAGTAACAGCTGATAACTCACAATCAGCTGAGCCAGTTGTGAGGCGCAAACTAGACTGACCCGCTACACTTTATGAGCCTTTAAATTCAGAGGCACTGCAGATTTCAGGGTAAATCCAGTTAGACTTGACAGCACTAAACCAGCCTGACGAACTAACCGCCATCCCCCTCTGCCAGTTCTCCCACCAGCTCCGGCTTGGAATTAATTTAATCGCATAAAATCTCAGAGGTCTTCTGTCCTTTTTGTCTTCTGCAACCCGGCATCTGCAGTTTGACGTCGTATCCCGCCCGCTTATCAGCAGCCTTGGCCTGCCACGCGCACTTCAAATGCCTGTTCTTTCCACGAGGTTTCCACCGCGCCAGGGTGCGCACGCGGTGCCAGATCCAGCGCAGCTGAAACGCTCCCCAAGGAATGCCGTTTCTCAAAGCTCACCGGCTACGGTGCAGAAAGAAACCAGGAGCTGCCGGGTCTTTCTCTCCCTCGTACTGCTGTCATAGGTGCAACAGCACGGAAAACAAAGGATGCTGAGCATGACGGGGAACAGGCATGAAAGGGGAACGACTCGGCCCCTCGGGGTTAATATTTTAGATTAGACACTTCAGCTGCAGGCCGCATTTTTAGCACCTTCCCTATCTTTAGGAAAGGAACCTTTCCCCTGGCTCCCGGCTGAGCTCCCCGTGGTGCGGGGACGCGCCGCCGCCGGCCGGAAGGTTCCGCGGCCCGGCCGCCGCCTCAGCCCCCCCGCTCCGCCGAGAGCGGGGTACGAGAGCCGCCGCCGGCGGGAGCGGCCCGCGGGGTCGCCGTCACCTCGGCCCGGCGTGGGGCGAGGCAAAGGCAGCTTCGCCCCGAGGAGAACCCCCTCGCCGGGCGGCCGCGCCGCCGCCCCTCCGGCCGCCGTCCCCGCGCCGCAGCTCGGCGGCGGCCTCCCTCCGCGGGCTGCCGCTGCCGTCGCGGGCGGCGCGATAAGAGTGCCATTGACGTCAGCGAGGCGGCAACGGGCGGGGGGGGGTGGGGGAGGGGCGGCCCCCCCTCCAGACGGGGCAGGGTCCGGCCATGCCGCGGGGCCGCGGTGGCGGTAACCGAAGCTCCCAGGCGAAGCGCCGTACGGGACGATGTACCCCCCGCCCTCCCACATCCCCTGAGCGAAGCGGGCCGCACCGCCAAGCGCTGCACGGGCGCGCCGGGACACCAGCCAAAATAAGTTACTTCTCCCATTTCTGTGCTGCATCACTTGAAATAATTGCACGTGGATCATTAAACCAGGCTTAATATAAAAAAAGTTGTGACGGGTAGATTTTCAGAAAAAACCGCACACCTGAAATCCCTTTCCAGTGGCTGTGATCGCCAGGAGGGAGCCAAGCTCTGGGCGCTTTCCCAAGCTAATGACAACACAGATGGAAAAGTGTAAGGGCGGCCCGTGGACCTGGGCACAGGCCAAGGCTGTGCCGGGCAGGCTGTGCCTCCCGAACCAACACCTCCGTTCGGGAGGCCTGTGCGCGTTGGCAAACCGCTGCAGCTGCGGGCGGGCCAGGTAGCAGCTTTTTCTTGTAAAATTAAAGATAGGGAGCGAATTGTCTGAGCAGCATCACCCATACGGCCCACTGTATTTTGCAACCAAGCTCTACAGCATTTGAAATCTATGTGATCATGTTGATGGACTGGTTTTTGTAGCAACTTAGTTCTCTGAGGGAGAGAGTCATTCTAGGCGCTCCTGTAAATCTGTGTTTCTGGTGGGGAAGAAAACAAAAGTGTTAACTGGAGTCACCTTAAAAATATTCTGTGGTTACCAAGGTGGAGATTGATGCAGTTTCACACACCGTAGAAGTAATTTTGTATTTACTGTAGCTCAGTATTCCCTAACTCATCAGTATCCCCATGAAGTCGTAAGAGTCATCAACTATTTCTGTGTCAAGTAAGTGTCACATGAAAATCAGATGTGTTTTTCTATCTGCGAGCAAATCCCAATATCTCTGACTTGTTCCATTTAATCTTATTTATGGCTTTATCCCTTTTTTGATGTTGGGTAACTGTAATGCCCTTCCCTCTCAATACATGCTGAAAAATAGGCTTCCAGTGAGATAGTGTCAGTAGGATGACATGTTTCCCTGTTTTAGGCTGGGATTTCGTTACAGTACTGCACATAAAGCCATACAGGGATTTTCTACCTTTCTAAAGATTTTGGGAGGCTGTGTAATGCGTGAGAATTCGGTCCTTCAAGACCACCTAAGAGCCATTAGTTAGGCTGGTATATAGCAATAGCGTTAGGAAAGCTGCAAATTTCCCTTTTCTAGAGCATTAACATGTGTGATCAAAAAAACTTTCTTCCGAAGCCTCCGGATCAGCAAGCTGCTTAGAGGATCTTTTAACTCTGTGTGCGTTTCCCTCTATTGACTTTGGATGTGTCACTGTGACCTCTGAAAAGCCACGTGTTGGCGATGTGAAACAGTTCCTATTTTCAGAATGAAAAGTGGGTGAATTATCAGATAGTCTAGAAAACATAGCTAAAAGAAACAATCCGTGCCAGTCTAACTGTGCCAATCTGTAAGTGGATTGTAACTGGATGCTGCTTAATACGACTGAGTTCCCATAGCCTTATGGATGTGGGAGTGAATTTACTTAAATGAAACACTTCTAAACTAATTTCTAAGAAAGCTGTGGTTGCCCTGAAGTCAGAATACCCGTTTGCTAAGTACACATGACCCACTGTAAAACACCCTGAGCTTGCTTAGCTCCTACTTCATTTTCCGAGTTACTTTTATAGCTTTCTTCAGCTTAACCCTATATACCATGTGTCTGGTACTGTATGAATATCATATCTATTTGTTCAGTAATCCATAAAATCTCTTGGAAACAAGACAGATATGTATATAAAAAAAAGAGATAATGTAGAGTGATACTTTCCGTGTTTTTCCAAAAGGATTTGTTTAAACCCCCTTTAATGAGAAATTTCCTGCCCATAGATATTCCACTCCATGAAATAGCTAAGGAGAAGACAAGCGGTATTACCTGTATTCCTTTATTTGGTGCATGACCTGATTTAATTTACCATTCAAAATCCTTAGACTGTATCAGAACTATTGCAATGTACATTATTTGTTACAGTAGTTTTATTATAATTGAGCTGTCCTTGAAGTAAGTCTAGAGTGACTCTGACTTGATCTGTAATATTTACCGTGGGTTGTTTGTGCATTATTCAATTAGATAGCAAAGCAAAGATTTATTATTGGCTTTTATCTTTCATATTTCTGATATATTTGCTCCAAACATCACAATGCAGGCATATATTTTTATGAATGTCATAAAGGTGCAAGAGCTACCAGGAATGGGATTGGTTGTATTCACATCACTTCATGTAATAAAATGTACCCCAGTGATAAAGCTGCAGGCTCAGTGTACATTATTAACACACACAGTAGTAGGTATGGTGCAGCCTAATCAATTTAACCAGGAAATATATACTGTAACAAAGGCCTGAGTCACAGTAGCAGAGGCCTGACTGTGCTTCCCGGGACTAGTCAGCGAGCATCGATCAAGGTTACAACAGATTAGTCCTTTCATGTAGCCTTTGGTGGTCCGCTGGCTCCAGCCTGAGCTACTGCGTGGAGCGGTTGCCATTCTGTGCAGCGCGTGCAGCAGAGTCACCATCAGCGAAGTTTGCAGAGCAGCTTTCTTGCTACTCGTGACTTTGCAAGTGTACTGGATTTTTTCATGATGCAACACCTCTGGTATCAATGCTGTTTTGAAAGATAACAGCATGATGCTGTTTTGTGGCCTTTCAGAATCACACTCTTAGTAAAACACTCTTAGTTTTTCTTAAAGGGTTAACATTTATAGTGAAAGATCTGCATATTATTATAAAATATCCTGTAAAAAAATATTATTAATATAGTCGGCTTCGGCAAATAACGAGCACATAAATAATTTCTGCACATTGTTTCCTCCACAAATTCTGTCCTGTGCAGAATCTTAAACCTAGAATGTGGTTAACACTTTAATGAAGTGTCCTAGAAGATTTATTTTTCAATCTGGGTGTTGAATATTTATCCTGTTACACAGTTAGAAATACAAAGGCAGTAACAGAGGCAATGAGGTCAGGTGGACCTTCTGTGTGAACATGCCAAAATACTAAAGATTATGGCTGTCATCTTTTTGTCATCTGATTAAAGTTTGCAGGGCCAGGACTCAGTGGCTGAAGTGTGAAGTACAGTAAAGAGTATCAGAAGAATTTACAGGTTGCAGCTTATGAGATGCTTTTTAAAATGGGATTTTTCAGTATTTCTGAAGCTGATTGAGTCTACACTCTGATTTTTTCAAGTGTTGCCATCACTGATTTAACAAGAAGGAGAGGTCTTGTTTACTGGGTTAGAGACAATGCATACATGCAAAGATCTCCGAACTTAAGGAAAATGTCAACATTTCATTGTCTTTTCTTTGTCAGTACTACCGTACCAGCAAGGAGCCCCAGGCCTAGGCTAGGGCTTATACTGATAAGCTGTAACTGGTGGTCTATGTCGCAAAGAGGTTTCTATTTGTAATGTAAAGGCAGAAAGCTAGAGATGGGTACATTCAGAAGAAAGGGATGAAGTCGTGGATGATGAGGGATAAAAGTACTGACAGTATTATTTGGCATGAGAAACAATGGACCCAACACAGCAGCAGTCTTAGCAAGGTTTTGGATGCATCGCAGCAATGGAGAATTTAGGGACACAATTTTAATGAAGATGGCAAGGCAGCACTGCTAACATATAGACAAGATCCTACATGAGTGCAAGCAAGATAGAACTGCAAATGCATTAGTTTAAAGGTACAGTGACCTGATCAGTGAGGGAAAATAATGTCCCAGGGCTAAATTAGGAATGAGATTGGGAGGAGACAGTTCTATAAAGTACTTAAAACCTAATAAAATAGCATATTTTTGGCACACTGGAAAATAAGTAGCCAGAAGAAGGGTGTCATGGATAACGTGAACATACAGAGACTGGATGAGTTGCAGAGTTCAGATCTATATCCATATTTTCCTGGAGTTTTACACCTCTTGTGTTATCTGTTGTCTTGATGGAAGTCATCATTTGGGTCACATCAGCTGGTATGTCCATTTGCGAGGTCCTGCTGCCATGCAACACCTGCTGGGTACCTTTTTTCTCAAGCTCTGAAGTTGTTTCTAAGCAGTTTCTAATAAGCATATGTCTTTGTACCTCTTGTTACTTTTACTGCAATTGCATTGATTTTTACAGCTCTCCTACTGATGGAAGGGAGGCAAAGTAGGCAAGTTATATGCTGTAGATGTTCTCTGAACAGGTTAACACATGCTCATTACAGGAGCTATTTATTTTCCAGATTCGCCTGTGCAAGCCTGAACTTTTAGGTTCTGCGAATCAATGCTAACAACATGAGAAGCAAAAGCAATACATTTTAAAGCCTGAAGCAAGTTACACTTAATCAATATAAACAATAATATCTAGGGTCTTTTTGGCAATATCTTGAGGAATATTAGAAAGCCTGTGCCCCATCATTAGCCAGTTGTACAATTTAAGGTTCTTCGGTGACTTTATTTAAAGATAATAAAGAATAGGGCTGTGCTGTCATTAAATGGTGCTCAGCTACAGAGTTCAAGAAAGCTGTAAGAATAAAAACTGCATGCTGAATTTTTATTTGTGACTTCTGATAATGGTAGGATACTAGAATATTTAGTAAATCGTTCTGGTTTTTGCATAATTTCCAACAGAAGAAATAATAGCAAAACAGGGTATGAAATAAAAGCGTAGCGCACAAGTTCTGTAAGTATTTTCAATAAGATAATTGAATAGCTTGGAAAACACTCAACAATAAAAAGTTGTTAGGCTTCCACTGAGGCTGTTATGGAGAGTTTTTTAAAGGTCAAGTTTCTGTTTAACTTGGTAATAAAATAATAAAACACTCTTTTTTTCTAGGTACTTTATCTGACATTAAAAATACAACTGAAAGAGATCATAAAATCAATAATACCTCTTTGTTCCATTAACGTTATGTGCATGGGACTACGTTAACTGTAACAAAAATGTCCCTTTGTGTCAGCGAGTTCCAACAGAAAAAGCAGAAGAAAAAAAACCGAAATACTTGAATACACTGCCACTTACAGAATAATAGCTTTAAAAATTAATAAGCATCCTGCCCTGGGTACTGCTTTTATTCATTTTGGGTTTGTTTTTTTTTATTTAACTGTATGGGGAAAACACAGTCCTTTCTTGTGTACTTCGGAAAAATGTGCTTCACTCCACTGCCTGTATCTTGTTTTCTTCAGGCCTTGACATCAGACTGCTAGATGACATCACTGCAAACCACTAATTTAAATTTTATTGCTGGTGCTTTACATTTGTTTACATTTGAACTTGACATTCTCTTTGAAGTGTATTGACATTATATATAGCCTCTCCCTTACTCTTTCAACTTTCTTACCAGAGGATGTTGGCTGACGTTATTCTTTACCTCATTAGTGTCGTAATAGTTGTTGTGGGATTTTTAATTTTAATTATATTGCAGCATGCACTGGTTTGTTAGGAATCTTTCACAGAGTGCAGGAGGCACCATGTGGTATCAGAAGAGTGTATTTGTGCTACGGTTTCTCTCTGATTGATTATAGTCTGCTTAAAAAATAAATAAGCAGGAATAGCGTCTGTGAAAGCCTTAATTTGCACATGGTGTGGCTGGAGTGGAGGAACTTGAAGAATAGTCTGTACTTCTTTGGTAAGAATTTGTATTTCAGCCTTTCATCAAAAGAAAGACTAAACAATGGAAGTTAAAATCCTTTTAAAAGGATATATATAATTGAGGCAAAGGAGAAATTAATGTGAAACTCAGACATACAGTACTCATGGGTGTTAATGGAGATTTGTAATTAGGTGTTTGAAGGAGTGTCTATATACTGAGTTAGTAAGACATGACAGGGCAGACTCTGAATTTATGTGTGCAGGTGTACAGTGATAAACCACTTTCTGGTATCAGATCATTAATTGACAGTGTGGGGCAAGGGTTTGATTCTTCTCCAACGTCCCACCACTAACTGGCTTCACACACTTTGCTGCTGCGGATGGGGTGGATGTGGGTGAGTGATTCTGAATGTTTATCCATATTAGAGACTTTAGCTGAATGTCATTACACTAATGTATTTGTAGGGATAATAAATGCTAATCTGGGCAGATCATGCAGTGCTTCTCAATGGGGATTTGTACAGTAAAGTAGTGCTGTGAAATCCTTTGTAGTTTATGTGTAGGTAGTATAAGCCAATGGTCCGTGCAAAAAGCAGGAAGAAAATAGAGTAAGAGAATCCTAAACTCGCTGCTGAATTTTGGCAGCAAGTAGAGCTGTAATTGCAGTTTAATGCTAAAAAGAAACTACTGTTAAAGATACTAGCTGAATTATATTTGATCATCTAAAATAGTAACTAGAAGTAATCTGAATTATTTCAAATCATGAATAAACCAAAACTGCTCTCATTTTTATTAAAGTAGGAGAGAAACTATGAGTGAATTTGAGAGGCTGGGAAGATTAACCTTAGTCTTGTTTCAGGACATCACCAAGTGTGAGGTTCTAAGGACATATCCCATTGCTGCAGTCATCTGTGAGAGTTGTGGTGTCAAATACAGTGGTTCTGTACTGCCTCATGACAGCGTTTTTCTTCTGGGTGTCAGTTGTCTGTAAATTTCCAAAAACATTTAAAATATGAACTACTAATCCCATAGAATGTGCATTAGTTGTGCCCTAGTGTGTGTTAGGACTGAGTCATTTGGGAGTTTGTAATAGGATAATAAAACTTTCAATCTTCAGTTATTTTACCGAGGACCAGTTTCAGTTGGTAGGAGCGGCATTTGTGGCGGATTAGCAGAATACAGTCCCTGGTTGCAAGAAACACCTGGGTTTTGGCCTCATGCTTCACTGTTGAGTTCAGCGTGCTCTTACCCCATCCAACAGCCAGTGCCTTAAGTGATGATAAGGTCAAGGGCTTATGGGTAAGGATGAGGGGGAAGGCCAGCAAGGCAGATATCCTGCTGGGGGTCTGATACAGACCACCCAACCAGGATGAAGAGGAAAATGAAGCATTCTACAAGCAGCTGGCAGAAGGCTCACAATCAAAAGCCCTTTTTCTCATGGGGACTTCAACCCACCGGGTGTCTGCTGGAAATACAGCATAATAGAGAGGAAACAGTCTAGGAGGTTCCTGGAGTGTGTGGAAGATATTTTCCTGACACAGCTGGTAAGTGAGCTTACCAGGGCAGAGGGCCTCACTTGACCTGCTATTTACAAACAGAGAAGAAATAGAGGGAGATATGGTGATTGGAGGCCATCTTGGGCTTAGTGACCATGATACGATTGAGTTCTCTATTCTTGGCAAAGTAAGGCAGGGGGATGTGGTCAGCAAAAACACTACCGTGGACTTCTGGAGGGCAGACTTTGGCCTGTTCAGGACGCTGGTTGAGAGAGTCCCTTGGGAGGCAGTCCTGAAGGGCAAAGGGGTCCAGGAAGGCTGGACACTCTTCAGGAAGGAACTCTTGAAGTCCCAGGAGCAGGCTGTCCCCATGTGCTGTAAGACAAAGCTGTAGGGGAGGTGACACTGGCCTGGCTGAACAGGGAGGTTTTTCTGGCACTCAGGGAAAAAAGGAGTTAACCACTTTTGGAAGAAGGGGCAGGCAACTCAAGGAGAGTACAGGGGTCTCGTTAGGTCTTGCAAGGAGAAAATTAGACAAGCAAAAGCGCAACTAGAACTCAACCTCACCACTGCTATAAGGGATAACAAAAAAAAAATTTTTTTACAAATACATTAAAAACAATAAGAGAGCCAAGGAGAATCTCCATACTCTTGGATGCAGAGGGGAACAACACCACCAGGGATGAAGAGAAGGCTGAGGTACTTAATGCCTTCTTTGCCTCAGTCTTTAATAGTCAAATGAGTTATCCCCAGGACATTCAGCCCCCTGAGCTGGAAGGCAGGGACGGAGAGCAGGATAAACTCCCCATAATCCCAGAGGAAGCAGTTTACGAACTGCTGTGCCACCTGGACACACACAAGTCTATGGGGCCGGATAGGATCCACCTGAGGAAACTGAGGGAACTGGCAGAGGAGGTCGCAAAGCTACTCTCCAACATTTGTCAGCAGTCCTTGTTAATAGGGGAGGTCCCAGATGACTGGAGGCTTGTGGATGTGATGCCCATCTACAAGAAGGGCCAGAAGGAGGATCTGGAGAACTACAGGCCTGTCAGCCTGACCTTAGTACTGGGGAAGATTACAGGGTGGTTCATTTTGAGCGCACCCACCATGCATGTGCAAGACCTCCAGAGAATCAGGCCCAGTCAGCACGGCTTCATGAAAGGCAGGTGCTGCCTGACCAACCTGATCTCCTTCTATGACCAGGTGACCCCGCCTAGTGGATGAGGGAAAGGCTGTGGCTGTTGTCTACCTGGACTTTAGCAAAGCCTTTGACACTGTCTCCTACAGCACCCTCCTAGAGAAGCTGGTGGATCATGGCTTGGACAGGTGTACTCTCTGCTGGGTAAAAAACTGGCTGAATGGCCAAGCCCAGAGGGTTGTAGTGAGCACAGCTAAATCCAGTTGGTGGCTGGTCACAAGTGGTGTTCCCCAGGGCTGAGGGTTGGGGCCAGTCTTGTTTAATGATCTGTGAGTGCGCCCTCAGTAAGTTTGCAGATGACACAAAATTGGGTAGGAGTGTCAATCTGCTTGAGGGTAGGAAGGCTCTGCAGAGGTATCTGGACAGGCTGGATCGATGGGCCAAGGTCAATTGTATGACATTTAACAAGGCCAAGTGCTGGGTCCTGCACTTCAGTCACAACAACCCCATGCAACGCTACAGGCCTGGGGAAGAGTGGCTGGAGAGCTGCCCTGCGGAAAATGACCTGGGGGTGTTGGTCAACAGCCAGCTGAAAATGAGCCGGCAGTGTGCTCAGGTGGCCAAGAAGGCCAACAGCACCCTGGCTTGTATCAGGAACAGTGTGGCCAGCAGGAGTAGGGAAGTGATCGTGCCCCTGTACTCAGCACTGGTGAGGCTTCACCTTGAATATTGTGTTCAGTTTCAGGCCCCTCACTACAAGAAGGACATTGTGTTGCTGGAGTGTGTCCAGAGAAAGGCAACGGAGCTCGTGAAGGGACTGGAGAGCAGGTCTTATGAGGAGCAGCTGAGGGAGCTGGGGTTGTTTAGTCTGGAGAAGCCTAAGGGGAGACCTTATTGCTCTCTACAATGACCTGAAAGGAGGTTGTAGTGAGGAGGGTGTTGGTTTCTTCTCCCAAGTAACAAGCAATAGGACAAGAGGAAATGGCCTTAAGTTATGTCAGGGGAGTTTTAGACTGGATATTGGGAAAAATTTACTGAAAGAGTGGTCAAGTGTTGGAACAAGCTGCCCAGAGAGGTGGGGGAGTCACCATCCCTGGAGGTGTTCAAAAAACCTGTAGATGTGGCACTTTGGGACATAGTTTAGGAAACATGGTGGTGTTGGGTTGACAGTTGGACTTGATGATCTTAGAGTCTTTTCCAACCTTAATGATTCTATGATTCTGTGAGAATTTAGACCTTAAGAAAAATATTACAAAACTGAGAAAATTGACTATCTGTTTTCTTGTACTTCGAATTTCTCCATGGAACAACAGAGAACAAGCTTCCTTCAGGAACGCTTTCTTTCAGCATCTGCCTTCTGTGTCACATTTGGCTGCATGGCCCAAGCATCTGAGGGCTTTTGTTATGTTAGTTGTATTGATTAAAAGCTTATAATTGTTACGTCCTTGCTTTCCTAGTAATAAGTTTTATTTTCTGGCAGAGCTAGTTGCACAGTCCCCTTTAAAATTATCTGTGTGGCATCAATATGTCTCTTTTCTTTGCCCAAACTTTGGGTTTTTTCAAGCCTGACGCAGAACTGCTAGCTGATGACACTATTGCAAGCCACTAATTGTATTTGTATCACCAAGTTGTGGCCTTTGTTAGCACACGGGCAGCCCAACAAGTATATCATATTCCTTCTGAATGCTACAGATACTGCATTTCTTCTCACATTCTCTTCAGGAAATCTTTCTTTCACTTAAATGTTTTACTGACAGAAAGTTTTTCTTATGATAAGCAAGCAGATCTTAATTGTTTAATTTGATTCCCTAGCTGCCTCAGCTAGAAAGCTCTTATTTATTGCAACAGATATAAATGGAACACTTGCTCCCTTCCTAAGCATAACATTTTGCGCTTTTGGGTACATTGAAGACTTTCATTCGAGTATCACAGCCCTTGGTGGTGCATTGTTATGGAACACTTGAGTTAGATATGTCTTTATTTTCTCTGAAAGCCTGTCGTCACTAAAACATTAAATTGAGCTGCAAGTCAGATTTTGCCCCAAATTATTCTCGTGTACCTAGAGCTGCAAGTCAACTCATACCCCAAAATGGTTCTTGTTTTATGAAGGAAAACAGAAGATTTTGAAAGTAACAGTGTACGTGTGAACCATTTTCAAACCCTTCTGGGGCAGTGTGATTCCTAGTTGGAATCTGGACTGTATTTCAGAAGCCTGCCTTCTGGTCACAGCTGTGGGACGAACAAGGTATGTAGTATAGACTTGGGCAACTCATTTTGACCCTCTGTGCTTCTGTGTTGGAATATGGATATTTTAGGTCATGGACTTTCTCTTAATGCAGTGTTCTGTAGTAAGTAGCACTAGAGATTTCAAGTTCAGTTGTGAATTTGTGAATTTGTTGTGAATTTTTATAGTATATGTAATTAATCCAGCTAACACCAACTAGTGAGCAGGCTGCTACAGAATGTACAAGAAAAGTCCATGAAAAGTTAGGTATTTAATTTTTTTTTAATTTGATGTAATTAATATTTCCTATTGCTTCACTTTCTTGCTCTATAGTATAACAAAAAGTCATTATTAGACTGGTAAGCATCGTAAGTTTATCTAAACTGAATTTTTAGCTATTATTCTTTCTTGCACAGAGCTGTACCGATTATACCTAGGAGCAGATGAATGCTACTAGATTCAAAATCTTACTTGCTCCAAAAGGTTGAGTATTTTTTCCACTTGATCTTCATCTGTAACGATTTATAGAATTTATGGCTGGTTCTTTTGATGTGGCACTACTCCACATGTGAGTGATGGGGAGCTGGAAGGCATGATGAGGATGCTTGCCAAGAATAATTGGCTTCTGCATTGTGGAGCAGCTCAAATATTTATTGTGAGTATTGCAGTATGTAATTTGGGTGTGCATATTACCTGCAGTTCAAAGCATTTCATCAGTCCACAGTGGCAAGCTGAGCTTCCTGTTGGCTGGCTCCTTGTATGTTTATTAAACAAGCTACATGCAGCACTTGAGAAAGGGTTTCTCATTTCCAGCTATAGTCTTGGGTTTCTTTGGAAGAGATAGAAATTAATCTGAGTCATTTTTCTTTCCATTTGCTTTTCTAATGATTGTCATATTCTGCCAATCATTGCTTTGACTTTCTGTTAAATCTGAAAATATGTTTGCTGGCACAGGGAGGTTGATGCAAGACTAGTTGTGGTGCACTGTGTGGACTGCTAAAAGAATTGTTAGATCCTGATAAACATGCTATTTAGTAAACTTTAGCAATGTCGTCAAAAGCAGCCTTGTGCCAGTTCAGATCTGTGACCTGTAACATGTAGAGACTAATATTAGAGTTCTTTGGTCGGCTAAATCTGTCTTGTCTCATCTTCAAACACTTTTTATGTGCTTCTTCCACTCTTGATCCATACATATTCTTTTAGACTGTGCTGTGATATTTTTCTCCTTCAACATGAAGGGATGGGAAGGAGAGAGTTTATTTCTCCTAGACCTCAAGGAAGAGCTCAAAGACTTTCAACTACTTAGGTCTTTACCTATCCACAGTCGAAGCTGACAATTGTCTAGGCTATATCACATTTAAAGTACCAATATCAAGATTTATTGGCATCTGCCTTAAAGAGTTAGCATTTAAAGAATCAGTCGAGTACGGCTAATTTTGTAGCACAAGGATTGACCAGTTTCCATTTATTAGAAAACTATTCCTTTGGCAACCAAGAGCCCAATGTTTACCAAATGTTCCCCCAGTGTTGTACTTTTCACTGAAAGTGGAGAGTTGTACTTTGATATGGAACTTTTTTTTTTTTTTTGCAAGCCTGCAAACAAAATGATTGTCACTAGTATGTTACTGGTCAAAATATGTATTGTTAAATTCCAATGAAACTTGTTTTGCTGGTAAATGGTCATTCCACGGGGACTGCATTTCCACATACCTTAGACACAGTACCAGGATCAAGAGATCTATGCTATGTCTCAGGCCACACTTTCCTACTCTGGGGCTGTCTCCTCATCTGTGCCAGTGCTACTTTTTATGAAATATTGATTTTTAAAATTATTGTTTTGCCATGTTATGAATTAGACCAAGCTCTGAAAAAGGCAAATGATGGTGGTTCCACTGCAGTCTTCACACTTCAATTTTAGTTTGTCATGAAAAATCTGACCGCAAAAGAAGTTAAGAGTTGTGCCCAGTGTTTTACAGGACAGAAATTCTGCGGGAGAAGTACCTCTGGCAGGAGGGAAACAATGCACAACTCTGATGACTGAAATATCAATGTGGTCTGGCTTCACTGAACCTGACCAGAGGAGAAAATCAGATTGTCTGATTTCTCACACTGGATATAACCTTCCTGCTGCGAGATCGCCAGCACACAGCACACCACCAGTCTCTCTCATCCTATGACTCCGTGTGTCAGATGAATTGGGCAGCCTGAGCTGCAGTTCACCACCCAGCTGCGCTTAGCAAGCAGGGCCACCAGTGCTGAACCAAGGTCAGGTATTCTGCCAAGCTGGTAGCAGAAATCTTGTCTGTCCTTCCCAACTGCACATCCTGACATGCCAGAAACAAGATTCAAGGATGTGGGTTATGTGTGCCCCAGCATGCTGGATGTACTGTTCTCAAAGAACAGGGAAATCACTGCATGATCCAGTGCAAGGCTTTTCACAAGGCAAGGAGGTCAAATCTTTACAATACCTAATGTCTTAGGGCTTGGAGAACACAGGATTTAACTACTTTTTTTTTTTTTTAATTCAAAATTGCAGCCCTATTTAAGCTGGGACAAGCTTAAATGGAGTGATATGCTTTGGGGAACTGATTCCCTTGTTCTGATTTGTTTGGTTGGGTTTATTTAAAAAAAATACAATAAAAATTTGTTGAAGTAAGTTATTTCCTAAGGAAATAATAATGCAGTTTGGAAAAAGAGGTTATGATTCCTCTTAAAAATGAAAAATAATCTATATTTTCTCTTTGTGAAACCCATTCTCTGTTGACAATAAACCATTGTAAGACTGTGTTACTATGAGAGAACTTTGCAGGATATATGAAATACTCATTTTTGCCTTGCACATTTCATTACCTTGACCACTTGTCTAATCTCACAGGAACACATAGCCTGTGTTCTTGTCATGCTTGCTTGACTAATTTTACATATTTATTTAGCTTCTTACTTATGAGTATGAATTCAGTTGTCTTTGTATATTTTACTACATTTGTGTAAACAAATGCAAGCTATGGATCACATCCTTTGCAGTAAATAAGTGTGCCACTATTAAAATCACTGATACCTACCTGTTGGCTAAGGAATAGCCCTTTATTTTTCTGTACTTTCCATTGCAGAGACTTACTGTGTTTTAGAGGATAAGGTGTTGAAACTATACCCATGAGTATAAAACACTCGTCTTAAAAACCCAATGTCCTTCTTTACACTAGACCAAATGGAATTTAAAGCAGAACATTGTTCTGTGTTTAAGGTTACGAAATCCATTAAGATGAAGATGCAATTTAGAGTGCTACATTAGTTATGCCACAGAGGTTAACAGTTTACCTAATAATCAAAGCCTGATTCAGCATTTCTTATGGAAGAAGGTTCAGCTACTTTGTACTACCTTGCTATGTGTTTGCTTCTACTAAGTAAACATTCCTTTTGAAATCAATTTTCAATGTCAAAAGTCTGAAACTTCCCACAAAGGTATGATGTACAACTTTCCAGATGGTACAAGAAGCAAATCTGTGCACTAATGTGCACTGTACACTGTATTTCTCTTGGGAAGTCCTCCAAAAGTAGCCTTTAAAATAGTAATTTAAAAAAAAGAAAAGAGTTATATCCAACTAGAACAAACATTAGTTGCATGTTGGGTGGCAATTGTTGAAAACCCTTAGTAAAAAAAAGGTCATTTGAGGTGTAAACAAATTGTGATATAGTAGCAGCTTGCTTTTCAAATCCTAAAAAAAGAAAACAACCAGCACTGTAATTTTGCCACTTCTCTTCATCAATCCTGCTATCACTCCTGACAAGTCTATGGAGTAGCTCTTCAGTGAAAATCTGGTCTGTTGCAGTCAGTGGGATTCCTGCACAACAATTCACTGGAGCCGGATCTTTGACTGCTGTCCTTTCCCTGTTGAAAAGTTTTACGATCTAAAGACTATTTTTCAGTTTATACCTTTACGCCTTTTTCTTCTTTTTTCAGAACAATTGATTGTCTCATTCTGGAGCCTGGACAAGTTGTGCGTCTCTTCCCATTTTAGAGCTAATCTTACTCTTTTTCAGCCAGGTCATATATACTTCATTGAATTTCATTATCTACAACAATTACTGCAAAAACAGTCAAACAAAATGTTCATCATAAACTATGTTTGGTATTTTTTAATGCCTCCTCTGGGAGGCTTGCCTCTAGCTCTTACAGGAAGCTTGGTGTGTATGCTGCTGTCAAAACCAACAGATACTTCTTTTAAGGACATTTAGCGTGAATTCTTTATTGCACAGGTACCCTGTAGAGACTAAGAAGGTGGAAATGAAGGGATCCACATTTTCCTTGTAGCTAAAACTGGTACACATTTTTTCCCTCCTTTAAAAAAAAAATGTTTTGGATTACTTCCATTGTTCAATTTTGTGGTTTATTTTTTACATCTTACTGGTTTTTTTCCATTTCTGCTTTGATTTGTACTTTTTAGTGTTTCTTTGTCTTTTATAATATCTTTTACAAAGTATTTTTGCTCCATTCTCAGAACTTTGCGTTATTTTGTGTTAAACTTTTGGGACTGCAGCAAGGGCTGCCAAGGTCAAGAGTGACATCCCACCAAGAGCCTTTCAGTAACTGCTGAGAGAGGCACAGACAGGCCACAGATTCCTCTGCCTTTTACAACTCTTTTTAAAATTGCAAGTACTTTTTTTCAATGTATTCCACTTTTTTTGTTGGATGAGATTATTATTTAGAAGCTCCATTCACTCACACCTTAAATTAGGATTCGAGTTAGGCATTTGGGTTAGTTTTTTAAAATAAAGGCTATATTTTGTACAATGGCTATACCACCTGTTCTTTACCACTGGTTCTTGGCTTCATAACACTAACTTTTTCTT
The DNA here is from genome assembly GCF_949628215.1 of Phalacrocorax aristotelis. NCBI lineage: Eukaryota > Metazoa > Chordata > Aves > Suliformes > Phalacrocoracidae > Phalacrocorax > Phalacrocorax aristotelis. The sequence goes on from NC_134311.1 coordinate 61,220,765, forward strand.
ATGTTTGCCTTTACCATATTTTCTCATCTTGTAAATAAAAAGATCACTTTTCCTCCTAATTGCCTTTCTTCTCTTGTGAGGGCAGTCTCTGAAAGAGTTCAGAGTAAAGCTGGGCACCTTCTATGTGTGTATCACCACCACAGACATTCATGTAGGGTACTGAAACTGGATTTTACAAGTGGAAGAAAGAAAAAGGAAGGTTTTTCAGGACTCTTGTTGATTTCATTTGGCAAAAATTAAAAAACTATCCAGAATTCTTATAATGACATTAAAAAACTCGACCTCATGAGATGATTAGATAAAAAAAACGTTCTTTTTTAGAAAACAGTTCTGCGAGCAGCATGCTTAGCAATGCTTGGTTTCCTAAGGGTTTATTTCTGACTATTAGATTCCTTTGTTTCTAACAGATACAACTTGCAGTGGAAGTTTTCCCTACCAGTGCATAGCCCTGTCTCCTTTGCACCTTCTGTATGCTCTACAGGTAGAGTGAGCACATTCTACATCTCTTCACTCAGTAGAGGCATTAATAAAGATTTTTCCTTTAGTTGATTGCTTATTTTCAATAAACTTGCCAGAATCTAGTATGCTTGAAATCTATACACCTCTGCTAGGTTTGGTTGAGGTTGACCAAAAGATTTAAATGTAGAAAGAGATTGAAAACCAGAATTATTTTGTGAATTGCTTCCACTCATTTATACTAATGCAGTATGTGTCCGTGCATGTAGCCAATAGTCTGGTATATAGATGAGTTCTCAGAAAGTTTGATTTCCTTGTTTTTATATTTTTTTTTTCTGGATTGTAGAGATCGTTTGTGAAATTAAAAATTGTTTTGAATTTTAAAGGTAATTCTGGTGAAAAGATAAAAGGTGTCAACTCTTTTCGTGTAGTCTCAGATGTAATCACGAATTGTTCTATCAGTGTAGATGGATTATGCAACAGAGAAAAAGTTTTTAATGGTTCCTGAATAAACAGCTGTACAATAAAGTATATATATTAGATATTTTATGGGGTTGCAGGAGCAACTTTGTAGTACAGCTACCAAAGTTCGTTGTGTCAGCTTGTGAGAAATAACTACTTTTCTGTTGAATAAATAGAGCAACAAGCATAGCTGCGCTCAAGCTGAAGTCTTGAGACTTGAGAACTGAGGAGCACCACAGGTCTTACTTTGTTTTCTTTTTGAGCTTTTAGGGAAATATCACCATTTAAAGCTGTAGGCAGATGCCCTTTTTCAGGTTCTCATCACAGAGGCTACTATAGGCTGCTAAAAGTCACTGCCCAAATTTGTTTTCAGTGAAGTAATTTCTGCGTGTGCTTTCTAATATGCTCCAGACAAAATCAGCTCATTTATCTCAGATCAGCAATTAAAACAGCTTGAACTGTCTTAGCTCTTCTTGTTTCAAGCATATTAGGTGTCATAAACCTTTTCTACCAGCAATGTGGTGACATTAATAATTTATAGCAAGGAGCTATTACTGAGAAGATTTGAGCTGAGATGAAAGAGGACATTTCTCCATCGTCCATGTTTGAGCACCAGGTAATTTGATACAGGTTTTGGAAGGACAGATATGCTCAGGTGCATAAAAATGTTTGTCACATGTGATAGGGTTCTATGAAAGTATGACTAGCATGGAAAAAACTAATTATATATATGTGTATGCATATATAAAAATACAAAAATGCTAGTGAATTAAAACTAAGAACAAAAATTGCAAAATACAAAAATACAAAGGTATAATAAATGTAGGTTTGTGAGAACCTGTTAGGAATGACTGACATTACTTACTCTTGAGAACTGTGTGCTGTGCTGCCTCTTTTTTTGAGGCTTTTTCTTGTTGTTTTATAAACTTATTTTCTTCCTTAGCAAGATTTAAAGAAACTGACTTGTAGTAAAACTTGCTGTGACATGAGCACAATATCATAGTGAACTTTCCATAGCATGGAAGGTTGCTAAATAGATTCTGGGAAATAAAAACCCAACCAAAAAGCCAGTGCTGATTTGCCCGGGCACAGCATCACTTGCTTTATCAAACTACACACATAAACCTAGCTAATTTAAAATTAGCTAAAATTCTATGAAGAAACAACCAGTGCTTTTGAAACTGGCTCTAACTGATGGCTAAGTAAGTTTTGCCAAGCAGAACAAAACCATTTTACCAGAAGTTTTGAACTTGTCAGGTCTCAAAGGAAACATAGAGACACGTTGGGTCACACCGAAACAGTACATTCAGGAACATGCAGTGGGAGAAGGTGCTCCTAAATCAGGAGTTGGTGTCCTTTCCTCTATATCAACCTTAGGCTACACTAGTTAGTAGGCAGTCACATGGCTTGCAGTTTAAAATATTATATTTGTCAAGATACAAAGTTGGTGCTCATAGACATGGCTGGCTTGCCAGGAAAAATGTGGCTAAACCACTTTTGTAGTTTCAGGTAGGTCCTATAATTTATATAGCTTTTTGTTATCAGCTGTGCAGTGCACTGTACATGCCATGCCGCTACTGTTGTGTGTCAGTGTTCAGCAAAATGAGTGTAATGTAAATGGATATAATTTAGATACGGTATGTTAATCCACTGTTGCACCATTAAAGGAAGGTACTGCATTTAAGTTTTTATTAGATTCCATACTATTATTATTTATTTTAAAAGAAATGCAATTTGGTCTCCCCTTTTGAAATGTAATAATTCCCCCTTTCAAGTTGTTTTAAAAAAATCAGAGAGCTGCACAACACTGCTGTCAAGGACCTTCTGGCAACTACAAAAGTCCACAGTGTTGTGGCCCAGGCAATGATTTTTTTTTTACTTTTAACAAGAAATAGTGTTTATTAAGGTCAAGCTTGCTGTAGTAAATGTTGGTAAATGTTGTTATACAAATGTACAAAATTAGAAATTGTCCTCTAAATTCCTAATGGGAGAAAATATTTGTAATTATTGGCAAAATATCTGTTTAGAGAGGTTATTAGTAGAAGGTGGAACACAATAAAAAAAATGTAGACTACATCTGAATTAGAAAAACCTGGTTTTTTTCTGACAACATGTAATGGAGGAGATTTCTTTTGATTAAACCCTCTCTGCTGGCAGAAAACCCAGACATTACTTTTACCAGATCTCCCAGGCCTGGCAACTGATTACTCTCCTATTGCAATGTCTGTATATTCCTGCTGCCTTCATATTCATACCTTGAGCTGCAGAACTTTAATGGTTTTGCACATAGCTCTGTGGATTTTGCTTGGTTTTATATCCTAGAACAGACAGCGCAGTTCTTGTGTAGGATATTGGAACAGAGCTCTAGGGTCCAGCTACAGGTTTGTGCACAAAAAAGAAGAAGTTATCCATAGTGAAAAACACAGTTATTTGTGTTTCTTTAGGTACATTCCAGTATTTCCTTTGAAATCCATGTAGATGAGAAATTCTTACAGAAATTATATTTTGAAATTGGGACAGCTCTAGCTCACTTGGTAAAGTGTCCTGGTTTTGGCTGGGATAGAGTTAATTTTTTTTTCTCCTAGTAGAGGGTACAGTGCTGTGTTTTGGATTCAGTATGAGAATAATGTTGATAACACGCTGATGTTTTAGTTGTTGCTAAGTACTGCTTATACTGGTCAAGGACTTTTTAGCTTCCCATGCTCTGCCAGGTGCACATGAAGCCGGGAGGGGAGGGAGCACAACCAGGACAGCTGATACAAACTGACCAAAGGGATATCCCATACCATATGACATCACGCTCAGTATATTAACAGGGCAGTTGGCTGGGGGGCACAGCGATCGCTGCTCAGGAACTGGCTGGGCGTTGGTCAACGGGTGGTGAGAAGTTGCATCTCTTGGTTTTTTTCTGGATTTCCCCCCTCTCTCTCCTGCTGTTTTCCTTTTCATTACAATAGTAATATTTTGTATTATTTTTATTAATAATAATTTTGAATTCTTAAACTGTTCTTATCTCAATCCTCAAGTTTTCTTACTTCTGCCCTTCTGATTCTCTCCCCCATCCCACCACAACATAAAGATAACCTTAAAAGATTATTAACAAACCTCATCTTTCAGGGGAAAAAAAAAAAATGGAAGAGAACCTGTTAACATGTTGAAATGGTCTCTTTGCATAGATAAATGTCCTAGGATTAAGGATAATGTGCTTTTAATGATGAATTGAGTCACAAAGTACAGATCTTTATTCCACTGTGCTCTTCCTTGCTGTTAGAAAATCAAACATTTTGAGAAACAAGCTTTTGATTATTTACTGTGCCAAGTCTCCTTCTGTAGCACTGATGAGGAATCATTAGTGAGCTTGTTAAGGCTCCTTCATTCTCAGGGAAAATTTACACAAGTCCCAGGTAGCACTATGAAACCTATAGCAATTGCCTGTGCTCAGATTCCAGACTGACTGCCAAATGTAGATGATTATCTTCAAAGGTTCAAGGATCTTAGTTTTATTTTTCACTAGAAAATAATAATTTTCAAAACCCAAAGACTTTTGTGGAGTGTACCAGTATCATTGAAGTGTACTCCGGGGAAAACTTCCTTGCTCCCTTAGAGAGTATTAGGAGAATAGCAGTACAAGGGCATTCCCAGCCTGAAGTATCTCCCCATCCTCATGATAATGACGAAGAGGAGGGATCTCAAACAGTGCAGTTGTGGTGTGCATCTCAGCATCTTCTTTTGGATCTGCTCCACTTTGTATAAATAAGTAAAGAGTAGAACCACAGAGATACTGATCATTTGCAGTGCTAGGATGGGACAAGCTTCCTTTTTATTATTTATCCATACCAGAAGAACTTGAGCAGAAAAAAAATCAACAGATCCACCTCAAAAATACTCAACAATGCTGCATGCAGGACACTTACACAGGATGTGGGAAACTAGTAAAAATTTTGAACCCTCTCTGTTCCAGGACAGTTGCATAATAATCAGGCCATTTTAGGGTAAGATTTTCTTTTATTGCATTTCAGAAAAAAAAAGCCCCAACTTTGAACCAATTGGTGTTACCCATCTGTAGAACAGAATACATATATGTTTTGGGGTTTTTTAAATCTCAAAAGTTTTCTGGGATGGAAAAAAGTTTCCCATCAGTTCTGATTTGTATCTATATCCATGGGAGGAGAAAAGAACATGTTGGGCAATCTTTCCCAAAAAAAGAAGCCCCAGAATAAGGTTGATTAATCATTGCTGAAACGTATCTCACCTGAACATTTTTGTCCTTACCCTATTTTTGATCTCTTTTATTTCGTCTACCTAAAAATTAGGGGCAGATCATCAGTTAATATGAAGAAGTGTGACACCACATAAATCAATGCCAAGCGTTTGGTATGGATCTTCTAAAAGAAAATATGAAGCAAAAAAATCCTTCTGTGGGTTTCAGGGAAATGAACTGTTAATGAATATTGTGAAAGAGCTGAAATTTGCTGTAAGGGAAAGACTGACACAGTGTTTGTTGAATTTTCAACTTGACGCATGGAGGAGCAGGTTGAGCTGTCTTGTGGTTTTGCTGGATGACGTTTGTCCGTTGCCTACCTGTCATCCAAAACAAACTGTCTCCCAGCCTGGCCTTTTCACAGCCACAGAAACAGTGACTGATACTTACAGTGTCAGCTCGAGGGTTAGTAGCCTCAGGGATAATTTCCTGAAGCAATATGACACAGAAGTGTAGCAGAAATAATGATTGACTCATTGTCCAGTGTAAAGAAATTGTATGACTAACGCAGTTCATTCAGTTTAAACTGTAGGTTTCTTATCTGTGACATACGTGTACTAATAGTGAGGTGTATCTGACTTCCAAAGGAGTGTTTGTGTTCCTCCACAAAAGCCAAAAATCAAACCAAACCAGTGGAAACAGTATTATCTTAAAACCAGCATAAAAAGGAAGTAGTATTGTGCTTAAAAAAATAGAGAAGACCCACAATTTTTATGTATTTGCACCCTCTGTTATTTAATGAGATCTAATCCTGAATGGGGCTCTTGGGCACTACTATAATAACATTTTTAATATATTAATAAGTAACGACACTAAAACAAAAGAGATAATAAAAATATTTATGGTAACAGTAAAGATTCTGTTAGAATTATCTTACTAAAACCAAACTAAGTTTATCCACCTCCTTAGAGTTATAATTTGTAGGCAGAAAGATCATCCACTTCTTAGCAGTGTCAGAGATAAGCTCGGAATTTTACAGGAGGTGCAGCAGATGATCTGCAGATTTTATAGTGTAAAGCTCTGATTCAGCACATACTCTCTGGGAATAATCCATCAAGAGTATACATTCAGACAGGAATTTCACATTTTTCTGTTATCTTTCATAGGGCACAAGAGTCCAGTGATACGGAGTGTGCTGCTAGCCCAAAGGCTGATTCACTTGACCTGAGAAGCAAGCATTTAAAACTGAATCAATATTGAAGCTAAAAGCATTGGTTTTTGGTTTCTTGTGTTCTTAGTTTAGGGAAGAGTGCAAAAGTGTAGCCCATTTGTGCCATGTAAATATACCCCAGCTAATCAGGTGTGAAGGGAAGAACAGTTTCATAAAAGGGAAGGAGGAAAATTCATTCACGCTATTGCCCTTTCATCTGCTTTCAGGAATGAAGATGAATGAGGTTGCATGTTCTTGTATTTCTCTTTTTGCTTTGTTGGAAAGAGACCAGGCTTCCTGCTACCCAGCTGGGGCAAGGCTGAGAGGTTTCCTCTCTCCTGCAGTCTCCAGGGCCTTGAGATAAAGACTCTCTGCAGCTGCTCTCTCTTCCCATCAGTTCATTTAGTTGATCTTATCAATATAATGCAAATCTGGTTCAAATGGAATTACTACCTGAAACAGTTGGGACATTTTCAGAATGCTTTCCTTAGGAAACAGCTGTGTATTACTAACAGTCACCTATGAACTTTTGAAATCATTGACCACTCTTAGCCAAGCCTGATAGTGAGGTAGTGATTTATGAAATTTATTAAATATAAACTATGTAAAAATGGGCAACTTTATAGACGAGCCTATTAACACTGTCTCTTAAGAAAAAAAAACGTGCAGTTTGAGTACATTTCTTGTTAGACACCAGAGGATCTAGATGGAGAAGAGCCAATATGAATGCCTCAACTCTTGGAAAGCTTTCATTCAGCTTTCCCATTTTATCAGACACCAGGAATTCTATTGAGGTTTCTTTGGCAAAGAACAGCTGAAGCTTTTTCCTAAACTTTGGCATTTATAACTTTTTAATATAGTGTGAGCTCAGGCTACACCATTGGATGTTGTGAAGTTAGAAGTTAAATCAACCAGGAGACACAAATGCTTAGGGAAACAGACGTTGTTAGTCCTGGTACTTAACAGATATCTTTATTTTTATTTTATTCTGCAGTGTTTTCTGAATACATATTTGTAAAGTTTTTGAGGAACTCTCAAAAACAAATAGGAATCCTGAAATTCTTCCAAAGATGGGGCTCCCAATTTTCGTATTTTGGCTTGATCTAAACAAGTTCCAGTTGGTAATAAAGGTTTTGTGACAGAACAAAATTTCTGGGTCTTGGACATCTCAGACAAAAATAGCAGTAATCTGCTTAAAAGTGAAGTTGATGGTTTCTAATGGGCTTGTATCATTTTTTGACAGAAACTTGAGCTATTGCTTTGTGTTCTGATCATATGTTCTAAGAAAGTAGGAAAACAAAATCATTTGATCTTTTTAACAGTAAAGTTTTACACATATCAATTTAATGATTTGTATTCCTTCTTTTCATTTTAATGCCCAGAATAATATATATGAGTTGAGCTCTTCAGCAAAATCCCGATGGGGAAAATGTAGTATCCTTTGATCACTTCTACTAGGGTCAGAGACTATTACAGAACAGCAAACATAACAGCTATTTGGCTATCTGAACCACCCACTTTTTGCCAAAATGCCACTTTTTATTTTTTCGATTGCTAATTTAATCACCAACTCACAGAATGGTTGAGACTGGAAGGGATCTCTGGAGGTCATCTGGTCCAATCCCCCTATTCAAGCAGGGCCACCTACAGCCAGTTGCCCAGGACCGTGTCCAGAGGGCTTTTGAAGATCTCCAAGCATGGAGACTCCACAACCTCTCAGGACAACCTGTGCCAGTGCTTGGTCACCCTTGCAGTAAAGAAAGTGTTTCCTGGTGTTCAGAGGGAACCTCCTGTGTTTCAGTTTGTGCCCATTGTCTCTAATTTTGTTCTACTTTAAAAAATCTCTCACTTCTCTCATTATGTAGAATCAACAGCAATATACTCCTCAGCAACAAACCACTTTACAGCTTCAGGGGAAACTGATCTTGAGGATAAATCCTCTCACCTAGAAAAAATATTTTTTGTATGATACAAGAAGTATGAAAAGAAACCAGCTTGAGCAATGAATCCGTTATTGAACTGCTTGCCCACAAGCCTCAGAGTGCAGAATCAACACAAAACAGTTGGGAAAAAAAGAGATTTAAAAAAGAAACAGACCTCTTCTCAAAATGCAGTTTGTTCATGGAAAGAAAGCAATAAAAATGCATGCAAAAGACATTTTGCTACTTGAAAATCAAGAGCTTTCCTCTTTTTCTTCATTTTGAGCAAGGTTGATTACTTGATTCAAGGGCTTACTTCTTTTCACCAATGAGTGAGTGACAGTGGTCCTTCTGTCAGATTCCTAGAGACAGTGGGGTAAGGAATGCATTAGTGCTTTGCCAAAGAGGTCAGAGGGGAAAGGAACACTTGGTAGGGAGGAGTGGTAACAGAAGAACGTTCATTCGGCTTTGCTGGGTATTTTATAAGAGCAAAGAGTGGATTTAAACATTCACATTTTGATGTGCTCTGTCATTAAAGCAGTAAATTATTTAAGTATGCTGTATGTACTGGATGTTTTCCTGTTTGACTTCAATGAAAGATACTTTCCTGCTAGTCTGCTGTACTACTCTGACATCACAAGACTTTCTTAGGATGAATTTGCAAATACTTAATACAGAAATTCTTCTAGACTTTAGAACAAATTATATCAGTATGAGTAACTTCGTTCCAAAACTTTTTCCAAGAAGTAGACCAAATGTTTAACAGAAAAAAACAGGAAGCTGGCACAAGTAACATCCCCATCCCCACACAGTGAAATTGAACTGAGAGCCTAATGATACAATTTTTCTGTAAGAGTCAGAAGTGCCGTATTTACTTTGAACTAACTATAATAGGCCTATTCCAGGAGCCCAATAACAACTTTGTAGATATCTGCAGCCTTCCTGTTACCTGGTTTTGTAAGAATATAAACACATGTTCTTCCTACCCTTGCCCTTGAAATACTGTTTTAGGGCAGGAGAGATTGTTATATAGCATATGTGGATTTCCCTGAGATCATGAAAGAAAGAAAAAATATTGGGGGAAAACCCCCTAGATTCTAGGAAAAATTCCTAGATCCTCATTTAATGTGTGTTTTATCCATGTATTTCTTTATATGGTCCTTTTTTATTATATAAATGGATTATCATTTTGCTCCTATTGTTTCCTGGAGGTTACCACATTGTCTGTTCAAGGAGATAAGGCAGTTTCCGTAGGCTAAGGCTAGCACTTCTAGCATTGTATAAAGCAGTGCGTTGGGGGAGTCCCGACGTTGAGATCATCACATCATGAAAGAAGACTAGTCCTGGTCATTTGGACGCAGTCCGTCTACGCATAAGGCTACTAACCAGTACAAAAGATTTTTCTTCACTAGAGTGGAAACTTGGAGAGATTCCTGGCAGGGAAGAAAGTGAGTGTTCAGAGTGGGACCATCAAAACAGTTTCTCAGAAATCTGCTGCAGCTGAGTTGTCTTCCCAAATGTGCACTCCAAAATGTGATCAAGAGTATTTTGTTTTACTTGTGATTGTGGAGGGACGTCTGCAAATTTCTAGATGTTAAACAAAAATATCTTTCATAATAACATTTTATCCACAGTAAGACATATGAACACTCCACAAAGATAGCCTCTTAAGTCACAAAATTTACAGTTTTCTCAGTAAAACCTAAAAACAAGATGAATTTATTTTTTCAGTTACAAAATGGGTGACTAAGTAAACGGACGCTATTTCTATTCTGAATCAGTGTTAATATGGTGATGTTTAATAGAAGCTGCCAACATTGACTAAAATGTCAGTGACTTCAATATATAGGCCATCAGTTAAGGCTGTAAGTACAAACATCCTCATTTACAGAAAAATTCTTAGTTTGAACCACAGAGGATTTTTCTGAAAAGCTGTAATAGTAAGAGAAACTGAAACTCTTGGCCCAGCAATTCTGTTGCTCCAAACTTCAAGCATACACCAGGTAGAAGAGCAAAAAGACAGAAAATCCAGGGAAGATGCCCAGGGCCTGAGCCTTACCCTAGATCTTCAACTCATCTTCATTTAGAGTAGCCTGGAGGTTTCCACAGCTTCTTCCAGCTGCCTGCGCCCCCAAAAGAAAATACACATGCTGAGCCTATCTGGATCACACCACTGCTTGGTGGTGAACTTGTCTCTTACCTCCAAGACACTTCCATTTTAAGGCAACACAGTGGTCAAAGCCCTTGGCTTTGTGCTTGCTGAGTCAACTCTTCAGCCTCTTTGCATCACTTAGACAGTCTCAACCGATCAGACAACAATGAAGAATCAGCACTTAGCTTTTCCTTCTGCTGTACTGAAGCTCCTTAAAGTACTGCGAAGGTTAGTACAAACACAGTTAAGCGCTAGTAGGAAAAAGTAGTATTGCGTTTTGTTGCCTGGGAATAGTAGGATACCATATATGAAAATCATGATGAACCATTAAGTGGGTACTAATTACTGCCTAATTACTGCCATATAGTAATTTTCCCCTCTGAAACTTTTGAACAGAAGTTGTTCCCAAAGAAGTGTGTGAATACAAGTACAGGTATCTCTGATGTTGCATTATGAGCTGTGCTAAGAATCAAGCCTTTTATAAAAACAGCTAGCAGAACATTCTTTTTTTAAAAAAAAACAGGTGTGCAGTGCCAAATTATTATGGTGGAACTTTTTCTTTCTGCTAGACTTTAATTTGTTTTTGTTATGTACTGTACCGAAAGCTACATGTGGTGGAATTGTTTGTAGTGATCTGTGAACTGTAAAGAGAATGTTTGCTGTTGCTTCCTTTTTTCTAAAAGGATATATGAATAACATGCAAATTGTTAAAGCAACTGGTGCTAAACTGTATTTCTCTCTCTCATTAAAGCCTAATGAGAATTAAAGAGCAGCTTTGAAATTTCAAAAACCTTGCATTTACAGAAGTTAATCTGTTATAGGACTTCATCATCATGGGGAGTGGGGGGAAGTTTGACCATGTGCCTATACCAAAAAAACTGATTAGTATCTCAGTCCCGGCTGGGAATAATTACAGGGTGCTACCTTAGAGGTAATGCAGAGGTCAGACACAGTGTTGTGAGACTGTCAAAGCTGCAAGGCTGATAATTATTTTTTTTATTCTTAGCTTAGTGGTGACAGGGTGTTATACTTGAAAAGCTGTTAACCTCGACAACATTTTCCACCACATTGTGTAACAACAAAAGTGTGGGCCAAATTTAGAGCTTCAGTACTGTTTAGAAAAAAGCTTTCCTATGGTTGTTCTGCCCTTCAGAACTGCGGGAACAAAGCGGGCGTGCTTGTTTGATGGGTACTTTGTCACCAGTTAGAAACTCTTTTATTTCCATTTAAGCTATTGGGGCTGGCCTGACAGCTCTGAGAACTGGCAGCAGGTGCTGAGTCCAGTAAGTCTTTAGCCTAGCATTGGCCATCAGTAGTTACTTGGTCTGAGTGGTCAGTCGGGTCCCTGCAGCAGCCACAGACTCTTGCAGTGTGGGAGTTGGAAGCGAGAGATCGTGAGACACATCCTAAGGATGGTGGGACTTCCTTGTGAGTGATGGATTCTGGTTTCTAATATGCTTTGAGATATACTGGGAAGGTGGGTAGTAGATAAAAGATTCCTGAATGTAAGGTGCTGTTGGTAATATATATTATTGCTACATGGGTAACAAGAAAAATCGGTTTTAAAATAAATAAACTGAGCATCTTATTACTTTTACCTAAATATGGTATCCCTCAAGTTTATTTTGTTGTTTTCATACTTCTTGGAAAAACCTTACCCTCTTACTCTTAAGTATTAGAAAGGATGATGATTACTTGTGGGGAAAAAAGCTTTCACAATATCTAATTTTTAAGAACTGCTGGAGGAAAGGCTGCAGGCTAACAACAAAATAACATCATACAGATTTGGTTTACCTCACTTCATCATGCATTTTATCCTCAGTGATATCATTCTATAAGGTTATCAGATAACTATGCATACATTAACTGCATCTCCACTTCATCAAAAGCATTTAACACAGTACACTTACAAACATATTAGAAAGTTATTTCTATTTTCAATATTGGTCTTGATGAAATCTACACTGTGAGGTCAGTAAACCAGTCATGTTCAAAACTAGTGAGCTGTGATGTCTGCTGTGTTGCCGAATGTCACAGATTCTCATTTGATGGATAAACAGGCTGGAAAATCCTTACTTTGTTTGCCAGGGGAATTCTTTTAGATCAGCTAGCATTTATAGTAAGGATGACACATGTGAAAGACAGTGTTTACAATTCAATGGCGATGTTTTTTGTTGAGTACAGGTTAGTGTTGTGTTTGCAGAAGTGGCAGGTTAATCATGATATAGGCAGGCAATGCAAAATTTTTTTTTAAATGGTTCTGCCAGTTAATCTCAATCCAGGCTACTACTTCAAGCATTGCCTTTTCCAGAGGTGAATGGCCATTATTCAAAATTGTGCACTGTTTCTGTGGTAGCCACAAGTATGCAAAGTTTAACAGCTGTGAAGGAAGCCGAAGTTTTTGAGCATGTGCTCTGAAATGTAGAAAGATTTGAATCTAGCATCCTTGATGTTGAACAGTAATGCACTGAGCTATTTGGCAGTAGCCCATGCCGGGGTGTTTTATTTACAAAGGAGTTTTAGGTAATTTGTTTGCCTGATTTTTGGCTTGTCTGGCATTTTGAAAATAAGGTTAATTTGATGTGAAACAAGGTAAGAGAGATGTTTTAGAAGGCAATAACAAGCCCACTGCACTAACATTTCTCTACCTTGGAGTTCAGTTACACACCTTGCAAGATGGTGTGCTTGGGCTAAAATTCACTCAGCTCCGAGTTCAGTGTGGAAAAGCATTATCCTCTTCTGATCTACATCAGGAAAAAAAAAAAAAAAAAAAACCACAAAAACCCGGAAGGCTTTGTAGGTGGGGCTCGCACCCTAGACATGGGATTATTTTTCTGAAATTATTTGCATACCCACAGATCCCCTGCTGTTGGAGTTAGTTAAGAAGGGAATGCCTGCCTCTGTTAGTGAAACTTCTGGAAGTGTTAAAGACAGCTGGTGCCGATGTGACATGTAGCAGTTTTGGTTAAACCATGACTTTCCGCGCAAATGCTACTGCAGTTATTTGAACACTCCTTTAAAAGCCGGCGCTCCGGCAGGCCGTCATTATCTCGGGCACTTACACGTGTTTTACATCTTCCCCGCACTTTACAAACGTTAACCACTTAATTCTCATGGTACCCGCTGTGGGTAGGGAGGGGACCGGGGGGACGGCCGCCGGCGGCGGGGCCGACTCCGCGCCGGAGTTTGCGGGGCTCCCCCCGCCGCTTGTGCGGGGGTGTGCGGTGGCACCGCTCGGTGAGAGGCGGCGGGTCCCCGCCACCCGCCCTGCCCCTGCCGCCGCCGGCAGAGCTGCGAAAACAGGAAGCGCGGTGGCCGCAGCGGCGGCCGCGCTGATTCACCCCCGCCCGCGCCGCCCCGCCGCCGCACGCCCGGCCTCCCGCCGCCGCGGGGCCGCTCCGGCCCGCCGAGCTCGGCCCTGCCAGCGGGGCGGGGGGCGGCGGCCGCCGGGCGGGAAGGCGGGGCCGGGGCGGGCGGCGAGCCCGGCCGGCGGGAAGTTTCTGCCGCCGGTCGCCGAGCCGCCGCGTCCGAAAAGGAGCGCGGCCCGGCGGAGGTGAAGCGCCGCGCTGCCCTGCCCGCTGCCCGGGCTGGCAATATGAGGGAGCAGCGCTCATGTGTGGGCACTGGGCAGCGGAGGATGGGCCCGCTGGAGCTCGCCGTTAGCCCTGTGAAACGCCTGCGAACTGAGTACGCCTTTCCCTGTCTCTTCGCAGAGGAGGCCTACCAGAAACTGGCCAGCGAGACCCTGGAGGAGCTGGACTGGTGCCTGGACCAGCTGGAGACCCTGCAGACCCGGCACTCCGTCAGCGAAATGGCCTCGAACAAGGTAGGAGCCCGCCGCCCCGCCTCGCTCCTCTCCTCCCCGCGGGTGGGCGGCGGGGGTCGGCCGCCGCACCCCGCGGTGGGTCGCACTGCCCCGTGCCGGCGTGGGGGTGGGGGGCCGCTGCGGGGAGAGCCCCAGGCTGAGAGACCTGCGTCGGGACGTGCAGCCTCCTTTGGGCGCCCGGCTGCAGGGAAAGAGGCTTTTGTTGTGGTGGAAACGCAAGTTTTTTTAAATTTCAGGAGAAGTTGTAAAAGTGATGCAGGTCTTGGAAGGCTGCGCTGTTTCCCTGTGTGTCTCAATCTTAAAACACAAAGAGATGGGTTTTAGCTGCTGGCGATAATCCCTTCAGATGCTCTTGCTTCTTGCAGCATCCCATTCTGAACTAGGGACTTTCCGTAGAAAATGAGGTAGAAAGTAGCATGGAAAGGCAACAAAGGTAGCTCTTGCGCCTAGAGGAGCTCAAGGCTGCATTCGATTTGTAAATAGTAACGCATTTAATAGCTCTCATAACATGGTTTGTGACGGAAGTTCTCGCTCGGAACCGGGGTGCCATCGCAGTAGTCACGGGAGACACCTCGCTCCAGAGGCGTGTTCCTGAGAGGGGAGTGCGCCCGCCCTTCCCTCCCTGGAAGCTGAGGATGCGCGTTAGCTGGGGACCGTGTGATGGTATATGGTTTGTGCTTGTGTTTGTTTTGCAGTTTGAAATAGGGTTTCCATGTGCTCCATCCATAAGTACACTTTCTTTCGTGATTTGGGTTAGCAGGCAACATGTAGTTACATTTCCAGAGTTGATTTTTAAAGCCGAGTTAATAAGCCTGCAGTCTTGCTTCAGAATTTGTGTTCGTCATCAACTGATATTCTGAGTATTTGGGGAGCTCCATGTTTTAATTAAATAAATAGGCTTGTTTTGCCTTTCATGTCTGCCAAAGCAGCTGATGATCTTTATTTTCGCACCTTTTAAGCATTTTAGTTGCGGCTAGGATTTTTTTTTTTTTTTTAGGCAGAAAATAAGTGGTTTTGACTCAGCTTGTGCTTTTTAAAAATTCTGCTGCCTTGCTTTGACTGCCAAATACCTACTGTTTCTTATTGACTCGTTTCAAGTCCTTGTTCAACTTGGGCTGCGTGTAAGATGTGAGGTGTTTGCACTTTGGTGCAGTTTAGTCCCATAGTATCCCTTGTGCTTTTCTTGTTGTTGGAGACTTTTAGCAGGAACTGAATCTCCGTTTGAAGAGTTATCTGCCTGGCATTGCCCTATTCTCAGAACTATGTTTTCATCTTTTATTGCAAGTTGAAAGGTCTCATTATTCAGGGTGTATTGCACACCTACTGGCAAGTTACAAGCGAAGAGTTTCAGGGTCTGTTTTAGCACTGTTTGAATCCATTGATGTTGTTTTCAGAGGGAATAAGATCAGACCAAGACATAGGGCGTGATCTTTCCTTGGTAACATGTTGGAACACCTATCGGTTCCCCAGTTTGTGACATCTGTATAGCCACTGTTTCACAAGACCCTGGCCATTCTTCAAGTATTTATTTATTACGTCCCTAAAACGGAAAGGTATGCAGTATATTTTATGAACAAAGAGGACAAGCTGCTTTTAAAATAAGATAAAACTAATTGTAAATCAATGCATCTTTAAGTTTTGCCAAGAATATTCAGATTTTTACCTAAAAAGCATTTGTTTTTAAAATAAGACATGACCACTGCTTTACATCTTTGAGTAAACACAAAGGTGCTACATCTGATACTATGTTTGTATTTTGTTTGAACTAGTTAAAGAATTGTTTGGCATAGATTACAGGATAAACATTCTTCACACATGTTTATTCAAATGAAAAGCAAAATGTGATTGAGAAAAAAGTTTTAATCTTCTTGTTTCCAGTGTAAGATCATGTAGACAAGGGATCAAAGCAGGGCACACAGTAAACCTAGTTGTTATAGTTAATCTGAAGGCCCCTAAGAATGATGCCAAGCTTTACATCAAAACTGGAGTGTTTATATTGCAGTAATGTATTGCCTCAGTCTGCTTGAGCCAACAAATATGGATGTACATGTCTAAAGCACTTTATTGCTACTTACTGTTTCATGCTGCAGTATTTAGGAAGAGCCTGGTATTACTATACTGGGAAGGAATAGCTGCTGTTTGGTGTCGCGGGTCATACTCAATTCTTAAGGTAAACTTTTTCTCCTTTCCTGGGGAGATCTGCCCCCTTTATATAGAAATCTGTAGCATCTTTCAAGTGTTTGTTTTGGTTTGGTTTTTTAAAGAAATTAACCGTTACACAAACTATCTTGAATATAAACCAGCAAGCTCATATAAAAATGTGAGAAAATTTAATGCAGGAGGATTTTAATTTTGGGTGTGTAGCAGGTTGTTCTAAAGGATCACTTTATTCTTGATTATTAAAACGGAACCGGCATTTATACAGCACCTCCTATTATAATATAACTGCAAACTGCGACATCTCTGTGAGGCATATAGGTAAATTATACTATTTTAGTTTAAAGAGAAACTGAAGTAGAATAACTTTCCTCCAGGCTAAGGACATAGACTTCAGTATAGCAGTGAATATGCAAGAGTATCCAGTTCTCTATCCCAAGAGTGAGTCCTTTAAACCAGATAAGAAAATCAGGAGAAGGAATGTTGTTGGTACAGAACATGGTGTCTCACCATCTTTCCCTCTTTCCCTTTCTCTGGGATTCATTAAGAGCTATTCTGCAAGATTGATGGATTGGGTTTTTTCCCAGACTCTCAGCTACTTCCCTTATCTATCCCCCTCCCCGCCCCCTTTTTTGCATATAACAGCATTTTTATCAGTGTTAGTTTTCTTTTCTTATGTAAGCATGTGTGAGGCATAATGGGTGGCATAAGAGCTGAGCTCTCCACCAAGTAAGAGCTTTTACTCATGCAAAGGCTGCCATAGCAGCGGGTGGAAAAAAAAGTCCAGGGAAGAAAGACTATTGTTTGTCCTGAATGACTGAAGTATGTCAGGGAGTGAGTGTTATCTCCAGTCCCTCTCAGTGCAGTGAGTTGGCAGTCTGAACCATCAATTGCATGCGTCTGAGTGGAATCCCCTTACTGTCTCTAATGCCTGCGTAGGACTCGCATTAGCGTATCCCAGTCCAAGGGTATTTATTTTGTTTATGTGCCACTCATGCTCAATTAGCAGTAGTCTATGACGTGCCAGCTTACAGCTTTGGATGACTGAAAGTGGGATGACGCAGACACATGGAAAGATCCTTCTTTTCCTTGCTTAAAACTGCTTGAAGCAGTAGGCACGGGGTGCCCTCCACAAGCTCCAGATGAGCCCTGGTGTGTTGTGGCAGTAAGTGTCACTCGAAAAACTTTGAGAACATGCTCTAGGTCAGTTCTATCGGAAGCCAGCCATGATGGTTGGCTGCCAAGGTTACACCAGGTTGACTGTAATATCTAGGTGACGTCCCATTTCCCAGCCATCCTTGTGATAAGCAAATTTCCAAGTGCCTGGAGGCATTGCACATGAAGTAACTGAAGGATAGGTCTCTGATGCATCCATAGGTGTAGTTCGTAAATAAATCTGATTTCAAAAGCACATAGTATTTAAAAGTATTACCAGTTGTCATTATGTTGTTATGATTCTTAAAGTACTTTGGTGTTTTCTTAAGCTACCATCTTCTGGAACTGGGTACTAAACAAGAGAATCCCGGGTTCTTTTTAAAAGCACAGGAAGTTTCTCATACTCCTGCAGAAACCCTGTAAAGTCTTGAACGGCTCTGAAACTAGAAAACAAACAAGAAGCACCTTAAATTTGGAAAAATAACTGAAGTGTCTTAAATTTTTGCAGACCTATTTCAGATTTTCTGTATGATGTACTGTTAATATTGGCTAATGTCAGTGGACTGTGGCTCTGTTGTACTTTTCTGCATGATGCTTACTTGGACAGAAATAAATTCATTTTAGGAAATAGTTTACCAATTTGGGCCACTAAAGATAGGATCCCAAGGCATAATTAGATGCCTGTATTTAAATGCTCTGATTTCCAGAGGTGCTGACCCCTATCAGTTTCTGCTAAACAGAATTGTGAGTAATATCTGTGTTGAAAAACATAGTTTTTAGGTGTGTACTAGCTTGCTGATTGTGACTTCTAACTTTAGACAGAGGTATGCTTTGATACACTTGTATGAGCCAAAGATCTTTTTAAAATTTCCAGATAGCAGAGTGATGGCGTTTTTTAAATTTGTTTAATCATTTGCTCTTTCTTTTTTTTTAACGAATAATCCCCTCTTCCTTTTCTGTCAATCAAGATTAAAGCAAAAATTAATAGATTTTAAGTTCTCTGGGAGAAGATTTATCTTCTTCCAGTGTTTGGTACCTAGCTTAAGTCCCTGATTCTGGGTCTGACAGCTGTTCTGTGATAGGCAATAAATAAATGAAGAATGCCAATAATAAAGATGTAGCAACCACTTTCTGCTAGACATCATTAAATGTAGATTAGTCAAATGTGGAAGGTTACTTATAATGAAACTGATACGCAAAAGTATATTTTCACTTCTGTAATCATGATTTTGCAAGCATCTCTAGTATGTTGCTTTTGTGTGTCTGAGTATCTGAATTTAGACGTGGAAAAAGTTTCAATTCATGTGCTACTGTTTCAGTTTTAAGTTTACCACAGATGGCATTTTTTGCAGGATTTGCTGATACAAATAAAAGTTTGGAAAAGGTCATTCATTGGGTATTTCTTTCGCACTGTAAACTACATGAATGCCTTTTCTCCAGGAAGCTTTTTTATGTATCAAAGCTAAGAAGATTTAGGTTTCATTTAGTTTGACCATGTTAACTATGAAACTACTTCTTAAGTATAAACTATCTTATAGTTGTCCAACTTGTATACCAGGCTGTGCAAATGCTCACAGATTAGAGGTGAAATCTACTTACAGACAGTTAGTAGTGCTGGTTACTATTAAAAAACCCTGACATTTCTGAGTGATTTGAAGATGCCCAAAGCATCAATGTTACCAAGCAACTAACTTCCAAAGACTACACTAACATAACACTTGGTGCAAATGTTAGTGGGATTTTGGTTTATGTTTATGGTCTTGTACTTGTCACCCATTACCTGTGCTCAAACAATAATCTTAATGATACTTTGTTTAAAAAAAAAAGATTACCTACCTGTAAGTGTTTAGTGTAAAGTAAAATTACACTTGAAGGAAACAAAGACAACTTCAAATCTGTTTAGTTACTTTTTTTTTTATTCCCTCCTGAAGTACCCTGCCAACTTGAGCTGTTTTATAATCACATTTTCCTGCTGCTACAAAGTATTTTTCCTTTCCTCCCTTACAGTACTAAAAGGCTCACACAGGCAACCGGGAGCTGACCAATGTAGTATCCAGGGAAAGAGTGAGGCTAAACTAATTACTTAGTTCAAATAATGGACTATGTATAAAATCCCTAACATGCTTCAAACAGAAGTGCTCTTTCACCTCTGCTGGGTTTTCCCGGGGCAGGGGAGGAATGCACTGCCTGCATTCCTGCGTGACCCTTGCTGGGACGAGATGAGTGGGGCCAGAAGGTGCCTCTTGGCAGCTCTTCACAGGCACTAGCTGTGGATGGAGAAGGAGCAGCGTGTTCCTGCAGGCTGACAGCAGCTCTCTGGGTTTCCCCATGTCCAGAATATATGGAGCTGACAACAGACTCTGACTCCTCACTTGGTCCATTCATCTGTTTTATCTTTGCCTTATTCTATGGAAAAAGCTTAAGTGCTGTGGTGGTCGGTAATTTTGGAGGAGCCTAGACAGGCTGAGTCTAGAACTAGTAAACATCGATCATGCCACTGACTCAGTCTTTTATTAGCAGACTAGTTTTTAGCATTGTCTTTTGAATTCTTGCTGCCAACTTTAGGGACGGGTTCGTACCGTGGTTAGGAGCTTGTCGTCAGAAATTAGATTTCATACGTAGGAACATAATTTTTTGCAGTACTTTTTCCAATCGTGGAAGTTCAGCTAGAGTAAAATTGTATCCTCTTCTTCATAGCCACCGATTAGAGTGACCTGTTTCCAATTAAGGGGCAGGATAATGTTGTCATATCCATTTAAGAGGATTTAAACATCTGTCATTCTCTTGAGTTTCAGCATTTATTGCACATGAAAAATATGTGCTGGAAATGTAACAGTAGAAAAGAAATTTGTTATTGTCATGACTAAATTGTTGCAGATCAGGCAGCATCTCGGTTTTGCTTCTCGGATTTAAAAGCATGGATATCCAGATGAAAAGCTTGATGGAGTTTGTTGTGTGACAGTCTTCTTGTATAATATCTGGCAATGTCGTTGCACTTGACTGGCTGACATGATAGTTTAATTGGTTCTTATGCTCCCAGATCTTCCTAGGAAAATCCAAGGGTTGGGTAGCTCTTTAGAGTGCTGCTTCTGATGAAGATTACAATTAAGGAGCAGCTGTTAGCAAGAAAATGCTTGTTGAGTGCAGCATCAGGAAATTTTTTATTCGTCAAGGATTTTGGTTAGTACAGTGGTAAAGGGATACTAATAAAGTGGTGAGCATGAATTTGAGTTAATGCATATTTGTGTGGGTTCCCCAATTTTGTTGTGCTTCATAACAAGAGAAAAGGAAGAGGACTATGGAGATAAGGAAGGACTACCTTCACAGGCACACTCCTCCCCTTCCACGCACTGAAGCTAGCCCAAAAGGATTTAAAAACCTCTGGGCAGGAGTGCAGTTCCCTGTGCACAACCTTACTTGCTCCCATGTAAGACTTCTGGAAAACAGCAGACTTCCTCTTGGGTAACCACAGTGATGAGTGCGGGGGTGTGTGTGTGTATGTATATTATTATTTTTCATATATATAAAACAAGGAGATAGCACTTTGCTGGCTATACTGTGCAAGGACTTGCTGCAGTGAGCTAACAGGTGAAAGTTGCTCTCGTGCAGACAGCTTGCACCAACCCCTCCTTACCATTTATGAACACTTCCATCTTCTCAGAAATGAGTGGATGGAGTAGTGGTGCCAGTTTGGCATTGGCTGCATCTCTTCTGTGCAAACGTGTGCTGCTTCCATAGGAACTGTCGGGTTGATTTCAAATGAGAAGAATCGTGAAATGTCCCCTTCTTCTGCAGGGATAGTAAGTGGGGCCGTTGGTGGCACGACAGAGCTGGAGGTCTGTTGTTGAGAAAGAAGGAAATGTGGTGGGTGAGGCTCAAGGTGTCCGAGTTGTGAGCAGCCCCTTCTCCTTGTGTGGCTATGCAGGGGCAAGTGTTCGCCTCCCTGGGCCATGACGAGCAGGCATTTGTGACTTGGAAACATCTTAACTGGGTGGTGGGGTGAGCCCCTTCCAGTGGTCGGGGCACTTCTCAAATGGAGGGACACCAGACAGGCTATCCCATTCCACGCCAGTGGGAAGGAGCCTAGAGTTGCCACATCATGGTCGATACAAATAACACTGGCATTTCAAGGCTCCAAAACCTGTCAGATCAGTCTGTATGTTAAATTTTAGAAAAAACTGATTGGTTTCTGCATCTTCCAATCAATGCTTCTTAAAAAGTCTGTGATGTGAGAGCTACATAAGAGGAATAGTGCCTCTCTGAGGGTTGCTATGATTTAATACTTGTCAGCTTTTTAGCTGCTTCTAGGATTGCATAGCTTTCCAGTCACAAAAAACTTGATAATTTTTTTTCCATAAATATAGGCAAATGGTCCATACCAGCACACAAACAGTCCTTTCTGTAGCCTTTTTAATTATAGGAAAAATGACAGTACAAAAGATTCTTTCCTCTTAGTGTAATGGCACAGAATAATATAGACAAAAAGTTACTGAGTAAATAACTAGGACTTGATGTGGGAAAATAACTTTACTTTCAACCACTGTAACAGAGGATTTGAAAATTATGAAGCTCTTCCAGCAGTTGAATTAAAGTTAAAATGCAAACATCAATATGGCTTTTTGTGGCATTTACAAAAAATACTGTGTTTTTTTTTTCCCCAAGGTTTTAATGTGAAAAGGCTTCATGGACATGAGTACTTCATAACTTTTTGCTTAATAATAAAGGTGAAATTAATGGCTACTGAAAGGCATGATAAGTATCTAAATATTTGTGGCTCCTTGAGCCGAGAGCTCTTGCATTGTGTTCATAATAGCATGCTGCTGTAGTCAAGGTTAGACTGTAAGGTGTGAAACATTTTGGAGAGCAGTGGCCATTGGTTTTTTTTTTTCTCCTTTTTTTTTTTTCTTCTCTGAAATACATTTTGTGTTGTCTAAAGTTTTGGTACAATGAATGTGGCATTTGCTGAAACGTCAATTCAGCCTCTGCCTCATAAAGAAACTGCACTAAGAAACTGTTCTGTTTCGGTTACGTTAGTAGGGGTTTTGGCATCATCTGCCAAAACTTCCCATGTTTTAGGAGACTTACCATAGATAGAATTAAGTGTATTATGGATGGATATGTCCTGTACTCATTTATTTTTTTTAAATAGAGCGTATGTCATTAGAAATTGATCCCAGATGTAGTTAATCTGCAGCCCATCCGCTGTGTGGCTGCAAATCTGAATTTGCAAGGCAAGGTAAGGCATGACAGAAAGTGATGCTACTCATCCTGCTTTGAAACTGTGTAAGCAGGCCAGTGGCCAGCACCTGCCTGTTGAGCGGGGGTTCAGCTGCAGCTTCCCTGTGGCTGCCCTGATATGTGCCTGGTACACTGCTCTGCTAGGGCAAGTTCTGCCTGTCGTTGGCTCTGCTTACCTGCTACGGGTGTGGAGATGGAGCTGCACAGGCAATAGTATCATCTGCCCTAAATCACAAGCAACACTGGGTCAAGCTGGTGTGCGGGGCCTGTTTATGAGATTAGCTACAAATATAATTTAAACACTTTGCTATGTCTATTAATTAGGTGGTAACCCACTAATATATAATCAGTTAATGAATTTGAGCTGACTAAGTACTTCTATAAGATCCCTCAGCAAGACAATGTTTAGCTAAACCCTCTGCTCATAATTGCTATGGGAAAGGCTGCTGGTTTATGCATTTTTGCTGTTGGTTATGTTTGGGGAGGGAAAGCAAAGAGGGCAAAGGAAAGCTGATCTGGAAGCAGACCTTCCAGTTAAATTTGACTGATTTTGGTCTTTATTATAGATCAGAATTATCAGGGTTGCAATTAAAATACATGTAGTTTTGCATAGTAAGAGTTCATTTTTCTTGGTCAAGGATAGTTTCTAATTTGTACAAAAAGTACAGAAGTAGCTTACAGATCTATTTAAAATGGTTCAAAATATAAAGCATGTTACAGCAGTATCTGAGTTAGCTTCTCACCTGTGAAACAATACAGATCTTTAAGGTCCCTTTTTCATCTATTTGTACTGCAAGTTACATTTAAAAAAAAATTGCCTGCACTGTGCTACAGTGATAAACAATGACACTCACGTCACTGTTGACAGGTCAGAAGTATTTCTGTTTCACAGTTTGGGGAACTGAGGTGGAGTGGTTAAGATGTGTTTGTGGCGAACTGGAAACATACTTCTGAGCATCTTGCTGATGCTTTCATGTGTTCAGCCGTGCTGTCCAGTTAGTGTCTGCACGGCACAGCTCGGTGACAGGACCCCCTGCACTCCCCACTGCATACAATCACGTGTAAGTTAGGTTTTCAGCTGGAAAGATCACTCATTAGCAGATTTCCTGAATGTCAGAATGCAATCCACTCTCATCAACACTAGACTTTGGCAAAGTGTTAATCAGACAGCAATTACTTTACTGTGCAATAGTCCAGGCTGGTTTTCAAGCTCCGCCATCATTGTTCCTCACTAATTTAATGTGTGTTAATGGTAGCTTTCACTTGCCTCTGTTCATAAGCACCATATACTAACCAGTGGTATTTTCTTTTTGCCTGAAGTTTTGTCGTTTTGAAGAAATTTAGAAACAGGTTTTCCAAAGTCATATAAAGCAATCAAAACAAGTCAGTGTTCATTTCATTCTGGAATAAACAGCTGGACCTTACAGGAAATGTCTATGGTTAACTGCAACCTTGTAACCATTCCACTTACATGAGTGATATTCCCCAGGTACATAAAGCCAGGAGTATTGTTTGATGGATATGATGATGTGTGGTTTTTAATTGAAGTAGTTTAAATGATTGAAAGGACCTGTTCAAGCAGGTGTTAACATATTTAAACCAGGGCCGTCTGATCTTCTCGTGGCTAAGGTTGACTCTGAAGCCTTAATGCAATAATTTTACCCAGAATTACAGACAACCTCATGCTGCCAGCTGAGATAGTTACATTTTCCTAAACCTTATTTTTGTGATTCAGAATGAACAGTTGTAACAAAGATGTCTCTTCTAATGGCCAAGAGCGAAATGACTAACAATATATTTTAAGTACCATAAATCAAATTTTAAGAGGAGAACTGCCAAGTGGATAGGCAGAATTTTATCATAAAATACCCTTCTCTTGCTGTATATTGATTCCTTTCAATAGATTCAGGATGGCAGCACTGCACCATTCGGTACTGAAAAGTTATTTTAGCTGCAGAGAGTAGAAATGAAGGTGTCAAATATTTTTTCTTACCCTTTCTAAAGGTGTATATTATGCACTGTGGAATGTAAACTGAAAGGTACCTTACCCTGAACATTTCTATTATGTGGAAACAATGATTTTCATAATACATCAGCCACACATTGGAGCTTCAAAGAGTGATCTAAATGAAGAGTAATTTTTGCAAAGTGGGAATAAGATTCACGGTACACACTGACACAGGGAAGTTGTTAGTTTTCAGAGCTGATCTGAATAAAAAAAGGATAAACACCCAAGGTGACATTTTGGCTGTGCTCTTTAGCGTTGTTTCTACAAAATTCATCCCTGGGACACTGAAAAAGTAGTGCAACTCTAGCAGGAAAGAATGGTGAGCAGAAGGCACAATAGGGATTAGTGTAAGAACAAAAGAAATAGCAAGATAGTGCTGTTTCGTTAATAGAGCAAGAAAGAATTTGAAGAGCAGAAACAACTGAAAAGTAGGCTGCCAAGTAGATGTTGTGGACTTGAGCATCTTTGAGCGTATTGTAATGAAAAATGGGCAAGATGGACTAGAAAATAAACTTTTTATGCACACAATCTTTTGAGCAATTAACATATTTTCTGTGTTTGAAATTTGCCAAACTTTACTGGGGCCGTGATAAGTAATGACAAATACAAGGAATGGTTGAATTTTAATTTTTTTTTTTTAAGATTTGATAACTTTTGCTTTTGAGAAAAAAGAGTTGCTTTACTGTGTGCATCTTTAAATTATTTTGAAGGATAATGGCTGGGCTGAGCTTTGCTACTGCTGAGTTTGCAGGTGGTTGGAGCTCTTGAGTGTGTCAGGAGTATTGTGAATCTTTGGCTATTGTTGGTAAGCTTTATTGCCACAAGCATGTCATTGGTGACTTAGTTACCTATTGCACGGTGAGTAAGCTCTGGAACATTACAAGTAATGTGTGGGTAGTGTGGGAATTACCATACGTTTGGTTTTGGCCATGTATTCCCTGTGCGCAAAAGGACCTCCGCTACAACGACACATGAAACAAAATGTTTTCAGTTTAGTAGCTGGAATGAATGAAACAAGCTATAAAATACTGGAATTACATTTGAAAGTTAATGATGAGCATGTTTGTAAGGATGTTTTTTACTGTGCTCTTGTTATGTGATTTAAAATGCTGACCTCTGATGCTCAATAGCAGCGTCTCAGAATCAGGGGTACTTGAGACCTTGAAAAATGCAGTATTTATTTTGCTTTCTAAACGTGGTTCCCTGGGATTCTCCCTTCTTAGCCTTAGCTTACCTATGTTCAGCTTTTGCTGCCACAGAAAACTAGAGTTAAAAGGTCGTCTTCAGCCGAACCCAGATGCATTATCTGCACGCTGTGAAATGTGTCTTGCAGCAGCCCTTGTGTGCAGTGCTGCAAGGAGCATGCTCGGACTCCGCAGCATCTCAGTTCTCTGCTGCATGCTGATCACCTTGGCGGCAGCTGCTGGCTCCTGCCGCTGCTGCTGTGAATGCACGCTGTGCTGATGCAGGCACCATAATAGGAAGCACCTAGGCCTGTCAAAAACGAACAGGTCTGGGGGGAAAAAAGCGCAAGCCTGACATATGGTGTGGCCATAGCAACAAGCAGAGATGAGGGTGCCATTTTGGAGTAAATGCAAGCTAGCGTGGCTCAACAAGAAGCAAGTACCTTTGGATTTACAAAGCAGTTCTCTATATGCACGTCAGAGGTGTTCTGAAACACACTACTTGCAGGAAGACAGATTCCAAAAAACAAAATCTGACATTAAGTATGTAAGGGTGTCTTTAAATGAAGTTATTTTTCACTTGCAATGGAAACTTTAGCCAGAAAATTTATAAGCATGTTTACTGCAGAGAAGCACTAATATGATTAATTATTTGACAAATCATAGAGTATCTCTTTGGATACATAAACTTTTAAAGCCCAGAGCTCAGATCTCTTACTAAAATGAATGTGTTTTTCTTGTACTATGAAGCATGGCCAAAGTTTTGTATGTCTCAATACTGGACCCAGGTAAGATTGCATTTCATAATTTGGTAATTAGTTGCTTTTTCCTCTTTTCTTAGCATAAGTGAAAACAAATATGTACTTTTTCCAGCTGGGAGAGATTTTTTTGCAGCTCTTTTTGGTTGTTGCTGAAAAGGTTTCAGAGGCTTTATTATGGGAGAGCTCTTAAAGCTCGTAACTGTGAAGATGATGCAGTTGGTCGAATGATAGTCAGAGCTTGGTATTTCTAGCACAGCATTCAGCACATCCCTGCTTATAGAACTTGATTTTTAAAATGGAATGACTAAATTTTAAATACAAGAAGATAAAGTGATCTGGAAATCTTCTGCAGAAACAAATCTTGGCATTTGGGGGCTAAAACTTAAGTAATGATTTTTTGGTGGTTAGGAATGTACATCTGTAACCTGATCTTTGTTTCACAGAGCTATGAAAGATATATTTGCTATAGGAATGATGTAACAATACAAAATAAAACTGTGTTCTTGGGATAAAGTAGAACTGCAGGAAGAAAAAAATTTAGTAACTGTGTTGTAGTGAATTTTTTACCTTTCCCGGTCAATACTATTCCTGTGCTTATGTGTCTTTTAGATTTTATAAATGTGGTGTAAATAACTGCATGATGATGTACGTAGGGGTTTTAGGTTTGTTCTGGCAATTATTGTCAGAGCTTGAAAAATGTCCCGGTCATAGAAGACTCAAGGTGCCTGAGTGACCTAAGTGGAGGATGAGAGGACAGGTGTTGGTCTTACACCTTGTTACACCCTGTCATTTGAATAGTGTGCCTAGGTATGAAACCATGCCTTAATTGCTCTTGAGGGAGGAGTCATCTGGGGTTTGTTTTTGTGTTCTTTTTTGGTTCCTTCCACAGTGTCTTGGCTGTTGTGAAATAGCACGATCTACACAGGTCTATCTGCTCCCCAATCTGTCTTCTCACCCCGCATCCTGCCTGGTGATGGTCTCTTACCTTCTCTGATGCACATAGCTTTGAACAGCGGAGTCATGCTGACCCACACTGCATCTGCTGGGTGGCTTGCTCATGGGCTTATGCATGGAAGCAGTGGAAGTGATAAGATCATTTTGATTTGTACCTTTTGACTATCAGGGACTTCAAGGAGTCTGTTTGCAGACTCGGATTAATAGCTTAGCTTTGCTTCATCGTCCTTTGTTTTTGGAAAATTTTCTGATCAAGACCTGGGACTTCATGTATTTATACTGTTCTTTTAATATGAAGTGTTTATACAGCAGTACACTGAACAATGGATAAGGTAAACGTTTGCTCTAGTCTGGAAAAATGTGTGTTGTGCTTTCAGTGGAATGGGCAATACTGGGAGTTTGTATCACCTAATGCGTGCTGAGAAAACAGTCTACAAATCGACAGCATGTTTGTTTTTTAAAAGCTAGGAATATGCCTTTTAAACATGTAGTGTTAAATTAAGCAGTAATTAATAGAATAGGCATATCAGTCTTAAGAAGTGGGTATGAACATTATCTTAATAACATCAATGAATATTAAAATGTTACATCCTAACTAATTTTTAATGGAATTTGCCTTAGACAAGACATAAACTCCCTAGTTAACTACACAGTCTGATACAGATGAACTGGACTTGTTACACCCTTTGAGTTTTATTCTCTAGTTTGGAGGCTGAGCAGAGGTACGGCATTGCGGGGGCTGGAAGGTGGTACTACTAGAGCATCACTCCTGTTGCCCAGAGCATTTGAACAGTTTGTTCGGATTCAACTCAAACTTGATGTAATGCCTGCTGGGGCTAATGAGAGTCTTTAAATTTACTTCATCAGGCTGTGGATGGAGCCCATAGCCAGTTTTATTTAGCATTGTTATCTCTATGGTAAAGTGTTAGTAGAATAATCTGTTAAGCAGGGACTTCGGAAGACTGGAGGAAGTTTAATTTGTTGCAGGCTGTGAGCCTTTTTAACACTTCTGTCCTTTTGACGGCAAAAATGGGCTGGTGCGTGTGTGTGGGACCCGCGTATATGGGTATGTGTGTCTATATTTTGTATTCTTATTGCAAGTTCATCAGAGAATATACCCCAATCTAATGATGTACTTTTTTTTTTTTTAAGTGGAACCTGATCAGTTTTCAGTGTGTGATGTAATTTTCAGGATTTTTAGTCTACCTTTGGTTTCTACCTTTGCATGAATGGCAGGGTTCATTACAGTTTAGTGTTCAGCAAAGAAAATAAGTGATCATGGGTTATCATTGATCAAACAGAGGTCTTGAATTGAAAATTATATTCTCTTTAGTGCTTTGCTATATTATAGAAATTCATAAGTGACCTAAATTATCAACATTAAAGCATATTAATCATTACTAATGTACATTTATTCATAGTTAAATACAAAATATTCACTGGTATAAAAACCCTGAATAAAAGCAGCATTCACAAAAGGTGATTACTGTATGTTGTTACAATAGATACTGGAAATAGAAAATGCTAAAATGCAGCTTGTATTTAGCAAAGGAAATACTGATTTAGCAGTAGAATTATTTTCCTTGCAAATATGAATTTATTGGTGTTCTGTCAAACTGAGATTGCTGAGGAGCAACCCACAGTAACATTGCTGAGGGTGAGTACATTGACATGGCAAGTAAACCTTAATATCTATCCATACTATTTATTCTTCTAGAAAAGTTAGCGTGAAAGTGTTTTCTACGTTTGAACAATGAGTTGTAAATAATGCAAAAATAGTGTTTTTTTTTTAAAAAAAGCAGATGTTTAGTAAAAGGGTGCCTTTCACCTGAAATCCAGGTCTACAAAGTTAATGAGAAATGCGTGTTTATATATTGTGTGACTTGATATCATCTCGGTGCTTTGTTTGGTCTTAGTTTTATTTTGTAACAAGAAATTAAATTCACCCAGGTGAGAGGGCTCCTACAAAATCCTCTCAGCTGCTGTGATGAGGCTGAATTGGAGACTAATAGGTGTAGGAGTTGTTCTTCAGCAGCTCCCTGTAGCTACCTTAAACAAAACTTAGTGCAAAACCAGCCATGTTTGGGAGGGCTCCTGAATGTAGGCCTTGGGTTCTGAGCTGGTGAGACCAGAACGAAGTCCAGCCTGGAGGGTACGTGAGCCACGTAGCACAAGAGTGGTTCTGGTTTAATGCCCCTGTCTCGCAACAGTCAGCAGCATGGGGTGGAAAGGAAGAAAATGTTCACAGGGTAGAGTGGCATTGCAAGCCTACACTCATGGCAAAACTAGGCATCCAGTTGCATTTCCTGACCCTCAGTCGTTGTTCCTGATGCTTTCACTTTCCATGAGCACCCCCTCCCGAGCAAGTCTGATCCTTTTTATGTTCCTTCCTGTCTATATTGAGTGGTGAGCTGCATGGAAACTCCACTAGCCAGAGATGAAGGATGCTAACAATCCATTTCTTCAGCTGCATCTCAGCTGTCGGTTGCTGCCCAGCTGAGACTTGTCTGTGACAGTGTGAGCACTTGCCTGTTCTGCTCCAGTGCAAGGTTAAACGGGGTTGCCAAACTGAAAGGCATCTGTCTGTGTTGGCATGGGGAGGCAGGGAGTGTTCTCTATCAGGTGTGGGTGCGTCACTCGTCCTTACCAGCACTTGGCCAACGCCTCCCCAGCGTGGCCTGGTCTGAACCTCCCAAGCCCTGGCCAAGTATGCAGACATCCACGGCTGGCAAATCCATGTCTATGCATGATCTGAATGCAGCAGCACCCCATGGTGCGCTGTCACCAAGAAGTCAGTGTCAAAGGGACACTCGGATCCATTGTGTAGGATAAGAAGCAAATTACTGGTATCAATAGTAAGGGAACATGAACATACCATGAGCTTCCTCATGCAATTATTGAGACTTCTTGTAAGAGGAGTTTAAATCACGCAGGTAGTAAGTATGCAATTCAGGAAACTACAGAGGTGCCTCTGGCCTGGTTTCGTTATCTTGTCCCTGTCTCTCTTGCATACCAGTAAGCCCAACCTCACAGTACACCTGACTGTGGGACTGGAAACCACTTGGGTTTTGTGCTTGTTTGCTTAATTTGACCTAGAGGCATTTGGGTGAACCACTCACTCAGACAAAGAAAGAAGCATTACAGTTTTGTGTTTCCCTGTATGCATGAGACAAGGGTGTAATGGATGAGACTGTTGTTTCTCATGTTCTGGATGGATCTATCTTTGCTTCTTCTGAATGTATGTAGATTTAGAGCATGTTTAGAGCATCTAAATAAATAATCAAATGACACGTATGAAGGACATACTGGAATTAATATTAGTTGGAGGATAACCTTTGAGTTTTTCCTTGAAAGAACAATAACACTATCACGTGCACTTTAGTTGGAACAGCCACAGTTTAACTGAACCAACAAACTTGCATGAAACAACTTGCAGTCTGCTTTCAAAGTGTTGGTATCTACTGTGGATGTTTATATAAGGCGTGTTTATATCTGAGCTGTACTGAGCTCACTGCAGTGTTAGTTTGCAGTCCACAAGTCTCTGCTTTTGTCTGCAATATCATTGCTTTGTTGCTTTTTTGTTGTTTGTTTTTTTTTTTAAAGGATCTTTTTTACCTTCTGTTTTTGTAAAATGAGCAATAGTATTTAGAAGGATAGGAAATAGTTTGGTTTATATTTGGCTTTATCATATATTAGAATTAGAAAAAAAAAGTCATGTTTAATTTTTGTTTTTTCACAAGAACTGTATGTTAAGCATGACTGTAGCTTAAAAAAAAAAAGATAATTAAAAGACTCATTTCTTTTAGAATGAAATGGCAACCATTCAACAGGATTTCTGATGAACTGTTAAAGCATGTGCTTGGCCAGGTCTAGAGTAGGAACACCTCATTAAAATAAGAATGTTGTATTACAGGAGAAGTAAGATTAATCCAGCAATAACAGAGAAGCTGTTTTTTGTCCTTATACAGCAAGCCAGTTTTCTGTGTGAAATAGGCAATATCCGTAAAGCTCAGTTTTTGCTGGTGTATCAGTCTTAACGTGAATGCACCATCGCAGCTCTGTGAGTGAAGTATCACTCCTCTTTGCACATTTGTTAGACATAGCTGTCTGCAGAAATGCATGATGTGGGTACAAACATCTTTTGTGGCTATGCTACAGTAGATATTTACGGGGTAGGTATTCACTTGCAGAGTGCATATACATATATATATTAAAAATATAAGTTATTAAGATGCTTCTGCATTTTATATTCCTTTTATTACAGACTATTTCTTAGCCCAAACTGACACTCATGTTAAGGGAAAAAACCCTTATAAAGGACAAAAGGAGGGAAACACTGCAAAAGTTTTTCTTCCTAGATATCTTTAAATTGTGTGTGAGTAACAGCCTGAGAGTTGCATGAGATCTGTGAGGTGATCAAGGAATAAGTGCAGTATTCCTTCCTGTAACTGGTGGCAAGCTGGAATTTTTTACTCTTATTTTTTACCTATTATGTCTGTCAGACATGACTGCCAGTGTTAACTAGGCAAATGATAATTAGATATGGACTAGGAAAAGGAAAAAAAAACTTTGTCAGATATGTACAAAGCCAAATCTTTTCCATTCAGTAAGAATGGAACTGTTAGAATTTCCTGAAAATATATGTTAGAAAAAAAAATCCTGTTTTTCTTTTCACGATACTTAAATGACAAAATACTTGTTTGCAGAGGAGCATTTTGTTATTAGAAGAAATCACCTTTAGTGTTTCTCTAGCATGAATTCTTTATGGTTTTAGCACAAGTTGTCTTGGGAAAGGCTTAAACTTCAATGAGTTTTTATCCCATAATATAAGTATCTTTCTAAAGTGTTACACTGATGTAGCTTGTAAATCTTACTTCTGGAAATAAGCTGTAGAAAAAGCACTTGCAGTGGGCATAGCTGGGATAACACGTACAAGTCACAGGAATTCCTGCGCTGCAGGGCACAGGCGGTTAGCTGGAGCTAAGAGCACATGTGTCTCTGTGGCACAAATATTTTTTTATTAACAGCAGCATTCCTTTGACATCGGTATTGCATAATTTTAGGTGCATTATTGAAGTGTTACGTCTTTGCAGTACCTCTCACACATTTACTCTTCTTTTTCTAAATGCCTTTGGACTGCCTCTGCACAGATGCACTGAAGTGGGCATAGCCACATGAAGGAGATGCACGTACTAGATCACGCTAGTCTTCTGAGTCAGATTAATTTTTCTTTGCTTTTTGTAAAGCATGTTAAAATGTCTGTAAAACAGGAGCTTACTGCTGAGGAGCATAGGAGCAGCCCTGAGACTTCCCTTAGAGCAAAACTTGCCTGTTTTTTGTATTGGTTGCCCTGACAAAGCATCCTTGGCTAGGGCTGCACTTCGGGAATTGGGGAGTGGATATCAATATGTTGTTTGGAAAATGTCCAGATCCAAAGCATGACAAAGAAGTGGCACCTCAGTGAAACACAGAAGTATGGTATAAGTTAATTGCGCAGCAGTATCTAAGGCTGAGATTTCCACCCGGCTTTCTTGCTGCACTTTGCTGGGAGGAGGTGGAGAGGCAGGGTGCATTTTTGTTTGTAGGTAAAGGGAAGGACTGAAGGTGATAGCAGTGCTTTGTCTGTTTGGTCATCATTGTTCCCAAGAGAGGAATGGATATGTGTAATGGAAAGAATTGAGGAGAAAGACCAGAAATGACAGTAGCAGATCCTCCCCAACAGCAGTCTCTAAGAAACAATGGACAAAAAAAAAAAATGTGACTGAGTTGCTATGCCACCTGTGGATGCAATTTTAAGGAAGAAGCCCTATCTTTTTCTTTTGTCCCACAGCTGATTTATTTTTCACTTGGGGTTGTTCTGGGTTTTTGTGTTTTGGGTGTGGGGTTTTTTATTATTATTTTATTTTGGGAATTGTTATGGTTATCCACTGGCCTCTACAAGTCACCATATATAGAGAGATATAGATATATATAGTTTACATAATACAAGCATTAAGGGAAGGGGAATAAATGTTGTTTCCCCTTTCATACATCTTGGTTCTGCTCTTCCAAGAGAGGACTCTTCCTAAAATGAGGTTGGAAGGCCAAAGAGTGGGTCTTCTGATGGAGTACAGAACTACTTGGTTCTGAGACTTGGTTACAGTAAAGCCTGAGCAGCTTGTGTAAGAGGTGTGTTGAGACAAATCCTGGAAGTGAAGTGATAATTAAATAATTTCTATTCTGTTTTCCACTTCTTCATCCACACTACAGTTTCTATAAAATACAAGAATTATTGTAAAGTAAACAAATTGCTGCTAGGGTATTGTAAGGCAACAAATCATTATAAAAGAGTCTAGGTTAGGGCCTTCTCTTGGTGGTATTTTGTGGCTTCTTCCAGAGCTGTTTTGAAATACTCATTTTTAGATTGTTCCCTGCAAAGTTGGTTGGACGAATAATAGCAGGAGAAGCATGCCATGAAATAGCTTGCATAAATACGACAGATTTTTGCATATCAAATAGATATGAAAAATATGAAATCTGAAATTTCGGTTTGCTCCAGGTTCCCTGAGCTCATGTTCAGTGCAAACTGAGCGCCCGCTTGATTTGTGTGGCAGCATCTTTTATAGATACAGAGAGAAACTTTGAGCAAAATGGTTTGGTGTCTTTTGAGAAATATGCTGATATGATGAATTAACTGAGTGGAGTAGGTATTTCCACTAACATTGCAATAATTTAAGCATAATTTTAAAAGATATTGCCTTAACACAGGATATTTATTTGATGCATATCCAGGCCAGAGGTACAACAACTCTGGTCTGTTGTTTCACGACTTCTTCTGTTGTGATGCAGGCATATTGTATTTTTGTATCAGTGTGCTGTGCATATGTATTGACACATGCATAAAAAGATGATGTGTATTGTGCTTTTATGATGTGATACATATACATATCTATATATCCAAGTAAAGGTGGTTTTTTTTTCAATTATATTTAGGGCAAAACTTGAAAAGCCTTCTGATCACATCGGGTACTGTTCACAATAGTAATTTCATGGACAAAACCACGGGATTTTGTTTGGCATTTCATTCTGTCACTTGGTAAGCACGGTAGAGAGAGAACCACCTGAGGTATTCATCACTGCTTTCTGCTAGGGCAACCACCTCCTCAAATCTGCTGTCATAACTGCAGCTGTCATCATACCCTGATGTGCTTTTGTCTGAGATAAATTAGATTTTACCAGTAGCTGTTCTGTAAAATCTCAGTTTTGTAAAATATATTTGTTGAAAGGAAACTCCATTTACTGCAGGGATTTGTTTAAGAAACCATTATGTGTGTACTGTACTCTATCATTATGTAGAATTCCTGCAAGAAAATTGTGGGTGAATATTGCATCTTAAAGATCGCCAGTGGTCCCCAAAACATGGGTTGAAATAGGGTGTAATTTTTGTTGCTTGTGCAATGCTCGGGAGTGTCTATTGAAAAACTGCAGTTGTAGAGAATACCTGTAAAGGCCCTGCTGTAGTATGGTTGAAAATTAGTGGACCACATCATGAGATTTCTGGTCTGAAAGAAATGCACTGCTATATATTCCTAGTTAATGCTTATATTATCGCTAGAGGGCAGTAAATACAAACACTGAATTATGTATTTTACCAGAAAGTCCTTTCTTCTTTTATTTTCTTTTTCTTTTTTTTATTAACAAAGAAGCCGAGCTCTTTAATAAACAAATCAGGTCTTGGGCTTTACTACGTATTTTCCTCTAAAATAGCTCAGAACATTGTCATCTCAATGTGTTCAGCAACATATTTGATGCATAAGAATGATATATTCCCAAATAAAAAATCTGTAAAATGATACAGTGTAGGCTATTCCATTGTGTTTAATGAATGTAATTCTGACAAGCAGGAAGCTGCCAAGAAAGCCTTTTTAAAGCAGTGTAATTATGCTACAGTTACGGTCCTTAAAGCTGAGACTCCTTCAGAAGAGTTAGGGATTTGTTCCAGTTACAGGATTGGTTCTCAGCCATGAGTGGAGTTCATCTCTTCTTGATATCAGTGTAAACACAACTTTGTCTCCACCCATGTTGCTGACTTAGTGTGTGTCAGCTGATGATTGCTGCAGCTGGAACAACTCTTTGTATTTGTAAAATAATTTTTTTAAAAAATATAAGTTCTACATTTTCTCTCCTTTTAGTCAGGGAGTCTTAAGTGGAACCCAGAGAAGTTTGGTAAGGCTGGATGATTTGGCATAGTTTCCTTGTCCGTAGTTGTCCTGCTTCTTCCTCCAGTTTTAGCTCTCTTTGAGTCCATCCACATGCCCTTGGTTGCTTGGTTTGCTCTTGGATGAAATAACCATTCTTTGCTGCTGTGGTCTCCCAGCACTGAGCAGACTTTCCATTTTGTGGGGATGCTTTCTGCTGGAGTGCATGCTGGCGTAAATGCTAGATGGAGTTGGCTAACACTGTGAAAACAGTCTTGTGTTTGTGACTGGTAGGAGCTGGATCTGAGATGGGTGGTTATTGCTGTTCTCTGGTGTGTGGAGGTCAGCCTAAAAATGTTTTTTGATGTTCTCAGACAGGCTTCTCATTTGGCTCATGAGATGTGTTCAGGCTGTCCCTGTTTGTAATGCATACAACCTTGCTGTGATACATTTAGCTGTCTTCCTCTTTACATTTTGGAGCTTACTAGACAGTGTGCACTACATCCAGCACACCTGTGTTCAGGATTGGTGCTCAGACATCTCTTTGTAGGTTCCTAGTGCAGCTTCATAGTCAATCCATGGGTTGCAGTTGAGAGTTAAAAAGCACTGTTCTCCTGTCCTCAAAGCTAAGCACGTTTCTGCTGAAGCTCCCATACTACCCATTACTGACCTGTGGAAGGAAAGACCAAGAGTGTAAGCCTCCTGTGGGACAGTTCAAGAGTACTACAACTGAATCAGCAATGTGGCCCCTCACTCTTCTTCCTGTCCTTTTCCTCAAGCCTGAAACATTGCCATCTTACTTTTCTGTTGACTAAACCTTCAGGAATCTTTGCTTACTAATGAACTGATGGACGAGAAAGGAACAAAAATACTTTATTTCAGAGGATTAAGGTTTCTCCCAGGCTGCTGAGGATGCATTTCTCTTCCTTTTCCTTTTAAATGCATAAAGTTGCTTTCAAGCAGAAAATGTTCATAGATGTATGAACAGCCTTCATGATACAAGTTAGTTAGAAAGTAGAATTTCTAGAAGGATCATCAGCAATATGTTGGTTAAGTTGTTGCAGACTCATGGGACCAAATGTATTACTGGATGTCCTGTGTGTCTCAGGTGGCTGATTTGCAGAGAACTCTAGAAGTATTGAACAATGAAGAAATTTAATACCATAAAATAGGCTAGGTCTTGCAGAGCCTTACTTAAAACTGTCCCATTAGATGAAGACAGCCTGTTGATGGTTGTTAGAAATGGGTCAATAATCAAGTTCCTAAACCATTTAATGTGTCCTCTCTCAACGTTGGCATTGCTGTTGCAGGATATTACACAGTACTAAATCAAATGCCCTACAACAATCCACAAATATTACATGTTCAAAGGCTTAAAATGATACTGACTGGCATTAACTACATTCCTATGTCAGTTCTTTATCAAGCAAATACCTATAATATATGTACTTCAACTTTTCCATTGTTTTACCCAAGGCTGATGTTTTGTGAAGTGGCCTAAAGTTGCCCAGCCACCTTGCTTGCAAATTTTGTGCCAATTAAAATTAATATTTTAATGTCCTTCAAAATTTTAATGTCCTTCAAAATTTACTAAAGCTGAACATTACCACTCCTGGGATCTCTGCCACCTCTTTTTATGATTCCTGTGGAGAAAGTTGTCCAGGCTTGTTGATAAAATAATGGCTAACGTTTTCTGTGGGTATTAAGGGACTTCCATAATCTTTCTGCCTTTCTGCTCATTAAAAACTTCCTTTTTTCCTGAATTATTTTGTTACTCAGTTACTGTCATTTCAAATTATAGCTTTCTCATTTCCATATTCTTTGCTTGATTGGAGTCATTGTAGACAAGTGTCATTATTCCCTTCTTTCCCCATGTTTTATCTTCACAGATATATGTGTGTATGAAAACAAATTTTTCCCTTTCATGTTGCTGGATTTCCACTTATCTCTAGCTTCTGTTTTTCTTATCTTGAATTACTCTAGGTAGTTAGTTGTGTGTGGCAGCTATTTGCTGTGCACTCATCTATCCACCATAACCTCCTCTAAAGCTAATTATTCACTCATTCCAACCAGGGAATTGAGGATGAAAATCAGCCAAAATGATTGCTGTAAATCAGCGCTGGTGTGAATTTCCCAGCTATAAATTTCGAAGATCATACTTTCACATGTAGCCGAAGTCAGAAGGCATGCTTTTTGAATTAGTGGAATTGTACTAGTACACAGGAATTGGTAGTTTTATGAGGTTAGGGTGTGAGTCTTGGGAAAAAAACACGCAAAAATTAATAAGCTGTCAATATCACGTGGAATTTCCTATTATCAGTACAGCTAATATGCAGCTAAAATAAATTTTTGTAACATATGTACATTGGAGGAAAATGGTTTTTTCATGCGTTTACATCAAAATTATCTAGCTAATTTGCTCTATACCATCCTTCATGGATGGTTCTGTCTTTTGTGTCTTATGGATGCGTCTTTGTCTCATACATTGGTGGGGAATAAAAATATTCAAGGAAGATTTTTTTT
Source organism: Phalacrocorax aristotelis (assembly GCF_949628215.1). Taxonomy (NCBI): domain Eukaryota; kingdom Metazoa; phylum Chordata; class Aves; order Suliformes; family Phalacrocoracidae; genus Phalacrocorax; species Phalacrocorax aristotelis. The sequence goes on from NC_134311.1 coordinate 61,259,148, forward strand.
TAATACATGCTAAACAACTAGTGTAATTTACGTAGCGGTGATTTTAAATATGCCATATCTGAAACAAGTTATTTCCATGTGGGGACAGTTGTTAATAAGATTTAAGGAGGAACCAGCCTTAAAGTAACAAAGCAAGAGAAGTGATTTAAAAGCTTGGCTTTCCAATGTCTGTTTGTACTACCTATTGCAACCAAACTTTCATACCTTCTTCTTAAGTAGCCAGAAGCGTAATGGCTGTTACTTGACCATTTTCTAAGTCATGACTGAAATTGCCTTCTGAAGGGAAGCAGCATATTTTCAGTTCTCAGTGTTGGTGCAGGGTAGGTGGCAGCAGTGCTGTCTTGTGGGTAATCAAAATCAACACAGATGTAGACAAGCTTTATATTCAGTGTTACAAAGCTGAGCTGAAATCTTTTCCAGAAATATTTTTAGGCTATTTTGATGTTTTCCATGAGTCTCTAATAACCCAGGTCTATTTTAAAAATGTAATTGTTTTATATTCATCTAGATCCAGGACAGGTATAACTGCATATTATACAGAAAATGCATCAGGAGTGTGTTCATTCACATGTTCTTTATTACCTGTTGTAAGGAAAACAATATGCTTTCTGTTTGAAAATACGTAACTGCTGGATGACCTGTATCCAGGTGTCACATTTCTCTCCTGTAAGGAAGAAATTCATTAATATCATATTTTGCCCTGTTGATTTTTGCAGGTTCTACTCTTTCTCAAGCATTTAGTGTTGCTGACATTGCTGTTTAGCATCACCCAGAGAAGTAGAAACCACTTCAGCCAAAACCTCCCTTATGACTGTTGTCAGTCAGCATCTTCTAGTGAATCAGCAGTGTGGACTTAGGCTGCACGCTCTACCTCATTCAGCTTGTCCTTAGATATTTGCCCATTGTCATATTAGGAAATTCTCCCTTCTTTTGATACAGCAAAAACTCAGAAATTTGCCGCAGTAGTGCATATGCTTTGCACAGAGTGATGCAAGATAATGCATTCCTCCTTTTAACTTTTGGTCTCTGAATGGCAGATGGTCGGATATTTTATCTGATGCTCTGAGTCAGCTCACTGAGACACTCCACTTTAAAATAACCCCTTTTTTTTTTAGCTATGATGTATAGCTGTAATTGATTGTATTAATCTGCCAAGGCAGACAGAGCAAAAGTTGAACAAATACAGTGAGAAACTGAGGACTCTTTATTATCTTACTTCTGACTTCTCCATGGAAACTTAATGTTTACTGGGAATTGTAAGACACATGACTTGCTTTATCATAATAATAACTGCTTTTATCTCTTAAAATAAAAATGCAGTAGAAACTGGCAGACTGGCCCAATGGTCTATGTAGATAACTTTTTAATGTAGATGGCATAAAAGCCAAAAACATTTTGATTGTTACAGTACATCAGAGACCTGTCAGGAAACCTGATAGCTCTATTTTTGCTGTTTTTTTCTTCACAAAAACCTCAAAATATACTTCCCTTCCGTATGAAAAATTAAGACTGCTAGGCAATCCACGTGAATATACACAATACTAATTTTAACTGCTACTGCTGGGATGGCATGTTCATTGAAGAGAGCTGGTAAATGCTGCTGAAATGAGGAAACCTTAATCCAATTATTTTTGAATGGCATGTGAATGCTGCAGACGGGGATGCCGTTATCAAATGGTATTTGCTTAAAGAAAAAAAAAAAAGGAATACCCGATGCCCACGAGAGTCTCTGGCACTGGCCAATGGGAAAATACTGTACATCATGTCACCAGCCCCTTGGATTTATATCTTTTAGGGTGACATACTATTGGCTGCTAGTTAGGCTCTATGGGAGGGATTACTGGCACTGTTCGTGGCTTCCCCTTCAGGTCCTTATTTGGTAGCTGTTGATAGAGCAAGTCTTTCCAGCAGCTGAACATCTTGACATCCATTATTCATTAAGTCCTGGTGTTCAGGAAATATGCATATTCCTAGCTCTTCAGATATTTCTTCAGCTTGTACAATATGTCTCTTCAACATTGCCTCTGAATGCTTGGAGTTTTACAAATGGCATTTATACAATCGGAAGACCACGCGGTTGGATTTCATTTCAGTATGCCTCCTGTGCACACAGTTGCTGAGAACCTGAAGATCAGCAAAAAGAATTAGAGATAAAAGAAGGAATCTTTCTTCTTGGAAGTCTTTTGCAGTATCAGATAGCAAAGAACTGATTAGCTTAGATTGGTAGTATAGGAAAAAAAAATCAAAAATGCCTGAGGCAAACTACTTACTCTCAGTTTCTTGGGGCTACATAAAGGTAGGATTTTGTTTTACCTTTTAAGAACCTTGATTTGTGGTGTGTGATTGCATGATCACTGGAAAGCACGATTATTTGTGGATGATACAACTATGTGTAATATGAATATAAAGTAAAAAATGAGAAAAGCAAGCTTTTGTTCAGCAATGAGAATGAACTGCACAGCATACACTCTTTCTTAGGAACTGTGCTGGGACTTTTAAAATAATATAGCTTCAGTGGATAATCAGGCCAATTTTAAAGCCAAAAAAATTCAGAAGAGTTTTGTGTTCTTTTAAAAAAGGATTGCTACAAAACTGTATCTCTAGACGTTAAAAGATTTAAATAAAAAAAACCAAAACACAGCCTCAAAACTGAGGTAGCATACAATAGGAGAGAGCATGAGTAAGGGGGATGAGGATAATGGGCGAATACATGACTCATACTGGTTTTAACAGCTGAAGAAATGTGAAATTATCAACAGTCTGTTCCAGCAGCATTTTTTCGTAGCCTCTCTGTGTGACACAGCTTATTGATTAAACACTGGAAATTTGTCATCTTCTAATATTGTTCCACATTATTATTTAGAGCAGCTTTGAACTAGCTTGAAAATGCAATACTGCTAGAATATGAAATTAAATAAGCTTTTATCTGTTTTCCATAAAGTTTTGCACCAAGGTATTAAATCAATATGCCTGTTAACATACCGAACTGAAATTCACTTAATACAAATCACGTTTGGGCTTTGTTTTAGCCCTACTTACATATTTGTGCTTAAAAAAATGATGTTGCCTTTATAATTGTAACCAAGTGTGTAAAATCAAAACAAAAAAAAAAAAAAAACACAAAAAACCCATCACCTTGTGCTTGACATCCTATAACTGTTCCAAATCATCCTATTTTAAAGAAAGTTCTGATTTCTTTTGCACTAAATAACTCATGTTGAATTAAATTACTAAAAATAATACAAGCATTGTGTTCATGCATGACTGAATCTCGTATGCGTGCTTGTAGTAATATCTACTTTTATCGTAGGTTTTTTTTTTTAAGTAGAAATGTAAAACCCTGATTTGGTCATTGTGTCCAATTAGGTCATTGTGACCATTCTCTGCTAATGCAGAATTGTTAAAGTACGTTCTCAAGGATTTTGGTCCGTCATTTGTGAAGAAATTGGATCCCATTGTGCTAGCTAGGTGGATTCCTTTTCGTTCACCAAAAGATAAGATGAAATTACGTTCAGCTAAAAGTGAGGTATTTATTGTAATTTACTTATAAGTATTTCCTGCATTTCCAGGCAGCTGATCTCATGTTCTTACTTGCTAAATTAGAAAGATTCAATCATCAGTCTTAAAAAAATTCTTAACTCTTACTGTTTAGCCTTTAAAATTAATAGATTTTTTGCTAATTTAAGTTCAGCAGAGAGCATGGTAGCTATAATTGATTACACCTGGAAGAAAAATGTCCTGTGTATAGACAGTGTCCTGTACTGTCTATACACAGTGATTTTAGATAAGAAGCTAAATAGTATTTGAACACCATTTTAGTACAGTGCTTTTTGAGTTCACTGTGTGCACACTGTAGGGAAAATGTGAAGGGAGGCAAAGAAGGTCTGCTTTTTATGACATTCAAAACAGAGTTGATTTAGGGTATTTATGAAATTCTAAGGAAGAATGAAACATGTTAGTCTCAGATCATTCTACATGTTTACATCCCTTACTATACATATACTTCTGTAATTTCTGTATGCTTCAGGCTGTACTTTATCATCTTCCATTAATTATATTTTGGAGAATGGTTGTCATGTGGAGCATTTACCCTTGGCTTTCATTGGGTATCTTTCCTTGAACCAATGAGCAAGCACCATTATCACTAGACCAGGCTTAGAGATATGTACTGCACTGTAGCTTAGGTATAAAAACCAGTGCTTTACCTTGATATTAATTAAACACATGGGCTCGCCACCCAAATCTTTAGTTATTAAGAGTGCTGCTAAATTTGAAGATAGTTTTGCATTGATAAGCAATACAAGCAGAAGTCTTACATAATTTGTAAGGCTAGCCTGTTTTAAGTTCCTTGTCTTGTTTTTGTAGAATACGATTTTCAAACTCAGTAAAAGAATACAGTTTATTCTTTTTTTTGGGGGGGTTACAAACAACTTTTTCAAATGACATTGATAGATATTTCAGAAACAAAATATAGTCATGTAAGTTCAATGTTCCAAGTATTGAGTGCATGATCATGGATATAGTCTCTTCATGTAAGCTTTCAGAAATGGTGCCTAGAAAAGAGGCAGCCAGAAATGTTGAAGTTGGCATCTGCTGGGTTTGGGAGCCAGTGCAGTGAAAGGCTCCAGGCGCTCTTGAGCATTTTGGTTCCAGCCTCTGCTGGACTTGGAGCTTGATTAACACTCAAACTGAAGGCAGGATGGGGTCTTTTGGTCCATGAACTACCTTCTAGCCCTAGCTTCACCTTCTGTGCTGGTGCCAAAGGTTTTAGTGGAGGCAGCATCTTCACAGTCCTGGGGATGCAGCAGATCACCCATTCAGGAACAGAAAGCCTGGGTGGAAGAGGCCCTGCCAAGAGAGGGTATCTACACCAAGGGTGGTTTTACATGCTTCCTCTCCCACCACAACTAACCGCAGGCTGCATATTTACTGAAGCTTTTTGTTTGTGAGTCAAGACCTCTACGCAAAAAATGTAAAATGTTCTGAAGTGTCATCAATAAACCCCATATATATTAAGCATGTAGCCCAAACTTTTTCTTGCTATGAATTGATTCTAGTTGGATCTTCTCCAAGTCTTGGGAGTTGAACTTGAAGTATCTTTCTAGTGTAGGTGCAAAGTCTTCCCAAAATTATATCAGTGCTCTGGTTGCCATCTGAAAACATGGTTACTGCAAAAGTTTGTCTAAATTTTTCTAGGTACCTTTGCTGACATCAGAAAAGTATCCTATTTTTTGCCCCAACCCCTCAATGTATATTTATCCTAGGTTGACAGCAGTAATATATATGCAAAGATATGTACACGTTGAACTTAATCCCAGAAGGACCTAAATTACAAAATTCATTCCCTCATTTGAAACCTGTTCTTTGAAAGTGACTACTGTTTAGGAAACTATTCTTGTCTCATCAACTAACGCACATTTATTCTCATGTATTAGAGTTCTCCTACTATCATGCTTCCTGGGTTTTTGAAGGGAGGTAAAAGTAAACATGTATTCTTGTCATTTTGGGAGACTTCTGACCTCTGCTTCCTTGCCATGCTGAGCTGAGAATATTATAGTTAAAGTGTATGGTGTAAATGTTTATTAGTAACAAGTGTTTTGATGTGTTATGATTGATTTTTCTTCAACTAGGAAAGTAGATGGCTTTCAGACTTTTAAAATTCTTATTTAAAATATTACCTTCAACATTTACTATTAGTGATAAGGTGGTTTCATGTTTTGTTTCATTTGTTTTGAATAACATGCTAAATGTTATTTCTGAGAGGACAAATGAGAGTATAGACAGTCTAGTCAAGTTTCAACTACTTAAGAGGCATCTGCTGGATGACTGAAACAATGTTGACCCACAGATGTAACAGAAACTTCTCTGGTTTTGCAGTAAGGTCTTGTGAGAGCCACATGAGAGGCGGAGTTTCATTATAAAGTAATAGTTCAGGGATGTATAAATATGTGGAATGCTGATGCTCTTTGAAGCAGCAACTATGTATGGGTGCGCTCGGGCCCAAATGAAATCTCCAAGAAATATGTAAAATCAGGAAAAAGGGGCTTTGGGATGTTTTTTATTTTTTTAGATGATTTTGGAAAAAAATATTTGATTTTTTTCTCAAAGGACAAGTTATTAAACATCAGAGGATAAGTAACATACAGATATATTGAAACTGGGATAATCAACAAAAATGTCTAAACATTTCAATCACTCTTCAACTTGGGGGAGGTTATGTTCTCAGAGCGTTATTGTTCTGTATTAGAAACTGCTGTCTGCATATGGTCTTCCACTTCATCTGTTTCGATGTGGATGATAGTCATAAGGCTTTGTCATAATTAGAAAATCAAAACAGTTCTTTGAACTGCTTAGTCCAGATGTTTTCAAAATAAATGTCAGTTCAAGTCTTGTTGCTGTGGTGTCAGCAACATCTGAAAGAGTATGAGGAAATCACACTGCTGCAGTTCTACAAAGCCAAAGGCTTCTTACGTTGAATTTGCTGTTAGCAGGAGGGCCTTGCAGAAGCTGGGGGACTTGTTTTACTGTACACCCATGTGCAGCAGCAGCACAGCCTCTTCTGCAGGTTTCTTGCTGATGGTTGAGCTTTATGTTCTGGTAACTTATGGGGTGATGGGAGGTGGGAAGACAAGGCTTTGCATCAGACTAGTGGGGAGCACAGCATTAGAAAAGACTGCCAAGCACCTTCCGTTTGTTGTGGACATCTGTACAATAAATATTTAGTCAGAAATTCTTAAGGAATATATAATCAATAAGTTCCACCAGATGACTTCCAGTATGCAATAACAAACCTTCTCCCTGCCTGCTCCCCACAATTAGATTTATGATTTGGAGGAAAAAGAAAAAAGTCCCTCCTATTTGTTGTGTAAGGTAGCTGCAGAAAAAGCATACTGCAAACAGACATCAATTTGTTCTCCTTTCAAAGCTGGGAAACTTTCAAGGAGAGTTCCTGAAGAGTACATACCAGCAGTAGCTAGATGTTCTTTTTCCGAAGTGCAGAACGTAACCCAGTAGTGTTGCTCTACAGCAAAAGCAGCATTGCAAAGTTGGGAATCGTCTAAAGATTTTATTAAGAAACAACTAGACAGATCTGTTTAGTTAGGATCTGGTGAGCTAGCTGGTTTAAATTAAAGAAGAGAGAATATTGGATTGGTAATGGATATACAGATGACAGGCCTGGAAGTTAATGTGATTTTGTGAACTTCCTACATTTTATTAAGATTCCTATACATGATATTAAATTTAAAGCTGCGGTTTCTGGATACCATCTGGAGACAAGCCATGCTATGAGATCTACAGTTTTTGCCTCACCTTTGTGGGTACAGAAGAAAAAGTTTGCAAGCGTGACTTAAGTGTGTGTTAAAAGTTTAAAGAAAGGTTTTTAAAAATAATCCTAGGATTTTTGGACAAGTTACTACTTGGCAAACTTAAACTTGTTTGTTGCCGATGTCAAATGTTTAAAAAAAATAATCAGACTTCACTGTAAAGATTGATACTGTTTCATTCAGATTCCATAGCATGTAGTTCATAGCATGTGTAACTGTATTTGCAGTACAGTTCTAATTTTCAGAAATGTGTTGATCACTTACTAGTACACAGCTATATCTGAGATCAAAGCTGAGCCTTTGGCTTGTGAGTAAAGTAGGATTCAGTCTTTGTAGCAGGAACTGCCTGACCTCATGGCATATCAGGGTGACAAGAAAATGCAGTGGCTAATGTTTAGAGTGTTACTTTAAAGGTAATTTTTATTTGGCACACTGTGAGCAATACAGTAATGGTGACTTTCAAAGATATTGAGAAGAAAATAACACCTTTCACTATGCAAGGCCTCTTTGAAGAAAGGGCTTTGATCATTGCAGTGGGATGGCAAGGAGGTGGTTAATGTTTAGTCTAGTGCTTTATCTTGTATGGAATAATAAACTACTGGTTTTCAACATAGAGGAATGTTTACAAGGATATATACTAACTACAGCTATAGCTTGATGTAATAGTCATAATTGGGTGAACAAGGTGAAAGACTATTCTGTAAATGGCACAAATTATTTGACTTTAAAAGATGACTGAGAAATATAATAACAAAATGAAAGGAAGGCACAATGGGAGGCAAAATTCAGTAGTGACAGATGCTACTTTACATTGGCAAGAGTTGTTTGAATTGCTAATAAATATTGCTGAGTTCTAGTTGTTGATAATATCAGGGCAGAGCTATAGGAAATGAAAATGCATGTGAGATAGAGCTGTATTATGGAATTAATCTGTTGAACACAATGCCACAAGATATCATTTAGCCCTAGAGTCTAGAAAGAATCAAGAAAGGCTCTATGATAAGCCCCTAATCAATTACACATTTCCCGGAATATTAATATTCACTTCTACCCTATAGAGTGCCTAGAAGGAATTGCTAACTTAGAGGGAAAAGGAAGGTGTTTCCATAGATGGGTATTTTCTACTCTGATGTTTCATCAGATACCGACAATTTTCTGAGACTATGGAATGGTCAAGTCGTTGGACTGATGCAGTATAATAATTTTAAGTAAAAGACAACAATGCCTACCTGTATTCATATTGGTGTGTAGGAAATCAGTAAGATATTTTGGCTGTTTTGAACAGTGCTGTCAAATATATTTGAGCAGATTAATGATGAAAGGCAAGATAAACTTGAAATATTACAAAAGAAATTGAAAAAATGCATAAATAGATTAATTTACAAATATGATAAGAAGGTCCTATTAGAGAAGGGGTCCTATGTAAATGCATTTGTATTTTATCTCCAAATTAAAACAAAAAAATTTGAAGAGACAGTAATGTTACTTATTTGTGTGCATACATATCTGTTACAGTTTTCAGTTACTAGTAGCACCCTGTGCTTTAGTAACTGGAGTATTTTAGGAGTTAAGAATTATGTTGTCCAACCCATGAATAAATTAGTAGGGTAGAGTGATGTTACATGTGATTTTTGCTTTCATAGTTATCTTAGTCTACTATATACTCTTAATGTCATGTCCTTTCCCTGATTATAAATTGACTGCATTTTCTCATCCTAACTAAAATAAATCTTGATCACTAACTTTACGTCTTTTGTTTTCCAGTTTAAAAGAATGCTCAATCGGGAGCTAACCCACCTATCTGAAATGAGCAGATCAGGCAATCAGGTCTCAGAATATATATCAAACACATTCCTAGGTAAGACTACGATGGGAATTATCTTTTTTGTCCTTTGGGTTTTTTATTTCTCTCTGAGCTGTGATAGAGCTTAAAAGGAGGTAGCTTTCCATATTAATTTCTGTTCTCAGAAACTGTACATTTAGTATCTCATTGCTCAGTGTTTGAGCAGAGAGATCATTTTAGATCCATTTCCTTACAGCTCATTTAGTTTGTGTATGTGGTTTCTCTGTGTGTGTAATTACAGATAAATATTCATATACATATATTCATGTAAAATTACAACTACTATATTCCCACTGTATTAAGAAATGAATTTATAATGGATTAATTATATACTGAAAAGAACTCTTCTACTCTGTTTCCCTTATGAAAGTAACTGCAAAGAGGTTTCTGTGTGCTGGAAGCACACAGTACAAGTAACCTCATAAAATCTTGTAGTGCACAGTTCTGATGCTTTGGTATTCCCTGCCCGCATGAGCAGGTGGATGAGTATGACTAAGTCAACAGACTGCTGCTAGAGGAATTTGTGTGGCTCAAGAGCTTGTGTGGAGGCATGTGAGCATTAAAAAAAGCCTGACACAGTATTACAAAGAGTATGGTTCCTCCTCTATGGCTTTGCAGATCTAAATATATAATTCTTTGCTAGCTGTGGTGAAAACTAATAACATGTGGTTTCATACTGTTGATTTTGAACATGAAGATAAAGGTAATATACCAATCTCAAACATGTTTTGAGCACAACACCATTGGTTCATAAAGACTGCATATAAGGGGGAGGCTCGGGTGAATACATCTAAATTAGGATAACAAATACTTTAAAAAGCACCAGTCACACATGTTAGGATACATCTTATTTTACTTCTGTGAGATATCACAGCTAGTGCTTCTTGTGGTTTTTTTAAAAGAAGTGGGCTTTTTAAAGTACACTTTATCCTGCTTGTCACCATATCCTAAGTGGATTGCTTAATGTGTCTGTTCAGTTTACCCATGATTGCAGTAGGCTGCCTGAGCGCGGCAGCACAGCAGGGTTTCAGACAATAAGAAAGGAATGAGCCCCTGTCATGGAGAAGCACTATTGCACAGCTTCAGGAGCCCTGAAAGTCACAGCGTACGGTTGCCTGGAAGATGACCCACCTACGCTGAAAAGACTGAAATAACATTTTCTGCTTGCTTTTACTTGAAAACTATAGCCTCGTTTTGGCAGGGTAAGGGAAATGCATCTGTCAGCCTTTCACATGAGACCTCAGTCTTGAGCAGAAAGAGAGCTGGAAAGGCACTTTTAGGTTACTGAGCTATGGGTATTGTTTTGTGGCTGCATGAAAACCTACAGTACTTAAAACTGTGTGTGCGAGAGGAGTACTAATGGGAAAAATGTCATCTACAGAATTATTGCTTAAACAGAATATTTAAAAAATATGCAGTCTAAGTATATAGGTTCTGAGCAACAATGTGAAGAGAGAAAACATTTTTCGACAGAAGATTTTAATTGATCTGTTGAGTCAGGGGTTTTTTTATACATAATCTACCTCCTGAACATCTACACACTTTCTCACATTTGAAAGTTACGAAATGTCATGAGAAAACAGGTTTTTCTGTTATTTTTCTTCTTCAAAACAAAAATACTCTTTTCCCAAATAGGGCTATATGACACATCTGAAGTTATTCATAACGACAACAAATACATTCCTTGTAAGAATTAAGGCTCCTATGTTGAGCATAATAATATGCAAGGTTTTAATTCTTCAGTGTCATTAACCTGTTTTCCTGTGAACATAGAATGTAAGAGAACCTGCCAACATGCATAGCATAATCAGGGTCAAAATGGCAAGCTGTGTTTTCTGGATATTCAGATGGGCGCAGGATCCTTTGCCCTGTGTGCTCGTAGTTACAAAAGCAGAGACAGTCTCGTGAAATTCCTCTGGAGATTTGAAGTTGTTCAGACAGACACTTCCTTTCACTTGAGTTAGTCCGACAGCTCAGCTTACGAACCTCCCTTTGATGGGTCTAAGCTTTGTGCATATGACCAAAACCATAAACATCAAAACACGAACAGGAGTCACTGTTCCTCGTGTGTTGCCAGTTTGCACCAGTCAAGAGCTGCAGCACTACGCTTCTCCCTTTTCTTGATGTCCGTATGAGGAGAGTGGTGAAGTATGGCGGGGGCAATTGGAGAACTCGGTGCCGCAGGCTAAAGCTTGGTGACATTTCCACAGTCTCTTCTTTGCTGAGACTTGTTTGGAATTTGAGTTGTCCAGTAAATGGAGCTGCTAAAGGGTAATTAAATAAAAAAAATGGAAAAAAGAAAGAAAGTGAAGAAGCAAACGTAATAACAATTGGGAATTAGAAATGAACTTGCTACCTTCGTCTGCTTTCAATGTCTTTATTGAAAATTACCATTGCAGGAAGTGAAAAATAGACATATGTTTTGAAGAGCCCAAATTTATTTTCTTTATTTATGTTGTTCTAAGGTGTTTTTCAAATAGTAGCTTTTGCTAGGCTCCTATGTTAGAAGCACCTGCTCTGGATTTTCCTGGTTTTGCTGGAATATTCCTTGAGGACTAGAAAAGGTGCAAGTACATTTCAGCAAAGAAGAGATAATTTGGAGGGAGTCGTTAAAAGTCTGTGTTGAAATATAGTATGAATAAAAAGGAAAAAAAATAATGCAAATACCTAGCAGTTTTGGCAGGAGATTTCTTTGGGGACCACCGACGTCTGCAATGCTCCACACCCCCATACTGTTTCTGCCTCAGGCAGCTGGCAATGGCTTTAAATATACTTTTACTCTCAGCTTAAAGTTTTTCTGGCACATATGTTGAGGTATGTGAAGTGGTGCGGCTGATACTGCTATGGAGGCAAAAGCCCACAGCAAAATGTTGGGTTTTAGCAAAACAGTACTTCTGTTGGTATTACTTATTGTGGTTGGGAGGTGCAGAAGTGCACTGCATTGCTGGTGTGAACTGCCTCTCCATCCAAAGTACCTCTAGATGTGGCTGGCAAAAGGCTTTGAGTTGTACAGAGTGCTAACACAAACAGAACCGGTTCCCACGTATGAGGTTCTATAAGTCCTGAAAATGTTTTATAAAGGTTTACATGAGATTCAGTTTTGATTGTTTCTGAAGTACAATTTCGGAGAGTGTTTTTTGCTGGAAAAGAAGACATTTTAAATTTTCTTGCAAAATGAAAGTTTAGATTTCTGTTCAGTTGTAATAACATTTTTATAATGAAAGAATTGACCCTCTCTACAGCGCTACAGGTGCAGGGGGAGTGGAAATCAGTCACAAGTCACATTTAAAGCCAGTTCACAAATAATGAGGCAATTTGTGAAATCAGAATCTACTTATACTGAGGTATAGGTCCGTGTTTATCTTTTCATGTTTTTACTGCTCTTGATATGAACTATTAGTTGTAAAATGTCCAAACGTAAAAATAAAACAAGTTTTGTTAAGAATTACAGTATCCGTAAGATACTTCTCAACAGTGAAATGGACAAAAATATTTGTAGTTCCTTTAAAAATTGTTCTCTTTTTCTTCACTCTTTTGAAGACAAACAACATGAAGTTGAAATCCCCTCTCCGACACAGAAGGAGAAAGAGAAAAAGAAGAGGCCAATGTCGCAGATCAGCGGAGTCAAAAAACTGATGCACAGCTCCAGCCTAACTAATTCCAGCATTCCCAGATTTGGAGTTAAAACAGACCAGGAAGATGTTCTTGCCAAGGTAGAGAATATATAAATCCTTGAATTTAAATGATTGAGTTAAAAGAGAGGAGGGTGGACTTGTCAGTATTGTTCTCTGCTCTGCTTATAACAATTGATTTCAAGCTATAGCACCAAAGGCTAGTCTCACTTGAAATAGTATAAATTTGGTGAAGTGGAAGACTAACAAGTAAAATCAGAATCAGGCCATAAGGGTTAATTTTTGCATGAACAGCATTTCAACTGGAGATGGAATGTAAATTAGCATTTGTGTATGCCTTAATAAAGCTGCTTATTCATAAATAATATGAGGAATGAAGACAACGTACTATATATTGTCACAGGAATGAAAATATATAGTAGCCCTATGTTTTTTGAAAACACACAACTGGTATATAGCATTAGCGTCCTTTCAGGTCCTGTCTTTAGCCATATAATTTTGCAGACGTTATTTCTGGTTTTGTTTTTAGTGACATTTCCTATATTTTTTGTACCATCAGCTAACTGCTTGGCAGTAATCTAAAACTGGCATAAACTGATTATTAATCTAATTTTAGAGTTTTGCATTTTGAAATATGCTTATCTTTATGTTTTCAGGAATCTCCCTCTTCAAATAAAGAGTGTTTCTGAGAACCAGGGAGACAGCAGCATAACCGCAGCATCTCTGGAGGTTTCCTCCTCGCTGAACTCTGCTGTCACTGGGTAGTGAGATAGCAAAGTGTGTCCATTCAGCTTACTCAAGATACTGTGGCATTTTTGCCTCTGGAACAATCCACTTAAGAGACACTCTTTCCTGCTGAGTGAATTAAAATCTGAAAAGTTGGTAGCTGCAAATTCAAATATTACAAGATTAGTAGAAGCAGCTTTCCCCCTTCCAGGGTTTAGCTTATATCTTTCACCATGGCAAGGTTTGAGTCGTCATGAGTCTGCTGTTTGTAGCTGTTTCAATCAAAAAATGCTGGAATTTGTGTGTTAGGTTTGAGTGTGTCTGTTGCTTCATCCTGCTCTAGGAACTGGAAGATGTGAACAAATGGGGCCTTCAGGTTTTCAGAGTAGCAGAGTTATCTGGAAACAGACCTTTGACAGTCATCATGCACACAATTTTTCAGGTAAGTAGCAGCAGCCATGCTGCTTTTTGCTTATCTTAGATATTTTTTCTGTGCTTTGTAATCTTAATTGCTTGTCTTTTCCTTTTCTAGGAACGGGACTTGTTGAAAACATTTAAGATTCCAGTAGACACTTTAATAACTTATTTGATGACCCTAGAAGACCATTACCATGCAGATGTGGCATATCACAATAACATACATGCTGCAGATGTTGTTCAGTCAACCCATGTCCTGCTATCAACCCCAGCATTAGAGGTAAACTGTGCTGAGGTGGGAAAGAGGCAGGCATGAGAGAAAGGGACACACTAAGACTCTTCTAAGCTAAATATTCAAGATCTTGATTTCTGCAATACTTGAAAATAAATCTTAACAGTTCTTTCATGAATTATGCTCTTTTAAAAATATTTTGTGAGGATCAAACCTTATTTACATGTACATATCGGGCAGATGTCACATCTTTTAAATCATGGTTTTATACTTGCAGATTTATACAGTCGTAACCTTTCTCATTGTAACACAATGCATAACTTGTTTCCACCATCCCATTATTAATACTACATCCTGTTCTGTCATTGTTTGTCACGTGGGATTCTCACTAACTACAGTGAGTGGAATTGCGTAGGAAAGATAGTTATAAAATGGGATTCCTTCAATAGGGCCATTTATTTTTTGTTGTTTTTTTTTTCCTTTTGTATATTCATTCTGGTCCTGAAAGGCTACTTTTTTTTTTTTTTCTCAGGCAGAGTGGAACATGTACTAACTTTTCACTGGAATAGCTAATTTTTTTTATAAATATTTCAAAACTGTTTGGAAAAAAAAAACGTTTTGTTCTTTTCTAAAGAATTTTGTTGTTGAAAATGCTTAAATCTCTGAAGTAGAAGTGGAAGAAATATTGAGATTAGTTTCCCTTTTTTAAAGCGCAATTCCGATCTTAGCGTAGCGGACGTTGATATATTGCAGTAAATTCTTGGAAAAAGGCAGATAAAGCAAGCAGTTGCAATTTTTGTAGTTCAAAAGGATTCGCCGCCATTTTGACTCTTTTTCGTAATGACCATCTTTCGTGTTACTGTATGCTTCTGCTTTACCTTCTTCTTAACAAGAGGCTTATAAGTGAACCTTAAGACTGTTGGCCGGTCTTCATTGACAAAGACTTGGGAATTCTTCTGAGAAAGTTTTTTTTTTTTTTTCCTCAAGAACGAAGAGCAGAGTGTGTTCTTACATCACCACTGGCTTCACCAAACAACTGAACTGGTTGTCAGTAGCATTTTTTGAATTTTTTTCCAGATCAACTGTTCTTCATGGCCTTGTTCCCAGCAGAGCTTTAGCCAGTAAAATAGCAATGTCTGGCCGGTGCCACTGCTGACCTATGCACTTCTGAGCTGTTCTTGATCACTTAGGAAGGCAATTAAATAATGTGGGTGCTTGTGGCGACAGGACTTGGTGACGTGCCAGGTCCACTGCAGTCCTCTCTCCCTATCTTCCTAATAATATCATATGGAAGAAAAATCAGTAAATGTTAAGTAAGATGCCTTGTAGTCTGTCACTGTTTCCTATAGTATCATTTAGGAGATGTGTGTCTTTCAAGTATACAACAATAAGTAGGAGTTAGGCTGAAATTTTTAACTTCAGTTTGTGCTATAGGTTAGAAAACTGTACTTATCTAATCTGTACTTAATGATGTAATAGAAGTGGATTTATTTACAGGCTGAAGCTGAAAAAACATCAGTTGTTACGGAATTTAGTGATGCTGTCAGTGTGAAGTAAGAATCATTTTACTTTGGCCACACTTGAAATATTTATGAAACTCTACATAATTGACAATTTGACAAAAGACTGTGATAGCCTAGGTGTAAAATCTTGAGATCTATGTGTAAAATCTCTTGAGATCCCTGATACATTTTGAATGTGTTTTCCTTGCTCAGACCTAGATTCGGAGTAGAGTCATTTTTATTGAAAACACTTTCATTGATTCATTCATGATTGTAATTTCTGTTTCATGATTTTCTAGGCAGTGTTCACTGATTTGGAAATTCTTGCAGCAATTTTTGCCAGTGCAATACATGATGTAGATCACCCTGGGGTTTCAAACCAGTTTCTTATCAACACAAGTAAGTTTGATGTTCTGTGGCTTTCTCAAAAATTTTCTGCAAGATCTGCACATAGCAACTGAAAAATGCACAGTTCATTCCCTGTTTACTTCTATCTTTACCTTTTCTCAGTAAATAGATAGGTGTTTGTATTTTAAACTGTATTTTAAGTTTTGCATTTCTTGTAACTTTAGAAATAATATACATAGTACCTTCTATAACGCTGGCACTGTTTCAAGGTATTGGATGTGGTTTCCTAGAAATTAGTTGGTTTACATTAAATAAATAAAGTTGTCGAGAAAAATGAAGAAGAATTAAATAAAAACAAACAAACAAAAAAGGAAGACAACATTTTATGGGCTTATATTGGAAGCATATATGATATGATCAAGAATAGTCATACATTTGTACGAAATTCAGAAATCAAGCTTCTTTTTAGCAAACAGACTGCCAGTCCCATCTCTGTGTCACCCTAGCTGCTGCCTCTTGGACTGAATTTTCTCATCAGCCTGTCCCTGCAGGCTATGTCAAACCTTTTTTTTTTTTTGTGAGTCTCTTGCTGACACTCCATGTGTGGAGGAGAAAACCCTAATAAAATGAGACCCTAATGTCATCTCCAAATTTGAAACCCAGTGTACTTGTTCGGCATTACTCAAGGCTATTCTCTGCAGCATTGCATGAATCCCTCCCCCCTCATTAATCTTCTACTAGAAGAAAAACAGCGTTAGCTTTGTTGAACGTGATCATGACACATTTACTGAATGGCTTGGTGCCCCAATGTAGCCTGCTTTGATTTCAGTGGCGTATGTTACTATTGTAAGTAAAATAAGCATGTTGTAGGTCAGTCCAAGTTCCATCATACAATGTTATTTCTTTTGCTGACCACTTCTTTTATGATAACTGACCCAGAAGTACAACAGTTGAAATAATACAATAGAATAATCCAAGCACAGAAGATGAAAAAGCTACAGAAGTGGAAACATACCTAGGGTTGTGTATTTGACCCATCTGGTGGCACATTTATAGATACTGTCATTCCTGCACTTGGGTGAATTTACTGCACTGGTGCTAAAATAGTATGACCCCAAATCAGCAGTATAGTTTGAAGAAGGGAGCTCCTCTTCTGACTCACTGCTGCTGTATACTCAAATAAGACCTCCACTCCAGTTTAGCCTGCATCTAATTTTATTTGCCTTAATGGGCTGAGGTCTGCCCTGTAGTGAAACTCGGTTTGATGACTCGCCTGCAAGGAGGATTGGGATTGAGTCTAGATTTCTGGTGCTTCATTGGTAATTAGTACAGTTCAGCAGCATGGTATAGGAAGGGACTGAATCCAGCTTTGTGCACAAAACAGTGTGTAATACCTAAATTCTTAAGAGTGGGCATATATAAGTAAAGTTTTTATTTGTTTGTTTAATCAGAAACTGAATATCAGGATATATTGGTGGCTCTGAGGTGCTACAGGGAGACTACTGGGTTGTTCAGGTTTAAGCAGGATGACTGGCTAGTTGAAGGAATCAGTAGTGATACGTAAAGCTTTTACTTTTCAGCAAACACTTGAAATTCAGTTAAGTTAGGAATGATTCTGATGCTGCTTATTTAGTGGCTTAGAGGAAAGGTATTGTTTTTCTCAATTCAGCTTTTAATAGAGAAGGCTTTCATGTCAATCAAGTAATATCGCTAACTGGAACGGCTCTTGCCAAGCTGAAAGAGACAAAGGGCTTTTATCTCTTTTGAGTTGTTCTGTGTACAGAGAAGAAACTGTAACAACAGCAGCAGAGATAAAAACCTTCTAATTTAGGTGTCTGAAATCCTGGATTTTCCTAACCTCTAGAAGATCATTTGCTTCCACCTATTTTTATTTTCCAGTGTAACTTACAATGTATTAACATTTCACTAAGAAGTATAAGAATACATTTTTCAAAAGCGTTACAATTACTTAAAGTATGTACACATTTGCCATATTTCAGCTTATTCTGTATAATTGCTCACATGTGATATTTCTGAGTATTATTTCATTATTTAAGGATTTAAAGTCTGTTTACACAGTTGTCTAAAAATCTGATCCCCCCCCCTTGGATGTTATTAAAGAACAAACAAATATGGATTGTATTAGCATCAGAGGAGATGCTTATTTGATCACTGTAACTCTGTCCTTCCAGGCAAATACTCTTGAAGCTTATAATGTGTTGCAAAGATTACCAAGGGGGAACTTCCTTCCATTTCCACCCCCGTTACAAAGTGCAGCACATTTTAGCTCTCTCTGTAGCTTCAGCCCTTCCACAGTGTTTTGGCAATGTTGGGTGTTTTGCAGTTGGGGCTCATCAGAAGGCTGTTTGAAAGGAAAATAAAATAGTGCCTGTCTTCTTTGTAAGGAAAATAACAAATAGGCAAGCTTTGTAAATGTTGTGTGAAAGATGAAAGAGCAATATTTGACAAACTTTGTTTTTCCTTTTGCTATTACGTTTTTTCTGCCATTGGGACAAGAAAAGGTAGAGGAGGGGTTTCCTGATTCAAAAGATCGATGTATTCAAGACAGCAGAGGAAGACAGCAGGAGAATAGATAATGAGACTAATGAAATCTGAAGAGTGGAGCTTTTATAGGCACCCCATTGAGCCAGAGGGATTTTAAAACAAAGCTGCTGTAAAAGCAGATGAAGAGGACAAGTAGTAGGATAGACTGATGTATGGTTAGTTTTAGGGTAGAACAGTTGTAATAAATAAAGTTAATAGCACACATGACAAGTGTGATTGCATAAAAATTATTTGCTTTTTTTTTTTATGACCGATTCATTTGCAAGCTGTGTCTTAAAACATATGCAAGCTGACTGTGTGGTATACCCAAGCAGAATCTAAAGCCATGCAGAGCTGGCTGTTCAGCAGGTCTGAGCAGACAAATACAGACTTTGCGTGTGTGCTTTAGCACAGGTGTTGCTAGGAAGGTGTATGTTATTCTCACAGCCAGATGGAGGGACCGAGTTAAGAATACTTCTTTTGGAGATGGCAGCATTATGGCACCAGGTGCAGACCATGCTTAAGTATAAGGCAGTAAGCAAGGGCACTGCTTGCATTTTCAAGCCACATGACCTCCCAAGAGAAAGACCAGAAGCATAACTGTTACCAGCCTCCTCTCAAATTTTCTAATTGTTGTGGACTAGTTGGCTAGGCATCTGAGTTCCTTAGCTAACTGCAGAAGGACATGGTTTGAAAACCAAGATGTGTGCTCTCTGCCTGACTTGCAGCAAAGCCTCAGCCGTGTGTTCCTACTGCGAGTGCTGGATAGCTGCAGCTTGACTTAAACAACAAAATTGTAGTAGATGTGATGGGAGGGAGGCATGAGGAAACATTGGAGTGTGTTTTAGTTTAGGTGTGTTTTTATGCATTTAATATTTTCAGTGTGATCTCATGCAGATATGAAAATGTATTCTGAAAAATACCTTCCTTGTGTTTTTCTAACTTGCCACTGCAAGTTAGAACATGCTTCACTGCAAAGCACTTTATTTTGCTGAACATGCTTTGCCTTGATTTGTTCAGATGTTCAGTCATGAATTCTGTAACTTTTGATACTGTGTGAACTAGAGGAACTCTGTTTCTGAAAGTTCATCTGTAAATCTTGTTATGAATGTCATGAATTTGAAAAATCTTATGGGATTTGCTAGAAGCTCAGACTTTAGTAATGTTCTGCCTTGCAATTGTTATTGCAGATTCTGAACTCGCCTTGATGTACAATGACTCATCAGTACTGGAGAATCATCACTTAGCTGTGGGCTTCAAGCTGCTGCAAGAAGAAAATTGTGAC
Organism: Phalacrocorax aristotelis; assembly: GCF_949628215.1. Taxonomy (NCBI): domain Eukaryota; kingdom Metazoa; phylum Chordata; class Aves; order Suliformes; family Phalacrocoracidae; genus Phalacrocorax; species Phalacrocorax aristotelis. Next base: position 61,279,002 of record NC_134311.1, read on the forward strand.
ATTTTCCAGAATTTGACCAAAAAACAGAGGCAATCGCTGAGGAAAATGGTCATTGACATTGTGAGTTCTGCTTGAGAGTCCCTCTTCCATAGTGCTAGCAAATGGACTAATAAAGCACAGAAGCATGTTATGATAAATTACATGTCATTATACCCATAACCAATGAAGTAAAAGTTTGAGGTTTTGTTGTTTCTTACTCAACATGAATAGTGGGTTCTTTCCAGTTTCAATAACCTTCTAATATCTTTTTAGATGATATACAATCCTGCTTCAGGCTGGTTTTGTACAAACATGTACAGCATTTCACCATCACAGTTCGATATTTGCCACTGAACTGATGATGAATTTAGGCTGATCAGATCATTCTGAACAATCATTTTGTCATATTCTTAAATTAACCAAAATGAAAACTTAGTATTTTGGACAGTAATGACATACAGGACTTAGACTTCTATATTGTATTCAGACTCAGGAGGTATGGGTTCCCCCCAGAACTGTTTGTTTATGTGTTCAAAAATTTTTTAAAAAATTCAGTATAATAATTTACATCATATTAATTTATTGCTTTGTTTCTTTCAAGGTGCTTGCAACAGACATGTCTAAGCATATGAATCTACTGGCTGATTTAAAAACTATGGTTGAAACCAAAAAAGTGACCAGTTCTGGGGTCCTACTTCTTGATAATTACTCAGACAGGATTCAGGTAAGAAAATTAACCTGCAAATGGTCACTTCCGTTAACTTACATTCTTAATAATATTGGCCTGCCCATTCTCCAGCATTCTCCAGCTGTCCATTCTCACACCATGACTCACTACCTTCCCTCTACTCGCTCTTAGGTTTCCTACCTGTGACGTATTCTGTTACGTACCGAGTGACTCTCTGAGAGAGTAACAAGGTACTAGAGTACTTCTGAACTAAACGAAGCTTTTGCCTTCCCTTCAAAATTATCAGCACCTGATTGGTCTTTCTGTCAAAGATTTTCTGTCCTTTATACAGGCAGAAGCAAGTAGTTCATGGCTATTACTGCAAGTGTGAAAAACAGTGAATCACATAAGTTTTTGCTGTTTAGAATAAATCTTGCACTGTATGTATTTTCAAGATTCTGTTTCACAGTCACCAAAAGCATAAATGGAAAAGGAGCTGGTTTTCTCCAGTGTAATAACACAACTGGTGTTCAATCTATTTTAGGTTCTTCAGAATATGGTGCACTGTGCAGATCTAAGCAATCCAACCAAGCCACTCCATCTCTACCGCCAATGGACTGACAGAATAATGGAAGAATTTTTCCGTCAGGGAGATCGGGAAAGAGAGAGGGGAATGGAGATAAGTCCTATGTGTGATAAGCACAATGCATCTGTAGAAAAATCACAGGTAATGGATTTAAGTAGGCAGTTAAATAACACAGTATGACATTTTAACAGAAAAGGATAGTCCATATCCATGTCTTGATTAATTCCTGAATGCAGTATTTCCCTTTTTTCCTCCTAGTTAATTAATTCAGCTCTTGAATAGTAAGTGAGGGGAGCTGAGATTTTTACTGTGAAAACGTATTGCGTGGCAGTGTGTTTCCTGAAGGGATTCCATCACTGTTGTGATCTGCAGTGAAGCATACACATCGAGAGAGAGTATTGTACGACTGTTTATTAGGGCTTCCTTCAAAAGCAGAATTAAATATAAAGCAGCTGTTTGGCTCATTAGATGCAGAGAAGTTGTTTGGAATGAACAGTTCATTTGAAAACAAATCCTTTCCAAGTCCTTATCAGTATCCTGAATCAGACTTTTGGAAAGTAAAAGACTCAATTTACTACATAAAACAGCATGGTTTGGTTTCGGCCACCTTTAAAGGTAGTGCATCTAATGTTTCTTACTGGCACTATATTTCTCATACTTTATGTGACTTATAGGCATAGTTGTTTATTTCTTTGTGAATAAGAGCACATCATGATTTTCTGTTATTTGAAACAGGTGGGTTTTATAGACTACATTGTTCATCCTCTGTGGGAGACGTGGGCAGATCTTGTTCACCCAGATGCCCAGGATATCTTGGATACACTGGAGGACAATCGAGAATGGTACCAGAGCACAATCCCTCAAAGTCCCTCTCCTGCACCTGATGACCAGGAGGAGGGTAGGCAGGGCCAAACCGAAAAATTCCAGTTTGAACTAACACTGGAGGAAGATGGTGAGTCAGACACTGAAAAGGACAGTGGAAGTCAGGTTGAAGAAGACACCAGCTGCAGTGACTCCAAGACTCTTTGCACCCAGGATTCAGAATCCACTGAAATTCCTCTTGATGAGCAAGTAGGGGAAGAAGTAGAAGAGGAGGAGAACCAGACAGAACCTTGTGTGGTAGAAGACCATTCTCGTGACACGTAACAATGGAGATGCAGTCTTTCTCTCTTGCTCTCTCCCATTCTTTTCCTCTTCTTCTCTCTGTGTTTTTGTTTTGTTTTGGTTTGGTTTTATTAGGGAATGGTTTCCAAAGTGTAAGTCACATGCTACAACCATAGTCACAACTTGCGAGGACGTTTGTTGATCAAAACTGACCTTGATGACTCAGTTTGGCACTCAGGAATATTGTAACCAGAATTTTCACCTTCACGGCATCAGAAAGGAGGGGGAGAACACCCATAAACTACATTTTAATAAGCTCTCCATTTGGCAGATTTGATTAAATAAAGCAAGTATTTTCAGAGGAGTACCACCTGCCAACCAAATTCTGGTATGCTTTGATAGTTTTTGAATTCATTGTATTTCACAAGCAAGGCATTGGATAATGTTCATCGTGGGAGGAAATAGAAAACAAACTGAGATTCCTACTGGAAAACAAATGCACATAAATGATGGGACACAACACAATTCTGTTACCAATAGGAAGATGAGCTGTGGAAATTGCATAATTTTCTAATTTCAAGTCTTCCTGATATGTGACTGAAAAAAGTGTAACCCAGTGGGTTGCACTAGCCTCTGCATTTTGTATAATATGTAAAAGAGAGATCTTTTGTAGAGCTTACTTTTATTATTAAATGTACTGAGGTATTATATTTAAAGAAAAACACTTTCAGACTTCATCTGCCACTGGTTATATTTTTTTTCCAAAGAGTAATTGCAAGTTTTCAGTACAAATCTGTGCTACACTGGATAATACTTCTAGGTTTTTTTTCCTTTCCTTCTCTTTTTTGCACCTTAGAATCTCATGTTAATATTGAGCTGTAAGAGCCTATGTTATATATTAGTGAGTTCCATTAATATCCTTCATGTTACATAAAAATCTTTCAGTATGATAGCTTTTTTGTTTGATTTTTTTTTTTATCACAATTTTCCCAGACTTATTAGAGGAACTTGTGTTGTGCTTTTGCCTTCATAGTGGCCTGATCCTGCCAATTCTGTCTTACTACAAGAAGTAAGGTCCCAGTTGGTTTCACTGCAACCACTAAGATACGGATTTGCAGGACTAGAGCCCATAATAAAGGTCATCTTAATACAAAAGCAGCTCTTCTGCTATACTAATAAAAATAATCCCTCTGAAACATGATTTCCAGACCATTTTTTGGCTGGGAGTTATAGACTGCTAAATCAAAACAGACAAATACAATATGTGGAATATTTGTTCTGGCGAAAAAAGCATTAGTGTAATATTTCCAATTTTGACTTGTTAATAACTTATCTGTGTCAGCTATCTAGTTAAACCATTTGCTAATCTGAGATGTGTACAACATAAAAATAATGATTAGCATTGTTTTTTTCATGTCTTTGTTGCAAGAGCCTTTTTATGTTTTCATGTAAATGAAATGCATCATGAGAGTTGTAGTTTACTCCACATTATTTCAGTCTTGGATCTTTTCATCCTTTATCCAGCTTGTGCTAAGGGGATACTAATTTTCAGTTTGGTACTGAAAGCTTCTGTAACTTGGAAAGTTAAAGGGAGGTAGGAGTTTGTATTTATCATTATCCAGTCCTGCCATTTGGTGACATGAAAGAAGAAGAAATTTTATTTCCTCCACTTTACTCTTCATTAAAATTTGTGGTTTTGAGCATAGAAGTTGGGAAATTGTTGCCTAGGGAAGCTAGCAGATTCCCACTCGGTAAAATTCTGGTAAAATGGCAATACCAAGATGATTTCTTAACAAAAGAAGACAGCAACAACCATTATTTCCCCTTTGGATTCATTTTGAGGTAATTTGCAGACATGAACAAAGGTGGATCTTTTACATATCTGAGACCTAGAATAAAAACTGTTTAAAAATGATTGGCTAATAGTTCAGCTTTTAAATGCATTTTACATCCTTCTATATCCAGGTTGTAGTTTTGTCCACCTTTAGCCCTCACAGGGCCCTAGCACAGAAGGTGCTGAAGGAGGAAAGAGAATGAAGACAACTCATGGGGGTTTTTTCAGTTTTTGACTCTTTTTATTATTCATCCTGAACCTGATTCATCTAAAAATCCTTTCAGTCCCCAAGAGTGCCTGGAGCCTTAATAATGGAAAAGCAATATAAGTTCCAAAATAAACCAATAGGGACCTGAAAAGGTTTTGTATCTGCACTAATGGAAGGTAAATGAAAAGAATAACAGCATATTGTGAGACCTACACCCATACACGTGGACAATCAAATAGTAGAAAATAATATAATTTCTTAGAGCTGGGGATACAATGCACTGTACAATCTTTTTTTCTTCTTTTGCCAAAGTGTGTTTAGCATTGCACACTGCTTTAAAACAATACAATTTGCAAGTGGCTTTATGTGTTCTAAATATTTTTGCTGTAAGAAAATACAGTGAGTAGGTATTGAGTGGGGAAAAAGATAATTCACCTTGCTTATAACAGTACAGTTTAGCTTGCAAGTTACTGTACTCAGTAATGCTGTATTTGAGCTATTAAATTGTTTTGTGTCGTTATTAAAAAAGATAATGAAAGAATACAGACAGAACAAATAGCATTCAGAAGTTTAAAAAACTTGAATGAAATGGATTTTACGGAAAGCTTTGACAGTTCTTTTCAAATGCATTATTTATTTTATTTGTGCCATGCATTTTTCTCACCAAATGACCTTACCTGTAATACAGTCTTGTTTGTCTCTGTTTACAACCATGTATTTATTGTAATGTACATACTGTAATGTTAATTGTAAATTATCAGTTCTTACTATAACATCATCCTTGTCAGGGTGGTGTTGCTATATTTGGAAACTCTTGGTGAGAGAATGATTATTGTGTATACATATTCCTTGTACTTTTTTTTTCTCCTGTAATATATTCTATGTCACCTTAGAGCTTGTTTATGGAAGATTCAAGAAGAGTATAAAATACGTAAAGATATATCAATAAAAAAAGCTGCAGGTCTTTGGTCCCAGGGCTGTGCCTTAACTTTAAACAATATTTTCTTGTTTTGCTGCATTTGAAAGTAAGGTAGCTGTGGGGCTAGGGCTGGGCATTTCTACCATATTTTTAGTTGCTAATTGATGGGGTTACTCGTACGAGCTAATATGCATGATACTGTAATGAGCTTCCATTCATGACCCTACTGGAAGTTCAAGCTTTTCCAGTCTTCTGGCAATATAATCGTATTGTGTCTCTGATTATCTTTTTACCGGCTATCATCAGGGATTATTGCAGCCATTTTTTGCTCATTAAAAAAACCTAATCCTGATGCTGTATTTCAGTACTGAATTGCACTGAAACAGCTTTGGAAAGCATATCTAATAAGCATTTGATTTTAGTGCATATTGGGAGATTGAATAATTTGAATTAAAAGGGTATAAATCATACACTTCTACAATCATTGTTTTTTTTAGTAGTACAAACTATCACTGTATAAACAGAATCCATGAAGTAGGAGAAAATACAGCTTTTAATCTTGGAAATGCTTTCCAACACCAATATTAGTGTTATAAGCAGCCGAAGTTTTATTTTATATTGATGTGTCTAAGGCTTTGTACAAGTAACGCACTAGATCTACAGGGGAGTGGTAAACCTTTAAATCTTTTAATAACACTAGTATTAGGTTTGCAGGTTGGACTGAGCAACTCTTGCTGTTTGACTTGTCACGTTTCTCTAGACTACTTACTGCTGATATCAGCGAATTTGCCAGAGCGAGGTAGATACCCCTCCTCCATTCCAGCTATGCCCAGCCCTTGTAGCATGTGACTTCTTTGTGAAAGGAGAGATTCTTTTTCAAGGAAAAACAGAGCCTCCTTTTTGACACGAACTGTAGATTTTAGCAGCCCTGGCCCAAAGTAAATCGATTGCTTTTGTTTTAAATGATATAAAAGGGACACTATAACAACAGAAATCCTGAACAATCTTTTTTTATTGCTTTAATTTGAATTTTCCTTTGGGGATGTCCTAAGAGTGGCAACTTGTGTGAACATTGCACATGACTATTCTTTCACTGGTTTCTTAGCCTCTCTTACAGCCTATGGGATAGTACTGTACATCAATACCTTCATATGAAATTTTATATGCAATGGAAATAAAAGCATGGGTTGATTCTGCCTAGTTACTGTATTTGATCTTCTTTTGCAAGCTTAATTTTTTTACATACATCCCATAATCATGACAGCTTAAGAAAAAGAATATTTCCAGAATAATTTGACTACTGTATTTTTGTCGTCATACTGTTTTGCATAGATAATAACAAATAAATGTGGGGGCAAATCAGAAAAGTCAATCAAATGTGGTGTTTCATAAAGAAGTCTAATATGCAAAGGTGTTCAATCTCAGTTTTCAGGAGGTTTTACCATTGGCTTCAGTGGCAAAAGCAGCCTATTCTGAGAGAATAAAACTTCAGCTTTAAAGAAACCAGAAGACTACAGATTGCCTAGAGGAGCAATATGCTGGATACCACAAAGGAAAATTAAAAAGAGTACCACAGTAAAATATTGACAAGACAATCTCGGCCCTAAGTGGATCATAAAAAGAAATAGTATTTTAAAATGAAAAGCATAAACGACAGCTCTTGACTTGAAGAAGAAATGTGGTCTTAATGCAGGTGCAGTTCCTGAAGTGGCTTTCATGGACCTCTCCTTGATAAGAGTGAGGGTTTTGTTGTTTCGGGGGTTGGTTGTTTGCTTAACTGAAAATAGGTTTTGATTGAATACAAAAAAATTCTATGTCGATTTTTTTTTTTTTTTTCCTTAAGTCTCCAATACTACTTGGGTTTGGGGTTAGTTTGCAAGGAGTACTGATCCTTAGGCCTCCTTTTTAATCACATCTTGGTGTCAGAAGAGGCTGGTAAAAGCTGTGCTGGGAAGATGAAGGATGCTGCACTGAGCATAGCGGGGTGGATAAACCACATGGTGGCTGTTGTTCTGGGCAGGCTCATCCTTGCACACTCCCAGTGGCCCTAATGGGAGAATGGTTTGCATACATCAAGGCTATTTTGAAGGGAAGCAGGAATCCCAAATTCTTGTGAGGAACTCAGGTTCCACAGCTGTGCCCATGGTGAGCCTCAAGCTGCCAGGATTAGCTCACTGCTTCCTATATCCTCTGACAGCACTTTGTCAGGCAGTCTCTGTGCTTGGCAACACTGCATCAGAATACGCAAGTGTCAGAGCAAAACCAAAATGGATTCCCTGTTTCACTGCAGCCAGCTGCTGCTATAGGAATTGAATGTATTTTTGAACAACTGACTCCTCTGTTTCCTAATGAGACAAATAGTCTGAATAGCTGGAGCGTTGTTTGATCTCTGTGCTGCAGTGAAAACAAGTCACAGCTGCTAGCGCACATAATGTTTACTGGGATGACGAGCCCAATTTCTCTACCAGCTGTGAATAATTTTGCTTAGTTTTTCCAGGAAAAAAAGTAAAACAACAAAAGAGTTCAAAGATGTTGTTAAAGCCTTTAGTTACTTCAATTTAGTTCAGCCTGCAGGGTAAAGAAAATCTCCAGTTTCCTCCTGTCAAACTGCTTGAGAAATATGCAAAAGTAATAAAGGGGGACAGGAGGTCCAAACAGAAATCAGAGTGACAAATTGAGGGCAAAACCTGGGCAGTGAGAAATATCCTCCAACTAAAATAATATCAGAGGCAATCCCATGGCTTGGGTAGGGACATTAGAACTGAGTTTGATTTTGATTCTGTTTCAGTTCCCCAGGTACAAAGCTGTGGGTTTTTTTCTTCTCACAAAGCAAATATTTTTAGGTCCTTGGAGTTATTGTGGTAGTAAGAGCTACATATGTATTTATGATGGACTCTTGGAAAATAAAAAATTGTTTGATACAAGGCAGACTTTAGCACAGCTTTAAAGACTGAAAATGTGTGATTACTAACTCTACTAAACAAGCCCTTAGCATGGGGGTAGGAGGATGATGATGGCATCATACCTGGGTAAACAGCCCTTAGTGAGAGGGTGAAGATACAGGACGTGTGGACCCAGATAGCATTAACTGTCTAGTGCTGATGAGCTGCGCAGACGCAAGCGCAGATCAGAAACTCAGCAGTCGCATTGCATGGTTACCTCCAAACATTGAACTTCTCACTCGCACTAGCTTTTACCCTGTCCTCCTCCAGCATCCATGGAGTTCAGGTGCCTACGCTATCAGCATTTCTAATATGCTGCAGAGACCATTGTTTATCTGAAGAAGGCTGGAAAAGAAAATACAGGTTATGTAGCATGTAGTAATCAATGTACAGTTGGCAAGCCTGTTATACATATATAGGACTTGGCCTATGGCAGATGCATGTGAGCCATCATTACTGGGGCTACACAGAAACAGTTAAAGGTGGCTTAAAAGCTTCCATACCTTCTGATAGCTGAAACTCTTCAGAAAACTAATACTCCAAGTCTCTTATTAGCGAAAGTTTTCAAAACCTTGACTGACCGCAGCATTGACCAAACTAAGAGCTGTGCATGGCCCATCGCAGATGGTGGCTAGGGGCTTACATTGGCTGTCCTGACCACAGCCAGGGGGACACATCCTAAACTGTGGTGCTGGTCAAAGCCTGATACAAAGCCTACTTGATACAAGGGATCACTTGTATGCAGAGATGCTGTGCAGTGCCCCTCTGATGAAAAGAGCAGCACCAGCTGATGTAGAGCTGCCTTTATAATCCGTCTGGCTGTGGACCTCTGCCAGCACCTCGGTTTCTTACAGAGACCCACATAGAGCAGTTCTTCATTTTAGGATATTTTCCATGATGTGGAAAGAGAACAGAAGCACTCCGTGGAGTTTTAAAATTGTATGTGTTTATTTATTGTGCATACTACGAAGAAAAGCTTGCAGCAAATGAAGAAGCAGCCTTAGCCCTGCTTCAAAGGAATTTTGCTTGCTCTCTCACATTCTCTCCCTCTCATTCCCTCCCATAAGCTGAGGTAGTATGTCTCTAATAACTGCATGCAGGTGGGGATGAAGAATGTGGGACACATTTATCAGGTGAGAGGCTAGCAACGAATCACTGATACAGCATGTGTGCGATGATTTTGTGCCGACAGTAGCTGCAGAACAATGTCCCTTACAAAGCTATGCCTGTAAAGGGCTAATAAAAAAGCTTGAGAAGCAGTAAAGGGAAGCCTATTTAAACAATCTTTAGTATTGCTAAGGATGTTATTGGAATCAGTGTTCAGGTTTGGTACTGATGCCTGGAGATGCAGTTTGGGGAGGAAAAAAAATGCAATGGAAAAATAAGTTAACAACCTGGAATCTTGCTGTCTAGTGGGATTCAAGGAGTATGAACTATTTATGTTACCCAAGAGAAGGTTAAGATACGCTTGATCATGTGAGGACAGAAATGTGATAGCCTCTCATCCCATCTTTTTGTCTAGCAGGCAAAGCCAGCTGCCAGCAAGGGAGCCAGATCACTGGAAGCTGACATGTTCATGCTACAGGACAAGCAGCTGCATCAGCTGGTTTCCTTCACTCTTTGTGCTTGCCTGGGGACCTCTCTGGGGCCCAGAACTTGGGGAAACGTCACTGTAACAAGTGAGCAACGTGCTGTGTGTGCTGGGAGCTATACACACTTAGTGCTTAGTGCCACAGGTCCTACCCTTAAAATTATTTAATTATATGTGCAGTTCAGTTTGGTTTAGCTTTGCCTGAGAATGGGCTGGTCCCTTGTGCGAATGATGGGGAGTGGGGCAGGGACAGAAGGAGAGGGAAGTGCTCTTTGGATGGGTTTTTTCTATTGCAGAATTTTCAAAACATAAAGCCCTAGGGCTATTGCAAAATACCAAAGTATTTTTTTGGCAGGCAGAAAGCTTTCTGTCTCTATTTATAATAACAGCTTCCAGTCTCAGCTGAAATTCTCACTTAACCTTCTGAATTGTTCGGCTCTTTCCCCATGCACTTGTAGGAGGGAAAGGACACCTCTGGATTTAGGGGTGCTGGCAGTCATGTTCCATCTAATGCCAGTGTGGAGTCCTGGGCTTGTGAGCCACGTGGGGAAGGGAGATGGGGCTGCAGCACTTGGAATATGGCATTGTGCTGTTCATGGCAGCAGTGGTGTGTCACACTGTGTTAGCAGCACAGCATTGGCCCTGTTTTCCTCAGCTGAACTGATACAGCTGGGTGTAACTGCACATGTGCCACCCCTCATTTTTTTAATGAGCAGACCCCCCATCAGCCAGGCTGCCAGCGGGTCAGGGCATCCAAAAAGACCAGGCTGGCCTGCTTCTTTCTCTTACCCAAACAATTGTTTGGATTGTCTTCTCCCATCACCAGGTAGCTGAGTTTGACAGGGTTGGTTCACTGCGTCGGTAAACATGGCTTTGTCAAGCTAGGGGATAAGATGCCTCTGTCGTAGGAAGGGATGGGTGCAGCTCATGGACGCAGGCTCGTGCTTTCTGCTCTTGCAGAATGACTAAGCTGTGTGGACAGATGTGAGTGTGCCCATTTCAGATGTGTCTCCTTCCCTTCCACGTACATCAACTAACATTGCACTTGGATGGCACCACAATGTCCTGGAGCTTGTGCTTCATGCACCACTCTTCCCCCATCCCTAAGGATGGCAGTTACATCTCTTATTCAGGAGCTGTGAAACCTCACTCATGTGCTTAGACACTCACCAGTCAACAACTGGAGGATGACCTGGCCCCTTGCCTCAGTTTCTCACTCTCTGGGTGACACCATTCCAAAATCCCCACAGGAAGGACCACTGCGCTGTCAGTGCTGCAAGAAACTCTCCCTGGCTGGAGAAGAAAGTTTTGCAGTTTGTCCAGAGGTGGGCCAGAGCACTGTGCTAATCTGTGGGATGATGCATGGCATGATGGAATCCCACCTCGCATGCTCCCAGGGGCTTCTTTTGAGTGGGAGATGAACATTCACTGTAAGACAAACGCACATTTCTGTGAGTCGCAGAGCTTACAAGGCTGGTTTTCTCCTGCTCTGCTGTTTTTTCTGAAGTCAAAAGGTCCTGGCAGAGCCTACCCTTGTACGGGTAGATACATGTATGGGGTTCTTCTCCTCCAGCTGGCCGTTTATTTTCATGAAACTATTAGAAATTTAGGCCCTTAAATGTGGTAAAATTTGGCTAGGCATTCAAAACTTAGAGGACAGCCATGTAGGGAGCTTGTGATGGTGCATGGGCTGTGTTTCCTGGCAGTGTTGTGGACAGGGACTCCACTGCTTAAAATTAGCAGCTGTCTCCTGGACCCCAGAGGAAAGAGCTGCTTTGCTGGAGGCATCATTTCCCTAGCAAGTACTGTCCATTAAAGAAGAATGATAGTTTCCAGTGCATCCCAAATATGAAGGGAGCAGCAGATGCCACCCTTGGGAGGCTCTGCTTCCAAACCTTCAGCACCAGGTGAGGGAGCAGCAGATGCCACCCTTGGGAGGCTCTGCTTCCAAACCTTCAGCACCAGGTGACTGTGGGAGGGGGCAAAGCACTGTTGGGAGAGGTGCTGGGCAGTGAAAGTCACCCTCTGGTACACTTCCATGTAATTAAACAAGTTAGTGTCTGTAGGTAGAAGGAGCAGGCTTAGGATACAGCAGGTGTCAGCTAGTGTGTTTTTTCAGAAGAGTATATCTGTAATGCCTCCAGTTTTACTGAAAGTTACTCATATAAACTAGCCTCAGATGCAGTTACCTAATAAGAGCTCATTGAGACCTATCAAAAATCGTCTGTTTGGGATTGCCCAGAAGTTGAGTATGACACTCTCAAGGAAACACACAAGTGAGGAAAGGGAATGGGGAAATGTTTCAAGGAAATTTAGAGAAAAACAGGGAAAAGAAATATGAAAATAAGATTATTGTCATCTGGCCCAGGGTTTTCACACTTAGCAGAGATACAATCTCCTGCTGTGTCCTCTGATCTCCACAGTCCCTCAGTGTTGTAGGCACCTGGGCCTTCATGCTGAAAAGCTGTGGAGGGGCTGAGGTGAGACTGAGGGCAGAGAGGGAGAAACAGGAGGAAACCAAGGAACAAAGCCTTACTCAAGAAATGCCTCAACCACAGACACTCTGCTGCTCTGGAAAGGATTAAAGAGCTACAAATATCAACCAGAAAAATCCACTGTGACCTGAGGCTGTAAAGTACTGGTGTTCTGGCCTGCACAGTTTTCTCCTGCTCAAGCACTGCTGCAGCAGACTTGCCCGGGCTCAGCTAGAGTAGCTGCTCATTCCTAAACGCAGTGTATATCCCTTGGTGCAAGCTGCTCTGAAGTCATCAGAAGGATGGGTCCTCCTGAAAACTGCCAGTGGCCTGAGGCTGAAATGCACCCCCAAATGTATCCCAGGTGGTGCCAGCAGCAGCTGCGGTGGGAGGGAAACCTGCTGGTCTATTGAGGGTTGCCCTGCAGCATCGCTGCCCCCGCTGCCCTCACTGCCCCCTCGCTTGGAGCTCGCCAGCATTGGATGGAGTGGTCTGTAAATTTAAAGGGTCTTTAAATCCTACTTCCCAAAATGGGAGTGGGGTGCTCTGCTGTTTGCGGTGAACTACAGCCTCTGACCTACACCGCTCAACAGCACAGCAAGTCCAGAGCATATGTGGTGCCAGGCATTGGCCTCAGAAGGGCTATGGGAGCTGTGTGGTGGGAGCCATGAGACCCAGGCTGGCTCCTAGAGCCCTCCTTCACAGTCAGTAATTACTATTAATGAACACCATTAGTTTCCAAACGATTTATCCGTTAGACTCCCCAAGCTGCAAAAGCCTTCAGCAGCATGACTTGTAACTGAACTGGTCACGGTTTGTTTTTTTTTTCCCCTGCAGGTAGGCAAAGCAACTCACAAACTTATGATTTATTAGAAGTATTTGGTAACATTGTCCCTTTTTTCCCCACCAAAATTCACTGCAATCCCCACTTGCATAAATATTAATACCTGCTGGCACTTCTTCTTGGCCCACAGCTGTCCAGAGAGACTAATAGGATGTCCTTTTAAAATATGTTGTTGCAGATCCCACTCAGCCCTCACGTCTGACTCAGGTGGCCTCAAGCCTCAGGCCTTTTGCTTTACTGGGTTTGCCAGTCCCGGTGCTCTGCCAGCCAGTGGTGAGGCCCCTGCACTGTTTCCCGGTGGGACAACTGCAGCGGCAGTGCTCATCTGTTCCAGATGGGCTGTTTGCACAAGCTGCCAGGTGTCCAGGTGTGAGGAAGGGTGGGCAGCGATGCAGAATGTTTCTTTGGCAGGTTGATACGCTGGCGAAATCCTCAGGGCTTTGTGCTTGGTGAGCGATGAAAATCACAACTGGTAATGCTGTGCAGGGATGAGTGGGGTGTGGCATGGTGAGCAGGGTGAGGTTTTGGGCTACCTGTACTCTTGCTTACCCACAACCAACTTTAAAAGCCTGGAGGTTTATTTTAGATACGTTTGGGTAATTTTCTACTGCCTCTCTGCAGAGTCTTGCAGCCCTCCTTGTAGTCACAGCCCTCGCTGGAAGCACTAATGGTGACTTTTTTCCTGGGGAACAGATGCTAAGGTTTGACTCCTTTTACCAAAAGCTATCTTCATGGTGGTACCCAATCTTTCATCTGCTGTATGGATTCAAAAACAGAGATAAAATCTCAGTGCCTCTCCTTCCCCTCCCAGTTGCTACCCAGTAGCAGGCAGTGAGTACCCACCGCTTTCTGGGGACAGGTCATGAACCCGTGGGCACCCTCGCTGCCAGGGTGCTGCTGGCTGCACTGCAATCCTGGGCTGCACAACCTGCTGCCATGCTGCTGGTGCAGCGCCACAGAGGAATGGCTTGGCCGATCACCAGCTGCTGTGACGGTATTTTGTGTGTTCATGGCAGGTGGGAAATGCTGCTTTGGGCACACAGTAATCTCTACAATTCATTCCAGTATAGAGAAGCCCATTATTGTGAAAAATAGATCATAGGTGAAAAAAACCCCTTTGAAACAAATTTCATACCCAAAACTCCATATTGCATTTCAGGTGTCGCTGTGGGGCTGGTCTGTATGTGGCCTGACGGTATCATATACAGGCCACTCTGCCTCTCATAAATCAAAATTTCCTCTAACGGGAGAGTTTTGCCCCTGATTTAAAAAAAGGGAAGGGAAGGGGGATTTAATTATGGGTCACTGGAAATGCAGTGAATTACTCTGAAAGCATTAGCGAGAGTGGGTATGAATCACTCCTTTCTCCTTTGTGCTGCTTCAGCTGAACTTCTCTTGTGTTCAGCTTCATTAATAATTAATATGGGGAAGCGGGGCTCGGCCACATTGTCTTCTGTCACAGCCAAATGGGAGAGCACGTCTGCAGATCTGCACAGCTGCTCTTATGCCAAAGATCTGGAAAGGACAGCTGGGTGTGTAAGAGAAGTAAAAAAAATCTGTGCCTTTTGCTGTAGCTGACAGTGATAGGTGAGAAAAGGTGAGCCTACCACCCAAGGTGAAATGAAGGTTCCCCAGGAGGAGGAAACAAGCACACAATAGAAAAGATGATATATGCAGCAAGGCTCACACAGCAACGTAACCACGCTTGTTAGAGGAGAGGTAAGCACAGGGCCTCTGATGATCCCTTATTAACAGCTAAAAAAGCCTGAACTTTTTCAGGAGTGGGCATCTGAGCACAGAGGGTGATGGTTGATGGAGAGATGCTGGGAGCACCCTTAGGGTAGGGGTAAAGCTCTGCATCCAGCAGGTGTTGAGAGAGAAGGGCCACAACTTGCTCACAAGGCAAGGGAGAGACCTCCTGCTCTCATGGTCCTGGGATGTGCATGGAAAAAATCCTTTGAGGAATGTCTACAGGACAGCTTGTGTAGAGTAAATCAGTCCCTGACAAACAGCAGCAGTGAACAGCTTAACTGTGTGCATGGCAGATTGGGATCCTGTTTTACTCCACCTACAATGTATTTTATTATCTCTTCTCACCAAGATGAAGTAGCAACTTCTTCCAACACAGAGGGAAGTTAAAGTCTGCTTACTCTGAGCAATTGTCCATATCAAGCTGGTGGGTTGGTGTTTGACATCAGCTAACAAGCTTTAGTTCAGCATGGAGTTTGTTGTTGTCGTGGTTTAGCCCCATTCAGCAACCAAGCACCACACAGTCGCTCGCTTAGTCCCCCCTGGTGGGACGGGGGAGAGAATCAGAAGAGTAAAAGTGAGGCAACTCATGGGTTGAGATAAAGATAGTTTAACAGGTAAAGCAAAAGCTGCGCGTGGAAGCAAAGCAAAACAAGGAATTCCTTCACTGCTTCCCACGGGCAGGCAGGTGTTCAGCCATCTCCAGGGAAGCAGGGCTCCATCACGCGCAACGGTTACTTGGGAGGACAAATGCCATCACTCCAAACATCCCCCCCTTCCTTCTTCTTCCCCCAGCTTTATATACTGAGCATGACATCATATGGTATGGAATATCCCTTTGGCCAGTTTGGGTCAGCTGTCCTGGCTGTGTCCCCTCCCGCCTTCTTGTGCACCCGGCAGAGCCTGGGGAGTTGAAAAAGTCCTTGACCAGTGTAAGCGCTACTTAGCAACAGCCAAAACATCTCCACATTATCACCACTGTTTCCAGCAAAAAACCCAAAACATAGCCCCATACAAGCTACCACGAAGAAATTTAACTCTATCCCAGCTGAAACCAGGACAGTTGTACATGTCTGTGAGTTAAGGCTTTCCAAAAAGCTTTAACAGTACTCTCACTATTTCCTAGTAAGCTTTTGAAACTAGAACCTTAGGAAAGCTTATTATGTTTCTATCAGTGAAAGACATAAGAAATAATCTAGGCTTGGTGTGAAAAGCATATATATGTATATATATACTTCCCTTTTTTACTTGTTGAGAAGGGGAAGCTCTGTGTGGGTGTGTGGGTCAACATGTTTCTCTTGCGGAGTAGTTGCACTAAGCAGAAAACAGCTGCACCGCACAGCTCATTAGTGCCCAGGCTAGCCAGGCTACCTGGAGCGATTCAAGCACTTACCAGGAGTGAACATCTGGTTGGGCTGCCTATAAGAAAGGACCTTCCTTGAAAAAAAGTGTCAACAGGAAGAAACATATGAATATTGATTGACAGCTTCAATGAGAGGCCTTCAGGCTTTGGCTAAACGCACCTCTGTAAGCCATACAAGCTATGGTGGGTGACTATGCACTGCCGTGGCTGGTATCACCCCTCCTGCTCTGCTGCGAAGGAGCGAGCTGGCCAGGGAGTCACAGAGGCTTGCAGAGTCTGGCTGTGCAGAGTGAGTGGTAAATACTGCCTCATATTTCTCTTTCTTTCTTTTTTTTTTTTCAATTTAAACTAAGAGGATAAAGCAGACTTTCCGATGTTTATGTCTGGTTTTCGTTCATGGCAAAGTCATTGGCAGTAAGTTTTGATAGGGCCATCTTAAAAAGTACCAAATGAGTCAAAAGATGAAAGATAGTTAATCATATGTTCGTCTGCCACGGTCAATAATTTTCTTGGATGTCAATGGAGACCCTGTGCAAGTTTGGAGCTTGCTGCAACAGTTGTGGTAAAGGCACTGACACCGCTCTACCACCCCTCTCCTGGCACTCACTGCCAGCATTGCTGCCCAAAGCTCTTACTCCAACCCTCTTCAGCTCAAATAATGCACATTAGCCACAGCACTTTAAACAACAGAGTACTTCTTTTGTACCACCAAGCCTAACCTTTGGGCAAAGTATGAAGGGCTGTCATTGTGGCTGTGTTAGCAGCATATTAATTTTGCTAGCTTCCACACCCTCACCCCCAAACATGTCACCTCCAATCTTTACTCCTTTTCCTGTTGGGCACTGAGAAAGGGATTAAATATCAGGTCCCCTTTCGGTAGCTAGGCTGCAACAAAATCCCTTCCCCCAAGCAGCACTCAGCCTCTGGGACGAGGGAAGGGGTTGGAAGAGGTTGCAGAGCTGGAGGGGTTGGAGACCATCAGCCTGCCCCCCCTTGCAAACTCGCTTCTCTCACAGCTCTGCCAAACTAAGCCACTGGTCAACTACATTTTAACTGCAGTTCATCACATTTGTCACATTTCATTATCACTTCTCACACCTTTCCTCTGAGTTACTTCCCATACTCCCACAATTTTGCTGCACATGTTGGGGTTTTCCGTGTTGGCTGGGGCATTCAATCGCTGTCAATTTCCCTGGCCACAAGGTTTCTTTCTTTGTACTTTGTATGTCATCACCTTATACTCTCGCACCTTCCGCTTCCTTCGTTAAGCACTGCAAAGGATGTTTTTGCTGTTGCTAGGACAGAGCAACTCACCTCTTCCATATTATGTTGTTTGGAATGGATATCTATAGCGAGTGCTATAGGTAAATAGATACATAACAGGCAAACATTTTCCTTGTGGCACTGAGTTTCCCAGAAACATCCTCCTCAGACATTCCTTCCTGGTAAACATCATTCAACATCATTCAAGAGCGAGTATTTTCAGCCATAAATGTTGATTGATGCTTTGATGCTGCATTAGAAATAAACTCTTGCAGTATTTATGCAAAAGGATTTTGGCCCCATTCTCCCATCAGAGCATAAGCAAGCTCAGTTCAAGTACCAGAAGGTGCAAGGTTCCCTCTGGTGACTCTGGATGAAGCAGATATTGAGTGTGTGGGATCCCTGACCTGCCTGCTGTACCCCTCGGGGAGATACCTCTCCCACAGCACAGTCCCCCACAGGGAACATTGCCCTTGACTCAACCATTGCAACGCAAAGCCCAGCATCACCGATGACACTGCCACCGAAGGTGGATTTGTGCAAAGATGTGGAAACATGCGCTGAAACAACAAATGTTTGGGTGCCTGTTCCCTTCCCCTGTCTCTGCAGAGGAAAGAGTCAGGCAACTTCTCAAACAGCAGAGATTATGCTCATAAGAGAGATAGAAGCCAGCCCAGTGTAAATGGTATGCTCTCTCCTACCTACCCAGTTTGGTGTAGCTGTGTTCACATTGATGCTATCCACATCTCTGTACGGATGGAGTGGGATGGTTCATGTCCATGCACACAGGCTCTCTGCTGTTCACTGACTGTGGGGCTGTGATCTGTCACTACAAGGATGACACCTTGCTCTGAAGCACCCAGCAGCCTTCTCTGCTGCCTGGAGAACTGCAACCAGAACAAAAACTATAGAGAGAAAAAGATGAGCTGGTCTTGGTAGATGTCATCGTAGGAGAAAGGTTTTAAAAATAAAAAAAGGAAAATACAGCCCAAGTGTCCAGGTGTAACTGTTGGGTGGCTCAAGGAGGCCCAGCAGTGTCAAAACCTGTCAAAGCTGGTTCTTAGTGCAGAAAAAGCTAGAGATCCACTTGGAAAGGGTTGAAACCTGGGCTCAAGCCCATATTTTGAGCTGCATCTGTTCAGTGGGGGCAAAAGCATCTGCTGCCTTTATTAAAGCTCTTTGCATATGCTTGGAAGAGGTACAGGGTAGAGCAGTGCCCAGGCCAGGCAGAGTTTTACCGTTAACTGCAAACACACCTCTTAAATCTAAGGTTATGTAATTCGAACCATGCTCTGAAGCTCTGCTTGATCCTACCTCTCCTCACACTGTATTTGGAGAGATATCCCCAACCAGAAGGGGGTTGAGTGGCATATATTGGGAAAACAAGAGGTGTTCACGCTGCCACCGTTCCTTGCTGCAGGCTGTCTGGGTGAGAGTGCTGTGCCTGACCCTGCTGGCACCAGGTATGTAGTCATGAAGGCAGGTGTGGTGTCCCTAGAATTGCTGGGGAGGGAAGGTGCTGTCTACAGGCAGTCAGATCCAGGTGCACCCTCTGGCCTGGCAAAATGCTCCATGAACTGGGTCTGAGTAAGTAATTTCACGTGGGCGCCAAGATGAAACATAGATGGGTCCAACTGGATAACTGCAGAGATCACAAGAGCATTTCAAACAGAAGGTGGAGGCCCAGGACACTGGCTGGCCTGGAAGCAGGACAGTAGGCTCTGACAGGAGTCTCTGTCTGCATTGCAAGGGGAGAGGCCCTACAAGGCACTGGAGAAATGAAAGAGAGAGAAGGGCTGTGCTGTGCAAGCTGGCTTCCTCCAGCTCCTGGAGACAGCCCAGGGCTTTGCGCTATCTCATGAGGGGATATCCCAACCAAAGGAATTTTCTCTGCAGCCTGGGTTCCCCCCGGACCATGGAAAAACATGTGCTAGTGGCCAAATTATGGCTGGGTGCCTTAGTGCTAGTCCTGGATATCCTCCCAGTATTTAATTAGAGACAGTAATGAAAATAGCATGCTGTTCTCTGCTGCTGAAATGGGCAGGGAGCTGCTGAGCCAGCAAAGATCACACCACCAGGTCTCCAGGATGCTCATGACTCACTCTGCAGCAAAACACCTGACACAGAGCAAGACACTTCTTGGGAAATCCCATCTGTGTCTGAAGGGATTCCTCATCCCAAGCTGGAGAAAAAAGCAAAAGGGAGGCAGGGGGAAGAAAAGCCAGTCATAAGTCCTATTTTCCTTTAGGGATGTAGAAAAGCAGTGACTGCAAGGCAGTTCTCCACACAGCCTGTGCCAGCTACTGCCCTAATAAACCAGTTTGCTGACCTAGATCAGAGTCCACTTATTAGGATGCGAATTCTGCAGCATGGACCATTGCACAAAGTCTTTGAGGGCACGTGTGTGCAGTGAGCCACAGCTACGCCTTTTCAGGTGCTCCTCCCAGGGCAATGCACACTCTGACATCTGCCCTTCTGTGTTATGGGTGCAGCCATACAGACCTGCAGTTAGGGCACATGTCTCAGGGCCCCACCATTTCAGGGAACTGCCCTCTCTGCTCTGTACTGAGCCCTGGCAGCAAGCATACCTTTCTCTAGGTACTGAATGCCTTGCGGAAAACTCACCTCAACAAGCGAGGGAAGCAGATTGTGAATGAAGCAGTGCGGATCCCACGCTGACAGCCAACCCCAGGTGGATTCAGCCTTGACAAATTCCCAATGTCACTTGCGTGACACATAAAATCCAATGAACGAATATGCTACCTGAACCAGGGATGTACAAAAGCACAGCCGCGCTGCCTGAGTCACCTGTTATTCCTGCCTCCATAAGTCCCCTGATACACTGGTGGCATGCTAATGCCAAACTATGTGAAGCAATGACTGATACCTCCCACCCTCTTTTCTCACCTATATCTTCCGGGCAGGTATACGTATCTTGACAAGAAAGGGGGACATGAAGGGAGGCTTATGAAGTGATGGGTTTTTATAGGGAGGAAAAAATAAGGTAATGATCAGTTTTCTGCTTTCTCACTGTGACATCTGACGATGCAGGTACCTGTGAATAGAAGTGGCAGTGGCAGGGCAGGGCAAGCATGGATAGCTTCATTAGCCTTCACTGGGTCATGCTGGGCTCTTGGACGAATGTGTGCAATGTCCATTAAAGCAGCAGGAGCTGTGCCAAGCTGTTCAAGGCAGAATTACAACACCGTCTTGCTCCATTTTTCTGCAGCATTGGGTCATCAGTCTGACCATGGCAGAGCTTAACCCTGGGTTGCTCATGTCCAGGCCACTTGGTGCTGGCCAGACCAAACTCCCTCATGCTGTGAGAAAAAGCTTACTCCTAAGGTGTTAGCCTTCTGAACTAATGCCTGTTTACCAGCTTCACAAACCCTTTTCTCACAACAGCCTCAAACTTTACGTCCTGTAGCAGTGCTGCATCTTGACCCAGGCTTTTCATTCAGCCACACAGAGGACATCCTGTTATGAAAGTAAAAACAGCCAGTTGCTGTTTTGTTTACAACTTACAGCATGTGAATGTTCTGGGGAGAGAGGGAAGAGGAAATGGAATCAGGATAACATGTAGCTCTAAGTCTCTGCTCCTTGAATGGCTCGGTGCTATGAACAAGCATAAACAAGCAGATGTTTTGGCTTGATGTTTTGGCTTCATTTTCCTCAATACCCTGCAAAAGCTTGACCTCTGTGGCTTAGCCTGCACCCTGTCCCCCACCCAGCACATTTAGGATGTTGGGAACAGAATGGGGAGCTGAAGCTGATGTCTTTATCGTGTTTCCAAGGAGACCACATTTAGGGCTGAATCCATGCTGTGACCTGGCAGGACCACTAAACCACCTTGTGCGCAGTGGCTTCACTTCTGATTGATATCAAAGATGAGTGTGATTCTTCCCCAAAAATCAATACAGACTACTAAGCTGTTCAAAACACTCCTTAAAAGTAGGACCTAAGTGGAGCACTGGTCTTCCTAGATCGCCCATGCGGTGCAAATTTCATCAAGCTGTCTTGTAACTAGAATCATAAATGTGCCTTGGAAATTTGGGCTCCTAATGGAAATAACAGGAACTAGAGAGTGAATATTATAATGTGAGCTCATTGCCTCTGTTGAATCACCTCCAACACAACCAGCATCACGTTGCATTACAGCATGTCAGTGCCACCTGATCCTAACCTAATTTGGTCAATTTGAAGTAAAAAAAATCTGGCTATGCAGACCTCAGGGGGCATGCGTAGAAACAATTATATGCCTAAAGGGTGTTTCTTCTTCTGTCTGATGATATGCAGACCTCATTAGAAACATGGAGAGGTTTAAATGCCTGCTGTGGAAGACTGGTTGACGGTTGTCTGCAGGAAGCTGACAGCAGTAAATTCATTCATGAAAATTTTTTATCTAAGTACTGAAAACGTGTGCTCTAACAAGTCACCATGTGAAAATAAGCTGAAAGCCAAAAGTATTTCACAGAATGGTAGAACAAAACTGCACATTTGTGGGCATGTGAGGTTTTTTTTTTTTTTCTTCTTTCCCTTCCACCCCGATAACTCCAGCTTTTAGCAGCTCCTGCATAGGAAAACATGTGAGGCTTTCCAGCCTGGCAGGCAGCAGTTGGAAGCTGGGCACATTGCCCTGAGATCTGACTCGTGCTTCCAGAGGTACTGCTTGAAGTTGTCAGCATGAAGGAAAATAAAATAGCCCTGAGCCATGGTCATGTGTGCTTGCACTCTTTAAACCAGGCTGCACTGCTCCAGGAACGTGCAGCATTTTTGGACTGATTGAGAATGATAGCATCAGGGGAAATGATTCAGGGGTTTTAAGACTGTTTCTTCATATCCTTGTCTTATGTCTTTGAAGTGTGGTTTTTGGAGAGCATGGCTGAATGACAGGTGACTCATAAATGCCTATTTTAGAGATGGGCTCTAGATAGCATGTCGTATACAAACCAGACAAGGTGTGAATCCACTGGTGAAAGCCAGTGACATGAGCTGGTGTGGAAAAAACCATCAGTCCTGGTGACAGAAACACTATAGATACCGATAGTGGAGGCAGGAATTCTTTGTGGTTCTGACTTCAGAGTCATTCAGCTGAGAAGAGCCAAAATCCCCAGCTCCCTCCTCATTTACTTATCCACACACAGATTTTGAGGATTGCAGAGTCATTAGATCATGTAACATGACCTTTTCAGCTCTTGGAATTGCACGTAGTTACTCAAAGCAGTGTTTGACTAAAAAACCCATATCTTCCAGTATGATATTTAAGTAGCTGGAAATTTTTCTTTTACTATCTTATGTCAGA
Source organism: Phalacrocorax aristotelis (assembly GCF_949628215.1). Lineage (NCBI taxonomy): Eukaryota > Metazoa > Chordata > Aves > Suliformes > Phalacrocoracidae > Phalacrocorax > Phalacrocorax aristotelis. Next base: position 61,301,827 of record NC_134311.1, read on the forward strand.
GTGCTTTACCTCAGAGCATCTGTTTATATCAGAGATGCAGTTAGAAAAGCAAAATCCCAGCTTGAATTGAAACTGGCTGTAGATGTCAAAAATAATAAGAAAGGGTTCTTCAGGTATGTCAACCACAAGCAGAAACAGAAGGAAAACATAGGCCCACTGTTAAACAGAAGTGGAGAGTCAGTCACCAACGATGCTGAAAAGTCAGAGGTCCTCAACATTTTCTTCACCTCTGTCCTTACCAACACTGTCGGGTCCCAGGCTTTGGGAATGAAATTCCTGGTTGATCCAAACATAGACCCACCATCAGTGAATGAAGAGTTAATACCTGAATTATTACAGGAGCTTGACCCCTACAAATGGATGGGCCCTGACACCATCCACCCGAGGGTGTTGAGAGAGTTGGCTGATGTCATTGCAAGGCTACTCTCCATAATTTTCGAGAAGTCGTGGAGAACGGGGGATGTCCCAGAGGACTGGAGGAAGGCAAATGTTACCCCTATCTACAAGAAAGGCTTGAGGGAGGATCCGGGTAACTATAGGCCCATCAGCCTTACTTCAGTCCCTGGGAAAGTTATGGAATGAGTCCTCCTGGGGGCCATCACAAGTCAAATGAAGCATGTGATTGGGAAAAGCCAACATGGCTTCACTAAGGGCAGATCATGCTTGACAAATCTGGTGGCCTTCTATGACAAAGTGACTTGCCTGGTTGACATGGGGCAGGCAGTGGACTTTGTCTACCTGGACTTCTCCAAGGCCTTTACTACAGTCCCCCACAGTCTCCTCCTGAAGAAATTAATGCGTTATGGCCTAGACAAGAGGTCTGTGCAGTGGGTGGGGAACTGGCTGACAGGCCGCACCCAAAGGGTGGTGGTAAATAGCTCCTTTTCCAAGTGGCAACCTGTCACAAGTGGAGTCCCCCAGGAGGGATCAATATTGGGCCCAATGTTATTCAACATATTCATAAGTGATCTGGATACCGGCATCAAGTGTAACCTGATGAAGTTTGCAGATGACACCAAGTTGAGTGGGGAAGTAGACACTCCAGAAGGGAGAGCTGCTCTGCAGGGAGATCTGGATAGGCTGGAAGAGTGGGCCAGCAAGAACCTTGTGAAGTTCAGCAAGGACAAGTGTAAGGTCTTGCACCTGGGAAAACATAATCCAGGAGTGCAGCACAGACTGGGATGCACCTGGCTGGAGAGCAGCTCTGTGGAAAGGGACCTGGGGGTCCTGGTGGACACGAAGCTCAACATGAGCGACCAGTGTGCTGCTGCAGCCAAGAAGGCCAACAGGATGCTGGGCTGCATCAAAAAGGGCATCACCAGCAGAGATAAAGAAGTCATCATCCCACTCTGCTCAGCGCTTGTCAAGCCACACCTGGAGTACTGTGTACAGTTCTGGTCCCTGCTATAGAAAAAGGATGTGGACAGGCTGGAAGGGGTCTAGAGAAGGGCCACCAGGATGATCAAAGGACTGGGAAGCCTGCCATATGAGGATAGGCTGGGAGAGCTGGGTTTGTTCGGCCTTGAGAAAAGGAGGCTTAGGGGGGATCTCATCCCCATGTACCAGTACTTAAGGGGTAGCTACAAAGAAGATGGAGACTCCCTTTTTACACGGAGTCCCATGGAGAGGACAAGGGGGAATAGACACAGGTTGCTCTTGGGGAGATTCTGACTGGACATGAGAGGGAAATTTTTCACAGTGAGAACAGTCACCATTGGAATAATCTCCCCAGGGAAGTGGTTGACTCGGCCACATTGGATACTATCAAGATTAGTCTGGACAGGGTGCTGGGACACCTTGTCTAGCCTGTGCTCTTCCTAGAAAGGTTGGACTAGATGATCCTTGAGGTCCCTTCCAACCTGGGATTCTGTAATTCTGTGATTCTGTGATTTCTTTTGGAGAAACTGCCTATTCTGAAGAGACTTCTTTCTCTAGAGGGTAATTTTTTTGTCAGAGCTGGACTGACAGGCTTCCCAGCTGCATTATGAATAATTCTCTTACTAATCATCTTCAAAAGTGAAATTTGCTTATATGCACAAGTCCTGCCTGAGCTAGCAAGACAGGAAAGTCCCTGGGTGTCTGAGCAAGGGCACAAGGATGCTACTGAGGATTAGGAAGTCGCACCTGAAGTCTCTACATTGCACAAATGTCCAGGTTTCCATGCTGAGTGAGGAATTGGTCAGTACGGATGTCACGGTGCTGCTTAGGGGTGCGTGATTAGAGAAGGACTTATTGGTGCAAAGAGTATTTGAGTGTGATCAACACCCTGCATACATCTGACGAAACATTTCTGTGGGAAAAACAAAGAGGCATCTCTGAGGAATGTAAAGTAATAGTACAGTGACAATGTGGGTTCCTAGAAAGTCTCATTCGAGCTCTGAAAGGCCACAGCAAAGCATATACAGGTAATGCTTTGTTGCAAGTGGTCTTGGGGAAGGAAGTGTACAGTACAGGTACCTGATCCGATGCTATATGACAGAGGAGAGCTGATATACCAAACTGGCCTGTGCACAGTAATACAGGTGTGGTTGCTTCTGTTTGACCACAGAGACAGTATCAGAGCACCAATAGCTTCAGCCTTTTATGAAATTATGGTGCATGGACACCTGTCTGGACAGCTGCAGACCTGATACTGATGTCTTTGGCAAGGCAGGAGCAGCTGAATGCTCTGAATAGGTACAGGATTAAAAGTACATAGAATCCTTTTTGCAGTGGTTCCTGACTATTTCTCAAGTCCTCCTTCCCCTCCAAACCAAGCAAAACATAATCTGATTACATCGCCCATGTGCACTGGTCTCTCTTTCTATCCCTGTTTGGTTTTGCACAGGCTTTGGCAGTGCTGCTTCCTCAGCCCAGTGTTTCATTCTCTTTCATCTTTCCTGTGCGCACCTGGTATCCTAAATCTTAAACAAAGATGCACCTTAGGCACACCCACAGATCTCAAAGCATATAAGTAGAGAAGTGAGAGTAATCTTCAGCATTTAAATTAATAAGTATTTTATGATTAACCATTATATCGCTACTGTATCCTAAATCAGGTCACACACCTACTGGCCAGCGCACTCTGGCCTTCATCCTAGATGCAGCAGCATTAAAATACCCTTTTTGGAAATAAATCACTGAATTGGTAACCTTGCAGTAAGTAATTTTGGAGTTTTATTGAGAAATTCTTTAACGTGAGCATGAAAGGTGAATCAGACTTCACACATTTAATATGCACTCATCAGTGTGCTATACTGTGTTAGACAATTACCGTTGTCTTGTGTGGAACACCTCTATTTATACACACTGCGCTTTTTCTTTTCATGTAGATTCTGACTTTTTTGCAGGGGCAACGCAACCTTTGTTAGCACATAATAACAGTAGACTAATTTGTGTTGCTCTGCTGACTCAAAACTATTTTTAAAAAAAACCAACTGAGCTAAAAAGTCATGTAGTGATGTAAAAGATTTTGGAAGCGTTTGGCATTTAACAAATGTTTCATTGGATTGTGCTAAAAATTGCTCTTTCTGGAGACTTGTCTTTCCACTGTGACCGTATGAAAAGTGTTTGATGAGCCAGAGGAGCATGGCAGAGAGGACGCTGACTCTCCTGGGAGGCTGTTTTGCTTTGCTGAAAGGTAAAAATGTTGCACACTGTGAACTTGCTCCAGAGACAGTCGTATACAATAACAGGTAGTGAAAACACAGCTATTTTAACTGAAGAGTTCCTCCTGTTTTAAACCTGAACACAGTGGCATTTATTGATGAGCACTAAGTGTCTATAATACAGGTGAAACCTTAATCTCCAAAGCCTAATCCATAAAGTAAAAATGACGCTTCAGCCTAGGTACTGGAGAATTAAAGAGACTGTAGAATATTTGTAAGATTGCAAGCAGGTATTTGAACTTATTTTTATTTGGAGAGTTATAGCCTGGTTCTCATGAGACAATGCTCACCTGAATCTCCATGGGAAGCCACTATCTGCTTGAAGCGGTGTGTTGTGGGGCAATCTGTTTGGGCATCAAGAACTGGAAAGCTCCATTACAGCAATCAGCACTATCTCACAGCAAGTCCAAGCCATTTCTTTTTTCCTGTGTATGTCAGTGTGTCATCTAGCTTTAAATGAATTTGGGAAAGCTAACAGTAAGAACCCATGAGTCCAAGGAAGGGATTTTTCACTAAAATAATAGGAAATGGCTTTCTAGTACTGCAAGGCTCTTCTCCACTCAGGGTTTACTTGGGAGGGACCACTGCCTGAAATCTTTACAGGACTTTTATCCCTGACCTCTGGCCATCAGCAGAGGCATTGGGGCAGATGCAGATTACACTCCCATTGCAGATATGGTTATGATCCCCAGCAGTTTTTCATGGCCCTCCAAATCCTTGGGATCACTGGATCCTGCAGCAGAATTTTGTGCAAAGTTAATCCCGGTCCGCTGCAATCCCTGGACCTGGATTAAGGTAGCCTTCACCCAGCATTAGGGTAGGCAGCAGGGGAGCAACTAAGCTCGTGAAGGCATTGGTGTTTGTCCCTGAGGGATATTCAGTCATAGTGCCTATCAAGTCAGCCACAAACCAGCAGGTTTCCAAGGTCCCTTGTCAAATGCAGGTGCAGGACATGACTGCGGATGACAAGAGGTCATGCAATGTGCAACTCCTATCAACCTGCCCTCTCTGGCCTGCAAAAGCTGTGCTTCCCTTTGCAGAAGGGCAGCATGGCAGCATCTTCTCTTGCTCAAAAAGGAGCAACTACAGAGGTGCCTGGCATGAAAAATAAGATGTTTTCATGGTCTGAAGCAGCTCCCATGTTATCTGTTTCAGCTTTTCTAATTGCTTGCCCTTTTCACTCAGTATCTGCGAACTTTCACAACCTGCTCTGTACCTGATACTTCCTAATTCTCACATGCCATTTCCTTCACCCAGACACTTCATGAATGGTCTGTTCACTGCCACATGTCTCAGTAAGGTCTAAGCTTGCAATCTCTGCCATGCAGCCCCTTGTGCTTGCAAGTGCCTCTCCCTACCTGACACTTGGGACCTCCTCTGCCCTGCTTTGCAGTGGGATCCCACTCTGCTTTCTTGGGCCTTGCCAGTCAGCCTTAGTTTAAGCTCAGAAACTGAGAGTGAGTAGAAGCCACAGGGGAGGCAGAACCAGGATGGTGCTGGGAGCAGGGATGAGCTCTCCCAGACCACTCTTGGTCCACCAGGGAAGCAAGGTTATTACAAGTCAGCTGTCTCTCCCAGAGACACCATTCAGAGAGAAAGCCTTGACTGGTAGTACAACCAACTGATGGCCAAGATAAATCAATGGTATAAAAGGGTGAAAGTGGACATGGCAACTTCATTGGCTGGTCACAGCAGTCCTCCCCAGGAAAAGCCACGGCACAGTAGACTCATGCCTCAGTCTTGTCACCATTTTTGGTCTTGCTTTTCATGTTTTTAATGCTTCATGCTCTTGCAGACGATGATCGTTGCCATTGCTATATAGATTGGAGTTGGACTATTTCTCGTAATCTCTGCTGCAGGCATATTAAGGCAGGATGCTGAGATCTGGGAGCACAGCCCCAGCAGAGCCAGACATTAGCAGAGCTAACTGTGGCTGTGGGCTGGGCCAGGCTGTCTCCCCTGGGGAAAAAAGGAGTACAAAAGGAGTCACAACTTTAAATAAGAAGTCATGGGGAAGACTGGTAGAAAGAAATGCATAGCTTTAGCGGATTTTATATGGAACATAAATCCTCCCCTCCCTTCCCCCTCTGTGAACACATTTTTGGGTAGCAGCATCGGCAATGCGCTTTCTCTCAGTAGTCCCTCCCAGCCGCTTTGGCACACAATGGGCAAGAGCATGTGTTCCTCCCTGAAAAGCCTTCAGAAATTAGGTTGGCATACTTTCCCAAGTCATAAGGCAGTACTGGGTTTCACACCCTGTGTGTATCCCTGCTGAGAAATATTTCTGTGTTGTCTGCAACAGAGGTTAAGAGGGAACAACACTAGGCACCACATGAAGGGAGCCTTTGTGCTCCCAGCTGACCACCCTGCCAGCACCACAAGACTGGGGAAGGGCAAGCCGCACAGCTCCCTGGTGAGGGCAGGAGCACCAGCATCGAGCAGCAGCTGTCTGAGCTGAGCATCTTCTCACAATGCCTTCTGGCTGGACAGGGGCAGATCAGTAGGTTGTAATAGTTTAGGTGTGGGGGATGCGAGGAGAGAAGCAGCCTCTTCTCCCATACAGGAATGGGGCCGGCTCCCCTGACATTTTAGGAGGACATCAGCTGAGAATTTGCATTCAGCTCTGCTTTCTCGCAAAGCCTTAAACCTCCAGTTAATGCAAATGCCAGCCCAAAGCATCCAAACCTGGTGGTCCTCAAATCTGGGGCAGATGGCAGGATGGGGAAGACTGATATATCTGCAGCCTCTGTTCGGTGCGGTGTGGGGCTGGTCTGTCCCTGACCGCTCCACACCCCCATACATGGTACAGCCAATCCAGAGGACCACAGGTCAGGACTGGGCCTGCTTTTCCTGGGTGATGAGTTAATAAGAAATATACTTGGTGTTCCTCCTATTTCACCATTCGGTCCGGCAGTCTTTAGAATTCATGTTTGCAGGCTTACCTCTATAATAAATGTTCTGGAAAATGTAAACCTTTTTTAAGCATTCTGACGAGTCAGTCTTAGGGCTGGGGTTTTAAGAGAAACCCTAGAAAGTGTGTGAACTGCAATAATATCATGTGAATTAGCAGTGGGATACACCATTTTTGCAGACTGTAGCCTCATGCACCACATGCCTGCCATCTGGCAAAGTAAAGGTAGCAAAGGATTGTTTGTAGCATGCTAAAGGGTGTTTCCTATACACTGTATAAGGCTTCCTCGTTTTGCTATCTTGGCAAAATCCCTTCCCATGGCATGTCAGGGTACTTTCTCTACTGGAGGGTGGGATGCATTAGGCTACAAAGAAGGGGGAAAATGGCTGTCTCCCCACTGGAACCAGCTCTGCTGCACTCCTGTTTCTGGGGTCACGGGGAGGGGGGAAGAAATGGCAGGGAGGAGAGATAGGAAGACCCTGCCTACACAAAGAGCACACCCTGCATCATGGGCCCCCATTAAAGCTGTATGTTTCTGCCTCTGCAGCTGCTGTTGGTGGGAAGCTCTGTCCACCTGCCAGCCCCCTGCCCAGGCCACTGCCGGCTCTGGGTCCTGTGCAGCAGCACCTCCTGCTTCTGGCTGGGTTGCAGGACCTGAACAGGAAAGCCTCTTTGGATGGGCCTGCGAGCCCACCTGGAAGTGTTAGCAAATGCACAACTAACCTTGCTGTCTGAAAAAAATGCAGAAATTTGGGTAAGCCTCCAAGTTTGTCAAAGCTGAGGTGTTTCTGGCTATGGACCTGTAACGTATTGTCTTAGTTAGTACGAAACAATGAGCGTCTTTCAGTGCTAATTCTCCAGGGATTTTCTAGCCCCTGGTGCTTGGAGCAAGACTGACAACATCGGAGGTGTCAAGGGCAGATGGAGCACTGTGGTGCTGAGCTTGAAGGGGAGGCAGAGACTGGGGTACCCACAAAGGATGGTGGAAGAGCATCTTTAATCACTTTTCTAAATATATATATAGGTGAGCTGACAACGCGAAGTATTTTGCCTTCTTGCTCTTTCTTCCCTTCACCTAAGCAGCAACTCTGTCTATAAACACATGTCAAGCGCACTTGGAGTATGGACAAAAAACCCTACGCACCAGACAATAGAAGGGATGAAGTCAATATATTATATAGCTTTTAGGCGCCTATCTCACAGCTTTCCTGGAGTCAGACTCATGGTTTGGGAAATTAGAAGAATGGCAATATTTGAAATCTGTAATTAAAGACAGGGTTGAAAAGCATCAGCAGCTGCCGTCAAAATGCGTGCTGCGGGCAAAGCAGGATGGGGTCTGCGTGGGAAAAGTGGAAAGGGACAGAGTGGAACAGAAATCTTTCCCACACATGGATCCAGGCAGGTAAAAGGTAGCAGATACGGGTAGCAGCAAGAGATTCAGCAGACGGCACAGAGCTAAAAAAAAATGCCTTGTCGCCGCATCGTGGCCAAAAGAGGCCACTCAATTCGGGCGTGGGGAACCCTTCTCCGCCTGCTGAAAAGAAAAAAGGAGAAAGAGCTGTACGCAGACGTAAAGGCAAGCTGCACGGAATTACATACGAAAACGTTCGCGAAGCAGGAAACGGGCACGGCAAGCCCGGCTGCGTCCCGCGAGGGGCGGTGGGGCGATGGAGGGGCTGTGGGGGGCGGTGGGGCGATAGGGGGTGGGTGGGTAGGTGGGGCGTGCAGAGGGGGCGGGGGGTGCTGGGGGTGCTGGGGGTGCTGGGGGTGCTGGGGGTGCTGGGGGTGCTGGGGGTGCTGGGGGTGCTGGGGGTGCTGGGGGTGCTGGGGCGGGGGCGCCGCGGGGGGTTGCGCCGCGCCGCGCCGCGCCGGCTCCGGCGCTCCCTCTGCTGCCCGCCTGCGCTCCCGGCGCAGCCCCGGGCGGGCGCAAAGCCCCCGTCCTGCGGCAACGGCTACAGAAAACGCTGCGGAAGGGTTAGGTCAAAATGCGCGTTCATCAGACGCAGCCCCTTCTAGGTTTAGAGCTGGGCTGTTCCTGGGGCAGATCGATGCTCGTCTCTACAGCCTGTTCTCCAGCAGCCCCTCTTCGGCGCACAGCTGCGGGGTAAGGCCGAGGAAGGTGGTCAAAGCCGCAGTGCACAGTGCAGCAGCGTGCATTGCAACCTCACCGAGCCCCCACTTCAGCTCTTCCTCTGATCAGGAGAGCAGCTTTTAGGCATCACCCCGCCCTGTACCGAGGGACTGCGGCGCACGCCTGCTGGCCTTGTGGCTTGTGGTGAACGACGGGGCAATGCCACAGCCGGAAAGTGCAGCCTGGCTTGGTGCTCAGGCCTGACACTCAACTACAGAGATCAAAGTGAGAAAAGTGAATTTCACACGATGGGGTGGCTCAATCTATCGACCAGGCTGAGCAGCAGCCTGGTGTTGAGTGAGCAGGTTAAAAATGGAAGCTTCTTGCCATGAAATATGAAATGACAAAACTTCTCCCAAGGCAAAATGCTCTGAAAAAAAAAAAATGCTGCTGCTTGAAGAAAGGGATTTCTTCTCTGAACAAATGAAAGTCTTATTGTTTATTTCCCAGAGCTGGCCTTTGTAAAGGATTACACTATTTTGACTTGTTTTGTCCTCATTTTTAAGTCAAACAAAAAATTGTCATGTCTTGAAGTATTTTAGACATATTTGCTGAACCAAATCAACCAGCCCTTCCAGCCTCTATGAATATCCCAATGTGACATTCAACTTCAGAGCCACTTACGACTGCACAGGTGTCCTCAGCAGCTCTGCGGTGAGACCTCACTCTTGCTTCCTATCAGCAGGGTGCTCTGCCAGCTCTTCCATCTCTTTCCTCCTCTTCATATTCTCCAGATTGCTTAATTTCCCCCATTTATCATGTATTTCCGGAAGCTCACATTCTCCTGCCCTAGTGTTTACCAGGCCTCCCCACAGCTCTACGTGCCCCTGCCATCTCTGCTGCCACCTCCCCTGCCATGTCCCCTGCTGCTGCTCAGCTCCAGCTGTGTACCTCAAAGCTGCCCCTTTACATCCTGCCTCTTGGCTGTTCCCAGGGTCAGCGCTGGTGCCCACCTTGCCCCACACATGCCTCAGCCTTGGTCCTCTCTCCTGATTTCTCCCAGTACGGATCCCTGTGGTCTTCCAAAAAACCCCTGCTTCGATGGTTAAAGTTGCTGCTGGACGGGATCAGTTTCTGAGCCAGCCCTTCCAATCAGGTAGGTGATGAGGAATCAGGGAGGTGGATGAATGCTCTGATGATTACAGTAATACCCATAACGAATGGAAAAGTTAGTAAATGACAACCATGCCTTTGACAAGCAGATCGCCCCAGCGTTGAAGGAAAAGGCCAGCAGCAACCCCTCAGCCTGCAAGCACAGTCAGGAAAATAATTTCTGATCCAGATTCCTCTCAACTGCTTTCTTTTAGGCCATTTAATACAAAAAGGTTAATTTTCCCCTCTGTGTGCCTGTGTCTCCCCTTGCTGTCTGGCAGAGGACAGGGCCCTGCCAGGCGGCTCCGAGTGGCTGCGATGTGCAGCGAAGTGTGTTTGCGGCACACACACATTAGAGGGCTATCTAATGCAATTATAAACTGCAAAGCAGAAAGGCACCTGCTGCTTCTTCCTGAGAGGCCTGGGGAAAAAGGGACTGGGAGGCAGCTGGGAGAGATTTGAGCCAGCAGCACCTGTGTGGGGTGTTGGGTAATGCAAGGGCTGGTTCTTGCTCCGAGGCCAGAAGTGACAGTCGGTTAAAAGACATTTCTGGCCTTTGATTTTTCTTTCAGTGCAAAGGGACAGAAGGGACAAAGCAAGTTTTTCAGATAAGCCCATCAGCACAGGGCAGTTCAGTGTCATGCTGAAGTAACCCAACTAATTTAAGGGCTGGCCATGCTGACCACAGCAGCAAGGGGCTGCAGCAGCAAGTCCTAGTGACCACGCCATGTGACCTCTGAACCCAGGCATGCATAGCCCAGAGTGTAAGACCCATGCCAAGTTTTACCAACGGCACACATCAGGGCTCTGACATGCCAGAAGCCCTGGGACCTCTAAAATGGACAGAGGGAGTAGGTCATTCCTGATTCACCAACTCTACTTCTGTTCCTGAGGAGTATTGTCTTTACACCAAGATTCTGTGCAGCTCTCGTAGACCCACCTCTTTCCCTTCCCCTATACCTTCTTTCAGCACAATGAGACGAAACCATTAGCTGAGCTGTGTGACTCCCCACTTGTTGGGCTGGAGCAGCACCTTCCAAGCAAATGCATGCTCAGAAACCTTGTGGCTTGATCATGATGGGTGGCTGAAGGCAAACAGATGACCAGGAAAGCGGCTGCCCACAAGATCATAGTTTCCGTTTCTCATACTTGGAACTGGCTTTGCACAGTATCTGTGGTCATCAAAACCATCCAGGCCCAGCTGCCTTTTCCTGCTGTGGCTTGTCTCTCATCATCATCATGCGCATATGCCGTGGCTTATTATTTGCGTGCAGCATTTATCCGTACCTTTTCTGGTATGGTGAATGGTTCTTCTGGTTATGTGACCTCATTTTAAAAAAATAAGACTCACTTCCCAGAATCCCAACGCTAAAAGGTCAGAGTTTCTCTTTGGAATATAAGTGGTGAATGAAGGAGAAAGCATCTGTTTGCCTAGAACTGAGATGCCAAGGCCACAGACCCAAGCTCATGAGGTTAGCCCACCAATAAGCTCAATGCAGGGGGAACGTCTGTTGCCAGTACATCTCCAAAATGTAGTTCTGTGATTTCTCAATTTCGCTTTGGTAGCAATTGCCAGGCACCTGCCACACTGAGTTAGTGATTTCTGCATTATGGGACTATTTAGGCATGGATTACCTTTAGCCAGGACTGATAAGGCAAGAGAGAAGGCGTAGCAGGTTAGTAAGTTGTCTTTCTGGCTCCTTCTGAAATGTAATAGTGAGGTCATTATCTGCTAATGCAATAGGAAAAATCCCTACCCTTATATTTCAGGAATCTCTATTATTTTTTTATTGTAGTTCAGGAAAGTAATTAGTGGAAGAAAACTAGAAGTCACATGCAGGAGGGGAATTGGGCACTTTCCAGACCGAAATTCTCATTCCAGGGCCAGGTGCTTATGTACCCTAACAGTTAGGACTAAAGTTGCTGGCTGGGGTTAAACCTCATGGTGTGGAAAGCACCCATATAATAGAAGCAGACAGCAGACAGCCTATTGACCAATCATAAAATGAAAGGCTGTGTCTGAAATCCTGTGTATGCCCTGGGTTAAGTGACCTCCTGTAGGCTTGAAATGGCCACCAAATACCTCTGTCCTGGTAGATGGTCCCCATTCCCTGGGAGGTGAAAGGAGGCAGTTTAACCAGCTTGTCAATAATGCTAGTGCAGGGGTTTTTATCCTGCATAGACATGAAGTAACACTTCTTGCATGGTAACTTTAGTTATATAGTAAAACCTTAGTGTTTTTCTGCTTTGCCAGGTGGCATGTGGGCTGTTATGTACTCTCATGCAGAGAAGACATCAGAAAAACTCATTTCCCATTGTTAATTATTGAACAGAGACACTGCCATTTGAAATGGGCTTTATTTTCTATATGATTTCTGATGTTGTTCCCCAACAGAAATAAAAGAGCTGGCCCAAAGGCAAGTTCCACCTGAGACACCCACCAGATGTTGCCTGAGCGGATGGCTGCCTTGCTGCTGCTGCTGCAGGGCAAGGTGGGCTGGGCGGCTTGTGGAGCAGTGCAAACAGCACGCATTGCGTTGCTGACCTGCAAAGGATCTGGTAGTATCGGGGTCAGGGGCTAAGCTTTTTTTCTCCTTTGAGTATTGAGGATAACAGTAAAAATGAAGACATGCTGTGGCCAACTTTGCTCTTAGGGTACATCTTGAAGGAAAAGCAGGGCAGGGTTTTAAAAAATGGCTGCCTGATGTTACATTCCTAAATCCTTTTTTACGCTTTAAAACTTTAAGAGGCTGGCAAGAGGCAGACATCCTGTGTGGCATCCCCAGATGTTCTACAGCTATTCATAGACTTATTTTCTAACCACAGGCACTGGTTTGAAACAAGTGCATACGCACTTCCTGGGGCTTCAGAAAACACAGCATGGACCACAGAGCAAGGTTGCTGTGCTATGAGCACGCTTATGTCTGTGCCCGGACAAGCTGTATCAGGCTAGCTGTGCTGCGTCATTAGGGGTGATAATTTGCCTGCTCAAGGTCACTTTTTGTGTATGCCTGGGCATGAGGACAAGGCAGTATCTTCTCAGGAGGAGAGCATGTTCCTACTTAGGGGAGGCCCCACATACCATCCCCTGGGGCAGCAGTTAGGAAGAGTGTAATACTAGAGTTTCTAACTCTCCAAGAAGATGTTTTTTATCTTCCTAACAACAGGGAGTCGGGGTGGGGGGGGGTTGGCCCTTCCACACCTTTTTTCTATGGTTGGATTGGTCCCTGTTCCCATTTTCCATCCCACTGCAACGAGTTGCAGAGCTGCCTGACCTTACTCTTGGGCTTGGTCACTCATTGGGCTGGGGTGTCTCCTCATCCTGCGACTCCTCCAGCACCTCCAGCTTCTTGAGCCCTGGTGGAGCACTGGGACCAGACCCTAGGGACGCTCTCTGGCTAGGACATCACAGAGGACAGGACCTCACACCAGATTCCCATCACCTGTGCCTGCCACTGACGACCTGAGTTCACCATGGCATAAAGCACATTTTTTCCTGATGTCAACCGGTTAAGATTGAAATCTTCTGGCTTACAGTATATTCTTCAGGAACTTGACTGGGTGCAAACAAGCACACAGATATAGCAGGCACTTCACAATATTTTTGAAGGCACCTTTTTTTTTTCACTTTACAGCTCAAGAGTTGTACAAAAAACAACTAACCCTCCTTGCACTTAACTGCCTCAGTTTTCTCATTAATTTGCAGCATCCCTTCAGTCAGGTGTAAGCCCACAATTTGTCTTTCTTGATTTTGGTGGATCACACTGCTAGGTCATCCACCCTCACTTCACTGGTACATTCTGCCTGTTTGCACTTTCTCACTCAAAGTTGGGAATCTTTTCTGTGCCACTTTATATCTCTCCAGCATCTTTTCTGACATCTTTTTCTTTGGGGGTCAGGAACTTTCTGTCTCTGCCTCCAGCCTTCTGACTGGAAATAAGATAAAAATGGGTTTTCTTGAGCAATAAACACCTGTTGTTGAGACAGTTTTTATCCTAGTAGATCACTGTTCTCATCTACCCATCTGTAACTTTCTCTAGTCTAGTTCTATGTATTAGAAGTCCCAACATATTAAAAATAACGGCAATTCAAAAATACCCTCGTTCCAAGGTATCTGTCAGAAGTCATCTGTTCCTTCCCTGTTATCCTCCTCTTCTTGCCCCTCCATTCTCTTGTCTTCTGCTCACCCTAGTACGCAGAACAAGTACATTGGGGCCAATCTTACAGAGCAATGGCATGAGGAAGGTGGAAGGAGAAGACACTACGTTTGCTGGTAGCCAGGAGAAATGAGGGTGTTTCGTTCTCAGAGGTGATTTGATTACAAGAGCCAGTTTCAGAAAGAATCTCTATGAGTGAGAGCAGTGAGCTGCACAGATAGACCCCTCAGCAGAAACCTGCTTAGAGGTATGGGGTCCAAGCAATACGCTAGGAAGTACTTGGCATTGAGTGAGACCTAGACATTAATTGGGCAATGATTGCTCTGCAGTTGAAATGTAAATATACTAGAAAAACTGGGGGACTTGATTGAAATACTGTGGAACAATGAGAGGGAACACATACTAAAGGAGTTTGCAGGTAGACTTCTGTGAGCAGGAGCTGGGAGGGCACAGGGCACAGCACGACCTGTTGAACAGAAGATTAGAACTTACGTGAATGGAAGATAAATTCAGCAGCCACAGTAGGGTTCAAATTAGCACAAGGGGGTATATATGTCTAGAAAAAAAGCAATGCCTGCACATTAATATATCACAATTTGTGTGCAATACCACCCACCACAATTGAGATTGCATGATCTGTCATGTATGATATGAGATGTATGATCAACTGATAACAGCATCTAAAGGCACAGATACTGTTTAAGAGTTTATACAGTGAAAAGTCAAAAGGAAAAACAGCCCTACTTTAAAGGGTCAGTATATAGGCTCAGACAAGTGTGCTTTTGGTAGGGAAATGTCTAATCTTTCTCCTGCAGACTCCTAGGGCAAAGACTCCAGGGAATTCTGTGGGATTCAGGCAGAACTACAACTCACCAGTGCTACTGAGAGGATCTTAATGGAATTAATTATTGCAGATGTGGTATCATTGTCCCTTATTTTGTCAAAACTGAAGTCAATCTCTCTCAGTTTAATAAGTGAAAGGAAATAAACAGAGGGAGGAGGAGGGTAAGACCATGTCACCACAACTGAGATATTCATGAATATAGTCTCTTGAATATTTATTGTAATCGCAAAAGGAAAAAAAATTTCCAACAAAAAATCAATCAAACAAAATCCACTGGGTATACAGAAGCCACATACAAACAGAATATCCAATGGAATACACATGGTCTCTACGTCCACATAGAATTAAAACTCTGCACATGGATAAAACTGGTACTTCACGTTCAGACAAGAGATCCTGTGGATGTATGCAGAAGATTCACAAAATATGTCACCCAGCAGCATTTTTAACTAACATATTTTTTAGAACCACAGTAACTATATATTGCAGTAAGAGTTGGTGGAGGAGAGACAGATTGAGTCTCACCCCCTCACAAATGTATCCTAAGCAGGTACTTCAACTTGTCTTCAAGAAGAATTCAGCAAGCAAGTTAGCTTGAGGGAGCCAGAACAGCTGCACATTTTTAAAGCATTTATCTTTGTGTATGTAATCACATGTCTGAGAGGAATTATAAAAAGGTAAAATCATCTGCCAGCCCTTGAACAGTCAGGTCACTTAGCAATAAAAAGTTTAGGTAAAGCATCCTCAGTCCTGTAGCAATCTGTATATCTGTATTTAAGTGGTAGCTCATATTATGACTGTTGCTTTCTCTGCTGCTCAGCTACAAAGATATCGAGAATCTCCTTTTTTTTTAATTAAGCAATCCCAAGTTTCTCTCCACATACATTTTCATTTCACTCTGGTCTGTATAATTTTGCGTAAGTTTTCATGGCAGAAGGTATAAAAACAGGGAGAATTTTAAGGGCTGCTCAGGTCACTGCAAGTACCGTCCTGTGCTACTTAATGTAATCTGGCTACTTTGCTTTCTCAGAGAAACTATATGGTGACACAGGAAAGGAAACCCATGATACTGATTTCCAGTAGGCCTTAAGGTTGGGTTCTTTTCCTGATCAAGCTAGTTCTAAAAAATCCCCAAACCTAAATCAACCTTGAAAATTGTCACAAAAATGCATTGGATCCAACTGAAAATCTACTTATGTACCTTTTCAAGAGGTACTAATTAAAATAATTTGTTATAAAAATTATTCAGCAAAACCTGTTACTCCCCTTGGCCCAGACTCAGTGGCCTATCTATTTAGCAAATTCTGAAGGCAGATGATGCATTCCTTTGAAACCAGAGAGGTAGCAAGGCTCAGAATGAGCTTCTCCTCTACAGAGTCTCTGGACACAGCTGGGAACCCCATTGCAGATCTGTGATTCAGGGTTCAAGATCCCAAATGTACCCAAAGGTTTTGCTGAATAGTGATGGCCTTGCTCATGTACTTGTACTTACAGAACTATTAGAAATATGCAAAGATAACATGAAAGAAAAAAAGACTGGATGTCTCTTAATTTCATGGTCAGATTCTGGGCTGCATTTTGTTTCCATTTATACCACAGCATTATGGCTAACAGTGGGGTTGTTCAACACTGAGGGCCATGTAACAGTTGAGTGAAGAGTCTGGGTCAATGTATTTAAGGATGCTTCTTCCATCTTTAAGATATAGAAAAGTTAACGAACTTCACTGGCAGAAGCGACTAATTAAGGTCACCATCCACCGTGCTGGACCATTTTGACTGTGCCCTTCAAGCTGTTCCCAAAAATGTTAACTCAGGGCACCAACTGAAGTTTGCCAAGTTATCTGCAATAGTATTGGGTACTCCTATTTAATATTTCAGGTAAGTATTATGAGTTAACTATATCAGATTAAAGAAAACATGCCCATATGATATTATGCAATACAGGCAGACAGAGCTGATTCTTTAAGAATAAATAACTCACCGTAACTGCTGAGCTCTAGGAGGTTCTTTTAATGCTTCTAGAGAACTTGCTTTAAAAATATAGGCAGATAATTTAGAAATGGTTACAAACATCATCTGACTGAAAGCACTGTCCCACTAGTGTTGGTGTAACATGATCATTTTCAACAAGGACACTCACAACTTTAAAAGTAAAATTGACATGCACTTGCAGTAAACATACAAATATCTTTACCATTGTCTCATATATGAAAAATAGTTTAAATGACTTAAGAATAGAGTTTTCTTACACTACACTGGTAAAGTGTTTACTATATAAATTTCACTACCAGACACATATATCTACCGGAAATCTCAAGCCACACAGGCATCATCAACAGCTTATCACACATACATGACACTTCTCCCTTTCACACGAGTTTATATACACCGAGTAAATAATTAAATATTGCACTTATTGGCCCATGATTCCTCAGTTTTGAGGTATTCAAAAATAGAAAACATATCTATTTTTATAACATATTTTCATGCAACGTTTAAGACATTTGAATTCCACAAACACTAGTATATAGGTAACACAGTCCAACTGAGCCACAACACATATGACATTACTGACAAAATATTAAACAGGAGTTACAAAACAAACATTTCCTTTAACACTAGTTGCAGGTACATGTCAGAATTACTCAACAAAATTTATCGCCTGAAGTGGTAAGCGATCTCTAGCTTTAATTTCTCCTGAAGTTATTTGGAAGATTAGGACTTTTGCTTCCTGTGCAAGCCAAATACCAAGTACCTTATGCTATAAATGACAAGCCACCTACATCTGCTGGAACCATGGGTAA
This sequence comes from Phalacrocorax aristotelis, assembly GCF_949628215.1. Classification (NCBI taxonomy): domain Eukaryota; kingdom Metazoa; phylum Chordata; class Aves; order Suliformes; family Phalacrocoracidae; genus Phalacrocorax; species Phalacrocorax aristotelis. The sequence goes on from NC_134311.1 coordinate 61,319,413, forward strand.
TAAATCTATGGTCTGCAAATGTAACCCAGCTGATATCTGGTGCTAATGAGAATTTATGGATAAATTCCACTGTGGTGTTTAGGGAAGGCTGCACTGAATGTGAACAAATGAGTGGGAACTGAATGAGTGTCAAAGATGTACTGCTGTGTATATGTGTGTACTATATGTGTGCAGTTACAATTTCTGCTTCAGTAAACATCCATGGTTAACTAAAGTGAAGAAAAAGAAAAAAAAAAAAAAAAGGAAAAGAAAAGCTTAAATTGCAAAGGTGAACTACATTTATCCCTTAATAAAGAAAACTGGTAGAAATCATTAAAATAATTGAAACTAGTTGCTGCTTTACATGAGACTTGACAAATGAGAAAATGTAGAGTCAGATTGTACTGAAGAGGCTATGTATATGGATTAAACGGTGTAAATCAACACAACTCACTCCTCTGTGGGCATAAGTGAAGACATGTTGCTTTACACCCCTTGAGGGTTTATCTGTGAGTATTTACATATTCATGGCCTCACATTGCTAAATCTGTCATCTTAAAGAAGAGCCAGTCTCATCCACTATGTGTCTGTCTGTATGAAACAGGTCAAGGAGGAATCTGTCCGTAGGCGTAATTTAGTTGATGCCCTTAAAAATGCAAGCAATAACACTTGCCTCTCACAAACAAATATAGAAAAGAGTAGTTGTGGGGAGAGGAATTGGGAGGCGGGGCTTATTTTGGAATGCAAATGCAGCATAATTCATCTGCTGTTGAGGAAACAAAGGCATCATCATCAAATGTAGAATTTGTACCACCTTTTTTTTTTTTTTTTCCTAGAAGGGACAATTAAACTAAAAGCATTCTAAAAGTTAGGATCAAACTCCAGCAGATTTTTTGCACCCTGAAATAGCACTTCATTCCTAAAATAAAGAAGATGCAGGTGCTACAGCTGAATATACAGAGCTGAGCAGACTGGGAAGAAAACGTAATCTTTCAGACTGGTGCTCTGGAAAGGCCACATAGATGTAGTTGCTCAGGTAGTTTGTCTAGACATTACATTAAGTATAAGCACAAAGGAACAAATAGTTCCAGGTAACAGTCACGTGCATAGCTGTTCAGAGAGAAAGACCATTGTTTGACAGAAAATCGGGCTGGCTCATATGTATTTCAAACATGAAACAATCAGATCTAAATAAACTAACAGTAAAAAAAAGATACAGTATTTAGTTGCGCTACAAGGACCAGAATGCGTGTGACCACAAACTCTTATCAGAATCAGAAACATGCACCTGAAGGTTCAACCCAGCAGGGCTTGCTAGCTGTTCGGCAGGTAGGTGCCAGGAGGCACCACAGAAACCAGTCACATCCCATGCTCTTCTGTGCTCCCAAGGCATATTCTGAGCACTAGTCGGACCATGTGGCAAGCGAGACACTGTCAGAACATGGTAAGGCTGGCACATTAACCATGCACATGATTAGCCTGCTGCTAAAAGCTTTAGTCTAGGTCATAACTTGGAAGATGGTTTGTGTAGTATTAGTTCAGCTGGCACTATGGATCTCAGGACCCTCTGCCCAAAGGCATCTAATCTCTCAGAAATTTAATGTGCTCCGTGTGTCAGTTGCTGCATCTCACTAAGTGGCCTAAATCTCATCTGAAAGGGTTACCTGTGGCTGGACCTAAGGCTCCACAACATTCAGTCCTATTTCTGCACTGAGAGTGACAAAAACTAGTGCAAAATGTATGAGTACTTTTTCACCAAGAATTGTGATGAGGCTGAAAATAGTTTTGGATATCTTATCCCAGGTTTCAATTTAACAATCCAGCCCTCTTCCATCGCTGAAATAGAACTCTTTTTAGCTGATACTTTCTCTTGACAGGACTGTGCTACACTAGTGGATAGATCAGGGATCTAACCAAATCCTGCTTGTCTCCGCCAAGAAGTCATAATCGGTGACTATTGGATATGCATGAAGAATGAGTCATTGATTATTTAAATTTTGGCCCTTGATCAGGTTGGGATGGGATTTCCAAAAGTGTCCAGCCTAATTCTACTTGCATTTAAGAAAATTGCAATTCTTTCACATAAGTCATTAGGAGCAGAGCTGGATTGAAGGAGCCGAACTGGATTGACAGAGGTTGTTTTTGGATATCTTACCCTAAGAACAGGCCAAGGCATAATTTTAAATAGAATGAAAATCCCAATTCTGCTAGTTTCCCCAGAACTCAAACTAATTTTTTAGAATGTTTGGGGATGGGATAGTAAGTTACTCCCCAAAACCCTTTCTGTCGTTTGTGTTTCTCTACAATAGCCAGGTTCCAGCTGACAGAGGTACTGAGAGAGATCATGATGCTTCTGATCTGAATCTGACCACACTTTATAGCAGAAAGCTCAATATCGCTGTGAAACATGGCTGCGAAAGCCAACCTGTGGTGGGAATGCAAAGCTTACTTTTCCAACAGTAGATAACCCTGATTATTAAGAAAAGGTCTACTTGAACTTCTGCATTTTCAGTTTCAGAGGAAGGGATGATAGGATAAATAGGGTTTGATGGGACATCAGCAGGTCATCCATCCCAACTTGCTGCTCAAAACAGTGCCAGCTAAGAGGCCTGAGCAGTCTGCCCAGGGCTTTAGCCACTCTGGTCTTGAAAACCTCCAAGGATTTAATGGGAACACTTTAAAAATTAATCTGACTAATTCTGAACTGTATGTCAATGTCCGAGTGTCAGTTCAAAGATCCTAGGAGTTTGCAAATACTGACTGGTTCTGCTGCTGTACTTCAGATGAGCCTTTTCCTAATAACACAGGGCTAGCAGTCTAATGAACAGTGCTACTCTGGCAGCTGCTTCCCCCACCCTCCCTGTCCCATGCAGGTCAGACGTGTTGGAGGCCTGGGAGGCTAGTTGTCTCAGAAATGTGAAGGAGAGATTCTCCTTCTTTGATTTTGCTGTTACTCTTCTGCCCAGACTCCTGATGTAAAATGAAAAGCAATTAATTTATCCTATTTAAGTAAAGAACTATTTATCTATCATTCCATTTGTTTAAAAAGATATATGCTAATAATGTACTGTCACCACTGATTAGAGTCTACATGGTCATAAAAACACAAGGAGGGTCTAGAATTCAGAATTCATTGCAATGGAGTCCAAGCAAGGTGTGACTGGAGCAAGGGCCACCTTGGAGTCTTTTTTGCTTGTTACAACAAGCACAGGAGATGACCATTTTGCAGCAAGCATCCCAGAGCAAAGCTGGAAGAATACTTGCACTTGTAGCCATGCTGCATGATCTAGAATATGCCCAAGATCGTGTAAAATCTGGCTGTCCTCCTCTCTTCCTGCCTTGCCTGAGACTAATAATACAGCCTAAACCTTTTCTAAAGGACTTGAGGGCTGAAGCTGAGTGCTGTCTCAAGGATTCCCTGCTACTTTTTCTCCATCAGGAATAACTGCACATAATGAGAAAAGGATGGGAAACTGCCCACCATCTCACACAAAGCATCCTCAGCTTCTTATCACCTCTTCTTCCAAACCAGATAGTGGGTGAAGACGTATTAATGAAAGTCTCTCAGCACAGTTACCAAACATGCTGCCTTAGATGGGGGAAAGAAAAGCAGCATCCCTGGAGAAAGGCAGGGTTCTGACTGGGAAAGCACATGTCTCTTCCACCTTGCTTCTCATAGGCCCCAAATTGGACAGAGTTTAGTGGAAGTAAACAAGTGAAGTCCAGTCTACATGTCTACTAGGAAAACAAGTGCTTAAGTAAACTCGCTAACAGGACAGATGTGGTTTAAAACCCCAGAATGAAGAAAGAATATTTAAGAACATTTATTCATCTAAGTTAGGCAGCCAATGTAGTGCCCTGATGGCATATCCATTTTACATATGTCTATATGCCTTGTTTTGGAAGTAATTTTTACTGTGTCAATTTGTAGGTAGGTTATTTAATCAGTTTAAAAAACAGAGGCAATTTTCTCCTAGTGTGTTTCAGGAGTTATATAAACTACCTTCAAAAAAAGTAATGTGTGTAGAGGGATTTCTTTGCAGTTGTGAACAGTTTGCAGTACCTTGGGTTACTTCCTAACTTTTTTGCTCGTCTTCCAATTTTTCCCTTTGCAGACATTTAAGAAATGTCAGCCTGGTCCTAAGTTCTATCTAATTGGAACAATAAAACAGTTAACGCTTCTTCAATTATGCCATTTAGTTAAAAAATGTCACTGTGACGCAAGTAAAGCAGTTGTTCAAAGTACTCCAGAGCACAGATGTAAGAAACTGCCACCAACTACTAGAGGAGTACTTTTAAAAATGGTGAAATACAATAATTTTTAACACTTTATTAAAAAAGAATTTGTGTACTTTATTCTGTTATCTTCACAGCCTTTTGCTGATCTTATGAATGTATTCAGCCTAGCACTAGAAATGTTGACAATTTTTTATTACTCCTAAAGTTTTAAAAAATCTTATGGAATTCTGATTGTCTTGTCAAAATAGATATCCTCATCAAAGTAAAAATGAGGTCAAACTCCAGTTCACTGACACCAGCAGCACTTCTGCAATAGGTCTGAGTAAAATACAGGTGTTTGTAGCCAGTGTGGTGATGGTCGTCTCAGTGACTGAATGGGAGATGAAATTCCTGAAAACCTAAGTATGCAGGTTTGACAGCAACATGACAAGACAGTTTTTGGCTATGAACACCTGAGTGTAATGGATTTGGCTCTGTCAGGGGTAATATAGAACTCTGTTTAATATGTATGTGTGTTTAACATCTTGTGCAAGTAGAAGTGAAAAGAGCTAGTCAGCCCTCCACTACTGCAGTAGGTACTACCACAATCTCTGTAATGATGAAATGAGAAATTAAGCCCAGTTTCAGGAAGGTATTGGATAGTCATGCAGCTCCCATGGAAAGGTAAATATATTAGCTACCCAAACAGGATGAAGTACCTAATATCTCTGAGGGTCTGCACTGAATACCCACATCCAGCTGGAAACTCACAGGGAGCTTTGGTGGCTTTGGGTCCGGAACTAACAGCTACTAACTTCCGCAATTTCCAATCAGCCATGATGTGTAACATAATGAGTGTAGCTTTGCCAAGGCAATATGCTCCAGGAAGTGTCCCTTATACAAATGATCTGGACAAAATGAGGGATTGGCTCACTAAAGCAGTATTTCTAAATTATTTTTTGGTATTCTAAATAAATTTCGGCTTATTCTAAAACACCTTGGCTACTATAAGGATTTGACTATATAATTTGAAACTGATGAAGCAAGAGTCAATTCTAGGCAAATGTGGTCTGAAGACGTGGCACCAGCTGAAGTAAGTGTAATGCAAAAGAGTAAAAAGAAAAGAGAAACTAATAGCCATACTGCATGCAAAAGCCAGATGCTAAAAAATTAATTGTCCTTTCAAACTAATAACCTCTCGATCCCCATATGCATACCCAACCAGCTGCTGATGTAAAATAAAAGACTTTTCTCCGAAACAAATTAAAAAGACAGTATAAATAAAGGCATATAGACCATTCATAAATACTCTGTTGGCAACAGAACACACTGGAGCTGCCTTTGCTGGTAGCTGCATTAACAGCCGCAGTTGGGCTGCTGTGGAGGAGGGGTGTCCTTTAGCCGTGTGTTCTGCTTGCTGGCAGCAATGGTGGGATCTGTCTCCAGACTTTCCGACATTTTGTCACAGATGATATCCACGAGTCGCTCAAACGTCTGCTTGACATTAATGTTGTCCTTGGCACTTGTTTCAAAAAATTCAAATCCTAAGAAAATAAATAACATGTTTATGCTCGATGCATATTCCACTATTTTCAATAATTATACAAACTTCTCTTGGGCAAGGAGGAGTGGAGAGACACTCAAAAAGCAAACATGTGAGAGCACACCTATAAAAAAGTGATGTTGGAAGAGCAGTTAAAATGGTAATACAATCAGAGTAAGTACACTAGCGCTATTTGCTTTATACCAAGCCAGATAAAATCAGGACTGGCCCAAATACTTTCTCTTAGACAAATTCTACTTTAAAACAGTTTGCGAGTGTTATTATTTTAGAAATGCCCTATATATCCAGACATTGGGAAGGGATAATCTACTGCTCTAATTATTAGTTCCTCTCAATCATTTTCCAGCTGGAAGCATCCGCTTCCATTGTGTCACTAACCTAATGCCAAAATGGACAGCTGTAGTTGGAAATAACCAGGTAAAACCCAAGCAAGACAAGGAAAGATTTCTGCAATTTGATATCTACTTAAGTTAGAGGAGAATATATGGGACCAAAGGGACTCCCAACCCCACAAACCAAACTAATAAAAAAATGTACAAGCGCACTTAAGGAAGAAAATTTCTTAAATTAATTTACATAGAAGGACTTTTTATATATCCATTCCTAACTATTACCCCAAAGGCAAAAATCAGGTCTATCGTTAACCCAGAAGGGACACTGAAAGCCTTTATGGAGCAGAGCCAGCTTTCCTAAGCTCTCTTCTCTGCCTCCTTTTATCCCATGTCTCATCTCTCATGTCTGCGTTCTTCATCTGGGCCAGGTTTGCAACTTGCTGGTCAGCCTGTAACGCAGCAGGCTTCTGCCAGCGCTGGGCCTTCCCATGTTCTTGCTTTCTTCGCAAAGCATTTCTATTTTTTAATTTGTTGGTTTTCTAATTCTTTTCCCCCATGCTCCACCTCTTCCCACAGTTACCACATTGCTTACCTGAGGGTTCCATGGTAATTTAAAACTTTTTCTCCTATTTCCATCTTTCCACTACCTAAGGGTTCAATATTAAAATAGTTTACAAAAAGTCTAATCCACTAGTAATTTCACAGAATTGGCTTAGCCTTTGCACACTGTTTTGAATCTTCCTATTTAAATCTGAATAAAAATATGAAAATACCACCATATTTTATTAAAAGAAAAATCCCATTAAGAAAAGTCAATCACTTGAAACTCTTGGCAGAAGGGCAGAAAATGGCTTTTCATGTGGTTATTTTTTTTTAATGTTGTGTGTGCTTTCTAGTGAATGGGCTAATCTGTTTCAAAAGGCCACCTGAAATCTAAATGCAACTTCTTTGATCACATTAGTGTTATGTACTCAATATACCATCTAAACAGGATGTAGTGTGCACATCGAGTCCTGTAACTGCTTACCACGTAGCTTTTGCATGTTTGAGTACTGGCCTAGAATTACAGCAGATATATTTTGCTTGGCGTGACACCCAGCATGCACTAATAACCACTGCAAAAACTTAAATCTCTGTTCTGAATTTTCTCCATATTTTTAATTTACATAAGGTGACTTGTGCTGAAATGTCACAAAATGCTAAATTGTTTATGTATAGGAGCTAAACAGAGGCCAAAGTTAATGTTCATAGGTAGCTTAGATAATAAGAGGTAAAAATATTGTACAGGGATTTGGTCATACAACTTCTATTAATATCATCAAGAAGTGTAAAGATAACCTCACAGGTATGAGTATATATTGCTGTGAAAACTTTTCCTTTCAGCATTTCTCTGGAAAGCTGGAGAAGTGTGCATAATAGAAGACTGTCTACAGAAATCGTATATGGGGAGGAGGTTTGAATCTACATGGCATCATTTTAGTTTAGCTTGGCTTACACATCTCCTTTGTTCTAAACTAGAAAAAAATGGGGAAAGCCAAGGTAGCCTCACTTGCCAGTGGCTTCAGCCCTCCTGCAGAGCTGCACACAGGAGAAGACTGTTCAGATTGGAGACTGCTTGGGGAAAGGAAGATCCTCCACATTTCCAGTGCTCAGTGTTGAAACTTGGCTGCAGCTCTAGCACACCAACACTGCCAGATCCTTCCACAACTATTAGTGCCTGCTCCACAGGAAGCAGGAGGAAAGCAGCCCTTCCAAGGAGGAAAAAGCAGGACCAATGGGCAGAAGGGTTGAGGGACAATTAGAATATGCCTGAGAAATGGCCTTGGAGAAGACCACAGGAAGAATAATTAATCTTAAGGACGTTTATGAGGGGAGCAGTTTTTACAGATAAGAAGACAGAATAACTGGCACAAGAGACGATCATGAAATGGCAGATATGACAGGTAGGTAAAAGATCTGGACAGAGAAAAGCAGAAAGAGAAAGGAAGGAGTCACAGAGAGGAGACCCACGTGAGGGGATCAAATACTGTCACACGGACAGGATCAAGAAAACAGGCCCACTACCACAGTGAGGATGTTCTGCATACGAACACCATGAAAAACTTAGACGCACCCATTCTCCAAATAAAAGAGAGGCTCACAGAATGTTCGAGCACAAACATATTTATTCAAATAAAATCAAACTGGACACTACAGCTGTGATCAAATCTATGGAATTTCAGTTACAATTTTGATATAAAAGGGAAATTGCAGTCACCCTAGTGGTGTAGCTGGATATCACGCAGTGCGTGTATACACACCTGTCCTGGTTTCAGCTGTGAGAGAGTTAATTTTCTTCATGGTAGCTAGTATGGATTTATGTTTTGGATTTGTGCTGAAAACGGTGTTGATAATGTGGCGATCTTTTAATTGTTGCTAAGCAGTGCTTACACTAGCCAAGGACTTTTTCAGCTCCCCAGGCTCTACCAGGTGCACAAGAAGCTGGGAGGGGACACAGCCGGGACAGCTGACCCAAATTGGCCAAAGGGATATTCCATACCATATGGCATCATGCTCAGTATATAAATCTGGGGGAAGAAGGAAGGGGTTATGGCATTTGTTCTCCCAAGTAACCATTACAAGTGATGGAGCCCTGCTTCCCCGGAGATGGCTGAACACCTGCCTGCCCGTGGGAATTAGTGAAGGAATTCCTTCTTTTGCTTTGCTGGTGCACATGGCTTTTGCTTTACCTGTTAAACTGTCTTTATTGGAATGCACAAGTTTCCTCACTTTTTCTCTTCTGCTTCTCTCCCCCATCCCACCAGGGGAGAGTGAGCAAGCAGCTGCACGGTGCTTGGTTGCTGTCTGGGCCTAAATCACAACAACATCCCATCAACTTAGTCATTATTTGCCTGGGTAATCCAGGACCTCCCCAGCTGGACCCTGCATAGATGAGACAATGCACTGACCTGTGAGAAAGTGACTGAACTCCTAGCTGCCTCCAGAACAAAGTATTTGTTTTATTCTTTACAGGAACTGTACAGGTGGGAATTTTGGACAGTCCTGGAGACTCCCCCAAGCATCCCCTGCTGGGCATAGGCCATCTGATAGAAACTATTTATATGCCTAAATGTGCTGATGAACATCCTAAGCAGAGAATGGGGCATGCTGGTGGACTACCCCAGGCAGTTCCTGCTGTGGTACGGATTCAGCTTCACATAGGCAAGACACTTGTAGATGGTCTGTGGAAACTGTTCTTGCAGATGCAGAAATGGTCACACAGAACAGTCATCTGATTTGTGCAGTTTAAAGTAATCACTGGCAAAGGATCATGGTATGTAGTGGGCATGTAGGACCAGCTGGATTACAACAATTCAGCAGAACAAGAGTTCAGAGAGTCTCATTTGATGCAGCTGAAGACACCATTGCAAAGACCCTTGCCACAGAAGCTCCTGTTGCCATCTGGACAGCAATTGACTGTCCTGTGCAGAGGATTTAATTCCCCACGTTTTACCTTATGCAAAAGATCCCAATAAATTAAAGTGATGGGTTTTTTTTGTTGTTGTTGTTTAACAGAACTCTGTGTAACAGTTTCAAAGAAATATGGGGCATTTTTCCTAGCAGACTGTGTCTGGAATAAACACCTGAATTCTGGTTGGTTTCCATTTTGTTACAGAGTATTTTGCAGACCTTTCCCCTCATGACCTTTCCTCTCCTCCTGACTCATCTTGCAATTATTTTACTAATAGTGCTAAGACACCCTAAGCTTCTAAAATGCCTGTGTATGAGACCCTTAGAACTATGCCTTTTAATACTTTATTCATTTTTTCCCTATCACTTGTTATTAATGGAGAGAAAAGATTTTCCATATGAGTATAAGCCTGAAGTGAGGCAACTTTCTGACTGCCTCAGGGCAGCAGAGCTCAAAGAACACCATGTTTCCACCATGCATGATGACCTGTACTGCTGATGTGGATGAGACCGGGCAGAGCTTCAAAAATATGACAAAGTGCAAGAGGAAAGTGGGTAGGTAAGGCAGAACAGAGCTGAAACTGAGAAAATCCAAAATATCAAAGTGTTGCCTTAGCATATGAACAATGTGTGGAACATGCATTACCATGTTCTAATTTAAACACCTCTTTTGCTTTTGATTCCATTTTCTCTTTGCTGTCTGTACACTATGTCTCTTTCCTGTATCTATCTTCTTCACAATAGTATTGACTCAAAGAAAGCTGGCGAGCTCTCAGCAACCCCTGCAGAGCACTAGAGCAGCAGGGCCCAGCCAGGACACTGGAATAGTGCTGCTGTTCACCTGGTGAGCTATAATGCACACCGAGCAGTTTAGACAGCTGCCCTGAAACACATAAACAGCCCGAATTACTGACTTTATTCCCTTCCTGCCTCACACTTGTACTGGCTCTGCAGTGGCTCCTTCATCAATGCTCATTAACACTTGTTTATGCCTGCTTTCGAAAAAAAACCCAGAAAGGAGAGCCATATGCAAAGGGAAGAACATCCTGCACCCTCTCATCTGCCTGAGAAAAGAGTGACATCAAGAGGACACGCTAGCAAATTTAAAAGTACAATTCCACAGACAATACAGACAAAAGGTATATTAATGTTTCACCAGCTGATCAGGAAGACCTTCTGGTTTCAGCGTGTTTGTCCACAGCCAAGACAATTTTATTTACCACCCTTGATGTATGGTATGTTTAACAGATGTCCTCAAGGGTATGTTTCTGCAATAACTATCCTTCTCGAAAGATAAGCTTGAACTGTGATCCTTAGTGCTGTTCTCACCAGTGCTCTATGCAATCAAGTATTTTCAGGAGCAGTAGGAGACTGCAATGTCAGAGCAAGAAGTGGCTGCAGGAAGTTCCTCTCTTTGTAACACAGTGGTGTACAAAGGGCAAAATCTAGGAAGCCATGAGAATGAATCATTTAGTAGTGTCATAGTATATAAAGGAGAGAAGCTAACAATGACTTATTTTCTTGGTTTTGCATCCCGTGGGCAGTTCTGAGGAGGCACTGGTAGGCACTTTTCTCTTGCCTGTTGTGAATAGTAACTAATAACATTTGCATTCACATTGCAGACTGTCAGGCAAGGCAATTGCAAGACCCTTCTTGTCTGCTCAGATGTCCACTTCCTCAGAACTGTTAATGTCTTTGAGACCTCTACCCCTCTCTCAAAGACTGACAGGCACATGTGGCATGACTGCAAAAGTGACCTCCTCTAGGAAACTGGGCTGAAAGTAGCTGGTGACCATTGCTATTCTTCAAAGTATCTCCAACACCTGCAACTATGGTAGCAGATCTGGTTGCCCTGTACTCTGCTTTGTAGACCAGTTGGATGAAACCAGCCCAACAGCTGGACTATGTCAAGAAAAGTATTAAAAGAACGTTAAGCCTCAAAATAGGATTTTATTAATATTATCTCAGTGAAAAGTGGTGATTTAGCACTGTTCTGGCTAGAGCTAGGGTAAAGACTGTTAACATAAATGCTAAGATATGTAACCAGCCTTTAGGGTGGCCAGATTTGTTAAAAAAAACAACTAAAGGGGGACTCTCAGCTGTGACAGAATGGACAGACTTGAGGGGCACTTACTGGTAATGATCTAGGAAACACCTTCTTTTCCAGCCTTCCAGAACAGAAAGTTTCCATATAAATTCCAGTTGTACTGACTTTGACTGGGGCTTTCAGATACCTTTCAAATGTGTGCATTTGGGCAATAAATTAGATTCCTGGCAAACTTTTTTTTTTGTCTACATGAGACATCTGTTGAGCAAACACAATCCCTTGCTTCCCATTGTCATTAAGTAACTTTCCTGTAACACAGCTCCAAGTGTGTGAAAGCAATGCCAGGTTGGCATTTCCCTCCTGTAAAAAAATCATCCCAAGGACAGAAGCCTTTAATTGCTCTGCCAACACCCTGTGTGTGTTGTAACTGAACAGAAGACTGTTGTTTGTCAGTGCTGTCAGTCTGTCTCCTTCCTCTGGCACTAGCATATGCCCTTTAAAAAGAGCTAAAAAACAGTGAAGGGTGGAACTATGAACAGGCATGTTCCTGCACAGGCCAGTTATTTTCATTTTTAATGCAAAGTTAGATGCAGCTGTATGTCTGTGCTCTCAAAGCTGCTGGTGACCCTGCTTTCTGTACCGCAGACTCCAGCTAGCCACGGCAAAAGAGAACTTGCTGTTCTAGCAAGCTGTGTGTTGAGGTGTTAAGTCCTAGTTGATTCCTGATTTAGATACCAGAATTACAGCCCTAAAGATGCCTTTTTAGTTGCTGCCTAACCTCACAGATGCCTAATACCCCCAGTGTACCCACAGATGCCTGATGTACACATTAGCCCCCGAGGGCTCCTACCCCAAGGCAAGTGAAGGATCACTCCAGTCCTGGTGCTAGGGAGCTGCTTTCTTGTGCCTCAGCCCTGGTGGGATTCAGAAGCCAGCCATGTTCCTGCCCCATCTCAGCAGCCGGCCTGGTCTTGCAGGCTTGGTCAAATCATGTAGAAGTGCTGGATGCCAAATTGCACCCTGTATAAGCACACAACACTGACAAACGCTCCATTTTCAGTGCAAAGTGGGTTTAATTTGAAGAAATTTAAGCACCCCTGAACTGGGTCTCTGGCATCTCCCCAGCATGACCATTATGTACATACATGTCTGAGCCAAGAACAAAACGAAAACAAAATAGGCAAGGCAGGCTGATTTTGGTTCAAAGTGAGAATTTTTCTTGTTTTTGGTGGAATTTATTTTCAAAGCAACGGGGAACAAGAGAAGGAAGGAAAGAAAAAGCTGAAAATAAAGACTTTAAGGAAGAAATGGCCCAAAAGAGATGAGAAGAGAAAGGATGAAGAGGGAAAAACTACCCCAAATATGCAAAGTAAGGTATGTGTTAAAATCTGAGGGGTAAAATGACTACCTCTCTGAATGGCAAGCTGTGGAGGTGCACTGAAGCCCCAGGTACTGCCGATGCTGGGGCATGTGGAATTCAGAGCCCTTTGCAGATGCTCTGAATGCAGTGTGAAGGCTGGCTTCTGTCAGCCCTTGCAGAAGGGAACATGAGAGGACACCCAGAAAGGGCCTGTTTAATTTTGTTTTCTGACATTGGTTGGTGGCTTCTGGGAGAGACAGTGTGCCAGGATACATTTAAAAAGCAGGTAAGTGCACCCTAAGGCATGCTTAGACGTGCTGGTTGCCCCCAGCCACGGGTGACCTCGGGTGGCAAAGTGTAAGAAATGTGGAGGCACAGAAAATCTGATGGGAGGGCACTGTCCTGAAAACTTCTGGACAGAACATAAAGCCAGAAGAAGATTGTAGTGGGACATCACACTAGATGGTCACCAGAGGTCCCTTCCAGCCAACGTTTCTGTGACAAAACAGCTCTGCTTCCCAGAGCCAAAAAGGTGGAATAGGACAAACGGGACCTTACAGAAGAGGCGGACAGACATTTGGGGCAGATCTTGATGTACCTGCCTAGTATCTAGTGCAGCGTGAGCACAAGAGGCATGGTTTGGACCTATGGCAGGATTGCACTTTTGCAGCAACCTTAGGGGTCCTGGTCTGAAAGATAGAATATACTCTGTAATGGCAGTACTTGCAATTAAAAACTAATGAGTGTTGAAATAATTTGTAGCACACACATAGCAAACAGGAGTTGTACTGAAGTACATGAGCAACCAAAGAACATATATAAAATCATGTACCTAATTTGCATGCACAGCAAAACGTCATTAAAAAATGGAGAAGCTGTGTGTCAGACTACATATGCAACTGTCTATTTGCACGAGCACTTACTCAGTCTATTCAAAGATCTGTGCACACCTCTGCCTGCTAATCCTTTGCCAGAATGTAGGTCACAATATATCATACAGACCACAAATAAAAGGAACGAAGAAATTCATGCCATCTGTGAGTCATTCTTTTTATTTCTGTTCTGACAAGTGATACCAAACTTTTATGAACACATGAAGCTTTGAACTCAGCTGAGATACAGGAGATGAATATGTCAGAAAAATTGTGTGAGTAGTGCAGCTGGCAGCGTGCATGCATTTTGCTTGCACGAAGTTCCAAGCCTTTTTCACTAAAATGCTTTAAAGCATGTAAGTGATGGCTATATTGGGGTTTCACTCAATAGCCAACGTATGTAGTGGTCAGAGCAAACATTCCTGAAGAGACAAAATAGCATAAGCATTGTGTTCCACATCCTTTTTTTTATATAGTTATTAGTGAATAAACTTGTTTAAATGTGTTTGCTGTGATTCCTGTGTCAATCATTAGTCTTACATTAATTAGTTATTAGTTCTCTCTACTGGCTGGTTTGTCATGTTTCTGTATTTTCTCGGTATCATATCTCTGTAAGGTAAAGTTACATAACTCAGCTGAATTTATTTGATCCTGTTGTTTTTACCTCATTCTAACATTACTCTTTTAATCATGCTATTATGTTAAACAATCATGAACTAATTTCTGGAAAAAAGGCTGCACCATTTACAAAAAGTACTGAATAGGATGACAAGGAATGGCTAAGGTGTGAGATGGTCTTTGTGTCTGGAATGATGAAATAGTCTGGGAATTTCAGCCTTGAGAAAAAGGAGGGGTATGACAGAGGTGTCTGAACCCAACCGTATTACAGAGCAGCTAACAGCAAACAGTTGTTGACTGTTTCTCAGAATATAACAATGAAGAAACATCAAATATAACTAACAAGCAACCAATTCAAAGCAGAAGCAGGTAGCTCAGATAAACTGCACATATTTAAAGGATGTTGTGGATGGTAAGATTTTATACAGTTTCAAAGGCATCATTGGACAGGTCCATGGGAAAAAATAATGAAAGGGCAATTGAACATAAAGAAACTGCCTTTGGTTCGTTAGACCCACGAATATAATTTACTGATGTCTGGGAAAGTATCACTGTATGTTTGCCCTTTTATACCTTTCACAAGGCACCTACTTCTGGCCGTTACCATAAGTAAGGTAGTACACTGCTTGCAGCTATGATCTGTGGTGGTATCCACAGTGTCAGACCCTATGTCATTAACAACAAGACAAATTCTGTCTTCATAAACATTATGTTAATTTCCTTTCAAGGTCAAATCTGGTTTTCTCTTTTGTGAACTTCCGTTAGTGTTATAAGAGAGGTACTTGGAGCTACCCCAGGGTACTTGACTAGTTTAGCCAGACCTTCACAGGTAACAAGGTCTATTGCTGGTTGATATAAACCACTTGTTTTGGTTACACTTGAGAAATAAGCCAGCACTGAAATTTTAAAAAATGATTGATTACACCTTGTTAATAAAATTGAAGGCCGCACATTCCAAAGAGGTCAGCAGCCGCAAAAGACAATTTTACAATAATGCTGTTCTCAACAGGACACCGTGTTTCCTGGAGGCTTAAATGGCCAGTGCTCTTTTTGACCTTTTGAAAGTCCAGCCCTAAATGTATATGCATTTATTTTCTCAGTGACTTCAAACAAACCAGGTCTGAAAATAAAACCACACTTGAGAACAGAGTGTTTCACAACATATTATTTGTACAGCACTCACACATTGTGCTTGCTTGTAATTGTGGCTGCAGCCTACGTTGCAGACCATGGCATTCAAAGGGCCTGCAGTCTTAAAATGTCTTGCTGGACACAGAAATCTACATCGCTATTTTTAAAACTTGCCCACAAGAGATGTTATCAACTCACTGGCCATAATATACTTCCTATATAAGGAGAAGCAAAATGAATATTTTATCAGATATGTCTTTAGTCTAAGCCAGTCTTTGAGCCAGCACTGGTCTTATGGACAATTTTATATGACAGACAGCATCTGCATAAGGTCATCCCTGGAAACACGTCCATTTTAATGATGTTGCAGTATGAGTGATATCAACAAGGACAGTTCAGACCTCAGCCTGCAGAAACAAAAGGGAGGCCGTGTATGAGTACTCCTTTACAGTGAATGTATAATGAACATTTCATTACAAGTACTGTCATAACGACATTCTCACAAGCATCATAAAGCTTTTGTCATTTCTTTTCTTACCAAGTTGCTCTGCTAAATGTTTGCCTCTCTCAGTGAAGATTACCCGTTCATCCTCCATGTCACATTTGTTACCGACCAAAATAACCTGGGCATTATCCCAAGAGTATGTTTTGATTTGAGTTGACCTTGAGAGAGAGAGAGAGAGAGAGAGAGAGAAGTCAAAGAAAGCAAATTCCCCTAAATCAATTTCAGACAGAATTGCAACAAGACAAAAAGGACAATACTGATTTTGACATCTAGGGTAATGTGATTCTATTTAATTCTGGATTTCAAATAAACTAAGGTTTATCTGTCAGGAATTGTTATTACAGGAATAACACAGGTTTTACTTTTGCTTGTTAAAACACGGCAGTCTTTCAATATTTTCTCCTGCCATCAACATTCTTCCTATATTTTTAGAAAGAAGTGGTGATGCTTTCTCCCACACAATTAAAAAATATTTTCACGTTTTAATGCAAACCTTATAATCTAAAACCAGAGCTTTGAAACAAAAATCAACAGCTTATTAATCAGGATCTAAATTTATCAGCAAAACTTCAAAGCCATTCTGCCTTCTGTTTTTTGTTTCCAGCACATCCCACTATAGGTCTTTGACCTACCAGGATGACAGCAACATTTACATGTGCTTTAAGCCATGGACAGGGGCTGAATTTGAACTTTGATTTACCTTCCATTTAAATTTTACAAGCCCTAACCATGATTATAGCTGAACTGGAGCATCTGAGGCCTTGAAACACCAAGGGACTTTGAGTGCTGGTGGTGAAACAGCTTACCCTGCAAAGGTCTCTTCTGAAGTTTGAATGCTGTGCAGCTAATGGGCAACTTAGGACCACATTTGGAGCACCTCTCAGTTGCTGACTGCCAACATTCTGCTATACTCAGACCTGCTCTTCAGGAAGGAAAGCTCCATCTCCTGGCTCCAGGCTCAGCCAGGAGCTATGCTGCTAGCTACCACCTTCTAACTGAGAGCAGTACCTGCTCTTGAAGGTAAAGCAGGGTGCAGTAAGCTTACTCAAGCACTTACCCTTTGCCTTGGAATTGTGACTTATCTGGCTTTAGGCTCTGAGTCAAATGCTTGGTAGGATATTAATATATCTTCTGTTCCCATATGATCTTTGGAAAGAGAAAAAGATGTAGAACATCTCTCTCTCTCCCCCCACATCTCTGTCTCTCCCCCCACTGCCTTGGACAACACAGGGTGCTTAGAAAAACTGCACTGGAATTGAAACTAACCTGCTTAACTACACATTTAGGAGAGGGTACCCTAGAAGGGAATCCTGTTGTGTATCAGGGCCCTGGGTCTTTGCAAGAAATTATTAAATAGCTTTAAAAAGTCTGTCTCCTAGTGTTTTGGAAGCTGGTGTGTGTGAGTGCTGAGTTCACTAGTGACCCCTTCTCATAAGACAGCCATTATCCCTACATATTCAGATCCTTGTCTGCAAATGTTTCATGCATAAAAAAGATCATGATGTAATCTGACAACAATTTCCAGTGAAAGACAGAAAATGGACCAAATCTCCCTAGCTGGCTTTGCTTACTGCAAGACCGGAGGGATGGACATGGGCAAAAACTGCTACAGCTATATTTGTAGCCCTGGGTCCAATGCCATTGCCCACAGGCCCAGACACCCTGCATGAGTCAAAGCACCTTTAAGCCACGTGTGATGGGTTTGCATTGCTGGGAAGAGGAATTTAAGGGGAAGGATCACACTGCCCTTAGGGTTGTTTTACTTCATCAGATTGACCAAAAAGGAGCTGAAGCAAACCCCAGGCATTTTGTGCTACAGCTTGTTCCCTTGGGCCTGCCCTGATCTTCCTTTAAGAAATGGACACTGTGCTATTTTAAATCTGTTTTATAGCAATTTAAGTAGGCAATCATAAGATACTGTGACCAAAGCAGAGGTCAGACTTCCCTATATACTTACATATCACTAAAGGTACAATTGCTCAGAAAAAAAGGGCACCATGCATTCATTTTGGCAGAAATATTCTTTTGGAACCATGCTGAGTTCTTCTGGAATTTGTGGTTAAGCAAAATAGAATTATTATTATTATTTTTAACCAGAACTACATTTGTCACCATAGCAACTTTGCAAATACTAGTAGCTCAAACGTCAGAGGATGTTAGTCCATTAAGGACACTAAAAGAGCTTAGCTTTGAATAGTTATGATTTGGACGTCAATTTGTTCCCCTTATGTCAGCAGGAAATTGAAGACATTTCAAAAGCAAAATACTCAGTGAAAATATTAAGCTTTACAGAATGAATTGCTTGCATATTCTGCAAAGGGGAAATATTAGAAATTGATGAATGAAGAAATATAACTTGGAGAAATATCGTCACACCAATGTAAAGAGAATTAATTCAGCCTTGTATTGCAGACTTTTGCTCCAGAAGCTTACATAAGTTTCTTTGCTTAAGAATGTAACCCTCTTCATTTTACTGCAGCCAGGTGTGATTTTTTGTTCTATGAACTATGAACCTCTGCTTTCAAATTCTTCACATTACCAAAGTGACTTATTTTATTCTTAGAGTTTTTTTATGTGGTGTTCTTACGTCTTATCTTCTAGTTATAAAGTATTTTTTAGGCAACAAGAGATCTTGTCCTTGATAACAATCCCAAAGGCTTATGGTTTGCAAAACATTCTGTAGTGCAAAAATACAACTGACTGACTGAAAATCAGTCAAATGTGCCCCCACCCAACCAGACATCAGTAGGAACTTGGATTCAAAGAACAGAATAGGCTTATCACTAGGTTTATCACTGTTATGTTTTCTTTTCAACATACATTTCCACTAATGGTTTCTATAGATTTTGATTCCCACAATTCTTCACAAAAGCCAACAGGCAGGTCATTTAAAAGAGATTTTGCTGTTTCTTGCATACATGACCTTTCAAATGACTGAGGCTTCTGATTAATCCAAAACACAAACCATTGTCCTTGTAAAGAACTTTAGCCTCAGGAAGATTGAAGACATGAAAAGGCAAAGCTGATGTTTGCGGTAAGCTGAATACAGCAATTCTTGTTCAGTCTCAGTGACCTGGTGTATGTCAATAGTAATTTACTCTGTAAATCTTTCACATTCTAGTTGTATGGCAGGTAGACAATCTGCAACATGCTTGAATTTTTATAATGCATAGACATCAGAGGAGCAGATTAATGCAGGAATTCAATGATCCATTACTTTCAGTGATCACCACAAGGCTTGTTCTCCCTGTACTGCAATTCTGCCATATTCCTTGTCAGGAAAGAGCACTTGCTGAATGCTAACTAAAGCAATGCTATTTGCTCATCTTAAAACAGTGCTGTGTTTTCCACTACTGGTTCAAAATACTATAAAGTTACAGGAA
Source organism: Phalacrocorax aristotelis (assembly GCF_949628215.1). NCBI lineage: Eukaryota > Metazoa > Chordata > Aves > Suliformes > Phalacrocoracidae > Phalacrocorax > Phalacrocorax aristotelis. Next base: position 61,338,872 of record NC_134311.1, read on the forward strand.
TAAATCTCCAAGAGTTTTGGACTATTATGATAGAAGACTGTCAAAGATAATATGAGGCTTTTTTCCTTTGTTGATGGAATGAAATACTATATGAAAAAAATCCTACTTTGTTTGAAATAAGCCTAAAGGAAAGGCAAAGTTAAACAGTTCACACTGGCGTATGTCCATACACACACTGCTTCAGGTTTACTGCGCTACCTGATTCTACTCCTATGAAACGACTTGTAATACTTGTTAGTTCATAAAACATTCTTCTGAAAATATTGCTTTTTATTTCAATAGAGTATAACGAGACTTTATATTGCTGCCACTTCTAACACCGTCATTTACTGAAGGAGAGAATAAAACCAGTGTTACCTAGGCAAAGCTATTTGCTGTTACCTCATCCGTCATGAGCATCTAGGTTTCAAAATGAATATTACAATGATTAAAATGGTGAAAACACCATTATAAAGACCAAAGACACCATTATCATGCACTAGCCCCCTCCAAGTCTGCCAAAAAAATTAAACGTCAGTTCTGGCTATAAACAAGCACAGTGAAATGCACCTTCATGGCAGAGATGTTGCAGTAAGTAAAAGGTCTATGTTGCAGCACATTATCTTTTGGGAAAAGATCAGGTACAAGTTTCAAGGGCTACATCTATTCTCAGATAAGATTCTGCCTGAGGTCTATAAAAGAATCCGTTGGTTCTAGATGGAAAACTGAAACCAGCAATGACAGAACAAAACTTTCAAAGAAGCAGAAGACTAACCTTAGTGCTGCAGTGTGACCCTGCACCTCTGAACATGCAAGAGTTTCAAATAATTGTCCAGGTGACAATGGTGGGGTGTCTGTGTGTGCTTGTGTGGGCAGCTTACAAGCAGTGTCGCACAGTATGATGGAGTGAAGTTCAGAAATACGCAGCCCCAGCTGGCTAAGGCAGCTAAGATGCTGGAAGCCAAGGTAGCTAGTACAGAGCAATATGGGAGCACTGCTGTGGTGTTACCATTGAGCAAACTAGCTTGCACACATTAAATTATGTGATAAAAGCTCATCTGCACATCCACAAAGGAGCACAGAGAGACGATGGCAGGTGTGAGAACACAGATAATATCCTGGCCCTGGCTGCTTCAAGGCCTATTGCAGAAGCCATCAGCCTGTCCAAGGCCCATGTCCACAAGCCTAGAGGAGCACAGGGGCACAAAGGCAGGTGACAACCAAAATTAGGGACTCAGAAGGTACACCACATCCAGGCCCCTCCCAGGGTTGTCCTAGGATACCTTCAGCTCCACTGTCCTGGTGTGAAATTCGTGACCATACATCAACACTGGAGGCTGATATGTCCAGGTGCCAGGAACTGGGGAGACTGGGATCTACTGGGCAACTGGGCAGACTGAGTGTACAAGCCCAGCTGATGGAGCGGCCCATGCTGTTTATATGTCTACACAGATATATATACTTACTAGTGGACCTCCGTGCTGCTCTGCCAGGGAGGGGAGCACAATGAGGCTGTTGGTGCTCTCTGTGTTTGTGGGAGTGCTTTGTGAGTCTGTGATCTGTGCGGCTGGCCACGTACATATGCGTATGTATATGTTGTGTGCACATGCCTGCTGGGAATACATCTTCAGCCTCAGTACTGGCTGGACCTGGGGCATGGAGCTGCAGCAGCCTTGCCCCTCTTGAGCTGTCAGATCCAGCATGATATATTTTCCACTAAGAACTCAGACTTAACGCAGCTATGCCTGGGTAACACTGTATTGTACCCTGGGGAAACTGCTACAGAAGTCAAATCTGCTGCTTCTTGTACTTGATACATTTCAGATTGCACCCACTGATTAGCATATGTTAGGGTTCACTCTGAATATACCTCCAGAGAATCACTTTTACTAACTCATATATGCCCAGAATAAACATTAATCTTACCTGGAATAGTCTCACCCACATACAGCAAGGATAGCAAAAAAAAAAATAAAAATTGATACAGATATGCCTATATAGTAAATATATCAGGACTATGAACTTTTAGAGACAGCTGCAATCTATGTGCCACTGTTTGGACCTAGAACTCTCCAAGGATGCCTGCCATCCTTTGAGGGGCTGGTTTCTGTGGGCTTTTTAAATGAATTATGTAGTAAGTCACATGCTCTGACAGCAGAGAAGCACCCTAATGAAAATGCTCCAGGGGATCCATGTATAATGTTTATTCCAGCAAGTTCAGGGAACATGTTGTACTTCTGGTTCAGAAAGGAGTATGCAATTAACTGGCGTGCATCGTCTTGCCAGGAAAACAAACAAACAAACAAACAAACAAAAATCCAAAGCAAAAAAACCCAACCCAGAACCAAATTAACAAAACTTCTACCAAAGTATTTTTATTTTTTTGAAGTTACTGTTACATTGAGTTCATTAATTGATCCTTAAAATTATACCATCTCTATCTATATCATGGTGCCTCCAAAGCCCATTAGCTCAACTGTTGGGGTTGCAGTGCAGTGACAGGATCTGGGGGGTCGTCCAGCTTATCTATTCTAAAACTTTTTCAGTTTATTTAAATACTGGTGAGAGGGAGTGTCAGAGAAGCAGCTATGATTTTGGAGGTGTGTCCAAAAGCATTCAGTGCTGCTATTTGGACTTTATTTGCAAGTGAGCATGCCAAATCCCTGGTTACATCTGAGCAGGAAGGCTTGCTTGCCAGCATTTTCAGGAGACAAAATTTTCCTTCTGTACTTGAGGCAATGGAGAGTATCTCTCCTTCCTTCCCCCAGTCCCCATCCTATGGTGTCGGAAGATATGGCAATGCCCTCTCTAACCCCTGACACAGACTGGGATGGTACGGGGAAGGTCTGCCATTCCTGTCCTTTCAGGGGATAGGATCATGTCAGGAGCCCTTTCACACCCTTCTGTCTGTGAGGAGCTGTGGCACTCCCCATCAAGCCATCTTTTCCACAGGATGAGTCTGAGGACTCACCTCATACCTGAGGACTCCCTCATACTACCCAGTTTCTTCTATACTTCAGTGTGTACCATATGCTCCATGCTTCACCCTGTGCCCTCCTTTACATCTCCTAAACCCTTTTATTCCCAGAAATCCTGATAGGTTATGTGTCTTAGGAATGCCCCTGTGTTGTGGTTTAACCCGCAGGCAGCTAAACACCACAGAACCATTCACTCCGTCCCTCCCTCCAGTGGGATGGGGGAGAGAACTGGGGAGGAAAAATCCATGGGTTGACATAGAGGCAGTTTAATATCACAGAAAGGGAAGGTAAAATAATATTAATGGTAAAAGAATATACAAAATAAGTGTTGCACAGTGCAATTGCTCACCACCCCCTGAGGAATTCTCAGCCCATCCCTGAGCAGCGGTCACCACCCCCAGCCAGCTACCCCCAGCTTTATATGCTGAGCATGATGTCATATGTCATATGGTATGGAATACCCCTTTGGCCAGCTGGGGTCAGCTGTCCCGGCTGTGCCCCCTCCCAGCTTCTTGCTGGCAGGGCATAAGAAGTTGAAAAGTGCTTGACTAGTATAATCCCTACTTAGCAACAAGTAAAACATCAGTGTGTTAGCAATATTATTTTCATACTAAGTCCAAAACCCAGCACTGTACTGGCTACTAGGAAGAAAATTAACTATATCCTAGCTGAAACCAGGACACCCTGTATCTTGGAGTTTTCCCATCTCCTCTCTCTGTCCCACTCATCTTGGGGATACGATGGAGATGTGGCCTATATAGGATGATTCTATACAGCGCATTAAATGATTGCAATGGTCAGTCTTGATGGCCATTCGGAGCTGGCTCTGTACCAGCTGCTCTGCACTTCGCGCTCAGACCCTGCCGTGGGGAGGGCAGGGAGACAGGTGGCCTCAGGCTTTCCATCTGTTCTCCAGTAAATACTCCACTGTTAGTGGGAGATGACCCATCCAAAATGTATAAATCTACCAATCAAATACTCCAACTCAACTTTCTGATGGGGATTTTGAAGGCAGTGCCAAGGTTAAAAATTTGAAGCACTCTAAGCTAAAACAAGACAGAGAGTCCTGGAGTAGTTTAACACTAGACTTTTTGTGGCCATGGTTACTGCCACAGTAGGAATATAATGAAAATAATTAGTAATAACATCAGTGAAAATAAAAAGAAGTTCCTAACAGTTGCCAGATTTTAGTTGAACTGATGAGCAGCTGGGGGTGTACACAGCCCCACAAAACAGAACTAGGTTTGAGAAACAGCTCAGGATCTGTCCTCCCTTACTGACGAGAAAGATCAGTATATTTGCAGCTTTTAAACTCAAACTATTGCTACTTATTTCATCATTCTTGCAAGGTCCAGCTGAGGGCCATAAAAGCTAATCTATTATGGCTAATACAAATTCTTTTACCTCTTGCATTCATGAACCCCGTTATAATTATTGAAGCAATTAGTGAAATCCAAGAAAAGCAATCAATAAAGGAAATAATAATCAAAATAGAAAGCTGAGGTAGATGAACATCTGACAGGAATGGCGAAATTGCACCTCAGTCCTTCTCACTGAGGATTTAAATCTAATGGATGTCCTAGCATCTTCACTTCTATTCAGAATAGATGACGTATACTGAATTTGCAATGCTTATTTTCAGTGATGGTACCAGCACCTGCTGACTGCAAGTGCTTATTAACATGTGATAGAGAACACACTAAGATGTCCCAGCAACACAGGAATATTGAATATGGTTGGAGGTGGGCAAAGAAGGGGAAAGAATGAACAAAATAAATTTCTTTCATTCTCAGTATCACAAAGCAGCAAGGGAAAAGGATCTGGAGAGAAGTGGATGTAATAGCAAAACTGGGATATACCAACCCTTTTGCTCTCGCAACAGACCAGGATACATGAATATTGGCCAGGACTGACTGTATTTGATGTGCCAGTTATTGTTTATACAATATTATGTTTTCTGTTTGGATTGAAGGGCAAATGAATTGAAAAAATGCCTTACGATTGTGAAATAAGCTGGTATTGAAGAAACCAGAAGAATACCAATGACTCAACATTCCTTCTGATAGCCTTTATCTTCTTTGTGCAGAGCCAAAGAGTGCACACCATGCAATGAAATGCTACACGTTTAACCTTCCCTTGGAGGAAGATAAATTGATGGTGCAGAAGCTGCATGACAGGTGTGACACTAATGAATTTCTGGTTCATTTTCAGCCAGAAGGCTAGTCAAAATGCCATTACCCAGAGCATCACAGGTTTTCATTGTTCTGGTAGGAATTGCATCTACTTTAAGGAAAATAAATTTAGCTTTGCCAGTGAACAAATCACAAAAGCTACCTTAATAGAAGAGTCCACCACAAGTTTCTGAGTTCATAACTTCAATTTAGAAAACCACATGCCACATTTCAATTTTGAAGGTTATAATGATAATCAAAATGAATTTGGTTCTTTTGGAGGATAAAACTGAGCTAATCTTTAACATATGCATTTTTATATCATTTTGCAAAAAGTTTAGTTATTCAAAAGGAAAAAAAGAAAAAGGAGAGAACAGTTGAGATATAAGAGCTGATATTCTGTGATTATGTAATTTATTCTTATGTAAATATCTTAGTGACAATCCATTACCATAATTGTAATAAGGAACTATATGCTTGCTCAATAACTTCCACTGTGGGCCTGCATTTAACACAATGCAATAAGAACTGACAGGGCAATAATAACTATGTAATATTGCATGGTACCTAAGATGGGAGGTAGGCATCACAGAGATTTGTCAGTCAGAGTTTTCCTTTTCTCTGATCAACCATTTCTATCTGTTCTTACCTTTCACACAGAAGTGCCTTTCCATGCAGAATCCTCTGCTGAGTACTTTATTGAATTACATTCTATTTTTAATGTAATATACAAATAATTTTCTTAATAGTCCCTGAATTAGCTTTGGTGTCTTTTCTGTACAGTGTTGTTTCAAATAAGAGTACCAAGTTTCTGTTGTCAGAAGATTATTTTCTGACAATAAAATGCAAATTCAGTGGATAATTGTATATGCTATCAAAAGAATATATTGTGGGCAAAAGACATGCATGCTCAAATGGTAATTCTTATGTATGTCCCTTTATCTGGAGTTACAATGAAGGACAAGAAGCCTGCAGGGCATACTTAATTTCTATTAATCAGATTGCAGATGTCCTTAAATTTTGCATCTTTGGCACAGTCTCTCCATCTTGCTTTCTCCCAGATGTCAAATACACCTTGAAACTACTTTCTAATACCAGTGTGGCAGGAGCCAAATTGTGCACTTAGCATCATAGAATCATAGAATTGTTAAGGTTGGAAAAGACCCTTAAGATCATCGAGACCAACCGCTAACCTATCACTGCCAAGTCCACCACTTTCTACATTCAAAAAAGAAAAAGAACAGTAGTAAAAAAAAAAATATTGTGCTCTAAGTTAGTACTATGTTCTCTGTTTCTTCTTCCCAGTATCTCCTGTACAGAGCCTGAGCTCTGATGGCCATCTATTTAGTAGAAAAGCCTACCAAGTGAGGTGTTTTCCTGTACCTCACAGTCAGAACACAGGAGCTGGCACTAAACAGCTGCTAGTAAGTCTAAGAACAGCCTTAGGCAGAGTAAGGTCCCAACACACAGTATGCCACCCTGATATTGCACACCCTGGAGGCTTTTTTGTCGTGGAGGCAGATGACAAAAGTACTTGTATGGAAGCTCCTGATCTAATCCTAGGCAAGGTGGACTTTGACTGAAGGTGTGCGGAATTAATAAAAGTAAATTCCGTGTCAAAGTCAAAAGTATTTCTTTCATTTTCTAATGCGTAGTATATACTTCTTTCCCAGGCTTTCTATTTAGAAAAGTTGAACAGATAGTGAAGAAGAGACAACAAATACTGTGTTAGACATGAAGGGCAGAGATATCTTCCAACCTACTTCCTTGTATTTTGTGTCATGATGAAACGATATAAAATACATTTAAATATTTCATTCTTATTCACAGGATTGCAAAATCTTCTCCTACAACAAGGTTTACTTATGATCAGACCAACTAATATAGCACATTTTTCACAGTGGGACACAGTAACGACACATGTTAATGAAGAGTTTTTATGCCATGGATAATGCCACAAGATGTGTCATACTGTGGGAAGTGATTTAGCAACTCACCATGCAGACAAAAGGCTGTACATTTTAATTTTCTCCCCACAGAGAAACCCGCCATTAAATTATCATCCTTCAAAGCTACTACTACACATGCACAGCGCACACAATCATCAAAAATTAGAGTTTGAAAGGAGATGGAAAAAAGTATTTACAGGAAAATAATATTCATGGAAACAATAAAAGTCAAAATACAGTCTGCACTTGCACATTTTGACTACCCCCATGGATTCGTGTTACAGATGCTACCAAATAAATGATCCTGTTAATCACCAATTTGTGTTGATTGCACAGACTGTCACTGGAACTCTGAGTAATGACCCTAATCAATACACATGATCCTAACCTTGGTGTTTGAAAAACATAGCTGTGAAATAAGGGAGTACCAAAGTAATTTACTAAAGCACCTACAGCATCTGTTTGAGTATGTTACACTTTTAAGTAAATGAGCAATTTGCTGTCAGTTAAAAATAAAATTTTTGCTTGCCATGTTGTATTCATATACATATATATCAGGAAACAGATACAGACACATATGTATGTGTCCTCACATTTGCTGTTTTTCATTCTCACAGTGATGTGCTTTTGATAATTAAAAAAAAAAAAAAAAAGATAGTTAAGCAAGCAATAATGATGCTGAGCAAGTCCTTTTGGTCCTACATGATCATATGTAATACTTCCCTCTGGACTGCAGCACCAATGGTCCCTTAACCCTGGACTGCACTACTCTGCCAAAGAGCCTCTCTTGCACTTGTGGGGTTATCTATTAGCCTCTTGCCTTCGGTCCCAAAAAGCACCTGCACAGCAATGGCATTTTGGAATTAGCAAAGTTTTTACTGACACAGTCAAGTTTTTTTTGTTTGTAACAACACTGATAGTTCTGTAGCTATAAGTTAGCTGGGTCACAAAGAGTTATTTATTTTTCCTTTTTCTCTTTTAAATACCAAATCCAGATTTGTATTTGCAATATCTATGGTAAGTGTCTGGCAACAAGTCATCCATAGTTTAGGGAACACCTCATTAAACAATTCTCTGGCATTCTGGATTGACCCTGACTTTTAACTGTCATATCTCATTAGGAAATTTGTTGCATGTTTGTGTCTATTAATCCCTTTCTGCCTGTTTTGCCAGGTATGCCTTTCAAGTTTCTCTCACTTCTCAAATTCACTGGTTTGGATTTTATTTCCTCTACTGTTTTAGGTTTCATTTTTCAAGTTTAAATGAATTCTGTTATTGTTTCTCTTATATCTGATCTTGTTAGATCATTTTGGGTTATTTTTCTCATTTTGTATTTTGCACAAACTCTTTTATAAACAACTCAGTCTTATATGCACATAAATTGTGTTCTGAAATGCCTGTGTTCATGTTTTAATGAAGGGTTTAAAACAATCAGACCTAATCTTAATCACTGGAAAAGCTTACTAGGTCATTGGAGACACCTGTGATAAATTATCATGGACTATCCTTGTTAAGGAATCACACAGCCTGCAAGCCATGTCTCAAGGTTATCATGTGAATCATTTTATTTCGTGTTGATAAGATAAGCGGCACTGTTTTCCTAAAACATCAAGGATATGTTACTTCTGCAGTAGTACATTTTATACCAGAACTGGCATAAATCCTACCAGGATTTTGTCTTTAAAGTTACTTATCTTGTTATCTTCTGGAAGCAGAGCAAAAGAAACATTCAGAACTATACTTGAACCCTACACATAAAAATGTGATACCACCATTGTGTCCTTGCACCAATACTTCTTTGGAAGTAATTTCCCTATGTGGCTGTACACTTTCAAGCACAAGAGATTCAAGGTCTGAAATTCTGAGTCAGAATACGTGTGGCCTAGTTTTCATCTGAACACTTGAGCTTCTGCCTTTTTTCTCAGACACCTGAAACTGGACTGGCAAAATGACAACTACTTCGATCTCACTGTTAACTGATGCTAGTTAATCAGTGAGAATGAGTTATATAATTGAATTTTTTTTTTTTATTATTTTGAGGCCCTGAATTTTGAATTAGTAAATTTTTAATTATGCTAGTCACACTTTGCTTTTGGGATACTGCCGATCAAAATTCATTTTGTGAGGGCTGCCAGGAGCCAAAGACAACAGTAAAAACCATTTCACTGCCTGCATCCTGCCTGGCACAGGGTGGCAGGATTGTCTTGCTAACTCACTCTGCAAGCAAGTAAAGTGCAGGTTTATTTCTGCTGACTCACAGAGGAGGGCAGGAGGCATTAGACTTTAGATTTTATTTCTAGGACTAAAAATAAAGTGAGAAAAAAAGTTATAAAAAAAATGAGAGTTGCATATTCAATCAGTGTGTCAGTAGTGCTGCTATCTGATTCACAAATCAGAAGACTGTGTTTATATATACATATGTGTGTATATACATATTTGTCTCACAAGCCCTACCTGTTGTATATTTTAAATTTATTATTCATCACAGCTTTTAAAACCAACGTATATTGCTTGTCCCTGACTCCAGAAGCCAGATTTAAAAGGAAATCCTGAGTATGGTGGAAGTTGTCAGCAACATATGCCGTCTTGAATACAACTTTGTAGTAAATAATTTGGGGATTAGATTTAAAACTAACACTTTTGGAAACTGAACATAGTGCCATTTCAGTATGATATGGCCTAGCTTCTCCCAGGGCTCATGTTGAACTTTTATAAATTAAAGTTTATCTCACTCTGCCTGTGAGCACTTTAAAGCATACTGTTTAAGCCATGTTAGCTAACACATTCTTAACACATTACAGCTTTTCTCTGGTAGTAAGAAAGAATTGTTTAATATTGTCTTAATGACACTTTGTCACTGACTTCAGATGGTAGATACCCCTCTTGGAGGACATAACTGTATGCGTTAAACAGGTGCTTCGGTAGACAGTAATGTCTGGATGGAAAGCTTATTAGGGCAAGCATCACAAAATCAAAAGTTCATCAGTGAAATTGCTGTGTATCCTCAGAGTGATAGAGTGAAGTAATGTACTGGAAAATCAAAAGAATAAAACACTTCCTATGCACTGTTCCAGAAATGAAAGCCTACATCTGCAAACAAATAAGTGTGAATGAATGAGTTGGACAGCAGGTCTTTATAAGGCATGCAGTAGAGGAAATGACTGTGCTTTACCAGAAAGTGTTTCCAGTGTGGATATAACTGTATCAAGAAAACTGTATTTTGCACTGCAATGTAATAAACTATGATGCACTGCCAGCTCTGATCCTGTAGCAAATCAAAATAAAGCAGTAAAACTTTTGCCCATATAACCACATCCCTATTAGAGATTTCTTTTGGCAGAGACAGGCAGGTTGAGAGTCACAGCCCTTCACAGCTCTGACACAGATGGGCTGGCAGAGGTCTTTCTGGGTGGATTCATCTGGTCTATTCTAGACAAATAACTTTAGATTGAGATGAGTAATGAGCAAAAAGTGTCTGTTTCTTGCCATTGACTAGAAGGGAGCCTCGTGTTTAATTTGGATATGGAAATCTGCAATGCATTGGCGAAATTTATTCTGAGGAGTCTCATCCACAGCTTTGGATGTTGTCAAGGTCTCCAGGGTTACAGAACTCACTAATAGCCTACAAGATTTGTCTACAGAATAACAGTATCAGGTGAAGGTTCCACATACACCTTTACTTTATAAACTAGCAAACATCCATGTAGACTTATATCAGAGAAAGATTTATGCAGAGCTATAATACTCAGAGACAGTTTAGCTAATGAACTTACATAAGCTTTGTTGTTATGAAGTATTTCTAGCCAAGGCTGATCCCCTAAGGCATGTTCACTACTGTAACTCAAGAAGAAAAAACACAGGACTTAGCTTGTGGCAGACTACAAGGACAGCTGAGCACACCTGTGCATATATTGCAGAACTGTGGAAGGGTTACCATCTAGGGCAAGATGGCACTATCTCCTGCCATCCAGCTTCCTTTCCCCCTTTCATCTACAGTCTCCACCATCTGATCTCTTTCTCAGAAGGAGCTGAGAGCATCTCCTTTTTCATCTCTGCTGTGGACAGAGCATTATTCTCCTCATTTATGTCCAGAGCGAGCTGTAAAATAAGCACTAAACATACTGAAATGTAATCACATGTATTCAAAGAGAAGGCAAACTGTCTTTTCTTTTTGCAAACCCAAGAACTAACCCAACTGCCACAAAACAGATCTGGGAAAAAAAATTTAAAGGGAAAGGGAAAGGGAAAGGGAAAGGGAAAGGAAAAGGAAAAGGAAAAGGAAAAGGAAAAGGAAAAGGAAGGAACATACCAAGGTTAACAAACCTCTCTTCTTCCCTTGAGTTTAGTTCAGCTACATCACGTCTGTGACCATTACTCAATATGGAGTGACTCTACTCCCTGTTTCTGAAGCTTCAGTTTGCTGTGCAGAAACTCAGCATTCATTACTTTCTCAAAAAGGTAAAACTTAATTCATTTTAGTTGTTAAAACTCCCAAAAATGTTACTGCTTGTATATGCAGGGAACCAGAAACCCAGGTGGTACTAACAGCCTCACTCACCACTGCTGGATGTAACTCAGAAAGGCCTATTAGAAAGTCCATGGGGAGGACAATTCCTCATCTGACCATTTGTCTGTGAGTGGCACCACATTGGACTGTGAGTGTATCTGGGGAAAACCATGTGTTTTCCTGTCCTGATTGACAAAGCTAAGAAAGACTAAAAGGGAGTAGTGACATATCTGAAAAGCGTGATAGGATCAACCACCAGGTCTCACAATAAAGAGGGGCCATGGCTGTCTTCATGTAGGAAAATACCTGGATTTCACTGAAGGTAAATTCTGCATAGCAACATTTGAAAGTGAGGTCTCTCTGGTAAACAGCTGAATGGGAGGTTACAGCAAACCTGGCTTCATTTATATGTGCCTTTGTCAGCAACTGATGGGACTGGAGCAAAAAAATCACCCTCTATAAATGCTTTACAACTCAGAAACTTCAGCTAGACCTCATTGTCTTCTTAGCAATGTGTGCTGCTCTGAGCTCCTTTAACCCTGTAGGCATGAGGGTTGCAGGTCAGAGTCACAAAAGCAATTTAAGTGGTTAGTTCCTAGTTCTGCCAAATTATACTGTGATCTGAGTGTTGATCTTTCTCAAGATTTGCCCAAGAGAGCTAAAAGGTCATGTCCAGATTGTTATCTAACTCGACGACTTTATTGATAGCTCTGCTCACAGACAAGAAGGTGTGCTCTATAAGTAGGCTTTTGTACTGTGGATTGTGGACTTGCAGATTGGGGAACTGTCAGTGGGAGCAATCAAGTGGCAAAGAGAAGGTCAATGGTACTCTAATAACAGAAAAAAACAGAAGAAATTTCAAGCAGGAGGTTCAGTCTCATTATGGCTTGTATTCAGAGACACAAACAATGACTACCTCTCAGACCATAAAAAGGAACGTATGCAATCGAAGGCCAACTTGAAGCACAGATGTGGGAGGTTTGGGAAGGGAAGCAGAATGAACTGCAATGCAGCTGAACTTCTCTCTTTTCTTGAGGGCCACAGAGCCCCTGGGGAACATGCAGAATACTTCCAGAGAAACAGGGCTTGTCCCATGGACCTAATGCTGCCCATGGCAATCCCATGACCTCCAGGTGAGGATCAATAGCTTCATCTTCCACACAGAAGTAGAGAAGATATTTTGGACAACAAGGTTTAAATCTATATTCTCTTTTCCCATTTGTCACAGCAGTGCTGAATAGATTAATAATTTCATAAACAAATTTTAACTTCCCCGCCCCCGACATCTGGCAGGGGAAGGGTTTAGAATGGAAGAGAGGATGTGACTGAGAAAGAAATTATGAGTTATCTGAAACCCAACTATTTAAGTAAAGTGTAAAGTGGGGTATGCATGAACAGATGCTAAAGGATAATCAAGTACCTTTTCTAACATTTGTGGCAGATAATTTCTGAAGGCTAAAGTGCCACACTATCCTAAAACAATTCAGAATAAGAAGGTAAATCGGATAAAAAAAGAGAGACCACCGGAAGTGACACAAAAGGTCCTATTAATTTGTTGTAAATTGCATGTTACATATTTATATAACGTGTGTGAGTGAGCGAGTCTGAGAGAAAAAACAAATAGCCTTAATCACCTAAAGCTCTGAACAAATATGCTCTATTTTCGTTAATATATGTTTGCTAAATTAGAAAATCTTTCCTCCCTCTCCTCAAATTTGCCTTGAAGGTTTTTTCTAAAATTTTTGCATGGCATTAGAAAACACTCATTGGATTCTAACAATGGCTGCTTAAAGAGAAATCAGATGAATAACCTGTATTAAATAAAAAGAATTGTCTAAAGGCAGAAGACAGCTATAAATGATATAAATCCTTAATATAACCAAAAGTCAGTTTGCTGATTCACTTCCCACTTAGTCACGCAGAGCAAAAATATTTAAAAGCAAGATAAATTAAGAACATGCTCTCAGTCAGTGTGAAAAACATTGAATATAAAAAACTCACCTGAAGAGAAGAGATACATGAGAAGGAGGTAGCTGCTACATTACCCACCGAAAAGGAGCTGGGCCTATAGCATATATAAGCAATATGCACAAAGCCATCTTTGGCTGCTTTCAGAAGAGAGGCAGGGGTGCTGCAGGAAGATACCACAGAATCCTTATATGGAAAGAAGACAGTGTGGCACAGCATGCAAAGCAGGATGAATTAAATGTGCTGATTAAATGAACAGCTTGCTTTTTGTACTTCAGTGAAGTTCAAAGCTGTCTGGCCAACCACTTTAAGCATACCTAGCAATCAAATAAATACGTTATAAAACCACCATGCAGAGAAACAGTAGGTAATGCAAAATTGATCTCGTTACATGCCTCTGTCCCTCACCTTTGTTCAGGGCTTTAAAAAGAATACGTAATACTTTCTAATGCAGGTATAAATGCTAAAGGCTGGAAGAAGCAAGAGACTCTCCACTCTACCACTGTAAAAAGAAAATGAGGACAACACCCTCTATCCTGACCCTTGAAAGATGGTGCAAATGGATTTCCCCAAAATTATAGCTCAGGCATGCTGCATATTCATTCCTTGTGTGCAGATCTTTAGCTTTTGCGGTATAAGAGTCAGCGTTGCCTGCCCTGTTAAGGGTACATCTCCAAGCAGCAGGACACCTGGACTCTAATCCTGACTGTAACAGAGTCTTACTGCTGACCACAAATCCACAGCAGGGAATAAGGTGACACAGGTGGTCCTGGGGACTCACTGTGAAGAGCAGGAAGTCTAATACCTTTGATTAGAGAGGTCATAGGAAAAGCAAACACACCACAACTTTTAATTCTCAGACTAAGGACAAGAGGAGGAGAAGTATTTTTACTTGTAATTGGAAGTATTGCTATATAAATCTCTGACAGATACTAACTGTAGCATCCTGTAGCAGATTTTGGTTTGGTTTGGGGTTTTAGCAATGCATTTTTTGCTGTAACACTTCAAAGTTGATGAAAATGATTTTCAGAGAAAGGACATCTAAAACTTGGAGTCATGCTGTCCTGAGCTTTGAATCCGCGTGTTGAGATCTACCAAACTAGGTTGTTTGTTCAGGTGCCTCAATATGGATTTATGAGTCTATTTTTGGACTCTCAATTAGAATAGTCACAGAATGGTTAGAGCTATGCTCTGCTTGAACTCTCACAGAAGCACTAAATGGATGCAAACACTAAACCATCCCTCTTTCTGAGCTTGCCCACAAGCTACAAGAACCGTAAGCCTCTCATTTTCAGTGCTTCCTAAGGGTCTTTAGCATAGTGTGTGATATTTGCATGTCAGACATTCACATATTTGACCTTGAGGTGATCTTGACATGATCTGGCTCATTCTTTCAGTACCAAAGAAAACAAATAGAAGAAAGCTGCTGTTCTTTCACTGAAATCCCAGATTACTGCTTCTGGTTGGAATACTTCTATAAACACCCCCCCACATTTCCCATATGGTGACCAAACCTGCCTTACTGATAAATTCAGCCTGGATGGCCAACATGTTTCATTACTCTAATAGCAACCTCCACACATTCTCCAAAGCTGTTCTTTGTAAAAAGCAGCATGATGTTATCCCCCTTTAAATGTCTGCTGAAAAAAAACCCTGTGTAGTGATGTATTTGTTTGATGGGTAGCTAGCTGAGATGCTGTGAATGAAGTTATTACACTAATTCTCACTGTTTCACTGGCATCCTTTATTTCTTCATGTTGCCTTACATATTTATTCCTTATGGTTCTGCTCATGCTTTACTCATACTTTCTGGTCAGGGATTTTTACTTTTTATTTTTTAAAAATTAATGTACAGTGATTAACACAATGATATGCCACATACTCCCTCAGACTTGACAATAACAGAGAGCTGCAAACACTGAAGGAAAAGCCCAATGACTAAGCCAAACACCAGGTTAGAGTAAATCATATGGATTAAAATATAATATTGTTTTGTAGATGTCTTGCTCTTGGGGCCAAAACAGAGCCAAGTGAGGAATCCAAAACTAGACCTAGAAGCAGGAGGAATACGTGAGAATTTTATGGACTGATACACATTAAGACCTTCTATTGTGACACTGCATGCATGTTTGTGAATGAAAAAGATATTATACCTCATTAATATAACAAATTTCTCCATCACAGAGAAACATCTCTGCTAAAGGCTGAATATCAGCAAACTGCATGTGCTAAGGAAAAAACAAGAATGATATAAAAAAAGCAATGCACCTATATTTAAAGTTGCTCCTAATTATTGCTATAATGACAGAATGACGTAGGGTGCTTCAAAGGCATCATGAAATACACCGCCACCCCCACCCCCCCCTCCACCCCCAAATTCATAGCATCTGAGACTTTGGTAATAAAATAAAAACAGAATATAAATTATTGACATTTATTGTACTTTCAAGGATTTTATGTGTAGCTCTACAAGGTCAAGGAGGGTAACATTTCTTTTGCACAAAATCTAAGAAGGAAAAATTGTACTCAGCTCAAGTACTCTGAAGAAATGTTTTCTATAAAGCTCGGTAATTTTTTTCCTCTTAGATATGAACCAGTTGGTTGACACAGTTTCTTTGGACTGTTAAAAAGTTTGAAACATTTTTAAAAAGCTCAAGGATTTGGCCACAAAAAATCCCAGTTGTCTTTCTGCTCTTCCTGCTGGAGTTTTAGTGTAACAGACTACACATGGTGTCTCTCAGATATTTACATCAACAGCAACATATAAGCTTATCTGATGGTGAACTACGGCTCTGGGCTGTGAGCTGGTTGAGGTGCAGGTAGATGTTTTGTTCTGCTGAGCTGTGTATAGCGGCAGTAATATGGAGGAAGAGCAGATACAGATAGATGAGGCAGGGAAGTAACATCTCAGGCTATTGCAGCTGTTTGTAGTTCAGCGTATTACAAGCACTAAAATATCATCATAGAATAGGAGCTGGCTAAGAGACAAGACAAAGAGGGAGAGAAAACCAACATTTTAATTTGGTGAAAAAGGAGCAGAAATGCCTCCATTTTTGTGAAATGGTAAAAATTACATTCTGAAAAACAAAGTAAAATAAGAATGCATGGATAAATCCATGTTAAATAGTCAGGATGAAAGATGACTGAAAATTTCTGCAGGAGTAAAGGAATCTTAATGAATGGACAGACTCATGGGTGCTACAATTTAGTGTTGGAAAATTCAAAACATGCATATTAGAAGAGATAATCTGAACTACTCATCCTCTCTAATGAAGTCTAAATTAACCACAATCATTTAGGAAAAACTTCAAGTATAATTGCAAGCTGCTTAATGAAAACTTGTGCTCAATATGCTGCAATAGTTAAATAACCAAGCAGAATGTTGGCTGCATGCATAGCATGACTGAGGAGAATACTAAAAAATTCCTTCTTGCCCAAGGTCATTAGCCAAATTTAGGGGGTTTTAGGCAGGGTTCTTTCGGGGGTTTTTGCTGGTTTATTTATTGTTTAATTTTTGTAGGAGAATATCTCAAATATCTTTGATGCATTTTTCTTATATACAAAAAATATGCTCAAGACTGAGGTCACAGTAGAAATGAAATAGAAGATAGAAATTTTTCTCACAGTTTCCAAACCTCACAAAACCAGGCTATTCCCCAAAGATATCCCTGCACAAAGAACTCCTTGCATTTTCTCTGAGGAGCACATTTAATGTTTTTGTCTTTTTTTGATTTTTAGCTGTTTCTCTGTCTTCTGCCTTTAAATACATGCAGTAGACTCCACCTAACCAAACCTGAGACATTTACAGTGTAAGTGTTCATGACTGCAGGTCAGTCATTGCTGATTCCCTCACTGAAGAAAGAAAGGCACTTCTAAAGAACAAATCACACAACCCATTTTAGATGTCTGTCTTAGGATGAGACAAATTATGAGACAAATTATGAGACAGAAGTGCCCAATTCTCTGTACTGACTGTAAAGTTACCCCAAAGTAATTATCACAGGGCAGATGCTGACATCCTGTCAGTTAATGCCAGCCTTACAGATTATCAACATCTCATGATCCCAACTCAATCATAAATTCTTTCTTTTTTTTTTCCCAAATATTTTATGTTTTTATATATATATATATATATATATAAAGAGAGAGAGAGTAGAAATTTTCAACTTTTAACTAGCTGTTTCCAAAAGAGGAATTTTTACTGGTTCTTCCATTTCTTCTTAATGACATATGGCCATTGTATCAATAGCATAGTTTTACCTGACCTTCATCATAAAAAAACCAATGACTTCAATACATAAATTGTTTGCAGAAGCTTGCTTGGATCAAGCTCAGTTCCAGTCACTTTGGCACAGAAATGTCTAAATAAAACCAGCCTTGAGATATAAACAAGACTTGAGAAAAAGCATGCTGTATGACATGGAAATTGGAATTTTTATGTGTCATGAACTGTCAGTGTCCTATGCACCTAAAACAAATGATGGCTTCATTTATATTTATTTTCAGTTCAGACAAGTGAGTTTATTAGTTTCACTGACAGAAGCATGTCATATTCACTCTGCAAAACTGTTCAGTTATTTTTGAAATTTTCAGAAAAGTACTAATAATTATTCTCTCATCTTATAGTGGACTGAATAACTGAGTACACCACAGCTGCCTGGTACATGGATTAAAACCTGTCTTGGTGTTTCAGGTTTCTTAGCTGCAAGCCAGAGTTATGACCAGTTTAGGGCACTTGAACACAAGAATCTGAAAGTCTTCACCCAGTGTGTTGTAACTGATGGATAGAAATAACAAAAAAAGAATCCTTATTTAATATGTAGCAGAAGGAAGCCAAAACCCAACAATTTTATCTGAGAAAAGCAATAGGGCTTACAAAATTGCAGGCCTCAAAAAAAAGTATTTAAAAATAGCTTTTCCAGACCTCAGCCTTTTACATGAAATTAATTCTATTCTTTATGCCCAATATCTAATTTTTCTTATTAAATCCAATAATGATTGCCCTACACAAAGTGGAGGTGTCTGCTTGGGTACAGCACTAAGTAAATCAAGGCCTTCTGATAAGTATAGATAACAGGGATGCTTTTAACCCTCCTGTAGCCAAGTAGTTCTTAAAAAACAACAAAGCACTGAAGGGACAAGTTTGTGAATAATTGTAGATTAGTGGAACAGGCTGTTTAACAATCTTTGAATCCATACAGAGGTGAAACCTCATGTTCTCTTGAACAAGAGCAACAAGAGCTTGAACAGCTTGCCATGATAAAAGAGCTAGAGGACAAAAAGTTAGTCAGTGCCTTCTTCAGCTGTCTTTTATAGATAGAATCACAGAATTGGAGAATCACAGAATCCCAGGTTGGAAGGGACCTCAAGGATCATCTAGTCCAACCTTTCTAGGAAGAGCACAGTCTAGACAAGATGGCTCAGCACCCTGTCCAGACTAATCTTGATAGTATCCAATGTGGCCGAGTCAACCACTTCCCTGGGGAGATTATTCCAATGGTGACTGTCCTCACTGTGAAAAATTTCCCTCTCGTGTCCAATTGGAATCTCCCCAAGAGCAACTTGTGTCCATTCCCCCTTGTCCTCTCCATGGGACTCCGTGTAAAAAGGGAGTCTCCATCTTCTTTGTAGCTACCCCTTAAGTACTGGTACATGGGGATGAGATCCCCTCTGAGCCTCCTTTTCTCAAGGCTGAACAAACCCAGCTCTCCCAGCCTATCCTCGTATGGCAGCTTCCCAGTCCTTTGGTCATCTTGGTGGCCCTTCTCTAGACCCCTTCCAGCCTGTCCACATCCTTTTTCTATAGCGGGGACCAGAACTGTACACAGTACTCCAGGTGTGGCCTGACAAGCGCTGAGCAGAGTGGGATGATGACTTCTTTCTCTCTGCTGGTGATGCCCTTTTTGATGCAACCCAGCATCCTGTTGGCCTTCTTGGCTGCAGCAGCACACTGGTCGCTCATGTTGAGCTTCGTGTCCACCAGGACCCTCAGGTCCCTTTCCACAGAGCTGCTCTCCAGCCAGGTGGATCCCAGTCTGTGCTGCACTCCTGGATTATAGCTATGGGGTCAGAGAATCACAACAAAACCCATCCTGCAGGGACTTGTTCAGTGCCAGAATACTTTCAGAATAATTTACAGTAAATAAATTATATAGTGGGAGAAGGTCCTTCTGATTTAGTGTTTGTGTAAGTAGACAAAGTATGCTTTTTTTTTTCCAGCTTGCCAACTCATCCGTTTATAAATATTCGTAACTATGTTATGCATTTTAAACATATCTATTTGTACCCTGCCTTACTGCGGCTTGAATTTAGAGTGGTTTGAGGTAATCCAAAGATGTCTCTGCAATTTTCAAATACACTGAATGGCTTAATAAAATTAACACCTTTGCGTATTGATGATTCTCTACTTATGTCTTTAGAACATCACAGTTACAACAACTATTGTACCATTCCCTGTGAATACTGAAAATTTTGGGGTTTGATTTCTATATAAAAATGAAGGATTTGCTCAGACCTCCCTGCTTTTTAGTTTTGACACTACAAGTGATTCTACTAATTATGCAAAGAACTAGGGAACAGACAAATACATAAATAAAAGAGACCTTCCGTAGGAGGACTAAGATATCTTGAAATTAGCATTTTGAGGTAAGGTATGCAGTCTTTTTCCAAAATTATTTTTGTTTAGGTTATGGCATTCCTACACAGAGAAACTGGGGGAGGTGTAACTGTTAGGATGTAAAAGTAAGATGAAGAAAGATGGCACCAACTTCAAGTGTGTCATAATCGGTATGTAAAATTCTTCCAGTACTTTGGCTGAATTATCTTTGTTAAATCAGAAATAGATGCAAAGTTACGCAGACCTACAGAGGACTACTCAGAATTGTGAGCAAAACACACTAGTCAAGGCATTGTTGTCCTCCCCACACCCGTCACACATCAGTATTTTATGATATCCCTTGGCAAGAGGCTTTGAAGTCAGTCATCTCAAAGTTTACCATTGTGACAAGAATTTGTTTACAAAGTATGACCACTTTGTCTAATCTCAGCCAAAATTCAGTTTTATTACATATATTTAGCCCATTCATATTTTTCTGGGAATATCACCTGCTCTCATAAAACTGTAAAAA
Organism: Phalacrocorax aristotelis; assembly: GCF_949628215.1. Lineage (NCBI taxonomy): Eukaryota > Metazoa > Chordata > Aves > Suliformes > Phalacrocoracidae > Phalacrocorax > Phalacrocorax aristotelis. Next base: position 61,359,551 of record NC_134311.1, read on the forward strand.
AAATGCATATTGATTCACAAAATAGTAGAGGAGGTGACTTGCAGTCACTCAGTCAAACAGTTGTTAATTGACCAACCAAATACAGTACAGAGTTCCTCTTCCACCCAATTGGCACTTGTGTCTCTGAAGACATAAATGTGTCCTTAATTTAGGTAGTGCATTAAGACCACTCTTTGAATAAGCTTGCAGAAGATATATTTTGGAAGGAAATATGAAATCTGTCTGAATCTCCTGAAGGTCCCTAAGAAGCTTAGTTATAAAAGCTGGCATTTTCCAACAGAAAAGTGTTTTGTACCTGATGAGTAAAACCTAAGACAGAGAATACTCCAGGTGAAAAAATTCTGAACTGGCTGTATAAGGAAAGCATCCACAGAATGTCAGCTGCATACAAGGAGACTGGCCAAGGAGGTAATATCTTTTATTAGGCAAAGTGACAGAGCTTGGAAAACAGAAAAGCTTTCAACCTCATATATCCTTCTTTAAGTCTTCAGAAACAAAGCCTAAAATCTTGTCTCTTTATTCCAGCTGTATTCTTGGTCCCATCAAAGCAGATTTTATTTGCATTCAATTGTAACCTGACTTGACTAAGGAGTGATTTTGAAAGTTTCCTCATCTAAGGTGGAGAGGAATCTAAAAATGGGGATTCTGGTGCAGGTTAATAAAAGTGCTTAGCTTCCCAACATGTCTTCCAGAGTACCCAAAAAGTAGGAGAATATATGCATACAGAAACTGCATTTGCAGAAATGCCTTCAAGTGATTGGTGATAAGCAGAAAGGTGTTTTACATGGAACACAGCTATGAGTACCTACCTGAATTATTCTGGTTCGGTAGGAGTCTGATTCTTACAAGGAGCAAGAGTGTTGGTGGATATATAAAAGTAAGAAAATTCAAATAAAAAAGTTCTATATATGCATTAGAAATAAGCTGGAAATATGGGAAATACAGGTCTGCTGACTGAGTGGGGAAGAGTTACTGACGAAGTCTAACAAAGTCCAAGTGTTCGGTATCCTATACTTGATAGCTTGTTCAGTCTTATTCAGTAAAATAAAGATTAGTTTTCATGCATAATGCAAGTTTAACAACAGGAGAGAAATGCATGCCAAAATAGCAGAAATGTTAATGAATGTTCTGGCAATTTAGACATATTTAAGCCAGCAGAGCCTGATGTTTCCTAAGGCATTAAGGAAACTGTTGAGGCAATCTCCAGACTATTAGCGATTATCTTTGAGTACTTGTGGAGTAGGACCCAAGAAATTAAACACAGGAAAGCTTAGAATAACTTAAAAAAAAAAGTTAGAAGAAAAAGCTGAGGAATTATAGACCAAGAAGCCCACTTAATGCCTGGAAATATTTAACACCAGAACAGTTTCCTGGCTCCTTAGGTATAACAAGTTTGTAAGACACAGCCACCGTATATGTTACTGACATTGCTATGTCAACAACAAAGAATGTCAGACCAATTTGGTTGCCTTCATTGATAGGATAACTAACCTGGGAGGTACAGGGGAGAAAAAGAATGAGATTCTCTTATTTTTAGTAAGGTTAACATGTAACAGGAATTTTCTATACAGCAGCAAAGGAAATATGCAGAAGAGCAACAGAACAAAATTACTATCTGCCCTCAGATGAGTTATGAATAATTCACTGAGAGCTAGAAAGGCACTCTGAACATGGGCTGTCCATGTGTTTCTATTTACTGCTGTATTAATTACTTGGATAACAGGATAAGGAAGACGTTGATCAAATCTGAAGACATCAAGCTGGAGGGAAGTATTTGCAAGCACTTCATAAGAATGGGATCAGAATTCTAAATGGTCTTGATAGACTGATGGATCAACCAGGAATCAATGAGATGAAATTTAATATAGACAAGTGCAAAGCGCTACCTTCTGGAAGAAAAGAGCAAATGCATAAATATGAGCTTTGAAATAACTGACTAGATGGTGTTTCTGAAAAAGAGTCTGAGGTTGCAGCAACCAAAAACTGAGTACGGGTAACACAGTGACAAGACAAATCTGACTCTTGGCAGATTTAAGAGGTGTTATGAAGAACAAAGATTATTTATTCTCAGCATTTGCAGGACTTTTGCTCTGTTTTGCATGCTACATTTTAAAATGGAGGATTATAGGGGACAGAAACAAGATAAATCAGAGGTTTAGAAACCTGTGAACAAATATTAAAGGATTATAATTTTAGTTTAGAAAGCGTGGTAGAAGAAGCAACATAATAACAGTAATCTAATACTTTAAAAAACAGATACAAAGAAAAAGAAATTATTAACCTCAGCTGGAGGCAAGTTGGATAACCTATGAGAAATTGTGAGCACTGACAGTGGCCCATGGGGAACGTCTAGCATAGGGATATGAACCAGACACTGTTCTGGGGTTCCCACAGCCCCATTGGTAGAGAGCGTTTTGATTTCATGCCACATCTTTCATAGTGATGTAGTTGACAAGCTTGGCTTACTATGGTTCTGAATATGCTTTTCTGTGGCAAATCAGTTTGCTGCACTTCTTATTAGAGTCACCCAGGCATACAGCAGCATTTCTCTTTGTGCTTTGTAGATGTGCTATGTACACTGTGTTTCAGAGAGAATTCCTTTATATGCATTACAGCACCACAATTGAAAACATGATGAGTCTCTGAATCTCCCAAACTGCCCAAGTCCCTTTATTATAAAATTCTAAGAAAAGATAAAACTAAGATATTTGACAAAAATTGAGGGTCCACACTTCAAGAATGGAATGATGTGTTAAAGTGGGCAAAACAGCCTTGTATTCCCAAATCCACCAAAGTGTCTTAATCCATGAACAGCCAGCCACCGAATGAATACTTGTTTAGCTAGTTAGTTAAATACCGTGTCTTCACATTTTGATCCAGAACATCCACAATATTTTTACAAGACTTCTTCATGGAACAGTGAACCATCATTAAGTCCAAAACAAAATACGTCAACGCTACGATTCAGCAGTTTTAACTTCAGCCTCTGAAAGCCTAGGTACCCACTCTAAGTCAGTTACTTTGGCTCCTTCCATAGTCAAACCAAAGGCACAGGACCTGGCAGAGAGCAGTTCATTCCACTGTATAATGACTGTGAAAGCTTGGTAGATAAATTTCCCCTTCCAGGTTCTTACTTCTCTTCTTTGATTCTAAATAGAGCCTTGGTGACTGGCTTAAACTAATATCTAATTTAAAGTTAGGAGAGATTGATTCTGTTACAACTAACTGAACATATTGCTTAAACATCTATATATACACAGATCAAAAGGCTCCAAGGCAAATGAATATTGATTCATATGCAATACACATAGAAAGTAAACAGACTTCTAAGAGGTTAAAGATGCTAGATATGAAAAGATAGAGAAAATTAACTTTGGACTAGAAATGTAAAGAGAGATCAAAGGTAAAAAAAAATCCAGCCAGTGACCTGAGCAATTACTAAGACAAATGTTTACTGACAAGCTCCAAAACTCTCCCAGAGTAGGAATTTACTGAACATGAAGTACATGTTCTGAAACTTCTGTATGATCAAGATAATAAGCAGTTTTTAAAATAACACAATAGGTCTTCTCTTTTGACCAAAATGTTAAAGGCTATTAAACAAAACATAAGCAGGATACTACTATATCAACAACTTTAATTAAGGAATATTGTAAAATAAATACTTTAAAAATAAATATGCCCATATACAAAGGATGCATTTTCCTTTCCCGATGATGTAGGCAGAAATGACCTATGATGTATTTTATGCTGATTGTTATAAGACATTTTCCAGAAGAGGCTGTTAGAGAAACGCTAATGACTGTCATAAGAGAAACATGAATCCATTTCACTGCTTCTCCTTGAACTGTGCACGCTGCACTGAGACCCTGCAGAACTTCTGTTACAGGTGGAAGTGCTTCTGAAAGCCACCTTCACTAGAGTTACCCAAAGCAATTGCAAGCCTTGAGGTTTACTCATGGCAGTCACTTTCTTCTTCTAATTCTGTCAGGGGAAGACTAAATACAACACCCTCTCAAGCTGAAGTTTAAGATGATCCTTGGAATTACGAATTAAATGTAAGGTGTGGATATCTGAACAGCACTGTATTCACTCATATATAGTTGAAGAGACCTTGGCAGAACTTTATTTGGTGAATCACCTGTTTCTTTTATTTGAGACACTGCCTGTCACAGGAAGTATCTTTTATTAAGCTGATTTATCTAACTGATAAAACTGGTCACTTTTCAGATAACAAATTAATGTTTCAAAAGCTAAACCAAAAGTGTATTACCAGACTGCAGAGAAGTAATTTATGAATGACTTAAGGCAATTAGACTTTCTTTGATTAATATTAGTGAATTATATGATTAATAGATTAGTAGATCTAGAGCATTACTACTAGATTATTATACAGAAGAAAATGTGTTATATCATTATTAAGTCCTCTATTAAAGGTGAGCTATAGATTTTATACAACTCTTACTGCTTCAGAGCAGGAGCAGTTTCTGTCCTGCAGCAATTGCTTTGTTTTATTTTACTCTGAAACATTTTTAGGAAACTCTACATTGCCTTTAGGGTCAATATTTAAATAAACCAAAACAAATTATAATTGAACATACTTTCCATAAAATTCTAGCAATATTTAAAATATCCTTAATTAGGTATCACGTCCATGCTTTTTTCCAGATAAAAGAAATACTTTTGCGAGGTTCTTTTTCATTGCCTCCCTCCACTGTGTACTATTCTGTGCTATCCTGCCATACATTTTTTGTTGCTACCCTCCCAAACGCTTACTATCTCTACAGAAAAAATAATTTTATGAAAAAAAGAATGATCTTTCAGATCTTTCATAAAAAATATTTTAGTGTTTGTAGAAGTGTGTGGACTGTGCAAGAGAACTCTCTAAAGTAAGCATTCTGCCTTTACATGCTATTATCAGATGTGTGGAGCAACTACCTAATGCAACAGAGAATATGGCAATTTGTGCATTAAAAGATATTACTGAATATCATTTGCCTCTATTGACACATCTTCATTGCTCTCTATAAAATACAGTATCCTTCCTAGCCTGTGTAGAGGCAGAGAACAAAGGAGACTACAGTGACCTGACATCCAAGTACCCAGGAATTCATCCAAAATTAATCTGCTTTTCCTGTAAGAGCTATTTGGTCAAGTGCTGCTTGGCACCACTTACAATACCTCTAAAAGAGTGCTATTGAGACACCTGCATTAACAGTTTAAATATTAACCACCTCCTATTTACTTCTGTTGTCTCCTTTGTGACAGTGGAAAGAAATCAGCATGTGGGGTGTGTGTACACGTGTGTGTTAAAGTTCAAACTATATCTCAGGAAATTAAAAAAGCATTCAGCTTCACAAAACAGGTGGAGACAAGGCAGAGATTTATAGAGAGAGGATTGGTTACCTTGGAAACAGGTTTGAATTCTTTCATCAAATAACAAGATGCTCAGTGTTGACCTATTTCCAAGTGCTCTGTATGGATTTAAGGTGGAACTTTTTGCAAAGTTCATACAAAAATGTCTTCCTATCAACATTTGAGTATTTGTGTACTGCTTATATGTATTTCTTTGTTTCCTCCACACTTTTAAGCCTTTAAAGTGAGAAAGATAGTTGAGAACAGAAAAGCAAAAGTGTAGAAGGATGTCATAATCTACTTGACAGCAATTTGTTTCCAATGCTTTTGAAGTATTTGTGAACACTTAAAAATGTTTTGGCCAACATATTCTCTTCTTTACAATAACTACTTAATGAATATAGGTAAACAATTTTTTAATGGAAACCAGCCACTCCCTATCTTATTACAGAACTTATACACATGGGATAAAGTTCCACCAAATATTTAGCATTATTTTGTCTTTCATGACCTCAGCTCCAAAGGCTTGTTTTATTTTTGTGAGAGCTGTCATTTTACATGGCATTTTTGCATGAAGCCTGTTACAGCTGGCACTGAGTTCTGATAAGACCTTTGATGCAGTGCATTAACAATAGCAGGGTAACTGTGACTAAATCAATATACCTTTCTCATCATATCCTATTAAACTTCAGGGTATAGAAAAGTGAAAACAGAAGGGATCATTAATGTAGGGATGATATACACACACAAATACAAATGAAGAGCATGTGTACAGCACCATGTGTGACTTATTTAGGGATCGTCCTATGTAGTCTGGATGTCTAGGTGGTACAATGCAATGCAGCATCACAGAGATGTGACATCAAATCCCAGAAGCAGTCAGGTTGCCTGCCTGGTGTCTATACGAATTATCATCTGGTCTGAACTATTTTGGGTGAATTTACTTTCTGTTCCCTGCCACCATAGAAAGCCCAAGCTGGGGAATAAGCAGAAAGAAAGGAAAGCCAAAACCAGATGGACTTGTTTGTGGTAGAGTATGTTTCTTGCAAGAAAATATATTAAAGATTATATGTCTGTGGCATTCCAAATGCCAAGATTTTATTTCTTTTAAAACGTGTCATAAACCCCAACATTTTCTTTAAAATACCAGCTCTTGAAACTGTGCTATTACATGTAATTTTTTTTTTTAAAGGGGTATTATTATCCCTCATGGTCCTTGGTAAAGGTCTGAAAACATAAAGGTCTGAAAAAGGTGCAAAATTACCTCAGAACGCCAACCCATGGAAACAAACCAAAACTGATTCCTTTGCAAGTCACACAGTCCCTTTCACCACAAAGTCTTAACAGTATTAAGAGAGAACAAAATATTTTCTTCACTCTGATATCTTTCTCCCCAGTTCTTACTTTGGTAATAATATTCTTTTGGAGATAAAAGAGAAGATTCCTGGACTGACTGAAATATTTTGTTTTAGTTTGGCCACAGAAGCAGGACTTGCCGAGTCCAGCGATGTAGCCAGCTGCAGGTTAGATAGGATATACTCTCTGCCTGTATACAGGGACCTACTTGTCTTTAAAATGCTGGACATGTATCTGGCAGAGCTCAGCTGAAAATTATTATCACAGCATTTATTTCTAGGTCCTTCTTCAGTGTATACTGTGTTCAGATCAGATAATTATTGACACTTTGACAACAGAGTTTAAAAATCCATCATAAAAATCATTCACATGGACAAACTATCAACAGTTAGGCTATAATCTCTTTGCAGTTCATAATGCCCCAAAAGTCCAATTGTCTGCTTTTCCTGTTACGTGTTGACATACAAGTATAAGTAATATATTTTACAGACCTCATTCTCATATCCTTCCATTATTCTAATTAACTCTGTCTAGTTGAAGACCAACCCCTTCCTACCCAAAACATCTGTCAACAGTGTGTCATCACAGATTGCATTTTACCTAAAGTAGAAATCTTTTGTATGTTAATACTTTCATATTTGTGACTCCATTCTTCCCTAGATTTTTTCTTCTCTTTTTGGTCATAGCTCAGTACAGATCAGGAACATCAAAAATCATGAAGTGTATGTGGGAAAGCTGATACTGGCTACTCATCAACAGCACAGTTGCTTAAGCTGAAGAGCTGAAACCTAACTATTTCTTCAGTTCTGAAAACTGAAAAATGGTGTTCAACTGGTAGATCTTCCAAGTACTCCTTTAATAGTCATGCATTTTTGAAAATGACAATAAAGCACTCCAGATGTGTAATTTGTGCGAGGTCTAGTCCAAATAATTACACAATATTAATGCTAATCTATAAACAACGTACTTTAAGTTTTAACTTGCTTAAGGAATACAGTGGCAATGTCCTTTTAATCACCATGAGAAGCAACATGCTGGCTGAAGTTTTTTTAGATACTTTAAAACCCAGTGTCTCTGTTTTCTTTAATGTGGGTGAGACACCAAACATTGGATGTGCTTTGCTCAACAGACACTCTGGTGTTTGTTATGTCTCTAGTTTATGCTATATTTGCTACCTGCTCACTAAGTTACAGATATGTGACTATATAGTATTGTGTTTAAATAAACAGATATTATAAATGAGCTGCTACAATGAATTAAGATACTGAGCAAAGCAGTAAATGTATGGAGGAAGAAACAAGCTCAGCTGCGGTGTATTTTATTTTCATTTTTCATCTCTACAGTTTTATATATATCAGGAGGCATACATTTTCATGTATTTTTACTGTGAACATGGCAATGTGTCTCAGAATTTGTCTGGAATTTGCTTAAAACTTGAGTCTTATATTCTTGAACCCCATCCCATGGAGGTCTAAAGCTCTGCTGATGACATCAAGGACACCAGTGGTCCAGTAAGCTTGGCCAGCCCTGGCATGTGCCCTGGCTGAGCAGAAAGATTCCTGTGGCTTCTGAATACAACTTGCACTGGCTTTAAATTGCCCTGGCCTGGAGGCTGAGCAACACTGCTCTTTCACGCCATGTGAGCTAGCACAAAATGTGCACTGCTTGTCAGCCATCAGTGAAGGCACCAGGAGTTTCCCAAAATGGAAAACGACTGGAATGAGTACAGCCAATGCTGCTGACCTGATGAAAGCCCATCAGAACCACTTTATTTCTCAATTCACTTTCCTTAAAAAAGTGAAATGATTCTTACCATTTTTTCCTATTCTTCTTAAACACAGTTCTCACTATTCACACTCTTAAACCCCCTTTCTTATAGCCATTTAATTTGGGCCTTTTGTTTTGCACTCATGTTTTTTTCTGTTTTATTATATTCTTTGGCCAAAGCCCAAGGAAATAATCCCTACATCCCACAACTATCCCAATTTACACCTTTATGTCCACAGAGAACAAGGAGAAAACCACAACAAAATAATTAGTCACCTGATTTAACAGAAAAGATTCCATCTCATTTTCTTCATGCCTTTGGCTTCTTTCTCCCCTGTCTAAATCCTAAGCAAAACGGAAAGGTATTCCCAGCAGACTTCACTGCTAAGGCTCAGAAGGAAATCATATACTCCACAGTAAGGTATGTACTCATTCTTTACAGAAATTCTTTCTTTTCGCTCCCTTAGTTTCCACGGGTTTTTTAATAAATGCAGATTTCAATTTAAAACAAAAATAATCACCAGGAAATGGTAATCAAAAGAAATGTTAAAAATGCTGATTAACTGCTGATTATTAAATAAGCAATACTCCAAGCATTCATATTTTTCAGGCACTTAATTAGGAAAGATTGGCTGATTTAATCCTTGATGGCCTTAGCTATAGCTGATAATGAGAAAGCAAAAGACATTTAAAACCTGATTTTTAATAGTGTGGAGGACTTCAGGTCTTTCTGCAGCAGGTTCTCATGTGTAAGAAATTGGCCATGGGAGTAAACAAGCAAAAAATCAAACAGGAGAGCAACCAATGTAATGAATCAATACTTTTCAATTAAGTATACCTAGGAAAGTGTGACAGTGCCTTCACCATAAACAAAAACACCAAAAAGCAACACAATAAAAATGAAGGTAATGAAATCTGTATTTCATGAGCAGAGGAGCATAGGAGAGAATGTCGAGCTGTCTTCACTTTTGCATACCACATGGAGATATGAACTGCCTTAACCTATCCAGTAATTTAATATAAACCTTTACTTTCATCACCTTTCTGTAACTCATGGATGAACTCTAGTACTTGAAATTCTTCCTTCAGAATGCAGTGTGGGTTACCAGCCATGCTTAGGGAGAAGGGCTGACTATGTTCTTACAGCAGGGTGCTGCCCATATAAAGTGGGGATAACTGTGCTTTTGCAAGCCATTCCAGCACTTCTTTTTTGATAGCACAGTGCTCTGCTGGTTTAAGCTGTGTGCTTTGAAAGTGCATTCTAGCCCATCGTGCTCAGGAAATGATTTTGTGGAGAAAGGACTGTCATGATCAGGTTCAGCTTTGTGCCATGAATATACCAGATCAATATTGAAACACCTTTGTTTGGTCTTTTGCTGCACTGTTCTCAAGATAAACTTTGCTGCAGAAAAGTCAACTTCAGTAGTTTCTTCCATAAAATTGAACTGAAATACAAAAGAGCTGCTTCAGAGGCTTTCAAGCAATATATCTGTATCTACGAGTGGGGTCTGGCAGCCCCTAAGTGAAAACAGAACCATTCCAAGACTTGTTTAAACACATTTTACAAACCTCCTTCTACTTTATGAAGCGCTTTCAGTCTGCAGCATTCCCCTTCTTCCTAGCAAAAGCCTTTTCCCTTAGTCCTTTTATCCCTTCCCATGAAGCCTTTTGGCAGTTAAGTGAAGAGGGGATAAACCCTACTTTTGGAAGAGGAGTCTCAAGAAGATGCTGGTGTTACAGACTCAGAAGAAAAACTAAGAACACCAATGAGAATTAAGATGTCAGTAGGCTACAGAGTATGGAAGATAGCCACAGTGTAGTGAGAAATGATTTTTAAAGAGCTGCAGTGGAGACTAGGGAGAGAAGTCAGCATGAGGAGATGTATGAATTAAATAAAGATCAATAACAGAAATACCAAATAAAGACAAGCTTCCAGTGGCAGCTTCTTAGTGATTTTGCTGTGTGAGCCCTCCTGCTCCATCCCAGTTACAGTCTGAAGACAGGTGCTCAAGCGGTGAGGGATGATTCATGCTGCCTCGCTCCCCAGCCCTCACTCAGTTCCCTCCGATGAGTGGCATTTTCTGGTTCCTGCAGGTCCCTGTGATACCTCCCACAGTCCTGTGACCCCCCACTCCCGCTGCAAGGACTGTGCCCCTCAGCGAGAGCCCTTCAGCTACTGCAGAAGCTCACCCGAGGAAAGTTCTGAAGGATGTCTGATCACTATCCAGTCCTTCTTTACTAGAAATATATCTGCTTTCCAGCATAACTACCGCTCTTGGCAAACACTTTTGGTTCTCATTGGGTGACTTGGAGGGCTTATTACTTTTTTTCAGACCCTTTCTTTAAAATCTCCTTTCTGCCCATTTCACCATCCTCTCCAAAACGGAGACAGGGCCTCAGATGATTCATTCACTCTGTCTGCAATTCCTTGTTTGCTGTGTGGGACAGCTCTTTTGGTCTCTTTAAGAGAGCTGCAATTTTGTCACCCTGTTGCACAGTTTCCTTTTGCCTCCTGGGACATTTCACATTAAGCTGGCAGTATGACTCTTGTACGGTCTGACTGGATTTTCCTTGTGTGACTTCATTGGGAAGAGAAATATTTAAGTATAGAACTGGAATTGAAACAAATTAAGATTTAGATCAAGGCTTGCAGTTTAGACAGTCTTATAAAAGAGCTTGTAACATACCCCAAATTTCTTGAAAATATGAGCCCTGGAAGTTCTGTCCTTTGGGAGGGCAAAAATGAAGACACCTAAATAACTATTTATATTTTAAAACCTTGACTTAAATGTGAGGAAAATATTAGTTTTTCTGTTCTTAGTAACACACTGGATCTGGAAGACTGTTTTACTGTGGTAGACAATATGAAAAGCACTTTAAGAACCTCAGATAAACCCAGACTTCCCCTCTAGCCATGGTACCTATGCTTCTGTTTATATGTCTAAGCTTTGATTGCACTAACTAACCCAGTGAAGAGTCTCCATGGAGACTAAAAAGTCATTTTAAATAGTAACGATTTTCAGAATAGAAATCTCTCTTAACAGATATTGTATGAAATTTCAGCTAGAGGCAACATTTCCTCATCATTCTTGGTTACTTTTGTATTTTCTGTAATGTACTCATGAAAATACACACATAGACAACAAAACTCTGTGAAGATTATAAAAGATGAATAATCATTTGTATTTAAGATGAATTACCAATATTGATTTTCCTTGATCTATGAAGGAAATGTCTTTAAATCTGCTTAGAAATACAACTTCAACAGCTATATAAAGCACTGAGCATTTGTGGTTTAAAAGCTCAGAAAAAATGTAGATTATAAAGGTTGCACTAAATATGGAGAGAGGCTAAGATGGCTAATTTCAATTTGCATATCTAAAAATACCACACAAAAGTGATATTTATTATTTCTCTCAATGTTTCTGCAACCTACACACATGCAATTTTAATCTATGTCTCTTCTTTTTTTTCTTTTTTAATTGCACATGCAGGTTTCTTGTGGGTGACTTGTCACTGGGCCTTAATGATGTGTTGGCCAGTTCACCCCCAGCAAGCAAAACTGAAAGGACTGACACTAAATATCACATCAAAGGAAGGTCTGCACCCTTATCCTTTCTGGCTGGTTCATATTTTGTTCTCTCCTTTTCTCCCAGAGCCTGTAATATTCAGTTCTATTATCTTCTTGTTTGTAGCAAGGGAGTTGTTATATGCAGGCTCCTCTCACTGACTAGCAGCAGAAACTGCTAGACTCCTTTCTTCAGAATTGTTTTGAAACAGAATTTATTTGGGTTTTTTTCTTTATTTTTGCTTCCCTTAGTACACTTTGCCTCTGATGATATATACACATAGCTAAGTATGAATTTAATGTGTTCAATTAATATGGATTTCCTACAGAGTTTTGCCCTCCAGGGACAACAGGAAAAACAACCACCTCACATGACAGATGCTAGTGTTTAGTTTAATGTATGTCTGAAAGGCACAGTTTAAAATGTAGATATGGAAGAACTGGGGAAATCATACAGTTCTGTCTCCATCAAACTGGGCCTGAAATCATCTTTGCCAGTATTATGATTTTCCAGGGGAGCCATTCTCTATTGATTGTTTTTTAATTGAAAGAATGCTTTCTTTTCACTTGCTGTGAACAAAGCACTATAAATAGAGATTTATAGTGCAAGTGACAGGAGGCATTTCAAGACAAAATACATTGATTTATTCTTCCACTTGGAATTTGTTCCTCTTATGATGTGAACTCGTGGAACAGCATGTTTGCTACAAGTAGAGGGGAGCAGAGAGCTTATGAAAGCCTTCCCTGCTGTGAACATTGGACAGCTACAACTCTTCTCATGATTCCGTGGGTGAATCAAATTTTAGCTGCATTTTTAAAAATCCCAATGGTAGCAGGAAAGAGGAGAGGATGGAGTGAGGTCCTTATTATCTCGGGTAGAGTTAGAATTGACCAAAGAAGGAGCATCTGCTTCTCCACATTTTGCTCCATGTTTCTAGAAGTTATTCACAGACCCAGTACTTTCTAATTCCCTCTCCCCAACTCCCCTGAAACCATGGTTCACAATCTTCTGCTGAAGCACTAATGTATAGATGAAACACTTGTCACATGTGATCACTGAGCTGTCACTGCCTGACCCCTTACAATGAACATCCCTAAATTGCTGAGGCTATGTATGCCGGGTTTTGTCACAGGGAGAACTGCAATGACTTTGCAGGAATAATATGTACTTAAAGTCTATACTGCATGAACTAAGAACTGCACAGTGATATCCAAGTTAGGATGGAGGATATTCTCTTAAGTATTGGAACCAGTGTTATCCCAGAATCTCACTGGGGCATCTCAACTATCTTGCATCTTTCTGTCCAGCATTGTGTTACACAGCAAAGGTAACAGCAACAGATTCAGCCACTGAGATGGTCCTCAGTTGCTTGGTGGCCAGCACAGAGGAAGATTGAAGCTGAAAGGCAGTCCCTCCTCTGGTCCCTCTGGGGAGTTTTATAAGCAGCTTATGACCTCCAAGGCTCACTGTTTTCACTACCAGATTTGCAAGGGTATCACACAATGTCTAGAGAAATTAGGTGCTGTTGAAGTATGTTTTCTGCTAAAGTCTATTTAATAAATAAACAAAACCTTGTCCAGATAGGAGACAGGTTCTTCTGTGCTTTTTATTACACAGAATCACACAGAATCATACAGGTTGGAAAAGACCTTTAAAATCAAGTCCAACCAATAACCTGACACAGCTAAGTTCACCAATAAACCATCTCCCTAAGCACCACGTCCAAATGTCTTTCAAATACCCCCAGGGATGGTGACTCAACCACTTCCCTGGGCAGCCTAGGCCAATGCTTGACAACCCTTTCAGTGAAGTAATATTTCCTAATACCCAATCTAAACCTCCCCTGGCACCACTTGAGGCCATTTCCTCTTGTCCTATCGCTTGTTACTTGGGAGAAGAGACCAACACCCACCTGGCTACAACCTCCTTTCAGTAGTTGTAGAGAGCAATAAGGTCTCCCCTCAGCCTCCTCCAGACTAGACAACCCCAGCTCCCTCAGCCACTCCTCATAAGACTTGCTCTCCAGACCCTTCATCATCTTCATTACCCTTCTCTGGACAAGCTGCAGCACCTCAATATCCTTCTTGTAGTGAGGGGCCCAAAACTGAACACAGTATTCAAGGTGTGGCCTCACCAGTGCCGAGTACAGGGGCACGATCACTGCCCTACCCTGCTGGCCACACTATTCCTGATACAAGCCAGGATACTCCCCAAGCCTGTAGCATTGCAAGGGGTTGTTGTGGCCCAAGTATAGGACCTGGCACTTGGCCTTGTTAAACCTCATACAGTTGGCCTCGGTCCATCGATCCAGCCTGTCTGGGTCCCTCTGCAGAGCTTTTCTACCCTCAAGCACATTAATACTTCTGCCTAGCTTGGTGTTGCCTGCAAACTTACTGAGGACACAGTTGATCCCCTCATCCAGATCGTTGATAATGATATTAAACAAGACTGGCCCCAAAACGGAGCACTGGGGGACACTGCTTGTGTCCAGCCGCCTACTAGGTTTAACTCCATTCACCACAACCCTTTCAGCCTGGCCATCCAGCCAGATTTTTAGCCAGAGGAGAGTACACCTCTTCAAGCCATGAACAGCCAGTTTCTGCAGGAGAATGCTGTGGGGAACACTCTCAAAGGTTTTACTTAAGTCCAGGTAGACAACATGCACAGCCTTTCCCTCATGTACTAAGTGGGTCACCTTGTCATAGAAGGGGATCAGGTTAGTTAAGCAAGACCTGCCTTTCCTAAACCTATGCTGCCTGGGCCTGATCACTTGGTTATCCTGTATGTGCCATGTGATGGCACTCAAGATGGTCTGATTCCTGATCTTCCCCAGCACTGAGGTATTTTCCAGAAAGAGATAGGCCTTAATGCCTTTTGTATTGTAGGAAACATGAGCAAGCACTGTGTAGAAGTAGAACCTCTAATTTGGACTAACAAGATATTTTCCCTTCTTTTTCCTTATTTTATAACAACTCTATATTCATAAACATAGAAAGTCAGAAATGTTTATTTGTCTTTAACATTCTGTCACCTGACACTAAGGGGACAGACAGGTTCTATTAGGAATCCTTGGCAGAATGATGACAGTACTAAATTGTAGTTACAGTTACAGTTTTATTTTCTTAATAGAATTTTATGATTAGTATAGCACAGAAATTATTATTAGAATGGCACAGGATTTCTACAAGCAGAATCAATGTAGTACAATCTATAAGTAGCATAATACAGAATTTATCTTACAACTTAAGATTTCTAATTACTTAGACCACAACATGCAATTTCTAATTACCTATACCTTAACTTAAAGTACAATTTCTAATCACTTAGACCTCATTTAACTTAACTTATGATTTCTAATCACTCTCTGCAGACTGGGTCAGATTTTAATACATGGTATTGTATCACTGTAACAATCATAATCTAGACTCAAGAATCATATAAAAGAAGATGAGTCACTCAGTCCTCAGAGGACTCAGATGATGCTGGAGGCATCCCTGGCCACCAGGGGAACCCAGGTCTCACTGTCCAGCAGCAGCTCCAGCCCAGGTTCCCCACTTAGGATTTGTAACTGCTTAATTTTGTAGACAGTGCTCTGGGTTATGATTCCCCGCTCTGTGACAGGGTCATCACCACTGGGTTGGCTGGGTGCCTGGGACTTTCAAGACTGGTTAGGAAGGGAGTAATCAGCCTGGAAGCCAGGAGTCTTAAGGCCAATGGGGAGGGGAAGAAGAAATCTGTTTGGTTTGTCTATTTGGTTCACAAGATCTTCAGAGTCTGATAATGAGGGGAAAGGGAATGAATACATGACCAGCTCGGACACAGAGAACAACTGTTTGTCTGATAAAATGGTGTTAGTTATGCTAACCATATTACCAGGGCTTGGGAGCAGGGGATACTAGTCACACATGCATATGATAAAAATAGATTTCCTGATGTAAATTCCTTCTTGACGCTGTAGCTTTGGATTTTTTGTGGCAATCAGACAGAGCTAGATTGCAATGCTTTTACAGGTCTGGATTTGTACCGACATAGTCTGTTCAGAAAATATCTGTGTCCTGAGCTTCCTAAGAAGCTGAAATTACAGTTCTTCAAGTGCCACGCAATCTGCTCTGGCAGCCAGCTGGAACCTACCACCATAATAGTTTTAAGATCTATCTTAAGTCACTGTTCATGACTTACTTGAAACAGAGGTTTCCAAAAGTTACATTGTTCATGGTCTGATATTCTCTGTATGGATTTGGCAGTGGCTTAAACAACAAATGGGACTGAAAAAAAGACTTTTTTTTAAAAAAAATTGAAAATATTTGTTATTATGCATTCACTGCAAATGTCTAGTTTAATGGTCAAGGCCTTGCAATAGTCTGAGGATAGACACTCTAAACGTTGCTTCATTTGCAGGCCAGAGCTAAATAGCATTAAGTTATACTTTGAAAATAAACACTATTACTGGGTTATGTTGGCATGTCACTTTGCACTTTCAGTTCCAATATAAGAACATTGACAGCACTTTTCCTGCTTGACCAGAGAGCTGAATTACAGTAGAACTTGTTTTACTCACCCACATACAACCTGTATCTCACATGGCTATCTTCCTTTTAAAACTGCCAATGATTGACACTCTAAACAAGCCACGCTGAAATCAGATGGAGAGGAAAGGAGGAATCAAAAGCAGAAGAGCTAGCAGGAGGAAGTAAGAAGCCTGAGGAGAGCAGAGGTGAGGAACTAATGAGAGACAGGGAACCCAGCTGAACTTCTTCAGACTGCCCACAAGGCTGTACGGTGCTTTGGTGCTGACTTGTACAGCTTCGGTTTTGTTTGGTTTTTGAACAAGTAACCTCCAGGCTGCATGAATGAAACCGAAGCCTGCAGTGCTACTGACATATATCCCAATCCACAGAAGATTACTGAAAATCTGAAATCCCCCAAAGGAACAGCTCCTTCAGCAAATCTCAAGGTTTGGGTTTGGTGCAGGGGCCGTGACATTCCTCAGAAGTTAAGAATAACAGATTTAGAGTATTAGACTACGGGGAAAAGTAAATCTTCTGCAACTAGAGCTGAGAGTGTGAAGTGTTCAGGGATATTACTGAGTCACTGATAAGAGTCACATGTTGGCTGGCAGCAGAGCTTTCATTTGGGAATGCTGAGCGACAGTGTGTAACTTTGTCAACGTGCACAGTTACAGGGAGATAAAAAGAGTATATTTCTTCCTGTTCAGCCAATAAAACCTATCATTGCCACAAGATTTTATGACATTTATTATTAACAAAAGTAAATATTGTGACTTGATGATAACATGCCAGGTTTTGTTTCTTCTGCTACTGGATGTGTCTCTCTATAAAATAAAGAGACAGACTAGACTAAATATTGGAATTAGTCTTTCATATACCTCCTTTAGCATATGGTTATATTACCATGCTTAAGCTGTTTGTCTTCCTAATAAAATCCAACAGCTCACCACTGGCCTCTCAGAGGCATTTTCCACTTCAACTTTTTGAAAAATAAAAGCATTATCATAGGAAAAAACAGACAAAACTGAAAATCTCATTAAGAGTATCTTAGCATGGTCTAATTAATGGATAGCAGTTCAGCATGGCAGCATTTAGATGTTAATTTGATCATCAGGTCTGCTTTCATCTACCTCAGTGTAACCCTCAGTGACCATATCTAAGGAAGAACAGGATCTGGTACAGAGTGGAAGACACCTGCTTTATTTGACAACAGTTCTTTGAATGGCTCAGTATCTATATTGTCTCCTCAGCCATGCAATGAAACTCCACAGTGAAATTTCCAGTCCAACAAACCAAGTTTGTGTTCACACTGTCACATCTGCATTATTATTATTAATGATTGATGTTCAGTTCGGTTACTGGCTGAGGGATAGCAGGCTACAAAATAGGTATGTTCTGTTTCTTGCTGTGTGATTGTAAAGAGCAATGGGCAGAACCACACAAACTACAGAATAAATCTACCACGTATGCTCCTGGGAACTAGAACTGAAGTATGGGGATAGTTAAGCACAACCTTTCTTCTTGCCAGATGTAGATAGTAACCAAGCATGATTTACTAGTTTGTCATGTTTTCCCAAACAGAAGATACTGGTGGTTTCATATCAGACAGGACTGCCACATTTTTATGAGTGAGGAAGAAGGACCTAAGAAAGGAATGAGGCAGCCTTCCTTACTACTGCCCAGCTCTAATAAGAGGAGAAAAAATTAATCCACAGAACTGCAGCCCTTATCTGTAGGGGTGGGGGTCATAAAGGAGGTGCAGCCACACTCATGATGTAGTTACCAGTCTGCAGCTGGTGCTAAAAGAGAGGCTGCAATCCATGATGCTGCAATAAGTCATGTCTAGTTATGACCAACAGCAGTCCTAATCAACTACCATGTGAGCTGAAATAGTAATAAAAAAAAAATACACAGTTATTTAAGCCAATCGCTAGGCCACTTAGGGCCAGTGGAATTCAAGGATGACGTAATCTTGCTGGTGAATTCCTGAAGCATGTTACAGAGATTAGCACCAGTGACTGAGCGGGATCTGGGTGAATGATTGCTAGCAACGACTTCATGACTGTGCTACCCAATCTCAAATTTGAGGGAAAATAAAGACATGGAGCACCCCGAGAGATTTCTGTCCAGGCAGTATTTATTCACTTTTCTTATTAGACTCCCCACTGGCAGCATTAATATGATTTCATGCAGCTGAGGACAGCAGAATGAACACCATGATACCGGGTGGCTGCCTAGTATCTAAGAAAATGGTACATCTATAGTGAAGGAGGTTTAAGGTACGTGCAGGACCCTCTGCAGAAGCACTTAATCCCACAGCAAAATGAATGAAAGGAGCAAGTGTGAGTAAGGGTCAACAGGACCAAGAACAACATATGGCTAATTTCAGTTCCACAAGTATGTTTCTTTTGATGGTTTAAGAACTTAAAAATAGGAAAGAATGAAAAGTGTAATGAAAACTTAACAGCTGTCTTTCCTGATTAATTGCTATAATGCATGAATCATTTTTTTGACAGTAAACCTACTGAAAACATTTTATGATGAGGTTTGAACTTTTAAATGAAAGGTTTTCTGTTTTCAAGACAAAATCACTTGGATAAGGTTTTGCATAAATTTCCATATGTAATATACATATTTAAATTCTGGGTTTAGTAGAAAGAAAAGGATAAGAAAACATCTTGATCAAAGCAATGCTGTCCAGGCTACAGTGATGTTTAAGCCTAACATCAGATATGTTATCAGGAAGAGCCTTTAAAAAAACAGCCTATATTCTTTTTTGTCACTGAGAGTTTTCCAGGCAAACCTAAAGCCATGTATTTGGCAATGTCAGTGATAAGAGAGGGTAATACATCCCTTTCTGGCACATCCAAAACTTCAGCCAACAAATAAATAGCTTGGATGGCATTGAATACTTTTTGTTGGTCTGTCATTAGTGACCCACTGAAAATTATAGAAACCTGTAATTAAAAAACATGAGACAATCCATTTGCAATATTTTCCTGTCATCATGGGTGCCTTTTTATTTTTTTTTTTTTTTTAGGAAGACTCAGTTGCAGTATATGCTGCTCCTCAAATCTCTAGGAATATGCCCTGCCCTTGAGTTAGAAATGCAAGGGTACTCTTTTTTTGGGTATGCCTGGAGAAACATTGTGGAAGACTTTGGAGTGGGTCTGTGAAACTGGAAAACATGTATGTGGTTTGAGCTAGCACCAGTTTAGCATTTGTGAGGCAAAGTTTGATGACAGAGTTTTGAGGGAAAAGATCAGTTGTCATCACAGAGCTAAGCAAACTGACCCAGAATACAGAGTTTTGTTTAAATATTTTAAAACACATTGTTTCCACCAAGAATAACTTTTTGATAAATGTCTTGATACAATATTGAGTGAGAAAAAATACATTTTTTAGAAAAAATTTCTAATTTTTCACTGGCCTTAGTTCTCACAGGAATAAGAAGTGAAAAGAAAAAGTGAAAAGAATTCTAGTGTCATTTTGTACATAACAAAAGTCCATTTCCAACAGTGAACGTTAAAAGGGAAAACTGTAAATTTCATGTAATTGCAACCATTAACCATGTAAAATGTGGGTTTGTTTCCTATATTTATATCTGTAAAGAGTACCACTCCCCTTTCCCCTTACGTCCATCTGTTGTGCAGAAGAAAGACTTAGACACAAATGAAAAAATATACCAAGTTGTGATTCTTTTGAAATATTCATCCTTAAATTTCACCCTTTTCTTTTCACAGAATATATTTTATGAAATAATAGCATTTCATTCTTTTGTTTTAAATAGAATGACATGAAATTATCCACCAATGTGCAACTTCTTGCACCTGCTTGGTGCTATGTCCATATCAAGCCCAAGTTAATAAATTTAATATCAGCATGGTCTATGAGAATATTTTTCCAGCTGGCTCTAAGCTGCATTGTTGTGTGGAGGTTGCTGTCACCAGCAGACATGAAGCAGTTCATGTCTGGACAGAGCCCCACCGGACAGAGCTCCTGAGGATGTGCACGGGGGATGGCATACCCAGCATGAATCTGCACTCTCTGCAGCAGAACTGCACAAACTGTGCTGCTTGTCAGGCCATAAGTTCTGGCAAAGATGGATGGAGGCCAAATTTGCCTGGAAGCACTTTCCAGATTTGTTCCCTGATATACAGCAACTAATGGATTTTTCTTCAATGATAGAACTAAGTTCAATATTGAGAGGTAAAAGAAAAATAGTCTGCCTGTAGATCAAGCATATGCTGAGCATAAATATTAGGCTGAAATTTTAGAGGCGGAAGCAAAAAGAAGGAAACCTTTACAACATATGCCTTTTAGAAAGTGCATGTAGCAGTGCTGACATTAACTTAATGGGCTTAATTTACTTCTTACATTCGCCCATTAACATGCTAATGTATTTTCCAATTTTATTTTTTCTCTTAATGACAATTCAAAAAATGTCAT
Source organism: Phalacrocorax aristotelis (assembly GCF_949628215.1). Lineage (NCBI taxonomy): Eukaryota > Metazoa > Chordata > Aves > Suliformes > Phalacrocoracidae > Phalacrocorax > Phalacrocorax aristotelis. The sequence goes on from NC_134311.1 coordinate 61,380,555, forward strand.
CATGTCGCTTATAACAAAAAAGACACGACAGAACACAGGAAAAACAATTTCTAGTGCACTGTAGCTGAGGCTGCTAACTTAGAGTTCACTTGAGGTGCTAAAACGAAAGAAAAAGCTAATAATTTAAAGAAATGGAACAATTTTTTCCACAACGTTGTCCGGAACAACAGCTACTACTGGCATACCAAGTAAATTCAGCTGCCAAATGTCATGTTGTAGGGGATACTACAGATCCTCCTTCTGGCCCCTTATCGATGGGAGTCACATTTGCTAAATCTAGTCAGCTGGGACCTCCCTGCTCTAGGCAGGACTGATGATTGAAAGTGGCTTGGTGAGCACCTCTGCCAGCTCCCTCAGTACCCTTGCATGGATCCCATCTGGCCCCATAGACTTGTGTCTATGTGGTGCAGCAGGTCACTAACAATCTCCCCTTGGATTATGGGGCCTTCATTCTGCTCCCTGTCCCTGTCATCCATCTCAGGGTACCCTGAGAACAACTGGTCTTACTATTAAAGAGTGAGGCAAAGAAGGCATTAAGTACCTCAGCCTTTTCCTCATCCTTCGTCACTATTTTTGCCCCCACATCCAATAAGGGATGGAGATTCTCCTTAGCCCTTTTCTTGTTGCTAATGTATTTATAGAAACATTTTTTATTGTCCTGTACTGTGGTAGCCAGATTAAGTTCTAGCTGGGCTTTCGTCCTTCTAAATTTCTCCCTGTATAACCTTACAACATCTTTGTAGTGCTCCTGAGTTGCCTGCCCCTTCTTCAAAGTTCATAAACTCTCCTTTTTTTCCTGAGTTCAGCCAAAGCCTTCTGTTCAGACAGGCTGGTCTTCTTCCCTGCCAGCTCGTCTTTCGGCACATGGGGACAGCCTGCTCCTGCACCTGTAAGGTTTCCTTCTTAAAAAATGTCCAGTCTTCCTGGACTCCCGTGCTCTTCAGGACTGCCTCCCAAGGGACTCTGTCAACTGGTCTCCTAAACAGGCCAAAGTCTGCCCTCCAGAAGCCCAGGGTAGCAGTTCTGCTCACCCCCCTCCTTACTTCTCCAAGAATCAAAAACTCTTTCATTTCATGATCGCTATGCCCAAGACAGCCTCCAACTACCACATCACCAACAGGTCCATCTCTGTTTGCAAACAACAGGTCCAGTGGGGCAAATTCCCTAGTTGGCTCCCTCACCAGCTGTGTCAGGAAGTTATCTTCCACACAGTCCATGAAGTTCCTAGACTGTTTCCTCTCTGCTGTATTGTATTTCCAGCAGACATCTGGTAAGTTGAAGTCCCCCAAAGAAAAAGGGCTAGCAACTGTGAGATTTCTCCCAGCTGCGTATAGAATGTTTCATCTTCCTCTTCGTTCTGGTTGGGTGGTCTGTAACAGAATTTCACCATGGTGTCTGCCTGTTGGCATTCCCTGTGATTCTTACTCATAACCACTCAACCCTATTGTCACCATCACTAAGCTCTAGACAGTCAAAACACTAACATACAGGCTCTCCCACCACCTCTCCTTCCTTGCCTATCACAGAATGGTAGGGGTTGGAAGGGACCTCTGGATATCATCTTGTCCAACTCCCCTGCTTGAGCAGGGACACCTAGAGCAGGGTGCTATCCCTTCTGAGGAGTTTATAGCCATCCATTGCAGCATTGCAGTTGTGCGAATCATCCTACCATGCTTTGGTGATGGCAACTATATCATAGTTTTTCTGCTGCACAATGTCTTCCAGCTCCTCCTGTTTGTTACTCATGCTGCGTGCATTGGTGTAGATGCACTTCAGTTAGGCTATTGATCCTGACACCTTCTGGGGGAACAAAGCCCTAATTCCAATGTGACCATTCTCAGGTGCTTCTGTGGTTTCTAACACATCAATAAGCCTTATGTCTTTGTTACTGCATGATCTCCATCCCCTACCTGCACTGAGACAGCAGACCAAAGGACCTCGCTAGCACATTGTCCCTCAAACATTAGCATGCGACCCTCAGGCTTATCTCTAGCAAGCCTGGTTTTATCTCTTTCCCCCTTCAAATCTAATTTAAAGCTCTTTCAATGAGCCCTGCTAACTCCTGTGCAAAGATCACTTTCACCCTTTGAGACAGGTGTACCCCATCTGTTGCCAGCAGGCCTGCTGTCATATGCACCGACCCACGATCAAAACCACCAAAATTCTGCCAGTGACACCAGGCTCGAAGCCAGGTGTTGATCAGCTGGCTCTTCCTGCTTCTTCCCTCATCATTCCCTGTGACTGGAAGGACAGAGGAGAACACTACTTGTGCTTTGGATCCCTTAACCAGTTGTCCCAAAGCCCTGAAGGCTCTCTTGATTCTTCTTGGGCTTCTAGTTGTAACTTCATTGCCTCCTACCTGAAAAATCAATAATGGATAATAACCCAAGGGCCGTACCAAGGTAGGAAGTTTTCTCTTCATATCTTTAACCCGGGCCCCAGGGAGGCAGCAGACTTCCCTGAGAAGTGTGTCCAGTCTGCATATTGGGCCTCTGTTCCCTTCAGAAGGGAGTCTCCTAAAGAATTATTAAGGACCTGTCAATTTTGTAGGTCAGTCTGAACTGTCTGCCAAGCTAGGCTTATTTAAACAGCATCTGTTGTAGTACATGTGAAACCATACAGGGACATAGCTATTTAGAGAACACAAGTTGAACATACCCCAGAAGGAAGCAGTTCTGAAGTGATTGAACATGGACATGAGCACTGGCAGTGTATTCTTAACATCATCCTCTGGCTCAAACTGAAGGCAATAAATCACTGGGTGTACATACAGCAGAACTATCAGCAGTACCAACTCAGGATTTCTCATGCCAAAAGTTTCTGAACCTTAAAAAAAATCTCTATTTAGTTTACAACTTTTGTTGTTATTCTTATTTGCAATTTTTAAAGGTTTTTTATTTTAATTAGGGAAGGTAAGATATGAATCCTGAAGTGTCTGCAGCGTGGCTGAAGTTTATTAGACCTTCAAGTCATTTACTTAAGCTTTTAGGCAAAAGCTTTTCTGTCTCACAGGGTGGTGGACAAATGCTTGGCTACTATACTATTGCATATATTGGTGCTAATATGCTGAGATAAAAATACAGATACTGATTTTTTTAAATGTAAAATGTTAATAGTCAAATTAGATGCAGAATTTCTCACAGCTGAATAGATTCATGCTGACCCAGGCATGGCACCTGGAAACATTACTATGCATCTGTGGCTGCAAAGGAGACATGTCAGCCAGACTTTAGACTGAAAAATCACCTTTCAATGACAGTACAACTGCTTTGAACTAACTGCTTTTAAAGAATCATCCCAACACACATTTTAAACCAAACTCCTTTATCCAAATCTAAAAGGTACCTGTAGATTCATAGGCCTGACTGCAGTGCAGTTTCTAGATCAAGCTTGAAGCTGGTGTGATTTGAGCTTGTATTTGGCCCGTTGTGTACATATATGAAATGGCACCACCACCTTCAGAGGCACATTTTTCCCACAGAAAAGCATTTTAAGCCCCAGAGAGGCTTGAATGGTCCCGCTCCCTCCCCCCCGTATCTTTCACAAATGCACAGGCCCATGTTCATACCCAATGCTTGCTTTCCTGCAGCATTGGTAATTGCAAGTTTTCTTTAACTTCTCTCCCATTCAGAAGCATGCTGTAGTTTTGTAATTACTATCAAAATTGGAGCACGGGCTAATCAGAATCAATTATCAGCTGTGAGATGGGAAGAATAAAACAGGAAGAACAGCAGGGCAGCAACTGGGCTCATGAAATTAAAAATAACAAGCAAATCTATGTCTCATCCTGACAAGTGAGGCACTCCGCCTCTCTGTCACCCCTTCCATCATGCAGATGACTGTTCAGTAGCTCTTGGCACACAATAATGCAATCCCTCTTGTCCACCAAATTTCTACACTAGCTGCCAACTGTTTATTCTAGATAAAAATGATACAAAAATAATATTTCACAATTATTTAAGAACTACAGAGTTTTAAAATATTTTCTTGTTTCATTTTACAGGGACTATTTTTTTTTTTAATGAGTATGATGCCTAGTTACTTTTCACCAGGAGACGAAGAGTGCGAACCATACCAGATCTAGGAGACTGGAAAACAAACAGTTGGGGAAATTAATAATAAGTACTCATATTTACACTTGCTATAAAGAAACCTTTGTGTCAGAGGAAGCTAGATAATACATGGCATGCCATCTGGTTTGCCCTGAGATGGGGCAATGAGATTTGCAGACTACCACTGGTCCTAGACAGCCATTATCACCCAGTTAACCCAGTGCTTGAACAGAATCAGCCCGTGGACAAAGAACAGCAGAGGGAAAGCAAGGAAGTGCTTCACCTGGCAGGCCCAGGAAGCAGTGGTGTTGGCAGCCACAACTGCAGGTTTAACTGAGAGGTTGGGTGTACTCCTTGATTCCCTGTTTTTGCTAGACTTTCACAGCAGCCTGTATGAATAACACTTTCAGCTACCTCCTGTTAGGTAGCAGATTCTGTCTCATGCTGTTGAAAAGAGCAGTACTCACAAATGTGTAACAGCAAGCACTCAGCATGATGCCTCCTTGTACAAAATGGGCAGAGCAACCCTTTGGTGTAACAAGTCACAGTGAGCAAATATGTCCTTCTCTTTGAGTATCAAGCAAGAGACTCGTCTCAGATACATTCAGTTGTCCAAAAGCTATTTGTCTGGTCTATACTAGCCATGTAAGCTTATTGATTCTCTAGTGAATGGAAAGAGCAATTCTGTGTAGAGTCTATAGATAACTGGTGGAGGGGAGTAGCTGGGACATGCTCTGGAGTTGGTCCTTTCCCTGGAGGAGTGTGAATGACTACATCCCTAGGACTTTTACACAGGAAATGTTAGGCAACCCAAGATCCCATTTCTTGTAGAGCAGAATCAAGCTAAAGTTCTCATCCCTTATTTTCAGAGTGGTGAAACTCTGAACCAGGCTCAGCATATACAGTCCAAGAAGAACTCCAGGTGTAGAGAGGGAAGGTGCTCCATGGGTTCAGTGACAGTTTCTACCACAATAAAAAGTAGAAGAGTGTAAAAGAGAGAAAGTTTTTCTTGAAGAATCAGGCTGGGCAACAATTCCCCTTAGAAACAGGCATCACAGCATCACTGCCTTTTACTTTAAATGTGAAACATGTTTCTGACCCCGCCTGTCCTGAAAGAAGTACAGAGTAGTGCATATCTTAAAATAAATTTTTAAAAAGCCAAAGAAACATACTGAAAAAATCGCACAAACGCTGAAAAAAATCCTCTCTCAAACACAGTTCTCCCATGGGAAAAGCATGCAAGAGAGCACGTGGAGCGCACATGACAAATGCTATTCATATCCCTCAGAGCACTGCTAGGAGGCTCTCTGATATTAAAATAACTTGTAAAGGCAGCGAACACTGATATTAACTCTAGCGTTCCTTTTGGGTCAGCTTTACTCAAAAACCCCTGAGATTGTTTGGATCCTGACTGACACATGTCTGATTAAAATGACATGCTTTTATGGAGACATCTGGACATTCACATAATACAAGGCAATATAAGTACTGGCCGTTTGAGGTTCTGCTATTCTGATGAAGTGTGCTCATGATTTTTACACTTGAGGCACAAGACTGACAGCATTATGTATAACCAGCTATGGTTAAAAGAAACATGATGAAAAATTAAATTAAAAGACAACCCCCACACATGGTATCTTATTTTTTCCTATGAAATATAGAAATGCTTTCTAGTATCTTAGCAGTTACTTTCCACACTAGCATATTGCTGGTTTTAGTTTTATGAATAATGCACATTAACTAAAATCACAGAAAACAAAATGGTTACAATGAATTATATGCAACACATTGTGAAGTATTCATTGCCTCTCCAGAAAAAGACCCCACTGTATATTTGGGTGTATGAATGCCTGGACACTGTATTTGGAAATAAGGTTTCCAAAATAATTTACAGTGTCACAGCAGGTGAATGATATCAAATATTCTCTGTGCTATTTAATAAGAATTCCAAATTTTACTTACCAATCCTGCACAGCATTGAAAGATTCTTCATTCGTGATGTCATACATTAAAATGAAGCCCATGGCACCTCGGTAGTAAGCCGTGGTAATAGTTCTGTATCTCTCCTGACCTGCTGTGTCCTGAAACAATAACAAACAAAAATTTTACATATTGCAAATATATCAACAAATAATATTTTTTTTAATAGAAAGAAAACTCTGACAACAGTTATTATACAACTCTGCAATCCTACTCATAAAACTAATCAAGAGGGAGAAAACTGAGAATAACAGGAAAAAGGAGAATTCTGCATTGAATCATAATAGGAGGGACACATCCATTCTGTCATGAGGTGAGAGTGGAGAGAAGCAGAAAGGCACAGCCCTCTGTCAAGTCATATATCCTGAGTCATCACTGATTCTTGTCATTCAACCTGAGAGCTGGGTAAGAACCTTGCCTCCTGCTCCTGCCTTGTACCTTCCCAGTTTGACAGAAGGGGCAGGTAAAATCTCATGTCCTGGATAAAATGCTGGGACAAAATAGCATCCTTAAGATCTTCATTATAAGACCAGAATAGTTCCTGAAGTCTGGAAACATCCTGACCAAAAAGGCAATGTTTAATCGTTCTGTTCTTGTGACTGGAAGCCATTGGTGGTCACGTCAACTTTAGCACCATCTGTGCTGACAACATAAAATCTGGAGGGCAGTGCTTTTAAAATAAGTATATCTGACAAAAAAAAAAAAATGTTTTCTAGCAGTCTCTTACCTCAAACCAGTTTTCTCCCTCATTCTCTGTGTCTCATTCAACTGCCTTTAAGGTAAGGAATGTTAAGTCTTCCTTTCTCCTACTGCTTGCTTTACTTATTTCCAATAAGAATCTTCAGGTCAGGGACTACCTGTTACTACATTTATACGCAACGTCTAGCATAACCACCCATGTCTGTACTAAGATTGTGAGACAACAGCAATAACTAAAATACAGGAAATGCATAATTATTTCCTCTTCCAGCATACCTATTTAATATTTTTAAACAATAAACATTAAAAGCTTTAGATGACATGTAACATTTTAGTGCAATCCTATAACTAACAGATCATCTGCACATATTCAATTTTAAAAACTTTGAAACTTAATTTCAGTACTTCAGAGTTTTTCAGCAGATAAAAGAAATAGCTTACTTTACAATACAGACAAATTTAATTTGCCTTCCTATAGAGAGAGAAGAATAACCAGTGATAAAAAATGTTTTATTTGGTGTGTTTTCTGAAATGGTTCCTGGGCTAGCAGTACTGCATATGAACAAGAGAGAAATAGGTTAAGTGGGCCACCTTCTTTACACATATATCATTCATCTTGTAAATTAAAAAAGTAAAAAAAAGAGATTCTGCATACTTCAGAAACCACTTACAGAATAAGAAACATAACCAAGACAGTTGGTGAAACCAGACAAGGTCTTAGGTAAAATATATGGATTCTATTCATTCTAGATTACAGCCGCTACTGCTTTGTTGTAGTTTCAGTGATCCAAGATGGAAAGCTAATGCAGAAGTTAGACTCTAACAGGTCTCACAGAATGTTAGGTTATGTCTTTGTGGGAAAAGGCCAGAGAGATCTAAACTTTTTCTGCCTATACTCTGAGTTGGCTAAGCCTGTACCAGCTGTGGTCTGGAGGTTTGATAGCTGCATTAGAGAACTGCTCCCAAATTTTCTGGTGGTATTACTGAATATCAAGGTATTAAGGCTTGTGCTTTAAGCCTGTGCATATTCTAATACTCAGAGGTCAGTTCTTTCTCAATATGTCATAGTCTGTCAATAAGACAGAAGTATCACTGAAAAATGAGTGAAATTATATATTAGCATAAGAAATATCACCTGTCATTATTCAAAAACTATATATTTGTATTTTGTTTCATGGAATAAGGTTTACTCTCACATGGTTTGTTGGCTTCTTTTATTTGATTTGATATTAGAGAAAAGAGCTGGAAGGTACAGAAGGAAAATATGGCCTATAGCAAGCACGCAGCCTTTCTGTACATTAGAGATAAGTTTTTCAAACAAGTTTTGTTAGTGCCTATCTGCTTGTTTGTTAGTCAGAGACATGTATGGTCGGAAATATGATGGTATGACAAGCAGGAACCCACTGATACTGGAGCAAATCTTATTTTGCTGCAGGTGATTTCCACTGAGGCCTGTCTGCAGATAAGGGTGAACAGCCCTAGCAATAAAGCCGTAAGTCAGTGAGGCTTCCTATCCAAGGCACCAACTATACTCTGCACAGCATTATAGGTAGGTAGTGCAGGCTTAGGCATCCTATATTACAGAGGACGAAAAATAAGCATAAAGGAAGACAAATCAAGATAAAAGTTCTTGAATAATCTTACACAAAGGGAAATGAACCTGCAGATGAAGATCCAAACACTGACTGACTTTGGGATAGGAGATGCTTTTCTGGACCTAGGCATTTGAGTTGGGTCAGTCTGGGAAGTAACCAGGTGTTGGGGGTTGTCACCAATACAGGCATCTACTATGTGCTTGTAGCTAATGTGTAGTTAATGTGATGATAAAAAAGATTTTATAAAGTGGTATTTCAGTATATGGCATAGATGGATGACCACAAATAAAGTGGAGTTTATTAGTTTCAAACATCGATAATCACATTCCTGTTGGTATTTTTTTCTATTCACTTGCTATAAGGAAGCTACTAAAATTTTAATTGGGCTAGTGTACAAACTATGTAGTAGAGTGTTTATGATCATGTAAGAAATGAACCCAAATATCAGTAATCAATGTTGTCAAAACTTTTGTGTTCCACACATTCGTAAGCATCTCCTTTGTATTCTGACTAGAATACATTCATAAATGCCCTAAAGACAGCTCCTTTTGTACAATGGTTAAGGAACTCTAATACCAATTGTCAGGAGAAATAGCACACTAGAAACATCAAATACTTTAATATTACATATTATTTTTTATTACATTGATTTAATTTATTTGAAACAGATAATGCAACAATGTAAGTGGCCTTTCTTGCTGTTTACTAGCTTTTATTGTTATGGAAGAACTGAGCAGAAAAGAACTAATTTCCATATTTCATCAAATTTCTATCTGTAAATCAGTATGATTTTATGCTCAGGTACAGTTTTGTACTTGGTCTTGCAGAAAACCTTTTCCAATTCAGGTATGGTTACTGGCTGCTGTTATGTTATCTTAGTCTTTTTTGCAAGACCGTGGAATTAATCTGACGACCATCTTTTTAGGTTTAAATTCTGAAATGTAACATCTGTATTTTGCACAGACTGATGTTTGTTTCTAAGCAAACTAAATAAAATAACCCTGAGGAAGAATAAAATTTGACCTATTATTGACTGGCATCTTAAGCAATGCAGTAAATTTCCATCTTTGATGGGGAGAAAACAAGACACATAGATCATCCTGGGGGCCTTTTCATTCATGTAGGTAATGTCTGTTAAGGACAACTGACTGTTCATTAAAGAAGTAGAGAGGAAAAGCAGAAGGGAATGAATGACAGTGAGGGAATGCTTTATGAAAAGTTCCATGCACAGAAGGCAAAAGAGGTATTTTATAAATCTTAGTCAAAACAAAACAAAGAGGGTTCCATAAGTTGCAAGAAATATTTTCAAATATTATATTCACTTCCATAAATTCTGTTTTCAACAAAGTTCCCACAATTCCATTAGCTTCTGGTTAGATGACCCTATATTAGTGAATCTTTTTTAATAGGTACCAGATTTTAGATATTAAATCACAGAATGATAATGTTTAGTGGACATAGCACTTTAGAAAATATCTAGTTTCTGAGCATTGGATACAGCACACTGGCTAATAGCCTATGGTCCTGAGTATTTAGAATACTCTGAGAGTTGCACAGTTTTGCCTTGTGTGCTCCGATTTTTCTGTATGTTTTTTTTCCCTAATTAATTTTTTTATGTGTAATTGAAATTAGATATTTGCAAACATTTTTATGCTCCAGATCCTGATATGTATAATTTCATATTACAAACTTTCATGACCTTTTTCCAGAAATCTGATAGCTAAAAGGACGAGTAAAGCTTTTCCATCAGTAAAGATATTGAATAGGGCACGCATATCTATAGGCAGTGAAAGAGGAATGGCAGAGGTATAGATTGAGTACAAAATATATGTTTCTGGCTCAGGGTGAAGTTAACAATCTGGTATGTATTCCGCCAACTCTGTATCAAATGGTATGGAGATATAATTCTAGATTACCTTGGCTGTTCATCTGTGTTAAAGCTGTGAATTTGAAGGTACAATAAAGCTTAAAGTGAAGATGTTAGTTATCTTCACAGCAATGATGTGAATCAGGTTTTGTCCTGTGCTTCTCTCTTGAAACAATACCTTTAATAATGTTATGGGAAAGTTCCTACAGATTCTCATTATTACTTTGAAACTGCCATACCACTGAAGGCCTTTGCGTATGGGGAAGGCACCAGCTGCTGAAAGCAATGCTCCCACAGGAATGGAGAGATATAATGTAATAGCCATCTGTGGAAGCAGAAACACTTAGGAATAGCAAGCTAGCTGACTCAGGAAGAACCTGTATTCCACGTGAAATTAAGAGTTTACAGGGCTATGAAGTTTCAAAACCAAGGTTCTGATAGTAACCTTGAAAATAACAACTATTTAGGCTTGCAGTGTGCAGTTAGCTAACTTAGCAGAAGTAAATCCGCCTTACTGTCAAATACTGCTAAACTAGACTTCATCCAGATTATGCCATACCATCTTAGATGACACCAATGTTTTTTGAGCAATACATTAAATCAGACCCTTGAATTCATTTGCTGACTGTGTGCTCTCCCTCCTGTCCTTGCCTAGCACTGCACCACTGACAGGAACAATATTTTATGTAAACAACTTCCAAGTGGAGTTGCTTACTACTAGTGCAGACAGTTTGGAAGGTGAAAGCAAAGAGCATTTGGCAGCAAGAACTTTTAATGAGCTTGTCATGAAGGAATTCAGTCTGCAAAACACACTTGAGTGACTCTGTGCCTCTGCATTTCTGTCCTGTATGCTAAACATACAAATATCTTTTTAGATCCACTTCCCCACATTACAAGTTTTACTCATATCACAATGAAGCTTGTGTTATGTGACAAACAACTGGCAGCAGTAGAGGAGGCTTTCTTGGATGGCGTTTATATCTCTGCTGCACATCCACAACATCTGAAGACAAGGCAAACAAAGATAAAATTAGAAATGGGAATTGGGTGAATTTCACTTTTCAGCTCTAAATTTTCTGTTAAGATAAACAAAATTGGCACACAAATCAAGAACTGCTGCTCCTATGAGTTTCATATTTCTTCCCTGCTGTTGCTTCCCAAAGGTTATTTATACACTCCATCAAAGAAACTCTATATTTCTCTAATTTCTCCTATTGATATACAAAAGGATTCAAGGCAGTAAGTGAATGAAAATCTAAACTGACCCTTTTCAGAGCAGCACAAAAGATGTCTTCCCTCAGGGATATCTGGAGTCTCAGGGAAGAAAGGATAAAAAGGAAAGTATGATTAAAGAAAAAAAGAGTCCTGTGCAGGGAGGTGCAAGGGACAACCTCTGCAAAAACCCTCTAGAGATGGGGGGCAGACAGGGGTAAATCCACCCAAAGCCTGCTGCTCACCACCCAGGAAGAGCAGCTGTGGGTCTGTAGCAGGAGCACCTGGGCAGGGCACAAAGAAGACTGGGAGAAAAGCTGCTGGAGCAGGAGGAGCTGACTATCCTGGGAGCACTGTTTCTCAACAAAGAACACTTCCAACAGAAAGTGTTAGGCACATAGAAACACAGACATATGAACATTTACAACTAGGAACAGAAAACACAGTTCAAAACGGTCTCTTTAGCTAATGTATGCACAAAAGATGTAACACTGCATATTGCCAACTGTCTTTGCTTATGCACCTCTCTCTAGTCCAGACTTCTTATGGCTTTGGTTTCCCTGGAATTCTGTCTTTTATATACATACATGTGTGTATATATACATGTGCACATGTTTGTAGAAATATATACATATATGTGTATCAAAAAAACATATGGAGCATGAAAAGCCAGCTACTCAGCTTGCCAGTACACATCTGCTAGACCTATATGCTAGCATTTAGAACACACCCCAAAATCACAGCTGATAGTTCATTAATCATGTGGGAGGGATGCAGGAGCATGGCAGGACCAGCTGGAAGTAGTTGGGGCCAGAGCAATGGGGAGAGGTATTACTCCAAATGCAGTTAGTAAAAAAGAGCTTGGGAGGGCTCTCCTGGTAGGCAGAAGGTGGGGTAGACTTTGTGCTAGAGAGATAGTTTGGCTCCTAGAAAGTCCAAACGGGGGTTGTAAAAGTACTTTACTGCCAGATTTGCTTTCTCTCACTCCATCCGTGCAGCTGGTGACTGCGCCTGAAGTTAATTTCCTTTTAAATTTTCTGGTTTTCTCCTTTCCAGTTCTTTCTTCTCTCTCCTTCTTTATTTTTAACACTCACATAAAATGTTCATTCTCCACAGTTCAGCTACCATGCCTTCCTAAAGCACAAAGTTTAGGAAAGCCATGCTATCACTGCTTTATTTCTAGCTCAACATAGCTTGGCCTCAGTTGCCGTCGGTTCCGGAAACAAGTTTTGAGCCCAACTGCTATTTCAGTGCATGCCTCCATCTTTCCCTGTCACAAACTGCAGCTTTCTCCTGCAGCGTCTCCATTTTGAATATACTTTATAAAGCATCTGTCAGATCAGTAGGAGCTGTCATTCTCTTCAGAAATAAAACATTAATTAAAGTACCACTTTATAATTTACTCAAGTTTCACATTAGGTCTTAGGAAGAATTTATCTTTCTGGAAGGGCTCAGGTTTTGCTTCTTTTTTCTTTTATGGGAAGTGTTACAGACCCAAACATTAAGTACAGCTGCCAAAACGTATACTGGAAATCATGAATTTACAAAATCTAATTTGCACATCATGTAGTAATGCAGGTATTTTTTAATGAGTGAAATTAATAGGCAAATTATTATCGGAGCCAAGCTTGTAACTACAGCTACAGAAAAATCAGCTGAATAACTTCCTACTTGTATTATACTTAAATACTTGTAAATCAGACTGTAAAATTTCCTTACATTTTCAGAAAAAGAATGAAGCAACAGAGAGCCATCCTGAAAAAATAGTTACAAACAAAACCAGCAAAGCTGTGATAAGGATCTTTGTTCTACAGGGAGCTATTACCATATGGTAAGCAGCAGTGGAAAAACATGTGATATTCTTAGTTTTGTAATATTATGTTTTTAAAGCTCCTGGTCCCAGAGTCCTGTGATTGTACAAAAAAAAGCAAATTTTTTTCTCTCTTTTTTAATCCTTGTACTCAAGAGACCAAGAATATGTCCCAGTGCATAATGAAAAAACATAAGGGATTTATACGGACTGAAATTACTGTATTAAGAATAAAACTTTTACTGAAACCAAAATAATTTTGGAATGCTGGCATCTGGCACTGAATTCTGGCAAAGCTTGAGAGGATCAGAACAACCTGTTTTTTAGTGAAGGGGACACAAAGAAATGTTAGATCTATAATAACATTACATGGAATCTTAGGAACCTGACACTCAAATACACTATGGACAACCTTCAGCCTTGACAGAAAGTCTCCTTAAGCTCTAAGAGTGCACTTGGTATTTAGACACTAAACAAACAGTGGTAATCACAATGGGATGAGGATAGGTTACAATAGAGTCAACCCTAAGCTGTGAGACTTATGCCTATTAGGAAAATAAGAAGCAGATCTGTGTCATCCAGAGATGAGGCAGGAACTAAACAGTCCTTCAGTCCTTGTCTCACTTGGCTCTGGGGACTGCTAAAGGTATTTGCAAGTTGCCAGTGTTTCAAACAGGCTCTTCCATCCACAAAGCACTTGGTAGACTAAAAATAGCTCTATTCTTGTCCTGCGTTACATGTGGGTGTCTTTTTCATTTGTTGGTTTGTTTTGTTTGTTTGGTTGGTTGGTTTGGTTTTCTTTTTTTTTTTTTTTGGGGGGGGGGCTGTGTGTGAAGTGTTGGTTTTATTTTTGGTGGGGTTTTTTTTACAGCTGTACCAAAACTTTTATATCTTTGCCTGATGTTCCACCATTTTTAAAAGGCATTTGCCTTTCATTCAGCAGAGATAGGAAAAACACGGAGCTATAATATAAGTTCAGAGACTTACAGTCAGGCTGACCAGTATTACATAAGCAGAGAACAATGTTGAGGTATATTGGAATGCCAGAGTAACTTCCTCTTCCCCTTTCTATACTTAGGTTATATACTTATAAATCTTTTGGATTAAATACTTCCCTCTAGAACTTGTTATTCATAAAATAAGAATAATAAGATTTCAGCTTTCTCTCTCTCTTGTCATTCTGTCCTATTCTGCATCCTGAAAACAGTTTTCTCTATTAATATTCATTACTCACATTTAATTATCTTGCCCTTATTATTCAGGATGAGGTGAGATCCATGGGTAGAGAAAAGTTTGACCAGCCATTTTGATAACAGCTCTATGTTAGTGGCCTATTGCACTGAACAAATTTGCATAATAGTGTCATCATGTTACAATTTTATGCAAATCCTTGTCCACTGATTAGCTAACAGTACCTCTTAGCTATTTAGAGCTATGAATATAATTCTTTCCTTGTGACACCACCCAGCTTAGCACATTTTTGTTCTGGGCCTTTTTTAGAAGCAGTTTTGTAACTCCAAATCTAAGAGAAAAATTAATTAGTAGTACAAAGGACCTTTTAAAGCATAAATGAAGTGCTCTTGCCAGAAACTCTCTCTCCACCTCTGCTTTTCCTTGTGATAAACCCCTGTGTTTAAATCTGTGGTGAAGTTTCTCTCATTTGGAACAAATTACAGGAATGACCCTATTAAATATTAATAACCTTCCAGACCTTCCCAGGAGTAAAAGAATGTATTTCTGTGCAGAATATTAAGTTTACAAAGCATGCGTAAAGGCTCATTAGAATTACTATCAACTTACGCTTTCTCCGAAAACATGTTTTAAATCTCAATTACCTATGAAAAGGAAAAGAGACAGTCTGCAACACAGAGCAAGACATATTTCACATATTTTAAGGAAGAAACTATAAATGCAATATTTCTAGAAGAGTTCAGCCATGGCTGAAGTTCAAACCCATTCAGAACTTCCATGAGGGCCAGTAAAAGGCACAACTTAGTGCTTTAGAAAACCTGCAGTGCTGGATTACAGTGTGGTCTGTTGCAAAACATTCCTCCTGCCTTGGCAATACAATGCTGCTTTAGAGCTGTCTAGAAGATTCCTTGTGCAGTGATCTGTAGGTAACCTCTGTATCCTCTTTCTATGACTGTGGCAGACATTGTCTTCTGGGGCAGACATCAAAGACACCTGAAGAAATTCTGGTAGCTTTGTACATCATACCTTAGGTAGGTATTTTAAGATTTTAATGCTTAGCATTAGTATCAAAGGTGCAGAATGCCACCATCTTTTCTCCACTAGCAATGCAGCCCCTTTCTGCCTCTGGGAGCTGTTCCCTCCGCTGACACAGAAGTATTGAGAGCTGTGTTTGCAGAACAGTCTCCATCAAACTCTGCTTTCTTCCACTTTATCTCCTTCGTCCTCCAAGAGCCTGTCATCGACAAACATTCTCTTAAATGTGACTGTGGGTGAGATCTTTGAATTCCTCGTCACCTTAGCTTTTTCTTTTTCTTGGGTCTGATTGTAGTGATTAGTAATTTAGATTGCAATGACGGGTATTATATGGTGTGGTCAGCTAGCCAGAATCATTAAAGGACAAAAAGTTCCAGGTCAGTTCTTCTGTTGTCTTCAATACAGTCAGATGAAACTGTCCAAAGTGTTTCTGTGTTAAACGGAAAGATGGAGAAAGGCTAGGTGGCACAGGACAGATTATGTCAGCCATCAAGTGCTAGGTTTTTTCTCCATCATTGGAGTCCACCGCTGTATCCAGACAGCTTGGGAAACAAAGGTGATTAATGACAGATCAAGAATCTGGCTCTGAGGCTTGGACTTTGAATGACTTCTTGTCATGGTATAACCCCAGCTGGCAACTAAGCCCCACATAGCTGCTTGCTCACTCCCCCCTGGTGGGATGGGTGAGAGAATTGGAAGGGTAAAAGAGAAAACTTGTGCATTGAAATAAAGACAGTTTAGCAGGTAAAGCTAAAGCTGTGCATGCAAGCAATGCAAAACAAGGAATTCCTTCACTGCTTCCCATGGGCAGGCAGGTGTTCAGCCATCTCCAGGAAAGCAGGGGTCCATCACATGTAATGGTTACTTGGGAAGACAAACGCCATCACTACAAATGTCCTCCCCTTCCTCCTTCTTCCCCCAGCCTTATATGCTGAGCATGATGCCATATGGTATGGAATATCCCTTTGGCCAGCTGGGGTCAGCTGTCCTGGCTGTGTCACCTCCCAGCTTCTTGTGCACCCCCAGCCCACTCGCTGGTGGGGCAGGGTGAGGAGCAGAAAAAGCCTTGACTCTGTGTAAGCCCTGCTCAGCAATAACGAAAACAATCCTGTATTATCAACATTATTTCCAGCACAAATCCAAAATATATCCCCATACTAGCTACTGTGAAGAAAATTAACTCCATGCTAGCCAAAACAAAACACGCTTCTGTAGTTCTTTCAAAGCTGATCTTATATTAACAACACTTACAAGACCCTGGAAAATCTATTTTTCTGGTTTTTAATTATTTTTCTTGCAGAAAAATTAAGAGGACACATCCTCTATAATAAAAAGAGATTTTTCATCAATATGCTGCTAGAATTGTCTACACCTAGATAGGATTTATCTATTAATTTGGGGAATCTTTAAATTGTATTGAAGTCACAAACAAAAAAGTCCTATCAAAACAAGATGTAATTCTTAGATACACCATAAACACTGCTAGAATTTCTTCACAAAGGAAAGAAAGGTTAAAGATTTCAAAACAGAAACAACAATATAATGTACTATATGATTTGGGGTGGGGTTTCATCTGGAAAACATATTTTTTAAAATAAAGGCCTCTGTGTTGTCTTACTTGTCAGTAAATACTTTTGCATGATGGCTGCATATCGAAAGGTTATACCTAGAACACTTCTCTAATGTCTGGTATTTGATGACAGAAATGTAATTTAAAAGAACACAGGTTATTCTGACAAAAAAAATACTTATCTACCCTGAAAATGTGTCAGTAGCTGACATAGTTAATGCACATCAACCAGTCATGACCTTCATGTTGTTCCTGTTTAAGACTGTAAATTATTAAATAGAGAGCTGTAAAAAGATGTTAAATATGTCAGGTGTGATTATCCATGAATCTTACATTATTTCATGTACGGTGCCCTCCTCGCATTCTCTTCTTGGGGAGTTCTGGGATAAAGTGTCATAATTAAATTAGATTTCAGCTAAGTTACTCTTTAATTTGGCCTCTGGTCTCTCTTCTTTTTTAGCTCAGACTGGTTGAGAACTATGTGTTTAGCCTATGTATAATAATTTTTAGCAATTCTGATGACTTCTTTGCAATTTGAAACTCAAACTTTTGAGAACAACACAATCTCATCAGAAAACATAATTGCCAGACCTATTAGAATAGAATAGAAATAGAAATTAGAATAGAATAGAATAGAATAGAATAGAATAGAATAGAATAGAATAGAATAGAATAGAATAGAATAGAACAGTTCAGTTGGAAGGGAACTACAACAAACATCTAGTCCAACTGCCTGACCAATTCAGGGCTGACCACAAGTTAAAGTGCATTGTTAAGGACATTATCCAAATGCCTCTTAAACACGACAGGCTTGGGGTATCGACCACCTCTCCAGGAAGCCTGTCCCAGTGTTTGATCACCCGTTCAGTGGAGAAATGCTTCCTAATGTCTAAACCTCCCCCGGAGCAGCTTTGAACCATTCCCATGTGTCCTGTCACTGGATCCCAGGGAGAAGAGCTCAGCACCTCCCTCTCCTCTTCCCCTCCTCAGGAAGCCCTAGAGAGCAATGAGGTCGCCCCTCAGCCTCCTTCTCCCCAAACTAGACAAGCCCAGAGTCCTCAGCCGCTCCTCACAGGACAGACCTCCAGCCCTTTCACCAGCTTTGTTGCCCTCCTCTGGATGCATTTGAGTACCTTAACATCCTTAAAAATTTAATATATTTATTCATAAATGATAATAAATAATATATAAAATTAAGCACAAATATAAATACAGTAAAATATAAATACAATATTAATATTTCTTGTTTTATTTTAGTATTGAGAAATTAAGCCTTTTTATATATGGCAGCTCTTTTGGAGTCCTGGCCACTGTGCAATGGACTGTTGTTCAGTTCGAAGATAGATATATTTATTCAAATATGGAGCAATAAGTGAAAAAAGAACAGGTATCAAAAGAAGAGAATATCAGCTAGGAATTTTTCCTGTATTTATATTTCAAAAAGCATCAGGCAGACAAAGAAGCAGCAGGATTTCTACACCTGAAGGAATAGGCTTTGAAGTTTTACAAGTATCTACAGAAATAGCAAGAGAATCTAGACCCAGTTCTTAACAAAAAGTGTATGACAAACTTTATATATGCATAGGTACGATGATGCACTTTGAGATAAATAAGTGTCTGGAAGTCCCCATGCAGAGAAGTAACTTCCAAAAGGATTCTAGCTTTCAGGGGCTTTGCTGGATGAGGACTAGAAAAGTAATCACATTCTGGGATCAAATCTTAGATGAACAATCGTTACCTCTTAGACTTTCAAGAAAATCTGATTTTTTAGACTTCGGTAAAGAAGTAGATGAGAAGGTTAGCATAATTTGTAAAACTAATACTTTGTGTTTAGAAATTCAGAAATGGAATGTGAAACTGCTGATGCTTTATAATTTAGAAGTGATGACTTCTTACATATGAATAAGAGTTTGCTGACTACTCACAGACAGTAAATACTATTACCATATCAAAAAAAACCCCAACAAACCAAATACAATTTTTATTCACTAAAAATACTCATTATTTTAGTGCTAAATTAACTGAAGAAATATTACTTCCACTCTGGATTTTTGATGCAATGTTATTTCACTGGCAAATACTGAATTATCCAAGTAAACTTTTGCTGAAGTTTATGTTTGTGTGAAAAATTTCATTACAGCAGGTAATTGGACCAAATCCAATCTATCAAGGAATTACTGGCCAAAAGCATAAAACAACTCCCACCAGTTATAGGTACTACATCATAGGCTGTAAAAACCCATGGAGTAAAAGAATCATAAAAACATCGGCTGAAAGAGACATACATATGTTAGGCTTGACTATCCCAAGCTGTCTTATAGTTCATATTTACAGGCTTATAGAGCACAATATACACAAAGGCACAAGAGATTCCATATCATGTTACACCTGAGAATTCATGCAATTATTCTGAAGATTCTCTCCTATTATGTCACCCAACACCAAAGATCCTTTTAGAATCATAAAATCGTAGAATCATTAAGGTTGGAAAAGACCCTTAAGGTCATTGAGTCCAGTCGTTAACATATTACAGCCAAGTCTACCACTAAACCATATCCCCAGGCACCATGTCTACCCTTCTTTTAAATACCTCCAGGGATGAAGACTCAACCACTTCCCTGGGCAGCCTGTTCCAATGCCTGACACCCTTTCAGTAAAGAAATTTCTCCTAATACCCAATCTAAACCTCCCCTGGCCCAACTTGAGGCCATTTCCTCTTGTCTTATTGCTTGTTACTTTAGAGAAGAGACCAACACCCACCTGGCTACAACCTCCTTTCAGGTCATTGTAGAGAGCAATAAGGTCTCCCCTCAGCCTCCTCCAGACTAGACAACCCCAGCTCCCTCAGCCACTCCTCATAAGACCTGTGCTTTAGACCCTTCACCAACTTTGTTGCCCTTCTCTGGACGTGCTCCACACCTCAATATCCTTCTTGTAGTGAGGGGCCTGAAACTGAACACAGTATTCAAGGTGCAACCTCACCAGTGCCGAGTACAGGGGCACGATCACTGCCCTACTCCTGCTGGCCACACTATTCCTGATACAAGCCAGGATGCTGTTGGCCGTCTTGGCCACCTGAGCACACTGCCAGCTCACGTTCAGCTGGCTGTTAACCAGCACCCCAGGTCCTTTTCCTCCAGGCAGCTCTCCAGCCACTCTTCCCCAAGTCTGTAGCATTGCATGGGGTTGTTCTGGCCCAAGTACAGGACTGGCACTCAGCCTTGTTGAACCTCATACAGTTAGTCCTGGCTCAACCAACCAGCCTGTCCAGGTCCCTCTGTAGGGCTTCCTGCCTTCCAGCAGATCAACACTTCCACCCAGCTTGGTGTCATCTGCACACTTACTAAGGGTGTACTCAGTCCCCTCATCCAGATCATCAGTGAAGATATTGAACAGGACCGGCCCCAACACTGAGTCCTGGGGAGCACCACTCGTTACTGGCCACCAACTGGATTTAGCTCCATTCACCACCACTCTCTGGGCTCGGCCATCCAGCCAGTTTTTAGCTCGGCGCAGAGTGCACTTGTCCAAGCTGTGAGCAGCCAGCTTCTCCAGGAGGATGCTGTGGGAGACAGTGTCAAAAGCCTTACTAAAGTCCAAGCAGGCAATGTCCACAGCCTTCCCCTCATCTACTAAGTGGGTTGCCTTATCATAGAAGGAGACCAGGTTAATGAGGCAGGACCTCCCTTTCGTAAACCGATGCTGGCTGAGCCCGATCCCCTGGTTGAATACCTGTTGGTATTCAAGATGATCTGCTCCATGACCTTTCCCAGCACTGAGGTCAGGCTGACAGGCCGGTAGTTCCCCGGATCCTCCCTCCAACCCTTCTTGGGAAGGGCCACCATGTTCGCTAATTTCCAGTCACCTGGGACCTCCCCAGTTGACCAGGACTGCTGATAAATGATGGAGAGTGTCTTGGTGAGCTCCTCTGCCAGCTCCCTCAGTATCCTCGGGTGGATCCCATCTGGCCCCATGGACTTGTGAACATCCAGGTAGAGGAGCAGGTCGGTGACTGCCACCTCTTCAACAACTGGGACTTCATTCTGCATACTATCTCTATCTCCCAGCACAGGGGCCTGACAACCCTGTGGACGACCAGTCTGACTATTAAAGACTGAGGCAAAGAAAGCATTAAGTACCTCAGCCTTCTCCTCATCTTTCCTGGCAAGTTTACCTTCCGCATTGAACAAAGGAGAGAGATTCTCCCTGTCCCTCCTTTTGTCACGGATATATTTATAAAAACATTTTTTGTTATCTTTAACGGTGGCAGCCAGTTCAAGTTCCAGCTGGGCCTTTCCCTTCCTAATCTCTTCCCTGCTTAACCTTACAACATCCTTGTAGTCCTCCTGAGTCACCTGCTCCTTATTCCAAAGGTGGGAAGCTCTCCTTTTTTTCTTGAGTTCCAGCCAAAGCTCCCTATTCAGCCACGTCGGTCTTCTCCCCAGCCTGCTTGACTTAGGGCACATGGGGACGGCCTGCTTCTGCACCTTTGAGACTTCCTTCTTTAATAACATCCAGCCTTCCTGGACTCCTTTGCCCTCCAGGGCTGCCTCCCAAGGGTCTGTTAACCAGACACCTTAACAGTCCAAAGTCTGCCCTTCTGAAGTTCAGGGTAGGGTTTTGCTGACCCCCTTCCTTACTTCTCCAAGAATTGAAAACTCTATCATGTCATGGTCGCTGAGTCCAAGACAGCCTCCAACCACCACATCACCCACCAGGCCTTCTCTGTTCATAAACAGCAGGTCCAGCAGGGCACCTCCCCTGGTTGGCTCACTTACCAGCTGCGTCAGGAAGTTATCTCCCACACACTCCAGGAACCTCCGAGACTGCTTTCTTTCTGCTGTGTTGTATTTCCAGCAGATATCTGGTAAGTTGAAGTCTCCCACAAGAACAAGGGCTACAGATTGTGAGACTTCAGCCAACTGCTTGTAGAGTACTTCATCTGTCTCCTCATTGTGGTTGGGTGGTCTGTAACAGACTCCCACCAGGATGTCTCCCTTATTGGCCTTCCCCCAACCGTTACCCATAAGCACTCAACCTTATCGTTACCATCATTGAGTTCCAGACAGCCAAAACACTCTCTAACATACAAGGCTACCCCTCCACCTTTCCTTCCTTGCCTGTCCCTTCTAAAGAGCTTGTAGCCATCCATTGCAGTGCTCCAGTTGTGTGAGTCATCCCACCATGTTTCCATGATGGCGACTACATCATAGTTCTCCTGGCGTGCAACGGCTTCCAGCTCCTCCTGTTTATTGCCCATGCTGCGTGCATTGGTGTAAATACACTTCAGTTGAGCTATTGGTCTCTCTTCCAACACAGGCGTGCCACCCCTAGGCTCATCCCTAGCAAGCCTGGTTTTATCCCCTTCCCCCTTTGCATCTAGTTTAAAGCTCTCTCAGTGAGGCCTGCTAACTCCTGAATCCAAGCAGATAGGTTTCTCAGTTTTCTGAGGAACTCATAAAGTTTCTTACATTACAGTCCTGACTTTATTTCCCTTTGTCTTAATTTTTAAGCAAGTGAAACACTGTATTATGGGACCTGATAACACAACATTTTCAAGCAGAATACAGTTAGATAAAAAGTCTTCTTGATTCTGGAGCTGTAATAGTTGCATTATATCCATGCTTATTTGTCTTTTAAGTAACAAAATATATGTTTAAAGACAGAAAACCTAGATCTTATAGTTAGTAAATCAATTAACCTTTTAGGAAGATCCAATCCAACCATTTATGCCGATCAAATAAAGGGGGACAATTCTATCAGTCCTGAAACTGCAATGTTATCACAAAACGTCAAATCAAGTACTGAAGAAAAATAGAATGAAAAGATTTTGACCAGTTAAGGTAGAAGTCCTGACTGAAATGCACCTTTCTTTCAAAAAATATTCTATAATTCTTACATGTGTTACTAGGCAGAATGATTACCATAGGGTTTTTGAAAAGTTTTGAATGCAAATATTTCAAAAAAATAAAACATGCTGTTATAAATAATTTCTAAAGGGAGGATTTAGATCATATATGATGTACTATAATTAGTGTTATTCTTCAGCTGTGATTTTCAAACTACAGGTATTTTTTCAATAATCAGAGTTATTCAGTCTTAATACATCATAAAGGAATATGAAATTATAGTCTAATGGGAGCAGAAAAATGACCAGCTGTGAAATTTGTAGCAAGTATAATTATAATCAGAGCTACATTAAAGCACTAGCTCCTACAAAACCAGACACTGGGGTTACACACAGCCAAAGAACAGTCCAAAAACAAATTGAGTGTAAATAACTTTCAAAGGGCTTTGCTGCCTACAGCACAGCACCAACTACATGGAAGCGGTAGATGTTTGATGAAAATTCTGCTTTAATTTATACACTGTGCTATTTCTCCTCTAATCTAAAATTCAGTAAAACTAAGACACAGCTTCCTGGAAGCCACCATATTCTACTACAGGTCTATCGCATTCCTTCCCAGTGTTCTGTCACATAATAGTTGTTTTATACTAGTAGTAAGGTTTATTAGGTTGTAAATAACATAGCCACATAGGTGCATGTTTCTGTGTATATACACATTTATTAATATATATATGAATATAATATGACCATATGTATGTATGTATGTATTATGTTGTATAAGTACAACATAAATAAAACATATATATTCCACTATTCTCATTGTGATGTAAAGGTTTTTTTGTAAACTGGCCCTAAGCATTATGTCTTTATGTCAGGGTTGAAGAAAGCAAATTTTTCACATTGTATATTTGTGCTTACAGTTCCAGAATTCTGACTGACCTCTTCAAAATGTAAGGAGAAGAAAATATACCTATTCATAATTGTTCCCATATACATTTACATTTCATTAATTATAAACAAAGAGGAGAGTTACCTTACAGAAGAGTTAAACTCAGGAGTATGAATCAGAAATATAAGCGTACTAAGATATTGTAATCATTTCAAATTCATATATTAATTACCAAATAAATTCACATATAAAGTTAAATGTAAATGATAGCCAATCAAATGAACCTTTCTCAATTACAGGTTAGAGTAAATTAATTTCAAAAGCCAAGTTAAGAAATCCCTTAATAAAGTAGCTATTAAGTACACAGCAGATTTAACATAATTCAGATTCCTTAACCATGCCTCTCCAGACTTCTTTCACTGCAAAAGACATCTTTTTGGGTCAATGCATATTTTTTCCTGCATGCAATCTCTTCCTTTGGCTGCTGCACCTTGAATAGAAACCCCAGTAGTCTTTTAACTGAATATAACATGGACTAGCATATTAACTGGAAATTGCATTAATAGACACTCAACCATGTGTTCTTTGATCCTAGATAAAAATTGAAGATTATCTTTACCCTGATTTGATTAAACTGTGGGACATGTTCTCTCATTATGCAGACCTAAATGAATTATCATCCACCAGCTGACAAAATGTTACCATGACTGACAAGACAGACTGACAGCCAAAGAGAAGACTTGAATAAAGAGAGATCAAAGTGAGAGTTGACCCCAGAAAGGAGTTTTTTTGGGGGATACTCTCTAATAGGCGGGGGGGGGAGTGGGGATTAAAAAAAATAAAATCCTAATTCAGATCATTTCACGTGTAAGCATGCTCAAAGACTGCTGCTTCATGAAAGCAGGAAAGAGGAGGATAATTTGCCAGAGTTGTTTATTAGCCAGCTTCACATAGGCTCCTAGGGGTTCATGTTTCAGCCCACAGCACATAGGTCAAACAGAAGTTGTTAATTTTACTAAATCTAACTGATACTAATAGGATGGGGAGAGAAAGGAAATAGCCCTTTCCAAACATCTGCTGTCACAAACAGCAATTTTAGAAGATGACAGAACTCAGTACTTAAACCTGGAAATTATATTCAGTTCTAAAAGCACTGAAATGTGCTTTGGGTTTCAAAGTCACCTTTACTGATGAGCAGAGGCAACAAATGAATGTGGGGAACATAGGATTTTTCTCCCATTTTTACCCTTTTAATCTTCAGTATAACAAAAATGTGTTCTCTATGACACACAATTTTGGCTAAGATGGATGTACTACAATCCTTTGTTTTGTACTACATTTTCTTTGATGCCCAGTACCACCAAAGTTACTGGACACTGCAGGAGGTTACATGTTCTCCAAACTTCTGAAAATCAAACTTCTCTTCTGTACCTATACAGTAGTTTCTCAGTACTTCAGGTACCCAGTCTTCAAAACTGTGAATGAGGACAGTTCCAGAGGACAGCATTAGGTGTTCAAGAAGGCCAAGGATGCAAGTGATGCTAAAGAAATAGCAATAATTTTTAGGATTTGAAATCTAAGAGGAAGGAGGCTCAATTCTGTCCTTAGTTACACAAAATAATTGAACTAGCACATACAGCTCAATGAAATCCAGACTGATGCAAATCAAAGTGATGATCTAGCTTCTGAAATGAAAGAATTAAAATATTGAGTAATCTTTTCCTACTGACATTGGTTTCACCATAACACTTACCCTTTTATATAATGCAGTGTTGTATTTATGTGTTTCTGTGTTTTAATTATATTAACATCCAAGTACTTCCTGAGGAAAAATTATGTGGGGGTTTTTTGGTGTTTGGTTTTGTTTTTTTTTTAAGAGACTATTTCAGCATTAGACCTTTCCCAAAGCAGATACATCAGGAGCAAAAGCAACTCAAGTATTTACGGACAAATTGAACAAACTGTTGACTCATCACCAGATACTATATAGTAAAAGTTCAAGTGGTTCCAACATGGAAGTTTCATAATAAAGTATGACATGTACTTGACAATGCAACACAGGGAAAGAGTAGCTTCAATCAATAACTAGTTAATACTTTTACATTACAAATTTAAGCAAAATATACTCAATTTAGTCCCTTCATATACCCAAGCATGATCTTAATCTTACAGCACAATTTAACTGAACTTGGAGTAAAATGACTAACCACAAAAATGATTTTCTGCTCTCAAATCTTTTATTAGATTTACCATATGCTTATCTAAAATAGAAAAACTGGAATGTCAGATACAACCCGTATTTTTTCAGAACATGCTGTGAACAAACAAGACTTTGGAAAGATTGCTGAAAACAACCTGTTATCCATACCAATAACGTTTAGCAGGAAAGTGTATAGCAACAAATCTGTTATATATAAATATACATATATACTATATATAAGTCCCTCCTTTAAAAAAATATACAGGTTCAAACATAAAATTGTCAATTCCATTTTAATATAGGACAAATTAGTTTAAATACTACCAAAAAGGGGGATAGGGGAGGAACACAGTCTAAGGTAGGTGTTATACTTTCAACCTGTGAGGTCCAAACAAATACGTATCTTCTTCTCCAACCATCAACCCAGGATCCACGTAGTATGATTAGGGCTAGTGAAGTTTGAACTGACTAAAGTGTAGCATAAGACATGGCCAAGGGTATGGGTCATGAGGCACCAGTGACAATAAACGAAACATGGGTCCTGACTGAAGACCTAAGATCATTCATATTCCATGATGGTGGCTCAATAAAAATTCATCTAACTTAGGAACTTCAGAAGTGTTTGGGAGTTTATTTGTTTGTTTATATTTTAATACAGTAAATAGTATTACAGAATGATGAAGGCTAAAGCAAGAAAAATCTCTCCAGGGCACACTTTTTTCTTTCTTAGTGCTCCATATGACAGCTATACTTTGCAGCTTAAACATGATGCATTGCCCTCTCTGTCTCCTCTCTGACTCTTAAAGTTCCTTTTTGCATTAATAATCTCTTTATAATACTATGAAATAGGTAAGCTGAATACCTCCCAGGTGGAATGTCTGAAACACAGAATAGCTTGAGTGAATTGTCCTTGTATAGCGGCACGGAACATTAAATCCAAGACCTCTTTTAACCATGCCAGCTTTCTGCTTCCCTTCCAACTCTCCCTCTTGCTGAGGAGTGACTGAGTCCTTAGTACACAGGTCATCTGCTGTATACTATCATGACATATCTTCCCTCTAATAAAGAAAATGCAATTGCAACACAATGCATGACTGCAGAACAAAGACGCCTCCCACTATTATATTACTTACATTTATACTCAAGGGACATGTAGTGGGTATTTCATTGGATTATATGACAAAATTTGATAGCATTAATAAAAAATATTTGACATTAGGCTAAGGAGTGAAATTTAAGAAAGATACAGTTACAATGATTTACTTCTGTAAATAGAAATAACTTTTTCTAATAGGTATCTTGTAATCTTTTACATTTTGTAGGTTATTAACCATACAGAACAAACTTAGAAATTAGGTCTATGTCATCAGGAAACAACAGCACAGATAATATCCTCTGTTATGTTATATACAAAAATGAATGCTACATTAATGCTAATGCTATATATCCTAATGCTGTATATCCTAACCCCAAACTTAGATCCGATAAGACAAAGCTTGATTTTCAAATAATCTTTAAGAATTAATCATGATGTCTTTTTTTTAATGAAAAACCTATCACATCAAGTTGCATTTTTCTTAAGCAGGGACAGGGACCATAACTGCTGCATATTTTTAGGAGGATTCACTACCATGCATTTAAATGAAAATCAAAAGAATCGTTTACCCAAGTTGCTGAAAATTGAAAAACTCAACATTAAAATATTTATCTTCAGAAGATAACTGGCAACCACAGTAATAAGGATGTGTTGTAGTGTGAATTCTAGTGTTATCAGCAGAAGAGGAATCTGTTAGACTTCCTGCTCCTGAGCTTCCCTGTTCAGCTCCAGTGCAGCATCTCAGGCTTTCAGCTCTGGAGGAAGTTCCCTTTTTCAGTCTCAGTATCTATTGTCCAAGCTGTCCAGTATGTACTGTCCACCCACATACAGCAACCCAGCATTTGTCAGTTTGGGTACCATCAGTTGGATACTGCAGCTCTGATCGTACACCACATGCCACTACACTAAGGGACAAAAGCTCAGCCCCAAGACCTTTAGCCCTATTCCACTTAAGTCCTTTGCTATACTATTCTACTATACTGCTTACAGAGAGCCATTGACCTCTTGATATCAACTACTGCAAATTGCCCCATTACACCTCTTGTGAGTATTACATTGAGCTGCTTGGAGCAAGAGTTTGGCAAATCTCTGGAAAACAGGAAGCACAGTGTGAGCAGTGCTGCAAACAAAGAGCAATAATATAACTGTGATTCAGATGTTTTCTACGCAAAGGTGTGTATAGTGGGTAATACAAAGTGTTGCTCTGAAACTAATCTAATTGTGAATCGTATACTCTTCCCAAGCCCCGCTGAATGCTCTCAGAAGGCAATCTATAAATTACATTAACATAAGTAAGGTCACTTGAACTACACAGTTAACGTGTATTTGAACACAGAAGAGATGCCCTTATTCGAAGAAGATAATTCAGTTTAGGCCATATTTTCCATTCCACATTTAATATGAGCTGTGGGTATAGCTAATACCTATTTGGATATTCAGACACATTTTCCCATGATTTGTGGTATTTACTTGTTAATACTTATGGTATTTTCTATTATCCAGTTTTTGTAGAAGCATCACACATGTATATGATTGTGATTTCTCTCTTAGAACCCAGGAACTGCCAAGTATCTCTTGAGTTGCTCCAGTCATGTATGGTGTGGAACATTTGATCCAGCAAAACACACACAATCTTAAACACAGTGTTTAGATAGTCCTCTGCTAGTAGAATTAGTCACATGTTTAAAGGTAAAATAAGCCCTGACTTCATTACTATTGTCTAAAATGAATTATGATTGTTGGTTTGGAGTCACCTCTCCTATACAAAATTTTGGCTCCTAGAATCATTTGGCAATTGAAAAACTGACAGAAAACACTCGTATGAAGTAATTTACTTTTCTCAGATCAGTGTTAATAATTCTTATCCTGGATTGCAAGACTCATTCAAAAGCCCAGTGAAGATCAAGAACAAGCTTTTATCAAATGTAAACTATTTTTAAATAACTGAGATTAGAATCCCTCTGCCCCTGAAATGAATTCCATATGCTGACAGTATCAAGTTCAGCACAAAATACTGCAGCTACTGCCACTTCTCTTTTCTAATGAAAAGCACAGTTCTGTGGTGGCTATGATGTTAGTCACCATTTTTATATGGTAACCTCACAGTTACAGCTCTTATCCAGAAATAAATAAAAACAGCTCAATGTCCTGCACAGTACAAGGGCTGAAGACTCTTTCCCACTTATCAGGAAAGTATTCTTATCTCTTGACTCCCCTCACCTAGTGAATGCCCTCTCTTTTCTCTGGCCTCACATCACTCCTTCAGTAAGGCAGACAGGCATAGAAGGAGAAGACGTAAGTCATCTACAGACAGACATGGAAGGAGAAGACTTATATTCAGACCCTGCAGGTTAGACTTTCTCCATGAAGATGAGAACAGTGGCTCTGACTCTGGGTGGCCGTGAGCACTGAATTCTGCCACCCTGGCTAAAGTCTTTAACCACCACCTCCAACAGGTTAGGAATAAACTGGTTACTCAACATGAAGAGGGAACATAGAAGCCACTCAGATCCAGCAAATGTCTGCATGCATTGGGTTAGGTGAAGGAATTCCTGAGCTAGACTTTGCTGACACTTTTTTTAAAAAAAAACTGCTGCCTATAGTGGTTTCTCCCAGTTTTAAAATCTATCAACCATATGAACCATTTTAAAATCTATGAACCATATGAATGATTATATATCCTAGAGAATTCTAGGGGACAATCTGAGGAAAATAATAACAATAATTAAAAATTGCTTTGCATTTCCAACCTCTCCATTTGTTTTTAATAATCCAGTTTTTATTTGTTTTACCAAATCTATGCTCCCTTTCCCATGAAAGGTTGGTCCCTTCCAACCTGAGCTTCTCTATGCTTCTATGCTCACATGATGTGAATTCTGGTATCATGAAAGTAACTGATTCAGGAATATAAAATTGCAGACCTGTCATTTCCCATGCTTCCTACTGATGTTTTACAAATACCAGCCCTTCACACCAGGCACTATCTGGCTGTTTTAAGTTCTGGTCCTACGTGTTCAGCTACCTGTATGCACTCGGAAATGCAGATGTCTAATCTACCTATATGATTTCTACTCTGGGAACCAGGCCTCTGGAGAACAACCTGGCACATCTAAATCACCTTATGGATCTGTGTCTTAATGACTAGGAAAAGGACAGAGTAAAATCCCCACACTACAAAGGCTGCTAATCTGTGTTATAAAGAAACATTAAAAAAAAAAATTAAGTGTGTAATAAATTCATATGAACACAAACAGTAAACAAAGTAATGGTAAACCTCTCTGTTGTAAAACCTAATAGCATGTACAATCATTCATACATGGAAAATAGCCACTGAGCTGTGGACAGACTTCTTTCATAATCACTATATGAAACTGGCAACATTTTCCCCACATCTGACATGTGCTTCATTACCATGGTTATTTAAATTTGGAATAAAAGCAGAATGAGCCAATTCCAAATTTAATCAGGAAAAAAAGCAGAATAGAGCTCGAATTTTTGACAATGATACTAATTCAGGAAAATAACAACAACAACAACAAAAAAGAAATTAAAAGGAGACCGAGATTTTAACTGTTTACTAAGACATGAATTACCAGGCCTGGAACATCAATTTTTTAACTGGACATTTGAGCTGCCAATCCTCAGCAAGCACTGACAGTCACAGTTTATTCTTTAAATAGACTAACTTCAGAGTTGAACCTCATTGCAAATTAGAGAAATATGAATAGCTCATAAAATACCTATTTGATTTGTACCAATAGTGATCAGTGAGGTATAATCGAAGCATTCCCGCACTAAATCTTTGCCAAAAATTATGCTCTCAAAGAAAAAAAAAAAAGAAAAAATAAAACGCTATTCAGAAAATATTTTTAAAGCTCTTTAAATACCAAGAAACAAAAAAAAAAAAAAGAAGGAGAGATTTAGTGACAATACAGACATGCACACATCATTTGTTTGTAAAATAGCACAGCTAGGCTGATACATCTCATTTAAAGTTTTTTTTCCCTCTGAACATCTTTTATTTGCTTCTTCTCATGAGATATTGCAAGTTTTTATATTTACGTGGAATTTTAGCAACACTGTCTTCAAGCCTGCTGAAATAGATGGGTCATTTTGTAAAGGCTGTAGAATTAGGCTTACAGCACCTTTAAAATAAATTTAATTATGCCAAATTGAAGCAACACCCACTCCTTGGTATTTTTTCTTTTCTTTTAGGAGTTTGTCTTTTTAATTCCCATAAAGAACAGATCAAATTAATGTGAATACTAGTAGAAGAGCACACTATTATTTTAATCGTTCACTTTCCGAATGACATTTTTTAGAAAGGGGAGCTGCATAACAGCGCTTGCATTACTAAGGTTCAGTTCTCTATTTTAATTTGACAAGAGTATAATTTATTTACTATCTGTTGTGTAAATCACTATAGAAATCATGGTGACACCAGATATTTAAAGAAACAGCTTTTCATGGCCTTTAGACTGGCTATGGTAGGTCAGATGTCAGAGAAATTAAAAATGTTTTAACCAACATCTTCACATTATATATCTTGATAAATCCATCTGACAAGAAAAAAAGGAAAGCACTTTTGCATGGAGAGTTTTATCTCTGTATTCTGAACTCACCCAGAGAGTATACAATATGTTGCAGAGTTTTTTTAATATGAACCAGTTTAGGTTAAGACACTAATGTTTTAAGACAAAGGTATTCCTGGATTTGTACCAATAATTTTTCAGGGTTAGCAGGGTAAAGGATTGATTTTTTATGGTGCAATATATCTACCCATAGTTTCCTAATAAGGGAAAGGAAATGTTTTAGACATCCTCCATTAAATGTGGGTGATTTATTCCAATTCAGCACCTCCACAAAAGCTCTTATGTAAAAATCTAAAAGCTGTTTCAATTTTCTGAAAAACACATTGATAGTTCTCAGCTTAAATATTAAGGCTACTCCAATAAAATACTGAAGTTCCACATTTCCGTCTATGACTGAAACCTCTATCTAAGTAATATTAAGACACTGGCAGCCTTTCTTTTTTTTTTTAAAGAGAAAACCCCTGAAGGTGTTAAGCTGTTTGCACTACACTTCAATATAGAAAATAACCATCCTCTCTGCATCTGTCCATGTCCCAAGGATAGTAACAAATGAATGCATTTCCATTGCTTTCCTCAATGATCTTAAGACTAGAAAGATAGTCTTCTGGTATATTACAGCTTGATGTTCATATAAAGTCTGTTTTATCAAGACTTGTGGAATATACATGCAGTTATCACAGCAATGGGATTCTGCCAGAAACCTTATTTTTCAGCTATATTTTTGGAACTTCTGAGTTATTTCCTAATGACATTCATGCTTCCATAAACTTATCCATTGCAGCATAAATTTGATCCAGATCCAGAACTGGCAACTTGGCACATTTTTACTGTATTACCCGGAATCCACCCTTTTAGAAATTAATTTGATATCATGATTATATAAAATTTGCACAATGACAGACAATATTGATTTAGCGTAAGGTTAGAGTGACTCAGGTAAATATGATATAAAGCTGTCTCATACAAAAGGATTGCAAACATTTATCAAACAAATTTGATCCCACAAAATAATTTACAGAAGATCAGTGCTTTTTATATGCAATGGTGTGGTGACAACTGTGATTCAATAGTCAGTGTTCTACATCTACCACTGTTTTCTCAGAAAACCACAGTCTATCCTGAGAAAAGAGTGGAACTTGATCATTTTATCATCTCTTAGCCTGGAGCATTTCCCCACTTCATCAGAATTAGATTTTGCACTTAATCTTGGTCTAAAATAAGCTCTGAAGTGGACATAAAATGTTTGAGAGCTCATCCACATTAAAAGGCTCTCTTGTACAGGTCCTGCTGAGCCTGAAAAATAAAGTTGTAGAAGAAATATTGGGAACAATTACAGGCTTGCTGCTATGAAAAAGAAAAGGCCTGAAGAAGATCTGGAAAATATCTAGTCAATTCATAGACATATGCATATAAACAGTCCTTATCCACACAAATTTGCTCAATTTCCTTCTTGTTTTATCTTTTAAACACTGAGATCCTCTGAATTTTGTCCTCAGGTACTACTGGAATTGGGATGGAGACTTGAAGGCTCACTAACAACACAAATTAAGGTAGCACTTGGGGATGGGAAGCTTCAAGTGTCAGTGTGTTCCAAATTGAATATAGGACCTAGAGAAAAAGAAGGAGTAAAAGTATGGACAAATCAGAAGGAAAAGCTAAAAGGTAAAGCAAATGATGAGAGGGCTGGCTAAGGTGCACAAGCAGAAGTGCATGCATGCTGCAAGTACCGTTCAAAGGCAGGTAAAAAGTGAGGAATGCCAGCCACAGAGTAACACAGGGTCCACAACTAGAAGCAGACATGACAGATGACAGGCTAAGAAAGTCAGTCAGAAAGGAGGTATCACCGTCTGCATGACAGAAAACAAAATCAGGAACAAGGATGAAGGCATGAACTAAGTGGTTTAGGAGAACATGGTGCAGAAGCTGATACACAGACCAGGACAGAGCCAAACACAAGGGCAATAAAATAAAAGCTGAAGTTAATATAATTCAGAAACTGGCTCAATAGCAATGTGAAACAGCAGATCCCGTTATACAGGAGCAGGGAGACAAAGTCAGGTGTATAGGCCAGTCCTCAGCTGGTAGGGATTTTCTAGGCTGTCAGCTGCTACGGATGCTAACTGAAGCTAGCTGAAAGGCTGATAGTTGAATTATAGACTGACTGAGACACGGTTTAAATGGCATACAGCTTTCATGTTCCACAAGGTGTTGCAGAATCAGTCTTCTGAGAGCTTCTTTTTATTACTGTAATAAACCAAGGATGCTTTATAAACTGAACATCATATCCCATTATTAAATTCACTTCAGGGAATGATGCTGTTTCATCTTAAAACCCATACATTGGCTTCTTTATGGGAAAAGAATGCCCCACACTAACTACTCATTCAAAAGGGATACTGGACTATCACAAGCAAAAGGTCAAGGGAAGGAAGCCCCTGCTTCCTTGGGACAGCTGGCATCAGGAAGTCTGTAGAGAAATTCTGGCTTCTTAGAAACAAGGGCAAATTTTCCACTGACTTTAAAGTGTAAGCATATGCCTTGGTGATAAACTCATCAGTATGGTGAGAACTGCATATGCCATAATGTTATTGCAAAATGGCTGGGCAGAAAATGTTCAGACAGTATTGGCTTCTACTGTTGGATCAAATGACAACTCTTTGTATCTCTCCTGCTAGTATTACATATGGAACAGGCCCTAAAACATTGCAAGAATATGGTTTATTTATATATATATATTTATTCAGGTAAAAATATTTAATGTGAATAATTTTGCTCCAGAGGGTCATGCTAGTCCTTCCTGAAATTCAAGCAGTAGTACAGATGGATGTACATGATGGGTGCACATTAGATTAAAAGCCATGACAATCAGGCTTAGGCAAACCAATTCTTTAGTCCATAATATGGCCAAATTACTAAAGACTTCATTAGGGAATGCAAGGGAAAACTGCCACGGCTTTCATGTGATTCCTTCCAGCTAGGAAAGACTGATACTTTCATTCAAGCATCATCTATTAAATCCAGTTAATTATAAGAATTACACACTTGTATTTATGATCCTGTTGTTTCCTGTACAACTTAGGAGCTGGAACATTAAAATTCTGAAATTATAGAAGTATAAAGATGAAAAGTGTTTAATAAGATCCAGATTCTCATTGTTCCTATCCTGTAGGACCATAAGAAGCTGAACATTGTGGTGAATACAAGCACTGGTCACATCTTGCAGCCATATCATCTGTGTAATCTACAGTCAGTTTGATCCATTAACTAGGTTCCAGAAGACCTGCAGATAATCTTCTTGTTTACAATTTTAAAATAATTCTTTAGAAAAATATCTGCTTACTTCTCATGCTGGAGAAATAAATCAGTTTTACTCGTACAAAAATGAATGGCAGATCATAAATATTTTCATCTAATCAATACTGCATTGCTACAATATAAGCTTTTTAACTGTTGTATGCCATATCTTCTTCTATCCTCTATAGAAAAGAAACCTGAAGTTAACATAGACATGAGATGAAAGAATCTGCTGCAGGGTTCTTTAGTAAGGCAAAGTATATGCCTCATAGGTCTCAGGCGAATACAGGAAAGCCAAAACAGAATATGGAAATTCTGTTAGGAATATGTGAATATTTATTTATTAAACCCTAGTGGTTCCTCTGTGTTTGAATCAGATTTGCTGTCTCAGAAGAAGAGTGATGTTATTTTCCCCAAAATATTTTCCTCTTTAATGTCCTAGCTATAATCCTATTGATTTGTGATTCTTCATACTGCATCCTTGCTTCTTTTCTTACTGCATCCTGCAGGAAGCAATTACTGTGAGAGGAAACTTTTCCTTCCCACTGCTGCCCAGGAAGGAGATTTTGGCACTGACAACAGCAGAGCCAAATCCACTATTCACTTGAGTGGAAGTAAGATTTCCAGCTCTTTCCCTTCAACAGTTCTTTCCTCCGCACCCTTAACACAGCACAGCTTTCCTGTCATGTGGCAAGGGAAGGTGGTAAGCAGAAAGGCCTCATGAAGTCAGGAGGAGAAGAAACATTGGGGTCTATATAACACTGACTATAGTCAGTGTTAGGATATCCAAACTCCAGCTCTTGTCAGTTTTGTGGGTTTGCAAACTAAGGCTAACAAAAACATCAGTGAACCTCTTGAGACCTTCATTCTTGGATATCAGAAGAAGTCTTAGGATCTGCTGCTTCCCATTCATCTCAGCCACCCACAGGACATGTATAATTACTTTTACCTTCCTTTCTACCAGAACAGGCAACTATTTTCTGTAATCTCATTTTCCACAGAGACATTTATATTCCAGCAGTTACTCTGTGTTTAAAGCACAACAGTTCACAGTGGAGATGGCGATCAGCACATGCAGAGTTACTATTCATCTCTGTAATATATCCATATATTAATTAAAAGATTAGGACTTTCCTTAGCTGTTTATTACTGAGGAGCAGATCTGGAACAATAGTGAAAATAGTTATTCACAAACAAGTTAAACTGAATCCAATTGGAAGGCAATTGCTTCTGTTCCCTTTTACTGCCTCTTCCACAAATGTCCTTAAACTATTTTTTCTTGGGAAAGAAAAGTAATTGCTAAGAAAACAATGCAGTATTATATGAATATGTGTGAGGAAAGCTTACTCATATATGAACTACGGCACCACTTGCTCAACTAGCTTTTTGTCTTCAGGCATGTCCTCATTACAAAATAACCATTTGAGGAAGGCAGAACTTTATTAGCACCTCGGAAAAAAACCCAAACCAAAACGCAGCTGAACAAAGAAGGGTAAGTTCAAGGACAGCAGATGCACAAAGATCTACTGATTTCAAGCATTGATCTGGACAGGCTGGATCGATGGGCCAAGGCTTACTGCTTGAGATCCAACAAGGCTGAATGCCAGGTCCTACACTTGGGCCAGAACAACCCCATGCAACACTACAGGCTTGGGGAAGAGTGGCTGGAGAGCTGCCCAGTGGAAAAGGACATGGGGATGTTGGTCAACAGCTGCCTGAACATGAGGCAGCAGTGTGCTCAGGCGGCCAAGAAGGCCAACAGCACCCTGGCTTGTATCAGGAATAGTGTGGCCAGCAGGAGCAGGGAAGTGATCGTGCCCCTGTACTCGGCACTGGTGAGGCTGCACCTTGAATACTGTGTTCAGTTTCAGGCCCCTCACTACAAGAAGGACATTGTGTTGCTGGAGTGTGTCCAGAAAAGGGCAACGGAGCTGGTGAAGGGTCTGGAGAACAAGCTTTCAACTCATTTATGAATGGGGCTTGTGCAGAATAAACTTCTGGTTCAGAAAACCAGACATAAACTGTACCTTTTGAAAGATATCACTGGTCTGCATTATTAGTGTTCTTGGGGAACATCCAGTATCGCAAGCAATGGAATAATGCTGAGGATTTGTCTTCCATACCCGAATAACCTCTTTTTGAAGAATTATCAGCAAGAAATGCTAGGTAAATCTAGAGTAAACCAATGAGGTAAGGAAGATTAATATTTTTAATTCAAAGAACCCTTGTACAGTGGGGAAAAAAAGGGAAGAGAAAATCCATTGTTAATTGCTTTCAAATCAAAGGAAAATCATCCAGGTAGCATCAATACAAAACAGGCCTTTTATTTTTAATGAATATTCTTTCAGGAATGAAAATGCTTTTCACTTCTAGGATGCTGATGTAATTGGAGATTTAGAATATAGTGTTGACTGATTGCACTGATTGTTGCTTGCTCTATACATACTGCCTCAGAAAAGTTTTCTGACTCATTGGGACTGGCTTGGAAAATATTTTATATGCAAGAATATTTTTAGTTGTAAAGCTTAATTAATGGTATTTTCACCTATCCAAGCCAATACAGCAGACAACAAGAATGCCTTCAGAAATACCAAAACCTGAAATAAGTGCTCAGATAACCCATGTAAAATAAGGAGGAAAAAAAGAAAAGTAAATTGATCTTATCAGAGAAGCAGACCTTCAGCAACCAGAGACATTGGGGAGATGATTTAATCTTTCCCTACAACTGCCTGCACTCTTATAAAACTTGTACTGCTGCTGATTGCCAGACTTTTGGAGTTTTTGGGTCTTCTTTTGTTCCGCTTGACACCTCCTCCCCCCCTTTTTTTTTAACCAATGAATATACTGTAAACAGGGATTAGGTTTTAAAATAAAATTAATGATTGTTTCGCTGCAGAAGTACCTTCCCAAAAATGTTTCTGAAATGCGTGAAATATATATAACTTCTTAATTTAAATGAAGAAGATGAGAAGGCAAAATTATCCAAAGTCTCATGCTCATGTCAGATAATGGAATAAGCAACACCAGCACAATTGCTGGGCAGGGGATGCAGGGGAGAGTATTCCCATAGATTCTGTGAAACTGCAATTGCCTGCACTATATGCAATATAAATGCTATATATATAGCACATGATTAAATATGCAGGTATATGCCAAACATGTTAGAAAGCTGTTTTGTCTCACATTACAGAAACATTAATTTCAGAAAAGAACCTACAAACAGAGACCAGGTGAAAACAAAATCTTCTACTTCAAATTTTGATGAAATGGACCAAAATTTGACCCCGATGAATTTTTTCTTTATTCTTTATCTACTGGACAGAACAGCATCAAAAGAATTAGAAAATATCATCCATATTTCACTTTGACTAGAGAATTAACTGTTGCTCTCCTCCACTCAGATTTTCCCAAGAAATATTAAAACCCAAATCCAAATGTGATTCATTAAAATACCACAAAAAATGTCCTCTTGAAAGAGGTCTTCTCTACTCTGTAAGGAGAAATCAACTCAGTTGGTTAAAAGGCCTACCCACTGCATCAAGCAGAGAGCTTGAATGTCCTTCTAAAAGAAAGCGTCCTTATACACAGGGTAATCGAGCAGGAGAACAGCTGCTTCTAATTAGAAGTTCAATCTGTCTCAATTCATGACATTTATCTTTCCATATCCTTCTTAGATAGGAAGCTTAATACTTGACCATTTCTTTGAAGGAAGGATGCTCTCCAAAGAATTCGCAGGCTCATAATTTATTTTCCCACAATAGACTGAAGATGGGCCTTAAGAAGTATCAGAGGTATTTAACAACTTATGAGTTTTGGTGATGCTTAATTACCAGGACAAAAAAAGCAAACTGATTTCTGTTAGTACGTAGCTTTAAGTGTAGAGAATATATTTCAGATTTGAAATGCCACTAGAATCACATAAGCAAAAGATCAGAAAAAAACCCTCAACATTTCCAGTACAGATTCTAATAATTTTTTTATTACTACATATATATATAAAGGGATATTTCATTTGACAGCACTGTAATATTGCTATTTTTTAATGCACACTCTTCTTTTCAAGTTCTCAAAG
Organism: Phalacrocorax aristotelis; assembly: GCF_949628215.1. Taxonomy (NCBI): domain Eukaryota; kingdom Metazoa; phylum Chordata; class Aves; order Suliformes; family Phalacrocoracidae; genus Phalacrocorax; species Phalacrocorax aristotelis. The sequence goes on from NC_134311.1 coordinate 61,419,557, forward strand.
GTCTGAAATGAAAGCACCTGGAAAACCATGCCACTAGGAGACTGGAGTTACTCTCCCATGCTGCTGACAATGTCTGATTTAAATATTTTCTTTGCAGGTATAAACACAGTGGAAGATGCATAACATGTTAGTTTGATAACTGGTGCTTATGAAACAGTGGTTAGTTTGTCCCTTATGGAGAATCATGCCAGGAGAGGCAGGCTTGCTATTATTAAGATGTGACAAATCTTTTTTTTTTTTTGCAAATCATTCTTGATTCATCCTCTGGTACATTCACATAATACAAAAGAATCTAGAAAAAGAAAATATCTTCTAGCCACTAATTGCCCTTAAAAAAGCTCCAAACCATACCAGTAATTCATGTTGCCAGAGTAACCTCTAATTTCAAAATGCAATATACGAGAATGTATGCAAATAATAAACATTCTTTATATGTCTTGCTGAAGCTCAGCCAGACCCAGTCAAATTAGCCAACACAAACGCAAGCCAATACAATTAGATTAGCCTAGTTTGCAAGGAGAGTTAAATCTGCAGTTTGACTCAAATTTTACTCCCTGTTTGTATCAGTAAAAGTCTTCCAGAAAATTAACAAACTTATTAGGAAAGCTGTGAAGAAAAAAAAAACAAAAAACAAACCGAAACCTAAAAAAACAAAACAGTTTTCTCCTCTATTCCTGTAATCCTACTCTCTTCCATATACTGAACACTGGAATTGGAAATAATTTTTTCCATTTCAGCAGAGGGATTTCTTAAAATGCTCCCTAGACATATCCAGACAAATCCAAAAACCCTTAAAAATTTTTAATGAACCAGCCCCACCCCACCCCACAAAAAACAAACATACAAACCCAATAAACAAAACCCATATCAGGAGGGGGAAACAGACTCACCCCAGAACATTTATATCAACATCAGTGAGAACTCATTTGGGATGTGACAGTCACAGATACCTACTGTCTGCTTTGGACTCTACCGCTTTTTGATTACAGACAGAAATTCTATGCAGAACCTCAGAAACCTTCCTCAGCAGAAATTCGATCAGAAAATTTAATTTCAACAAAACAACACAGAATTACCAGCAAACATTCTTCAGTAGCTACTTTTTGTCCTGAATCCTGTCATTTACTCTATTACTACTAGTTAATATATCTGTCCACTCTCAGGTTTTGATGAAAAAGCCAAGGTTTTACAGGACTTCAGAAGTTAAGAATAATTCTGAGTAGAAGAGAAAAAGAACAGGGAGAGATGCTATGATTCCCAAAGCTTAAATGATGTTCTGTTAAGACCAGCTATACTTCAAAGATAAATTGGAGAATGACATTATTCTCCTGACTTAAAAACAAAACAAAAAAAAATGTTTTGCTGTATCAAAATTTATGTGGTTTTATGATACAATGAGACCCTGGAGAAACAAGCCAAGAAATAAAACAAGAAAAAAAATATCAACATTTATCCTTACCAGTTTGTTATTATTAGGAGTGGTTGCCCTTCATTATTACAAGTGTACACCTCTCATTGATCAAGACACCTCCATCCCTGTGGCAATGGGCAAAACTGAAGTCTGAATGTTTCCCTATACATTTGACATGGAAACAAAATATACAGCTCTGAATAAAACACGCAGGTTCTAGCAAATGACAGAGAGGAATATCTTATGTTTGCCTACAAGTGTCTAACAGGAGCAAATTTCAATGAATCACGCTCTAGGAGCAGTGTCAGGACATGGACAAGGCAAAAACACTCTTTGCTTTCAATATTAGCCTACTCTTGAGGCAGCACCTGTGTTGCAGTGCAAAACAACTTCCTGTCCATTGTAACACATACCTGATCACCACAATAAACACATCAGTAATCCTGTTTAGGACTATTATCCTTGTGGTTTCAAGGTTGCCAGTCATTAGAATCCTACAATGCAAGGTTTGTCAGTGACACTTAGCCTGACCAGTTAAGGCAGAAACAAGTGCTGAACTGCCCCAAGAAGTACAGTGATTTAAATACATGCAAGAAATGAGATCTTTCAGTAGCTTATTAATATGACAAATTTACATTGTCCTTGTTTTGTTAATATAATTTGAACTGATGAGCAATTCATTTTTTCATTGCAATTGTATGGCTTTTTCTCAAGTTGAATAATTGTGTCTAAAATAGACTAGCCCTCAGAAAGTTTATCCGAACATGAAACTGCTACCTGTGTAAATAATACACATTGCTCCACTAGAAAGAATGATCAACTTTAATGTTCACAGGTTTTGGAATTACTCAGAGGCAATGAGGAATAAGGAAGATAATTTTCAAGCATATTAGCTGATGTGTTAATTGGTACTGGGCTAGATCCTATGCTTATGGAAGTCAGGGTAGCTCCACAAAAGCCAAAGAAATAACACAGATCTCAGCTGGTCATCTAGTGTATTACTCTAAACCTCTGTGTTGCATAAAATAAAAAAGCAGTCCTGTCTGCCTCACACTTGGACAACTGATCAAAGAACTTGGAAACACCAAGAAAAAAAATTCTATAATGAAGCTGTTAACTAAAATGCCTTGAAAACGTCTAGAAAGATCCAGGACAGATTTTGTAATAATTGGGTGGTAACCTCACACCATTTACAGCTCTGTGTGGATAATGAATGGATAATGAATCTACTTGTCCAAATAGATTTGTTTTGCCAGGAATGTTACTAATATCATACTTTTTTTGCACAGAATATCTAATATTCATCTGACAGAATAAGCTTAAATTCCTTTGGCAGAATAGGCAATGATACTCATGCCACACTGACTATCCTGGAAGTTTGGCAGGAAACTATGATGCCCCAGGGACTTCAGTACATGCCTTTTATCTGCCCCATACAGAAGGGATACTTGTTTATATCAGGTGACAAAAATAACTCTTTCCCAGCTGTTAGCAGTTTCGTGCTAACGTCTGCACATTGCTGTCCCAAGCTGAAGAGTGGGACAGCGCACAGATGTCCTGAGGCACTGGTTCCACTGAAGCACCTGCACACTAGGCTTGTTCCAATTGCTGTCTCCTTGAAGACAACATACACAAAAATGTACCTGTGTCATTCACAGTCCACACAAACCACCACTGCTTATCCCAATAACAGAGAGGCTTTATAATAAAACCAAAGAAAGCTGTGCTTAAAAATTGAGATAATTTAAAAATTAACAGTTCTGACCTTTCACCTGTGCTACGTTCTCTATTTAAAACCCAATCTCTGCAAACACAGAGATCCAATGAAGATCGGAATAATGATAGGAGGAGGAACCTAATGAACTAATTACCGAAAATGGAGCAGACTAAATAATGTACTCCCAGAATCCATCCAAGGGGAAAAATTACTGCCGTTAGTTCCACTTGACTCCTACCAATGTGGAATTCAATCCTTAAGAAGCAAAAACATGAGGAACAAGCCTCATGTTTAGGTTAGAATGAACATGCCAAACTAAACTGAATCACTCACTATGAAGTCTTGAAAGGCAGCAGCGAAGGAAACACATGAAAACAAAGTAAAACATATGAATGCAGAATTACTGTTTTCTGAAGTAAGAACAGTGTTTTCCAGTTTCCTAGTTACTCTTTATCTCAAGTACTGGCAGACATTAATGTTTGTTTTTCATTTTAGCATGAAAACAGTTCAGTGACTTTTGCTATCCTATGGGAAATCTTTGGAAATGTAGCTAGAAATTCTTCACTACTTAAGTAGTACCATGTTCTAATATTAAGCTGTCGGTTTAGGATTAAGACTGATATTTGTCCCTATACAAAGAGCTAGCACAAGATATACACACTGTTTAGGTACACCTAACTTCTACAGAATCCATTGTTTTACTGTTAGGATTGTCACCTAGCATGTTTTCTATAGCAAAGGCCTGGGGTCAAATGTTAGTTAGTGAAAGTTATCGAACTTCTCTGCCAGGCTAAGTACTCCCTGCCCACTGAATTCTGTATTTCCAAACAACATTAGAGAATAACACTGGGAAGTTATTAAGCCACAGTATTTCATTAAGTGTTTGCAGGTAATTAAAAGCCCAGCATAAATTAAGGCAAAAATCACACTTAACTGTAATTTTGTGCTGTAGCTTTTAATAAGCTTATTAGCAATCACATAGGAAGGCCATATGTTGTTTACTTCACAGATGTTCTGAGAAATTAATAGCAGTGAGTGGAAACAATGTCAAAAAGCAGGAGGAAAGCTGAGGAATGACAGCTCTGCTCTGTAATCCTGTGTAAATCATTACAATCTTCCATGCCTCACTTGCTTTGTCAACATTGTGGGGAAGACACCACTATTTACCTTATTGCCAAAAGCCCGGTCCCAGCAACTACAAGGATGCTCCAAGAGCTTCAGTGATATTTGTCATAAGAGTGGAAAAGCCATGCTGATTCCATGGTTCATATCTGCTAAGTGCTGAAAAAAATCTCTCATCCAGTGTAACATGAGGCACTCATAGAAAGAAATAGTGATGACAGAGGACACACTTTAATATTTGAGAATATTTTAAAAATGCGATAGCATACTTCTGGCCCTAAATATGGTTTGTTCTCTCTTATTTCACCCTCCCTAGCTGCTATTCTAACCTTCTCTATCTTTTTCTTCAAAAAGAAGGTCCCACCGTAACCCTACTCTACCTGAACAGGTCATGTGTGTACAAACAAGAAAACTAACATGTTCTGAAATGTGAGAGTCTGCTATGAAAAGCAGTAGGTTTCTTGAGTCTGTAAGTCCACCTCTCAGCTAATGTTATTCTTCCTCCTTCCTTTCTGAAAAACTTAGTAGGGAACCCAAAGATCACTAACATACCTCACAAAACGTAGCAATTTTTTATTACAAGTAACAAGAAGATAGGGGCATATACATTCATCTAACATAGATGTTTCATTTATTCCATCACAAATTAGACACTCCAGAAATATGATATCAATATGAATTTTTTCTCCTATTTCTGAAGATTCTTAGGCATTCTTCTCCTTCACAGAGTGGAAAGTAGATGCTTTCTTTCTCCATGTTAATTCTTATGATTTCTCTCTATGCAGACTCAGTCCTACAAAGATCGTACTAAGTGGACAGTGCACCTGACCACAGGCAGCCCTGTACCTAATTAATGAGGGTCTCTAAGTGGTTGGACTCTAATAACATTTCCAGGTCCTCCATTATAATTAAATACATCTGTTGCAGGCACATAGGTACAGATTGTGATTTCACAACAGGCAGCTGCCACCAGGAACTAATTGTTACTTGGTAGAAATATATTTACCCATGATTCAAATGAGATAAGCTGAAGGTAAGATTTGAAGCTGAATGATTGCAGATGCAGACCTCTAAGGGGTAGGTAGTACGGACCTAGCCTTTCAGTCTCTCCTTGCCTGAGTAACCTCTTTCTTTGCAATAGTCTAATTGGTGTGACCGGGAGTCACTCACACAGAGGCTGTAAAACTGAGATCTAAGACTGACGATTAGGATCTTGCAAGTGATTTCAATTCTAGAAGCTCCTGAGAGCAGGAGGGAGTAAAAGACAGAGAACATAGTTTTTCTTGAACATGTACGCATGAATAGTAAAGGCAAGCATGTTATTTTCATGCACATGAACAGTATACTGGCATAGAGGCCAAATCACAAAAAATTAGTTATAACTCTACCCTTTGAAGAGCCCCAGAAATAATTTTGAAAAGACACAGTAAAGTACAGATTTGTGCCAAAGCCTATTACAGACTGAAAAAGAGAAACCTGAAATTATTAGTATCACATGCAGCTCATTTACTTAAGACATATGCTGCAAAATCTTGGCTTGCATTCAAGGGAAATGCCTGGCTTTTAGGAAAAAATATTATTTAAGATTTCTTATGCAGAGCAATATAAGGGACAATTAAATTATGGTCCAGATAATTAACAGTAAGAAGAATGACAGCAGGCATTACACAGCGTTCTCTGACAAATAGAAAAAAATCAGAAAATGGGTTGATGAGCAGACCTCACCACTGAGAGAATGAATTACATATCTTTTTCCTAAGCTATGGTTATGAAGCAAAGATTCCTGCTCACTCCCACAGATAACAGGAGAAAACAAGGAAATTCTTGCCAGGTTGTTTCAAAGTTCTTTCTTGATCTCAGTTATTGCCTCAGGAGTCCTTTGGCTGCCTGGCCCATGCCCCATTGGAAGAATTTATGTGATCCTTTTCCAAACATGGAAACATACTCATCTGTAGAAGATTTTGGCAAGAGAAGACAACTCTTAGAAGTGGTTTTAAAAATGACCATTCAAAATTTTAAAAGGCTTAAGAAATCATACAACCTCCTTAGCAAGTTCTTTATGAGCCACTATGCCACTGACTGTAACAAAACTAGGTTTTCCTTGTGGAAAATCATGGCCAGAAATGCTTGATAAAATAGCAGATTTAAGGAAGTGCAGCCTCTTTCTCCATGGGAAGTATCCATCACAAACACCACCTCTGGAAATGATTAGCAGTGTACAGAGGATCATAAATCTATCAGCCTGCAAGAGGTATTATGACCTATTTTTGACAGACTGGAAAATATAATCTCAACCCAGAATAAATTGTATGAGCGCTATTCTCAGTTCTCCACCAAAAAGTATAGAGACTTTCTAGAACATTCTGGATTATGCCACAAAGGTTTTTCAAGATAGGCCCATGATTACCATAAAATTCAGACAATTGTTTGGTGTCCACAGAGACATCAGACCAAATCATGAAGATAACTTTTTCCATAAAATGGATGCAAGCATCTACCCATACACAGTGAGAGTAGAAAGCTTTATTGCTTTGCTTAAAAATTCTGCCTCAATAGCTACTCTCCAACCACCTTTCTCAAAAATTTTACAAAGCAGGCATATTCATGTCTTTGAGTTCTAAACCTTCCTGACTAGTATGTATTAGTAACTGTCTTAATTTTCCTTCTACAAAATCCTTTCATTCACCAGACAGTGAAATTCACAATGAGAACAGAGGCACCTAGTTCTAATAAACAAAACATGCCTTAATGTTATTAACCACTGGCATCATTTCAGCAATGGCATCCAGCTAAAGGAGGCTTCTGCATGCACAACACTGATTCATCTGTTAGTGTCTGTCTCCTTAATATCATTTGTGGTACTCATAACCTGCCCAACGTGCTCTGGTGGTCATTAATTTACAGCATATGGATTTTTGCAGAAATTACGAAAACCCATGACTAAACCAAGTGTAATCTCCCAGCTACTGGCTGTTCTTGTCATCAAAGGTATCCCTTTGTTTTCCAGCTGCTAAGGGTAGGATTCAGCTATCTAAAATATAAGCATCTATTTTACTATATTTTAGGCCTGCTTCTTTCTCAGTTTAATAGAACATATATTTCCAAAAGAGGAATTTTTACATGGTATTTTTCTTTTAGAAACCTATTTAGGACAGAATAAATCACCTTTTAAAGACATATATTTCTAACCACCAGCTGTAGAGCCATGGAAGACTACTAGCTTAGAGCAGATACCTAAATCTTAGGTGACTAAGACCTTAAGTTTCTGATTCCACATCTATGTAACCTCTCCGTCCCTCATTTTCCCAATATAAAACCTGCATCTCCACCTTACCAAGCTTGCTAACTTGGCTCTTTTCACTTTGGTGGAACATCACTGACATATATCAACTGACAATCTGTCCCTAAGTGTAACAGCTACTTGCAATTCCAGAATAGATAAAATGAGAAGTTGCTATTGCATACTTTTCTGAAGGCTTTCTTGTTTGAACTCCTTAGGAGCAAACATCATCAGATTTGGAAGTTCTGCCCACAGGCTTAACAGATTTAGAAATCTGAGTAGATATTCCATCAGGATAGGTCCAGAAAACATCACTCAATTTTGTTATGTAAGAGAAAAATCTTCTGACATAATAGTCACAGGGCAACTTTCCTTCTGCTGACTCAGTCACAACAGTCACAGAACTTGATAAAATTGTTAGAACTTGAACTTGACATAATGTTGTCAAATCCACCTGTTTCCTTGCTGTAATGAAGCTAAAATCCTTCCTAAATCCTTTATTCGCTTTAAGGAGTTTGGCCTAATTTGTGTGCAAGATATGTAAATTTTACAATAGTTACTAAGTTAGATTTACAGGTGATTCAGTTTTTTATGAAGGACTGTCAATCAGTTAAATTAAGACCATCAAGGATGTTAAAAGTTGTTAAATTTATTTCTTTTCCCCCTAGCCTATTCAAAGCCAGACTACAAAATCCCGTCCAGAAACAGAGAACAGAGCCTGTTAATCTACAAAATCCTAGTAGTCTGGCAGCCCTGGAGATACAATTTGGGTTACCAAGAAGATGAATCACAGTAATTCAACATCAGTTCTTTCAGACTTGGAAGTAGCTTGCCATAGAGGAGGATTTGTTCTACTACTAAAAGCTGTATGTGATAAAAAACTATGAAACAGTCAACCACATCTAAAACCCGTGTTCATACACCACTGACAAAATCCACAAGGCAGCCAGAAGGCATATCTGAAAAATAACTGACAAAATCCACAAGGCAGCCAATATTACTTAAGTTTGGAGTTATATTTAATGAGACAAATCAATGAAAGATATACTAATGGACATTTTATGGGGGTAACCCTACCTATCTTTTTAAAAACTGCTAAAATAAAGGAAACATTCAGCATTTAAAATACATTCTTCATAGGCCATATTTATAAACACACTAAACAAGATATCACTGTGCCACTGGGCTGTACCTGTGGATTTAACTACATGCTTCCAAAAGAAACAGCCACAGTAAAGCCTGAGTGCTACTCTTGAAAACTTAAGTCACCCAAAGGGTATATACTCATTTTGGTCTGTTGAAAGTTATATTTGGGCAAATCATTAACACAGGCTCCCTTCTGCATAATCAGAAAGAAACGGCTGTAGCAAGTAAATTCTCCTGGCCTGCAGAACGATCCTATTTCCTAAGAACTTCTGTACATAGGGGGAAAAAAAACCAAATTTGCCTTTGCACTCAGCAGAGTTTATCTAGAGTTGGGCTGTAAATTAGGCAAACCCACTGGGTACTCTTTATGTTCTCACTGTGCTACATGGAAATAGACCAGGTAAAAAAGCAAAAAGGGAAAGAAAAAAGCCCCCAAACTTAAAAAGGTTTAGAAAAACATTGCCTGTTGCTACTGTGCAAGGGCTGACATTCTGTGCTTCTGTGTCATTGCTTTGTGTTTGTGACCCTTTGTGTGGTAGCATGCTGTGTGCTGGAAACTTTGCTTTGCACAGTGGTTGTACTAAGACAAAAGATGTATTAGATGAAAGTGTGTTCATCATTGTCAACAGAGTCAGCCCCTAGCATTTTTCCAGAACATGTTCAAAACACAACAATCTCCTTATCCAAACCTAAGCCAGCCGTCATTGAAAACCTTCTCCCTCTCTTACAAAGAAAGTGTATGTATTTACTTATTCTTTTATATGCAAAGAGAAGGAAAGTCATACAATTTTATTTCACTTCCTAGCTGGCAACACAAAGTGGAAAATATCAAAGAATTAAATCCCAAGGGCTGTGCTGTGCTCAGAGTGAACTGCATAGTTTATACAAAGGGAGCAGGAAAAAGAAACTAAGACCTCAAGTGAGATTGGTTATTACAAGTCAGGTAGAAGATAGTAGTGTTCCTACATTTGCAGAGGGAAAATAGGGCTTTCTAAGTCAAGGTTACTCATTTTTCAGAGATGCCCTACAAGAGTTTCTATTTCTAGCCAATTAAAGGTTGGACTAATAATGTAAACTACTAATTTTCCTTCATTTTGTTTCCTTGCTTACATGTGTAAGAATGTATTTTATTTTTTAATCTGTGATCATTTCACAGACCATGTCTGTCTGTCCTACAGGACACCTTGGGCCCAAATATAAATAGCTAAGAACCACTGCACTGGGGCCTAGGACTTCTAAAGGAATTAACAAGAAAATAGACTAATGGACTGATATCTCAGGCTTAAGAAGAAGTTAAGAAATTTTATAATTCAGCAAAAGAAAGCTAGTATGCAATCTATCAAGAACCACTTTAGCCTCTTAGCAGGCTGATGGGAATCAAGGCACAATCATTACCATAAGACTTCCTGAAATCTACCCAGTTCCTGACCCTGCATCCTTCACCATGATGAAACAAGAAAACTGCAGTCCTGCCATGCCTCATCTCCAAACTCTTCTGTGATTACTTGTGTACTACTACATGACAGCTCTCAGAAATCCAGTTGTAAGGGACAGGCAGCTGAAATTATTTCCCTGGATCCCATTACTTTCAAAGTATTAAGGCTCATTTGTATATGGCAGAGGCTGTGACTGAATTTTCTTGTACTTTTCTAGCTAGGAAATACAGCTTCACAAAAAACAGGGACGCTTTTCCTGGAAGAAGGCAAAAAACTGATGTTTCACAGGTAAATAAACATTTATGCATGACCAGTCTTGCTGGGTCAGATCAAAAGTACATCTAGTTGGTGTCCTCTGTAACAGTGTTGATGACTAAATGCTTAGGGAAAATTGTAACAGCAAGGTCGAACCACATGCAGATCTGTGATTTGAAGAGCTAGAAGTAGTTTCTATGTCTATAAATACTCTTACATGGATTTACCCAGACTTCTCTTTACTACTCATGTAAGTTTTTACCATATGGAATGTCATTTAGTAAGAACTTCCATTGCTTTTCTACATGCATGGGACTGAAAGAATGTATAAAGAGATTCCAGGTTTTTTTCCTTCTATCTCTCTAAAATCACAGGCTCATTCCTCTCATATAGGCCAGCCCTTATAATGGCTGGTTTACACCAGGACATTTCTGTAGGCAGTCGTCGACTTTCAAATAAAGAAAGAAGCACTCATGATTTTAGCTCTAAAATATATATGGGTTTAATCCCCAGAGATGATGTCCAATTAAGGGTGTTTATTACAGATGTCATCTTCTATCATTGTTTCTTCCATTTAGCTTTTAAGACTCCTGTTCCTGTACAATCATAATGGCATTCATTATCTTCAGCGCAGAGGCATTTCTCCTGGACTACCTGACTTATCTGCAAGGTCTTTTTATCCTTCAGGCTGTTAATTACTGTCTTGCTTCAGGTTTGACATTCATCTTCACAGGACTCCTCATATATGCTTCAATCACATAAAGTTTTCCTCTCTTCCCCTCTAATTAGCACAATACTGGTTTTCTCAGCCTTTCCATTTCCCAGCCAAAGCAACTATAACTCCCCCTTGCCGTTATGTGATCTTTTAAATGCCTTTCCGCCTGGATAGATTCTGTACTCCCTGCAACATGGCAGACATGATCACACTCAGCTGCTGTCTAGTGAGTTTGTCTACCAGACTCATCTTATCCAATGACCAAATTGATTTTCTTTTGATCCCCCTTGAGTCACGCTTCTGTTATGACTCTTCCTACCTGCCACCAGTTCTATCTTATGGCATGCTACCAGCTAATGACACTATCCTGACCCCCCTCATTTCATTCAACTACCTGAAGTAGAGTGCTGTGAAAAAAGCATTCTTAGCACCTGCATGGATGGACTTTCTGAAAGGGATTTAGCCTAAATAAGAACAAGAAGGATGGTGGCTCATGGACATGAGGCAAGACAAATACTTGAGTCCTTGAGGTACTGTAAGACAGACCACTGCCAGATTCAAATACGATACAAACAATAATTTCTACTTCATATTTGGGGAGGGAGCAATTGGGAACATTCAGAGCAGTGCATGTGCCATTTGTCAGCCCAACTCCACACATGTTTTCTAAGGCAATTCATGAATGCCTCTGTCTATTATACAGATCATCAGTCCATATCCTATTAATTTGTTACAGATTTCTTCCGACAGAACATTGATGTCATATAAATAACAGGCCTGCCTACATATTTTTCCCATACGAACTCTTTCTCAGCAGAGAATTGTGTGTTTTGGACAAAATTAAGTACATTTATTGAAAAAAATTACTTAATCAAAAATCAAAGCACTAGTCTTGCCGTTGTTTTCTAGAGTAAAAATTCCACATTTTTTGTTTCCTTCTATTTCCTTTAGTTCCTCTACAAATTACAAAAGGGTTTTTTTCTGCACCTGTCTTCATTTTGAGTTCCTTTCTCCGTATGAAGTATCTCTATCTCCAGTGCATTAGATAATGGAATAGACCCATTTCCTCTGGAAATACTTCACCAGGCACACACAAGAGCTATATTAACTATCTTTCATTGGATTGTTGGTAGGAATCCTTTCTCTTTCTCATATACCCAGATCATGACTTTCTTCAGCGGTTGCTAGCTGATTAATTTCTAGTTTATAAAATTATTTCTTATTGTTGCTCTCAAAGTGCCCAATTTGGTACTATTAAATTTAATTACATTTCTATTACCTGACACTTGAAAGACACTATTTTTTTCTGTATGATATACTGATCCTCTCCTATACTGGTAACACTTCCCAACTTCCCATCATTAACAAGTTTTATTAACATATACCTACTAGATACTAAGTTTACTAACTATTTAAGTCCTAAAACCTTTCCACAATGCATTCTAAGTCTGATGTCCTCTCCTGTCAAGACAGCTTGTCATTGGTTCCTTACCCACCCTTCTTTTAATTACCAAACTATTTTCTCCAGGAAATTTCCTTGATCCCTTTTGTTCATACAGTTAAAGACTCTTACATTTACATCCAGCCTACAGGGATGTTTCCACACTTCACTCTCGCATTTCTAGTTCACAGCATAGATGAAGCCATCTCATGTGTGATCATATCCACTAAAGTCTAGGAACACTCATCACAAACAGATTCCTCTAAAGAAATTCCATTTGAAGTAAACTGCACTTATTGCTGTTAAGAAGTCTTGCATGATGACTAGAATTTTAATATCTTTTGGAGAAGACATCAGAAATAAGCAATCTCATAAGATTTCAGGGGACTGCAGAAAATACGACTCCAAATTATAGGTGAATATAGAATTATAAAATATTACGCTTCCAAGATTTTTTTACCTCAGCTCATCCTAGAATGATTTATTAAGCTGAACAAATATTGGCCTTCCTAGCCAGTGTGATAGACCAAACCGTCTAGAAAGGGAAACCAGAAACCCCTAAGAGAAGTTACTTCGTACTCCTTTCTTTAGGGTTGGCATTATTTACAAATAAAATAAACCAAAGTCAATAATATCCAATCTATATTGGGCAAAAATGCCCACCAAGTATCATTCTCATTGTCAGAACAGAGCAACTAATTTCCTGTGACAGACCTAAATTCCTTTTTCTTTTTATAAATACACTTAAATAATAACCTGATGGACAGGAAAGTAAGAACTCTATACCTAGGTACCATCCTAATTTTAGAGTAAAACAGTTGGCTACATTACACCATTGACAACTTCCATCTGAGCTGTTGACTGAACTAATTGAGACAGAATTCTCTGTATTTCACAAACTGCAATTAATGAAGAAATAAAGTCATAACAGGTGAAAACTGTGGAAAGAATTTGTTTATGAGCAGTGAGTAATAAAACAATCTGGGTTAAACCAGAAAATACCTAGATGACTACAGAAGAATAATATATTTATTCAGAGAAGATTGAAGGAGATTAGCTTTCAACTACATTGAAAAGAAAGAAAAGTGGAAAAAGCAGCTTCTCTACTAGAAAAAACATGCAACCAATATCCTAACTGATTTTTTCAGCTGACCAAGAAATGTAAGTACAGAGCTAAATCCTCCAGGGATGCTGTTTTACTTGATGTTATCATTTCACATGTAAAAGCTGGGTGAATTGTCCATAATGGGTTAGCTCCTACAAACATTATGCTGACATGACACAGAGCCCCTTATGGCTCTGGCTTCTTACAGAATACACTTAAGCTTACTTCCAGAACATAGTACAAACTGGGCAGCATTAAATAAAAATTAGCTGCTTTTGTGTGACCTCCATCTTCTCTCTGTCACTTGCACCCTTCTCAAACCAGCATAATTTCACAATGACTTCAAGCTGGTCTAACAGCACAGGAAAACAGCTTCAACTGAGCAGAAGGAGAAGGCAAAAGTGGGCTTTAAATACTGCTTCTACACTCCCCTTTTCATGGTATTTACATTATGCCTCCCATACAAGGCTCTGGTCCCCCGATTTCAAAGCAACAACTGCACAGCAAGAGGGCAATATTTGCTGTAATCTACAACATGAATCTTATTTAAATGCAACGAAGATCCTGTATGGGCTTTTTTTCTTTCCTTTGTAGGTTCACTACAGCTCTACAGATGTCTTAAACATGCCACTGAAATGGTTCACAGGACCTGGCAGCATGGTTGATTTCACTTTAAGGAATGCTGTCAACATTAATTTCATTTTAGAAATAAATTTATTCTTGCTTTTTAAAATGATAGCTTAGTAAGTATGAGTTGCAGTTTAAAGTTTACTGTCAGATTTCTCTAAATTTTATTGAACCTCAACAATTAAAATAGATTATTTGTTTTTCAACATTAGCACAAAGTTATTGCTCTTACTTCAGACACTATCACAGCAAAATCATGCCATTCCATTTTTCCTTCCCATCCTGAATCCTCACTTCAAGCAAAATCAAATATCTTCCTATTCAGGTACACATGTATGAAAGACTTTTCTATCTTCCCTTTCCCTTTCTCATCACCAGTTTTTAAAGAGCCTATGTAGCATCTATATGATGCTTGCACACAGGTAAGTACTGGTCCATGACAGTTCTTCCACTGGTATATGCTTCCCTACATGGGAAAGGTGGTGAATCACAGATCATGATGTGGCAGGCAAAGGCAGCTGAAAAAATGTTACACCAGACTGCCTGGTCACAGTTCAGGGTGAGCTGCAATTATTTCAGTTCTGGCAGGATGATGATTTGTTGGCCTAAATGCAAGATGCAATCCCCAGGAGTCTGATGCAGAAAACTGCCTAAGACACACTAAAGAAAACTGTTCTAGAGAGTGTATTAAACTAGCTCCATTTCGCTTAAAGAACCCCCATGGAAATTTCCACTTAAACAGCAAGACAAGCCTTATTTAGAATTTTAATTATGCTAAATGGCACCTTCCCTTTCCAGTTAATTTTTGCCTTTGAATACAGATGTGTCGTTTTACTGATAACAGGAGTCTTTGTCAAAGAATATTTAAAGTCCGTCTATGATATATATAGTGCTAAGCTGGTCACGAGGACCTGATCTGCATGCAGCAAACAAGGCTATACAGAAAAATTGTTGAAGTAGGCAATAGAGGGTTTTGTAAAGGACAGAACTTTGTAATAGTTTTGTGACCTAATATTACAGAAAGCTTTCACAGAACCATTGGAATATTGGGAAAAATAGTGGAGTTTAAGGCTAGTTGCATTGATATTTACCTCAAGTTTCCTCTCCAAACTATCTGAGGCCCGGAGTTTGCAGCCACTTTGGTGCATATGAGTGTAAAAGCAAGCACATGAGATCAGGCCACAGGACTTTCTAGCCAGGGTGCTGAAGTGGTAGGCACCATCCTTTTTCTGAGTTGTGTTTAGAGCCAATGTCTGAAACCCTCAAGATGTGCTTTATATAGCAGTAAAATTGTAATGTCATATCAATATTTGAATAACCAGTGCTACTTTTTAAATAAAAGTATATAAATTTTGAAAGTGCCATCTTGCCAATGTGGACAGTCTCACAACACATACAGCATATGCTCTTTGCACTGAAGTCTGCCTGAACTGCGATGCATTTTACACTGCCAGGATCTTGTTTGGCACTGAAGACTGTGTATTCAAAGCAGCAGCTGCACATTGTCACCAGCACCTGAGAAAGGGATAACGAAATAAACTTTGATGTGGCTATCATACTAATTAAAAATACTCAGATGAGTCAGATGTGACAAAATCAGGCCCTGAAATTCCTATGATGAAACATTTGCTACATTTGCTATCTGCTATCTCCACACGCTACTCTTAACTACCTTTTTATTGCTTCAGCTTTAGTGTCCTTTCTTTTGAACCAATGTATTTAGTGATTCTTGCACTGATGCTATAGCCTTAATCACTGTTCCAGGATATTTCTGCAATATTGCATTGCCTCCACACTTGCAAGTTAGTGTGGGATAGCCCTTAAATGCTCCAATATCAAGGCAATTTTCATTCATACTGGTACTCCCACAGACCCCTCTGATACACATATGCACATGCACAAGCATGCACATGCACACACAATTAGCCTCATTTTAACTGAGTCTCTTTTTACTGCTAAAGCACTGCTAGGGAATTAGTTGCCTAACATTTATAGATTTTTTTTACAGGTACTATAGTTTTAATTATTGAATTATCACATTGGATTTCCTCATTCAGCCTATAAAACCTAGTCCTCACTTAGTCCCTAAGCTCTATGGCAATTTATAGAAAACAGTTTATGTGAAGACAGCAATATTTTGGATATCAAATGAAACTGTCACACACAGTTCTAGGAAGGGTATGTTGACACAAGCAGCTCTAACACTGTCTTGTCTAGGAGGATATCTTTCATTTGTGTGTGATCATAGTTCATAAGTCTATGGCTAGTCCCAGGGAAAAGCCATCTAAGCAGCAAAAGGCAGTGCAGTGTTCTTATTTGATACTTGCACCAAAGTGCTACAATCAGATAGAAACTATGCAAATAGTACTGCATGAATGCAGTGAGTGCATTTTTGTGTAATAAACAGATCAGAGAAGGAAAACTTGATGCTTTATTCCTCAAACAAAATTTGTACTGAAGTTAGTTAGAAATCACATGAGAATTCTGATCAACTAAATCTTAAACATGAGCTAAAGACGTTGTATGGATACACTGTCCATTAAACAAATATGTTGACCTGTCTGTAAATCTTATTCTGTTTTCTAGGAATCAATATCTGCACTTTATTTTTCCTTTTTTACCCTATTTAATGATTTATTTTGACAAATGTTAGCTAACAAACTCTACTGTCCAAATTAGCCTTTATTTTCTCCATAAGCCCTTGCAGTCTGTTATTTCTATTAAACCATTGACAGAGTTTACAAAAGACATGCAAACCTTTATGACATCACAGCTACAGGGTATATGGAATATACAATGAATACAGTGATACATTTATAAAGTTAAACTTAATTTTATTTTCTGATTTGCATGTATTTGAGCTTTGAATAATTTTCTTTAGCATGTATTTTTGTCAGAATTAGTACTGATCAGCCATTTTTCGAATTCAACATCACTTGAAAACTAGCAGTTTGAAACCAAAAGAATCTTACAGCTTAAGTCCCGTTCCTTTCATATTACTAGCTTAAACCAAATGGAGTAAAACATATTGCTGTTTATTGTTTGACACTGTAAAACATCCTAAAGTCCTCTGATGGACTTTTATCCTATGCACGTGTGCCACATACAGACACAATTTTTTTCCAAAATTTCTTGCAGTTTCTGTTGAGAAATCAATACCTTTTTAGGTAAAACACCTTTTTTTAAATGGATATCTGTCCTTTAAAAGGTAAAAAACCTGTCAATATGCTGTCTTTCTAATGTCCATACCAGGATTGTCACATCTATAACTTGCCACAAAACGAAATTTCAGGCCAGCTGATGGTGCTATGACAAGGTAATGTGCTATCACTAATGAATATAGCACTTGAACTCTGAACCTCTCTCAGTTCCAGAAAGAAATATAGTGGAAAGAAGGTGTTTGGCTGAGAAGAAATCAAATGTTACAGTGCTCCCAGCAGGCTCTTCCTGACCACAAACCAAGATATAAAGGTAAGTACCAGAGAGAGCCTCATCATCCCTGACTTGAACAATGAAAGAAGACAATTCAGTTAGCTCCTTTGAATCAAAGAACAAGAAACCATTGCCTCTAAGCAAGAAAAAAACTCAGACAAACAAAAGACCTGCAGGCATCCCAGTATTTAAGACAGTACCTACTTCAACCTGTTAACCCTTGCTAGTTCATCTGTGATAATCACACAGTGAATTTTACTAAGAAATAATGACTCTGCTTCCTTGAGTGCCCATGCTGAATTTCAAACAAACTTGCACCATTCACTGGTAAGCCTATGAGAGTCTTATTCTGAGGAAATCAGTTTTCAGGCTCCAACATACCTTAAGTTGAACACAAAGTATCATGCTGAAAGGGCAATTAAATGTGAAGTTTAACTCTCTGTCCTAGAAGAATATGTACAAACTTGTAACAGGACACATGTTGGATTAACTGTGCCTCTGTCTAGGGAATTTTAGTGAGTTAACAGCATTACTATTTACACATTTCTGCACCTTACTGCCAGGCAAGGACAGCAGAGCAGTGACATTTCATGTATTTCTTCACTGCAGTACATGGCAAAGTAATTAAGTTCTGATGTCATCATTCAGAACACATTTTAAAATTGTACTTCCAGTTTCTTCTGATTACTCAAATCAGTGAGATTTTTCAGAATGTTTTATTTCACATATGCTGAATACCATTTATCACATGATGTCACCAAATACTTTGCCAGTGATTCTGAAGGAGGTGTTTTAACCTCATGCATGTTTCTACTCAGAATTAACATCAAATCACACTCACTATGATTCATTCAATTTTATATTTCATCTAATATAAATGGTCTTTCATAAATGCAGTCTGAAGTTGAAATAGATATTGCAGGAGTACTATCCATTTTAGAAAGACATTTGCAGAATCAAAGAAAAGTCATAAAGGATTATATAATATAGACAGATGTTCCATATACAGATACTGCATATTAAGAACAATACAGCTATTGATACTGCTTACAAGATGGGGTAATAGTGCTCTGTTTCAGATTTCATGCACTAAAATAGCTTTCTGAGATACTTAACTGATTTTATTTAAACTCCCAGAGGTGCAACAGTCAATCGATTTACTAGTAAGCATAACTGCAGCACAATGCTCCAATGCAGAATACACCATCTAAAAAGTGCAAACAGCAATAGTAAGCTGTTGCAATTTGAGTTAATTTGGCAATGACAAGGCCTTTTAAGAACTGGCATTAGAATTTTAATGGGAAAAAAAACAAAACCAAGATGCAGTGCTGGCTGGTGTAGAAAGTCTTAGCATGAAAGTAAGATCTGAAGTCTTGTCTCTCACCCTACGTCTTGGTAGGTGACTTTAGGCAGGTCTCTTCCATGTTCTGAGCCTCTGTTCCCTCTTCCCTAAGGGACATGGAGCCCTTGTGTTTGTTGCACTCATTTCAAGTGTTTTCAGGCAAGGACTGTCAGAGTCCGTTTGGACTCTTCATGTTACTGCCATGCAAAGAAGCACAAAATATCAGTTTTGCTAGAAATGAAAGTTTATTCCAGCTGGCAAGAATACAGCTGCTACATCCTCCCTGTGCCATGGATAGCCCTGAACACATTTATATTACTGGACTGCTCTGAGCCAAGCACATATCTGTGCTGTGGAGAGACATTATGAGAAATATACCAGTGTCAAACTAATCACATTAATACAATATAAACTAAGGCTGCTTTTTCTAGGAGAGACGTGAACAAAAATATCTATTGTAGGGGATAGTTGGTGATTAAAAGCAGAACTGTGTAAAGTGCATAATGTGAACACAATTTTCTTGCCCCATTATAAAAAAAATAATAAGGCAATGTCAATGTGAATTACCATGTAATCTCCAACATTAAAGTACTACAACAGAACTAGTAAGTTATTGCAATGAAAGCATGCACCACGCACATGACATAGCGTTACCTAGTATGTAGCACTGTTATGAAAATCTAAGCTTAAAAATATAGAGAAGTTGAGAGGCAAAGAGTCTGTGTTCCAGTTCCTAGAGGGCACAGAAAATGATCTGAGATATCAAGGGCTGAAGCCTACCTAAAAAGACATGAATGAGATATAGCCTAGGAAACTCCAGGAAATTCACCTTTGTGGCATATTAAAAAGATATTAGGTTTATCTGCTGTTAAAACATGTTAGATGAACTAGTCATATTTGATCCCAGGTTTCCTGGTATTTAATGGCTGCCTATTTTTAAATAAAGTTTTTAATTACTTGTACTCATGCACACACAAAAAAAGAGAATCTTGGTTAATAAGGCTGTTATGAACATGTCACAACAGAAGCATTGCTCAAAATCTTCAAGTACCCAGGGAAGATGGCAAAGGCCTGAAGCTTTAACTCCAGGTCCCACTTTGTTAAATGTTCTGCTATCCCCCTGTCTCCTTTAAGTAAGTATCACCCTATGACCCGAGAATTAGGACGTGTGAGCAACAGTGGCTCACGCATAAATGAATTTTGGGTATCCTTTCTTTCTAAGAAAAGTTTGCAGAAAGGAAGCCCTATTCCCTGGCATCACACTTTCCTACATTTGGTGTCTTTCTACCGCATCTAAGGTGTAGGCAACAGACGAGTTTTTATACACTTGGGCAACATCGCTGTTACGCTCTCTCTTTCTACACATTTTCTTCCTCAGGAGAAGGTGTTTCAGGTGATCAGGACAACAAACATAACTAACAGATCAAAAAAATTATGCCTTCTGTTATGAATCCACTAACATAGCTCCTACATGAATTTATAATTTTTGTGGGAAGAAATCAGACCCTAACTGGTATTTCAAGGTTTTTAATAACATTTATCACTTTCAATATTATATATTGCACAGTTGTTTATACCTCACTGCACAGATATCAATATGTGTCAACCTGTGTTATTTCTTAATGAAGTTTAATTCAGAATATATACTCTGCTGTACTTCAATACCTTAAAAATACCACCTACATTCTATTATTCGAGACAGCAAAATGATGCAGGAAATAATTAACTGCTTTTTCATTATGATGCCATAGATATATATATGCTATAACATTCAATGCAAACCTACAGTAGCTTAAATGCTATCTATCAAACTGCTACAGCTTGCTTAGTTCATAGAATTATTATTTTTGGCTTACCCAAATTTGTAGCTTAATTCTTTTTTCATTTTTGAAAACCGTTTTTACTTTGAAATCGATCCCAACCGTGCTTACAAATGCAGATGTAAAGGAATCATCAGCATATCGGAACAAAAAGGAGGTTTTCCCAACACTGCTGTTGCCGATAATGAGCAGTTTGAACATGTAATCAAAGTTCTGGTCAGATGTGTCTTTCTGGCCATATCTGGAATCTTGAGCAGATGCCATCTGTAATTAAAAATAAAAAGAAATAGTTTATTGTCTCTTGTATCATATAAAACTGGAAACATTTAGATTTTATTGGAGTTTTTGATATCAGCTATGAATGAAATCAAGAGGAAGTTCACAGACGTTTAATTCTTTTTTATGATTCTTGTATCCATGGTAATAGTTCTGGTTGCAGAAGAGGATGTAAACACCACTGATGACTGGTACCAAAAAAAAAAGAATAATCTAAAAATCCAGGGCAGTCCTTGAGTATATCATTAAAAAGATATACCTTCAGAAAATGTGATGAATGAAATAGACAGTGAAAATATAGTCAAAGGTACTTCACTTGTAAAAGATGGAAATAAGTGATCAATACTGCATTATGACACAGGAGGTATATTTCCATGCAAAAGTTTAATGTGTTTTACACCTGATAAGATTATTGAACCATTTCTTGTACTGTAAATATGCTGCTGTCTTTTGTAATGCCTGTAGCTTTAATCAAAGCATTTTGCCGTTACTAGCTTTCATAGTTCAGTTAAATAGTGAGTTGGGTATATACCTCTTAAATAAGGTCTTGATTTTTTCTAGTTCTAGTCTGTTTTATAGTTTTGAAATTTGCAATGTTAATGCAACATCAACATAAGTGGCAGCTGTCAATGTTTTCAAGTTTGTGTTCTAACATACCGTTTCTAATCCATATAAAACACCGAAATAAGTACAGATTATTGAATACTGCTTAATAGCAAGCTTATTTCGGTCTAGGGACTTCAAAGATCCTGAGTTCCGTTTATAAAATGTACACTTTTGTCTTTCAGCAGAGTTGCAGGGATTAACTTGAAAACCTGACAAAAATTCTACTCGGGATGCTCAAAAATCAGATGGCAAAAATAAAGGACTTAGAACTAGGTAGTGCTTCATTTCATATGCTTTTTAAGAAAAAATCTCAAGTATTTTGGGACCCTGTCAGGATTTTAAATTCTTGGAGTTTGGCAATACTAAAAGAAATACTTTTGCACACTGATTTCATACAGAAAGACAGACATCATATCCTCACATATAGGTTTACGGAAAAGCAGCTCACAGCAAAGCTTTGTAAGTTAGACATCTCAGAGTGCATTTGGGCAATCATATAGGACAGCTGGAACCAGGGTGAGGGCTCCACACTAACCAAACTTCTCACCAGAATTTCAATTACTGCATAAATGTTCTGAGCTAATTCTGCTGTCTCATAGTAGAAATAACAATACGACAGCTTCTCTGGGCTACTGAAGAGGCATACAAAAGTGAGGACAAACAGTCCTGAACGAGACAGTAGAAGGAGCGAGCTTTTGAGAGAAAATTTGGTGTAAGATTTATATTTCACAAATAATGCCATAGGGAGTGTTTGGTTTCAGAATTACCCTTTTATTTGGTAGTGACTAAAGTTCCTACTTAAATGTAGTCTTGGGTACCTACATGCTTGCACCCTGAGTGTTTGCATTGGCCTCAATATTCACTTCTTTCACAGGCATGCAACAAAGAAGTCTTAGAACAAAAACTTAAATTTGACCAAGCATACACATCACTAATCTTTCATCTTTCTGATTTCTATAGCAAAAGACAGAAACAAATCTTGTCCACCTTCACTACTCTCCCTTATTGTAAAACTATTTGGAGATGTTTTGCTTAGAATATGAGAAAAAGAAAATCAAATGCTGTTTATACCAGTCTAATCACAACTGGCTATAAAGTAGTGAAGAGTATGCTGATGTTGTGTACAGTTTGCAACAGCAAGCCAATAAAGTCCAGCAGAAAAAAGACTGTGCAGTGGCTGGGGATGCCAGTGTGTAACCTGTACACTTTCCCCAGCATCCTGTTCCACTGCCCTTCTGTCTCCTCACTGTAATGCAGCTGCTGAAACTAGTAGTTACCACTTCTAGGAAGAAGAATAGTTTTCTTCTTTTATTTTATCATATCCTTCCATGTAACTTCTCCAACTTGCTTAAGGTTTACAAAAAGGGATTTTAGCTTTTGTTTGCTGTCCTCAGTCCTATGTGCCTTACAATTCATCCCCATGCACTTTAACACCTAACACTTCAGGAACAGTATGATTCAGTGAGCAGAGGAATCAGGAGACCTGGATTCTAATAATAGTCTTGCTTAAATTTTGTACATTATGTAGCCTTCCTGCATAAGAAAGTGTTTCCTGTGGATGGTTTTAAACAGATTTTCAATACAAAGAAATTTCAGTGCTCCTCTAAATGAATGGGTTTATGTGTATTAAAAGTTTCCTTAAAAGCCCTTAAAAAAAAAATAAATAAACCCCAACACCTTCAGTGTGCCTTGAACTTATGGATTCATTACTTGCAGCACCATAGGTAGAATTATGGGCAAGTTGAACACAGAATTGCAGCCAGCTTTTATTTCAGGTGGAGGAATATGTCTGCCTGTTACAGGATACAGAAGGCATAGGAAAGGCATGGGAAAGGACTACCTGCTCCACCTCCCACCTGGGGAACCATGAGATGATTAGTGAGGTATTGACAATAATTCAAACTGTTTGGAGAGACTAACTTTACCCTAGAAAGCCAGTCTCCCTGGAGTACCAATAGTGATCCTTTCTTGTATCCAAAATCCAAATGAGTTGTAGAAAATTACTAGTGCCTGTACTAGTCTGGAAAAACATCACACTCTGTATGCATGCTAAGACTTTGCCATTACTTCCCAAGCTCACTCATTCTGTAGTAAGCACAGAGAAAGATTATTCAGACAACAATTCACATCACCTACACTAAGCTCCCATTCTAAATGATACTCTAGAAGAGTCTCTCTTTTTCTGCCGACTTTAAGGGAAACCTCGTTGCTTGGTCCTCTTGAACTTTGTGAATATGACTGCAGTGCTTCTCTTTCTTAAATGCATGCTGCTGACTTCGAGTAAGCATGGGATGCACTGTAGCTCACTTCCCAATATATTAATATGTCAGTTCACTCCTAACAGGACTTGTCCCTACTATGGAGGCATTTGGCAAAGAAATGTCAAGAAGCTAGTGCTGATGTTATGTTATTCCTTTGGAAATGATGCTGGAAATAATCACCAGTCTTATGTTCAGCTGTTTCCTTGATCCCAAAAGAAGAGGTTAGAACAGAACCTGGTTGAGAACAAATATCTGAAAAAGTAGGTGTTCACCTGCCACCTTCATGATAATAACAAAACACTTAGGTATGTTACTCTTTATAGCCTTAGATTACCTCATTCTTTGACAGAATTAATCTGAACAGCTTTCTCACTTAAGCAAAGCAGCATGCCATGACCTCCCTGGCTGACACATCACTTCATTTTGCACTTATATATTCACCCCGCTCTGGATGTGTAATGCAGAATGAATTGCCCTGAAAAATATGGTGCAAAAGGAAAGAAAAACTGGGGTGGAAAATACTGAGGTTCGTTCCTGTGTGCATTTCCCAAATACATTGTTTTCTTTTAAAAACTATAATAACAGGCGTGTCTTAAAGCCCAGGGAAAATGCCTTGTTTCTATCTACAGTAAAGACAGATAGAAACTGTTTAGCATATTTACAGATGTTTCAAAAAGCAACACTCCTTTCCTATATACAGTGTAGAAATACATGCATTTCCATTGCTTTCTAAAAAGAAACTGGCTTTAGTCTTTATTTTAGTAAAAAGAGTTCCCTGCACATGCAGCTTTTTGTGAGGTTATCTTTTTGGTTTTTGTAAAATATAATTAGTCAAACATAATCAATGGATATGGAAACAATGGAATACAATGGGAAAATGTTTGTAACTCACCAGAGTGTATGTAGGATGCACTGCAAGTGAGTGTCTTTGATGTGCAGATCAAATGCCACCATCAGAGTAGTCAAAATGTTACCAAGATCCTTATATACAAGAACACTACGACAACACAACCCAGTCACAAAGAAATCAATGATTTCCTAGGTAAAATACCAGACCAATAATCTAGAGATTTGATTTTATTCCTAACTCTTTCAGAGGTATCCTATGAGTTTTGTATTCCTTTTTTCTATGTCTTGGGCAAGCTGCTTAACTTCTCTTACTTTTGGTGTGCTCTCAACAAATACATCAGTATCCACAGATGCAGTCCACAGTCAGTTCTCACAAATCCTTATAATCTAATTTTTAACTGACCAATTAATAAGACTTAACAGAGTTCAGTGGACAATGCACCAGCCACTTATTTGGAATTTACAGATTGCCAGCCATCTGCAGAGCACAGCTTGTAAACCAATGTACTTGGCAGCATCAGGAGAAGCTTATCTGCTTCAAGTTATTATCAGGTTAAATTTATTAATATGTGTAAGCATATCATAACCCAGTGTGAAAGGTGTAGTTAGAAATGTGAAATTTTATTGTACGTGGCATACTGAAATGCCAAGTTGGGGAACATTGGGAAGATAAAGAGAGGTGAGAGTCTAAAACATTTTAAAGAAGCTCAACTTGCCTCATATCAGCAGAAGTTGCATGAACGTGGCCACCGTGCTGGCAGCTGCCCAGGACAGCAGAATGCAAGGTGCAGTAAGAATGGTTTGGGCAAGGCTCTAGCACATGGATTCTTGTGAATCTGCTTGTGGTGAGCTAGGGCATTATACCTTGTTTGTCTTTCTTTAACATAAGTTTACCTTATCCATTAAAAGGGTAGCTTAAGAAACATATTTCCAATTCCCACTCTAGGCTGTACAGCAAAATCCCCTTCTCTAAATAGTAGCAAAACCAGAGATAAAGTCCTAAGTGGGTTAGTCTAACACAGGATGTCAAGAAGCCACCAAAATAATGCAGCTCTGAAAAAAAGAAAATACAAGTTGTGTCAGGCCAGGTACTCCAGTAGAAACAAATTTGGATTTACTGGGGGTAGGAACGAGAATGAAGACGAGATGGCTACAGCCCTCTGCCATTTGCCGTATTTAGTGCAGCACTTAGGGTCATGAGACCAGCAAAGACTGCAACTTCTCAATTGCCAGAGCCACCACATCAGGTGAAGAAACAAAGTTAAATACTAATGCCACTGCCTGAGGCACTGGTGAGATGCCATTAGTAACAATTCTGGTCAAGCATGCTTATGAAAGCTGAGTTCAAACTGGAAAGTATGGAAAAAGGTTATTAGGAAGACCAAAAGAATTAAGATCTTATCTTATGAGAAAAATCTTACCAAAAAAAAAAAAAAAAAAAAGATTAAGCAAAACATTACTTTGTTTCCCTAGATAGTAATCTGGAGTGAACATTAGGGATGACAACTATTTAGACTGATGCATACTGGAGCAGACATTGGACATTAAGAAGTCAGTAGAAACTAGCCCTGAGTGCCTCTGAGCTGGAGATTAGGGAGTATCTAACCAGCAAGGCAATGAGCTTCCACAGTACACATCCAAAAAGGGGTAGTGACAGAAAGAGGATGACTAACTCCAAATGTAGGTTGATCAGTTAACAAAAAGGTGTATATAACTTGCTCTGTGGACTCAGTGGCATGGCAGACTCTTCAACTCCAGTGCTTCCAATCTGAACTAATAATTTTCCTGAGTGATAGGAGATGAATTGCCATGCTAACTCCTGTGTCTAATAGCTTTGATCTGGCTTTTTTCATCATTATTTTATAAAAAGCTCTAAAATATCTGGAAGCAGCCTTTTTGCTTGCTATTGCCCTTCTCCATTGTGTGTGGATGTGTCTGTTATAAACCTATTTTGTCTGGGTATAACCATCGTCAGTGACAAAAGGATATGAAAAGCTAACAAGAACATGTTCTCAGTTATTTCCTTGGCAAAGCAGATTATTTACAAATTATTTCCTAGTTTTCCCTCACCTCTATAGCCCCAGTCACCTTTGAAATGATCTGATGCCCTGGCAAGTGAAAGAGAGGGTTTCTAGAGATCTAACATTTTCTACAAACTACCACCATTAATGCTCTGATAAACAGTAAGAACAGGTTATTCAAACTACATTCCCACTTTTTTATTTTGGAAAAGTGCAGATATATGGAAAATTTGCATGCTACAATCAGATAGGCAGTGAAACTTGAAGGGAGTGAATCAGTGTAGGAATCGCTGAGAATTTCCCATTGAATCTTCACTTTTGAAAGCACCACCAAAGCCTTAGGGAAAACTACCAAGAGATCACAGACATTTCATCTAGTTCAGACCAGTTCTTAAAAGAACATGCAGAAACCATACAGACATCTATGTTTCACAGCAAAGAAAGTTCATTGTTTTTGACTTCTAAACCAAAGCCCTCTCCATGGCCATAAGCATGACTAAAACTTATATCTGCTCTTTGAAGACATGGCTAGAAAAATGAAAAGTCATCTCAAATTGTGACCCAGCTCCAATTACACCCAGCAGATGACAACAACAAACTTTTACACTAGGTAATTCCTTTCTGGAAGGACTGTTTGGGCTGCCCTTTGGTAATTGTTGGTCCTTCTTGACTACAGAGAAATGGCATGAGCTTGAGATTGAATCAAAGAATTCATAAACATGAAAGACAGTGCCACAGCACAGGCCCTTTTTTCTTGTTCTGCTAAAATATTTTAACTTTTTGCTTTCTTTTTAATTATTGCTTCATGGAAATGGAAAAGAATGCTTACACTTTGCTCTGAGTTGTTTTTATCACAATCAAAAGACGTACACTTGATCACTCTTTCTGTTGCCCTACAATTCAGAGATGGTAGCTCTGTAACAGACTGTTCCATAAATCTGTTGTGTGCAAGGAAGCAACTGCATTTGTTTCATATAACAGGAAATCAGATAGCTAAAAGAGATAAACCAAGCAATTAGTTCAGCCAGTCTAAACCACATTTGGATAAGGCCCAACCATACTAGCCTGATGTTGGAAAAGGGAAGAACTCTTAGGAAGAAAAATCTGCAATAGAATATTGTTTTACTGGAATCTTTAATAAGATGATATTTTAGTATGCTGGGAATAATGTTAGTAGAAAAACATGCAGAAATTAGAAATTAAATCAAACTTCATCTGCCAGACTGCATTTTCACGTCTTCAAAAAATCAAGATACTTGCGATTATAATTTTGGATGAGATACGCTTAAAAATAGACACTGTTTGACCGTCTCACCAGGCTTGAAATAGTGGAATTTGTAGGGGTTTTATAGCTCTCTACTGTTTCTTTTTATACTAAGGCTGTGATTTCTGCTGACTTTTTTTCAATTATGTTTAACAATAATTCCGTTTGTACTGGCAATCATATAAGGAAACCCCAGGAAGCTGTTCTCTGATATGTGTCAAGTACATTTTTTTTACATCTGGACCTTCCTTTCTTTAGATTTTATTTTAATGTTGTACCACCATTTTGTTTCCACAACTATTTAACAACATTGGTGAATTCAACACCTGCCAAAAATGTCAAATGCAATAGTGACCAATCTGTAGTTGTCAACCTTTACCAGCAAAATTTGCTTTTAATGAAATGCTTTCCAAAGCCAATACATGCTAAACATTACTTCAGAATCTCAATTATCATGTGTAAATAAATGGCAAATACCACATAAACATTTCCAACACATGCATGTTGCATGCAGATCTAGGCATTTTAAAAAGCGTCCTAATTATTGCTGGTTTTCAATCAGAAAATTGAAAGACATTCTTACTGAAGAATGGCTTATTTCTAGTGCATCTTTTTGGGTGAAAGGTTTCAGCATGTGACATCCAAGCAATTGCTCTGCAAAAGATTTATAGGATTATCAGTCTCTGTCCAAAGTCAAGCAAACCCAACTCTGTATCAATGTAACTTGTAACAATGCATATTGAAGAAGATGTAGGTCTTCCCTTCATGATGAAATTCTATTACTGCCAGAGTAGATATCCAGCATGAAGAATATTAGCTAACAGAGCTGCAGTTCGTAACTTAAATCATGGCAGACTGCAGAAGTGCTCTTTGCACTGTATAAAATCAGTGGGATTGATTGTTACCGATCCACTGGTAACATGACCAATCTTCCATTAAAAAACAATCATGTGTTCAAGTGTGTAGTCTGGGGCCCGCAGAGCTCCTGCAGGAGATTATAAAATAGGTGCTAATTAATAACTGAAGTACAGTTCAACAGCATAAACTGTTTTGAACCAACAATCTAGAAACTGCTAAAAACTCTGCACGTTTAACTTGTATCTGTATTGCATCCAATTATCCAGTGCTAAGGGGCATTATACTTTTCCATATATAAAAGCTGCTAAAAAGGGGCCACCTCTTTGCTACCCCTAGTTCTAGCCATGGGCCATCTCTAACTGGTGCAGACGATAACTGCTCCTTGAATAAACAGGTGGAGTTATCGTGCCAGCTTCCTGCACATCCAGGTGGGACCTTGTTACCTCTCATCACCTAACAACTTAAGTCCATTCACTCCCAGGGGAGCTGTGACCAATGCTCATAGGGCAGTGTCTGTAAAAGGCGGTTTGGTTGGCCCAAATGAGACCCAAAATCCACTGGTGGCCACGATGGCAGGGTGGTGCCCAGCCTCCCATTCCAGCTGTCCCCCAATTTAGGGATTGAGGGGGCCCCACCGCACCCCCGCCTCACGGTGGGCTGCAGTCACTCCCCACCTGCCAAGGACCCCTCTCACAGGGTCACAGCCACCTCTGGCCCCATCGCACAGAGCCTGGGACCCTCACACACACCCCCCGGACCCCTCACACACACATGCCGGGGCCCCTCACAGACACCCTACGCAGCCCCTCACACACACATGCCGGGGCCCCTCACACACACCCCCGGGCCCCTCACACAAGGCGGTCCCTCACCCCCTCACGCCCCCCGGCCACCACCGGGAGCGCCCGGCCCGGCGGCCCCGCCATGCGGCTGCAGGCGGAGGGGCTCCAGCCCCGTCCCGCGACCGCCCGCCTCTCGGCCGCGCTGCCCCCGCCGCCCGCCTCGCCGCTCGCCCGGCTCCGGCCCGGTGACCGACCTGCATGGGCACTTCGTGCCTCATGGCCGGGCGCGGCCCGCCGCTCGCTCCGCTGCCGCTCGCCGTTCACCCTCGCTCGCCAACAACCGCCGCCGCCGCCCGCTCGGGCTCTGGTGACAAACCCGCGTCGCGATCAGCACCGGAGCTGTCCGCGCTCCGCCCCCGCACCGCCCCTCCCTCCCGCGCACCCCCGGGGGCTGTAGTCCCCCCTCCGCGCTCCCCCGCGCCCGCCGCCGCCAGGGCGGGGAGGAAGGACTGCAGCTCCCGGGATGCGCTGCGCCCGGCGGCCCGCCGCCTCGGTGGGCGGTGCTGGGAAGAGGCCGGGCGGCTCGGGGCGCCCTGCAAGGGGTCCCGACGCGGCGGTTTGCCCACGTTGAGTCGGAAAGCAGGGACGGAGCTGGCGGAGGCGGGACCGATGTGCTGCCCCCCACCGCCCCAGGCGGCGGAGGAGCAGCGCCGGGGCGGCGGAGCGAGAGCAGTGGCGGGCACGGCAGGCAGCGGCTCTCCGTGAGCGGCGCGGAGTCGCTCGGCCGGAGTGGGGCTGACAAACCCGCTCCACTGCCGTGCGCGGCACCGCCTCTTGCGGGGCCGCCCGGGCTGCGCCGCCATTTCACGTCCTTTTATCCCGGAGCCGTGGGCGCTGCGGTCCCGCTCCGCCCCGTCCCTCCGGCAGGGGGCGCCCGCACCGCCCGGGGCGCGGAGGGGGGCGGGTCCCGGGCACGGCGCGGGGGGCCTTCGGCGGCCGCGGCCCCGCGCTGCGGGGGTGCCCGCGGTGCGCACCGTGCCTCGGTCCCGCTTCTGCCCGTCGCCTCCCGACCCGGGGCCGAGCGAGGCCGGGCGCCCTTCGCGTGGCGGCTGCTGGTTGATGTCCTCGCCGTTGCATGGTAACGCTCCCTACACGCGCCATGATCTCTCCGCCTCTTCCTCACATCCCATTGTCCCTGCCTTCTCTTTCCACACTTGGATTTTCTCCAGCCTTTGACAACCAGCAGCAGGCAGGCACAGGGCTTTGCGGCTGTACAATGGCAGCAGCCCCGCATGGACATGGCATCTTTGTGTTGGGGTGGTGGCACTCATTTTTGATGGCAGTATCGAGGTTGTCCTGAGGAAATGACAGTAAAACGCTGGAAAAGCACCACAGCTTCTGCGTGTGTCTCCGCCACTGTTTTTTATTGTCCAAGAAGGTGCTTTGGACACCTTTCTTGGCACTTGCTCCACAGCTCCATCCTCTAATGCAGAGTCCGTACTTATCTTGGGCCCAAATATACAGGTCCGTAGAGAGTAGGAAAATGTATCAACAGTGTTGTATTCAGATTTAAGCTTTGGCATGTTCTCTACTGAATGGGTGAAGACAAACCATGGTTGTGAGCCTCAAAGGTGACTCACTCTGGGGATGTCTGCTTGAGGTTGGAGAGCTGGATGTCATCTGGGCAGAGAGGGAAGGACAGGGGAAGGCAGGTGCAGTGGCCGAAGCAGCATGAAAAGAAACAGTCTGCCCTCTGGACTACCCACTTCTACCTACGTGGTATGCATTGAGTAAAGTAACTCACCTATAGGAGTTATGACATAGGCAAATTGTATAATAGAGGCATGAATATGGATTAAAGTGCATGTTGGAAGCAATTACATTCTAGCTCTTTAGGTTCTTAATTTCTTTTACAGCCATTTAAACCTACCCCACTATAACATGAAAATAGGAATGAAGAAGAGTGTTTTCCAAAGACGTGACATATACCATCATGCATTTTTGCAGCTCACTCTTCTTTCCTGCATGAAACACTGAATGTTATCAATCAGTGTGGGCTTGCAGACATCATGAACTTGCTCAACATTTTAGATGGTCTGTATGTGTGCATGCATGCATAAGCATGCTAAGCACTGATTATTTTTTGTATGCTCGTGATTTATTCTTGCTATTGATTTTAGGTGAATACATACCATAAAGTTAGTAACAATCCATTTCCCTCTGAAAACAGGGCACATTGTATTTGTTATAAATTGCAATTACGGAAAAACAGAGATTCTTCCACGTATTAAGGCTTTCTTTTGTGGAGTTTTCCTTTCAAGAAAGTACTATAAATATATTACACAATCATGAATATATTCAACTATAGCTTTCAATAAAACAGTTCTCATTTTGGAATGTCATTTTAAGTCTTAGCTAAATAGGTATGTGAAACAGTAGATTAAAATATTCAGAGAAGCTTTTGATTATAGAATTTAGAAAGTAGATACTCTGGATTTATTATTCTATTAAACTTCTAAAGTAGATTTAATGCAGATACTGTATTAGAAATTACAAGTCTTAAATGATGCTGGGTTCTTAAATGTATCCCAAGACAAAGATCCTCCACATCTTTTTATTATATTGGCATTTATCTTAGCATTGAAGTGTCTAAGCGATGTCTCACCTAAAGTCTCCATACAGGGAACTATCAATAGAAAATAAAGCAGCGTTACTTTTTAAATTGTTTTATGTCCTTCTTGAAAGCATGGGATAATATTTTTTTTTAAATGAAAAATGTTAAAGTAAACAACATCTCTGCACAAACAATACTTTTCTGTTTCTTTGTTTAATTTTTAAAAGGCATAGAAATGCAAGAAGTAATGCTGAGATTTTGCTTTTTGTGTTGGTTGAAGAGACGATACTGTTTATTCTTTTTTAATTTCTCAGGTTTTGTTTATTTATCTTCTGGCAGTAACTTTGTCCTTTTCTTTCTGTCTTCTGCAGAGGCTTTTGAAGATAGTATGGGAAAGAAATGGACCAGAATTAAGTAGTATAATGCTAGACACAGCTAAGATTTTGCACCTCAAGCATCCTAGTCCAGTGGCATGCTGTGACAATACTCCTGAATACTCTTGTCCACAGAGCACTGTTTTCATGGGACAGGAATTTCTGTTGATTACCAATCACTGGGTTACAATATGTTAACATTTTTGGAACATGATGTACTTGAAGCTCCCTTTTGTACATAATTACTATGAACAAACTATTTTCACCAGGTGATTTTCACAAAGTGATTTTTTTTTCATACTAAATGCTGAATCATGGAATACACACAACAAGTTATTTGCTAAATTGGACTAAAGAAAAGAGAGATTTTAATTTTCCTTAGGTGATGCAAACAGTCATTCAAATAACATAGATCGTCACAAAAACTAGCCTAGAATGGGCATGCTGCCCATGAGATGGCTAGTACAGTCAACCTGGCTTATCTAGAATTAGAACAGTGTGATTTTAGGACATTTTTTCAATCTTTGTAACACAGTTTGGTTTTTGCCCAAAACACTAGTTTTATAATACATAGAAGGCAAACAAGAACTTTCAGTGCTGCATACTATACATAAGAAACTTTGTATTAACAAAGGCACCAGAAGAGAGCTGTTTTGTATGTAACTAACTGAGTTGTTTTGGATGAGTGAATTCTGGAATGATGGACACGTTGACAAAGCTGTTTCTCCATTTCACATTAGAGGTCTGTATAAGTAAAAATAATATAAATGCAGTGTAACTTTTATTTCACAAGTTCAAGGTATGTGTTGGGAGCAAATGTTTTCTGTGCTTTCAAAACTTTCAAAGTGTAGGCCATGCTATAGAATTAACAGGTAAGTTAGATTCAGAAGTAGAAGCAGCTTAAGTTAAGAGGGAGAATAATAAGGCAAAGAGATGTTCCTCTCTTGTAATTTTTAGACCAAAATACAAATCCTTTCAGAAAAGAAAGGTTCTTGCTAGGTATAAAATGCCAGCTGTTTTGAAATATCTATACATCTTGACAATGTTTTCTCTCATGTTCTCTTCTCTAATGTCAAATAGCTTTCTTTTTATCTCTGACCTTTTAGAACACAGTATTTCTTTATTTCTTTTACTCTTGCATGCCGTTTGACTTATCCTGGGATTGGACTTTGGATGCAGAGAAAAGAAAAAAAAAAGAGTCATGGGTCTTTCACTAAGCAGTAAAGGTCATTCTCCCTGACTCAGTCTGTTGTATTTACAAGTCTGGCATATGCTTGCAAAATGTAAATGTTGAGGTATGCCTTCTTTAGACAATTTTTTTCTTTTTTCTTTCTTTTTTTTTTTTTTTGGTTGAAGTATAGGATCTTTATATTTGACTAGATAAACAGGAAATGAGGAGAACAAGAAAATTGTGATTAAAGATCTTAGGAATGTTTCTTTCCAATGACAGTTTTAAATGTTTCATCAAGAAGGCAAGCATAAATTAACAAATTACAGTTCTGAAATGAAACTAGAAATTCTGTTGAGAATAATTGTGACATTGAAACAAGACAGGCTCTGTCTCAAGCACAGATCTCAGATACACACCCGTTGACAAAAACCTGTGGGGACTTCTGATCAGGCTAAAAGACAGATAAACTACATAGAATTTTGTCATGGGGTAAACCATGGAAGTTGTTATATTTGCAAGAGATAAAGATGCTTCACTGCTCTATAGATGTTTGGTTTTGTGACCTTGTCATATTCTGCAAGTCCCTAAAATCCCAACAGACGAAGACTCACACGTCAGGCTGCATGACAGCATGCTCCTCATGCATGAACTGGAGATGCCATGGTGGGGAATGAGAAAGCAGGGGCTAAAAGACCAAGTGTGGTGCTCATCACATGAGACTTGACAGGTCTGCATTGCAATGAAAGACAAGTAAACGGTTCCTGTCAGTGATATTTTTTTTCTTCTTCTGATTCTCAGTGTACAAAATACTGTCAGTCTCTTCCCTGTTAAACTTTGTAACCACTAAAACGGTAACAAAGAACTGAAATGCAGCTTTTCATTTTGTGGATAAGGGACTAGTGTAAATCACTACAGTTCTGCTGTTGATGGAAATGAGCACTGGGGTAATCTGTCTTTGCACTGTTGTTGCCATGGCTACTGGGTCACAGCACCAGATACACCATCACATTTCCTGCATCCTCATATTCTATATGCAGTTGTTTCATTGGAATATAGAAAAGAGGAAATTTGCACTGTGTTTTGCATTTTCTGATGCATAGCACACTGTCTTGTCTGCAGTAAACTCACCCAGGTCTGTGGAGTTCAAACAGGCACTTCATACATCACCCTTTGAAGGCATCTCCCTTTGCTACGTGTCCTGGGACTGAAGAAAAAAGCCTCTTACTATGGACTCCAGTCACCTCCTAATCTGAGCACCCACACAACTATGCATCTGCATATCAGTGACCTCTGCAAGCAAGGGACAAACTGCCACCTAGAGCTCAAGTTGGCAGTACTTTAAGTCTTCTAGCACAGTTTTAGGTATAAAGAGTAACTCTAAAAATCTTAAAAATGTCTGCTTAGCTGTTTCAGGGAGAAGGGCTTTACACTCAGAGTCTGCATACCGTTCAAGAGGAAGACCAAAACAGTGTAGATTCATCATGATGGGCAGGTTATAAAGGTTACAAAATTATGGAACTAAAACCCATGCTTGGAATTGTGCATATACCTGTACAGCTATTTAGTAGCAGTGTGTGAACCATCAAATTAAAAAATGCACTTATATTACAGATTAAATATATTGCTTATGCAGAGCTTTTGCAACAAGCTTTCTATTCATGGCAAAATGTCATCATCCTAAGCTTTCTGTATATAAGAAGAATGATTCTTTCGCTGTCATGCATTTCTATACCATTAATCACAAGATCCATCCTAGACAAGAGGAAGTTCTGATGGGAGAAAAGAGCATGAATTTGTTTCTATCAAGCATGGAAATTTTTAAACACAGTAAGCAAAATACAGTTTTGTTAAATCCATGATATACCATGTCACAATTCTGGATGGTCATTGGATGGCATTGACAGCTCAGCACTTACAACCGCTCAGATCAGTTGGTAGAGAGAGGGGTTCTGGGGCTACCACTCTGGTAGGAATTTTCACACAGTTCCTCCTGTCAAGTAATTTGTGCACTGCAAAAAAAATAGTTGTTAAAACAGCATAGCGGCAAACGCTGTGTAATGAATTCAGCTGTATTAAGTTCTGCAGAACAGCCAAGGGAAGCAGCAGCCATAAACAATGGGTTAAGGCTCTCAGAACAAGCAGGCTGACTGTTTTTTTCTACTTGGTGAAAGGCTGGTTGGTTAAAGAAATAATCTTACTGATTTTATCAGATATATACACAGCAAATGAGACCTCTAGGGGTGTTGTGTTCATTCATTTTGCATCTGAATCGTCTGTCTTTCATCAGTGTGCTGGTAGCATAAAGCTTCCAATAATTAATGGAAATGACAGAAACAGATATTGCTACAGTTTCTAGTTCTTCTACAGTTCACTATATTTTCTTCTGAAAGTTTTGGCTACAGTAACTATAGACTGAAGTAAAAAAGAAGGCAAAAAAAAGAAACCTTTGGTTAAAAGGACTTCATGTAGTCAGACTGCATATGTTACAGACAAAAATGTAAAAATGAATAAGGGAATAAATGCATTAACATCTAACTCTAATATAATTTAATTTTACTTTCTTTTTCTCATCTAATAAGCATTTCAAGACAGTAACACAGTTGCTGCTAATGATATAATGGTGATTTTATCAAGTACTTCCCATTAATACTTTGCAGCTGTGTCAGAAGAGGCTGTTGTGGCAGGAAACAACCTAATAGGTATTTTTGGGTCCCTTAGCTATGCATGACTCAGGAAGAAAAAGAATCGTTGCTTGATTTCCTATTCTGCCTAGGTACTTAAAACACCAATCACCAGGCCTACTCAGACATCAGGCCTGTTTCTTCAGGGAGATGAAGAATAAGCCGCTGGAGTTCAAATGTGAGGATGCAATTCTGTGAGTGGCTGATCCCCTGTAGATCTCATTAGCTTTCAGTTAGAGGCATCCACCTTCTCTCAGGTCTGAGATCTTAGGCTGAAGTTCAAAACCTAGGAAGGAGCCCCAACTTGCCCTTAAATGTCACATCAACTTCATAAGCATCATTTGGAGTCCCTAAAAGCAGCCAGGTGTTTTTTGACCAGAGCAGAGATGATGTGTGGTTGGCAGGTTCCATACATGATTAATGACTTATTGTCTGCCTCCAATTTACTCCTTATTTCCAAGTTAAATGTTTTCACACTTCACCATATTCCATGCTATACATGCAGCACATTATCATGCTAGGGAGCTGGCAGTAGCCTCATTTTACTGCTCAGCAGTAACTAAAACACCCATGTATTTTCAACACTGTTTTCAGCACAAATCCAAAACATAGCCCCATACTAGCTACTACTACCCCCAGGACTGCCAGGCAAAATGAGCTAAACCATGTCACTATGGCTGAACCTGCCCTTATGTTAAGATGTTCATGTTCAGTTATTATTTTGGGAAGATGTACAATTTTGCAATGAGAAAAAGCAAGAGAAGAAAACAAACATTTAAACTCTGGATGGGTTCACATAGGACACAACCTCCTCAATGCTTTTTACAAACAGATTAAGAGACAGTTGCAGATAATACAGATAGGATGTGGTGATTTCCCTGAAACAGTCAGAAAGGTCTCCTTTAATGGAAAATAATGGTGACCTAATGTTACAGGCTACTGCCAGCTCCCTAGCATGACAATGTACTGCGTGTATAGCATGGAATATGGTGAAGTGTGGAAACTTTTAACTTGGAAATAAGGAGTAAATTGGAGGCAGACAATATGTCATTAATCATGTATGGAACCTGCCAACCACACATCATCTCTGCTCTGGTGAAAAAAAAACACCTGGCTGCTTTTAGGGACTCCAAATGATGCTTATGAAGTTGATGTGACATTTAAGGGCAAGTTGGGGCTCCTTCCTAGGTTTTGAACTTCAGCCTAAGATCTCAGACCTGAGAGAAGGTGGATGCCTCTAACTGAAAGCTAATGAGATCTACCCTTCTGATTCTCTCACCCATCCCACCATGGGGCAGTGAGTGAGAGGCTGTGTGGTGCTTAGTTGCTGGCTGGGGTCAAACCATGACATCTACACTCATTTGGCACACAGGACTGAGGGTGCAGAGGAATTAATCCGGAAGTGAATCAGGCTGTTTGCATAGTCTGTCCCAAGTGCTTTGCAACCTCCAAAATATCTAGATATCTGATTGATAAAGATGGGATATTGTAGATTAATATTTTTCAAAAGAACCCAGTTCTACCATTGTGGCTTCTGCAAAAGGTACCAAGCAAAATAGTGACAGCTGGCCAGAAAGACCACACTTAGATATTC
This sequence comes from Phalacrocorax aristotelis, assembly GCF_949628215.1. Lineage (NCBI taxonomy): Eukaryota > Metazoa > Chordata > Aves > Suliformes > Phalacrocoracidae > Phalacrocorax > Phalacrocorax aristotelis. The sequence goes on from NC_134311.1 coordinate 61,457,757, forward strand.
ACTACAGAAACATTGTGTCATTTTAAGCCATTGCATGGAGCGGGCCAGCTTCCCACCAGATTTGTTGATGGGCACTCACACAACTCATTCTATTAGCTCTTCCCCTGCAGTAGTAACCTCTAGTAAGGAGTTACCGGTAGTTCTCAGGGAAGAATCCCTTACACTGCTATGCTGCAGTGAAACTCTCAGCACAGTCAGCTTCCATGTTCCTCATTTTTAGGACGCCTAAGTACAGTCTAATCTGCATACATGTTTAGATCTCATAAGTGCAATCAAAATGCCAAGCTGCATATTCTGGATGAACAAATTTGGTTGGAAATTTGTTTGAATGTAGTTTTGTGTTCTGCCTTTACCACTGACTCATTGGGTGGCTTTAAGGAACCTCTTTGTCTCCATTTTCTTTTCTGTAAAATAAGATAATATTGTTATCTCATCTGAATTGGTGCCAGTTTTGGTTGTTAGGGAGGGAAAAAACAAAAGTTGGGAGGAAGGGAAAAAAAAAAAAGAAAAAAGACCTTGAGGAAATTAATAAGTTTATGTTCTTTAAAAATGGTGCTTATTATGATCCAGTAAAAGAGAGATACCTACAAATAAGGATAAAAATAATAAGTAGGCAATTATTCCTGAAGCAGCATCTATCTATACACTTTCTGAAGAAGAGAAATTAGTTCTACAGTTGGAACTCTATACTATGAGAAGCTTATTCCTACATTTCTGGTAACTGTGTTGAAATGCAGAGGAATGAGAATTAATGTTGTGCTGACAACAAATTTTAATCTTCCTTGCTGACATCCTCTGAGGTACTTTTTCACACAGCATTTTGCCAGTTCAAATAACTTCAGGTAAAAATATTCCTTCAAGACAATGCAAGATTTGAGAAAATGTTATTTTAAAAAATATTTCTCAAAATCTTGCAACTAGCTTTGCATAACAGAAGGAAAACAAAAGTCTCCATGGGATACACAGTTCCAAAATTATCCACTGAGATATTCTAGTTAGTTTTCAGCAGGGCCTGATGGTTCATGTTTAAAATTTCTTCTGGTTTATGAACAATTCTTTATGTTCTTGGAATAGATACATTCATAAAGAAGGATTTACTTTAAGCTGTATCTGCTTCCTCAGATTTCAGTATGTTATTATTCTCATCTGTTTAGAAACCCAAAGCAGGGTCATATGGCTCTAGTTTCAAGAATAAGAAATGTAGATTTGTGGTTGTTAATCTCATTTGTCGCTAGGATTGCCTTCATAATTACTCACCTGTCAGCCTTGTAAAGTAAAAACATATGTTCTGTGGTAATGTCTACCTCTTTGTATTCATCCAGTGTCCCAGATCATTCCAGCCCTATGATAGCTACTGAAATATATGACAAGTTCAGTCAACCAACAATGGCAATGAACACTGTGGTTAAGGGCACATAGGCAAAGCATTACATCAAGACCCCTACTGTTCAAATATATTTTTAGGGTGGCCAGAGCTGCAATGTCAGACATCAGTAAAGGGGGAGAAAAATGCATTAAATGGACAAACACATATTGTATCTTTCATGTATGGATCTTTTGGCATCACGCCAAAATCACACCATCTCTAATAGCTTGTAAGAAGCCAGGGCAAAGACTTTCTTTGAACTGAGCTGAAGAAAGAAGTAATCTGTTAGACACAGATGGCCTTTTTTTTAGCTAAAGGAACATGACAACAAAGCTGTATATTTTCTGTTTTATTTCAATGGTCTAGTATCATAAAGCTCGGAGTGTAACTAAGCAGAGAACTTGTTTTCCATGTATTTTTAAACCTTTTGATTTAATTTCTTCTGGGAATAATTAGAAAGCTGAACCTCTTTTTCTGCCTGAGACTTGCATCCATGTGTATTCTAATGTGGGTGCTTACTGACTTCTGCAGCATGTCCCTCTCATATGGGAATAGTTTCACTCCATGAACAATTGGCTTTACATAGGTAACAAACATAATGTTGCTTTCTAAAAGCAATGCGTCAGCAACTGAAGACAAAAGCCAGCAGGAGCTTCAATTATATAGAGTAAAAGCAGATGTATTGATCAATATGTTGTATGTAGGTAGCAGATCTCGAGTCAGCCATGTCAAACAGAATTCAAGAGGCTTGCTTCCTTAGCTTCAGAGTCAAGGTTTATCACAGATACTGCACCTGCTCCTATTCTTCAGTAGAAAATTCTATTTGATTTGCAGCAACATTATTTACCAAAAGACAGAGGGTTGTCATAGAGAAGAATTTCAAGAAGCCTGCCTGAGCTGCCTCCACAACTCAGGGTAGTACACTGATGCAGTGCCCAGGCTCTGAATAGAAAGAAGAAAGAGAAGCATGAGCAACTGAGGTACCAGAAATTCATATAATTGTGGACACTCAGGGGAAACTGATTTTCTGCAATGACTTCAAGCAGAAGTTGGTTGTGGTTGCCTTTGCGTATGGCAGTGGGAGGTGGGGGCACAATAGGAGGAAGGAAAGAAACATTACTGCCCAGAGGCTGGGGAGCACTTTGCACATATTGCCAGAAGAAGGAAGAGATCTTACAAACTTTTCATGACCCCAGGATGTCTCTTTTAAAGAATCTTTGATGCTTTCTGGAAAAAAAAACAAACTAGCTGATGCTGAGAACAAACATAGGCTTTGAGTGCCACACATCATAAGTAAACCTGTCACAGATTCAAACCCAAATACTTACACTAGTGCCCTGTACTTCAAAACACTTTTCTATAAGAGAACAAACCTGGTTACCTACCATGCATTTTTTTCCTGCTCCTGCAGGTTTTAGGTATCTGAAGTAGTGTGCTTTTCCCAAGTCCATAGCTTTGCACTTCAGGGCTGAATATGTAGCCTACAGCAGTATTTCAGACTCTGGGCAGCGTAGGTAATTTTGTTGAGTGGTTCTAATAATAAAGGACACTTACTAGTGCAGCATAGCTGGCAAAGGAAGAATACGTGACTACTGTCCTCCAGCAGCTTTGACCTATATGGTATTAGACTCCAGCCATGGTCTTTAGGCTCTCCTCATGATTTTCTTTAGGTCTTCTCACCCTAATAACCACCATCAGTTGTTTCTGGGTAAAAGCACCAAGAACAGACAGAATTAAGATCTGAAGACATCTTCAATGCAGGAGATTTTTCTCTGTGCAAACCAGAAGTGCATATAGATCACACATACATTATTTTCAACTGTCACAGTAGAGGTTTTTGTTTACATTCATATTACATGTCTGTGTATTGCATATATCCATTTAAGTAACAGAGGTCAGAGTTAGCAACTCTCTATTACACAGTACTAGTAGCTGTGCTGTATTTATTCTGCAGTAGATTGTAGCATCCATTCTAAAATCAGAGTAGAAAAGGTAATTAATAATATTTAACTGTTCATAGCTAATTTGCCTATATAAAAATAATACAGGTATCTTTCATATCCATTACAATCTCAATCACTTGAAGACAAGAAGATCAAACTATTAAGAACATAAAAAATCTTCTCTAGCAAGCATAAAGAAGTCTGTGTTTCAAGGTAATAAATTAATGCTTATACTAGTTTAATAAAATGCTGAGTACTACTAGCATTGTCAGCAATATCTTTCAAAATAAATATGCAGATATCATAGGATATTTCCTATTTATTGTCTGGCATTATTGATAGATTGAACAAAGGCAATATCATTAACTATGTATAATTTACATTGACTTCAGTTTTAGGCAGGCCAGTGTTTAATTACTGGGTACACAAATAATGTGTATGTTTCCTTTATTTTGGAATTATTTTGGCTGAGATAATAATTATAGATGATTAAGGAAAGGGGTGGGTTTTTTGGGTCAGAGTCAAGTAATTATACTGTGATAAACATGCAAGTGCTATCAGTATATTTTTTTAATGTAAAACATAATTGTTTTGAAAAAAGGGAGACTGAAGATTATTTAAGCCTCATGGAGGGATTGCAGAAAGATTGAGTTTCTTTAGGACACTGTAAAAGACAGTCTTTATCTTCCACATTCCCTTCCTACCAGTGCTTTCCCAGAACCCTGTGTTACAGTCACACTCTGATGTCACATCTGGGCTGGCTAATGTCATCATACAGCTCTTTCGGGCTGCTTTCAGACTCTTATTACTGCATTTCTTCTACCATCACTTTCTGCATTTGCTAACAGAAAACATTCATGTTTACTTTCAAATGTATACTGGAAAAGCTGGCAGGTCCAATCTGACTTTCTCTGGAGAAACAGTATCAACAGCACAGAGCTCTTCACCTATAAAAAAAAAATTGGAAGTGGGCAATGCTGGATTACATGTGCTGCTTCTCTTTAAATGCTCTCAACAGCAGGAAATGAGGAAGTATCTTAATATTACCGTTCCTGAACACTGAGACATTTGTCTGAGTCTGCATTACCTTAACAGTCAGCAAATTACTAAGGAAGGTCATGACTACATCCACCCATAATTCACCTCTGAGCAATCAGAGTTGACTTATCCCATGTAATTATGGCCAGCAAATGTATTTAAGTTATCTGTACTGTGCCTTTGATGGCTGTAACTCAGGCTCACATGGTGTATCTCTTTTAGTGGACCCTCTGGTAACTGACAGAGGGAAATTAGTTGAAACAGCGAACAAGAAAATAATAAGCAGCTAAACTAAGATCTTGGCTTGTGTTAACAGGTATAATTTATGCCATTTCAGAATGCCCCCCTGGTGAATATTTCTCCTCCAGAAACTAAGATAAATGGAAGAAAAATATCCGTGACTATTTTAATCTTATTATCCTGCAGTGATCACCCCATTTATTTCTTCTTCCTAGGATCCTGAACAAAATATTCAAGAGCTGTGTAACACTGATTTTCAGATGTGACTTTGACACTTTGCTTTGTTTGCATTTTTCTACCCAAAGAATCCTGCCTTTATAAGCTGAAGGAATGCTTAGTTTATATAGGCTAAGCTATATAGTCTTGGTTTACAAAGGATTGTGTAAACTAGGCCTTTCCTAAGCTTCAAACTGTGCAGTTAAACATGGTATCCAGAGGTTTGCCGTTTGTGAGCTGACAGTATTGCTGTGAGCGTTAGTCTCCCATATTTACGTGGAGCAATGACTTTCCCCTTTTTAGACTAAGCTAACTGGGACTTTAAAAATAATTTGCACTGTTTCCTCACTCTGTTTTCTCTTTAGTCAGCAGAGGCTCTTCCAAGTAGACAGGCTAGAAACACTTTTTGGACAAGATTTGTCAGGATCTTAATCATCAGTGTCAGTGGCTGTGAAGATGTCTTTAGTGTAATTGGTCCCTTGACTTTTCATATGCCTCAGTTCCCTTGGTATGCTTTTTGTGTTGCAGAGATCATTCCCTTAACAAGGTGCATTAAAAAGCATATAGAATTTTGCTTTTGAACTCATGCAATATTTAGTTCAGATGGGCAGCTGAAGTGTTGGAGACCTTAAGTGAATTTCTGGTCCATAAACGTAAGTAGTTTTTCCACTAATTTTGATGAGCCCAGCATGTCTTTGCCACTGAACAGCATCTTTAGAAATGGGCTTGGGGCTTGTTTTCTTTTACTTCTGATCAGCACTGCAGAATAATTTTACAGAATTAACCGATCTTTGCTCATGTTGTTTGCCCTTCGAAGCCACGGGGATCTGTATCACAAGGGATTCACTCTTCATATCTAACTCCTTCTGTGGACTCACGAGTTAACTACCGGATACAAATCCCTGAATGCACAGAAAGGAAAATAAACTCTCCCCATAGCCTCTGATTATATTTGACTCAATCTTATTATCCAACTTGTTTACATTGTTTCAGATTAAACTTACTAAATGAAAGCCTGATGCCTCCAAAACAATTTTGATGTATTTTCTACTGTTCACTGCATTTTAGCTACTCAGCATATGTTCTTCTTTTGAAAATATACCCTCAAAGTACTCGGTTCTGATGACAACCAAATAAAGGTCATCAACAGCTTTATACCATTTGCATCCTCCTCTTGTCATGTATTACTTTCAGGTACTCATTGCTTTCCTCTTCAGAATATTCCCCAATATTTACTTGAGAATATTTCATAATATTGTTGAGTTCTTCATTATGAGATAATGAAAAGATTAATATTAGTACTGTGGCACCACATCACATTTTAAATATACATCCAGGCAGCTTTTTAACTTTCCTTTTTACAACAGTTGTTGCCAAGTTTGGTGATGGAAAGCCCTAAGCAGAATCTGCCCCCTCCATCCCATGCTATAGAGCCAGGTAGAATTCAGAGGGGTGGACATCTGTGCCACTTGCATCTTCTCATCTTTTTAGAATGTTAACATTTCACCTGAAGTTCTTGTTCATAGAGGTTTCACGTGATAATAATTTTTCATCAGAGCATTAAATTCAGCCCTCAGATCCTATGCACTTTTAAGGGGTAGGAGTTCTTAGCTCTGTGTGCATTTCCACATCCTGTGACCAAATCAGCACTGCTTCTCAGCTATTCTCTCTGATAGCTATGTTTCTGTAGCTAGAAGGGACCAAGAAAGGAATCTCAAAACAGAAATTTCATGTATACAGAAAAACAACCACATTAAACACAGAACGGGGCAAATATTTTAACATATTAGTCAAGGCTATACTGGCAGGTTTTCTCTTCGTTTAACTGTTCAGTTTTGCATCATCCTGATACCTACGTAGCTTTCTGCTATCTCTCCTCTTGCAGTCTGGTGTCTCATTTCTCCTTTGTGAATAATTACTGTTCTACTGAATCCTTAGTTAGGAGATTGATTTTTCACAAATCTATTAGCAAATGTTTTCTGGGTTATTCATTTCTTACTGGAAGTTCAGTGTGCACAAAGAGTATTGCCAGTACAGTACCTGCTAAAAACTTACTCCATTTTCTGGATCAATCACTAATAAAGAACTGAAATTCAGCTTGGCTTGACAGACTTTTGGAGAAGAGTGCTTTTCACAAACCCGTGTATACATACACGCTCTCATCCAGGCAGTTCTCCACCCTGTCACCATCATTTGTTTACAGACGTGCAGCCTGTTTCTTTTCATTTAACACTGCTCTTTTCTGAGCTGTTTTCAATCAAATTTTGTGTTAAGTTTTTGTAAGGAACTGAATCAAATAACTATTAAAGTCCAGATTGCACTGACCGCAGTCAGTTTTTCTGTTTCTCAGGGTTGACCACTTTCATCTGGTATCTTTTCTTCATACACTGATACCATTTATTGTTTTCAGTTCTGTTAACTTTGAAAGACCAAACCTTCCTGCTGTCATGTGCACCTCAGCTTCAGGGAAGCTAACGGATATTTTCTGCACTTGGAATAACTTTAGAATGAAACTTAAATACACTTTTTATTGAACATTTTTAAAATCTTGCCTAGCACATGCTATCTTTATTCTTTATCTGTTCTTGATTTTCTCTTATTTTCTTAACTAAAACACTGATTCTTGCCCTTACACTTGACCTCCCAAACAGACACATCTCTGCTCTCCATATTTATTACTTTCTTCCCTCAAATTTCCGCTGACCACAGACCCTGACACAAGTTCACTTCTCTCTTGGCTGAGCTTCAGATCTGAAAGTCTTTGATTCTGTCCCTCCTTGTGCCCTTCATAACCCTCCCAGGCTTCCATGTCTGTGGGTGAATTAGCCACAGGATCCACAATTGTGAAGTGAATCAAAAATTCTGCATCATTTCTAAGAGCAAGAAAATCCAGGAAATCCATGATAGAGTGACTGGCAAAGTGAATAGACTCATTTGTGCAAACTACTCAATCAGATCAAAGAGTAGCATACACATATGGATGTGTTAGTTAACCAGCATGTCCCACAGAACCATTAGAACTTGCATCTTCTGAACAAAGGTTTTCTTTCAGGACACCATACTACTTGGAAAGGCAGTCCTTCCTTTTTCATGATCCAGTTACTTATTTGATAACATTTGCAATTAACACTTTCTAAAGTGGACTTTTCCCCTCAGGCAATTCATTCAAAGGGTGCACCTGAGTTTCAAAGCTGTGCTTACGATATGTGGGAAATGTGGCAGTCTAGAAGTGCCTGCCTGTCTTAAAAGTCCTGTTATAATCCTTAATCTCCAAGCTCTCTAAATTAGATAAGAAAGAACTCCAAACCAGGCCACAAAATAAACTGGAAAGCTGCTCTTGTGCTCTACCATGGACGTCCAATTTTGCAGTATTCTTGTTTTGAAAAGTATTTCTTACCCACCAAAAGTCCTAAAAGTCCACCTGGAAAGTGGCCAAGCACCCTTGTCTGATGTGATCTCATTCAGCAGTAAAGGCTGCCATTTCTTCGCAGCTTTGGACAGTATGTACTCATTTACACCAGTACTTGCAAGTGTAACCCGCTCCAGGTGGTTTGTACAAGTGCAGCCAGTCACACAGACTTTGAAGGAATAGAGAATCAGATTCAGCAGCTCTGGCTGGTACCACAAATGCCTCTCTTAATTTCTCTGGCTGGTCTTCATTATGACAAGCATATGAAGTAAATTAATTACATGTATACCATTTTCTCAGAAATACTCAGCAAAAATAGTTCAATACAACCATCATGTGACAGGACATAAATCACAGTCTAGCTTGAAATTTGCTTAGCAGGAAAGCACTTAGTCCATGATTTTCAACCTGAGGGATATCTCAACCACTTCGTTTGGAAAAGAGCATCTTTAAAAAAGCCTAATTAACAGCAGGCTTAAACTACCTGTAAGGCACTCTGTCCATCCACTAAACAATGGTGAGTCAGTCTGCAAACATAAAAAATTTGAAAGATGAAGATGATCAGCTCTCCTCCATGTGCATAATCCAATTTTTTCCATACACAGATCAAGAATTTTTCATTTAAGGCAAGGAATTTGCTCACAAAACAAAACCATGAACACTCCAGAATCTATATTTTTGTTAAACCAAAAGGTGTAGACAATTAAAATATTGGCCAAAAAGATTCTTATATTCATCTGAGATAAAAGGATTTAAAATCAATGCCTTTCACACAATTTTTCAAAGCACTGGCTGGTTTTTTTTCCAGCCTGCATCCTGGCAACAGCAAACACAACTTCATTTACTTAACAGGTATTGTTGATCATTAGGGACTTTGCCCTACTTTTTTTTTACTGTTCATTAAATACGTTTCTTATAAGACTGTTCAATTAAAATGATAATTTATTGACAAAGATTAGACATAATATTATCGTTACTGAATGCAGTAGTGTATCAAGCCATTCTCAGTAATCATTAGATTGTATACCTTTGAGCACTGAGGGAAAGCATATTGAAGTAATTAAAATTGCTTTTTAAAAATATGCCTTAAAGATCAGACATCAATGTAAGTTGAAAAGCCTGATATGAGTTACCAAAGTTCAATTCTAGCAGCTGCAGCAATTTCAAGAGATAAAGACTGGGAGCTTGTAGGTAAAAGTCTTTCCATTCCTTCCTTCCAAACAGCCATGGATTTCACAAAAGGCATCAAGTCTAAAGCATGAGTTACCCAGAAAGGGTCTGGCAAGATGATGATAAAAGAGTAATCATTTGTTATGGTCAGACTCTTGAAATCCCTTTTTTTTTCCTTTGGTCTTCTTTTTCTTTTTCAATGGCAAAAAAAAAAAATAATGAGGGAAGTGAAGAAGCTATCTTCACTATGCTTCACAGCAAGTCCTGCACTTATAGTAAATGGGACTGACAGTTTACCTCAGCACTGCCAGACACCCACCATTGTAAGACAGTTGTCAGCAGCTTCTAATTTTTGTGAAACTGTGCTAAAATTCTCCATTTCTGTGGGCAGAAAATACCTCAAAGTAATGTTAAACTTCCCTGTTGAATATGTATTAAATATCCAGTGTCCTCTAGTGACACTTGATTTTGTTGAAACTGAATGTTACCTAATAACAGGCCTATCCATTAAGTTCATAATTATGTAGGATCTGCTTAACAGCAGCAGCACTGAATCTAGAGGAAACTGTCTAGGTCACAAGGACAGGACTCTAAGCATGCTGAATAATGCTGCTTTTCTTTAAGTTACATCTAAGAGATCTGGGATTGGGTATTAAAAAAAAAAACAACAACCAAACAAAAAACCCCAACAAAAACCCAGAGGTGACTGTTCTCTTACTTAAATCTTTCTGTTACCAACTATAAAATGGGAATGACTAAACTCTACCAGCAGTTTGGTTTTTTTTAAAAAAAAGACGTTTCCCAGGTACACATAATATATGTGCTTGACACAATATTAATAATGTTTTCTGGTGCTCATTCCATGCAGTTTGATATTGTAAAGATTCCTATATATATATTTGTACAAACTGATCTGGAACAACTGAAATCCATGAAAGCACTGGATCTGCCTACAGGTTCATCTTCACAGAGAATGAGCCTTGGCCCTCTCCTCCAGTCTATGGTGATGGCCACACAGTGCCACATATTTTGCACTCAGGTGTCACATGACATACTGGTCACCTCTGTTCTAGGAGGTCTTGTTAGGGTAAGACCTGTAGTTTTCCCAGCTCTTCTGCCCAACACTGATGTACTCGTTTGGTGTTGTTTGTGAAAGACTAGGTCCTATTTCTGAGCTTAGTCTACCTGCACTACTTCTCTCCATACCTCAACTTGTGTTGAAAAAGCAGAGTCCAAAGCAAAATGGAGGTTTGTCCAAGACCTCAAACACCCTTAAACTATGCTCATTCTTCCCTAGGCTGGACATACACAGACACACTGAAGGCAGAGCCTTAAGGACCTAGATGGAAAGGGTTGACAAAAATTATCTCAGGCTTCCTTTCGCAGCACAGTGTCTGCCTGCAGTGGGAAATCCTGGCAGAGACGAGGCATAGGCAGGTTTTATCATGACATGGGAACACGGGAAGAATGAAATAGTCCCCTCCATCGCCTTGAGGCCTGAATTTTCGTCAGGTCACATCAACTTGATTTTCCAGGAAAATGTCTCTGAGAAGGTCACAGCTAAATAAAGCAAAGAATAAAGGCCAGAGCTGCCCCTGTCTTCACTGCGGTACGAACCCCTGGACTTCCCTGGGGATCTCCTGGTTCCTGTCCAGGCACCAGCATTTCTCAGCTCGTGACGTCTTTCACACGCAGGTCATGCCATGTCTGATCGTTAAAGCCAATGTGCTACAGTGCCTGCACTGAACACCCACAGGCTTTGTGCCATCTGGCAAGGCTGAGGCAGTCCTTCAAGTCCTTCACGCCCTCCCTCCAGCTATACCCTGCCACGCTCATCTGGGAGAAAAATTGAGAGCAGGTCAAAGATTTTACATTTTCCCTCTGCCTTCACAGCTTCATACATGTAAAGGGAAGGATAATAAATGAAAGGGAAAAGAAAGATTAAAGATCTGTACTGCCTAAATGTATTACACAGTGAAATCAAAATGCTGATAGTTATCCCCTGTTTTTTCCATTTCTTGTACCTTTAGGAATTTTAAAATAGCACAAGCTTCTTTTCAGCTTTTTTTCCTCCACAGTTATGTCTCATCACTTGCAGCCTGCTTTCTGTTCAGCTGGTGAGTATTTCTGGGCAAGTCATAGTCCATTCTGCTGCTTCTATTTTCTTTCTACCACTCCCTCCTGCAAAGGTAGAAAATATTTTACCTTCCTTGCTAATCAGCTACTACCTGATGTCACATTAATAGTCAACTACAAGAGAAGGCTCTTATTAAAATATACTCTTTTGAAAAGTGTAAAGAAGGAATATAGAATAAAGAAAAACACAAAGCTGGGCACATCTCCATCAAGAACAGTTTGTTATAAAGCTATAAAGCTGGTAATTTCTAACAGGCCCTCCATATTAATCATGCTGTTTACAGCTCACACAATCTGTTCACACCAAGCAGGATTGTTGAGTCAACACAACTTTTTAGAGTGTTACTGAGTAATGTGTTTCTTGTCCTGCTGAAGCTTAATGTCCTTCCTTCACACAGATCTGCTTTCGTTTCTGGTGCTGTTAGCATAGTGAGAAATTATTTCATGCTTTACATGTTACAACATTCCCAATAAAACATAGATCTTCCACTTCTTACTGTTGGTCTGATTAGCTCAAAGACTATCCTGACCTTACCAGCCTTTCAAAGTTTTGCCGACCTATTTCAAAGGGTTATTTTGATCACGACCAAGGTGTGAGTCATTTGAAAGAACTCTTCTCTTACTTAACTACAGTCTTGAAAAGTCACTCTGTCTCAAATTGGGATCCTATTTTAATTTCTGTATGAATATTATAGCACTAAAGACCACAACACTGATTGCCAGAGAGATAACACACAGTAAAAAAGAAAAAAAAAAAACAAAAAAACAACAAAAATCCAGGCAACACCTGAGAAACGCTGACTTTTCTTCACTGTCACGTGTGTGTGTTGTGAAAGAGGTGGCAGGCTGTGACAGCACAGGGGGCCAGGCATCACTCCTGGCATTCAGGAAGTAAATTTGCAGAATATACTAGCCTTTTTACAAGGCAAAGGACCTTTTCTTCTGGCAGCCACTTTTCTCAGTACATCCCATGTCCTGCCCTCTAGAGTTGAGACTGGACCAGCATCATATACTTACAATACATGTTATTATTTGAAAAGCATCCAGCACAACAAAACCCTAATTCAGATTGAAGCTCTGGCATAGAAGTAACATAAATAATTGTAATTCACTGTGAATCCCCTTTCCCAAGAGTATATTGGGAAGAGTCATCAAATGGCTCTTATGCTTCCATCTAAGTACTCACAACAAATATTTGCAGGTCTGAGATCCCATTTTGTGCCAGATCCAACCTAATTTGCTTTGTCTGTTTGAACTGGGGAGGGATGTACAGCAGTGTTGCCTATGTGCCCTGATGCTCCTTCTTCCACCTGGGTCCTAGGGTCCCATCCTGCTTTCCAGATAAGGTGACTTGAGTACTAATACCAGAAACAGTATAAAAGATCAGTGTCCATACTTCAGTTTAAACAACTGAGAAAATAAGATGAAGAAGAGGAAATGAAAAGATGTGCCTCAGCAAAGAGACTTTAATATCAAGGGTGTTTTTTGAATAACACAGCAGCTGAGAATAGACCAAATCATGTCAGAGGTGCCTAACACAGGCACTGGATGTTGATTCTTAGTTAGGTAGTTTAACATTTTAATATTTCCCATCTGGGTGCACTAAATCAAACCAGAGGGATATTCTATTGCATCTTGGCTCAGCCAATCTCCTAGATGTGAAGGGCCTCTAGTGGCTGAAGGTCTCATTATATTAAAAATAACTCCTAACTCTCCCTTTCAAAGTATTAGCATCAGGCATTTTAAGGTGACAATTTCTCTCTGCCTATCATCCTTTATACAGTCTTAACGAACAAAGAAACATTTGGCAGAAGGATACTAAAATGTAGGATGCTGATGCTACCCCACATGTGATAGAGTGATATGGAAGGTCAGAGCCTGAGCCATACCATTTCAAGCCACCAAAGCATTTTATATGCATGGGTCTCCCTTATACAGTCTTCCTTTACCCTTAACATCCCTCACCTGCACTGGAGTTAAATGTCCAAAACATGTATTTTTTTTTTTAACAGCTGACAGATGCCTAATTGATTTAGCTTGTGAGAGAGGGGGTAAGAGATGATGTAATTGCACTCTGCAACATGGCTAACAGACGACTGATGGTAGCATATTATTTCAGTATAGCAGAGAAAGGCAAGATGTAAGAAGTTTGAAGCTGAAGTCAGCAAAACTCAAACTGGAAGTAATGCAGGATTAAGAGAAAGAACAGTTAAGCATTTAAAGAGATAACAAGGCAGAAAAAATTCCAAGTGGTGGAAAACAAGCATCAGCATCAGTTGACTTTCTAAAATAACCTAAACCCAGCAGGTCAAGCAAAAGCTAGTTAGGGCTAAATGAAACATCACTAGGCAAAATTATCTGATCTATATTTTTAGGACAGGAGATAACTAAATAACTTTTTAAATTACTTTTTCTGGGCTAAAAAAAAAAAGAAAAAAAAAAAAGATTAAAAAGTTTACCTCTATCTGAGATATGAGATCCATGGTAGGAAGGGAGGAAGAAACAGGAAAAATTGAAAACAAGGGTCACAAAGAATTGGGGAACTAGCAAAATACAATATCTGAGAAAGGCTTCAGCAGGTGAACTGTCATTACTGCAGTGTAACTGGAGTGTTATATGAAGGGACAATGACACCCACTTCTCTTCAAAACAGCCCATAGGATTCATCATCCCAAGATACAAAAGTCAGCAAGTCTGATGTAAATGCCTTGTAGGTTAAGGTGTAAAATCAGAGCTCATCTCTAGTGATTATTATTGACATTATGGGAAATAAGTACAGACCCTCACACGTGATGATCTTACTTTGCCACTGCTATGGGGTAGTAGTTGGGTAAAGCACAAAAACAGTGTGCAAAGTAACCACGTCCAACAAGAAAACAGTAACCATCTCTGAGCCATCAGGATCTTTCAGGCTAACCTTGTTTTAAATGTTCCCCCAGTTGCAAAAGGTTTTTCAGTTAAAAGGTTGAGCTAATTTTAACAATTATTTCCTGTTTCTGATCAACTGTTTTGGTCAGGCTGGTTCAGGCCTGCTCTTTTTTTTTTTTTTTTTTTTGGTTTAAAGAGAAAGAATCCTCCTGAATACAATAATTGTTAATAAAAGTCAACATACGCTTCACAGATGAATAAGGTATTATGGTAGCCAAGATGTGAAATCCTGAAGGTTTAAGTACAATTCTCTTATTCAGAAATACAACTATTTAAAAAAAGAAACCACAAGAAAAATGTTCCCAAAGATGTTTGATAAGACTAAATCCATAAGCCCAGACATTTAGGACTCACTTTGCTGTCTATGTTCAGAGTTCAGAGTACAAACATGAAGAATATATAGGTAAATACATATTTTAATAAAAGCTGGTGATTCACACTGGAATCCGTGTTTGTCCTGATGCTTTTGTCATTTCAGCTTATATTTTTTGTACTTTTCTCTGAATTAACTGAATTAACAACATATTTTATGGAAATTAAATTACTATCATGGGTAAGTGGGAGTGACAGTTACTGGCAGAGGATAGGGGATATAATAACCCTCTACCTATTTCCGGGATTTTAAATGGCTGATGGCTTCTAAGTGCACTGTTACAGCAAGTCACTATGAGCTATTTTAATCACCTGCAATTGCAAGGAAAAGTGTGTCCTGTAATAGTCCACCTTCAGGGGAATTGACATTGAACATTCAAATTGATTAAGAACAAAGCAAACAGCTATCTGGTGCCATCATGTTGGAGGTCACTGTCATTCCTGGCAATTCTGCGGCAAGCTGACTTTATAAGCCAGCAGGACATAAGCTTGCACACACCAAAAGGACCTGCAGCTAGACCTTTGCAACAGACCTAGCTATGCTAGGACATGAGCTTGAGCATGGGAATGGAGCCTGGCCACCTCAAGTGCGTAAGCATTAGCGTGCTCCCCAGCACAGCCAACATGTACACCTAAGTCAGTGCCCAGCATCAGCCCCAGGGAAGGCATAGGACTAGGACCCTTTACAAAAGACCATATACAGAAGGCCATGCAGTTTCACTGGTAGAATGGGATTTTTGTAGTATAAAGATCCCATCTAAACCCCAGATCCAGCCAACCATCTGTGTGCCTCTTCCATGTCCTTGATACCACCCAGGATTACCCCAAGCAGTGAACTCTAGCATTTGCCACTAATTGCCCTAATGTGAGAAGACAAAGTTATGAAAGAGGATTTTTCTTGCAATTAAACTACTGAAAATATCAGCTGTGAAAATTGTGCAAGGTGTTTCCCTCCCTCTGCCCTAACTCTGAGACAAAAAAAAAAAAAAAAAAAAAAAAGAAGAAACTGGACTGCATCTACTGAAAAAATAGGATGGAAAGAGTGAAGGGAAAGCAGTAATTTCCACACATGGAAATAGGAGCAACCAAGAGCAAGGACTTACAAAATGGAACAACTGACTGTACCGCACTTCTATGAAAGTGTATCTAGAGCATAAAGAGCAAGAAATTATTAACACCACCATATAAAAAAGAGCAATACTTTGAAAAATGGGACCAGCTAAAACACGAAATCTGGAGCACAGCCAGGGACACATACCACACAGTCCTCCCATTGCATGCCACACTTGCAATGCTTTGGTTGCAGTCCTGACATGACGATCCTGCTTCTGGAAATTTGTGGGTAAATTGGAAAGTATCTAGAGGAGTCCAGGCAGCAAATACAAGCAGAGGCATAGAAATTGTGTGAGGAAAGAAAAAACAAGAATTGGATTCATTTAGCCAAGAAGAGACTAGGAGGCAATACAACATTCTTCTAATGACTGAAAGGGAGGAAAGTAAGAAATTCTTCTCTGTATTCACCAGAAATGGGGTTGGGAATGATGAACTTATACTGCAGCAAAGTTTGACCACACAGAAAACTAACAGAAAGGCTAGTTAAACATAACCATTATATGTCTGTGAATAGGATAGACAGTAACCTGCAAGGAATAGTCTTGGTGTCATTGATTCAATTCCTAATCGCAACTGGTTCCAGTTCAATGTTACCAGCTACAATTCTGCCATAAAGCACAAGTTTGAAGTGGAGCCTACAGACTGTACTATGAATGTATATACACTAAGTATGGCACTATTTGCCTCCTTCAACCTTAATTTCACCCTTAGGAGCTATTTATAGCTTTCCATAACCTAGACATGAGAAAAAGATATCTGTGTTTCTCAGGAGGGTGTCTCACTATCTGCGGCTGGAAGGGAAGAGTTGCTAAGGCACAGTGTTCAACCAGGATTGCTCTTGTCACATTGGAGGATGCTGTGAAAGATGAGAAGTAACTTGTCATCCTTTCAGTCCCTGGTCTTCAGGCTAAAACGCCCATTTTCATGCTACACATACAGTTGCTGGAACCAGAAAATTAAGCTATGACTGTTTATTTCATTGGTATCTTATTAGGGTAGGAGGAACAAAGAATATAATTTCATACCTGCTTTTGGTAGTCAGCCACTTTTTTGTTTTATTTTGTTTTAATTTATCCCTTCCTCCCCTTTTTCCTCTGTTGCTTTATTCTTTAGCATTATAATCTCTTGCTGAAATGAGATGTTTTCCATAGTGCTGTTTGCCTAAGGTCTTAGAGCTTGGAAAACTCTGCTTATTAAAGTGAGTCTTTTTCACTGTCAAGGTTTTTGAAGCTTGAAGAAACTCACTCCATTTTTCCCTTACCCCGAAGGAAGGTGGACACAAAACGAACATTGGGGCAGCACAGCTGAAGTACATCTGCCAAGATGAAGGGAGGCCAAATTATATATCACAATTTGATATAGAATATAAGCAGACCTTGTCATCATTTTGAATCAGGGTCACTTTGTCATCTTATTAAAAACTGAGAAAAACAAAACACAATTAGAGCAGTCTTCACATGCTCTATTGAAATCTCTGTCCAGCAAAAGCAAATAAGACCCTTTTGTCCAATGTTTCTTTGTACATTTCTACAAGATGATGAGATAAAAATGTTGTTTATGTCTTTCACCAGCACAACAAATATGTACCATCTGTAGATGCAAATGCAGGGAAGCGTGGGGAATATGCAAACTTCAATTCAGGGTGAATCAATGGAAGCTCATTTTAATATCACTGGCTCTTCTTTATATACTGAGCAAAATCAAAGAACATACCAGAATCACAGAATCACAGAATCACATCTTGGAAGGGACCTCACAGATCATCTAATCCAACCTTTCTGGGAAGAGCACAGTCTAAACAAAATGGCCCAGCACCCTGTCCAGACTAATCTTGAAGGTGCCCAACACGGCTGGGTCAACACTTCCCTGGGGAGATTATTCCAATGGTTGACTGTCCTCACTGTGAAAAATTTCCCTCTGGTGTCCAATTGGAATCTCCCCAAGAGCAACCTGTGTCCATTCCCCCTTGTCCTCTCCATGGGACTCCGTGTAAAAAGGGAGCCTCCCTCTTCTTTGTAGCTACCCCTTAAGTACTGGTACTTGGGGATGAGATCCCCTCTAAGCCTCCTTTTCTCAAGGCTGAACAAACCCAGCTCTCCCAGCCTATCCTCATATGGCAGGCTTCCCAGTCCTTTGATCATCCTGGTGGCCCTTCTCTGGACCCCTTCCAGCCTGTCCACATCCTTTTTGTATAGCGGGGACCAGAACTGCACACAGTACTCCAGGTGTGGCCTGACCAGCACCGAGTAGAGTGGGATGATGACTTCTTTCTCTCTGCTGGTGATGCCCTTTTTGATGCAACCCAGCATCCTGTTGGCCTTCTTGGCCGCAGCAGCACACTGGTCACTCATGTTGAGCTTCCTGTCCACCAGGACCCTCAGGTCCCTTTCCACAGAGCTGCTCTCCATCCAGGTGGATCCCAGTCTGTGCTGCACTCCCGGATTATGTTTTCCCAGGTGCATGATCTTACACTTGTCCTTGTTGAACTTCATAAGGTTCTTGCTGGCCCACTATTCCAGCCTATCCAGATCTCCCCGCAGAGCAGCTCTCCCTTCTGGAGTGTCTACTTCCCCACTCAGCTTGGTGTCATCAGCAAACTTCATCAGGCTACACTTGATGCCGGTATCCAGATCACTTATAAAGATGTTGAATAACATTGGGCCCAATATTGATCCCTGGGGGACTCCACTAGTGGCAGGTTGCCAGTTTAAGAAAGAGCTATTTACCACCACCCTTTGGGTGCGGCCTGTCAGCCAGTTCCCCACCCACTGCACAGACCTCTTGTCTAGGCCATAACGCATTAATTTCTCCAGGAGGAGGCTATGGGCGACTGTATCAAAGGCCTCGGCGAAGACCAGGTAGACAATGTCCACTGCCTGCCCCATGTCAACCAGGCAAGTCACTTTGTCATAGAAGGCTACCAGGTTTGTCAAGCATGATCTGCCCTTAGTGAAGCCATGTTGGCTGTTCCCAATCACGTGCTTCATTTGACTTGTGATGGCCCCCAGGAGGATTCATTCCATAACTTTCCCAGGGACTGAAGTAAGGCTGATGGGCCTATAGTTACCTGGGTCCTCCCTCGAGCCCTTCTTGTAGATAGGGGTAACATTTGCCTTCCTCCAGTCCTCAGGGACATCCCCCATTCTCCACGACTTCTCAAAGATTATGGAGAGTGGCCTTGCAATGATGTCAGCCAGCTCTCTCAACACCCTCGGGTGGATGGCATCAGGGCCCATTGATTTGTTGGGGTCAAGCTCCTGTAGTAGTTTGTAGTAACTGACATACTTATCCTGCCCACTATTTGCAGAAGTGCTTCTCGTCCTGGTTTCAGCTGGGATAATTTTCTTCCTAATAGTTGGTACAGTGCTGTGTTTTGGATTTAGTATGAGATTAATGTTTATAACACACTGATGTGTTAATTGTTGTTCAGTAGTGTTTATACTATATCTAGGACTTTTCAGCCTTCCATGCTCTGCTGGGTGCACAGGAAGCTGGGAGGGGAGAGGGCACAGCTGACCCCATCTCACCAAAGGGATATTCCATACCGTATGACATCATGGTCAGTGTATATACTAGGGGCAGTTGGCTGGGGGGCACCATGATTGCTGCTCAGGGACTGGCTGGGCATCAGTTGGCAGGTGGTGAACAGTTTCATCACTTGTTTTTCCTCGGTTTTGTTTCTCTCTCTTTTTTTGTTGTTGTTTTCTTTTTCACTACAGTTTATTATTGTTATCATCAACATTATTATTTTATTTTAATTATTAAACTGTCTTTATCTCAACCCGTGAGTTTTCTCACTTTTGCTCTTCTATCTCCCTTCCCACTGTGGGTGATGATCAAGCAGCTGTGTGGCGCTTTAGTTGCCAGCCAGGGTTAAACCATGACACTCCTGCAAGGCACTGGAATTTATTTAGATGTTTGGGCTCGGGGCAAAGGGCTCATGATCTGCACCAGACAGTTGCAATTGTTATTCCAGCTCCCAGGCAACAGAAGCAAACCTAAATCTGATCAGGAATCTGGGTCACTGCTGGGTTTCATAAAAAAAAATCCCAAAGGAAATTAAAAAACCTGAATATTTTATATTCTCTAAGTGTGTTTCATCATAGTTGCCAATGACTTCAAAGTAATTGGAGACTTGGAAGCTGCTTCTGAATAAACAACTGAGCCATTGCAAGCCACAGAGCTCTGCATCAGACCTCCATCTTGCATCAGCAAAGCCACCAATTCCTCTGGGTTCAGACTTTCCCCTGTACGGAGCTTGTCCTTGCAAATAAAGCTCAGACATAGATATTACAACAAAATTCTTTAAGGAGAAAAAAGAAAACTTTTTTCATGAGAGCTGCAGATCAGCCTGCGAAGTGTATAGCCCAAGGGTATAATGTTAGAAAACAGATCTGGGTTTTGCACCCTGGGTGTTTTAACAGGAGGACCACAGGCAGGTAAAACAGCTAATTGCCACCATTAGAAAAGGGTCTAAGAGTAGAGACAGCAGTGATGATGGCACCTGGATGATTTGGGTAGGTAACTGAATCACCAGGCACTGCAAAAGAAAATTTAGCTTTCCTTTGTAAGCTGATTGGCATTGTTAAAATGCCTGTGAAAGGCTGATATTTGGCAAGACCAGGGTGCTGAGGAATGATAGAAACAGGAATTGGGAGGGAGCTGAGGCACAGGAAAGGTTACAGTGCTCCTGAAAGCACTGTTGCCATTGAAGTGCTGCAGGAGAAGCATCAGGTGTTGCAAGCCCAGAAAAAGGGGCATTGGGAGAATTGCAGTGTTTGAAAGAGTTATGGCAGCACATGCATTCTACACTTTAATTTTTCAGTCAGCCCCCTTCAATAACCAACATGTATTTTAAAATAGATCAGGCTTCAGAACCTTCTACCAAATTTTTCCCTGATGATTTATCTATTGTTTTAATTGCATAATACAGAATCATAGAATGACTAAGGTTGGAAAAGACCTCTAGGATCATCAAGTCCAATCGTCAACCCAACACTACCATGCCTCCTAAACCATGACCTGATGTGCCACATCTACACGTCTTTTAAATACCTCCAGGGATGGCAACTCCACCACCTCTCTGGGCATTCTGGGCCAATGCCTGACCACTCTTTCAGTAAAGAAATTTTTCCTAATATCCAATCTAAACTTCCCTGACACAGCTTGAAGCTGTTTCCTCTCATTCTATCGCTAGTGACCTGGGAGAAGAGACCAACACCCACCACACTACAACCTCCTTTCAGGTCATTGTAGAGAGTGATAAGGTCTCCCCTCAGCCTCCTCTTCTGCAGACTAAACAACCCCATTTCCCTCAGTCACTCCTCATAAGACTTGCTCTCCAGACCCTTCACCAGCTTCATTGCCCTTCTCTGGACAAGCTCCAGCAACACAATGTCCTTCTTGTAGTGAGGGGCCTGAAACTGAACACAATATTCAAGGTGAAGCCTCACCAGTGCTGAGTACAGGGGTACAATCACTGCCCTGCTCCTGCTGGCCACACCATTGCTGATACAAGCCAGGATGCTGTTGGCCTTCTTGGCCGCCTGAGCACACTGCTGCCTCATGTTCAGGCAGCTGTTGACCAACATCCCCATGTCCTTTTCCCCCGGGCAGCTCTCCAGCCACTCTTCCCCAAGCCTGTAGTGTTGCATGGGGTACTTGTGACTGAAGTGCAGGACCCGGCACTTGGCCTTGTTAAACCTCATACAGTTGGCCTCAGCCCATCAATCCAGCCTGCCCAGGTCCCTCTGCAGAGCCTTCCTACCATTTTGCAGATCGACACTCCCACCCAATTTGGTGTTTTCTGCAAACTTACTGAGGGTGCACTCGATCCCTTCATCCAGATCATTGATAAAGATATTAAACAAGACTGGCCCCAAAATAGAGCCCTGGGGAACACCACTTTTGACCGGCTGCCAACTGGGTTGAGCTCCATTCACCACACCTCTCTGGGCTTGGCCATTCAGCCAGTATTTTACCCAGCAATGAGTACACCCATCCTAGCATGAGCCGTCAGCTTCTTTAGGAGGATGCTGTGGGAGACAGTGTCAAAGGCTTTGCTAAAGTCCAGGTAGACAACATCCACAGCCTTTCCCTCATCCACTAGGCAAGTTACCTGGTCATAGGAGGAGATCAGGTTGGTCAGGCAGGACCTGCCTTCCATGAACACATGCTGACTGGGCCTGATCACTTGGTTGTCCTGCACTTGCCTGGTGACTGCACTCAAGGTTTATCGCTCCACAATCTTCCCTGGTACTGAGGTCAGGCTGACAGGCCTGTAGTTCCCTGGATCCTCCTTCCAGCCCTTCCTGTAGATGGGCATCACATCAGCAAGCCTCCAGTCATCTGGGACCTCCATTGTTAACCAGAACTTCTGATAAATGATGGAAAGTGGCTTGGCAAGCTCCTCTGCCAGCTCCCTCAATATTCTTGGGTGGATTCCATGGGCCCCATAGACTTGTGAGTGTTCAGGTGGAGCAGCAGGTCATAAACTGCTTCTTCCTGGATTATGGAGGGGTTTATTCCATTCCCTGTCCCTCCTTCCAGCTCAGGGGGCCGAATACCCTGGGAATAACTGGTCTGGCAGTTAAATACTGAGGCAAAGGCAGCATTTAATACCTCAGCCATTTCCTCATCCTCGATGGCGATGTATCCCTCTGCAGCCAGTAGAGGATGGAGATTCTCTTTGGTTCTCCTTTTGTTGTAATGTATTTGTAAAAAACAGTTTTTGTTATCCTTTACAACAGTGGTGAGGTTGAGTTGTAGCTGGGCTTTTGCTTCCCTAATTTTCTCTCTGCAAGAACCTAAAAAGTTCTCTGTACTCTTCTTGAGTACAGGTTTAAGGTTTACAGGTTTAAGTAAGGAGTTTATTAATTCTGCTAAAAGAAGCATAATGCATGACTAAAGTACACTGCATCTTTTGTTTTCAGCATATAATGAAGGCATTATTACCTAACCAATAGAGACCATTCAGGTGGACTGGCTTTTCCCAACCAAGGGTCTTTGCTTTGGGAGACCTTCTATTCCAGAAGATCTCTTCTCTGTGGTGACCGATGACAGGACCTGAGGGGATGGCAGGAAGATGTGCCAGAGGAGGTTTAGGGTGGATATTGGGAAAAGGTTCTTCACCCAGAGGGTGGTGGAGCACTGGAACAGGCTCCCCAGGGAGGCAGTCATGGCTCCAAGCCTGACAATATTCAAGAAGCACTTGGACAACACCCTCAGAGACATGGTGTGAATTTAGGGTTGTCCTGTGCAGGGACAGGAGCTGCACTTGATGATCCTTGTGGGTGCCTTCCAGCTCAGGACATTCTATGATTCTATTATTCCATACAGGGTGGGCGTTATGGACACAACCCTTTGACATCTCTTAATCTGGGACCCAAATTATTATGCACTGTACAAGTCTGGCATAATACTGAACTAACTTCAGCAGAATAACAGCTTCACAGTGAAAGCTAAGTTTCCGGTTTCACTTGTTGGTTCCTCCTTCTCTCCCCTGATTTGTTTATTGTATGCAGACAGCATGCTTTGCTATACACAGATTTAGGTGAGAAAGCCCCTTTTTCTTCCCTCCAGCCTTAGTCTGCCCCGTAAATATTGGCTTGCCTGATCCAATTTGTCCCTAAAAACCCGTAAGTGATGTTCAAGTAAGATTTAAAGTTTATACTTGAATGAATTTCACCTACACAGAAATGCATGTTCTTCAGCAGTTTCTCCTGCAATACCAGGAAACACTGCCAGCTTACTATATTTGTATCCTGCTGTCTGGCTTGAACAAAAAAATTTGGGAGGAATATGGACATTGATTGATCAGGACACCACAGCAATGGTCATGTGCCTGGGCTGGCAGACAGCCAAGGCACTGCTGCTCCTTCTGTGCTGCTGCACTGGACAGGCTGGAACTCCAGTGTGAACTTGAGTTGGAGGGACTGTGACCTGTGGGTGACTGCATACGGGAGCAGGATGCCTCAAAGCATCTGTGGCCATGGTTATGTCTGTGCTGCAGCAGGTATACCTCTGAAGGGACTGTGGCCCAAGGATAAGTCCATGCTGGAGAAGGGACACCTTGAAACATCTGTGGCTGTGCATGAGGCCAAGCTGGAACACCTCAAAGCCTGTGGCCATGGATGAGCCCATGACAGAGCAGGTACTCCCCAGGAGGGACTGCAGCCATGGGCAAGGCCGTGTTGGAGTGGGTTTACTTCCGATGGGACTATGGCTGTGGGTAAGGCTGCACTGGGTAGGTACATTTCTGAAGACATTGTGGCCCATGGAGAAGGCCACACTGGACCAGGTGCACCTCAAAGCAACTGTGGCTGTGGATAAGTCTATGGCACAGCAGGTATAGCCCTGAAGAGACTGTGGCTCACAGATAATGCTCCACTTGGAGCAGGTACTCCCCTAGGGGACCGCAGTCTGTGGATGAGTCCAAGCAGAAACAGGGGCAAGGGGAGGAGTTCATTACAATATTATACCCTATAATGTGGCCTAAAGGGGCCAGAAGTGGAGATTGTAATGGTTCTACCTTTAAATTGTAACCCATGATCTGAGTTGCATGTTATAGGAATTACTATAGCAGGAACCACCTGAACCAATGGAGGACAATCCTTACAAGAAGCAGTGCAAGTGCAGCAGTGACCCAACATGGGTTGGCTTTGGCGCCCAGTAACTCTACAGAGCGCACCAGCTCTCCTGTCCTGGGTGACTACCACAACAGATGGAGCCCAAAGTCATGGACTGAACTAGTTCAGTCAATTTTCATCAACATTTTAGAGACATTTTACAGGTGTGGTCCATAGACTGAGGGAATGATATCTGTATAATACTATATGAAATATATTCTATTATATCAAAGGATGGGAAGGGGTGTGGTTGTACTGGATAGTGTGGGACCTGAGCATGACATAAATTGTATGGAATTAGGGGTGGATACTGTCCTGGTTTCAGCTGGGATAGAGTTAATTTTCTTTGTAGTACCTAGTATGGGGCTGTGTTTTGGATTTGTGCTGAAAACAGTGTTGATAATGTGGAGATATTTTAGCTGTTGGTAAGTAGTGCTTACACTAGCCAAGGACTTTTTCAGCTTCCCGAGCTCTGCTGGGTGCACAAGAAGCTGGGAGGGGACACAGCCGGGACAGCTGACCCCAGCTGGCCAAAAAAATAATTCCATACCATATGACATCATGCTCGGTTTATAAAGCTGGGGGAAGACAACAAAAGGGGGGGACATTTGGAGTGATGATGTTTGTCTTCCCAAGTAACCATTATGCATGATGGAGCCCTGCTTTCCGGGAGGTGGCTGAACACCTGCCTGCTGATGGGAATTAGTGAAGGAATTCCTTGTTTTACTTTGTTTGCACAATTAAACTGTCTTTATCTCAACCCACGAGTTTTCTGACTTTTACCTTTCTGATTCTCTCCCCCATCCCACCAGGGGGAGTGAGTGAGTGGCTGTGTGGGGCTTAGCTGCTGACTGGAACTAAACCACAACTCTGTAACACACCTTTGGGGTTTTTTTTGAAATTTTGAACACATAACACCACCAGAGGATTAAAAACCAAACCAGGACATTTGCATAACAACATAAGTTTAGAAAATTTCCGTAATTGCCAAAGTTCAAATACAAGAAATAAAAAACATTTTCCCTGCTTTGTAATATGCAGCAAAAAAGTTGCATTAAGCACACCTGGGGGCTGTCATCACAGCCTAGAGCAATAGGGTGAAGGAGCCCTGGACAAGGCAAGAAGCAGACAGGGAAATTCTCCAGTTAAAACAGAAACCTCAATGCACCATGGTTTTCTCCCTGAAAAGATGAGCTGGTGCAAAGGCAGTGAATCAAGGTCTTTGATGACTTTTGAAGCAGTGAGCAAACCAAGACTCCTCACCTGAGTGAAAGCTGTCCTGAACAAAGTCACAGCTGTTCCTGCCATTCAGAGGGACCTGGACAAGCTCGAGAAGTGGGCCTGTGTGAATCTTAGGAGGTATAACCAGGACAAGTGCAAGATCCTGCACCTGGGTCAGGGCAACCCCCAGTATCAATACAGGCTGG
The DNA here is from genome assembly GCF_949628215.1 of Phalacrocorax aristotelis. Taxonomy (NCBI): domain Eukaryota; kingdom Metazoa; phylum Chordata; class Aves; order Suliformes; family Phalacrocoracidae; genus Phalacrocorax; species Phalacrocorax aristotelis. The sequence goes on from NC_134311.1 coordinate 61,483,742, forward strand.
GGGATGAAGGGATTGAGAGCAGCCCTGTGGAGACAGACTTGGGGGTACCAGCGGGTGAAAAACTGGATATGAGCCATCAATGTGCAGCCCAGAAAGCCAACCATATCCTTGGCCAGTAGGCCAAGGGAGGTGATTCTGCCCCTCTGCTCTGTTGAGACCCCACCTGAAGTGCTGTGTCCAGCTCTGGAGTCCTCAGCGCAGGAAAGACATGGACCTGTTGGAACGGGTCCAGAGAAGGGCCACAAAAATGATCAGGGGATGGAACAGCTCTGCTATGAGGAAAATCTGAAAAAGTTGGGATTGTTCAGCCTGGAGAAGAGAAGGCTCCAGGGACACCCTAATGCAGCCTTTCAGTACAAAAGGGGGGGTGGGTGGGCAATTATTGAGATGAGGACAAACTTTTTAGCAGGACCTGTAGTAATAGGACAAAAAGGGCTAGTGGTTTTAGACTAAAACAGGGTAGATTTAGACCAGTTACAAGGAAGAAATTTTTTATGATGAGGGTTGTGAGACACTGGCACGGGTTTCCCAGAGAAGTTGTGGATGCCCCATCCCTGGTAACATTCAAGGTCAGGCTGGACGGGGCTCTGAGTAACACTATCTAGTTGAAGATGTCCCTACTCACTGGAGGGGGGTCGGACTACATGATCTCTCAAGGTTCCTTCCAACCCAAACCGTTCTATTATTCTGCAACCACTATTACCCTGCTACAACACACACTTAAAAAGAAATTAGACATCATCGTCCATAGATAATAGACCAGGATGCTGCACAGTGCAAGAATGACACTGCCTTTCTTGCTTTCAGCCATTCCGGGGAAACTCTCTCAATGCTATTGCCAACATGGCAATACTGATGACAAAATAAAATGAGAACTGTAGGCTCAAAGCTAGATTTTATTTCCCTCCCAGTAAGATTAATTGGTTTTAAGCCTCTAGGCTCGTCCTTGAGAACGGAAGGTACTGCTTATTACAAGTACCAACCTGTTGCCCCGACTACTAGCTAGGTTTCTGGCTGCTAGCAGCTAGGCATTTGGAAAGAGGCAGCCAATGATCCAGTTTTGAGATATATAACCCTCCTGCTAGGTGCTGCTCATAGTTAAAAAGTCTGCTTCCTTATCTTCATTCTTGTTTAAATGCTGAAACACCTTACACCTAGTCCCTGTGAAATGTGTTAATTACAATCTCATCATATCTTTGATTTTTCTGAATATTATCATTAAAATAATCAAACCATATTTGACTATGTTATTATACTTAGACTGTAACAGCCAAAACAATCAAGCTATTTTGAGACAGTCACAGCAGGTATCTTTCTCTCTGTACTATCCTCATTACACCTAGTCTATTCAGTAGAACAACAAAAGGCTTATTTTACCTTGTTTATTCTCATGCAGGGTACATACAAACACTGGGAACACAAACATAATCTCTTCCTAGAAGTTATGAGTCACACCTGCTTCAAAAGAGGAAAAAGCCCCAGGTGTTAGGAGCCACAAACATAAGAAACAAAGCACTTCAGAAATCATCAGACTAGGAGCTGGATAACTGTATCTTATGTAGCCAGAAGCCTTCTTGTTTTTCCCTTCCAAGCTTCACTTGCCTGAGAAAAATAATACAATCCTTCCTTCTCCAAAGTTCTCATCTTAGATATAACTCAGTCTACATGAGCCTCTGCATACCACTATGCTGCTGAAATAACTAACAATATAGCCCTTTCTATAGTTGACTCTCCCCACCAGACATCCAGCAAAACCCACCACACTCATACCACCCACAACTTACCTGCTTAAGAGCTCTCCTTAAATATATGCCTACTTTGCATGCATATATTACTAAGGTGCTAACTGACAAACTTATAGATTGCCCTTAATAGTCTGTATATAAAGTTGCTACATCAGAGGCACCCTAGTAGGCAGGTTTATGTTATTGCTAGACATGGTGTCTGCTCTGTAGCTAAACAAGACTATGTATCCCTTAATGAATAAACTTATTCTATTAAAAGTCAAAGTTGTAGTTTCAAAAGACAAGTCTATGTTTCAGCAGGCAATCAGCAGAGAAACAAAGGCAAGCCTGGCAAGGCCAGGGACATCACCTGCCTGAGCAGCCTCCTGAAGCCAATGTTCTGTGGCAACTGACCAGGCACACCTGCATTTAAAGTTTTTAAGTTTAATGCTTGAACAGAAAATTCCTTTAATTGAATCGGGTTGCTGTAGTTAAAGGAGAATTGAGTGCTGTACAGACAGAACACAGATTAAATGTGTGTACAGTAGCTTTATGTACACTGCCTTTTCTTGCTTCAAATTACATCAGAAAGGGATTTCTGTTCTTTCCTAACAAGGCAAGCTGTAGTCTTTGGTGATAAGACATTGATACTGCTTTAGCCTGTTTTATTCCTTATTTCTGTGAAAGCAAGCTGCTGCACATCACCAGCAGCCTTGCAATGTAGGGTGAATGCTATTAACAGGAGGGTGGCTGGCTGCTACAAAGTGCTGTTTGTGCTGTTGGGCTTTTTTCACTTCCAGCTGTAATTAATAACAGATAAAACTGGGAAGGAAAGAGTTGAGTAAATAAGCTGGGAAATGTTATTTTTAAATGCAGATATTAAACAATGTGAAGCCTGATAAGGAACAAACTGTACCATTCATATTACCACATATCTTGCAACAACAGGTTCTCATGTCAATGTTCAAATGATTATGATTGCCCACTAAAAATAGTCTCTATTCTGCCTTAGCTTTCTTACAACACAAAGGATCTTTTCCCTACTTTTCCTTTCCTCTTCTGCCACTGATGCAGCAGAAAGTTTCCTTCACAAATGTCCCGTCTGGAGTAGCTCTTTGCTGGCTGCATCAGGTGCATAGCGAGGAAAGGAAGGGGGCACTGGTTCCCAGGAGGCTGTGGCGAGTGGGGGCTGATCTATGGGCTTCCCAATGGGTCTGTTGTGCTGCAATGAGCAGAGGTCTTTTAAAGTGGCGTCACCATTGCTGCTACATTTTTGATCAAAACACAAAAAAATCAGGGTACTGGAGCTTTCATTAATGTTTGTACAAGGCAAAACATGGGATTCAATAGCTCACCAAAACTGGGCACCCAAAAGCAGATGTTTATGCTCCAGACCTCATTCCATTTACAATCCACTGCAGTAAACAGGCTTGTACATAGAAACATAGAATCGTTAAGGTTGGAAAAGACCTCTAGGATCATCAAGTCCACGCAACATGTCAAACTGATCATCTTCTCAGATAGCACCTGTTTAATAATGTGCATTGAAGTTATTCTGTGTTTTGATGAGCATGGGATATTGCATGAGCGTTGCAAGTGTATGTTAATCAGTGTTTTCCAAAGTGCTGGGGGACACTGATGAACAAAGCGGTTAAAGTGATTAAGCATAGGGCTAGTTCTTGTGACTGCTGTGATTGAATTGGCCCCACATTGAAAGGGAACGCCTTAGCAATGCATCTATTCCAGTTTTACTTGGGAGAGTCAGGACACAGGGTCTCTATATCCACTATGCATCTCCAGAGATGTCCAGAGAACTACTTCTGCTGCTTTCCCCAGCTCATCCTCATGACTCTGGGAAGCCCCAGCCAGCATGTTGCACCCATATACAGAGCAGGGGCTGCACAGCAACAGCTGAATACTGTTTTCCCCTCTTGCTTGAAGCCAACTATTTTTTTTCCCCCAGTAATATTCTACTGTAAGTCTGGTTTAGTACTGATGAGTATTCCCAAAACGTCTTAACACTTCTGACATGGTAGTACAACAGACTTTCAGGGGTGTTTGGCATCACTGAATGCAATGCTGACAGTCTTGAATGCTTTGCTTTGAATTGTGGCCAGAGTAAGGAAGCAGGTAGACTTCCTTTCCATGCCAGTGAAGGATAGAAATATCTCTTCCTGCTTTTATTAAGAATTTGTTATTTATCAAAAATGGCACTTCTTAAAGGGACTTGAACAGTATGGTCATGTCTTGGAAATACTGAAAAGGGAAAAGAAGAAAATAAATGCTTTTATACATAAAGTGTTTACAGTTACATACTGTAGGACAAAGCCACCTCTATCTTGAATGAGTGAATAAGCTGAAATCAGAAACTGATGTAATGGGCAAAACTTGAAACTGATGGTTAATAAATGCATTTAATAACTTTATATTTTTAAAGCAAATACATACATTTAAAACGATATAACCAGCTATCTCTTAATAGGGCTATTAATCTTTTCCCCCTCACTCATGGGATCTAAGTGTATGATGTGAGTGTAAATGTTTGTTTTTCACTAGGTTTCTCTTTCAAAAGTATGAAATACTCAGACACTTAAATTGTTACCCACAAATAATGAGGCAACAAGTCAGACACAATATGACCTTACTAGAGCTGTTATTAAGAAAAACAACCTTGCACAGACATACTCATAGCAATTTACTGGTTTCTTACCTGAATAGAAAAGAATAATTAATTAGCTGCCAGATAAAAAACTGCTCTGTTTTCTTCCCCTTTGTTTTCAGAAGATACTAGGACAATGTGATAAGAACTTGTTACTTAAAAATTAACAATCATTTGTAGTAATGTTTTAATATTTAATTTCTTAAAACTTAAGAAGAGACGCTATTACCTATTGCAAGTATAGTTTACCTTTACAAAGATACTTGTCTGAGTGATGAGTATGAAAGTATGGAAGACACCACTCTAAGAACTTGAGAAAACTATGAAAAAATGAAACTTTTATAGTCATTCTTTGTAGTACATTGCTTTTCTGTGTATTTTCTTCCAAACATGAGAAAAGCATAGGGCATGGCAGTGGGAAGGGGCACCCACTTCAGGGGTGAGGACTGGAATCTCTTTCCTACCTGCAGGAGGCTACATCTCCAAAAAAACATATTCAGTTGTGAAAATTATTATCTGTTAAGGAGACAATTATATTGGAAGCTAAGAATTGCTTGGGAACTGCTTCATTTTCAAAGGCTTTCTCAGTTAGAGATTCTTTGTAATAGAACATTTTAAAACTAAAGCTGATTACCCTTGAAAGCTCATGTGTCTCCAAAATAATACCTATTTATAAGGGTTGGAAATTCCCCCTGTAACACCAACATGTAGACTGTAGCCATATTCCTTAGTAAGGTAGCCCCTAAATAAATGATCACCAATCTAGGGCTGCACATTCTAACACTAAATCATTACCCTTAGCGTGGAATTACTGCTGAGACATCTCCCAGCAAATATGGGCTTACTTTGGATTTTGAGTGCTGCTTGCAGAGTGTCGTGGTTTAGCGGCAGCTCAGCCCCACACAGCCGCTCGCTCACTCCCCCACCAGTAGATGGGGAAGAGAATCAGAAGGGTAACGCTCGTGGGTTGGGATAAGAATGGTTTAATAATTAAAATTAAAAGAAACAACAACAGAAATGCAATGTAAAGGAGAACAACGAGGGGCGCAAAACCCCAGGGGCGGACGGGACGGGACAAACAGCCACTCACCACCCCCGAGCCGCCAACTGCCCCCCTTCAATACACTGGCCATGGTGTCACATGGTAGGGAATGAACCTGCCATTGGCCAGCCGGGGTCAGCCGCCCCCACCATGGCCCTGCCCCTCCCAGCCCCCCCACCCCGCCACGCGGCAGAGCGCGGGAAGCTGGGAAGGTAGCCGACCCTCCATGGTGAGGAGAATTAACCCCTTCTCAGCCAAAACCAGCACACAGAGAAAACCCTAGTGATTCTTGTTGTGAGTGAATTCTTTGCCTGGGGCCATTCTTGCTAAACAGTCTGCTCTGAGTATGTCTTAGTATTAATGAGTTTTTCCACAAGTAGGTGGAAGTGAGAGCCTGCAGATATACAGTCTAAAACAGAACTACAAGCTGCTTTGCTTGTAGTAAAATATGAGCAGTTCTTGCTAGTCAGACTTATGGGAACATTTCTCTGTTACTTTTTCATAAGCACTATCTCATGAACTAAACCCTTTAGGAAAAGTAGTTTATCTCTCGTAAAAGGTATTGTCTAAAGTCTGTGAAAGGTGGAACCTGGAAATATTTAGTAAGTGTCACTGCTTTGTTTTTAATCTCCTCTTGGGTCTTCTCTTCCCCTTTTGAGTTCCATGTGCCTCCATCTGTGCAGTGTCTTCTTGATGCCAATACTCTTCATGCAAATAATGTGTCAGGTCCTATAAATCTTGCATGCTTTTTTCTCCTGGTATAGCTTAAGCCATTTGAGATCTGTTTGAGCACCAAATGTGTTCAGACAGATATTCAAAATAGAACTAGGGCTTAGTCCTGCTACTAACATTTGTGTATTGGAAAGAAAGGTAATGTAGTCCATTATAAGCTAAAATTGTACCTGTAACACCAAGCTACAATTTTTAACACTGCTGATTGTAAAAACTTCTTTTAATCTTCCCTCAAGGTCCCTATAAGTGTCACTGGCTAAGGAAAGACTGTAAATCATTATATTCCTTTGGCTTCCATCAGTCACAGTTCAAATAATTAACGTAAGGAGATGGATAACATCAGTTGAGCAGTTTGAAGGCATTAAAATTAAAGAAATATCTGACTGTGGTCACTGGGACTATTAATTACATGAGCATGGGCCACTTACTGAGGATAGAAGTGTACCCTTTTTCCTCAGACCTGCCGGTCAAGTGGCTGGAAGGAAGTGATGTGCTTGTTGGAGGAACATGTCACGTTCTGCCTCTCAGTGCAATGTTCCACTCGAATGTAGAGAGGCAGACCTGAAAAAAGTTGGACCCAAGGTATTTTTTCATGCCTTGAAATGGATTTGAATCCAGGGGGTTGAAGATGGATGACCTGACTGCTGCCATAGGAAGTTTTTTGCATTTTGAGTCAGCCAGAAGGCCTTGCTCCAGTCCTGGATGGACAGATTGTTCATGTGTCTGTGCCTCACAGCAAGAAGCATGGGGCCCTATTGTAGAAACAGGCAGTTGAAAATACTCAAACTTTGCTTAAGCTGCCAGCCTTCCTCTGCTATTTCCAGGCACCAGAGAATGGACTCTGGCTTTCTTGCTCTGAGGAAACTGTTGAGAAAGGGAAACCTCTGGTGTTCTCTCCCTGGAAGTGCCTGCACTTCCTGATAAGCTGGAGAAGGGGAGGGTGGCCTGACATAGGTGTGCTCAACATCTATTTGGAATTACTTATGGCAAGATAGTTCTTAGAAAAATTACTAGTAGATCTGCCCTGCCCACTTATTGCAAAGAAAAAAAAATGCCTCCCATGGATGGGCAAGAATGATTTGCTCACTTTTGCAGTTACGGCTGTCAAAAAAGATGTATATTCTTTAGAAGTGAGCACAGATTAATTCATTGTGCCTTTATACAGTGAGGTTTTAGAAATATGGGAGTTTTGTGGCGTAGTCTAACAGATTTTTAGTTACATGTTAAGAGTTCACAAGGGTAATGTTAATGATGAGTTTTTAAATGGTAGCTGGACATATTTATTTGACTTATTTGGAAGCAGCATTGTCAAGCATCATACACCTAAAGCTGGAGGTGAACTGTCATGTTCTTCTCTTGGGAAACATTTAAATGACATGGCAGTTCAACTAATTTTGAAGCCATTATGTCTGCTGACGGAGATTGTTATTAGGAGGGAATCTGCAGAGATATCAATGGGAAACACTCTCTTGAGGAGTGGGGAATCACTCTTTTGGGTGTTGTCATACCACAAAATGCTGTGGGTATAAATTACACCTATTTGCCTTTAGATGAAAGCCACATGCGGAGTCTCCCAATGTTCTTTTCTTTCTCTTTGCATTATGTGTTTCCTTCTGCTAAAACATTTTTGATGTGCTTTTAGCAGGCTCTTGGAAGTTACTGGCTGCAGCCTATTGAACAATGGCCCTGGGTGCATGGGGGATGGGACAGTCAGGAACTGGCCAAATGGTGAGAGTACAACAGCTCAGTTGGTGGGAGGTGGTGGTGGAGGGTCATAGCGGTGGACCTGGAAGAAGCAATGCCTGAAGGAAGGACCAGAAGTTTACCTCATCAACACAGCTCAACACAGCTGTGAAAAGAGCACGTATCATTAGTTATTCCCCTCTCACACTGTTTGAAATAGGGTCCTGTTTAATGGTGAAAAAGGTGTTTTGCACCCAGCAAGAAGATTCTTCCTATCCCTCCACTGCCCAGTGAATGAACTCAGCCTGTGTTAACTCCAAACGGTCAGGTGAGTTTCATGATTGTTTTGCACCCTCCATGCCTGGAGAGCTATGCCCTAGCTGCATATGCACACACTCTCTTTGACCCTGGTACAGTGCAACTCATGTCCTGAGCAGATCAGTCAGCACATCTTTGCAGGTGCAAAATTTTCTCTCCACTTCGGGAGGAAAATACTGGATTTAGCCACAAGGCACGAATACAACAAAATGTAACTATAGATAAACACTTTACAACATTCATTCCTGAATCAGTCTTTTGCAACCCCTGAGAAAGGAGTTGCTCATGATTTCTCATAAGATTACAAAGTAGGTGATAGATCTTATTATCCCCACTCCCCTGCAAGTAATTTGAACACTAATGACTCAAATCTGTTGAGAGGATATGCAGTGGATGAGTGTCTTCATAACTGTTGTTTGGAGAGTATCTCAACTCCCTCACAGGCACTGCTTTGTTCCCTTGATGAAATGGCTGTTTTGTGAGGCACAGGATGATGCCCACAGAACAAGCAGCTGTATAATTAGTGTTCATGGAACAAGGTTTTTACCAGTTCCTGAGCCTGTTGCTGTTTACTGAGGTGTGTATGCTCTTTCGCCATAATATTCTTCTCTTTCTAAACCCCATGTAATTCAGTAAAAGCTGCTTGATGCAGTATCTCGGGAGGACTGTTGAATACATCATTCTTTCTCAGACAGCAGTAAGGGAGAAAGCACCTAGGAGTTACTTCAGGAAAGATGACCTGCATCCATCTGATCCCAAACTGTTAACCTTAAAACGCATCTAGCTTAGTGTTTGGCATCAACTTCTTGCAAAGCAACAACTTCTAACACAGTTTATCCTCTGGATTTATTGCATTGTTTTGTTCTTTCCACTGTCTATACAACTTGGTTACTCTCCTCTCCTCTCACCATAAGCTTAATTTTCTGTATGCTTCCACACGTTCTGTTTCCTAATGTTTCCAAAGTTGGTTTTGAGCTTTTTCCCAAGACTGCTGCTGAGTGTGACTTTCTCTCCACCGGAAGATGCTTTTCAAACTTTGTCCTGGAGCAAAGTGAACAGGTTTAATTAACGGATGTGGGAGAGAGCCCCAGGCAGCTGCTGGAAAGGGTTTAGGCTGTGCAGGAAGGTCTGAGAGCTGCCTCAGAGACTGACTTGTGGAGGCCAGTTAGCTTAAGAAATTAGTGAAACAGAGGATATCACCCAACCAAAAATCATAAGAGGGACACAGTGAGTAAGAGAAGGTAAGATAGATTAAAAGCAAGAAAAATACCCAAAATAACCAAACCTGAAAAAAAACCTCAACAAAAGAACAATCATAGATGGAGGAAGCAGGAAAATATTGCAGGGCATAATTTTTATTCCCAAAGTTTTCTCCCACCAGTTCTAGCAAAGAAGTCCTAACAGCTAACTCTCTCAATGTGGAAAAAATGTATGTCAGTCCAATACAAATTCCAGGTGTTCTTTCCCCTGTTTCTTCAGTGCAGAACACAATATGGTCTGCTTTATTTTCCCTTTGCTCAGCTCTTTGTTCTCATCAGTGATGAGACTGTGCATTGTGTTCATCACTACAAAAAGTCTCAGTCATCTGGTGGTAATCGATGGCAAACCGTGATAAAAGAAAATAGAGTTTCTCTGAGACTGAATTAGACCTCTGCTTGTAAAGCTGGAGCAAGTCTTCCAGTACCAAGCAAATATTGCCAGGCATGGCAAGGTTTGTGTAGGAGAAGGAATTCTGCTGGCAGACTCACATTACAATTATTTCCATGCATTGAGTTGACAGGGGAGAATAACCTGGTAAGCCTGGGTCTAATGAAGTTCATCAAAGCCTCTAGTCATTCATGTGTATAGATGGGTATCTGCATTTCTTGGTCAGAGATCTTGTTAAACAGTTTATCTGCTTTGTTTCTTTCTGTACAAAGACATGCTTGTGGACCAGCCTAACTGAACTCAGGATAGCTCGAAAGTGGGATTTTGACGCAGTGCTCTGTGTGTGACTGAAGTGTGTTTGAAAACATTTGTTCCAACCACAAATGGCCATGTATATTTAAAGTCTTGGTATGTCTTTTTAAAGCACGCGAAGGTAGTTGCAAAATAACACCACAGTGTTTTGCACATAGGTGACCTTCTCCTGTCATTTGCAAAGCACATACAAGTATGAACAGTCCATCTGACTGCTGAAAGGGTGGGAAACCAGAGTTTTGTCATCACTGGACTTCTTAAAGCTGCTCACTCTCTGCCCCTCAATCAGTATTGCTCTTCCAGAAGCAGACACATTTCCTTAAAGCACCGTACATCTAACCAGAAAAACCATCACCAAGGAGCCAAAGGGCAGGAAAACAAAGTTCTAGTTCTTAAAAATAGGTACATTTTGTGCAAGTGAGTATTGGAGGATCTCCTTCATACATTTTACTTATGAATTGGGAATTACTTGGAACCCTGACCATGACTCCCTGTCACCATTTGACAGATGACTGAAAGATGTCTGTGTCTGTTAAAGTCAGAATTGTGCTGATTCCATGATTCTCAAATCTGTCATTTAAGGCTAACAGCAGTGAGCTCTTTAACTAAGAAAAAATCAGAAAGTTTTTAGTGGCAGTATCTCTGCCATGAGAATCTAAAGATATAAACCAGACACAGGAGAAGTAATATTTTTTTATTTACTCAGGCTGAAGTATCTAAAAAAAGAGCCAGGTCTTTCAGCACACCAGCCCTCCTGGAAATCTAAAATAGAAGCAGACACTTTTAAAGCTGAATTCAGGCTTCGATAGTAGAAACCTCGCAGTTCACTGTGAAGGTCACTGCTACCCTTTCACTGGAGGAAGTACCCAGCTCTACTTGAAACACGGGCTAAAATTAGCTCAGCTCCATCTCAGAAGTCTAATAATCCATGTTGAGGACTGAGCTATCTTACCCTGTTGCTAAAATTATGTTTGCAATATTTTACTTTCTCTGTGAAGGCTTGCTTTTTGTCAGGTACCACAGCTTCTCTTGGCGTTGCAGAGCAGCAATAACTATTTGTGTTCACTTTTTTACTTTGTTGTAAGTTCAGTTGAGCATTATCTTTCCGCATTATTTTGCATTTGCTGTGGGTTATGACTTTAGACATGAAAGTGTGACGTACTTGTCACACGATAAATTCACTGCGGTTGATCTGAGCCAATAGTAACTGCTCTCAAAACTTAAAAACAACTGCATGTCAAGTAATACAGACCACTAAAGGCCACCTGAGAACCCACAACCCAAACCTGATTAAAATATCAATTTGAAATAGAGCTAAAGATTAGATAGAACTAAAGTTTCCAAAAACACCCCTATGCTGGACAAAATGCCTGGGTCTGTTTGTAGCTGTGGAACTGAGTTCTCCTTTTCCCTTTTGGAACTCCTGACTTTCTCTTCTTAATGCAGGTGTGCGAAAAAGCACCTGCCATGGTGCTTGGAGGCATACATATTTTTTACTCCACAGCGTGTGTCCAGCCTGTGGGGTCAGTGACTGCACCCAGACAGATCCTCCATGTTTGGAGGAGAATATTTACCCATCTGGCTAGTGGATTTAGTCATTTTGCCAGCAGGTTTTCAGTCATAGTTCTGGCTTAGTTTACACTTGTCAAATACCTTCCTCTGGGTTTTTTTCCTTTGTGCTGATGAGCAGCTTTATTCAAGGTACTGGCTTCCCTAGTTAAAAAAGGAGATGTCCAATAGGTGCCTGAGGTCTTTGGCTATTGGTGGATGATGCAGCTAAACTTAGGAAGATGAAAGTACCGCACTGGCCTACCTACTTTCCCTGAGTGACTGATGCTAATAACAGCTTCAATCAAAAAAGGATGCTAGAATGAAAAGATCAAAGTGAGTTGCTGGAAAAAATTTAGTGGGGTTTTTCACTTTCACACCTAGCTATTCAGGACATGCTATTTGTCCATCTTTTGTTTTATCCATCCTGTCTTAACAAGCACCTGCTTTCATTTCCATTCTTACAGAGGCCAGCAGACCAGAGTTTATGTTTCAATTTCCTGGATACCTTAACTTTCATCAGAGGCCATTTTTTGTGTGTGTGATTTATTTTTTTGGTCCACTGACCTTACTAATGACATGCTTCAGCTCTTCAGATTAGCAACAAGATTAGGACAAGTGTAACACCAATAAACCAGTAGTAGTAGTAGTAGTAGTGCCAGTCACTTTTAAATTTTTATATAAATATAGAAAGTACTTTTATCTCTGAATCCTTTACACCACTCGAAAAGCTGTGGTGATCTATGTATAAAACAAAATGGAGGTAAGGAACACTTAGAAAAACTTCCAGTGTATGCAGGGCAGAAAACAGCTTATTGGAAAGCATCATTCTCAGAAGCTTTCCCCAGAATCTCTGAACGTGTGTCTCTGTCACATCATGTCTGATGAACCAGGGCTCTGACAATAACATATGGTGCTAACTCTCCTTTCTACATGCTTTTGTGGAAAGCAATAAATGTAGAAGGCAATAAATGTTAACTGGGTATAACTGGGTATAATCTAATCCAAATGGGCAAAAGAGCACAGGATACCCATCTTTTGCAGATGGTGCTGTTGTGTCACTTGGCTCTGTCAAGAGCAGCTTTCAGCCCACCTTTCTTCCCAAGCCAGGTCTCACTTTGCTCTGTTCAGGATTGCTTCTGGCACATCTTGCTTTAGTAGCAAAGAGCCTCTGTAGTACCTGCAGTGCTGAAAGTAAGCGCTGGCTTATATCTAATTACACAGTTACTCAGTTTTCTGTAGGCCATCAACTCTTCTACCTTCAACTCCAACTTCCCAGAGTTCCTCTACATGTAGGCATGCATAAGACATGCATCACTTTCTTGCTGAGTTTGAACATTGTACACAACTGTTGACGATTAGGAATAATGACTTGTACTCCCGTCTACCAGAACATTTAGTTCTTTGTAGCTGTTTTGTTCTACAAGCATAGTTAATTGCAGAAAAAAAAGGCACCAAATGCTCTCCATTTCCTAAATACTTTTTATCCTCTTCTGTGTTTCTTGTTTATAATATATAGTCACAAGTGGCCTGTACGTGTCTAGTTACTGGCAACATGTGCATGAAAAGCAGATATGGTTGTTCTTGGCAGAAAAGAATATCACAGAGGCAGATAACCTGTGACATGGTCTCTTACTCCATATGTGTCATAACTGTTCCTGTGTAGTCAGTGTTATCTCGGTGCCAGCAACACTGACTTCTGCTCTGTGGATTCAGGAAACTGCTTTCCTACCCATAGAAAGGAAATAAGTGCTTAGCCTAATCTGTAGGAAACTGTCTCCTGTCCTGTGTCCTGCAGCAGTTGAAGACTGAACTTGCAAAGGGGAATGGAGAGCAGGAAGGGAAACAAACTGGCTGAAGCAGTGAACTCTTTGTTCTGTTTAGAGGATTTTGACTACCCTTTGGCATTATTTCTTTAACAAGGAGGTTTTATGTTTAGGATATTTGGGCATTGAGAAGGGCTACCAAAAAAAAAAAAAAGCAAAGGAGTCTAGACAGTTCTTTTAGGACACAAAACACTGCTCTGATTGTTCCTCAGGTTTGAAGCCAAGTGTCTCTAATACTGGGCATGGTGCTTTACCATCACATGGATCTTTGTTCCTTCTGCATGACTGATGCAATTGTATAATGGAAGGCAGGCTAATTCTGGGCATAACCTTTATATGACTGGCATGCTGTATCTTAAGTTCCGATCTCACAAAGTTCCAAGTGCCTTCAACAACGTACCAAAAATCACCAGTGCTTCAGCAGAAGCTGTAGCAGCATCTGGAAAAATCTGGTGCTTGGCAGAATGGGTGACCAGGGTGTCAGGATGTCTCACTATATATTTTGTGACAGATGTTCTTTGGCTAAGTGAGCGCTTAGGAGGGATCATATTGCAAGCAGAGGCAGGGTGGGTGTGATTCCTACAGATCACTGCACGAAGTATTTGCATGTGTCTGTGGTCAGTAGGTTAACCTGTTTCTTATAGATCGGTAATACAGTTGGCGCTCTTGGTTCTCTCCAGTGCTTTGCAAGGGGGTCAAATAGAAGCAGTAGAGAATTTCATTGAAGGAAACGATGTATCTGACAGTGTTGTCTGTGCAAACACACCCTTAACTACTAACCTCACAAAGTTTAAAATAAGAATCTTGATCTACCTTTAGAGGTAAAGGCAAAGGCTTTAGAGCCGTTACATTTGCAGGACTGGTTTGAGGTTAGTAAAATCTTTGTTTTGGTCTGGGATGTGCAAGAAAAACAAGTCAAGCTGTGAAAAAAACAAAATGAGAAAAATACCACAATGTGCAAACCTGTGGTCTGTCTCCACTTATATAAGTAGGTGCTGTATGAAGGTGCTATTGCACTTTCTGAGTGCAGGGCTAGTGCCTGAAATCAAGCTGTAGGACATTACTGAACCCAAGCAGCACAGGGAAGGAGTGTGACAGTAGTAAGGGGTAAGAGACTGCTCAGCCTCTTTAAGGATGTCTTCACTTAACACTGACACTCAGTTGGAGCTATATTATTTCCTGAACTCAGTCTTTGCACTGTGGGAATATCTTTCAGAGCCAACCAGGCACCCTGTCCACATAGGTACTCATAAACTCCAGGAAACACAAAGAGTTTTGTAACTTTGGGGACCTAATACAGGATGCTATAACCATCACAACTGTAGCCCTGCCTTCCTGCTGGCCCCAGGGAACACACAGCAAAACGGCAGGGTGGGAACAGACCTTGGCACCATCCCAGAAGGAACCAAAAACTAGCACAGCCTATGTGACCACTGGGCTAAGAACCCTCTTTTCTGGAGATTTTTCTGGGAAAACATATGATTGCCTTAAGCTCTTGGTAGTCTGCCTGCTTTTTAATTAGTAGATCGCTTCAAATGAAATTGTGAAGGAATTCAGGCCTTTGGAAACTTTACCATGATTCAAACAAAGGAAATGAAAATACATTAATTATAGCAGAAACAAGTGCTTTGCACTAGCTCTGCAGTGAGTTAGGGCGGACAAATGATATCATACCTATGTGTGAGGATGATCTGCGAGAATAAAATCTTGCAGGGAAGTGGCATGCTGAAACTGCATGGCAGCGTCACAGCAAATACTTAGTTCTGTATCTAGTTCAGCTTTTATGTGTTTTATACTTTATTTGGTGAGGCTGCCTATGCTAGATACCCTACAGGTTATGAAATTAGTATTTTTGCACAACAGCAAGTGCCCCGGAGAGCAGGGAAAGTGTGGAAAGCAAAAGCAGAGCACAACAGACCCATATGGAGTGGTGGGAAAACGCTGGTGTGGAGCTTGTGGGATAAAAAAGGTTAAACCAGAAGAATAAAATGAGGGGGATGAGCTAGGGAAGAAGTCAAGAGAAGAAACGAGACTTACTGCATTTTAGTGATCAGCTAAGATCAGCAATAGTTTCTCCAAACATAAGTACTCTTTCTTCCAACAAGTCCAAAAGATTGTGAAGCACTCTGTGTAAAAGCCACCATTTCAGTAACACAGTTTCTATACGGTGATGCTCTGGAAATAAGCTGCATAATTTTTATCATCCGTATATGTTGGTACGCATTCTGGCAACAATGCTATTTGTGGGTCTAATTAGTTTGTCACATCCTTAGGCAGAATACGCTTCTCTTTGGACAAACTGCCATAACTCCATTTCAGCAGCTGAGGGCACTCCATGACCGGCTAAGTGGAAAACAGTCCTGCCAACAGCTAACCTGAGGCAAGAGAGCAGATGTTTTGATACCAGAAAGCAAGTGATGAGGCCAGCCAGGTAAAAAGGCAGCTCAGCCTGCCAAACCAGGGTGGGCTGCCACCTCAGCCCAGCATGGACTGCAGGGCTACCGGTGTTTGTGACTTTAGGAGCATAGTGAATTGGCTCAGACTGGCATACTGGTCATGGAAAAGCATCTTAGTTGCACCATAGGAAAGAAGATCAGTTGTGAGACAGTCTGGAGGCAAGGTATATGGTGTTGATACTGATTTCACATATGGATTTGGTTGCCCTGGCAAATTCACGGCCATGAACACAGTGCCAATGCTCTGTAATTTGCAGGGAGTTGGATATCCAGGATTTCATGCACTTCTTTCTAGAAATTTAAGTCTTCAAACACCTCTTTTTCCCAATGCTAGGGTAAGAATGAGTGGTTCCTGCCAAGACCTTCTCCCACAAGCATGTAATTAGGCCACTTATGACTCTGTCAAATTCCCATTCCTTATCTGACCCAGGGATTTATACATGCCCAGGCGTCCCACACTCTCAATAATCAGGCTTTTGTGAAAAAGCTCTATACTTGTATCAAAATGAAGCTGTAGGGATAAGGGATTTTTTTTTTTTCTGGAGCCAGAGATAGAAGGCATGTCTGAAACCTAAGTTCGGGCTACATTTGCCCTGTTTCTTGGCAAGGTAACTGCAGTGCTGCATACTGATCTGGCTACAGAGCTGCTGCTATCTCAGCTAGCTTGCAAATGAGCTTCTCATGCAGGCTGCAGGTACACTTGAGCACTCTGCTGATGTAACTTGGAAGAAAAAGTGGGAGATTACGGAACACTGACTAAGATAGCTTTCCTCTTGCAAGATATGAAAGGGTCAGTATCAAGCCCTTGCATTAATGTTATTTTATCCAAGAGAACAGCTTTGGAAAGAAAAATTGAAATATATTAATTGCAGAATATCCAGTAGCTCTCCACAGAAGCTAAGAAATGTAAGTAATGTAAGTATAAGAGTATAAGTGCCAGCACATAAGCTTTTAGAGGCCTCTGAAGCACTTAAGTATTGAACTTAGTGCCGACAGCTAAAGTTAAGTAACAACCTATGCATATTTGCACTTAGAAAGCAGGGCAGAAGTTGCAAGCCAGTGGAAAGACTGGAGAGGAGGAATGATGAAGGAGCAAATTCAGAGGCAAAAAGGCTAGAAACAATTGATCATTAGGGTTAAGAATGCTGTCAAAAATTGTTATTCTAGCAACAGCTTTTGCTTTGTAAAACCTTGCAATGAGTAGTATGGTAAACTTGGCACCTTGAGATAAGTGTTAGGGAAATGCTACCTGTGCCAAAGTGGGAGAAGCAAGCTTAGAGTAATTGAACAGGCTGCATGGGGCAGCCAGGCAGCCTTATTGTCTTTTATAACTCAGAGGGAACACAGATTAAAGATTTTGCTTCAGCAAAGAGTGTGAGAATAAATAGTCCTAGTCCTGCTTATTAGAACACTTTGTATACTCAACTTTAACCATGTTCTTTTGTCCTCTTAAAGTCAAGCTTAACAATCTTCCCTAAACCTTTACTAGACAAAGCTTGTTTTTCTGAAATTTGCTTTTTGCCATGTGTAGTACCACTTCTTCCCAGTGGAGGGAAAACGTGTACGTCTATCCTTACTTTCCCCTTCCCCATAGCCTTTCAGCACAGCAGACCGAAGCAATTTACCGGCAAAAAACAAAGCATCAAGAAATCATCTTTACATTAAGTAACTTACTTTGCAATAACGGATACTAATTTGGAGAAAGTTAAATTGCCTGAGGGACGCAATAGTTGCCCAGGAAGCCAATGCTTGTAAGGCTAAGGGGTGAGTGGGCACAGGACTGAGTACAGTCTGCGCATCCCAATTTTTCCCTCTTGTTTTTACCTTTCTCCCTACAGTTGATCACTAGTAATACTAACATGACCGGACTAGACTTTGCAGAGTGGGGTAGGAAGTAAGATACCTGCATGCAGGAGTGCATGTCCAGTAAAAAACTGTGGATGGGTTCGAGTGTACACAATCCAATATATTTGACTTGAACAGTTACCGTCATAATGCAATACCTGTGTAGGGAAACTTAAATATTGTTGGTTCGCATTTTCGCTGGTTTGGGGGTGGGGGGGGGAGTGTCTGATAAAACATGCCTCCTGATGTTCACACTGTAAAATAAGTATATTTTGCTGTCATTTTAAGATCTGCAATGAAGATTGTTCAGAGACTAACACTGAAATAATTACACAGTTACATGCTCTGGGAGTTATTTTCGTTAAGTCAACTAGACTTTGATTTTTACCAGCAATGAAAGTGGGTAGAAGTATTCTTAGCGTGCACCAACAAGCAAATAATACTTCAGAAACATGTAACAAACAAAGAAAGTAATGAACTTAAGCATTTTTGCATCTTCAAAGTGGGAGACATGTAAAACTATTTCATATTTCAAAACTTTTCTTCCATACACTCACTCAACCATCGCTCTTCAACAATCCCTACTTAAATGTCTAGATCAGACATCCCAGACTACAATTGCCTTCAGGGGTCTTCAGAATTAATTTATGTGCATTTAGGATATTTAAGAAAATGTTTCTGCATGTGAAAAGATTTTAGAGCTGACTGTTGCCAGACAGCTCTGGGGGAATGTCACTAGGCATGGGTTGTCTATGCAAAAGGAGGGGCAGGGTAGCTCCTTGACACTGGGGCATGCACCCCGATGTCTGAGCAAGTCCATGGGCCTCAGATTCACGCTGAGATAAAAAAACAGGCCCTGTCGTTCTGCTATAATGGAGTTGCTTAGGCAGAGGTGGGAAAAACTCCTTCCCTCCTCCATGTGCAGCAGCAGACCTGTCCTGGGGCTGCTGACGGCAGCACTAATCGTCTGTCAGAAGCGCCTGCTGCCCCACAAGCAGCGGCACTCGAGTCAGGGAAACACACCTCGCGCCGGATTCCCCCTGCCGAGCTCCCGCCCGGGGGGCGGCGATGGGCAAAGCAGCCACTGCAGCTGGAGCGCGTTGCGGGGCGATGCCAGAGGCGCCCGGCCCGGCTGCCCCGGCACGCCAGCGGCTGCACCCCTGCTCCCGCCAGGGTGCTGCGGTCCCGCTCCCGCCGCACGGCTGCGGCCACCCGGGTAGGGCAGCTCAGGCCCAGGCACGGCGGCCCGACCCAGCCCTGCTCCCTTCGGGCCGCCCCGGGGCTCGGCCGGGACGGTGGCCGTGCCAAGGCGGTCGGGCGGAGTGGGGCCGGGGGCCGGGCCAGGCGGGCGGGCGGAGCAGCGCCGGGGGCCGGGCCAAGGCGGATGGGCGGAACGGGGCCGGGGGGCGGGCCAAGGCGGGCGGGCGGGCGGAGCGGGGCCGGGGGCCGGGCCAAGGCGGGCGGGCGGAGCGGGGCCGGGGGCCGGGCCAAGGCGGGCGGGCGGAGCGGGGCCGGGGCGGAGCCACCGCCCGTCATATAAGGGACGAGCCGGAGGGCTGCTGGGGTCAGGAGCGCATCGGGAGCGGGGCGTGAAGGTGAGGAGGGGGAAGGCAAGGCAAGGCGCGGTGATGGAACTGCTGCGGACCATCGCCTACCCGCCGGGCGGCACCGGCGGCGCCAAGGGCTGCGAGGCGGCGCTGGGCAGGGCGGCCGCTGGCGAGTCGCGGAGGAAGAAGGCGGAGGACCCCCCGCACCAGCACCCGTACCAGCACGCCCACCTCGCCGCCGAGGTCTCCCGGATTATAACCGACCCCACAACGGGGAAGCGCTACTGTCGCGGGAAGGTGCTTGGAAAGGTAATAACCGTGGCGAGCCGGGTGCCGCCCTCCTCCTCGGCGGCGCGGGGCGCAGGGCCGGGCGCTGCCTCTGCTGCCCTCGGGGGTGCCGGGCCGCGCCGCCCCGGACACGCACGGACCCCGGTTTGCCCCTGCTGCGCCCCGCTCCGGCCGCGGCGGGTCCGAGCAGACCTCCCTCCGCCCCTGCGTCCGGGCGGAACCGTGCCATCAGCTCGGGCAAGCCTACAAAAACCACTTCGGTGTTGCACGCGGGGTGGGGGAAAACCGCAACGCGAACCTTCGATAGCTCTCAGGTTCATCGCCTGCCTTTTACCAGATCGTCCTTTGCGAAGGAAGTCGCGCTCCTTGACTAATATGTGAGCTGGTGAATGACTAAGTGTGGGACTTCTTTCATACCTGCTATAATTGCCTTTTTCTCGTGTGTCTCTCTAGGGTGGATTCGCCAAATGTTATGAGATGACAGATTTGACAACAAATAAAGTTTATGCTGCAAAAATCATTCCTCACAGCAGAGTAGCAAAACCTCATCAAAGGGAAAAGGTGTGTGTGCATGAATGACTTTTTTTTTTTCTCCTTGAACTCCCTTTGTATGCTGAATTGCCCAGCCCTTTTCCTGAAATGGTTCTGATAAAGCCATCCACTGAACCTAGTGGATGCAAGGCTAACAACACTTTTTTTTCCCCTTCTTGTCTCTTCAGATTGATAAAGAGATTGAGCTGCACAGAGTGCTTAATCATAGACATGTTGTACAGTTTTACCACTACTTTGAAGACAGAGAGAATATTTACATTCTTCTGGAGTACTGCAGTAGAAGGGTGAGCATCAACTGGGAGAAATCCAGTATTTACTTACCTGGAATCTGCAACTAATTTAAATGTGTGATATGTAAAAGGTATTTTTTTCATGTCTTCTTTAGCTGTCATTTCTCC
Source organism: Phalacrocorax aristotelis (assembly GCF_949628215.1). Classification (NCBI taxonomy): domain Eukaryota; kingdom Metazoa; phylum Chordata; class Aves; order Suliformes; family Phalacrocoracidae; genus Phalacrocorax; species Phalacrocorax aristotelis. The sequence continues at coordinate 61,504,319 of NC_134311.1, forward strand.
ATGCATTGATTTACTTTTGCTTAAGCTGAATTCTGTGCTTGAACATTCAGTGACATTTCTGCCTTTGTTTTTCCTCTGCAGTCGATGGCTCACATCTTAAAAGCGAGGAAGGTATTGACAGAACCAGAAGTGCGATACTACCTCAGGCAAATTGTGTCAGGCCTAAAGTATCTTCATGAACAGGAAATCTTGCACAGAGATCTTAAACTAGGTAAGTTCTGCACCTCGTTGACTTCAAAACATGCTTCTCCAGCCCTGTCAGCACTGTACCACTTTACACTTGTATGGTGATTGCTTAATTAATAGAATCAGCTCAGCCTGTCTTTACAGTGGAAACTTGAAGTGCTTAAGGGATGACATTAAGCATTCCTACTTAAAAAAAAACAATCTTGGCTAGCTTCTGGCTTTGAGCAAAGTATGACTCAGCACCTGTCGCAAATGCATTCTGACCTTGCAAGAGAAGGACTAACTGGAATTTCTGTGTCTGCTAGGTAACTTCTTCATTAATGAGAACATGGAGCTAAAACTGGGTGACTTTGGCTTGGCAGCTAGGCTGGAACCACTGGAGCACAGGAGGAGGTAGGAACATCAAAAAATGTAAAGTCTAGCAGCAAATGAAACTAAATTCATCTAGAAATGAGAAATCTGGTTCCACAGCAAAAACTAATTTCCCCTGGGATCAAGATTTCCCCTTCTAGGAAACAGGCTGCCGTATTTTGACTTTTGCTTTCCTCTGAGCATTTGCAAAATAGCAAATGTCAGAGGCAGGATACCTGACTGATGAATAGTGCAGATATGAGCCTGCTGTTCAAGTATACTGTATGTGTGCTCACACACCATGAGACATGTTTACACTATTAACATTCATACAGCTCCTCTTTAGGAGTCTCTAAGTTCTTGTCCAAGCCTGAGAGGAAAACTTGCCCTGTGAAAAACAGCTTCTCTCCTCTTTCTATCTGAAATACTGACTGCCTCTGTGGCCTCTTTGATTTGCAGAACAATATGTGGCACACCAAATTACCTCTCTCCAGAAGTTCTCAATAAACAAGGGCACAGCTGTGAATCTGACATCTGGGCCTTAGGCTGTGTAATGTAAGTACTTCACTGCTTTAGAAATTAAAAATATTTCTATCACTGGCTTAGGCTTTTAAGAGTTCAAAGGGGATGCAATACTGCATCAGTTTACAGGCCTTCCTACACATATAGCCCAAGTGCAAAAAGTCTCCTTTCTGTTAGGAGACAGACAAATCCTTTTCAGTATTGTAGATAACTATTGTGGGTGTGTAAAATAAATAAAATTGGTTTCCTTTGCTCTTAAACAGGTATACAATGCTGTTGGGAAGACCCCCGTTTGAGACCACAAATCTTAAAGAAACCTACAGATGTATAAGGGAAGCAAGATACAGCCTGCCTTCATCTCTCCTGGCACCTGCAAAACACTTAATAGCTAGCATGTTGTCAAAAAATCCTGAAGATCGGCCCAGTTTAGATGAAATAATTCGGCATGAATTTTTCTTACAGGTTTGTGCTGTTGAGTGTTCTGGCTGAAAAAATATGCACCCTAAAAATGCACTCTATGGTCTAAAAATTACTTTTTGAATCTCACTTCCACAGGGCTTTACACCCGATAGACTTTCTGCTAGCTGTTGTCACACCGTTCCTGATTTCCATTTGTCAAGTCCTGCTAAAAATTTCTTCAAAAAAGCAGCTGCTGCTCTCTTTGGTGGTAAAAAGGATAAAGCCAGATACTTCGACACACATAGTAAGTGGATTGTAGCTATGCTTGAAATCTGTCTCTGGGCCATCAATGTCATGCTAGTAATGTACAGCTATGAGATAGGAATGGAGCAGTTGTATTTATGTCTCAGAGCTTCCCTGGGTTAGTTCTGAGCTCCTTATCAATCATTATATTTGGTAGCCTGAAACTTACACCAACTTACGTAAGTAGATGCTCCTTACGGTGTACTGACAATCTATATTGGGCATCTGTTAGTCTGTAACATCTATTAAAGTTTAGTCTCTTAGTGATCTCTGTGTAGTAGTCTCCTAGAGCAGTGATGCCATGGCAGGCTTAGAGGAAGCTACTGGAGGGAGACAATGAGCTTTCTGCAGCGAAATTCATGGGCTTTCTGTAATTGAACAGCACTTCCAGATACAGCATTAAGTATTTTTTTCTGTATTACAGACAGACTAGCTAAAGAAGACGAAGAAATCTACAAGCTCAGGCATGATTTGAAGAAGACATCGATAACCCAGCAGCCTCAAAAACACAGAACAGATGAGGTAAATGCAAGTGCAGTTCAATTCAAATCCAATAACAGTTGGGTGGAGTTGCTATAATTAAATTATATTTGACTTGAATATCAGAGCTGGGGCTGTACACAGCATAATCAAGCTTAAATGATTAGCAGAGTTGCTTTAAGAGGGCTTAACTAAGCTTCACCAAGGTATGGTAGCCTTTGTAAAGAGACTATCAATTTTGGCTTTTGGGTAATTATAGTATCTGCCTAGACTCCATTGTTGTCTATGTGGTAACTTGTCTGCCAGGTGTTCTTTCCTAATATTCCAAGTACAGGGCTTCAGTTTATTATTAACTAGGACTTCTTAAAGAATAAACTGCTGAGATCTAACTCTTACCATTTGGTGTTCCGACCTGCACACAGCTGTTCCCTTGCTAGGGCGGGAGAGCAAAAGACAGATTAATAGCATGTAGGATGCAAATTGAAGATCTAAAGAATGGAAAGACCTGGTGTGCTTCAAGTTCAATCTAACAGCAATTCTTTGTACTTGCTGGAAACATTAATACCAGTTTCCCTAGAATTTATCCTTTCCTGAGAGACAGGAGAGCCGTGCAAAACTTGTGTATAAGCCTTGGCTTAAGTTATGTTTGATGTTTACATGTCTGACATCTCTTCCAGGAGATCCAGCCTCTTATCACAACAGTAGGAAAGCCGGGAGCATTACCAGAAACTAAGCAGATTGGAGACTCTATTCGGATGATAGTCAGAGGAACTTTGGGAAGCTGTAGCAGTAGCAGTGAATGTAAGTGCAGCAAAATGTAATCTCTAATTCTAATCCCACCTTTACTTTCTTCATGTCTCAGACTTAGAAGCTTGAAATGAACAGCTGCTTTCCTCCCCACCCCCTATTTTTGATGCTCTAAATTTTACGGCCAATATTTTGGAAGAATTAAAACTGGAAAGCCATAAAGGCTAAACTTAAAATTATAGTCTAGATAACTGAAGGGTTTAGAATTAAAGCTTGGTCTGTGTGCTCTTGTCAGTCTAATAATCCTTCTTTCAGGCCTGGAAGACAGTACCATGGGCAGTGTTGCTGATACAGTCGCAAGAGTATTGCGAGGATGTCTGGAGAACATGCCAGAAGCAGACAGCATTCCCAAAGAACAGCTGACAGCATCCTTCCAGTGGGTTACGAAATGGGTGGACTATTCTAACAAGTATGGCTTTGGGTACCAGCTGTCAGATCACACTGTTGGTGTCCTTTTCAACAACGGGGCACATATGAGCCTTCTGCCAGACAAAAAGTAAGAATGATTACAAAACTGCCAACTCACTAAGGTGGTTTAAACATTAAATGCTTTTATTTAATCTCTAACCTTCTTACTTTATTTTTTCTCTTACAGAACAGTCCACTACTATGCTGAGCTAGGCCAGTGCTCTGTCTTCTCAGCCTCAGAGGCTCCTGAACAGTTCATCAGCCAAGTAACTGTACTGAAGTATTTCTCTCACTACATGGAAGAGAACCTCATGGATGTAAGTTCAGCACCTTCTGGATCCTGAGCTGTAAAAACAAATTTTGAACTGAGTGCTTAACATAGTGTCTGCTCCCTTTCCTAGGGAGGAGATTTGCCCAGCCTAACAGATGTACGCAGGCCCAGGCTTTACCTCTTACAGTGGCTTAAATCTGATAAAGCATTAATGATGCTCTTCAATGATGGCACGTTCCAAGTAAGTTTGGTAGTATCGCCAGAGAAAACTTATCTAAAATACTTTATTGCAATAAAACTAGACAAGTGCCAGAAACTGAGAGGAGAAAGTATACAAACAGGATCTTGCTTCTCTTTTACAGGTGAACTTCTATCACGATCACACGAAAATCATCATTTGCAATCAAAGTGAGGAGTATCTCCTTACCTATATCAATGAAGACAGGATATCCACAACATTTCGTCTGACAACTCTTCTGGTTTCTGGATGCTCGTTGGAACTAAAACACAGAATGGAGTATGCTCTGAACATGCTGCTGCAGCGATGTAACTGAAGGGGACTGACCGTTAAACCAAATGGACACTGTTGTTCACTGTGAAATCTATAGTGGGGATAGTGGAGCAACTAGTATGTTGATGATGGATGTGTGGTGGTACGAAAACTTGACTGTCCTAGTGTGCTGGGCACACATCTATTAGGAGTCTAAATGTACTGTTGGACTAAAATGGTGTGACAAGGAGTTCTTCGGACCATAGTTTTCCTTGCTTCGTGTGTGTGTTAAGGATATTTTTGACCTGAACTCTGAGGAGAGTAAGAGAGCATTTCTGATGGAGTTAAACTGTGAATATGCATCTGGATAGGGAGGGAAGGGAGAGCTCCATTGTTGTGGAATAGCTGTAATGAGCAGCTTCTGGCTCCTTAACTGTGAACTATGGCCATACTTTTTTTCTCTCCCTTATTTTTCGAAAATACCCACACTTGGGGCTGGCAAAGTGCATTCCTTGTTAATAATTTTTTTATTTATTACAGCCTACAGCCTGAAGTGAAGTATTTATTACACAACTTTTTTTTTTGGACCTTTATATTTAAAACAAATCTGTTGGCAATAAAGTGGACAGATTTGAAGTATTGTTTTCCACTCTTTTTTACATTACAACTTAACACGGTTGCATTACCAAAAATCTTGCAGGTCTGTTTTCCTTATGCTATTTTAAAGAAGTCTGCTACATGTCAGGATATGAAAGACAGGCTCTAACATTGAGCAGTTTGTCCGTGTCTATGCACATTTGTAGTCAAAGCACCAATGTGCTGCTGCTTATTATAGCAGCAACCCTAAAATAACAGCACATGGAACTTGCAGAGTAACGATGTAGGCCTTGACACTCACTTATTGTCCTAGGGCCTAAAACCAAAAGTATGGATCTTCTCAAGATGTTACATCCCAGAATTTATATTGATGTCTTACACTGGCTGAAACGAACTCCTTACTTCTGGATGATACTTGGTGGACAGTAGCTATAATAATAAGCTGTATAAGCTTCCTCCTCTACTTGCTGTGGAAGTGTTGCTCTTATCAAGCAACTGAAGTATCCTGACACCTCAGTGGTAGAATGAATTGTCCACACCTAGCACTTGTGCTTTCCTTCTATCGTGCTTTATTGTGTGTGTGTCTTTCTGCCCTTGGTTAAATGGTAACCCCAGTAAAGTAAAATCAAAAAGGTGAGAACATTAAAGGCTGACTTAGTATCAACTTTGGGCTTTAGCAAGTTGATACCATAAACAAACACAATGTTAAATCAAACACCATTTATGGTGTGCTGTAATGCTCTGTAAAGTAGCTCAGAACTGCTGAGGACAGCATAGGGATGGCCTGCTGCTTAGTGCCATCCCACTGCTAGTAAGTGTATGTTTACTAGAGCAATTGCTTTCCTAAACTGAAAGCAATGCCGTTCGTCAGTTAAACTATGCAAATAGATGGGATTATTAAGGACTTGTGACTCAGAGCAGGGGTGGAACATCTACTTGTAGGCTGGGTTAATTTCTCTCTAGATATTATGTAGTACCTGGACCTAAATAAACACATAGCTGTCTTCAAGCTACTTTTCTGATGCAGCTGCAAGCAGTAGTTAAATTGCTTATTTGGATTAATCTTCATATAACAGAATGATGTCTTTTCTGAAAGAGAGACCTCAATTGCCATCAGTTTCAATCAAAGGAGCTAAATGCAAGGAACAGGTAGTCAATGTGAGAAAGTGCGAACTTAAACAAAATACAGATGTCAGCTCTAAATAGTGAGCAGAGGAGGTATCACTGGCTTGCTTCATCTTGCAGCAAGTGTATATAAGTGCGATTGTTTTCCTTGTATTGAATATTATGCATTAGGTAATATTTATTTACATCTTAAGTCTAGACAGGAAGACCTAATTGAGTTCTTCTGATGGATTCATTAATGTAACTCTAGGCAGTTCAGTGAAGTTAAATATATGCTTGCTATAGTGAGCAGAATTCCGCTTCTCAGCTGTCTAGTTTCTTCAAGGGGTAATGATTTTATTCCTAGGAGCCCATGACTTAATTCTGTTGCACACATACAGCTGCTGGTTGAACCTTTTTCTCTTACAAAGTAAGATCTCATTTTTTGTTTATGACACCAATAAGCATATAGATTGTGTGCATCTGAAACAAACAAAAAAATTACTTGAGCTATAGTACTTCAAACGGTAGAACAGTTCTTCAGCTGCTATAATTTATTTGAGTATCAAAATCATCTTTCTATGGCTAAAATTCAGGCTGGTGTAAGCAAAGAAATTGACTTCAAGTGTAGGATGTTTAAAAGTAGATGTAAAGGCCCCAAATCCTATTGTAGGATGCTAGCTGATTGTGGACAGTTGTAATGTACCTCGCTCAGATACAGCTAAGTGAATCAGTTATTTGTATGCAATGTGTGAATGGTACCAGGATGCTTGGTGCTTTCTAAATCCTTCTGTATCTTTCTGGTTAGTGCTCTGTATCCTTACCTCACTCTTTATTTTCATATTGCAAAATAAGAGATGTGTTTAGATTAGGTTAAGGAGAACTACCCATTTCAAAGTACACTACCTTTGCCCTATTCCCTCAGCCCAAGAATGGAAAGCTGCTTTAAAATTTGTAATGTAAGAACTTGCATCTGGAACAAAGGTTCTGAAATTCTTTCCCAGGGTGTATCCTGTCTTAAATAAGACACTGTAGTGCACTAATTGACCTTCTTTACCCAATCATGTAACATCCCTGTTGTAATATTGTCTCCTTCGCTATATAACAAATGTCTTACCTTCTCTTGAAAAAAAGGTATATGGCCTGGATTTTATGCTTGTCAGACAGTGGTCCTAATTTTTTCTATTGAAAACAAGAGAAAACACAGCATAAGAGTTTAGTTTAGGAGCCTATGACCTTGAATGAAAATGTGGGGATTAAAGGATTAGGTGAAAGTTGGCACATAGGTTTCTCAGGTATGAGTGGTGGACAAAGGAAATAACATTGCCAAGAAGAAAAAAAAATCTCTTGTACTCTTATAAAAAAATCTTTATCAAATCTTAAAATATGTTTTTGCAAATATATATATATACTTGTACAGCCCAGTGGACTAGCCTGGCAGTAGCAAACAAGTCAAGGAAATGAATCAAATGGGTCATGCTTCAACATTAATGTAATGTATTATCCAGTGATGCCACTAGTCGGTCAAATGTTCTAGGGCATTCTGTAATCCATTTAAGGTGTTCTGAAAGATTCCATTTCATTAAATTACTTCATATACACTATATGAGGGAGGGAAAAAAAGAGATTTTAGGTTATATGCTACTCTGCAATATTGAACAAACTTTCTGACGTTGTCCAGGTTACTTAGGAAACTAGAAGAAGATTCAGTCACTTTAAAGCTATTTAATTACTTGTGAAAATAGCGATTGGAGAATGGTCCTTCAGCTGTCCGTCAATAGCTGTGAATTTTCTGCCTGATTAAATGGGTTCTAAATGTAAATGTCATTAAAAAAAAAATTATAGATTCTTATAGGTAGTTATGAACCCCCAACTAGATGCATACATAAGGAATCAACCAGAATCATGCATGGCATAGACCATACCTTTTTTCTTTTGGTCTGTTCTTATACTCTTTAACATCAATAGCGGCAGACATGTCTTTGATTGAATTGCCACATTCTTAGATCAATACATACAAATAAGGAGGTTAAACTCCATTTAAATATTGGAAACAAATATCATGGTTCATCAGTGTTTGAAAATTAGTATAACAGAATGTAAAGATTTAGTGTCTAGGATTTATCTTTGTAAATTAGCTTCGTATGGAAACAAAATTGATTTGAAAGATTCTGTCGTACTGACATAGAATTAGGCTAAGTTTGAAACTTGCAGGGGTTTTTTTCTCTACCATGGGGAAAACCACATTTTACATTGTCTGTATTGTGTAGATGTGATCTGAACAGGAACAAGATATTATCTTGATTGGCCATTTACTGCTCTTTCCCACTTACTATTTGAAGTAACTTAAACTATTTGAAGTAACTTAACTATTTGAAGTAACTTAACTATTTGAAGTTACTTAAACTTAAACGGTCATCACGGGAACATTGAAGAGTTAAGGAAATCAATAGTACCTTACACAGAGGCATTATTGGTTGCAAGCTGGCCTAGTTAAGGAGTTACTAAACACTTTTTCTTCAGAGGTTAAAAAGGGATAAAGTACTTCAAGTTGCCCCCACGAAGAATTTTGAGTGGAAGGACTAAATGAACTCCACAGCACTTTGCCAGAATGTAGTGCTGCTCTCTTTTGTGGCAGGCCAGAAACGAAGATTCTGCCATGCTCTGCCTACCTTACTTATCTTGAATGATCATGAAAATGGCTGCTTATTTTCCATTGGTAATTTCAAAAGTCAGATAAAGGAGAGGGTGGAACAAACATGCTCCTTGAGTAAGCACATGGGTGGGTGGGTGTCTTTCCAAACACTGAGAATCTTAGGCAGAGGTGGACAAAAGAAAGTGGAGGGAACCTGTAGTCAGCCCGGAGTCCCAAACATGCACTATGCTGTTTTCCTTTCACCAAACCTTCCCAATGACTTCAGAACAATGTCTGCAGTCTTCCTACCAGAGGACAATCCTACTCTCTACTGACCTGTTAGACTTAGTCCAGAGAAATACTCATATTCTGATTAAGGATACTGAATGGATAAATAGCTCAGATTCTTATTAATTCAATCACTTTCTTTTAAAAATATAAAGTTAGAAACTTGTTCCACAGCATATTTAGTGCTTTACTACTATTATTACTACAGGTCTCAGCTAATCATTTTTCCCTTCCTGCAGGTTTCATTTCCACCCTCCCTGTGATTTACTGTTCTTTTTTCTCAAGATCCCACCCTGTAGATTTAAGATCTTTGGGAATGAAAACATCACACAGGTAGGTCTTCCTAGACGACGATGACTCCAAAGTGCTGCAGTGATTCAAATAACCCATTTACAACCTGATCATCTCAGACATTATTCCTGTGGGCCATTCTTCTGAAGGACTCAATTCACAGAATTTCACATCAAGTGACCACCGCATCAACACTGTTAACAACATGAATAAAAGAAGCTTTGAGGCACCTTTTAAATCTTACTGCAAACTTCAGAAAGACCTCACCTGCTCATATTTCAAACACCAATTTCACAGACACAAGCATTAGAATCAAATTAATAGGTAAACTCTAACAATTCAGAACAATTCCACACATATGAAATTTTCTGCTCTTAAAAGTAGCCTCTGTAATTTATAACTTATGGTGATAAGGCTTATTTACTTATTATAAATAAAGACATTGAAAATTTGAAGGAGGTTTAGGGGTTTGGATTTGCATTCGCTGGAGGAGAGAAAGAGACAGAGCTTTTGTAGTGGCATTGTGGCTCCAGTGGATGAAGACTACTGGTTCTGGCACAAGGAGATGGGGGAAGTATAGTGCATTATAAAGCAGGCTGTGGCAGAGAAGGTTAGTCAGTGAGAGTGGAAAAAAGCAAGCAAGGTTATGCCATCAAAGAGAGTTTAATCTTCTAAGGGAAAAAAGGGAATTTGCTTATCATCCTCAAGGCCAGCTTCTCATGCCTGCCATCACATTAAGTCATGGATAGCTGCAGTTAAAAGTGCATGAGAGGTACAATAAGTGGATAGAACAGGAAAGGCTGGACTTTTTAGTACAGGGAATGCAAGGCAGCTGAGACAAACTCATGCTAATTAAATGTCTTTTACTTGAACAGTTGTCTCTGATGTTTTCCATAGAAAATGAAAAAAGCTGGCCTGCTTTTCAGACACCCCCACCTGAGCACCTATGGAAATGAAAGTGGATGGTCTCTGTTTACAGTTGAGGTTAGATATCTCGTAACAGGACGCAGGGTGTGATAGTGTCACGCAGGGGTTATGGAAAGGGGAATGTACACAGAGTGATTATAGGATTATCTGGTAGTATATGATGCTCTTTTTGTCTCTCTAAGCATTTACACTGAGCTTCTCATCATCATGTCTGATCATCTCCACATCATGTCGGTTCCTTCTTGTTATTGTTAATGATAAATAATTAGAAGGTTAGCTTTGGAGGGTGAATCATGGCACAAAAGGGTGTGTATGAAAATGTGGGTTTGTAGAGGGGCTCTGGAAAAAGTGAGGGAGCTCGTAACACCAGGAAGGGAAGGTGCTGGAGAGCCATGACTCGTGGAAGGGAGCCCTGGGAAGGAAACATGGGGGAGGGCTGGCTGGGGCAGCCAGTGGAGGGGAGATCCCGGGAGGCAGAGGCAACCGTTTTGAACCCTCCCCCAGAGCAAACATGTTGTGAAGGAAGTGGAGGCAGGGAGGAAGAAGACAGCCAGGTGAGGTGCCTGGGGGGGCAGCAGCAGGCAGGCCTGGGGCAGGCCTCGAGGCAGACCCAGGGCAGGCCTCACGGCAGGCCTTGAGGAGATGGGGACAGCCCTGGGACGGGCCTTGCTGCAGGCTGAGGCCCAGAGAAGGCCTGGGGCAGGCTCAGGGGAGGCATTACAGAAGGCCTAGGGCAGGGGAGGCCAGCTGCCAGCTACCTTTGCCACACAGGTAAGGATCACAGCAGGGTTGGAGAGTGGGAGAAGAGAGTGGTCTTCTTTGGATGAGAAAATCATAGTGAATAAAAGCCATAGGGGAATTGACCCATTATCAGTCAGTAAAAGGGAAGGAGTAAGTGGAAGCTCATGCATTTCGAGCATAGGAATGAGCTCGAGTGTCATCTCATGAGTTTGTGTCAAAGAATGCTGTTAGTGACAGTACTCTGAGGAGACGGGAGACGACACTGAAGACAGCTGGCATGCTGTGCTGGTGACAAAAGCAGGCATGGACCAGGGGTAAAATACCAAGTGAAGAAAATGTTGTGACCAGAGAAAAGACAGCAATAGGAATCAAGAAACATGAAGGGAATGAGTCAAATGGAGAACTTCAAAATCTCAGAAAAAATTGACCCTTTCCACATTAAATGGAGCTGAGAACGAAAAGAAGATATTTTAACTTACTTATCAGTAGGATTTCCACATGTTCTGCCAGGACAGCTGAGGGAGCAGTGCTGAAGTGGGTCAAGCAGAGGATTAGCAGTGCAAAAGTGAAGGCATAGACACAGGCAGCATGCTGGCAGGAGGAGACAGGAGTGGAGTGGGACAGACCAAAGCAGGAGGTACACAGGGAGAGTAAATTCCCCTCCACGAAATAGAGAAGGTGCCATGTCAGAAGGCAGGACACTTATTACACATAATATGTGTCTCTGAGGAAATTAAATTTGAAGTAAGTGATTTTCACATTCTCAGTAAAACAAAGGATTAACAATGATCCAGTTAGATTAGAGATGCTAGCACTGCAGAACAATATTGCAAGACAATGCATTACTCCTCTGAGTCACTGGTTTCATTCTCACATGGGCCTTTATTAACTGCAAATCTTTACCTCATGATGATTGCCTATGGACCATGTGAAATGAGTTGGTGGCTCATTCCTGTTCATACTGAGAAGGTATTCACATTACAAAAATCATCACTGCTAATTACAAGCAATTTGCATTAATTGGTATCACTGCTGGAAGTCTTCAGAGGGAAGACGGCTAATGACTAAACAACAAGCATGGCAACTAAAACACCATGTTTCCATGAAGCTGGGCTCCAGACTGGTCAGGGACTACATGGGAGTGGGTGACTGGGGACATGGTGGTTGTTGCCTGAGGTGTGTGAGATACAGGTGGCCCTTTTAGAACTGACCATGGATTTTTTAGGCCTTAGCTTTTGGCACTGATGGTGATTTCTGACTTTTGTATGCTGTACCTGCTCTGTACTACTACTTGCAATGAAAAGAGCTTCCATCTCTAAGTAGTTTATCATGATTTACTTTCTGACTTTTTGGTTGTTGCTGCTTTCATTTGATTGCCCATCATCTGCATAAATGATAGAGTAAATAACTTCTAATTTATTCATAAGTGAAATCAGTGTCTTAATAGATGGCTTCTTTGGCCTCAGATTTTCCTCTTTAATTATTTTCAGATGTAGAAGCACAGTAGAAAGTCATTGTAACCATCCATCATTCAATGAGAAAAGTAAAATGAAGAAGAAAACAGTACGCCTCCTGTCTCCTGGTTTTACTAGTTACTGGCTGAATTTGCATCATGCAGCATCTGTGTAACTAGAGAAGTAGGGGGAAAACTCCACATATTAGCTAACCTAAGTAATAGCAACAGCAAATATACCATACAGCAGGAACCTTACTGTTTCCTGTGTATCCAGATATTGCAAATTTGGCATACAGAGCTCAGATAATATGAGACATTTGGAACAAACAAGCAGAAGGACAGTTTATGGCATAAACAGATTTCATGGAGGTGTGTAGAAATTGGAGATACAGTTACGTGAAAAGAGTAACAGCTTGGTAACTTGAAACAGGCCTGATGCAAAGTGAGGCACTGTAGCATCATTGCCTCTCAGACTCATGGTCTGTTCACCTTCTTCAATGTCATATCCACCAAATTAATACCTGGAGTGCTGGAGGGCCCCTTGGGAATCTGTTTAGCATTTAGGGGCTCTTCTGCAGGGCTTTCCACTTCACAAATTCTTCCTGGATACTAACCCAGTTCTATGTGGAGCAAGCCTGTCAGATAAGGAGCACTAGTACATCCATTTTGCAAAAGAAAAACAGACCTCAGATGGAATTTGTTTATCAGTTAGAGATCTCTCTCTCTAGTGTTTCTCAAATGTTCAGATCTTTTACTGGTATCAAGTACTCCTCCTCTTCCTCAACTTTTCTCCTAATCAGGTTCTGGGGTCTCAAAGTAGGAACTCGGAGGATGAGGAACTTGCAGCTAGTGATGACCTTGCTTTTGGGGAGGAGAAAAAAAAAGCAACCAAACCCGTGAAAGGATCCTATAGACAGACATGGTGTTTACTACTTAACCCCAATTCTTTCCACAAACAGTGGATTTATGCTGTGGACTTACTGAAACAAGGGGCTTGGAAAAACAAAGGGTGATCCTGTAATTATGTGTCCAGTTTATGTTGTACAAATAATCTTTGTTCTATCATTTCCTAAGGTTGTGTATTGGACACTGCAATTGTAATTATGTTCAATAGCAGTGGTTTATAAATGCTGGGGTTTAACAAATTTAGGCTCTGCTAAATTAGAAAATGGAGGAAAATGTAATCAGTGTATTGTCTGCCATTTCAAAGACTTTTAGAAATTTAATTAAATTAATTCTCTTTTTGATAGAAAGAGTATTTTCATATTTGTAATTTCAATAATGCTTGTAAAAGGCTTTCTGAGTTTGCTAGAAGGAAGGGGTCAGTTATTCAATGCTTTCTACTAGTGAACAGATGCAAAACAACCATAAAACTCTAAGTCCTTTAAATCTTATGCTTTCAAGAATGTTTACAAAGTAAGATTATAGCAGGAACAGAGAACAAGTAGAATAACTCTACCTAATATTATCTAGGGGTGAGTAAATCCATAACACAGTAATAAATTTAGGAAGAACCTTGTAGTATTTCAGGTACTGCATGGCAAGTTGCAGAACAGATTTGACTCCTTTTCTGAATAGAAGAATAAAGAAATGTAAAAAAGTTTTGTAATTTTGGCTGAATTTGACTTACTAGCCTCATTTTAAGAAGGAATCTCTTTCTTTGTGTATGACGAATTCTTCCCAGAAACGAAGGAATGTGAAATCATTACCAAGTTTAAATGAAATAAGCACCTGGGTCACATTAGTAGTTCCACTGATACCAGGAGAACTGTACAGAGAAAAGGAAGCTGTGTTTGTTTCTAGTGCTTTCTTTAGGTAAGGGCCCGAGATAGCAGATCTTTTGGAATGTGACCAGCGCTGATGATTTCTAGGGGCAGCTAAATGTCTTTCTGAAGAGAAAAGGCATGAGATCCCTTCTCCCGAGGGATTTGCCAAGCAATTGCCATCAGTGGCTGCTGTTCTGTGCAAAACCCTTCTGATTTGAGGAAATGTTCAGACAGGCCCAAGGAGCTGAGTTAGTATCTCCTGTTGCAGCAGTGTGAACTAATTATAGACATAGAGTAATTGTTGAGTAATAAGCCAGTGAGGAATGACAGGAGGAACAACAGTATGATTATGTGGTCACTTGGCAAGGTATGGTGCTTGGTATAATGGAGTTAAGGGTGTTTGTTTGTTTGTTGCTTTATTCTAATTAGGGTGCACGTCCTATTCGGCTAACGTTATTACAGTATTGTGTCTTGAAGATGGACTTAAGAGAATTCAGGACAGTGAATTGGCAGAATGACTCAGGACAGGCACTCTGTGCAAAGGGCATGATATAGAGAAAACACAGAGACAGTTGTTGGACCAAGATACAGAGGCCGCTGGCACAGGACTTTGCATCACACACCTGGGTAACAGGACACAGCAAGACGATGATATGGCCTGTTCTGACACCACTAAGATCAGTAAACCATTAACCTAAATAAAAAACATGATCAAGTCCAGAGACATGATTTTAAAAAAAAATGTATCCACAGGCAGAAGCAGACAGGCCTGAGCTCACACTCCTTTTGCTCCAAGTTGGTCAAAACCAAGCATCTCTGGTCCTTGTAGCTGTCATCCCAAATACACTCTGAAAAAGAACAGCTTGTGTATGTTGTAGCTATACGGCTTGTGGATGAATCTGGCTTACACTCAGCCTGCTTGGAATGGGCAGTAGTGATCACACCTGCTGTGCCCATCTGTGTAAACATAATGACTCTTTCACTGACTCTGAAATCTTCAGGTCCGGATCTAGTGTATTTTCACACAGTGTTTAAATTTGCAACAAATGGGTAATTCTAAACATGTCCTCTGAAGTGTGAATTTTCATTCATGTTCATGCATACCACCTGGGAGCACACTTCAAAGATGTGCTGCCCCTCTACTCCCCTGACAGTAGCATAGCTTGAATATGCAGTGGGTGAGCTCTGGAGCAAAGATTCAAAGGCTGGCATGTGAAAAGCTGGTTTCTGATCATGATACTTGTGGTTGGAAGTGTGTCCCTTGGGAGAACTGCTTCAAAACTTGCCATCTCCTCTGAGGCATGGGACTTGCCTTTTCTGAGCTATGGAAAATATGCTCCCTGCTTGTACTCGATCTGTTTCATGAATGCTGCTAGGTTTTACTAGCCTTCCTAATTTTGGGCTCCTTTTTTTTTTTTGGTGGTTGTTGTTTTTTGTTGTTGTTGTTGTTTGGGGTTTGTTTTTTTTCCCCCCACCATGATGTGGAGAGCCTCCAAACTCACACAGACAATAGTTGTCCAGTATTCCTCATACGAAGTTTCATCTGATAAGGTGCAAAGTCCTGTTTCCTTTCTGTGCTGGTTCTTGTGCTAGGTATTCTCACTGCCTCTTAAAAGCTTCCTCAGATATTTTGCTCTTTCCAATGCCGAAGCACAAGTTAGATGGAAGTTAGCCTATCTGAACATGACTCCATTTCCTTTTGCTGCTAAAGGAATGTTTTCTTATTAAGACAGTTTAAGAAAGCTGCTTTAAAGATAGAGAGAAATTGTCTTTTTATATCAGAACTACTAACCATTTACAAGTGTGAGTAAATATGTACAAACACACACTACTGTACACACAGCAAGTCTGACTCTTTGGATTTATTGTATTGGAAATATAGTTTACCCTGGATCAGTCTGCTCTGCATCAGTTAGGGAAATGTGGAGTATTAAACACTGCGAAAAGTAGCCAGTTACTGCAAAAATATGATAAAAGCCCTCTCTTTTGTGTTGGTTTTTTTGGTTTGGTGTGGTTTGGTTTAGTTTTTTTATATACCAAGTGGGTATAGTTAAATTTATAATTAATACAGGACATTTAATACAGGTCATCCTGTTACTGTAAAGGATGACCTGAAAAGCATGAGTGGCGTCACACCTTTTCTGTACTTTTTTATCAGCTGCTTTCCTTGCCATCTTAACTGATTCTTACTTTGGTGTTTTATTATTTTGTCTTTGTTCATTGCCTACAAAGAGACCACACACCTCCAGTGTGAATGCACGTGCCTTTGGTTCCCCTTCATCTGACCTTGCTGGAGTTCCTCAGAAAACACTGGATTTGTTTGCCTAACACACAGTCTTATTCTTTGCTCTGGTTTGCTAGTGTTGGAAGTAGAACTGGATCAGTGCTGATGCAGATCAAAAGTTAAACAATCTTTCCCTGCTAAATGTGGCTTATACATACTATGTGTGGCAAAATATAAAATTATAATAAGATGACTAAAATCTCATTAATTACAGAAAAAGTGGTGCTACTCAGACCTGAATTGTAGATCTCTTGACTGTAAGCAGTTCTTTATCCAGGTTAAAAGGAAGATACATTTTTCAGGAAGTGGGTGAACATTTCTGGTTCCTGTAAGAAACAAATAGAATTGAGACACTCAAATTCATTATTCTTCTTTTTCAAAATCTAAGAATGTTGTCATTATGCTACCAGATAATTTAACACTTGTTCTAACACATCATCCTGCTTATCTGCAGCTACTCAGCTAAAAGACTCATTAGCTTTCACATGTTAAATATTTCCCATTTTCTTTTTGTGGTTTACACTTCTGCTCTATTTTCAAAATTAACTTTGTATTGAAATCGATGAGACTAAAATCCACTTAGCCACTTTCTGTATTTCAGCTTTTATTTTTTCTCACAAAATATAATGTAATTTATTTTTTTACCCCATGAAAGAGCAAGAATTAACGCTACTCTCAAAACTAATATGTCCTATCCATCTCCTATTTGGATGAATCTACAAAAGTAGATTATATCTGGAAAGGGGGGAGAAAAAACGGGGGGGGAGGGGGAGAATTTGCTGATACTCTATGGCAAAGTAAAACTGAAGAGTTAAATTCTGACAGCTTTCTCGTCTTGCGGTTTTTCAGTTTTGATTGGGATTGCATGACTACTTCCTGCATGATGGAGATTGTGATGATTTCTGTGACTTTTTTGTATCATTTATAGGTAATCTAGGGAAGTTAATCTAGAGGAATAGTAAAGAACTCTTACAGAATAAATGAGGTCCTTAATGGAAGGCTGTCTACCGTGGGAGCACAATGCCCCCTCACTTTTCCTTCAAACTGTTTGTTGTTTTTTTATTTATTTTATTTTATATAGCATAATCCAAATAAATGGGTGAGTACTTTGCAGGCCAGTGCAAGATTCTTATATATGGATAGTCATATTTAGTTAATTCACAGATTAAATTGCAGTTCAGGAAGAGATTGGAAAGGAACACAGGGCTTACTGATCACACCGTGAGGCTAGGGAGGCATGCCATGTGTGCCATGCCTTATAGTCTCACTTCCCAGCCTCCTCGCGGCAATTCTCTGAGGTCTTTGTCCTGCTGTGCAGGTACTCTGGGAACATGGGAAGAATTTCTTGCTGAACACATGTACACACATTCTATTGACTCACAGTTGGCTAACTGGAGAGGATTTCTCCTGCTGGGAATAGATCCTTAAATATTTTTGCTGGGCACACAGGCAATCACAGGGTAATTTTCTCTTTTTTCCCAGATAGGAAGGTAATCATTAGAGTACTCCAAATGCTTTCCCAGCATAGGCATACGTGTGATAGTAGTAGTGTAAAGAAGAGTTTTTAGACTGATGAAGTCTCTTTATCTGGAAAAGGAAGCTGTAATGCAAGACATTCTCATACAGGTTTGAAAGTACCAAGTAGGAATTCGGTAAACATCACTGGCTGGCATCTCAACAGTTTTATGGGACTTTGCCTTTAGATCACTCATGAGCTGTTCTTTATTCAATATTTTCTTACATTCAGAAGTTTCCTTTAAGTTCAGACTTAAATACATTGGCTGCATCAGACATGTTAAAATTAGTAACTGCTCTGTAATGTCCTTCTAGGACGCTGGCCCAGTATAAGAAGTGTAAGTCATAGTTCACATGGCACTATCAAGTAACATTTCTTTAAGGATACTGGTAAGTCAGTTTCTTAACATGAACTTTTTCAGGTCTTGAAGTACTTTCAAAGTAATACTAGGGATTAATGGGGTTTTTTTTGGTGTCTAAATGCAAATCTGTCTTAGATTCATGAATGGGAAAGTAAAACTTTTCTGCCAGGTTCCATTCAGAAACCAATGCTGTGAACAATCAGGTGCTTTTCTAGTCTGCATAAGTACTTTGGAGAAGTCTAAGGTGATGGAACAATGTGATAGTTTTCACTTTTTTTATTTTTGTACAACAGATGTATAGGGCAAGGCTCAAGATGTCTTTCTCATGTTGCCCACCCAGAAATTAATATATTTCTACATACGTGAATTTTAAATAAGCGAACTGTCTTTCTGTAACAGAATAATGTTTATTATTATAGAGGGTTCTCAGATTCTTTGAAAGCTACCTGCACTTTTAAAAGTACAAAGGCCTTTTTCTTCCTTTTTTTTTTTTAATACAAACTTGTAAAATGCAATCTTCATTCTAGAAAATATCCTGTTTCAGGAGAAAGATTCAGCTCTCCCTGCCCTTAAGCCTCTGTCACACATGTAGATCTGAAGAATGTATGAACAGAATTTTAGAAAAATTTAGGGTGGAAGATACTTCTGGAGACCATCTAGTCCAACCTCCTGCCTCAAGCAAAACAAATTAACAGGTGGACCAGTGTGCTTAGGGCTTTGTGCACTCCAATTTTGAAACCCTCTGAGGATGGAGATGTCATCCTCTCCATCTGAGGATGGAGACCACAGTCTTCCTGGGCAGCCTGTTCCAGTGCTTAATAACCCTCATTGTGAAGAATTTTTCCTTTACATTCGACGGCAGTTTCACTTGTTGTAGCTATTATAATTTTGTTGTACATATCCAAAAGGGTCTGGTTCTGTCTTCTCTGCAATGATTCTTCAGGTAGTGGAAGACTGCAGCTAAATTTCCCCTTAGCCACTTCCCCTTGAGTATTGAGCACTCCCCCAGTTTAGTGTCATCCATGAACTTACTAAGGGTAAGGTTCATCCCATGGTTGCTGTCCTTGATGAAGATATTAGGCAATATGGCCCCCACATCAACCCATAAGGAATGTTTCTTCTAACTATTGGTTATACCCTGCTTACTAGCCAGTTCTTCAGCTACCTTGCAGACTACTTATCCAAAACTCATCCTCAGTTTTGCTATAAAGATGTTGCGAAAGGCCATACCAAAGCCTTGCCAAAATCAAAGTAAACAACATCCACTGCTCTCCCCTCATCCATGTAGCCAGTCATTTCTACAGAGATGACGATCAGGTTGGTCAAGCATGATTTGCCGGTGGCAAATCCATGCTGGCTACTCCCAGTATGTTGAACAAGGACATTATTCCATGCTGAATTTTAAAAGCACCTACAACAGACCTGCATAAGTTCAAGTCCTTCAGAAGTACAAAGTTTAACACTTGTCCTTCTTGATATATATTTTTTGTGAGTTTGGCAAGCTTCTATGACTGATTTGGCAGAGTTTTTTGGAGGTACCTTGTGCTCATGCTTATCCTGGGACTGTGGATCCCACTTCTGGTAAACAGTTAACAGTTGAACACTTCAGTGCTCAGTATTTTAACACTTTCTTTCAGAGTTGTCACCTTCAGACTTCTTTGGACCTTCTTTGCTGTTTGGACTGTTTGAAGCAATTGAACAAAATGTATCTTCTTTTTAGCATTTCAATGGTTCAACCTTGAAATAAACATTCACAGTATGATCAGAATATTAATTTCATTTTTCTGCTAGCTACTGATGTTTAAACCTCTTGCTATAGAACAAGGCTTGATTTTTGTTTTTTTCAGTACTTAGACATAATAAAATTAGAAATCTCAAAGCCTTTTAATAAGCATTGCTCTGAGTTTTATATAAGGCATTGTAATCAGAAACCAAGGATGTTAAGTGCTATATTTTCAAGGTGAAATCTACCATAACATCGTATTGTCTGTGAAGACACAGATGGTTTTGATGTTTTGTCCAGTGTATACGTCTCTTATTTAACAGCCTGGTTCTTTTGGAATTACCCTGCTGTATTAATTAACATTCTCCAACAGTAATGCTGCGAATATACTGATTTTTTTCCCCTAAAAAACTTGAATATATTGTTTTTCTAGTGATGTACAGTTATTAATCACATAAATGTAAGCTACCTCAGGTTTTATCTCAGCTTTTTAGAGCAGATTTACACATTTGAGAGTTCCCCTGTGCTATTCTGACATCAGCATGAATAATGAAGAGTGTCACAGTAAGGTAATTCTTTACAGCAGCACCACCAATACGGTACTTTTCCACCTTCACTGACCCATTTACCACTGTCTTCTCCAGCCCCTTTACATAGCCATAGTTACAATCTAAATTAATATTGTATGTTATCAAATGGGAAGCCATTTGTAATTTCTTACTTTATAGAAGATAAACCAACCCCTCTTCTAACATAAGCGCTGCAAGTTGAGAGAAAGGAACATAATTTTCTCTCTGTCATACTTGATACTGTGATTATTTCAGTGCTCAGGCCATAGAAATAGGGAAAACATTTAAAGGACAGGGCTAGGATTACTCCTTCAGTATTCTTTACTGACCCTAGTCCAAATTGTGAAATATTTCTCAGATTATAGTCTCCAGACAAATGCCTAGTGAAGAACACAGCAGATACAAAGAGTATGTTACTCATACTAGGTATAAACTGTAGAGTTTCAATGTGAATTTAGAATAGTAAAGGAGATTTAGTACGAAAGTTTCCTACTTTTGTAAAAGTTGGGGGTTGAATGTGTGCCTGGTGCACTTGTTATGAAATACTCTCAGACTGCTGTGATGGCTCAAATGAAAAGAAAACTGAACTCATCTGTATTTGTTTTCTAAGCATCCTATCTATCAATGTAGCCATATACATAAGAAATAATAACAATATAGATTTGACAAATAAACAAGCAGCCTGTTTTATTTTGTTGATATGTGGTGTTTGTCTCAGGTCAGATTTAGCTTCTAAAAACAATAATTTTGAATATCACAATTAATTTTTTCCCCTTAACAGAGGCACTCATAGATGAGTACACAGAAAGAAACATGATTTTTTTAAGTGAACCCATGCTATTCTGAATAGATTCAAAATCACAAAGGGGAGAAAAATACTGATTTTATTAAATATCTACCAAAAGCTTTCAGGAATTGGTACAGTAGGAAACTGTTAGCAAAGGTTGTAGATAGTTGGACTAGAAAAATAATGTAACTTACTTACATATGTCATCTCATTTGTAGGGATAAAAGGTAGTAGCAGGGGCAAAAGGAGAAGCAAATACCAACTGCTCTGAAAATGTAATTTCTTTTTTGCAGAGGAAGTGGGAAAACACCAATTTAGAGGAACATTTAATATTAACAGAGCACCATGGCAAAAGGTTTTGGTTGAAGTGGTAAATCCTGTGTTTGAAAATTGCCTGTGAAGATTTAATTTCATTTACATTCTTTTATGCATGTTTAATGAGTATTCAATCTTATTTTAAAGTATAGTGATAAATATGCTAATATACTTTTTGTTCTTCCCAAAAGTAATTGAACATCTTATTGCAGTGCTCTAGGGTAACACAATGTGAATATCTAATGCAGGAGTTCATGCACTGTTTTATTTAAACAACACAGTCTGGACACTGCTTATTTGGAGTGAAATCAGGCCTGGCATCCATCAAATCCTTGATCTGCCTAGTGCTGCACTGGGCACAGTTCCTGGCTGGCTACAGTGCGATGTCTGTCCCTTTATGACATAGAACAGTAGGCAAAGCCTCAGGAAAACCCCTGTAAGGTTACTGTGTAGAAGCCATAGAACAGCTGGGGCAACTCCAAGCCAAGCCATCTACCAGCTGCTAGCAAAAGAAGCATCTTGCAGGTAGCCACAAGATTCTGTAATCTAGGCTGGGGGATGTTATGCTCCAGTTCTGCAATGCTGCCAGTCTGTTGGATGCGGTGGGAATAGACCACAAAAAGCAGCCTGGCAGCTGATTTGCTTGACACTGCTGGTTGAGCTGACTTTGATTCCTTCCCAGAATGAAGGAAGCACTGAAAAAAAAAACCAACATTGTTTCATCTGACTGCTTTACCCTTTCCTGAGGATTAGCAGTCCCTAATCTATTCTTCAGATTTCTCCTTTCTGTTGTTAAAGCAATATAACAGATCTAAAGTAAATAATTTCATTTTTTCATATGCCTGAAGTGTAAATTAGCTGCTGGGCAATTAAATTGTTTATTTAATGTTGTGTTTTGTATTTTGAAACTGACATTTGACAATTAGCTTTGAAAAATTCCTGTTGTAAGAAACACTTCAATCCATATGTGATTTACTTGTAATACACATAAAGTATCTCTGCTATATATTTCAAGCACCCTATGGGAAAGGGCACATTTTCTTTAACTTCTGTTCAATGGTACACTGTGACTTTTTTTCTAATTGTATTGAACTGATTGTACTTTTCCCCTTGATTGCATTATTCTCTAACCTTAGCACTGCATTTTTCAGTTGATTAATTTGACAATTCACAAAAAGGGTAGAAATTATCAACTGAAACTAACAAGTTCATGTTATTTCACCAGATTTTACTCTCTGCAGAACAATGTGAAAAGGATGACCCATTTTCTTTTCTTCCCAGGACTAAAGGCCAATACATCAAGAATCCTGAAACTATCACTAATTTGCAGTGATTTCTGTAGGCCAGAGATGCTTCTTTTTATATATTCCACCCTTTACAGTTCTCTACCTCTTTGATAAAGACTCCCCTGCCTTACTAT
Organism: Phalacrocorax aristotelis; assembly: GCF_949628215.1. NCBI lineage: Eukaryota > Metazoa > Chordata > Aves > Suliformes > Phalacrocoracidae > Phalacrocorax > Phalacrocorax aristotelis. Next base: position 61,527,316 of record NC_134311.1, read on the forward strand.
AAAATGAATTATTGACAAAGGTGGAGAAGCATGACTGAAAGCAAACACAGATATAGTAATCTGTATAGAAATCCTACAAGTTACTAACATGGTCAATTAGTTTTCAGTGATTCAGATGCAGATACAACCTTTGGCTGACAAGGGCAAAGCTCCTTTTGTAGTACTTGGTGCAGCATACCATCTTCCACATCTCTGCAGTTCTTCTTGCCTTCCTATTCACCCATAACATCAATAAAGTCAAAGACTGAGTTTCCATCAGTGCTTACTGTGTCTTACAGGAGTTTTGTAGGCTATGATAAGTGGTCTGTAGCACTGCACTTGTTTTCTATGTGAATTTTGATGACAATGGTACTTAATAGCTTACAGAAAATGTTGGTGGTTGGTGTTAACAATTTGGGAATCAGTCTGTAAAGCTGATATTGCTGTTGAGGCCTCTCTTATAGGTATACCCAAAGTAGTGTAAACTGCCTGATGTGGGTATCAGTAAGCACAGAGCCCAGCACAGGCTTCAGGACCCAGTTGACTGCTTAGTAAATTCCAGTAATTAATATGTTTGAACTCCCATACTGCTGGCACCTAGTAGCAGTAGTACCGCTGCTACATTTTCAGTAGGAGACAGTGTGTGTGAAGTCTGTAAGGAAAACGACACTGGCTTTGTGTTTTCCTGATCTAATGATCTAATGCACAACATGGAGGACAGGAGGTATTGTGACTTCTGTGTTACTATGAGGTCCAGAGAGCTTTTATGAAATATATAGTAATCTGGAACAAAAGCACACTGATCCCTACGCATATGTAGTATGTTGATTCTATTTAACCACACAGCCATGCATATCCTGCATGCAAAAACATTGCACAGTGAAATAGGTGAAACAGCGGAAAACCTGTAGCCATCAATGTAGCTACATAAATATCTATTTTAAAACAATCATGATGGTGTGATGAATCATATAATCTCCAAACATTCTCTATCTCTGTATCATTAAACCTCCCACTACTTTAGATTTCAAATCAACACATGATCTCTGCTTAAACAATAAAAAACACCCAAACCCTCTTAAATATAGAAAATTACAATTTTCTTCTTTGAAATAATTTTGTCCCTTCTATTTTGATGCACTTGTCACCATTAAATTTTCACTGTTAGTTTGGAGTTTTCTGTACTTTCTTTCTGCCTGCAAAAACACAAACAAAACATGACTGAAAGTCTTCTTATCCATAGAAAGTTTTAAATCTGTAAATACATGTCTCAAAAAAAAAAAAAAAGGAAAGAAAAAAGGCTGGAGAGACTACTAATAAGGAGACCTCTAGGTATTTTAAATGTGGATTTGTTCCTGACAGTAGAATATAAACCATTATATTTACTAAATCTTTGAGTTCTCTATATGGCTGTGTTCACTTTATGCTGATATGAACTTTTGCACAACTCTCTCTTTTTGTCAGATTTTAAAGGGAGGTTTGTTCCCCCTCATCAGCAGCATTACAGCACTGCATTTACCATTGCCATGTTGTCCTCTCTCCTGCTCTGTTGTGAATACATAGATTTTTTCTCCCAGAAGATATCATTCTTAATTGTCTGAGGCATGATATTTTCAGTATGAGATCTGCCTCTTCAGACAGTTGTAGATAGACTAATACCTATAGACATAGGGCCTAAATAGGACTGTCTACTACAAGATGTTCTCGAGAGGCTATAGCTGCCAGAGGGCTCCTCTACTTTGGTATTGCCCCATGCCCATGAGCCAGGTACGTTTTTTCAGCTCTTTGTAAACATTATTCACTGAGGACCAGATTCTGATCCTCTTGCTTATCCTCATAAATACCTTATTTTAAAAATTGGTCTGTTGACGTTTCTTTGTAGAGGAAGGAACTGTGCTGTGCTGTGCTAAGAAAGAGATCTAAATCTGACTCCTCAGAGATGGCATTTGGATCCATAAGATAAATCTTAGCCTATCACGCTAAATTCCCTGATAATATACTCTCTGGACAGCAGATATATGTGATTACATTTCACTGATTCTTATGCTGTTACACTCTTAAGGGTTGATAGTTGAAAGGAAATAAATTGGCATTTAGAAGCTTCTCTACCTGGAGAAATAGCCCAAAATAGCCATTCAAAGAGGCACTTGTAAGAACAAAACAGTACAAAATACCTCTTGGTGAGGAGCTGTTTGAGATGATTTCTCTGTGTCAGCAAATCCTTCAAGGTTTATATCCAAGCAGGGCTTGCAGCCTTCTCTCTCACTGTCTCCAAGCCTGCAGAGAAGAAAAGGAAAAGAGCAAGGCTAGCATCCTAGTTTCTTTTTGTTCTTAGGCAGACTGTAGAATTGTAATTTCTTTGAAAAGCATTCTGTTTCCTTTCCACTTCAGACTGACATTCAGAGCATGAAGATACACATTGCATTAAGTATGCATGTGGTCAGAGATAACACATTCTGATGTCTCATGACTGATCTTTGCTAATTTCTCTTTTAATTGTTGTTGACTGTTAATTATTTTTATTTCTTCCAAGTATAGTTGGGCAGATGACGTAATTAAGATTTCTCCCAACAAGAGATCTCTTTTAACTCCGATGCAAGATTTCTCACTATGTATAAAAAAGATAAACCCCAAACCCTGGATCAAAACCCCAAGCACTTTCTAAATGATTACAAATTTAGAGACATCCACACAGATGTTGATTGTTTTCAAATCTTCTTGATGCAGAGCTGCAGGGAGTATATGACATATCCTATCAAGTATGTATTACTGAAAGAGTTTTCTTCTGCAGTTTGGAAAATGTCAGCAATGCTTAGGCAAGAAAACAATAAGAGGAAGATAACAGAGATAGGAATAGTTGAGTGAAAGTAAACTGGGTGGTCCTATTTCCTAACCAAAGAACATGCCATGGGGAGAGAATCCAATGATACTGAAATTGCAGCATACATTGAAAAGGGAAAAAATATTCAGCCTGGGAAACTATTTGCCAAAAGATGCAGTGAGGCCAAGACTTGGAAAAAATTCAAAAGCCAATCCACAATTTACAAACATAATCACCCACAATTACATAAAAGATGGTAAGATTTTCAGGGGAGATATAAAGATTGTTGCTTTAGAATATGAGTCAATTAATTGCCTGAAAGCAGAATGAAACTTTCCACTGGAGAAGTTATTCCTCCACTGTCTGTAACGGGGTTTCTTAGACCTTTTGCTTGAAGCATCTAGTGTTGGCCATTGTCAGTGATAGGGCACAGACTGCATAACTTAACTAATATTTAGGCCAGAAAGAGCTCTGGGATGATCATTGAAGTATTTATACAAATGTTGTTGGATGGTACTCTTGCAGAAGCGTCTCTTAAATAGTTCAGCTAGGTGCCCGTGCTGTTAACTGTGTACTGCTGTGTACTAAAGTAGAGCTATCTGAAGTGTTTAACGATCTCCACAGGGCTGCTCTGTCACTGTGCCACTCCTGTATGACTGCAGAATACATAAATGGCTAAGCCTCTGCAGAGATCCTGATCTTGTCTGGAATCAAGGATGCTTGATGTAACCTGCTACAGAAGGACTTTTTATGTCTTTCCTGTCAGGTAAAAGAGGTCATAGCAGTTGGTACTATACATTTAGAGAAGGCTGTGGGCAGAGATTGCAGGATGTCATGGGGCCACTCATTCCACAGTGTCTTTGCAGTTTCCTTTCTAATAGTGTACAGTGCTTGGAACAAGATAGGGCATATCTCATCTACACAGCAGAAGCTTACAGCACTTTTAAAGAGCAGTTCTGCGCCTGCACCACAGAGATCAGTTCAGACTGCGCAGCTCTGCTGGACAGTAGGGGTAAATACACCTGCCCAGAAGTCTGGTAGGTTGTTGGACTCCTCCACAGAGTTAAATTAAAAAGTGCTAGGAAGCATTCCTGGGCACTGAAACTCAATTGTTTATACTGTTAGATCATTAGACTTGGGCACACCTTTAACCTGAGCCAGCTAACTCTGGGCCAAACAATTCCTGAACATGGCAAGGGAATTAGCATGGTTTGAGGAGCATTCCCAAAAGACAGCTTGGAATGTGATCACCATGTTTGGGGCAGTGAGGGAGTTTAAATTCTAGAAAAGGGCTAATTTTTGCCAGCTAACTTCAAGTGTCAGTGCTGAACATGACCCCAGGTGTACAGAAGTTAACAGTGTAGAAGCAGCCTTATTTGCTTTTGAGTAAGCGTGTTTAATGCTGGCTTGAGTATACATATCTGTGCAGGGGAGACATAACTAGCATCTAGAAAAAATCTGATTAAAATTCCTGTGTTCAGAAAGACCAGGAGGGAAGAAAATAATTGCATTGGAGGTATGACTGTGGAGAGATATTCCACAGGGGAGCAGTTAACTTCAGACTCTGACCATCTTTAGGAGAAAGTCTTTTGTATGTGACACTCAGGATGCCAATTTCCATGTTACACAAAACCCATCCAAAAGACTTAACCCAAAAGACTTTTATTACAAACCGTAAGTCTGCTAGAGATTTTGGCACTGCTATTGGAGTTATGTTGGGGGTTTTTTGTTTGTTTTTTTCCTTGGTACCAGTTATACTGCCTGGAGTACTGGCAGTAGATTGATTAGAAGTTCTATAAACATTCACTGGGTTTCCCTTTGGAAGGACAGTGTGTAAAAAGGCCAGAAGGGATACCCTATAAACTTCAAAAAGAGGTGAAATACCATCTTTTTTTACCTTTGCTGTTAGAAAATTGTTGTTGGCTATTCAAGCCATTTGCGCTAACAACACGTAGGAGGGTATGAATCCAGTTTGTGATTTCATCTTCCTATGTCTTTTACACATCTCTATATTTGAGGGATAAAAGACTTTCATACAGAGGAAAAAAAATCGTCTCACATCAGAATTTAAGCATCTGCTAAGGAGCTTTGGCTTTGATAAATTAGAATTTAAGCATAGGATAGTGCAGAACATTATCACATTCTCTAGAAATGATTTTGCAGGGTATACACCCTGCCACTCAGTAAAAGGCAGAAGTTTCTGAGCTAACTGCAGAACTGGATGTGAAATTGCTTTGTCAGCACAGTGCTACACCCTAATTAACTGGCACAGAGGAGTTAGGTAAATTAGCTCAGGTAGCACCATACTAATGCAACTCTGAGTCTTCTCAGCCACAAGGTTATCATCTGAGCTGTGTTGGATCAGGTAAACGTTGCAACTTGTTCAGAACCTGTAGCTTGGTTCTAGACTGCATCATATACCACATCTGTTGATTACCTGACATTGAATATTGCTGTCTTTGGACAAGTAGCCTAGCTTTGCAAGCAAACCTTAAAAAAAAAAAAGAAAAATAAGAGACTTCAGAAGCAGTAATCTTTTAGAATTGAAACAGAAAATATTTTGATTTTCTGAAATAAAATCCAGAAAATCTGTTTGCATCATAGGCTCTGCATTTATGTGTGAATGTGCTAAAGTGTTTTTCCATTAGAAACATTGCCCCATTCTATTCACTCAAAATCTGCAACAGAACAACAGCTCTTCATCTGTCCAAGCTGAACAGAATGTGGCCTGAAGAAAGCTTCTTTTGTCTATTGTGAATCAATAGACCCTGCTGCCATAGACCAAGTAAGAGATTAAGGAAACCCAAAATAAGAGAGAAAGAAAATCCAAAACGTGGCTGGATGATAGCAGTTTCTGAATGTCTAGTGGGGCAAAAACTCTTTGAAAGGACCATGGCTTTTTTAACACTTTTCAATCCTGTAAGACATAAAAAAAAACAGATAGAGGTTCAAATTTTCCATTCCTCACAGTGAGATATGCTGAGACACACTCTAGGCCAAACTGTATCCTTGATTTTTGATCAGATTATGCACTGGCACACTTAGGAGTCCCATATGTAGACATACATTACACTAGTTTAGATCACGGGGCTTATGTCTTTGGTGCACATTGCAGCACAGTATGATGTGAGGTGGTGCCCTGAATGACTTTGAGTCTCTTAAGCTGCAATTTAAGTATTTCTTGGAAGATTTTTCTCCTTCGTTCATTTTCTGTTTCTTGTCTGGTCATATGGAAAAATTACAAAGCTTGTAATTTATAGTTTTCTAGCCTGAATTCCAAAAGAAGTGGAGCTTAGGTAGTCAAAGTTTGTATGCTTCTACCAACAATTCTGAATATTTTGGCCAATATCTTCTGTGTTTAATAGTCATGTAAAGTGCTTAGAGAGATTAAAGTCCCCCTTCGCTCATGAAGTACTGGCTCAAGTATATGGTGAGAGATGCTCTTGTTCTCCCACTGGCAGAAATGCTGTGGTGTTATCATTTCTCATTTTTGATATCTGAGAACTTGCACGAGAGACAGACATTTATAAAGCAGGAAAAACATCAGTTAGAGCTTGCTTTTTCTTGGGAAGAATCTAATCACATTACAGAAAGCCATGAGCAGCCACTTTCTATTCATTCCATTGCTTAGAGAACCTGCTTTATAAAACCCTCTATCTTTAGTACAGAATTATGACCACAATAATGTTATCACTTGATTTTCAAGGGTTTACAGTTTGACACCTGGCAATCCCTTATGGCTTTATCTATAACTTTGTGATAGACACCTCGGGACAAACCCAATTATTTCACAGGAAGTTTTGATTCCTATCTGTTGATGAATTGTTCAAAGAACTGAAAACTGGAGGTAAGGCACTTGATGATACATGATGATGACAGATTCTCCTCAGGCACCCACAGTCTAAGGAAGCAGGGAGTTATATAAGAGGCTCAGGCACTTGCTAAAATTATAAGCGTTTGCATTATGTTGGCCAACTTCTATTAGGTAAATTAGTTTTACTGATATTTCTAAAATTTGTATTCTTTGCTGTTATTAAATTGCTCTGATGAAATTACAACAGCAAGCTGATGTTTACAGTCCCTGTGCTAGTGTAGGTTGCAAAGAAATGCCTGTGGCCCACCCTCTTTCCATTTCCTAGTGACATTTCAATGTTTTTGTTCAAGTTCTGCTTAACATTTAGTCTGCCAAGGTTTACTACATCATGATTAAAATGAAAAATTATTCTGTCCTGCAATGTTTAAGATGATGAGAGCAATACTGACCTTTCACTTGAGACAAAAAGGATAGATGTCAGTGAGGCGACTTCAATAAGCACAACCTATGCCAAACAGTGATAACATAAAAAGCCTGCAGAACTTCAGGAAAAACACTATTTTGTGAACTGGTGTGACTGAAACTGAATCAGGTAACCAAGTTGCATGTTTTGTCTTTTCTAGCACATGAGACAGCACAGCCATCTTACCTGGTTGGGATATGTGTATGCCTGCTCCATTTTGTGTGCAATACCTCTTGTCTTCACATCATAAGGGCTAATCCTGTGGCAAGATACATGTTGTTTTGGCACTAAACTGCAGCTAGGGAAAATGCCTCGACGCAGACCTCCTATGAATATTGGACACAACTCAGCACTGTGACTTCTCTCCTGCTCTCTGTCCTAGGTGCAAACAATTAGGGAATCATTGTAACCTGCGGACCAGCTGCATCTGGTCCAGGGGATCATGGACAGAGCAAAAGGCCATACGACTGTACTGCATAAAAGCAGGAGGTACACTCTTCACCTTGGGCATGTTAGTTCTGAGCAATGACAAACACTTGATTGTGTCTGTCCTTCTATCCTGGACAGGTGAGCAAAGCATTACACTCCCAAGGGTAAACCCCAAACCGGTAGTAGAAAAGCATTGGAAAAAAGTTCTTCAAAACAAAATTTTGCATAATTAAGAGCTTTCTTGTGTTTTCCTTTGAGCTTCTTAATAGACATTCTAGCATCTCTAGAAACAAAACACAGTATAACATGAACTACTGGTCTAGAGAGATGCAGCAGTCATTAGCAAAGTCTTGCCCAGCACAGGGTTAACACTGCCTGCACTTGATGGCTTCAGTTATACAGCTTTCCTCACATATTGCCACTTAGCTCCCTTCCCCATGACATTGTCACAACAAATTAAAGCCCCCATCCTGCAATCACTTCATGCATGTGGGTAGTCAGAGTTAATCACATGCATGAGTGTTTGCAGGATTGCAGCCTGAGAGATTAAAATCTAGAAAAGCAACCACATAAAATGACCTATTTTGAGCAGGAGAAAGGCCCTGAACGGAAGTTCTCTATAGCTTGCTTGGATATAACATCAACAAATGTTCTATCTCTTACTTTTTTTCCAATACATTGTTCTCTCCCATACCAGCCATATTTAAAGACAAAACAGCAAAGACTGAAATGGGAAACTGGCACTCTGCCAGCACTTTAGATCTGTTGATGTGGCCATGACACTAAAATCCAGACACAGGAACAGCTGCCTGGCACAGGAGTGTCCTAGACTTGTTCATTGATTAAATTCTCAAGTAACATTTGTCGGTTTTGAAGATTAGGAGTTGTCATTATGGAATAGTAACATCATAAAAAATAAAACAGAGGTAGAAAAACAAAAGGAGATGTTGTTTGCTGATTTTCATGCACTGAACAGATTCAACAGCCTAGTTAGCACTTTCCCTTTTAATGGGTTTTAGCAAGAAGTTTGAGACCGGACCCTTCTTTGTTGCAGCAGTTGGTTTGCAAATCAGCCCTACTGGGTTTAAAAAAAAATGTGATGTTTATCCTGCTTTCTTTGAAGGAAAAATGCTAAAAAAAAGGGTATCGTTAAAAATATTTTTTTATATATATATTTCAGTAAATATGTATAGCTGAAAGAATAACGTGGTACTTTGTGGCCTGCCATTGCATTGCCTACATGTTGCTAAATATGTTACAGTAACTTGCCAGACAGAACATAATGTGGCAGGAAAGAAACATGATTTTTTTTCAAGCAATTGCTAAACTACTTTTCCTTTTTTCATCCTGTATCATGCCTTCTGGAATAAAGCTTCATTTTCAATACCTCTTTTAGACTAATTTGATCTGATATCTTTAGATCCTATCACTTGACAGTGATGTGGAGATGGAGATGTAGCACTTATTATGAACTGTTAATTATGATGGCTGATATAAATTCTCCTTCCCCTGCTCTCTTTGTCATCTTTTCACAACAAAAGCACAAAACAGAGTAATACCCTGATGAGGGACTGTGGGGAATAGAATTGATATCCTAATCTAAATTTATGTGCATTAAAATCAACCGCAAATGCTTTGTTCAGGCTGTGCAAGTGATTGGGGTCTGTAGATCCATAAGAGTACTATCAATTGTGTTTTAGCTTAGAAGTGTTCTTTTGTGTTCAGGGACAAAGGTAAATTTAAGTTCTTTGGCTAATCCTTCCGTTACAACCATTTTCGGTTCCAGCATGACATATAGATGAGCTTTGTATAAGGTTACCTCTATTTGCCTGACTTTTTCCCTAAGGGATCAAAGCACTAATAATGGATGGGCTTCGGATGATGATTAGGCTCTCAGATGTTCAGGTTGCTGGAGCTTCCTTAAAACACTGTAACTTGTAACTGGATTTAATTCTCTGGGACAGAATCTGAAGATATTTTTGTATGAGTTTCGTGTGAATCAGAAATATGGCAAGAGCAACATTTTTGCCTACGTTTGGCATTTCATCTTCTAGTTGCAGATGGGGAAAAGAGGAGAACAAAAATATAAAAGATGCTTATCAAACAAGGATAACCAACAGTTTAAAGCTTCAGCAAATTTTTTTTTACAGTATCAATTTCACATCTTGCTTAAGTGCCATGAATACAATTGCCACTGCAGGAATTCTGCTGTGGTTGGGTTGCATGGGAGTCAGTGCTTGTAATTTGGATATAGGACCTGGAATATCTGTTGTAACTTGCCTTTGAAAGAAGAAGCTTTTAAGAAAAATTCCTTTTCCATCCGCTGTGGCTCTCAATGCCTCCATGATGGCACGCAAATACTCTGTAATGAAACCTCAGGGATTTCTCATTGTGTAAACTGCAGTCTGGACTTGACACAATCATTTTATGTTGTTCCTCCTCATAACACCCACAGTTAGTGATGTGGCTGAAAGATTGTAGACTTTTTGATTGAAAAGCAGTCTACAAGGTCTCTAGGGAGTCACCACTGAGATGCAGTGGGGAGTTATCATGTCTTAATGGTGAGCAGATGGGTACAGTTGCTTGACACTAGATTTTTTTTCTTGAGCCCTAGTGGACTAACCTTTCTGTCCTGTGTCTCCTAAGTCATGCAGTAAAAACTGTACATCTCTATAATTCAGCTATAGAGACATACCGATAGAAATATGTGAACATGGCAAAAATTGTGCTGCAAACAGAAAATCAGACATAAGCAGAGAGATGTATTTTCTGTGTTAATGAGGTCTGAAAAAAAAGGAGAAACAGTTCTTGAAAACTGTATAAATAAACCAGATCCAAAGGTTTCAGTTTCATTGTGATAACAGTCTCCTTTTAAATGTGGTGATTATTTTATTTATTATTATACAATATATAGGGGGGTAGTTTCCTAAAGAATTTTTTTTTTCTCATACTGCAAGAATAATTCTAATTAATGCAAATTTGAGTTGCATTTACAAATCAAAAGGAAAGCCTGCTCTTGAATGGTCATTGAGATTTATTTTCTCCAGGTAACACTTTTGCATCAGTAAGCAGCTCTACATTCTCTGGAAGCATCTATCATTTCCTCAGTTGGATGACCTAATAACAATTTCAGCCATTGAAAATACAGTTATGCTTTCATTCTTTAGAATATGCTCATAATGCAGGAAGACCTCTGATGCCTTGCATTATGTGTTGTGGACTGACATTGAAGATAACCACACTAAAAAAATTCTAATAGTGGCCACTGTTATCATCCCTGACACTGGTATAGTCATTCTGTATTTGCAACAAAAGTAACTGTAAGAAATTCTTAAGTGTCAGTAGCGTCTCATTTTACTGGAAGTAGAGGTACGAATCTTTAGTTGTCACATGAAAGAATGCTTGGATAGCTCTAGGGATATTTCTTTAAAATCCTGCTGCACTACACACATTTTAATTACAATTAATGAGGTCTATATGAAAGATTTAGTTTATTTAAAAGCTCAGTATGTAAGCCATCACGTAAATTAAGTAACAAATCGTCCAAACATTCATTCAGTATCAGCTGGAGTCTTAGTCTCTGTAGGCTCAGTTGCACTCTGCATGTCACATTGCCAAGTGTGGAGGCCTTCTCTGAAAAGCTGTGGATATGATGGACAGATATTACAAATGTCCTCAGGAAGGATGAATTGCAAAGCCTGAAGTGTTATCGCTTAAGAAGGGTTATAGCTTAAGAAATTTTGCTCAGTCCATGTCCAGTAAACCACTGATCCCCAAAGACTCTGCTCTCAGCCCTTTATTTTTCCCTACAATGACAGTATGACTAGCCTGGTTGTTATGTTGTCATTTGTTCATGGGTTTTGGCCATGATATTGTTGTTTAATTAGTGATGTGTCACTAGGAAATGCCTAAGGATACTGAGGTGGAGGATTATTTTAGAGATGAAAAGAAACTGGAGTGCTTTTTCCATCTGTACTCTATTGTGTGGAAGAACCCTGGAGTGTATGTGTTTGTGGAAAAAGTTAGAATAAATAAGATGAAGGAAGGCTGTCCTTTTCCATCCCATTGTACAAGCCAGGCACTGCAAAACAAATAGGCACTACCCATCTGGGAAGGCTTGTGTGGTGGGGTCCTTGGTGAATATGATGCTGGCATAGCCAGCACCTCTTCCATTCCCTGCAGGTTCCAGCACAGGCATGGACAAGAGAAGTACCAGAAATGATACTTCAAAGCATATTATTCTGGGGCAATATCACTGATAATGCCCGTTGTAACCATTTCTCTGCTACACTTTCTCAAGCTTGGGAAAAACTTTAACATACCAGTGAACTTGATAGTAGATCTGTCCATCACTAAGATCTGGTATTAGATCTGCTTTACTATTAGCTCTAGGTAAAATGAGCAGTGCAACATCTACCTGAATTTAGCAAGCAGTGAGGAGACTAAGCTGCAAAGATGAGACAGATTCTTACAGGTACAGATGGAGAAGCCCAACCCTGTCCCTGTTTCAGCCTTAGTGCATGTGTACACAATGAGACAGTGTTTGCACAGGAAGATGGTCTGCTGTGGGAAATTATTTCAATACTCAGTGCTAGATGTGGCATTCAGCACCTTACTTAGCGTTCTCTGTGAATCCTGTGTTTTCTTTCCGAATTCAGTGCAGCACTTCAATATATTTGAAGTCTTTCTTTTATTTCTCCTTTTCAAATGTGTTGTTTTAATTTTTGGTTTAAAAGTGAAGGTGAGATCTGTGCTGAGGCTGAGACTTTTTGCCAAATGTTACACTGCAGTAAATTTTTACGGCTGAGCTATAAGGCATGAAAATAGGGATATATAGGAGAAGCCTGACAGACTGTTAATGAAAGCAGAGCTGGAGAGTAGTTACAGGTTAGAAATACATCCCTATCAATATGTATTTCTGTAAAGTACCAGAACAGCTTTGTGCTGCATGTTCTCTCCCGCCTCCAGGAAGAGCCAAGGCTCTGCAATGTGAAAAAGGAATTCTTACTATTTTAAAAAGTGTTCAGACACGTCCTGCACCTTCTCTTAGGAAATCATACAGCCAAGTGCTTACTAATACAGAGTGACTAACCTTCCATTGAGCTAACAGTGACACAAGCTTTGTGTTAAAGCTTTCACTGTGCAAGCATGACCTATCATTGTCATGAATTCCTGCTGTGAACATTTTTTTATCACTGAATTTACTTACTTCTGATCATATTTAAATAAAGCAGTTTTCCTCTCTGATATGAATGTTCCTTTTCAGAGCATAATTATTCCATGCACTGACCTATATAGAGCTGAATGTCTACTAAATGGATAATGATTAAATAAAGAACAAAGAGAGTTACAGGAGAGGTCTTGTTGCCCTGAGACTGTCCTTCTCTGTTAGCGAATGCACTCATATTCCAAAATGTTCCCTGGGTTACAAAGCTGTAGTGGCTAATACAGTGTCAGATGTTCATTGAAGCATTGCCATTTCAAAGTTTTGCTGTCTCATTTCTTCTTGGTAGTTGCAGCTTTGGATTTGTTCTGGTTTTAACTGAAGCCATTATATACTGCAAGCCTGCAGGTGTGTCATTTTGAGAAGAACTTACCCTTTTGCAGATTCAGATACCAAAATTCAAGTATTCACAAAATCTCTATTGCTCAAAGAAATGAAGATATGCACTGTTACAGAGATATTTATTACCACAAGGCATTTTTTGCCTATCCAGGCACTGTCATCTCTGTATAAACCTACTGCTTTGTGGTGATAAAGGAGTTCATTAAAAAAGAGACTGAGGCTGCCACACTTTTCAGCATTGCAATATTTATCTTTCATGCCTGATACTACAGAGGAATCCAAGCCTTACCTACAGTCTCAATACAGTGTACATGGAGAGCTAAACTTCTTGGGATGAGATTCTGCTCAGGGGAGAGACGTAAAAGATCCCCCTGGACTACTCCTACGTGATCCATGACAGCAAAAGTGTGTCTTAAATCCCATGCATCCCCAAGGCTTTTTCACCTTCGTCAGTGATCTGTGGCATCCCTCCACCCGCAAAGGATTCAGAAGCTGATAACCTGGAGCAAGGTACTTTGCCTCTCCAAGTCTATTGCTTCAGGAATGCAGCATCATGTTCCAGTCTGTACATAGGGCAGGGAGGGAAAGTTGTGGGTCCCAGATCTGTTCTAGGGACAGTGACCATTTCATATTGAACAGTCACTGGGTAAAATCCAGAAATGCTTTTTGCCACCCCAAGGAAGGCACAGTTCACATCTGGCAGGGGACCGTGACAATGTCTTCCTACACAAGAGTTAGCTGGCTTTCTTGCCCAATGAATCTTTAATCTCTGTGCAATAGCTGAGCTTCGGTTAGAGTGGGGACTAATCTTTTCAGACAGAATAGCTTACAGTTTCAAAAATGAATTGCATATACTTCTTAGAGGTGAATAGCTTAACTGCTTATTCTGTTAATACTTCAGCAACATGTTTTCCCTCCCCATCTAAAACTTCTGTCCTGCTTAATATCATTAGCACAGTGCGAGCTCTGTATGGACTCAAACACCAGTACTCCATGCTCTTGTGACAGTTCTGTAACTACAGATACACATTTTCAGTATCATTTTTTTAAAATGTGATTTGTCTGACAGTACTTCTGGGGCTATCCCACTTCATTTTGTTATTCCTTTCCACATTTATTTCAATAAAATATTAATATTTTGTAGCTCTTCTAGAGCTGCCATGTGGTTGTGAGTCTGAGTGACTGATTGCCAAGGAAATAAACACCTTACTGTAGAACATACAGCAAGATTTCTGCAGGAGTTGTGGGACCTTGGACACAGGTGGGGATGCCATATTTCAAGCTTTCTGAAAAAATATAAATTGACACTTTTTAAATAGATTTCTATAAAGAAGGTGTGTTATTAGATCATTGCAATTGTTTCCTCTTTACATTTTAATTACTTTCCTGAGAGACTGAACAGTTTATAGTCATCATTGTTGGAAGCTCCAGTTCTCTCACTGATTTGTTGTTTGGCTCTGCTGGCATATAATCTCTTTAGGTGTCGTCTGCTGATAAATAATTAGGTTAGTTGACAATCTTAGTCAGTACTGTTGTATACTAACCAATTTTAAAATGTCAAATACCATATAAAAATCAGATCACTAGATCAAAAAGATTACTGTAATAAATATTTTCATCATGCACCTCAAACTTTGTCTTCCACCAAAGTAAAATTTGCGGAAAACTTTGTGAGGAAAAGGACAGACTTTGTATGACTATCAGATTTTTAAGATACCTCTCACTGTTATGAATAGGAGTCTATGTATGTTTGTGGTTAAAATGAGTAATTACTTAGGAATAAACTGTTGCTGAAGAGCTGTTGGAAAAGTGCTGACGTGCCCTTAACTTGGACAGACTCTTCAGTTCCAAGGGCCCTTGAAACCGCAGGGTGTCTGGGAGGTCTGCAAGATCAAGTGATCAATGAGTTGTAATAGCACCATGAGCCACTGTGACCTTGTCACTAACCCAAGGAAATTATTAAGCCCTTAACTTCACTCCTAAGGGTGAATTTTACAAGAACAGATTATTGCTTTCTGGATATGACTACATTTCTTTTATGTATTTCTCCCCCATTTCTTTTAAAGTGAATCTCTGGCTCTGCCAGCATACATACTGTTTTGCAACGATTTTCTCCACCCCACCTTTATACAATTGTTGGCCTTTTTTTGTTTGTTTGTAGGTTTCTCATGCTGTGCACACTGCTAATACTGATGTGGGAGTCTTATTGAGAGAGTTTCAGATCAGACTGAGTTAACTCTGTTGAGGAAAATACCAAAGACTCCAAATCCTCCGTGACAAAAATTGGACCTGTCAGAGATGCCAAAACTGGCAGTTTCACTGTCTTGCTGCTGTGTCTGAAATGGTAAAGTGTCTTCTGACAACTTTTTCTTTCATAAACTTGTAAATGTGAGAGTCTCAACTTACAGTGCTCAACATATTTTGCAGAAAGCACAAAGGAAATTTGTGCACAAATGAAACTAGGTGCATAAATGTAGCACTGCAGTACTGACACAGATACATCTCACAGGTCCTGTCCTGTCTGAGCACACTACCTTGATGGAAGTAACTGGAAGCCCTGCTGTTGGTAGCACACAATTTCTCTGATATCATGGAGGTGAACAACATGGCTGAAAGGACGTGCCAATCCTATGGCTATGGCATGTACAAGTAATCCCATGGGTAAAGCTTGGAGTTGCAGACTTCTGTTTCTTAAGAATGTTTGTTAACAAAATGGTAAGACTCTAACCATGTAGGCTGTTAGTCTGCATCCTTCCTGTACAATAACAACTTTTCAGAATTGCTCTGTACAGAGGAGGGTACTATATCTTTATGAGGCTCTGCTACAAGCTAGCTGGATCGAGGTGATGTGGTGTGTGTGCTAGGCAGGGCTCAGGGACTTGGTGTGAACCTGACCTTTGCCAGAGGCTTGTCTCTGGTTACTGAGCGACCCTGCAATAAACTTCTCTTTGCCAACAATGCTGACAAAGGAGGAGAGAGGAAAGAGCAGAAGGAAAGAACATGAGTAACCCTGGATGTTCAGAGAGCCACGTGAGACCATGCACTCTGTGAGGCACTAAACTAGCTTGAACCCCCCTGTTAAACTAATGTCTGCCAAGGGCAGCTCTCTGCTAATGAAGTAACTTGCAGGGTGCAGGCTTTAAGGACTGTTTGGGATTGTTTGATGGTCCATGTGAAAGGTAAGTGAACTTGGTCCATTTTCCCAGTGAACTTGATCTGAGGTGTGAGGGAGGCTTCTCCTTTGGTGGAGATTTCTCTCCCAGTTCGTTTGTTAGCTTGCTCTCTGTCCCAGCAGTGCTGCGGCAGAGCATGTCCTCAAACTGTTAGCCTGTCCCCCTTCTGCCTGTCCATTAATTCCTGAAGTCCATCTGTCTTAATCAAGTGGGAGGCAGGAAGCATAGCCAGGAGTGTTTTGCTGGCTGGTGTTCAGCTCTCTACTGTGTTTCACCAATGAATGAAGGCAAGTGATGGATTACTGATGTGCTGCACTGATATCTTACCAAAAGATCAATTGCTTTCATGATGTGTTGCCATTCAGTACAGAGTTAATTGCAAACTTTGACAAAGAGTGGCTGGGGAACACAGCATCTAGAGTTACACAACAAAGGGGGACAGGTTCTTATTTAGCAGAACGATTAGCACAGAATAGATCCAGGTCTCCGTTTAACAATTTGAGAGTCAAACCTTCACCCCAGACCTGATTTTTATATTTTTATTTGAATGCATCAAATGCTGGGAAACTTTGGCTTTCAAATCTACATGACTAGGACCATTTCTCTCTCTTGTTTTCAGTCAGCTGTAATTTGGAAAATTATGCAGCTTAGCCTGACAGTAATCATGGTCATGATTTTCTGCTTATATTATGATGAAATGTAGAACACAATTATTTATGAGTTTTATAGTTCCACATTTTGCTGTAAAATTCTAAGTGATTCATTTGTTGTGTAAGACCTCCTATGCAAGCAAAAAGAGCTTTTTCTGGCAAGAGTGACAACCTAAACATGAGTTATGAACAGGTCTTCTTCTACTCTAAGTGGTGAATGAGCTTTATTTTCTTATTCTGTAAAGAGTGTATAACTGTACAATCAAACCTGAAGACCCATAGCTATTTAACTGGTTTTGGTTGCATTGGTCCTTCTGAGAAAAAAAAATTGTCCCATTACATAATTTGAACAATCAAAATAATCATTTGGCACAACAGATATGTTGGTAGATTTGTTACCTTCGATGGCTGCCTGGCCTCCTCAAGATATGTCCTCAGAGATGACCCAGGAAAGGGCTTACATGTTTAATGATTGTTTCTTTCTGTCCTTGTTTCAATCAGTCATTCAATCACTGAAACCCATCTTATATTCAACAGTACATGAAAGACACATTATCTGAAAAGAAATGCATCTTTACCAAAGAAAAGGATGCAGTCGCACAGGTATCAGGTTGTCAGTAGCAATTCAGGCTCATTTTTGTGCTTACCCACACTGTCAGCTGAGTTGTTTATTTATGTATTTACTTATAGACTTGCAGAATTTCTGACATCCACATGCATCCATATTGTTTCCCTGTTTTTTTTTTAGGCTATGAGCCTAGGAGTTCAGGGGAAGAAATGACATAATTTTGCATGCTGAAGTAACGGAAACTTCATAAGTCCCATATGAAAAAAATTTTCCATTACAGAGAGAATCTTGGGAAGGGATAGATTAGTTTGGCAAAGCACATATACCAAAAAGTCTTTCTAACTTGATCTGAAGACATGAAACAGTAGTGAATACCCAGCTCCCCTTGAGTCTCTATTCAATAACTAATTGCTTCCTTTGTGAGAAGATGGTGTCTTTCTTAGTCTTCAGATTAATTTTCTGAAACTGTTCTGTACAATTTCCAATATTTCAAACTCTTATAAAATACAGCCTATAGCATTGATGTGCTCTAGTAATGACTTACCAATGATCTATGTGAGGTAAAATTGTGTAGATCCTGTTTTCAATTTAGCTCCTAGTTAGGAGCTCCTGCTTTCTCTCTTAGCTCCTATTTTCCCACTTGTTTTGTTAAAGGGTAGTAGTAGCTAATTTGCCAATGTCTTTGGCATTCAAGCTGAGGTTTTACTGATTTTTCACTAGGATCCCTATGCACCTTTTAATGACTAACTTTCCAAGATGCAGTCACTTGTTCTATGTATGTGGCCTGCATCCATTGTTCTTAAGAACTGTAAGGGATTTTACTTTCAGCTATATGTAATATCTGTTTTAATGAATCAGCTTAATTAGCATTTGAGATTACACTGAGGGACTGTCTCAAATAAAGGGACAGTTGAAGAGGTTCTAAAAAAAAACAATCTAATGAACAGTAATTGCTTAAGGCAGGTGGTATTCTCTCTAGAGTTCTAAAAGAACTCAGATATAAAATTTAAATAAGCCTTACACTGAATGCTCTTGTACTAGACAGTTGGAAGATGGCTAACATGTCACCAATTTTAAAATAATTTCAGAGGTGATCCAAGGAACTACAGACCATATCGATAAACATGATATAAACCACACTAAAGAATGAAATTAACACATTTATAACTACGATATGGTGGCAAATAACCAACATTTGTTTGTTCAGAAAATCATATGTCATAATTCTATCAGAATCCTTTGAAGAAATCATTGATGATATGGATTGGTTGCAAAAATGATGAGGTGCATTTGGATTTTCAAAATATTTTTGGCAGCGTTCCTCTCCAAAAGCTTTTAAGGAAACCATAGTGTTATGGAATGAGATCTTCTTGTGGGCCTATGATATATTCAAGTGACAAATTAAAAGACAGAAAAGAGTTTTTAGAGTGGAAGGAGCCTCTCAATGCAGTCCATAAAAAGCTATGATGAATCCTGTGCTGTAAAACATAATCAAGAATAATTTGGGAACAGGGTGAACATGACAGTGTGTGGTGATCCAAAGAGTTTCAGGAAACTTCCATAATCAGTGACTGCACTATAAAATGGCAAATGAAATTAAATCATAGAATCATAGAATCATTAAGGTTGGAAAAGACCTGTAGGATCATTAAGTCCAACCGTCAGCCCAACACTATCATGTCTCCTAAACCATGCCCTGAACTGCCACATCTACATGTCTTTTCAATACCTCCAGGGATGGTGACTCCACCACCTCTCTGGGCAGCCTGTTCTAATGCCTGACCATTCTTTCAGTGAAGAAATCTTACCTAATATCCAATATAAACCCCCCCTCATGCTGATAAATGAAATGTGATATGTTGAGGGAAACAGTCTGAAGAAGATATATGTAACAAAAATCTTTGCATTAACTAATATCACTTAGAAAAAGTAATTTTGAGGCCACTGTGGACAGTTGATGGAGAAATTCAGCTCAGTGTTCAATAGCAACCAAAAGCAAACAAAAAACCTACATAGGATATAAATGTTCAGAAAAGAAATAATGAACAGCACAGGAGTCCTGTAGAAATCCACAATACAGGCATTCATTGAAAACTCCATACAATTTCAGTTATCCCCCATTTCCTCTACAAATGGTAAAGTGAAATAAAATGAATACAGAGAAGAGCAGGAATGGTAAGTAAAGAATCACATACATATACTGCCTGACAGTATTCAACTTGGGAACAAGGCATTTAAGAGAAGATATATGAACGTGTATAAAATCATGGCTGTAAAGGAGAAAGCAAAGACAAAATTGTCAGATGGCACTTTCAAAACAGGAAAAAGAGACACTTGTCCAGATAACATGTAGTTAATCTGTGGAGTCTGGTGCTGCAAGATGCTGAGAATGTTGAAATATTGCATGCTTTCGGAAGCCAATTAGAGGAAACATAGAAAAAAGTCTATCAGGAGCTATTAATCATGAGGACAAACACCTATGAATCTGCCGTTCCTTAAAATGGAATTGAGGAGCGCATTGTGTGAACCATCACAGAACATGCACCATGTTCTTATTGGGTTTGGTAGGCATTCACATTGGGTCACTGTATGGAGCAGGATATGAGGCTAGACAGACTTTTATCTCATCCAGGGCAGTTCTTATATTACTTTTTTAATTAAAGTTGTCTGTATCATTCTGTGTACTGAATGCTCAGTTCAAATGCATATCTGTATCATAGTGCTTTTCGCGTGTTGCAGTTACGCTTAGAGATCTCTCCCTGGATCTTTAGCACTATGAGGTATATGTGCATATAATAATGTTGTGTGCCCTGAGGAGTTCAGTTGTCCCTGTTCTTCAGACAGCACTGGAAGAGCTGCTCCTTTGGTGCTTCACTCGGCTGAGATGTAATGAACAGCCAGTGTACCCTGGTGAGCAGGAAATGCTCCCCTCCTCTCATAGCCTGCTTTAACTGCTCCCTGCCTAGGGCAGTGGCATAGCTTAGGCTATGATCAGAGGGCCAGGACAGGAGGGGAAAAAAGCCATAATGATGATGTACCTATCAGAGAAAAACATGAGTGGTAATACCCCTCAAATATTACAGTTTGACTGATCCCTTTCATCAGTAGTAGGATCCCAGCTGTGGTATTAACACTGAAAAAACACAGTTCTTGATCTATCCTTTCAATTAGGTATTGCTAAATAATAATTAAAAGTATTGGATACATTTTAAGCTTATGTGGGCACAAAATTTATTTAGAAAACTACTGTGTTGCATTTGTAGCTGTTCCATACATTTTGATAGAGTTGGAAATAATCCCTGAGAAATTGGTCAGAACTGTCTAGAGTGCCTCGGGAATTTAATTATCTTTATTTCCATTTGTAAATTCTACTGCAGCTGTTTTCCAGGCAGAAAATTAACCATTGTCAGCTATGTGCATGGACACTTTATTTTGCATCTTCCGTCTTTTCCAACTCCAAGAGAGCCTCAAGAAACTGTCTGAGCTTTTGTTTTGCATTCACCTGCATGACATTATGATGTTGCTTTTGAGACTGGGGATGGCTGAAACTGCAAAGCAAAGTTTGATAGTGCTTGTTGTTAAACCAGTTAAAAAAACCCCAAAGATGTAGACAAGTCTAGTGCTTAATTACTGCAATAAACCAGACCAGGCTGTGCAAGCCTGAGGCATCTTTGTATGCTTTGGGTGTGTTATGAGACAAAGGATTAATCTGGCTAAATTCCCTATGTAGTTCAGATTGTATGGGACAAGCCTAACATTTTTCAATTAGTACGGAAATAAGAAGACAGATCCATCCACTTACAAGAAGTTTCTTAGCATAGAATTTCTTAATGTGTATTTGAAGTCATCCCAAATGGGAGCTGGACAAGTTGCTTCTAACATATTGGGTGTTTTAGAAACAAAGAAATGAAAAATCTCTTTAGCAAACCTGCAGCACTGGTTTTATGCAGGAATCTCTAAATATCTTCGTAAGCTAGCTCAGTATTCTTCATAGTTAAGACTGCAATGATTGAAGTTAGGGTGAGGTGACTTTAAATATGGATCTTCATGCATAAAGAATCTCTAAATAGATCTCACACTAACCTCTGAAAATATTCACAGCTTGGTCAGGTGTTAATTATTCTACAGTGTACCTCTGCTTGTCAAGCCTGAGGACTGAAATTGGGATAGTAAACAGATAGGTAGTTCACATCACTTTTATCTGGGATAGTTCTGGCAGCAGTCTCCACATCCTTTCTGCCAAAACTTTCATCTAGACCCTGAATTTCATGGGTCTGATTCCAGATGCAAATCATATGCTCTGTGATTGTATTTCTATTAGATCCTATGACTCTGCTTGAAAGGAACAGTGATCTCATTGTGCAGAAATTAATGAGGAGTGACCAAATAAAAAAACTAAAATTACATGCAAGGCCATAACCTACATGTGAGATAAGGACACGCCCACATTACAGGGTGCCAAACTCACATGTCAAGATCACACGCTGTGCTTTGGGTTAAATGACTGGGATTTGTTCCTACAAAGAGTGTCTGCCTTCTGTTTTCTCCCTGAGCTCTGTTAAAGGGAACACTTCCAGGATTTTGGGTTATGACATGGGGACAGAGAAACATGCTGGGCTTCAGAACAGAAGACATGTGGAGCAACTGTCTTTAATTGAGGGAGTGGGGATGGAACGATGTTTGGTTAGAAATTTAATTACCAGGCCTGTGTCTGGTATTCCAAGACGCATAATCACCTGTCCATGCTCAGAAGGATTTTCCCATAGAACATAAACGTATGCAGGGCTAGAGGCAGGTTTATGCAGGTTGAACCCGTAGGATCTTGTTTTCTGACTTTATTCCATTGAGGGCAGTAGGATTTGCACTGTTGTTATAGCTTCAAGATAGCATTGCAGCCTTTGGAGACTTATTCTTCTATTCCAAGATATTTAATTGGGGGGTGGGGTGTGTTCAGCTCCTCATCCTGTTTATTGTTTCCTTTAAAGCTTTCATGAAACTCTGATATATGGAGAGGAACAATGAGACATATGACATTTTCAGGAGGGAAATTGCAGAAACATTTGCAGGAGGATACTCCACGCAGGTAAGAGAATTCTGACTTAGATTCTCTGACTTAAACATTTGCTCCCCTTCAAACCATACTAGGCCTTTTCTGTAACAGCCATTGGGTAAACTTTCAACTAGGAAGCTCATGAATTTGTCAAAAATGCAGATGTGTTGAATGGGAGCTTGAATAAAGACTCATGTACCTTATATGTTAAGAACTACCTTGTGATAATACATGTACAGTACAGTGTCTGGCAAAAAAAGAAGGGTCATTAAAATATGTTCATGAGAATTACACCATAATTGCATGCACTGCTGATTTACAGCCTTCAGAATACAAGTTAATGCAATTCCCACCCTGAATACTTTTCAAGAGCAAAGAATATGGGCAGCAAACATTGACTTTTTTTCTTCCTAATTATGATTCCATTTAATGCATTCCCAGGAGATATTCCCATCAGGGAATTTAAATGCACATGCACACACAGTCCTGCTTGGGTAAGAAAGTGATGAACCCAGAAAAATTCCAAAATTACAATTTTGATCTGTGCATAACTCAGTGACACCACCATCAGTTTTCACAAAAACATTTTCAAGACATTCTTCCTCATTAAGAACTAATTTTTTTTGCCAGAATATTTCTCTTTCTCAAAGTTCCTCGACCAGTAATAAAAATGTGGGTTTTTTTTCTTCAGCTTTCTCAGATTTAAAGCACATTAGAGATAGTCTCTTTGCTGAAATCCTGAAGCAGAATGACAGCTCTGGGCAAAAACTAGCCCAGGGCAATTATAACCAATTTCAGGAAGCAATGAGTAATTGGAGATAATTTTTTTAATGGAAAAGCTGGCACAATCTTTGCCTTGGTGTACATTTAAGTTTGATATCCTAACTGACACAGCAGAAACCCTCATACAGGCGTAGACACCATCACTAAAGAAAATGTCCTTTTGCCATCAAAGCTTTTCATTCAAGAAATGAGAGTAATTTATGTCAAAGAGTGGACTGTCCTGCTAGTATACTTGTGTATACCTGTGTACACTAGGAAGGACCACCAGCATAATTGCATGGTAGGGCAAATTAGCATAAAAAATTTTGGAAGAGAGATTGATACAAGAAGCATATGTTTATACCTCATACCTAAAGCTGCTTTACATTTGCTTTGTTTTCCTGTATGTAAAGTTCAGACAGTGAACAGGAGGACTCTACAAAAGAGGATAGTTCCTAAACCTACCTGTTCCAATGATATTTTCTTTAAAGCTATCTGTTTGCATCACTAGAAGGCATTGAGATTGGAGGCCATGTCATGTCATGTAGACTGCATGTTAAAACAGAAAGTATTGTGACTTACTTTAAGCTTCAAGGCAATTTACTGGGAGAATAAGTAACAAAATGTGTCTCCTTTGACTTTTAGGTCAGTGTGCTAATGCACGGAACCACAATGATTATTAACAAAAAATATTTTTAAATAGAGACCTAAGCACACACA
Source organism: Phalacrocorax aristotelis (assembly GCF_949628215.1). NCBI lineage: Eukaryota > Metazoa > Chordata > Aves > Suliformes > Phalacrocoracidae > Phalacrocorax > Phalacrocorax aristotelis. Next base: position 61,551,311 of record NC_134311.1, read on the forward strand.
TTTTGCCTTAGCTGTGATCTGTTTCCGGTTCTGCCTTAAAACACTTACACTGAAAAAGCAACAAAGCAAATAAAACCCAAGGAAATTATCATAACAAGAAATGTCATGGAAATCTTGCTGTAAGTTTTATTGTAATAATTAAAAGAATTGCCTTTGATTTCAGTGGGGAACAGCATTTGCTCCTCTCTGATATAATTCATATAATCTTATAGTAGACCTGACAGAATGATGGAAGAGGAGTATTTGCCTCCGATCTCCCTTGTCTTTTTTAACTTTGTTCATGCCTTACAAGCCTGTGGTTAAGCCTCAAAACAGCCTAGTAGGATCTTGCTGTGACTGTTTTAGACTCAGCTATTAAGTGTACCTTCCTTATATCAGGACATTATTTATGATAACTGCTATCAAAACAACAGCTTTTCAGAACTGGTTGGATGGGTCCTATTTTAACCTTCTCGAAAGAAGGACATTTAGGAATAAGAGTATATTTGGATAGGAGGGGTATATTGGATATTTAGTCCTTTTCTTTTTTATCACCTAAGAAATAGATCTCTGTTTTGACATTAATTAAGGTTCTTGGACTGGAAAATTGCTCCAAATTTCATAGTAAGGAAATGGTTTCTGCTTCCCAGCAGGAATAAGGAATAAAAGTCTTATTTATCAGGGGGATATAAGTAGTGTCTCTGGAGCTGTTATGGAATTCAGAGCATAGATAGGATTGCTAAAGAAATTAACTGATATTTGTGTGATGTTGGACAGCTTTTGGGTTTTCTTTGAAAGTTCATTTAATGATACAGCCTAAAGGATGGAAGTACGAGTCCCTTTGGGGTAGGCATCCTACACAGTACAAGAACTTTCTGTCTCAGGAACTTCATGTCTGAGTGAACAGTTTACAGTAATGTTGCAAACAGCTTTGGGAAAAAGAGATTAAATAGCAAATTCTGCTGCACTAAGCTATGTTTCATTTTTTATTTCCATTCCAAGTTGATACCGAGGCACATATTCTCCAGAGTTACACCACTAATAAGTGAGCAGAATTTGGCCAGGTAACTTGTTTTCTGTGATGATTTCTCACAGCCACCAAAATTTCCAACAGCCTTTGTTGGCCAGTAAGCATGGAGGAATCATCAAGCCCAGTAGTACTAGCAAAACTAGAGAGTGTGAGTGGCTTTATTTTATTTCAGTTTCCCAAATAAGTGCACAGTCATGTATTTTCTAACATTTGATGTTTGATATCAACAAATGCAATTTCTAGATATAGTCTTAATCCTCAAATTTGAAAACTCACCTACTGGAGATCCCAGCATTTGCACCAGCAACGATGGTCACACAGATTTGTGCTATTTGCCAGGAAGTCTGTAGGTCTGCATCTAGTTGAGGTTCAAAGTCAGGTACAGTTGTGGGGCAGGACCTTCTTTGTGGTAAGCCTTCTACAACTGTAAATGTGAGAAGTGGAACCAGAAGGTTGTCAGAGTTTTTATTCTGTAAGAATGTAAGAATAAATGACAATCAATACATGTTTGTACAGGTCTTCTCAGACTGCAATTAGAAAACCAGCTAGATGGTTACCACACAGAACATTTCCATTTTCTCTTAGAAATGTCAGCAGTAAAAGAATTAATCATAGGTGTTTAGTTAGTCACAAGCATAATGACATTTTTGAAACATGCTCACTTAAAATCTGATAATGGATTTCTTCATGCTTCATAAAAGGCATTTATGAATGCCATAAATGAAAAGCTTGTCACAGGCTATATTCTCCACATTGTAAATGTTCTTGAGTGCAGTGAACGCACTGGAATACAGTAACTTTCATCTCTGGTGGAGTAGAGATTAGCTATTGGACTTGGCTGGAATCAACTCTCCAACATGTGGCCAGATACAATAATGACCATGTTGTCTAAGTACCCAAAGGTAGAGAGTCTCTAGCCCCAAAGCTGCAAGGCATGGCATGGCTCGTGTCCACACACCTAAGCCCTCTTATGCTTCAAAATAAGATTATTGCAGTCAAACTGCCTTTTGAGAATGGTCCTTGGTCCTCCTCTCTGGGAGACTGCTTTTTGGCATGAGCCAAAAACATGCCAGGAGCTGTTCTCCAAAAATAATGATATGGGTACGCCTGTGCAAGTACTTCCACTGTGGTCCTGTCTCACTAGCAGCAACAAGGTCAGAAAGACAAAGACTATGGAAAATAGTGAGGTGGGATTCATTTGCAGACATATGAGAGAGAAATGTACATCTGTGTTAGTCTCTGGGACACTACAGTCAATGAAAAGAAGCAGGGATTTCTAATGCATGATTCAGCTGTTCTTTAAGTACGTGTCTAAAATAGGCCAGATGAATTGCGCCCTTAAAATACCAAAAGGCATCCCACTCAATTGACTACAAAGGAAGTCTGCTAGCTTGGAGATAGTTATCTACATTGTTGACACCAAAAGTTAGGGAAGATGACTACACTCTCCATGTCTGCAGATCTAGCACTAAAGCAGCATGCTTAGGACAAATTCAGAGGCATGAAATCTTCAAGGGCACCGTTAACATGTGTTTCTCCTAAGGCCTGAGCTACACAAACATGTAACAACACCAGAGTTTGGTGGTTTTAATATACATAGTTATGCTGGTAAAGTCCATAGGATGACTACGGTTTTCCTTGTATAAAAATACCTAATTTCAATAGATTACTATTTTTTCCCTTCTTGGTCTAGAATAAAAGACATGAGCTCTTTATACTGAGGTAGTTGCATACATCCTAAGCTGGTTATATTGCTTCAGCTTGCTGAAGGATTACAATTCTTTATAGCAGAGAAGGGAACAATGGTTTCCTCACACAGTTTGCACAACATTTCTGTAAGTTAACTACATTTAAACACATTGTCAAAAAACATTTACAAATTAATAAACTCCAGAAGCACTTAAAAACATCACACCAGTATGAAATAAAAAAAGATGATAGCAGAACATTTTGTTTATAAAGGACTCAATCAGGATAATGGATGGGTGGGATTCAGCTCATCTTCAGAAATCTACAGTGTAGTTGTCTTTGAGATCTCTGAGATCTTCTAGCAAATGAAGAAAACTAAGTGCATGCAGAGCGATTAATCTCATTCTGAGAGAGATATCTAAAATAAGAAAGTTTTATTGTATTTTACAAGTTTCTTTCCTCCCACTACACAGGGAGTCCAGATGATTAGCTCTGATGTAGGTGGCTACGGTGTAGACATTTATGGTTGGGGAAGTTAATTCTGTTCCACATTTCTCAAAAGGGTAGCCAAAAATGGGTGACCAAATAAGGGCTAGGATGCTGCCAGAGCTGTTCCTCACATAATCATGGAGTTCTTCCAAAGTAGCATAAACCTTATACTCTTGGCTTAACAAACAAGAAACAAGGTTTTGAAAAAAGGTCAGGCCAGGTTTGCCATATGTTACTCTCCAGGGCTAAACAGAGGACAAGACTCAATGAATTTTAAATTAAAGAGTTCATTAATGTTATAGAAGTATATTATGGGGGATGGGGGAGTGTGCTTATGTGTGAGAGGGAATGGTTAATGAAAAACTGACTTTCCCACACTGATGTGTGAGAAGAGACCTGCAGAATGGCTTTTCTGCTCAGCGCAGACTGCATTAAAGAAAACTGTCTCCAGGAACCTTAGGGAAATAGTTATGGCTACAGCTGCCAGAACTGCTCTTTGCTGCTAAAACTTCAGCTGTGGGCAGAGGGCATGTACTGAGAATGGGTCTCATGGCTCTCCTCTCTCTTCTTCACTATCCATGAGAAATTGTATGCAGCTCAGAGAAGGCCCCAAACTATTGAGCAGACACTAAGGTACCCCTGAATACCCCTTAACCCAAAAGTGGCTAAGAGGGAGGCTGTTTAATAAGACAGCAGACATGAAAACATTTTTTAAAAGATCTATTAATAATGATGCTTTCTTCACCAGCAACGTCAATGAAGAGAAATGACACTACACTTCAACACTTATCTTTCACTTCTGTGTCCACTGGCACCCTTCTTAAATAATCACAATTTTCATCTAACTCCTACAGAACTTCATTTAGGAAAAAAACATTCCCAAACATACACAGAAGAATGAAGCTGGTTAATATCTACAGCATATAACACCCTGAACTGATGACATATCTCTGTGTAGAGATTTACTATTTGGTATAATTCAAGGAGTTGGGCCCAATGTTATTCAATATCTTTATAAGTGATCTGGATAACAGCATCAAGTGTAGCCTGATGAAGTTTGCTGCTGACACCAAGTTGAGTGGGGAAGTAGACACTCCAGAAGGGAGAGCTGCTCTGCGGGGAGATCTCATAGGCTGGAAGAGCAGGCCAGCAAGAACTTTATGAAGTTCAACAAGGACAAGTGTAAGATCATGCACCTGGGAAAACATAATCCGGGAGTGCAGCACAGACTGGGATCCACCTGGATGGAGAGCAGCTCTGTGGAAAGGGACCTGGGGTCCTGGTGGACAGAAAGCTCAAAATGAGTGACCAGTGTGCTGCTGCAGCCAAGAAGGCCAACAGGATGCTGGGTTGCATCAAAAAGGGCATCACCAGCAGAGATAAAGAAGTCATCATCCCGCTCCACTCAGCGCTTGTCAGGCCACACCTGGAGTACTGTGTACAGTTCTGGTCCCCGCTATACAAAAAGGATGTGGACAGGCTGGAACGGGTCCAGAGAAGGGCCACCAGGATGATCAAAGGACTGGGAAGCTGCCACACGAGGATAGGCTGGGAGAGCTGGGTTTGTTCAGCCTTGAGAAAAGGAGGCTCAGAGGGGATCTCATCCCCATGTACCAGTACTTAAGGGGTAGCTACAAAGAAGATGGAGACTCCCTTTTTACACGGAGTCACATGGAAAGGAAAAGGGAAATGAACACAAGTTGCTCTTGGGCAGATTCCGACTGGACACCAGAGGAAAATGTTTCACAGTGAGGACAGTCAACCATTGGAATAATCTCCCCAGGGAAGTGGTTGACTCGGCCATGTTGGACACCTTCAAGAGTTGTCTGGACAGGGTGCTGGGCCATCTTGTCTAGGCTGTGCTCTTTCCAGAAAGGTTGGGCTAGATGATCTGTGAGGTCCCTTCCAACCTGTGGTTCTGTGATTCTGTGTGGGTTGGAAGCAGCACAGTGCTAATATGGAGAGTTTTTTGCAGGGGGGAATGTGGTACTTCAGGGTACTGCTGCCTCTCCCTTGTCATATGATCCAGAGAGCACATCAGGCAGTGCTGCAGCCCTGCACAACAGACCTCCCCCAGCATAAATCCTCCAGTTCAGGAAAATGTAATACACAAATAATGACTGTCTGGAGCAAATTATTAAACAATATTTGATCACTCTAAATTTATGTCAGTAACATAAACTTCTGCAAAACTATTTTTCTTTCCCCTTCCCTTCCCTTCCCTTCCCTTCCCTTCCCTTCCCTTCCCTTCCCTTCCCTTCCCTTCCCTTCCCTTCCCTTCCCTTCCCTTCCCTTCCCTTCCCTTCCCTTCCCTTCCCTTCCCTTCCCTTCCCTTCCCTTTCCTTTCCTGCACACATGTAACAAAACAATGTTATTGCAATTTTATTACAATAATTTACAAGTATTCCTTTGGAAATGTGTATTTTTAATCTCTAAGCTGTTCCTTATGTTCTATTTTCTCCTTGTAACATATGTAGGTAGTGCTGGCCACTTACATTATGAAGATTTCTTACATCTAGGCTGAAACTTTGGTTAATCTTTGTCCTTACAAGCACTGCTAGGGTATCAGTTTCTTGCACTGACAAACATGTGTTTTCCAAATGCTCTTTGTCAGTTTGTGTCCTGGATCTTAGAGATCCAGGTTTCCTCAACTTTCCACTGTGTTCAGATTTGCATGTAATATTACTTCCTCTGGCATGAAACTTAAAGAGAGGATTAGTACTGAACTTTTGTAGCAGGTCTTTAACTCTCTGCATCTCCTCATGATGAGAGGTTTAAATGTGAAGGAGCAAGAGGATCAGGCCTCAGGAAAAGGTTGTTAAGACCTGGTTTCATTTTAGGCCAACTAATTCATTTCAGGGAATTGAATAATAACTTTATTTTCTTTTCCACCTCCCTCCCTTTTTATGGCAGACTAAACTATTCCTTGAAAAAGCAAATGTAGTTGTGCAGATCCATGTTACGTACAATCAGAAATAACAAGGATCTTGGAAATTCTGAAATTTCTTGTACCATCAGTACTTTATACCACTCATGTTGTTTTTTAGAATAGTTCTTGAAATAGATGCAAGCAGTGGTGAACTCAGACAAAACTTTTAACCATATATTTCCTTGCTGTTCATGCTCTGCCTACTTGCAAGTCCTTTTAATAAATTTTTCTCAGCTGACATAATGCTGAAGAATTCCTCTCTCCTTTGTTTTGGAAGAAAATATGGCTTCTGACATCTCCTTTATGAGGAAAGGCTGAGGGAGTTGGGGTTGTTTAGCCTAGAGAAGAGAAGGCGCCAGGGGGACCTTATAGCAGCCTTCCAGTACTTGAAGGGGGCTTAGAGGAAAGATGGGGAGGGACTCTTTATCAAGGCATGTAGTGACAGGACAAAAAGTAATAGTTTTAAACTGAAAGAGGGTAGATTTAGGTTAGATATTATGAAGAAATTCTTTATTTTGAGGGTGGTGAGACACTGGAACAGGTTGCCCAGAGAACCTGTGGATGCCCCATCCCTGGAAGTGTTCAAGGCCAGGCTGGATGAGGCTTTGAGCAACCTGGTCTAGTGGCAGGTGGCCCCACCCATTTCAGGGGGTTGGAACTAGATCACCTTTAAGGTGCCTTCCAACTCAAACCATTATGATTCTATATGAAAATTTTTCAACCCCATCAGTACTTTAGAAAGCTCTAGGCTGGTTTTCAGTGTAATGTCTTCAGTTTAGCATAACCAGGTAATATTAATGGAATTCATTCCTCTTGTGTTAGTTAACAGAGTGTGATTACATCTGACAACAACCACTCAAGTCAATGAATGGGACCTGCAGTTGTCAGGTGGTGGAGATTTTTAGATATCTAATATAATGTGGAAGCTAAAACAAAGCCTTGAAGGAGCAAGAACACACACACACACACACAAAAAAAAGATGCACAGGAGATAAGAAGGCTTTGGAAGGTGATGAAAAAAGATCAAATTCAGCGCGAATAAGGTTCCAGTACTGTGAAGTATAATTATTTTTTCCACTCTCTTCTTTCTATCTGCCAGCCAGTTACAAGCGGTGTACTTCAGAAGGCAATGTTGAAGCCAACATGTTAAACATGGAGTTTAACATCTTCATCAGCAAGAGATAATGGATCTGGATAATGGTACTAAGCAAACCCTCTGTGGGTTTGTAGATTATACCAAAATGGGGGGAGCAATTAACACTTGGAGGGCAATGTTGTTGTTTAGAGGAGCACAGACAGACTGAAGAAATGGAGTGGAAAGAAACTTCAGAAAGTTTAACAGAAACAAAAGCAAAGTCCTGCATCTGGGTGGAATAACTGCACATGACCATAGTGGCCAGGGACTGATTCTCTGGGTAGCAAGTCTGTGGAAGAGAACTGGGGGTCCTGGTACACAAGCTGAATGTGCGTCAGCAATGAAGGCTAACCATGTACTGGGCTGCATAAACAAAAGTGTAGCCAGCAGGTTGGTGGAAGGTTAGGGGAGGTTAGAGGGAAGGCAGAGCTGTGCTTTTCTCAGAGCTGTACAGCAAAAAAGCAGGAGGCAGTAGTCACAATTTACATCAAGGCAAATCCCTGTTGGATATAGAGGGAAAATAATTCTTCATGAGGAGGGCAATAAGACGCTATGACCCTGCAATTAGCCCTCCTTGGAGCAGGCATTTGGACTAGCTGATCTCCAGAGATCCTTGCGAGCCTAAATTTGTCACTCAATCTGTGATTTCTGTGGCTGCATTAAAATACTACCCTCTTCCTCATGCTGCAAAGGAGTAGATTCAGCACTAGGTTATTCTCCTGGAGTAGAAGTTAGCAGTGTTCCTTACAGAGCTCTGTCCTGGGCCATTCACTTCCCCTCACTGCTTGGGTGCCTACTCTGTTCCCCTCAGACTTGTCCTCGCTGAGATTCCCCTTGCTGGTTGACCTCACTTCACTCACCCATTGCATTCTACTTTTGCCCTGTTGCCTCTTGTCTCCTGCCCCTTCTATGTCTTTCTGGTTAGCTCAGCCATTGTTAGCTGAACCATTTCACATGCAAATACATAAAAGAAGAAAGCAATCCACAGCAGTAACATATCAATTGCAAACCAGGATAGTTCATGTTGCCTACTGATCCAGGCCTTTCTACTTGCCGAGTCTTTACCTCATGTTGTTAGCTTGTTCCTCTGATGAAAGCTGATAGTTACAAGCCTGTGCTACCTCAAGAAACACACTCAATCCTGTGTGAGTAAGGCTCTCTGAAGAAAGCTTCCTGTGTGTGGCACTTTGTTAAATAGCCAGGAGTTATCTATACTCCGTCATTGATTTATGGCTCAACTTTGTTGCATGTTTTCTTCTCTTGCTTTTTTTTTTTTGCCTTCCCCCCCCCCCCCCATTTCTATAGGATATTAAATATGTTCCTGTGTATTACATTTCATTCAATAACAAAATATACTTTATATGCACACAATCATTTTTAATAAGTTAATAATTAAAGAAACTCCTCTAATAAGTCTTAAAGAACTAAAAGCCAAATTCCTTGTTGTCTTTAGTCTTTAGATTTCCATATTAAAATGCATGATTGACATGTTCTATTACACTGACCTTTAAATGTTGGGTCTAAAAAAAGTCTTTTCAGGCTTACAGCTGAACATAAGAATTTCAGGTTAGGGTGAGAATGAACTGAAATACAGAAGAGCTTGCAAGAACATGCAGCATTCAGAGCTGCAGATGTACATCTGCACCCACATGCCTCAACTAATTGCTGCATGACTTAGAAGTTATTCCTTCTAAGGCATGTTCAGACGAAAACTGGAAATGTTTAGTCTGTGCCAGCTTTGTAAAGTACTTGCTCCACAAAGGCACTTCACTGTGCTATGTTGTATAGTCCTTGTAAGGACTGAACTCTGGAGAATTCTTATACTGTGTTGCAAGAATTCTTCTGTGCAGTAAATATTGTTGATGCTAATGTTCAAGAAGCATCTCCAGCACTGGGCCTTGTGTGGTGAAGACATTTATGTCAGGCAAAATGTTGCTTAGTATATAGGGAAAGGAGGGCCTTTAAAACATGGACATGTTTTCTATGGGAGTGTTTCTAAAAGTAATGGTAGAAGCCCTAGTTTTGGAATTCTTTAACATTAGATTATTCAGATTCTTACTGTGGCAGTCTATGCTTAGAGATCTAGTGACATCTTTAATGACAAGTGTATTTTAGGAGCCTACAGAGGCCTGGCAGATATGACACACGTCTCTTGGGAGACCAGCACCATCTCCGACTAGTCTGTGTTCCATAGGGCACCTAACACACGTGATACCTACTTTCACACTTGTATTGCAGCCCTAGAGATGGTACAGAAAGCAATAACAGCTTTAGAGTCATGGCACAGACGATCACACAAGACCTTCTGATTTCTAACACCTGTGTTTATTAAAATAAAGGAAATGGTGACCGGTAAAGACTGCATAGTACTCCATAGGAGGCAATACCTTAAAAATTCTAAGATTTTTTTAAAAATTGCTTTGGAGACAAGTGATGTATTTAACCCATTTTCTTCATGAGTAGTCATGATTATGAGTGTGTTTGACATTTTACTCTGTAAAAGGTCTAAAATTTCTTTCAGAGTTGTTTTTGAATATTCCAAATTCAGGCTGCTGTGACTCATAGTGCAGCTTTATCTCCATTGTGTTCTGTTGTTGAATATGGTAAATACCAAAAACATGCTTTTTATGAATATATTGCCACTTAAATTTACTGTTCTAGTGAATATTCATGACAAGAAACTAATTTCATCCATGACTACTGGAAAGTAAGCAAAACAGGGATGCAAAAATAATATCAGTGATTTAATTTAAAGCTTAGATGAGTATTTGTAGTGATTTTTGGTTTTTTCTTGTGCACATTAGTTATTTGTCTCCTCAGAAAGCTATATGAATAAGTGGGGCCACTGTATATGTGCTTTAAAATTATTGTTCTTAGAATACTAGAAAAACAAGGAAAAATCATGTTACCGAATATCGTGAGGGTAATCCCAACAGCAATAGGAAAACAGCAGTTCAGTTCTATATGAAAATTATAAACATGCATTTCTAGCAGTAAGCAGGTATAGGAAAGAACATAATACTGTCTTAAATCCCAACCTTTGAGTATTTTTGGAAGCAAAGCCTTGCATATTACTAGCTTCTCTTATGTTTTTATTTATTCCTTTGCCTTTACAGGAGACCCAAATATACTGTTGATTCTCCAACAGTGAAATTATCCCAGTGGGTTGGCCTAATTCTGCAGTGATAAGCAGTTAGTTCAGTTCATCATAAAGAAAGTGGGTAATTCGCACTTCCATGTGATAAGACAGAAACTAGTCTTTTATGTCTTAACATTTTGTGTGCAGCCTGCAGCTGCCAACAACAATCTCCATTTCAAAACCCAGAACCAATAATGCAGGCTAAATCTGATTCAAAAGCCTTTGTGTTTGTATTTTAATTAACAGTTTAGAGGAATAAATTATTGTCTCCTTCCAGAAGCTGAACAGTTCCTCTCCTCAGAATGTAGCCTGCACTATAAAACAGTAGCAGACTTAATTGAGAAAGGAAGTAGCATTTGCACTAGCCACATAGCTTGTTTGTTACATCATAGCAATTACAGTCTAAATCCTGCCATGTTACATGTCATTCAAAAAATGCCAGACCACATCTCAGCCTTTGATATCTGGAAATATGTATATATATTTACAGGAAGAATATTTTTATAGCCTCTATTGCATTAAGTAAAGAAAAAGATGAAACACATGAAATAATAAAAAGGAGATTAGAATCTTTCTGATCTTTCTTTACACTGAAAGAAAGGGTGAGCCAGCACATGATGCACAGTCTTTTATAAGTAAAATGAGATGAAAAATAAATAAAGTCCTTCCAGGAAAAAAAGGAATAATTTCACCCCATCATAAAATGATTCTGCAAATGAAATAACCTTTACATTGAAATATTAAGGGAGAATATTTCTATTATAGGAAGCTTTGAACAGAAGTAAAGAGATACCAGAAAAAGTTCTCTTTTTTGCAATAATGCCAGTCGAGTTCTCAGCAGAGGTAAGTGCACTTTGCTGTTCTCATTCCCTGAAGCTGTCCAGCTGTGGCAGGGAATGGTGTCAGCTTCTCCTGCTCTACCGATATAACAGATCTGCTTTGGAAGAGCAAATCAAAGATGTTTCTTTGGGTGTGGCTTATGTTGTGTCCCTGTCACCCCTGAATGGAGAGCTTTTATATTCTACCTCATCCTCAAGAGTTACGGGTAAACAGCTGAAGAAAAGGAGAGGAAGCCACATAATCTGTTAGATTGAATATGTGATACAATCTGTAAATTTGTCAATCTGAATACCTAGGATGGCAAGCTCTCGTGTTTCTCAGTGTAACATAGTTCTGCCACTTTTTCTGTCTCTGTCTTTCATGTCTGTATACTTCAGTCCTGGCCCTCTACCAAGAAAAGTGTAATTCAGCTGCACTGATTTACAACTTTGAAGTGTACAAGTGTTACTGATAAGTCAAATGATAGCAACAAATTCCACTTTTTGTCTTTTTGTGCTACCAACTGTTAGAATTTAGTCACAAGTCTCCTAGGGTAAAACGATTTTAATTACTCTTTACATTTCTGCAACTAGAATATCCATCCTAGGTTTCCTGTAGCCTCATAAACAGCTGAAAAAACAGTGTAAGGCCTTTATGAAATGATGCATAATAATCCAAAGGAAAGTGGATTTTACTTAGAAATGCTTTATCCACTAGAACATATATTTTGTTAATTCTGGAAAGTAAACAAAAAACAATATTCAAACTAATCCATTTACCAAGAATTGGTAATGGAAAAGAGTACAAGTAGAATTACATCACTGCTGAAAGTGGAAATAGAAACTGAATTGAAAAAATATAATCTGGCTGAATCAGAAAAGGCAAAAAGTTGGATAATGGGATTGCTCAAACAAAATGGGATTCTTGGCATAATGCCTTTTGATACCATAATTAAGACTTCACTTGAAACACAAGAAAATAGTCAGCAATGGGTTGTAATAATATTCTGTAGGGCCATTAAGCTTGCCTTTCAGTCTTCAGACCAAATTTAGAACTCTAATTTGCTGGAAGTAATGATCCCAGAAAACAGTGATGGGTGGGAGTGTTATGCTTTGGGCCAGCTCACTGACCAAAGATACAACTGTCTTTGTCTGCATCTGCTGGGTTTCTATACTAAGTGCGTTGGGAAATAATATAGTAAGAAAGGCAGAAGAAATATAATTTGCCAGTTCAGAGCAGCCAAGATTTCAAAATAACTATCTTATTACCTCATTCCTTCAAGATGCACTGTATTCTATGAACATTTCAGGAAAATGGTATAGAGTCCTCAAGTTGCTCCTTTCTCAGTCACTGGCCAATAACTGCAGGTGAGCTTCGCCTCCAGATTGAGGGAAAATACTGCCTAATTACCTGATGTCTTCATTTTTTTAATTTTCTGAATGATAAAGACTTCAGTCATTCAGCAGTATGGCAGTTAACCTTTTTATTACATCCAATATTTATTCCACACATATATTGGAGAAGATTGACTCAGATACCCTTTGGCATTTAGGATTACTGAGGAAGTAAAGGTATGTATTCCTACACCTGGGGTAGGTGAGCCCATGCATTTCAAAATGTTACAGGCAAACTAAAAATATGGGAAAACCTAAGAAGTGTGTGTGCAAAGACTACAACTGCAACAGGTTAAATGGAATGCCTCAAAATACATTGGTTTTGAAACCTCAGTGGAATAGCGTATCTAGATCTAAGAAGTACTGGGTACCAGAGTTTACATGGTATGATATGTCGATACCTTGGACTTTGGAATGATTTACATGTTTTAGACAACTGTCACAGAGAGGGACTGACTGTTGGGCTGACATGAGTTTCTTGAGAGCACAAGTGCTGTGTCCTGCGCTTGGGTCCCAATAACCCCATGCAATGCTACAGGCTTGCGGAACAGTGGCTGGAGAGCTGCCTGGTGGAGAAGGTCCTGGGGGTGTTGGTCAATAGCCGCCTGAACATGAGCCAGCAGTGTGCTCAGGTGGCCAAGGCGGCCAACAGCATCCTGGCTTGTATCAGGAATAGTGTGGCCAGCAGGAGTAGGGCAGTGACCGTACCTCTGTACTTGGCACTGGTGAGGTCGCACCTTGAATACTGTGTTCAGTTTTGGGCCCCTCACTACAAGAAGGACATTGAGGTGCTGGAGCACATCCAGAGAAGGGCAATGAAGCTGGTGAAGGGTCTGGAGAACAAGTCTTATAAGGAGTGGCTGAGGGAAATGGGGTTGTTTAGTCTGCAGAAGAGGAGGCTGAGGGGAGACCGTATCACACTCTACAACTACTTGAATGGAGGTTGTAGTGAGGTGGAAGCTGGTCTCTTCTTCCAAGTAACTAGTGATAGAACAAGAGGAAATGGCCTCGGGTTGCACCAGAGGAGGTTTAGATTGGATATTAGGAAAAATGTGTTTACTGAAAGAGTGACCAGGCATTGGAACAGGCTGCCCAGAGAGGTGGTGGAGTCACCATCCCTGGAGGTGTTCAAAAAACCTGTAGACGTGGCACTTCAGGGCATGGTTTAGGAGGCATGGTGGTGTTGGGTTGACGGTTGGACTTGATAATCTTAGAGGCCTTTTCCAACCTTAATGATTCTATGATTCTATGATTTGGTCCTCAAACACATTTTCTAGCAGCTGGTAATAACTTAATTTTAAAGTAAACATAAAAATTACATCACTCTTGTTTTAATTTGTGAACTGAAAAAGTACATGTTGTTCCATCCTAATGATGGTGTTTCTCAAAAGGAAAAACTCTCAGTTTTCTCCAGAGATCTTATTGTAATTGATTTTTTTTTTTTTTTTTCATACAGAACTGCAAAAAGGCTCACTAATCAGTCTCATTCCTTGGGATGTTATAACCTTGAAGACGACACTTAAGATTTTTCCTCTAAGGACTTCAGTTAAAGGCAGCATAAGGGAATTATAAATCACTATGAACTATGCTTTAGCCACAAGAAATACTGGTGATTCTCTCTTGGGTATTGTCCGTATTTCACTGCTGTCTTGATGAATTTTCTTTCACCTCAGAATGGCCTTCTATTTTAATATAAAAAGTTTCAAGCTTTCTTTGTGGTCTTATTTTTCAGGAATGAATACTTCTTTAGTATCTTATTTTGGTATTACTTTTTGTATTTTCTACTTTTTTAAAAAGCAGCAAAGATGCAGTTATACCTTCTATTTCAGAAGCATTACTAAGATTTTTGCTCTGCCACATAACACCAAAATGAGGATATTAGCCTTTGCATTCATTACGCTTTTAAGTAATGTCACATTACCTTTTGTTGTCTTCCTTTCCCTCTGTTCTTTTCATCAGTTGAAGTTAATCATTTTCTCCTTACCATGACGTCCTGTATGCCAACAACAGATAAAGTAATGGAAATAAAACTTGACCACATTGAAACTTATGAAAATTTGTCAGGGAAAATGGACTAACCTTTCACAGAAATTGGGGACATTGCAAAAAGGTAGGAACTAGAATGTTAAAACTTTACTGACTGAATAATAAGATAGGATGCAGTGTAAGACCAATGGGAAGAAAAATGTCCTTCAAAATACAGTTCTTAAAGAGGCTGAAGGGAATTTGACAGACTGCACGGTGCTGAGCCAGACATGTTTTTAACAGGAACACATGACTGTGTAGCAGCAGTCATGATAATCAGCACAGTTAAAAGAAAATACAGTTTGCTATTCTGTTGCTCTTCTTAGAGCAGTTCCACTTTATATAAAATATTGAATATTCATTGAACCAGAGAAAAGTAGTGAGAGGAGGAACTGTACCACCCAGCAGTTAAAAGTACTCATTTGGGAAGAATGAGGTTCAAATCTCTACTCCGAAAAACATTTAATTATTTATACAGTCAGAACTCCACAGGATAACTTCAGTCACAACTTGTCAGATCAGCTTAAAAGTTAGAAGAGTCACTGGGGAGATGGGACCAGAGAGTCCTGCTGCTAAATAATGCATACCAAGGGCTTAAAACTGGGTCTTTTGCATCCTAAATCAGATCCCTAACCATTAAGCTTCTCTGAATTGCTTTGTACCTCTTACTCCTTTTCCTGAGTAAAGATTTTTGTATGCATCTTTCGTATTAGTTTCAAATATCTTGGGTTTATCCTGATGTGGGATGGGAAAATAATAGTGTCTAGAACATTTTTACAGCAAAGAAACAAACTTTCTGAAGCTAACTGTTATTTGAGTGTGTTTTGGAGTGCATTTCTTTCCATCCTCACCCCCTCACTTCTTCAGGAAATTCACTGACTGTGAGAAACTTTCCCAATGCATCATGAATCGTAATGATGAATAGGAATCTTTGGACAAAATATATATCTCTATTCCTAATCCACTTTAGGTTGAAGGCTGATGACACATAAGCATAATTCTTAAGTAGGCTGTTGCTTTTCAACATAACAGTATGTAAGGACTGACCACCTGAAGAAGAAAAATAAAATGCAAAAGTACCCAGAACAGCTTTCTGCACTCGGTGAAGTACTCCAAACAAAGTTCTAGCTTAATTTCTGTTAAAACAACCTTGTTTCTTGCTGGTTAATGCAGAGAAGATTACAATTTTTAATGCCAAAGAGGAGTCAAAGCATCACCCTTTGTATTTACTACTGTAATAACTCGGTCTGTTAATACTGGGAAGATATTAAACAAATGAGATGTGCCCTAACCAGAGGTAAGCAAAAGGGTGCTCTTCAGAACAGGTGGCTGTTGATGTGTAGAAGTATGACTAGAGCATGGAATGAGGGATTGTGACTTTGGAAGAATGGATTAAATGAAGGTATACCAATAATGAGTGGTTTTGCTCCATTTACTAGATGCATTTTCAATCAATCCATCCTGATGGTTGCCAGTACCAGGAATATCAAATGACTTCATACATTCTTTGGGGAAGTTGCTTCTTATACCACATCCTTCCCTACTATTCTTCCTTTGAGATGTTCCATTAGGAAGGGAACGTCATGGCAGTAAAAATGATTGAACAGCACATATTATATGACAAATATATTAAACAGTTCTGACCTTCTATACTTCAGGTATGACACAGAAAAATTACTTGATTTCAGGTCATTTTTGCAATTTGTTGTAAACCACTCTGATTATTGTTAGTTGTGATCCTTTTCCTCCAAAGCCTTTAAAGTGTTTCTGAATCCCGTCCATATTGTCTTGCTGAATCCAAACAGAAACACTGTAACCCAAGTTCTGTAGTGTGGAGGATATGGGTAAAGGCAAACCAAAGATATACATATTCCTATAGTGTTAATTAGTAATAAAGAGGCCTATTTAATATTTTTATAGAGGAGTATGAGTTTTAAACCTACTGAAAAACCCTGGAAAAGTTAAGGTTTGAGATAAAGGAGTAAAAAGAGTGTGAACTTAAAGTTTTGCATTACGTCCCTGAATCCAGTGTTTGAACAGCCAGCTTTACTTTACCAGTTGCCACATACAATACTGTATGCCGTCCAAGATCTTTTATGTGTCACTAGTTATGATTTTTGTAGTTTCATAATATAAAAGGTTTGTTCATAAATACAAACAATCCCAAAGAGGCTTTCACTAATAGCTGCCTTTTGGGCATAGGGAGCATTCCATAGTTAACTTTTATTTAACTGAATAAATGCACCCAGACTATCTATATGTGTGAGGACGGGAGCAGAAGATATATCATGTCCCATTATTTGTTTTCAGCTTCTTCTAATTTCCTTTGCATATTCTCATTTCCAATATATTTGTGCGACATTTTATTTTTATATGTCCTTTCAGTTTAAAGTTAGATTACCTGTAGTTTTTATTTTTATCTCATACGATTGGGGTCTGATGCCTCCCATGTTCTGTCTTATTTTTAAATAATTAGAAAGCTCCTGATAGGTCTTATGGAGTTTATAAGTCTCTTACCCATAGGGCACTCTCAACACATACCCTATTTGTTCTTTTTTTGGGGTCACACTTTGCTGCTGTGCTTTGAACACTTCTCCTTAAATTACAGCTAGTGCTCCTTGAATCCTTGGACTATCTGTCAAGAGATACTATCTATCAGTTTCCAGAGTTTACTGAAGTCTGCTTTTCTGCAGGACACTATCCCTCTTTTGATGTTTCCTTTTCTTAGAATAATAATTTATTTTTCATTAAACTCATGCAAATTTTCTTCCACATTCAGATACGTACTTAATTCTGCTTTCTTTAATAGTTTTCCTTCATTTTATCAAATCATGTTTGTCTAAAAGGGTATTTAAGTGTCTGGGGCTTAGATTGATATAGCATTAGACTTACTACATCTCTCCCACAGTTAACTAGAGATAGAACCCTGCCATGACTCTACGGTTCTTTCTTCACACTTTTCTTTACCGTTTGACTCATTCTTGATGCTTAGAATAAGTACGTATACTGAAAAATTATATTCTTGAATTTTCCCTTCTGTTCTTTGCGAATGATTTGTACTTTTATACCAGCACTTATGTCACAGTTTGTTCTACCACACTTCCTTGGTGTCAGTTCTGTCATGGCTTTGGCTGCATGCTCAGTTTCTTATCGCTTCTCTTTATTTCATACACTCCTGACATATGTAGAGACATCAGAATTTGATTCTGTAAGTCTTATGCCTACTTCCCTTACGATCTTCTTGCTGCTTTCTCCTTTCCCCTAGAAGCTAATTTTTTGCTATTGCTGTATTTTCCTTTCTTATAGTCTGTTATTACCTTCCCCTTTCAAATTTTAAAGCCTTCTTTTCTAGGACTGAGAATCTCTACCTAGTTATTGCTTTCCCTTTCTCTGGGAGCTGGACCCAGCTTTTTTTGCTACAGTTCTTCCTTCCTGGGACATTACTTGTGAAAGAGGCTAAAGCTTTCTTTCCAGTTGACCCCTGTGCAAAACAGTGCTTGTTCTAGAATATGTTTGTACCTGACTGACCACTACTCATGTGCTTATTTCTACCTTTCTTACCACAACTGAGCCTCCAGCATATTCAAGTCACTTCTGACTTACTACAGGTCACTTCTAGCATATTGTTAGTGCTCACATAGAAAGTGGAGGTAGCACTAAGAGAGCTAGATTGACTTAGAATAACACTTATTGTCCTCTAAGAGACAAAACCTGTTCCTGAATTATAGGCCTAATCAGCAGGCCGATTGCTTTACCCCTCACCAGAGAACCTCTAGTCTGCTTCACCTTTTGTTTCCCATTTTGGAATTGTGGATGTATCTTCCCAGCTGCAGCTACATTTCTCCACCTTGGCTGTCATGGTTTGCTGCTGTTTTTAACAATAGCACTAAATGGTTCTTGAATCCAGTGACAAAAGGACTTGGGTAGGAAGTGAGTCATGCTGACTGGGACAGACAGATATCTGACCTCCCCTGCTGAGAAGCAAGTGTTTTTCATCTGAGGTTGATGTAGATGAATACCAGAATATGAGTTCCCAAATCTGCCTTCCTATGTATTTGGGCTGTGGGAGAAAAAGGGGAAATAAAAATATTCTAATGAGATCTTCTAAATTTCTGCATTATATTGGCTGATTAACTTCCTTTTTCTCGTATGGAGACATAATGTTTAAAAAGCTTCCCCAAAGTCTTCTAGCTTCAAGAATCGAACGTTAACATTTCCATATTGGTACCATTCTCCAGTTTCTACATAAAAATACATTAATATGCTGACTTGTGTAGTTCACCAAGGACAGAGGCATTAAGACAGTCTGTACATGGCAAAAATGCATATTTTGTGGGGGAAATTGTATATGGCAAATGATCAAGAGATGCTAGATTTGTTCACTAAGTCTCAAAAATAATGAGAGCAAAATATATAAATTACATATATACAAAATATATAAACATGCGGGGCAGAAAGATTTGTAAAGACACACTACCTGTGACTCAGGCAGGGGCACTGCTTCCAGGTAGTCTGCCTGGATGGAGGAGCCTAAGCAAACTGAGCAAGCAGCAGGAGCTTCCTGTAAGAAGGTCAAGCCACTGGCATTTGGGATGCAGACCTCAGAGGGGAAGTTCCTCACTCTGGACCTGTGCTGTGGAGAGCTGCCAGGGAGTCTACCTGGGACTAAGTTTTCTGCCCTGAAATGGTCACTATAAGAAGGTATTTAGTGAGTTGGTGCTTTATACCAGGTATATTTTTAGAATTGAGTGAAGCTACCTCACAACTGGAGATGTACATGCACATGGTACTGTATATCTAGATTTAAAAAAAAGACTGATCATATGATGCCCTTAAGCTGCAAGTGAAAAATTTCACAGGTGTGATTAAATCTATGTTTATAGAAGGTTTTTAATTTAGTATATAATTTAATATGGTTATGGAATCATTAGAGTAGAAGTTTCTTTAGATTCATGCTTTTTTACTATCTCAAAAGTAGTATGCAATAAAATACTAATATCCTTAACTTGCTTACAACATCAATTAATAAATCAACCATTAAAAGCCATTACATACTAAAACCATGACACAGAGATGGTATATGTCATTCCTGCTACAGTTCAGGAATTAGATTCTGTCCTGCATTCACAAAGAATCAGGAGACATGCCTGTTTAAATATGCTATGTTACACTGAAAATCTACACATCACTTGAGCTAAACCTAGCTAAAGTCGACATGACACTATGGTAGCTATATTCTAAACTTATTTATTTATTCTGTGACTTATCTCTGCACAATGTTCAATAATTTTATTCCAGCTAAAAATACTTCAGCATTTTATTAATTCACAGCTACATTTCCATTAGTTTGGTATAAGCCTTTAGGTAAAATAAGAGTAGACATGAATGTGTTTTCACAAAGTCTCATAGTTTCACAGAATAACAAAAGATTTGAAGTTGTGTAAATTTTACTGCATATTACTATTTGTATTCTGAAATATGTACACTGCTTCAGCAGTATATAACTTTTTTCACATTTTCCAACATGCCTCTCCTAGACTTTTTTTTTTTGTCAGTGAATCAAGATACAGGTTTCCAGTATACCTGGCAAAGAAACTGAATGTTATTTTAAGACACTATGCTGATGTTACTCATAGCATGAAGTGGTATTTTTTATAGTTGGGTCAAACATTTGAAATAGAATTTGGTAATTCTTTTAATATCAATTTTCTAAAGAGACTGTTGTGCTTGAGGAAATTGTAAACAAGAATACAAGTGTGCTTTATTGGTCTCCACAGGTTTAAATGTGAGATTTTCAGAGCATTTTACATATGCATATGTTAATGACTTGAGCTTCACACCACTCCATGGGAAAAGATGGCATTATCCCCACTTAGCAGTGCAGGAAATGAAGGAACATGTTTGAGTTATTTAAAGGTATTAGGTGTCAATCTACACGATGAAGTGCTGAAATACTTAAGAAAAAAAATCTGGCTCACTGAAGCTCAATGATTTAGTCAAGAACATGCAGGAAATCTGTGGGCTCACCAGGAACCCGGAACCCCTAATACCCAGGGCTCTAGTCATAATCCTCCTTCTAGCACTAACAGTACAGTGTGCAGCTGCTGTGGGTAAGAAACTCCTGTTTTTTCAGTGTCTGTTTCCAACAAAGCAATGGTTGAAAAGAAAGTTTAGATCAAACAGCAGATTCTTACAGTAGCCATGCCATGGTTATTAGCATTAGTGGAAATAACATCCTTTTTTTCTGCTGATAGGATGAGAATCTTGATTCTATCTGTGGTGCATTTTAAAGACAATAGGTAAGCCCTGTCTTTTATAAGGAAAGGAGAAAAAAGAGAGACAAATTCTATTTGCATTTTTAACTCCCTTTCATGAAACACTATGACTTCACTTTCTGTAGTCCTGCAAAGGCTAGTGGGTTCACATCCAATAGCTGATTTAAACCTTTCTAAACCTATTCTTCAGAACAGAAAAATCGAATGCTTTAATCTTTTCATATGTTTTGGAGGGAGGTATAAGAAGACAAAGTAGTTATATGAAAACAACCACTTTAAACAATTACAGAAATTTATGTAAAATAATAATGACAAAGTAAACTCACTTAAATAGTTATCAGACCAACCTGGAAGACAAGCTATATAAGATTAAAGGCTTATGCAATTCTTTACTTAAAAATTTAAATAAATCCTTGCATTTACTTGTAAGATACTGAATAACAAAAGAAAAAATTATATAAAAATGCAATTTCTTCTTATGCCATTATGTTCTGCACCTCACTAACAACATGGTGAAGTTCAGGCAGAGTTGTCCGCCCTTGGTTCTGCTGACTAAGTGTTCAGCCCCTAAGTTTCTACTGAAAAGCAGATTTGTAACCGCACAGTTTGCTAGCTGGAGCTATTAGCTCACACAAAAACCCTGATGGAATGCTAAGGCTCTCAATATCTTTGCAGCTGCAAATCCATCCAGCTAAGCACTCCCAAATCATGGACCCTTCCCATGAGGTGTCACGTGTAAGAAGGCTGAGATTTTGGGGACATGCTGATGTTTAGGTTTGTTCTACTCAACTGCTCAGTATTTGGAGTACTCTGATGGATATAAAAGGCTGAGCTTTCAATGCTTACCCTGTCTGATAAGAGGCAGGCACTTAAATCTAGGTTTCCACATGTGAAAATCTTCAGGTTGTTGTCTATTCTTGAAAGGGTCTTTCTTAATCTTATCTTTGAAGCTGTTGTGCTTTATAAATAATTAAATGTTCAGTGAAGCAGAGACTAGAATCTCTTGTTCCCACCTCAGTGCCCTAACCACTGAGCCTGAAAGTCCTTGTCTCCTTCTCTCTGGAGCAATTAATATTTAATTATTATCCCAAGTGGAGTAACGCCAACAGATTAGGATGGCTTTTTTTATAATATCCAATAGTCTGGTGGGTGGGGCACACTCCTAGGATGTTTCTTGTGCCTGTTCCACCCAGTGGTTTGCAAAAGAAATTTCTGACCTGCCAAAGGATTACTTGATGGTGGAGTAGGTCCCTCCATGTCTTTATTTTGCTTAAGCTTGAATATTTGATTTGTGTGAGGAGTCTCACTGGAGTCAAAATGAAGCACATTTGTAGATGTTTTTTGTTGAGGTCTCATTTGGTATTTTAATTAGTAATGTAGAAACTGAAGCTGATATTATTCAATTCCAGACTACATGATATATAGCTTACAAATTAGCAAGACCACCCGCAACATAAAACGTCTTTATAAACATGGTAAAAATTCAAACAAGACAAGAGACAAAGGTGACTTTGAAGGTTGATACTGCAGAAAGGTTATGGGAACTACAGCTGGGAAATTAATGTGGTCCATAGTTGTTTAAGAGAAAAGATGTTGTTGAAAATCAATAGCTTTGAAAAGCACAGGCATATAATGAGGGAGATCAAGATCAATGGAAACTTTTGAGATTACAGGAAGGTCTCTAGGGTTGCATTTAACCTTTGTGGATTGCTCCAGTCATGTCCCTTTTTCCCAAGTGAAGGTCGGTGGGGTTTTTTTTGGTGGTGTTTTTTTTTTTTTTTGTGAGACAATGTATTAAGCTTCTACCTTCAAATGCAGAATGAAGTGGATAACTGACACTATCCTGGATTAGTGATGTCTAGATACTTTCTAACATTTTCAGACTGTGTATATACCAGCATTTTTATGTGACAGTAAAACACAGTAGAAACCTACCATTAAGTGTCATTATGTAGATAGAAATGGAAACCGTTGCTGAATTAGATCTCCTGTTAATGTCATCTAAATTCAAGACCTGGCAAGGAAAAAGTGCTTCTTGAATGGATTGAAAATACCTAGAGAAAACTAAAAGAATGAAAAATAATAGTTATCTGACAATATTTTTTAATCAATATGTCTGACTTTTATAACGTGACAAACTGTTGGCATGCTGAATTCAGATTAACTGATGTATATAATTTATCAACGTTTTCAAATCTGCATTTGTCCAAATGAGTTACCATGCCTGGCCTTGCCTGTGTCATTGAAATGTCCTTTGATGCTCTTTTATTTCAGTTTTCATTATTTATTTTTAGCTACTTTTAGGTAGTTACTTTTAGGTTTTGCTTATTTCTAGTCACCTAGGAAATAATGTATACTGGCTACATCTGTGCCTGTACCTGAGATCTGATATTACCAGAAAGTTGTTCAATCAAGAGTGCTAACATTGAAGAAGGCAGCTGTATGGAAAATATTTGCATTGACATTTAGACATCCACCCAAACCCATTATTTTCTGTTCTCCCTCAGGTGTGGGATCTCATTGGAAGTGGCAGTGAGCGTAACAGCAGCCACCCTAATGGATTTGCAGGCACAGTGATCTTAACAATACATTGCTGGGCGCAAAAGATTTGTTAGATAAGTCTCATAAGCAGCAAAATCTGGTTGGATTGTTCTAGTTTAGGCTGGTAAAATCCCAGCAAACTAGAACTGCATTCAGGTTTTCCTGCTTTCATGCCACAGGTGAAGAGCTCTGTATGAAGCCCAGTGCACCTGACTTGTGGTTGTCTTCTGCAACTTCCTTCCCCAAAGGAATTTGCACCAGCGATGCAGAGGCTGGCTGACTCCTGTCAGCACAGAAATGAATATGGAAAGGAACCTGTCTTTCTTCTCCACATGTCCTTAAAGGAATGAGAAACACAATAAAAGTAGGTATTAACATTAATTGTAACTGAAAACTAGCAAAGCAAGATATACTGCACATGGAGAGGACAAGATGAAAGCTTTGTTTGCACAAGATAAATTTGTTTTCCTGGTGCCTGTGTTACCTCTCTCAAAGGTGAGTGAGGAACTAGGAACTCCAAACACATGGAAATTATGTGGGAGAGAAGTTTTGTACTTAGTTTTAAGGTTTCTGTTTCCAAACAGACAGTCTAAGAAGCATGCAATATTTTAAAGACAATAGGGATAAACTGCTGCACAAAGAAAAGAAATTAATAGGAGACAAATAATTCAAATCAAAAGTGTTAACTGGCTTGCGTTATGGAGTGTGATAATGAAGACATAGTTTGCAAAAACTTATCTGTGTGTATTAAATCTCCCACTGTGTATCCTCCAGGATACTGTCAACAGCTGAAGTAAAAAAGTAGTCAAATGTTGTTTAGCGCAAGGATAGACACACTCAGCTCATGCTCAGGTTTGCATTCATTGTTCAGAAATTGTAAGGGAGGTACAGGTGTAGTACTACACAGTACGTGTCGTAGGTGTTTTGGTCCTATCTCCCTTTACAGTTACATTCAAAACCAGTTCAACTGCACTCATAAATATGCAATGTTACATTTTCTAAAGTAGACAGGGCCTGCTGCTTCCTCACATCTATGAGCTATAGAGTGAAGAATAACCTCCTTGTCTGCCATACATCTGATGTGACTGATTCCTCTATTTAGAACCAGTTAAACTCCTCTGCTCAGAAAGCTTTCTGATTTGAGTCCATTTAGCAACTACCAGCTATAGAGTATAACTCTAGAAAGCCTCTTTCTGTAAGCTCCTTCAGTGTTACTGATTAAATGTTGTTTTCTACTGAGCTTACCTTTTCTGAAGTAGGATGCAGGACACCAACCTAAAGAAATAAAAATGCTTTGCGTCCAGCTATTTTTTTTTCTCAGAGAATCCATTGGTTGGATTACTTAGTTAGAATTTAGCAATAGATTGTAAATGTTTTCTTTTCACACTTTCAGTTAGAGACCTCCTCCCACTGAAGTATAAACTTGTCTGTGGTAGAAAATAATATCAGCTTGCATGACTCACTCTTTTAACTTCCTATAGCAAATAAAATATATAACATTTAAGTACTTAAATTGCCTTAGGGTTTCAGTCTTCTGCTTACTGAAGTTTTCCAAATTAAAGTGTGGTGTAATCTATCTTATTTTATTACATTACAATAAGCTGCATTTCTGGTTATTTTGGGGAGTACACAAGTCTTGACAATTAGAAATAATGATTGTTTGACATCAGAGCATTTCATTTATCTACACACTCAAATCTTACAAGATTTGTGAAGTTATTTATATAGATATCTCCTATCAGTAAAGTCTAAGTAGAAAACACCGGATCTCCTGAGTCTCAAAGTCTCTTGAGCCTCAGACTTTGAAATCAATCTTTCTCCTTTATTTTATTACCTCTGCTGAATCTACCTTGCAAGGTAAACTGATGTTAGAGTAAGATATTAGCAAGACAACTTGGCAATTTAATATTGTTATGATAAAGTGAGCATCCATTTCAGGATTTCTATGAAAATTTCCTAGTCAGCCCTACTGACTATTGCATGTGAATAGTTATGATAATACAGCAGTTGGCTTTTGACCATAGGAGGTAAGCCTGGAAGAATATTCCTGGAATTGCAGTTAACCATGAAACGGACCCTTTGTCCAGAAAGACAAACTTCACACTTGAATCGCTGACACATCATGACCCGCCTACCTCCCAAACACTTCATAACAAATTGAAGATACTGTACGAGCCCACTGTGCAGAATTTCTGGCATGCATTTGTGTATCCAGTGCACATCTGCTCTGCACCACTGAGAAACAGCCTGAACTCAAAACTGCAGATCTCAAAAAAGCCAACTGTTAACTTTAAGATGTGTGTTTTACATGCCAGGGTGGGAGCAGTATCTATGGCTCTGGGTGCTCTTTATTAAAGTTCCTCTGTGAAAACAGAGGTAAGGGGATTTCCTTCCTCCTAAAGGAACTGGTGCTTTGATGAATGCTGTTATACCATCTGTGTCAACAGCAGCTCATCCTGAAGGATCAGGTGAAGAGGATTTTTTTTAACTTTAATTTTCGCTTTACATCTGATGCCAGGGTCTTTAAAACACCTGGAATGAAACTACCTACAGCCTCCTGGCAAGCATATCCTTCCATTTTCTCTGGTTTATCTAAAACACTAGATCAGATGCTGATGGGAAGGTGCTAGTTCATTTCAACATGCCACTTTTAAAGGAAAATTCAACAGTTGCTGAGGATCTATTTCCCATTATGATTCTTTCTGTTTCTATCAGAGGTGTTTGGAAGTCTGACCAAAAAACATAGGATTTGGTTGCTGAGGATCTATTTCCCATTATGATTCTTTCTGTTTCTATCAGGGGTGTTTGGAAGTCTGACCAAAAAACATAGGATTTGGATCTAGGTTGGTAATGTTACTGCCATCAGTCTGCCTGTTTGGTCCTGCATGATAGACCTGTGTGATCATAATAGTATGTGACAGTTCAGTATTATTATCCTTATGCCAAACCCAGTGGGCTGGGCAGGGGGAACCACTTTTGCAGAGCATGCTTAGGCACAGAAGCCCAGCATTGCAGGTCCTGCTGCTTCAGCATCGTTCATAGCTTTAGTTGCACATGAAGGTTAGAGTGGAATGAATGAAGCAGCTCCCCAGGCTCCATGGGGAAGTTCCTGGGAACTTCTTAGTCAGTCTGAAACCAAATCACTGTTTGCAAGTAATGTAAGACTTAAACATATCTAAGGAGTAATAAAACACATAATTATATTTTTCTTACATGGAAGAGTGTTTAAGAGTTGATATGCAAACCTTTTAAGGAATTCAAAACACACTGAATATTCAGCTTCTACCTCTTTCAGTCAGGTATTAAATTCCTAGATCAGTCCCTTACTTTCTCTATTATATTCCTTTGCAATTCTTTCTCATGTGTATTTTCTGCAGTGTTGCTTGAAGTCTATTGCCTTTTGTGAGGTTTAAGTTCCAGTGCCAGCATCTGATCTGAAGTTTCTTGGAAAAAACTTTGCTCCATTGAACTGCACTTTACTCCTTTTGTCTTTCCCCACCTCATCGGAAAAGTTAGAGAAAGTAGGCCTTACAGAAGATGGCCAGTATTGTTCCATTCTTTGTTCAGGGATGGCTGGTCTTTAACTGCTGCTTCCAATCATGGGTGAATGTACTCATTTACACCCCTTTCATATTTTATGCAAACTGCATGACATAGAATGCAGTAAAAAAGCAGTAACATACATACAGGTTTCTAAATCAAACATTGATATGTCCCTTTATGATGTAAAATGTTGAATAAATTACATTTTATTTTCAATACTTGGGTGGTGTTTTGCTAGCCTTGTATGAAAACCCTAGCTGGCTATGCCATCTGCAGTTGAGCTTACCTAGCAGTATTAATTTTAAGACCTTGATGTCTAGTGTAGCTGTAGAACACAGTCAATTCTTGCATCCTCTTCACAGATTGTCTGAGCAATCTGAGTATTTTATGTGGATTATGTCTGAGCATGTATAATAGATACTAGAGTCATAGGCTGAGAACTCTGTTTTTTTTAATATGATTTGCTGTGCTAATATCAGCAGTTTTAAGGAAAGGTGCAGATGGGTACATGCATATTTACGAATTCATACATGTATGTATAATTAAGATAATAAATCAGTAAAAAATATCAACGACAAAAAAAACCACCCTAAAAACCAACAAAAAAACCTGTACCTGGAAGTGTCCCACTGTTTCTTTGTAATAGGATCATTTCCTGATCAGGAATTTGCTTAACATTATTTAGATACAAATAATATATATATGTAAATCATGTTTTGCTGTGAGTTTAGAGTATGAAATCAAGGTGGCTTTTCCTACCTAATAACTAGTTTCATCCTGGACTTATGTGGTTTGTTGGGCAGCCTGTCTGGTCTACATTCAATTCCTACGTCCTTTTTAAGAATTTCAATATCTACAAAAGATTGCTGGTTTTATTGCCAAACAGTGGAAACATTCATTCATAGATCAAAATAAATATGAAACTAATGTGATGTTTGAAGATGTTACAGCATGTTAAATACTAAATGGTGTTTCAAATCCTGGTGGCTGACTGGATTTAAGTAATTTTTTCTTGAAGGTCATACACGATGTGACATAGATAAAAATGCTACAACCAAAGTAAAGGCTGGTTTTCACACTATTTGTCTTCACTTAACTAAAAGTACTTTTAGAATAGATTCAAATAAGCTGGTGCAGATTTCTGCTTGGTTGCTCTTTTTCAGATTGTATAGATTCCACCTGATTAATAATGTGTTAAAATAAGAAAAACTAATGCAAAACTGCTATAAATCTACAAGGAAAACCATTTAACTATACTCATTTCATGTATGGAAATGTAAAGTGAGTGGAGCATACTGACCTTTTGTAGACAATTTGTACAAGCATGAAGGCAAAGCACTGAGAACCAGGCTGACTATGCACAAAGTTGTTTTCCTGCTTCTGTGAAATTATTGTTTCATGTCTATGTATACATGCATATATATATGTTATACACATGTAGAATACATACTGCAGTATTCCTGTGGGAGAGAGCTAGATCACTTCATCAGGGAGGAAAAAATCCTCTTATTAAAGACTAATTTAAATAAGGCACCTTAGGGTTTTGAAAACCTCATTAAAAAATGAATAATAAGTAGTAAACTTTGGAAAGAGGCACAAATGCTTTGTCTTGTCTGAGGAAAATTCAGTATTCTGAACCTTCTCAGAAATATTTTGCAGTTCTGTGGATGAAATGCCCAGACAAGCTCTGAATTGCTTCCTCCTATAGTAAATAAAGAATAGCCAGGAAACATTGCAAAATAAAGTTTCAGATCTGTACCACTTAGACATATCAGGCTATTTACCATAGTGGGATTTAAAGTAGAAGCTGGTAAGAAGATTATATTCTCAGTAGTGCTGTCATAGATGCATAATGAATGCTTCTTCTGGATAAAGGGAGCAAAATCCACATCTGAGTAGCTACTGCAGCTTGTTTAGCTCTAGCACGTGCTTTCTGCTTGCCAGATATGGAAACTGTATGGGTGAAAACAGATGAACAGAACCTGTAGATTTCACTGGATCAGTGATGGTGCACTACTGCTTCTGCCTCTGTTTCTGTGTATGTTTACTTAACCTTCTTCTGGGCCTGTGCTGAGGGGGAAAGGTAGCATCCAGACTGAAAAAAAACAAAAAAAAAATTTAATTGCCTTAGTTTAAAGCAGTGAAGGCCTGGTGCCAAAAGAATAAGAGGAAAAGAGGGAGGACCTTTGTGAATGTTGTCATGGCATCAGACACCTGCAGAAGGAAACGGAAAACTGAAGGGAAACTTTGCTATGGATATTTTCACACTCTTGCTTATTGACTAAAAAAGTGAGCCTTACAATTCTCTTTCCTCTCTACATCACACGTATTTGTGACATTGTTTTCCAGTGAAAAACTGTAATTATTTTTCCAATAGCAATGGGTTATTTTCTAATCTGATTTTTGAGGAAAATATAATCACAGCTTTTGTCTGTGCAAATAAGTTTTGATTGTGTTGGCAAACTTCAGTCAGAGGTTAAGTTTACTAAGACACTAACTGCATGGAAAGTGCATGAATAGGCAGTTGAATAAAGCTGGAGACTCTTTTCACTGTCCCCTCTATCCCCTGTACACCCTCTTTTTTGAAAAGGAGAGGTTTCAGGCTTTGCTGGATACTGGAGGACTCACCTGTGATAAAATACATCGATCTCTGAAAAATCTTCTTATTTTTCTCTAATCTTATTTTGAAGAGACAAAACCTACTCTAGTAAAGTTGTGGGTGAAAATAAACTCATATAGATACCTCACTTGCTATGTTTGTTCAGAGCTTTGTATCTCAAATTTATTGCTTAGTGTTTGCATTATCAGTAAAAAAATACACCAGTGAAAAATCATCCTCTGAAAAAAGGAGCATTACATCAGTCCTATACCAGATCCTTAAATTTCACATGGTTTACATAGTGACTACAAATATCAAGCTGTATGTTTTGAAGATAATGTGCATTGTTGAATACAGTTAAAACTGGCATCCGTTTTGTTAAGACTTCTTAAAACTTGCTTTACTGCAACACAAGTCATGAACTGCTTCTAGTGATGATCCTGTAGCATATCAAATTTTATCTATGTGACTTCGCACTTTGTCAGTATTGTTCATCTGTACAGCACTGTGATTTGGTTTTGGGGTTATTTAATTTGTTAAACAAGATTTTCACTTTATAAGAATGCATATGTTCAAGTTGTTGGGTAGATAAATACATTTTATTATGAGTTGTTTTCTTCTGGTTCACAAAGCAATTGGCCTGAAGAGAAACCAAATAATTATAAATATCACTGAACCTGTTCATACACTCAAAGTGAAAGTCAATGAATCCTGATCATTGTTTTATGAAAATCTTGTTCAAAATATTAAGTTGAGAAAATCTGCTCAGGAAACATGCATGTTGCTGTTGAATCAGAAGCTAGTTTTAATCTTTTGGGGATATAATTTTTGTTTGCTGTATGACTGCCAACTCCAAAATATCTTCATGAAGCTGTCCTAGCTTTAGAGCTACGATCACCTTTGGGTTAAGGCATCGTCCCTTTCACCCCAAGTAGATTCATGTTTATGGTATCTAGGGGTGCACAGTGGGGT
The DNA here is from genome assembly GCF_949628215.1 of Phalacrocorax aristotelis. Taxonomy (NCBI): domain Eukaryota; kingdom Metazoa; phylum Chordata; class Aves; order Suliformes; family Phalacrocoracidae; genus Phalacrocorax; species Phalacrocorax aristotelis. The sequence goes on from NC_134311.1 coordinate 61,581,869, forward strand.
AACACTTTAGGCAATCACTGGCCTTAGCCATCCAAACTATATTTCTTATGAAATAGTTGCTGTCTTTGTAAGTACATTGGTAAAACTGACGTTGTGTGATCTTAGTCATAGTTCATTCTGGTATACTACTGAAAGATGAAGTTAATGACCATATACATTAAGTGTGAGACTGTTACACATGATAGCTGAGGCCTACATACACCTCCTGCTGCATGGGAGCGCTGCATGACTGAACCAAGCAGCTAGTCAGAGCATCTCAGATTGCCAAAGCCACATCTGCTACGAATGGAGTTGGAGTTCTCCATGTTGTTGTCACCATTGTTTCGTGCAGATGACCAAACTGGGAACTTCTACAGTATAAAACAAATTACTTTTAAAGATTACAGACAGCTTCTTAAGCTCAGATTTAAGGCATGGCCAGCACAGAATCAGTCCTGCACTCACTGATGGGTGGGTTATATCTGTTTCCATGTTTACTTTCATAAAAGTCACCACAGGCTGTGTTATTCCATTCTCATCACTGTTCAAAACTGAGAGGCTATGTACATATGCTTGACTGGCATATGTCATACTGAGGGATTAATACAGAGTTCTGTAGTTCCAGTTATGAAAATGAAGTACCCATGGCACTCCTACTGCTGCAAAGCCCCATGGGCTCAGTCTTCCACCTGAGTTCATGTCTTTGTAAGAGGAATCCCTGTAAAGGTGCATGGTGCTATCTTTCAGCATGAGAAGGCAGTCCAGCTGTGCCACAGAAAATGCTAACACAGGTACTGAAAACAGTTTATCTAGACCCGTGCTGTGCTGCACCAAGGATGAATAGTGCCTTGTGCCAGGCACATTCCTTCACAACGACTCAAACTTCTTTAATCTTTCACAGGAAAACTGTAGCAACCAATGGGTCAACAATTGCTGGCCACCAAATCTTCTTGCAGATCTTGCCTTGAGATCATGTTTGCAATGTACTGTATCAAAACTTTTCACCCTGACACCTGTATATAATGGAGGAATCCAGCCTGTCTTGTTTTACTCTTTGCTAAGGAACAGTATATTCTGTCTTCCTTCTCTGAACTATTCCAAGTTCTTTAGTTCCATTTTCAATTTTCTGCTTTTGTGTTGTTTTTGTTAGGTTTTTGCTGGTTTTTTTTCCAGCCAAGAACGCAGGCTGTAAAGATAAAGCTAAGAAGCTGGTTTCAGCTCAAGGATGCCCCTGGAGGAATCAGGTCCTCTCTATTTATAAAACTGTGCTATTTTCAAGTTTGGTTTGCAGACTTGCTTCCTTGGGCCACCATGGAATGCCAGCAAGCAAAGCAAGGCCTCGGCACAAAATGTCAGTGAGTGCTCCTATGGGATCAACCTGAAGTTTTGCATACAATCATCAATGATGGCAATTGTGATGACAATGCCCAACTCCTTGGAGTTAGTATTTTGAAAAGAGCGCAGATGTACTGCTGAGGAAAAATGTAAATGTGAGTTGAAATTTCCATTACAGACTCCTCCCAAAAAGTGGCCGTGGTTGTGGGGAAACAGAGCGTCTGATTCTAACCCTATTGCACAGGAGCCAGCATCTGTAACATGGCTTGAGGGTAAGGGAACTGGTGCGAGGTGGAGCTTAGCAACAGAGGGCTACATGCATGGAAGGACACAGTGCGGCTTTGAGTTAGCATTCATTATCTTTGCATTGGTTCCCCTTGTAACCGTTGCTAGCTGTACAAAAGTCCTGTCTACCAGTGGGTCCTATTCATTCTTTATTTTAATTTCCACATGAATCTCCTATTACCTCGATTTTTCTGCATCCTTATCACAAGCCTTGCAAGGAAACAAGTCCTATTTTCTCAGGTTCTGCTTCTGCAATCAAGAGGCAGGAGGCTGGACACACTCTTAGTCTGTCAGGTTTTAACTGTTTTCTGTCTTCAGACTAATTTCTTGATTCACTAAAAAACACCCAAAATAGAAATAAAGTAACTCTGTGATATCTGGAGTTTGCTTACAGCATGAGCAAGTTCTTCTATCTTTTCTTCTCTTTCTTTTTGTTTTTCTTCTTTAATCTCCCACCTTTCCTTACTGAGGATGGAGCACTGCTGTGTGAGCATTAAACAGCCAGTCTTGGCTGAACTATTGCGACACTCTTTTGAGGAACAACAGGTAGAACATGTGATGGGAGTTCCCCATATAGAGTTTGTATTTCCTGAATCAAGGACTGGCTCCAAAATATGGAAGGACTAGAATGTTTATTACAAATATTTACATGCCCATGCACGGATATTTTGCAGTCTGATCCTGTTCAAGATGAATAGACATGGCTAGCTGGTAGTTTTCTTCTGCATGTGAGGAAGTAAGGTCACTGGCTTTTTTTTTTTTTTTGCTACAACTGTGCTCAGCAGCAGAGTGTTATAACTAAAAACATGCTATGCATATGTATTAGAAGTAAATACTGTGCAAGTTAAAATGAGCACAATATGTGGGTCTAGAATACAAACTTAATTTCTCTGAAAGTTATTTTCAACCCTGTTTTAAAGTCAAGATGAACGACACATTGCTGGAATAAACACCACATCTTGCCTGCTCTGTAATTAGTTATGTACATTCTATACTATGGAAATGCAGTAAGATGTTTGTCTACTTGAGCAGAAACATACTACTAGTATCACTGGCCCAACTCCCACTGACTGTGGTTCGGACAACATTTGAGATGCACAGTGTTTGGTCTCAGGCGAATATGCAATCTATCCCCCTCTATTCCTCCTCAGATTCTTGGCTCAGTAACTATTTACGCAAGCCTCCAAATCTGCATGTAAATTCAATAGTCACTGTGGAAAATCACAGCTGAGTCGCCCTGAATATATTCGTACTTGGGGACAAATCTTTTTGAAATTCCCAGCAAACTAATAGGCTAAAACTTTGTGCTGATACCATAGCTACCATGCTTTTGGAAGTGCAAAGGAGCAGGAATGTTTGCCTGAGAAAATGAACATGAATGCTTTTCCAGGTGTTATTTATAGCTGCACAAACAGGGGGAAATGTAAGAAAAATAAATAATAGATTTTTTGAAACTTTTAATTAATTTCAAGATGAAATTTTTAAGCAGCATCGTGGAGAAATTCTTATCTTTGTACTTCCCATGAAGTTCCCTTATTTCTTGTGTAGCAAAGCTGTAAGCAAACAGACATGCTCTGTAAGGAGACTGAGTTGGACATAGCTGGATTGTCGCTTTTGAACAGGAGTAGCAGCAAATTTTGTAATCCCATCTGCATCTCAAGGAAAAGAATACGGTGCTATCTACACCTACACAGCTTTCACAGGGCTGACTAAAAGTGATTTAATAGGTTTGGATTACATTTTAAAATCCTGAAAATCTAGATTGAGGGAAGGCACTAGACACACTTCCAAGTGTACTGCTTACACTGAAAAAGTCTAGTTCTAATAATGAAGTTTAAACATACATTTCTTTCACCATCAAATTCCCCTTAAATATTGCTTTGGTAAAGCAAGTAAGGAGTCCCAGATTTCTGATTTGAAAACTTTCTTTGAGGTATGTAATTAGTATATCAAATTCAGTCTAATGCATGTGTAAAACCTGAAAAAAAGGGCCATCTTTTATATATCTAGCAGCAGAACTTCACCTACAGCTAAGCTATTTAAAAACATCTTTCACAGTATCATGATATTCATTTTTTCCTGAATAATATTGCAAATTCAGATTTTAATGTTGGACATAGCAGTTGAAAGGAGATTAAATTAGTGGTCTCTAAAATGTTCCTGTTCTCTGACTACTGATATGCTAATATTATGATGAAAGAGTAGACATAGGGGAGAGGAAAAAAGACCAAGAGTGAAAATTTTCATTTAATGACTTTTATTTTCAACTGGCTGTTCTGCACCGGCACATACAGAAGTGAGGAGCTCATATACTCCTCATCCACATTTCCTTCTTTGGGTGAACTATGTGAATATACTGAGGAGAAAAACTTGCCCTGACGAATTTAGCTGTGCAGACAAGATAACTTAAGTCCACACTTTATAGATAAAGGACAGAAACACACAGATTTTGTATGGAAGTTAAATAGATGTGTTAGCATAAGACTGTGCTCAAGCCAATAAGTCCTATTTCTCAGCAGTTTTTTGAAAGCTTTTGTCTTTGGAAATCATTCCTTAGGAGGGAATATTTGGTTTAAATATAGGAAACGTGTAACAATGACAGTAGAAGATAGGCTGGAAAATCTCTACCTCTGTGTTTACAAATACTGGTCAGTGGTAATATAGGTTTCATACCATTATCATGATATTGAGTGGTCTCTCGAAGTGTCTTTGGGCAATGAGCTACATTCAGGGAGCATCCAAATGATTCAGTCCCAAGAGAAAGCAGTGAGGAAGTTGAGTAAAAATAGCCAAAGGTGAGGTGACAGGAAAGATTCATTATCTTACGCTAACAGATACTTTGATAAACCCACACAGAGGTTAGAAGTGAATGAAAAGGGAATGATGAACAAGGGAACTGGTTTGGGTTTTTTTTGTGGCTGTGGGGGATGGTATTGCTGGAGAAGAGTGGAGAAACCATAGACGTGATGGCAATTCAGGCATTAAGGCAGTGTGTTATGAGAAAGCAGCCAAAACCCTAAGGCCTTTCTCATCCTGCTGATAAGCATTCACACAAAGCAATTGCAGAAAACAGTCATGGGCATTGCAGTGGGACACCAGTGCCTCCACAGTAACAGCAACACTCCATGAAACTGATCATAGCTGATTTGGGCTGATTCTTCAGACATTACCAAGGGCTGAAGAAGAATGTGGTGACAGTGGGCGCAGGGGAAGCCTGAGCAAATATGGCATTGAAGGGTCTAAGGAAAAAAGTTGTACTGATAATTAAGGGAATGAAGACGATGTAATTCAAATAACAATAGCTGAATTTAGGTGGAAACAAGTACACCTTCAACAGCAGTGGCACAAGCAAGAATTTGTTTAAAGACCATTACATGAACAGTAGCAGGCTAAAAGAGTTAGCTGCAAGATCGCTTTACCCTTATGTGATTTCTGTATTTAAAAAATGCCTGTAGAATACCTGCAGTAGTTCTTACAAGGATGTGTGATGACCTGATTGGGATTGAGGTAAAGGAACAAAAGTTTCAAGCTTGGAGAAATACCCAGAAGGCAGCCTGCATGATGTGTTGTTAACATGAGCCCTAGGAGAGACACCAGGAGGAGCACAACTTTCTGGGGGCACTCTTCTGATAAAAAGTCTGCTATGGATTAGAAATTAACAAAATAAAGGGAATGGTGGATAAAGCTTCACTTTCTGCAGGGCATAGTGTGTTGCAGTTTAATCAAGGAGGCTAATCCAGATGAACTGAGGTCTGCCTCAGGTTACTAAACTGCATGAGGTACACAAAGTTCTTACGGCAACAAAAAGCTATAGGAATTCATTAATGTATGCTTATACAGTGCTTCAGACATACAGTAAATGCTTTCTAGAGAGGAATATTGTGAAGTTACCCAATAAAGGACTCTAGGGCAGGAGCTGACAGATTCAAACCCTTGATCTAAATTTAGGTATAGCAGAAGAAACTGAAAACAAGAATATTCAGTGATTGTCTGAAGCAGTAACAGGATCAAAAAATTGTAGGAAAAAACTTGGATTTAGGAAATACACACATTGTGCAGTAAAAAAAAAGAAGGGTGCCTTTTAGCTCCTTCTCTTTTTAGATTTGGGAAGACTGAAATAGGTGACCTAAATAAGTCTGACTAAACCTCTTAAAACCCTAGAAACTAATAAAGGGTAAAATGAAAGGTCCAAAACAGTGGGTATGCTTCCTCATCCTTGGACTCCTGTGAGAGAAGAGCTTGTGTGGTTGTTCACCCACCACTCTGTCTGCTTGTTCCCTCCATGTACCTTCTTCTACTGCAAACACAGAGAGAATTTCTCTTTCCCTGGTAGAAGAGGACAGTTTGCCTTTGCATCTGAAGATCTGCTTGGCATATAAGCAAGCTCAAATGGGTATATAATTAAGGCATGGTGCCATCACTGTGCAAGTTAACACTTTATGGTCTCCAGCGTGTCTGCTGGGTTCCTTGCTCCATCACCCAAGTAAAATCTCTTCTTCTATAGAACTTTACAGATAAGGTTTTGTTCAGTAATGAAGCTAACTAGCATTCCTAACTCTGCGTAAGGCAATCTAATCTGTGTTTTAGTTTTTGGGGTAGTCTTCTTACACAAGAGGAGAACAAGGAGTCTAAGAATATGGTTATTCAAGTATCAGTCAAAAATGACATGGAGGAAAACTGTTCATAAAAACAAGCCTGTGGATACCATCATCTTTAAAAAACAGCCTATGTGAGTTAATAATTCTAGTTGCACTGAATTTTAATTTGATTCAGATGGCCTGCTCACTTGAACATCTGTGAAAAAGCCAAGTCTAAACTACTCACAACTTGAATTTAATGAACCCGGAACCTTTTTATCTCCACATCTCCTTACCCGTCTTCTGCTACTTCTGTCTCTATAAAGTGTGCACTGAGACTTTGATTCTGTACAATGAAAACTGTGTGCTTGGGCCTGCACATTGTCACAGGTGTTGCAGGACACGAGACATTCTGCCTGTGTAGACTGCAACAGAGAGAGACTGGATTTTAAATGTGTTGGACTGGCATGCCTGCACGCAGGACATCTTTCATTTGAAGGATGCTTGGTAGATGATCTAGGAACAGAGCAGGCTGTGGAGCTTGGTTTGTCTTTCTAAGAATGCCAGACCTGGTGTGAGAAGACAGCATGGCTGAGTTTATAGGGCAAGGCTATGCCTGACTAGGGGAGGCAGTAGTAAATGCTCTTTACTGACAGTCGCCTGTCTCCCCTTCCAATGGAGCATGCACTCTGCCATACGCTCTAATTCAATAGCAGATTTACTGGCTTCAATTTCCATTCTGTAAGGGAATATAAAACAATTCTGCTGCTTGAAACGGATATGTTTATGAACTGATGGTCTGCCCTTACTTGATTGCAACACAGTTCAGAGCAGGGGTGACGCTTTGAAAGGGATGCCAAATTGCTCAGAGCAGCCCTGCTGAAAAGCATATCTATTCTGAGGCAGCTGGCAGACAATATAAATTAGCAGAATGCTTAATGAATACTTTAACCTATATAATCACAAAAAGAAATGGTGAAAAGATGGAATAATAGACATATTTTCTGGTGAAAAAATGGAGCACAACTGAAGTGATTCAATTAGAGTAGTTCTGGAGTTCTCTACTGGTTTTTGCCTCACTAAAACGGGCCTGGTCTTGGATCGTAAAGCTGTCTCCAGGCTCACAGTATTTTGACAATCTGTGTTTAGACTTTGTTGAATCTCTTTCTTTAAGTTTCACTCATTTCATGCAAAGCATGAGACATGAGAGGGGAAGAAGTCGGAAACAGCCAGCCTTGAGGATGCAGCAGAAGCTGTCCTGGAGTTCCTAAGCTGTGACACACTCAGGCTTGACTTTGGTGCTGGACAGTGTAACCAGGAGCTGGGGTTTATGAGGGGGATAGGGCAGGAAATGAGAGATAAACTTTAGCCACAGTCAATTCAGGTCAGGGAAATTCTCAGGACAGCTAAATAATCTGTAACCTGACCAAGCACTGAGGGATGTCTGGGAACATCAAATGTTATGAGGCGTGTTTGGCTTCCTAAAATGGAAGTGTTATCCCTGTGCTGCTCTGATGCGTATTCTGTACAGCTGGGGTAAGCAAACAAACAGCAAGCAAGTATGAACAACAATTGAAAACTGTTAGCTAAATTACCTGTGTCATTATAGAAAAAACTGTCTTTGCAGTCAAAAATACTGAGATTTTTGCTTTTATTTCTGATGTTTGGACTGCTGAGCTGTGTTTATGTTTTACTGCAATAATAAAAAGAATTTTACTTTTGTCATGGACTGCCATCGAGGTTCAAATAGGCACTGTGCAGATGCAGAGCAGAAAGACAGATACAGCCCTAGACCAGGAATGGTAGGTGTTGGTGTCTCATCTGGTGAAATGCCTGTAATTCATGTCAAAAGGGATAGTTTATTGGACAAAAGAACACACAAGATTCCAGCATGGCTGAGTTAAGTGGGATTCTTTTAATGAATATGATAATTACTACAGCCTGAATGACTTAATATTTTTCAGTTGTAGGCAAATAAGTGTGGGAAGAAAATTGTGTTCCTCTATCAGCTATGTAATAAAAAGTACTTTTACAAAAACCTGAATATCCAGAGGGCTCTATGGGCTCTATTATTCTTTTTCTCAGAGACATGGGTATAAGTGACTCAGCAATTTGCTTGTGAAAGGAAAAAAGTAGTTATGTTAAGGTGACCTCCTTATCTCAGACAGTTGGTATCTAACTTGTAAACATCTGGAGATGAGCTGGTTAATGAGAAACGGTTAGAAGCATGGAAAACCTTCAGCTGAAAGGCAAATAAGGTTTTATTTCCAACTTCATTGGAAAGTGAGGTGTGTTGACAGCAAAAGCTGTCATTGGTACTCTCTGAAGTTATATGCAGTCTCTTGCAAAATCAATAAGCAGACAGCCTTTGTGATCCTACCGCTTGCTTTGGCTGCAGATGGGAAAGATCCAATGTGATAATACAGAACAAAGTTCACTTTCTGGATTGTTGAATGTTAAGTAATGTGCTGAAAACATTGCAAAGTGAAAGATAGTACAGGACTTTCCAGACAACCTTTTCCCTTTTGGAGACAGCTTCCATTTTATTGTGTTCATGGTTGTACCTAAAGGAAAAGCTGGACTTTAAAAGGCTGTGAGCCTGAGAGCTGAATACCAACAGATATGTATCTGATAAGTATTTGCTTGCATGATGCTTGTGAGTGTGATTGTACAAATCAGTGAACTAGAGGATCCTTGTGGAAGATTTGGAAGGCATGTCAGTATATTTTGCAGGTGCCTAATCAGGCTGCAGTCATACTGCCAGTGTTGAAAAATTAGAGGGAAGGTTCCTGTGTACCAGAATAGCTCTTTTCTGTTGCTTTTCAGCACTAGCTATTCTTTTGTACCAGTCTGGAAGAAAAATGAATGTTGAACATATGAACAGTTAAATAGGACATATATGAAGGTCCATCTATTCTTTTAACTTGTCTCTGCAAGTGGGCACTAGCTGGTGCCAATCAATATATAACAATGGAGAACCTGCATGATAGTTCTTATCCAGGACAGTCTTCTGGGCTCAAGGAACTTGTGGACAAGGAGTCCTTAGCCAACAGGACTATCATTCATATGAGTGAAGGCTACCAGTCATCATTTTTCTTCTTTGAACTTACCCAAATTCTTTCTAAACCCCTGCAAGTGTCTGTTACCTCCAAGGTGCTATGCCTAGAGGCTCTGCATTGCTTAACTGTGTTACTGAAAAAGAATCTTTTGTTTATTTTGAATTTACTGCCTCACATTTCCATAGAATCATAGAATAGTTTGGGTTGGAAAGGACCTTCAAACATCATCTAGTCCAACAGCCCTGCAATGAGCCAGGACGTCTTCGGCTGGGTCACATTGTTCAGAGCCCCATCCAATGTGACCTTGAATGTTTCCATGATGGGGCATCTACCACCTCTCTGGGCAACCTGTGCCAGTGTTTTACCACCCTCATCATAAAAATTTTTTCCTTATATCCTCTCTAAATGTACCCTTTTTTAGTATAAAACTACTACCCCTTGTCGTATTGCAACAGGCCCTGATAAAAGGTTTGTCCCCATCTTTATTATAAGACCCCTTTAAGTATTGAAAGGCCACAATAAGGTCTCCCTGGAGCCTTCTCTTCTCCAGGCTAAGCACCCCCAACTCTCTCAACCTTTCCTCATAGCAGAGGTACTCTATACCTCTGATGGACCCACTCCAACAGGCCCATGTCTTTCCTGCGCTGAGGGCTCCAGAGTTGAACGCAGCACTGCAGGTAGGGTCTCACCAGAGCAGAGGGGCAGAATTGCCTCCCTTGACCTGCTGGCCACACTGCTTTTGATGCAGCCCAGGTTACGGTTGGCTTTCTGGTCTGCAAGCACACGCTGATGGCTCATGTCCAGTTTTTCATCCACTGGCACCCCCAAGTCCTTCTCCACAGGGCTGCTTTCAATCCCTTCATCCCTCAGCAGGTATTGATACCTGTGCAGGTGCAGGACCCGAGCCAGGTGCAGGACCATGCACTCGGCCTTCTTGAACCTCCTGAGGTTCACGCAGGACCACTTCTTGAGCTTGTCCAGGTCCCTCTGAATGGCATCCCATCCCTCAGACATGTCAACTGCACCATTCAGCTTGGTGTAATCTGCAAACTTGCTGAGCATGTACTCAGTCCTATTGTCTATCTCACTGATGAAGATATGAAACGGTACTGGTCCCAATATAGACCTCTGAGGGACAACACTTGTCACTGATCTCCATCCAGATATTGACCTGTTGACCACTGCAATCTGGCGGTGACCAACCAACCAATTCCTCACTTACCAAACAGTCCACCAATCCAATCTATATCTCTGCAGTTCAGAGGGAAGGATGTTGTGAGGGACCATGTCAAAGGGAATTTGACATTTAATATTGATATGTTTTGTACAGAAGAAGTTCCGAAACGTCATGCTCTATCCACTGTCTCCCTTCTAGTCATACCTTTATAGATTTCTATTATGTCCCGCTGTTGACACCCCTTCCATATCCACCATCTCTTTTCTAGGCTACAGGATCTAGTCTCCCTAATGATTCCTCATAGAATCATAGAATCATTAAGGTTGGAAAAGGCCTCTAAGATTATCAAGTCCAACCGTCAACCCAACACTACCATGCCTTCTAAACCATGCCCTGAAGTGCCACATCTACAGGTTTTTTGAACACCTCCAGGGATGGTGACTCCACCACCTCTCTGGGCAGCCTGTTCCAATGCCTGGTCACTCTTTCAGTAAACACATTTTTCCTAATATCCAATCTAAACCTCCTCTGGTGCAACCCGAGGCCATTTCCTCTTGTTCTATCACTAGTTACTTGGAAGAAGAGACCAGCTTCCACCTCACTACAACCTCCATTCAAGTAGTTGTAGAGTGTGATACGGTCTCCCCTCAGCCTCCTCTTCTGCAGACTAAACAACCCCATTTCCCTCAGCCACTCCTTATAAGACTTGTTCTCCAGACCCTTCACCAGCTTCATTGCCCTTCTCTGGATGTGCTCCAGCACCTCAATGTCCTTCTTGTAGTGAGGGGCCCAAAACTGAACACAGTATTCAAGGTGCGACCTCACCAGTGCCAAGTACAGAGGTACGGTCACTGCCCTACTCCTGCTGGCCACACTATTCCTGATACAAGCCAGGATGCTGTTGGCCTTCTTGGCTACCTGAGCACACTGCTGGCTCATGTTCAGGCAGCTGTTGACCAGCACCCCAGGAGCTTTTCCACCAGGCAGCTCTCCAGCCACTCTTCCCCAAGCCTGTAGCATTGCATGGGGTTATTGGGACCCAAGCGCAGGACCTGGCACTTGGCCTTGTTAAACCTCATACAGTTGGCCTCAGCCCATCAATCCAGCCTGCCCAGGTCCCTCTGCAGAGCCTTCCTACCCTCCAGCAGATCAACAGTCCCACCCAACTTGGCGTTGTCTGCAAACTTACTGAGGGTGCACTCGATCCCCTCATCCAGATCATTGATAAAGATATTAAACAAGACTGGCCCCAAAACAGAGCCCTGGGGAACACCACTTTTGACCAGCTGCCAACTGGGTTGAGCTCCAGTCACCACAACTCTCTGGGCTCAGCCATTAGGGCAGTTTTTTACCCAGCAAAGAGTACACCCGTCCAAGCCATGAGCCGTCAGCTTCTTTAGGAGGATGCTGTGGGAGACAGTGTCAAAGGCTTTGCTAAAGTCCAGGCAGGCAACATCCACAGCCTTTCCCTCATCCACTAGGCAAGTTACCTGGTCATAGAAGAAGATCAAGCTGGTCAGTCAGGACCTGCCTTCCATGAGCCCATGCTGACTGGGCCTGAGCAGCTGTATGTGCTGTCCATGCTTGGTGAGCTTACTCAAGATGAACTGTTCCATGACCTTCCCCAGTACTGGGGTCAGGCTGACAGGCCTGTAGTTCCCTGGATCCTCCTTCTGGCCCTTCCTGTAGACGGGCATCACATTGGCAAGCTGCCAGTTGTCTGGGACCTCCCATGTTCACCAGGACTGCTGATAAATGATGGAGAGTGGCTTGGCAAGCTCCTCCACCAGCTCCCTCAGTACTCTCAGGTGGATCACATCTGGGCCCATAAACTTGTGAGTGTCCAGGGGTGCAGCAGGTTATAAACTGCTTCCTCCGGGATTATGGGGAGTTTATCCTGCTCTCAGTCCCTGCCTTCCAGCTCCAGGGGCTGAATACCCTGGTGATAGCTGGTCTGGCAGTTAAATACTGAGAAAAAGAAGGTATTTAGTTAGAGCTTTTCTAGCTGGCTTTGTTGCTCTTCTCTGGTTTTCTTTTTCCCCCAATTTTACAGGTCCAGAACTGCTTTCCTGACAAGCTTTTGGCTCAAAATGGATTTATAATGTAGCATGTTATTCTGCCTCTTTCTTAGTAATTCTGGAACCTTGATTTTCTTTTTTTGAGAGAGCATTGAGTAGGTATTTTCATGGAACAGCTTATCAGCACTGAAGATCTTGGTTTTGACTAGAAGCAAATAAAGTATTTGGATGTTGAGTTGGGAAGCTTGATTTGCTAATGTGAAATAGTTTACAGCTCAGAAATTTTGGCCTTTCTGGAGTGGGGGAGTGGAACAAGAACTGAACAAGTAAGTCTTCTCCCTGTCCTTGATTACTGCTGGAGCCAGAGGTGGCCAAGGTGTTGCTCCCTGCTCTGCTTTGGTATGGCCCAGTGAGTTTGGGGGCAGAGAGGCACTTGGAAGCTTGATGCAGCAGAACCAGAGTGGAGAACCTTCACCCACTTCCCATGCCACCACTGCTTGTGTGCATTTTTGAGCTATTCTATTCTGAATGCTTTCTGAGCACCGGAATACAGCAGGCTGTGGTGGAATTTTGCCATGATATTCTGTTGCAAAATGCCATTTTTGCAAAACACATGAGTATCCAAAAAATAACTTCTAAGTGTTTGGAAAACACAATATTTTACCTGGAAGACAGAAAAACTGAACTCTTACTGCCCACCTGGAATATCCACATCAGTTTTATTATCAATCTACTGCAAAGTAAATCTAAGACAGACTATACAGGCTTTTGGGAAGGAAAAAAATGTCTGCTTGTCTTGGTCTCTGCTTTGGAATAAAAGAATTATATTGCTATTTTAATTTAAATATATATGTATTTATTTTAATGTTTCTCTTTTTCTGTATATGTGTCTACCTCTGCCGGCTCCTTACCACTACAACTTCAGGATATTGCCGATTTAGATTTTAAGTACTTATCACAGATTCTTTTGCTTTTGGTCCATTACTGTCCCCCAAAGACCTATCAATTCACATGATCTCTCAAATTTGTTATTATTAAATAACATTAAATTGACAGATGTTAATGACTATGATTATTAGAGGATTTGATCTGAAGATTGCCACAGGCTGTGGTATATTCATTGCTCATTTCCTCCACTTTGCAAGAAGCCGGTGAAACTTCTTTGCAAAAGATGAGAGGCTTGCTTATCAAAATGTGGGAACTATCATGGCGAGTAGTGCAAAACTTGCAAAAGCAAGAACTAAAAGACTATCTCTTCAGCGTGTGTGTATTTGAAATAGAAAGGCCTGGATGACTATCTGTGTGCCTGACCCTTGCAAGATTCTTACCAGCTTCATTTTCTCTCTGCAAAATGAGAAGTAACTTAAAAACTTAAACAGACTCTCACAGAAAACAAGTGGAGATTGGGAGTGTTAGTTGACAGCAGGCTCAATATGAGTCATCAGTGTGCCCTGGCAGCCATGAGGGCAAACCAAATTCTGGGGTGCATCAAACACAGCATAGCCAGGCAGGCAAAAGGGGTGACTATCCCACTGTATTCAACATTGATGCAGCCTCACCTTGAATATTCTGTGCAGTTCCGAGCCGACAATTCAAGAAGGATGTTAAGGTACTCGAATGCATCCAGAGGAGGGCAACAAAGCTGGTGAAAGGGCTGGGAGGCATGCCCCGTGAGGAGCAGCTGAGGACTCTGGGCTTGTCTAGTTTGGAGAGGAGGAGGCTGAGGGGCAACCTTATTGCTCTCTACAGCTTTTGGTCAATCCTGAAGTGATCAGGCTGTTGGACTAGATGACTGTTGCAGGTCCATTCCAACTGAAATATTCTCTCTTCTCTTCTCTTCTCTTCTCTTCTCTTCTCTTCTCTTCTCTTCTCTTCTCTTCTCTTCTCTTCTCTTCTCTTCTCTTCTCTTCTCATGCTATGCTGTTAATCCTGTGTCTTTTGTTTCACTTTTTCCTAAACGTATGTTTATATATTTGGGCATACAACCTATGTCTGGAAATCTTTCCATGATTATAATGGGTTTTACATAACATCATCTGGCAAAAACCCAGTCATATCCTGGGCTACATCAAAAGCAACGTGGCCAGCAGGTCAAGGGAGGTGATTCTGCACCTCTACTCTGCTCTGGTGAGACCCCACCTGCAGTGCTGCGTCCAGCTCTGGAGCCCTCAGCAAAAAGTTTGTTGCGGACAAACTTTTTAACAAGACCTGTTGCAATATGACGGGGTAGTAGTTTTAAACTAAAAAGAGGGTACATTTAGACTAGATACAAGGAAAAAGCTTTTCATGATGAGGGTGGTGAAACACTGGCACGGGTTGCCCAGAGAGGAGGTAGATGTCCCATCATGGAAACATTCAAGGTCACATTGGATGGGGCTCTGAACAACGTGACCCAGCTGAAGATGTCCTGGCTCATTGCAGAGCAGTTGGACTAGATGACATTTGAAGTTCCTTTCCAATCCAAACCATTGTATGATTCTATGGAAAAAAAACATTCAAATGTTCGAACAAACCTTAGAAGACAACTTTTCCAGTAGTCCCAAGAAGTGATTTAGTGTTGGGCTTGAATGATCCATTCCGATGACACAGGCTTCTGCTCTGACCTGAAGGAGACCTACCTAAGCATATTCCCTCTAAAGCATTTAGGACTCTTAACACTTTAACAATAAGCTAACACTTAAATTTGAGTACATGGATCTGAATACTGTACGTGATCTGAGTCTTAGTATTTTTATAGCAAATCTCTACCTGCAACATGGGATTACACAGTGCTTCCCAGTGTTGCAGAAACTGTTGAAGGAAAATATAAGGTAGGCTATGAATTGAGCACATACTCTGATACTTTTCTCTCCCTTTTTTTTTTTGGTGGTACTTTTCTCTTTTTCATAGTTTAGGGGAGTGGGAGGGTTAGGATTTTTTATTTGTTTGGGGACTAGTTTGAATCTTGATTCTGTTTTGTCTAATTGGGTTTCTCTTGGGGAGATGAAATTAATTTGGTTTTTTCTTGAAAAGTCCCCACATGTGAATGTTGTGTTAATGTCTTATATTTCAATAACAAAAGTGACAATGTCTCACTTTATGGCACTCAGACAGCCTGAATTTAGGTGGAACACTTTGAACTGCCTGCATGGCTGGTGAAGGGAGAGAGGTCAAACTTCAACTGTTCCCGTGAGTGATTCACCAATGCCTTTCATTATCTATGTAGACAACTCTGAGTATCAACTGAAGCACTTAAGTCTGATGTCTTATACAAAATGGTGAAAATAACCTTCACAGAAGGATACAGTCATACCTTGAAGATTGAAAAGTCAGGCTTGTTTATGCACAAATATCTCAAGGACAGGACAGTGGAGGTCTGTGGGGTGGAGAAGACCCCATCAGTCCTGGAGGATTCTGAGCTTGTAGCATGGCTGTTTAGTGTATGTGTGATTCTTCACCCTTTCACCTTGCTCTTCTGCTGCTTCTGGAGCTACAAACATTTTTATTTCTGTCATAGTAAAAATTGCTCGGCAGCTACCACAAAGAAAAGATGACCGAGGCTGTAGTTAAATAAAGAAGCTGTATTCTTTTCAGCACTGACATTCTTCTCCATAATCATCAAACCTAGGTGAACTGCTGCAGAGGAGTGCATAATTGCCTCATATAGTTTGTCTGTTAGAGAAGACGGGGCAGAAAGGAAAATAATAATAACAGCATTACAGACCTGAGGGATCTCAGCTACCTTGTTCTTGAATCCTAGAGAAAGAGTCCACTGCTGAGTAGTCTTTGACTTCAGTTGCAACTCGTTGTGGTGGAAGATGATTCATCTTCAGTATTAAATAACTGCTTCCTTCCAATACAGGATTATAATTTTCAGGATAGGAGAAGTTTCCTTGTTAACAAATACCATGCTAATAAAAAAGTGTACAGGTTATATTATTTGTTTTTCATAATGGTTCCCACTTGTCCTTCTTGTCTTCTGGAATGAGCTAAGAAATAAATATATACAGCTATTAATATTCTGTATGTAATGTTTCTGCAGATCCAGGAACAACTTTGGAAGTTCTGGATGGAAGGTTTTCAGCGCTGTTCATAAGCCAGGGGCATGTTGTTGTTATTTTAGTGGGCAGATCCTTTCTATACTTTTTAAATTATTATTAATGTTTTATTACATATAGCAAAGCAATATGCCATTCTGGGCACTGCACTAGAAAAGCAACAATGGAAACAATAACTGTCATCAGGTGTAACTATAGACAGCCTCTGGAAAAAGAATGATAGAAAATAGTAATAACACAGGCAAACGGGACAGAAATGTGACATGAATGCAAAAGCTCCACCAGCAGCAGAGCACCTGGGATTTTAATTTCTATTTTAGCTCTGTAGTATTGTTGTTTAGTTGTTGCTCAAATACAGTAAAAACATTTAAAGCAAAAAAGTATTTGTTTAAGGTAGTTATGAGTGGAAAGCCTGCTGGAATGATCCGGGTGGTGCAGGTTTGACAGTCAGAGCTTAGCCCTTCCACACCATAGCCAAGCTGCACTTTGGTAAACTGGTGGCAGTCACTCACTTTCGTACTCTTCAGTCCTTGGTCTAACCTGTACAAGTCCAAGACTCTAGAACTCTTTACAGCAGCCTAAAGGAGTTGCAAGAAGCAGATATCTCTAAGAGCATGAGGTGCTTTAACTCTGTCCCATTTGCCTCAGATGATCCCCCTTCTATCAATGTGAAATATTAAAAAAGCAAAGGCATTGCTTTAATGTCTGTATGTTATCTGAGTTTCACCTCACATAAAGAAAATTCTTGAGAAGCTCAGTAAAACAGATGAAGGCTTGTTTGTTTTGCAAAGCGGTTACAGTTACACTGACGAATTTGAACCTTTGAGACAGTGGGCTCTTAAAGGTAAATGGGGCAAGCATTGTGCAGAGGTAAACGGGGGCAAGCCATCTTCACAGACCTGTTCTGTCCTCCAGAATAATGTTTGTGGGAACACAGCCTCCCCATTTTTGTTCTGTAATGGTAAAACAAGGAGAGGAGTCACCTTGTGTCCATTGTTTGATGTGACAGTATGCACTCTCACACTTGGAGAGCCTCTAGGGCTGCCTGCCTGTGTCCTCAGCAGTAAAACTGATCTCATGAGGTAGCCAGTAGGGAATGTTTGCTATTTGTATGATAGCACTATCTGGTATCATAGCATACAATCAATTCCTAAATATGTTTCTCCTCTGCCTTTCAAAAGCTGCTTGGTTACTCATTTACACTTGGGATCATTGTAGTTCATATTGTCATGGGTTTGGGGATAATTGTGCAACAGTTAAAAGGTCTTAGCTGTGTCAATGACAGAAAACAATGCTTCTGTTTTTCTTAATCTGCCAGATAACAGGTACACCTAAATAATTTTTACTCATCCAAACTCGGAAATAAAGAGCAGAGTTTTCCCAGTAAGTCACTATAGAACAGGGTGATTTCTTGTGGTTTCTTAGGAATATTGTTGCACTCTGTGGAGGTCCTGACTGACTGCCGACATGTTCTTCCTGAGCAAGGGCTAGTAATTGAAGGAAAAAACTTCCAGACAGCATAATGTGTATACTGCTTTAAAGTGAGTAGCACATTAAAGCTAATTGCAAAGGAATATAATTTCTGAAAAATCATTTAGGAAGTCTTTTGATTTCCCAGAAGGGAAGATATCAGATGGCATATTAATTACCATAATTTTTTCTTCTTTCTCTTTGTCATTTGTGCTAGTCCCCACAGTTTCCAACAGAGCATCTATCTTTTAGTCAATTTATAGTGCTGTTTATTGCCAATGTTAACCAGCTTCAGACCATCTAGTGGAGCATAAATTTGCAAACTGACTTAATCTGTAAATCCTGATATTATATTTTGACTTTGAAAGGTATATAAACATCCCTTTATTGTAACCATATTTATATGTAGGTATGACAACCGTAATCATCATTCCTCTGCCATTCTTTGTTTACCTCAGGAGATTTCTTCCCGAGATATTGGTTGGCTTTGTATGGATGGATTTTCTCTTGAACATGTACACTGCAGATGCAAAACCCAGCCAGTCCATATGGTTGTATTTCAGAGAATGTTATTTCATTTAAGCCAAAGCCACGCCACAGGCTGTTTTAACAATATGCATGGTGCTCAGAAATGTTCTTCAGCACAATTTAATTTATTAACACAGATGTAGCCTAAGATGATGTACTGCATTTAGCTCATGAGTTTGGATTTGCTTTTCTGCTTTGATCCTTTAGAGGAAGCAAGTTTCTCCTCCCTCCCCCTCCCACTCACTTCCGTGGGAAGATTTAGCTCACACAATTCACGAATCTTTCAATCCTTGACAATATTCCATGTGTATGTCTGCATTTCTGCCTTGATTCCAGGTCCCTAGACTGGAGATGGCACAGCAGGCCCATTCATCTCCATGCATAAGCACTTCTGCAGAGCTACCAGGTGGTACCACATACTGCCCAGTGTCTGGGCTAAGTTTGACCAGCGGTTGACCATACTCATGTTTAGATGAGCTGTATAACACTGCACATTTTTGTGAAAATCACTTAATGTTGACTGGCATTAGAGGCATTTTTTGATGAAGCACTTTGCTGTTAAGAGATACAGGAAAGTATTGAAATATCCTCAGGGAGTTACAGAACATTGTGGAAGGGAGGGTGGGATTTGGATACTGTGAAAAGCATTTTCAGAAGTTTCTCTGTTTTGCAAACAGTGTAAACAAACTTAATTGCTTACTCTTTGCCTGTTCTTCAGGCAACGTAACATCCTCTGCATTAATGCATTAGTCACCAAGCATGGGCTGTCCTAAATCTTAGCCATCTGGATTTCTTATAGAAGATAAGAAAGAGTAGTGTGGGAGCTAAAGAAAACAGGAAGATCCCATGTTGAGAAGAGAAAAAGCAATTGGATCATACCGCCTCTTACAAAGCAAGGAAAAATATTTTATAACTAATTCTTTACTATGTGATCTCTGAAAGCTTCAAAGAATAGCTGTTGTTTTTTCTTTTTTGAATGTTGTCACTCTGAGAGAAGGTTGGTTTGTTAGCTGAGGGGATGAATAAACATTGATGAAAACTGCTTCTAGTTCTACATTCAGATGCAACAAAATCTCAAAAAACCGGCATTTTTCTCAACAATTGAGCTTGTAATTCTTATACACAGGAAAATAAATTATGTTTCAACTAGCTAATATTCTATAGTAAATGCATTTGTTTGATAAGTTCCAAAGTATGTATGGCGCAATTCTCCTCTTGTCCCACTTTATTTGCTGAGCTAATCTGTTTTGGTTTTTGTCAGCCACTGTTTATCAAGCACTCTGATTTTTCAATATATCTTAAATGAGATAAAAATGTGTTCAGTGTTGTTGACATCAGACCCCTGAAACCAGCTGCAGAGTTGCTATTGTTTGGTTTCAATGCTCACTAAAATGAATTTCCTTTCTGTTGAATCCTAGGGATATGATGAGTGACAGGCCATCTTTTTTTTTGTTCCTAATCACACAGATCTGCGTGTTCCTCTAGATGCCCTGATAAGCAGTGCATATGTGTGTGAAAGGAAGGGAAACAGGAATTCCTTTCGGAAGGGTGACAACCTTCATAAGACTAAAATGAGTTCAAGGCAGATGTTCCTGGCAGAAATCAACTGAAAACTCACATCTAAAAACTTGCACAGCTGCCAGCAAAGAGACTTACATTTATTTTGGCTCTTTTTCCAAACATTGATCTTGTTTAAGAAAAAAAATCAAACAAAAGCTCTATAAAGAGCTAGTTTTGTGCCAACTATATAGCATACTGACATGCTGCACCATGAAAAACAGGACTTGGCAATGTAATTCCAACAAAATATCATCCCAGCAGCCATGTTGCTATTCTTCAGTTTAATATGTGAATGTTTCCATCTTAAAAAGCACCCCAGGGACAAACTGTTGCATTTAATTAAGCATTTGTTGGTATTGTAAGCAAAGTGGTGGAAGTGAGATAGAGAGCCTTCCTCCCAGAGATAAAAAAGCTGTGTTTGATGGTACATCTACAGCTTGAGTATGGAGCCTTTTCCCTTTCAGACATCCCAGAAACATGTCACAGACACCACTGATGCCCTTCGTGTCCTAACCAATACATTGCTGTTGACGCAGGCTTCCTCCTGTGATTCTGTTCAGCACCAGTGTCCCAAGGTTTCCCCTTTCCTTTCCTTGCCCTGTGCTCCTGTCACACAGAGCACTGCTGCTCCCTTATTTTAAGACTTCAGGTGACGATAATTTAGAACAACTTCTAATGCCCCAAAGCTCAGAGGCAGTAGTAATGGGTAAATGAGTTTGACAAGATAACAAGTGACGTGGTTTGGTATTTCATGCCAGATGAGACTCCCCTCGTGGAGTGCTGCAAATCTAGAGAAACACAATTGAAGTTAAAAGGGCTACTCTGGAAATCTAGTAGTTTAGCTGACTGAAGGGTTTAACATGAAGTTCTGAGAAAAGTTGGATTTGGAAATGGATTTGGATGTTGGATTAGATGATCCAGCAATTAGAAGAAGCTAACTTTTATGATAGTGGGGTTGAAGAAATGCTATCATGGAACAGAAGTATCTAATTATTCAGGTTCAAACTGCGCTTGAAAGATGGGGTGGAGGGAAAGAAATTAAGTCTTGTAGGACACTAAGAAGGTCACTAAACATAGGCTGTGGTATATCCAAGTGGAAAAGAAGTCTGGAGTCCAAGGAGATATCCTGTCTACTGCTTCTGGTTAAAACAGGAACTGTTATCTTAAGTGTCTGGGATTATAACATGCCAAAAAAAAAAAACCTGAAGCAACTAAAACCTGAATTCTGACATGGTTTTTCAAACTCTAAAAAGCACCACCAAAAAAAAAAAAAATAGTAATAAAAAATAATGTTACATCTATGACTGTTTGGAAAGGGAAAGGGCTGAAGAATAGAATAGAATTGAATAGAATGAAATCCACTTACTCCATGTTGTCAAATGGCAGGAGAAGCAAGCCATTTTCGTATTTTCCCTGTTTGTTAGCTATATCTACCTTCTTCTCCCACTTCTTCCAGTGGATAATTTCTTTTAAGCCTATCATATGGTCTTGGCATGTTTCCCTAAAAGTGACTACCAGAGCAACTTCTCTAAATGGTTGGTCGAATCACTGTCTTGCCCTTTCTAACGTCATCTTCTGGAGCCTTAACAACAGGACAATAAGGATAAATATTCTGTGAGATACGTCCCTCCTATGGCGCTTCCGCCAGGATCCTGTCTTCTAGCTGAAATAGCCAAAAACGCTAAGACATATGTGGCAGGAGGCTGGATACTTTAAGAATTGAAGCAAGGACATGTACTTTCCCCCTTCAGACTCTCCATAATGTTTTGCTCACTAGGCAGCTCTATCCTGGGAATCCTGGACTAATGTGAAGCTAGACCTGAGCAGGCAGATTTAGGCTAACATCTGCGGTGCAGTGCTCAAGTCTGGTAGAGTAATATTTCCTTCTCAATTCCAGAGGTCACTATTGTGTGTTTTCTAGAAGAGCAAATTCCCACCTCTTCCCCTCTCTTCCCCAAAGAAATTGCTTAATCAGACCTGACTGGATCATTGCAGGGTAGCAGCGCTCAATACAGACAAAGTATCTTCCTTACTCTTTCTCTCTGGCTTGAAAGGTGCTAGATACTATGCACCTTTGAACAATTTGTCATTTCATCTTGAATAGTCATTGTCAGCAAATTACATCACCAGGATTAATATACTTGTTTGACATCCTAACAGCTCCTCTCCATTGGCAAACAGGACTGATTTAGTTTTGCTGTTTATTTAATAAAGTTTGACTATTTTTGACCCCTTCCATCTCTAAATCTTGCTTTTCCCCTTTTCCACTATTCCTCATGCTCTTCTGAGTCGTCAGCCTCCACTTACCCTTTACTCCAGAACTTCCCTTTCCTCACACATCCTGCTGCTCCCTATTCTAATCCAGGGAACAAAATATTTTAATACAGAATGTATTCAATACCAGGATTGCTTTATACAAATTATAGATCACTTGTTTATAGACTAATGAGTCTCCTGCCTGTGTTTTTCTTTGCATCCTTTGTTTTCTATGTAGAACATTTTACTAAGCAGTTTATTCCCAGATGATTAAATAGCACTGCTTTATCTTCATAACTGAAAAAGTCTAGTTACAGAACTATGTGGGGACCCATTTTCCATAGCTTCCTTCTTTGAGCTAAAAGACTGCTTCTAGGAGAGTTGTGATACATTCAGAACCACTTTATGTAGTAGTCAGTTAAGAATTAAGTATCTGGGTTTTGATTTTTTATTTTAATTTCCATTTTTCAAATACAGATTATGAAGTTGCAAGTACAGTTTCAGATTATAAAGTAACTTTCTACAGTACCATATTTAGACATATGAGCAACAAAAATACATTTCTAATTACATAAAATGCAGAAAACCAAAAAGCAGTTTTTGCAAAACTGAAAATTTCATGGTTGCATGAATGGAACTTCCAACATGCAGAACAATGATGAAATTGCAGTCTTTGGAATACAGGCCAAAGGACAGCCTGTTTGTGACCCTCCTTCACAGTGGCAACAGATCTGCAAGGGCTGTCGAACAGAGGCCACTGTGGCATTAATCTGTATGTGTTTTGATTAACTTCTGAGTGACTGAATCAATCATCTTCCTCAAAAGCATTGTTTGATGAGGGATACTGGCTTCTCTTCCTTGGCAGTTGGGTGTTGCATTACTGCACCTTCCCAGTGGTTACCACCAGCTTAAAGAGTGGAATCAAGAGTCACATGCACTGAACTGGTGTATCATGGCTCCTTGTTTAACCATTTGTTTAGTATTTATTTAGCCATTTATGTGAAGGACATGAGACGTTGGTGTCTTACTTACCTGCACTGTAGATATCTATATCAGGGCAGGTTATCCAGGCTTTTTATAGCCAGTGGAGAGAAGTTCATACTTGAATAAAATAGTACCTCTTGTTTCCAATTTGGGATGAGATAACTGATGTGCTAGGACTACTTGCTTTCTCCACTGATTATCAACACCCATTAGTAGAACAACTAACTAGGATATGGACAACTTAAGATAGTCAGGTGAATCCCATGTTAGGCAACCTCTTTTCTGCATAGGGATGAATGTTGAAATCTTCATCCACTTCTTAAGCTAAATATCCATTGAAATCAAGCCATTATTACTTTAGATGAGGACTCTCGAGCCTAGGGGAGGGATAAGAGGAAAGCGCAATTTGTCTATGCCTGCCCATCCCAGTCTATAAACCCAGAGGCTTTCTAAAGATTGGAGGGAAAGAGAGAATGTATTGGTTATTTGGGACTCATTAGCGTTGGTGTGATAATAGCAGTTGTATGCCTATAATCAAGACCCATGTGGTTAAGAGACTATGACTGGGGAAAATAATATTTGGTCAAGGTCCAATACTTGGGGAAGATGATAGCCGTGAGCTGTTGTTATGCTGGACAACCAGCAGTGTGTGTGAGAGGGTTATTGCTGTATTGGGTTTGCACAGCAAGGTTTGGGGCAGGGCAGGGGTGGCGTGGGGGGTAGTAGATACAGGGGTGGCTTCTGTGAGAAGCTGCCAGGAGCTTCCCCTGTGTCCAACAAAGCCAATGCCAGCCATCTGCAAGATGGACCCACCGCTGGCCAAGGCCAAGCCATCAGTGGCGGTGGTGGCACCTCTGGGATAACGTGTTTAAGAAGGTGGGAAAAAGCCTAGGCACTTGCAGCCAGAGAGAGGAGTGAGAATATGTGACAACTCTGCAGACACCAAGGTCAGTGAAGAGGGACAGGGAGATGGTGCTCCAGGCAACAGAGCAGAGAGTCCCCTGCAGCTCATGGTGAAGGCCATGGTGAGGCAGGCTGTTCCCCTGCAGCCCATGGAGGTTAATGGTGGAGCAGATATCTACCTGCAGCCTGTGGACGACCCCAGACTAGAGCACTTGGGTGCCCAAAGGAGGCTGTGACCCTGTGGGAAGCCCATGCTAGAACAGGCTCGTGGCAGAACCTGGAACCATGGAGAGAGGAGCCCATACTGGAGCAGGTTTGTTGGCAGGATTTGTGACCCCATGGGGGACCCATGCTGGAGTTGTTTGTGAAGAGCTGCAGCCCATGGGAAGGACTCATGTTGGAGAAATTCATGGAGGACTGTCTCCCATAGGAGGGACCCCACACTGGAGCAGGGGAAAAGTGTGAAGAGCCCTTCCCCTGAGGAGGAAGGAGTGGCAGAGACAACAAGTGATGAACTGACTGCAAGCCCCGTTCCCCATCACCCTGCACTGTTGTGGGGGGAGGACGTAGAAAATTCAGAGGTGAAGTTAAGCCCAGGAAGAAGGGAAGGGTGGCAGAAAGGTGTTTTAAGATTTAGTTTTCATTTTCTCATTATCCTACTCTGATTTGATTGGTAATAAATTACATTAATTTTCCCCAAGTTGAATCTCTTGCCCAAGATGGTAATTGGTGAGTGATCTCTCCCTGTCCTTATCTCGACCCACAGCCTTTTGTTATATTTTCTCTCCCATGTCCAGCTGAGGAGGGGAGTGATGGAGTGGCTTTGGTGGGCACCTGGCATCCAGCCAGGCTCAACCCACCACAGTCGCGTTGTAGGAGAAAGTGTGTAAGTCACTGAAATGTGGAGATTGCTGCCAGATTCAACTTTTTTGCTGTCCATTCCCTGTGCAGGAAATCCTAGGTCACTTCTGCACGTTTATTAAATGGGTGGGTGGGCGGATGGGTGGGAGGGGACAATTTATTATGACACATAAGCATCCACATGGAGAAGATGTTTGCCAAGTTCCTGCAGAGGCCAAAGTGACCAGGAAACAGGCTGCAAGAGTGACGTAGGGGAAACTTGGTGGGGTTGCACAAGCAGAACACTTAGCGAGGAACAGCAAAATGTCAAAGTTAACAGGCAGGAGGCTCTTTTGTGTGCTAGGGCGGAGCTTTTCTCCCCTTCAGCAAATTCACAGTGATAACGGTAGTAGACAATATGATTTACCTCTGCTTCTCCTAAAGACAACAGAAGTGTATTTGCTGTTTTACAATTGGTTATCCTGTTTTAAGAAACACAGCCTGTTTCCTCTTTCTCATCCAGAGCCTGGAAGCCAGATGCTGCAGATGAAGATTCCTTTGCTATCGTTGAATGCAATCTGTTAGGATTTTATGCATTAAATTGAGTGAAGATAGTAACCAGACCACACCAACCTCATGTCGACAGTCAACGACCTAATGCAGCAGATGTGTCAGGGGCCCACGGCCCTGGACCAGGATGGTGCAACTCGGCGATGTCCCTGGCAAAGGCTTTGGGTAGTGTAGAACTGAAGGAAACCCTAGCAGTACACTGCATGTCCCCAGCTTGGATTGAATATAGCACCTCATCCTTTCTGCTGTGCTGTCCGGTGTGGAGTAGGGCCTGCAACCAGAGGGGGAACAAAGCTAAGTTTTATAAATGCTGCATTTGAGTAAAAAGTGTTATTTATTAAGTAACACTGGAACTAATCCACAATCTTTAAGATTTTCTCAAACTGTTTTGGAAGCTTTTGTCTTGATGTAAAGTTTCTTTCAAAATTTGCAATGTTTTGGCTCTGAGCAGAACTTCTTTTACTGTGCTCCTTTAGCTTTTAAAAAGTGTAAATTTTTTCAGTCAGCTGCCGCTCATGGAAACCAGCACAGAATTTTATTTCTGGATGTACTGGTACACAGTTTTATTGCCTGCTTCAGAGGGTGGCACACAAGATATAGTAGAGAGAAGTAGCAGGATCTGCTTTAACGAATTGCATCCAGGCCTTCATTGTAATGCTGAAATCTGTCTTGCTTGCAAGTTCCCTTCTATTCTTTGGTAAGAGGATGAGGAATCCTGGTGCTTTCACACTGTTATAAAGAACTCTGGGACATGACAGTTGGAAAAGCAGTGTATTGTGCCTTTAGGAATTCTCATAAAATTTGGTGCAGAGGGGAATAATGCACTTCTAAACTTCCATTGGGTGCAGCTCTTGATTCAGGAATTTAAAAGGTTTTCTGTCTCTACCTATATTATTCTTTTCTCTTAAACTGGAATTTATCCAGGAATGGGTCCACTGAGCAAGGAGTTTCTTTTAAATTTTAAACCCATTCCTTTTCCAAACTAGATTGGCGTTATTAATGAAATAGTAAAAAAAAATCTTTTTATGCTTTTGTTTTCCGATTACTATATTTTCTTTCTTTTCAGATTTTTGGACTCTAGATGTGCAACCATGTTTTTTTTAAAAAAAGTTATCTGTCATCATGTTTCAAAAATCCAGACACCAAATGTTGTCCCTACCTGCTTCATGTCTGGTTCATTCTGGGCCTGACTATAGCTATGAACTACAGTATTGTACTACAATATCTTCAGCTTTGCTGGGACTGGAAGGGATGACATAAATGCTGCAGTGTGTCATGCTAATCACAGCAAATATATTTCTGTGCTGCAGACATTCAGGTTGGAGAGAAAGATAAACTGGTGGGGGTTTTGCATTCTATTTTGTTGGTTAAGTCAGTAAATCTGTATGTATATTTTTTTTTTATGTATTTCTGATGACCAAAGGGAACTCTCAAATCATCTGCTCTGCCCTCCTGTCACATGTACCATATTTGTTTTTCATGCCATAGTTTGCATTCAAGTGTTACTTTAATTTGGCTAATTTAAAACTTCTAGAACTGTACACATTTTCTATATGAAGATATGAGAGGCAGCAACACCATCACATCATTTTGGAATAGCTTAAGCTGGAATGAGCCTTTAGTAGTCATTTGGTCCAACCTGCTGCTCAGAGCAGGAGTAACTTCAAAGTCAGATCAGGTTACAGAGGCCTTTTTCTGTTCAGTATTAAACATCACCAGGAATGGAGATCCCAGAAACTTTCAGGGCAGCCTTTAATTTTTCCTGTCTTTAGCTTCTGTTCGGTGCTGGTTATACCACTTAGGTGTACCTCAGTTACATTAATAGAATAAAAAGGTTCTTTTGCAGCCACAATTATTCCTTCATGAAGGCAGACATTGTGAAGTCAGCTGAGGACACTGTATGGAGAAGAAAATGGACTGAGTTCTTCAAGGGTCTATCTACATATACAGGTCTTCAAGGATGGCTTCCTCATGCATAACTCTCACACACAGACTTATGTATATCATACTCGTGCTTACCTTGAATTTTTTGCTACATAGAGAAAAGTCCTAGGGCTCCCACAACTAAGCATTTTTTTTTCCCCCCAACTACCTGAAAAAATTGGAAATGCGGTCCCTGGACCTTACAGTGACATGTCATTGCCCATCTGTGGGTAGGAGCTCTTCTGTTCTCTACTTATCATCACTTCATCTCCTGTTTTCCCTGCCTCGTCTGCATGCTTCTTTTGTCTCCTTCCACTCTTGCATTTGAGAAAGAACTATTTAAAACAGAAAAGGGTGAACTCATATTTTTTTCATCAGAGACAACTTCATGGTATTATGGGATGCTCTGGTTACCTTGGTAACAAATTTTTTTTTAAACTGAGGGATAGTTCAGCTTCTGAAAAAAACTGAAAAGCTCCCAAGTATTTTTTGTTAATTGTCTTGTAACAATGTGGTTGAAAATCTCCATAGGAAATTCTTGAAAATTTTTCCTGTCTTTATCAAGGATGTTTCTCCTTCAGCATTAGTGTATTACATTGCAATAACTTGTGTGAAATCTGACACAACAGTGTGCAAAATGGAAGGCAAGTTACTTGTTGTGCAAGTGAAATAGTGTTTCAAAAGTGTTAGGGCTTATTTAAATTTGTCCCAGTCAAACGTACTGTGTGAAGATGATGACATCAGCAATGCAGTCTTGTGCCAGCCATTCCAAAGAGGAGAGAGTTTAGTTCCACCAGATTTCTTTGCTACCATGAAGCTGTTGCATAGAGCATCCTGATTTCCTCCTTACAGTTGTCTGCAACAGATGAGAGCATATGACAATGGCTACAGGGTGGTAGACATTGAAAAGTATAGTGCACATTTCTGTGGTGTGCTATTAAAACTCTGTTACTGGAAAGTCACTTGAAGGACACAGAATATTTTAGCCAAGAGTCATCAGGGTCCTTGTTTTAGTCCCTTCAGAATACAATTACATTAAATCTGTAAAAATTGCTAAGGGGCTTAAATTGGAGTGCTGGATCATTTAAAATGTTTGTTTCCCTTTTTATGTATGTACAGTTTCCTTAGTAACATAGAAATTAAAGCTCCTGGGTAGCATCTTGCCAGGTTTTCTGCACTGGAGTTTACTGAAGCAAAACATCATGGGCTTGACAAATGAAGAGCAAGCCTGTCCAAAGGATAAGGAATGCTGGTAGATTTAATGTGAGGAACTAGAACAGACAAATCCTCATTACCATAGATATGAACCTAACATCAGTTCTAAAGCCCAGTAAGTATTCTGCCTTTGCTCTAACAACATGTTTAGTTTAGGAAAAGCAAGAAGAAAGACTTCCTAAGAAAGTCAAGAGAATGCCGATTACCTTTTGAAGAGGTAATATTCACAGTATGTGACTAATAGAAATACAAATGTCACAAATAAATAATCTCAGAATGGCATATGCAGGATATTGTAAGGATTATTTATTAGCAAAGGGTGAACAGACATAAAAAGACAGTACACCAAGTAATGCAGAATGCATTTACTTGGAATCCATTTCAGATGGACTTTATTTCTCAGTTGTAGGTGGTGTGCACAGTTTACATATCTTTAACTTCACACTTCCTTTGCAGATTTCTTTTTGTGCTGGATAACAAATTTGGAATTATTATTTCCTTTCTATTTTTGTGGGAGAGGGGAGGAAATAAGCAAGAAATGTTTAGCCTTCTACAGGAATGAAGCTAAGGGGAAAAAATCCTATACTGGTGTGTTATATAATTTCAGGAAATTTTTAAAATTGAAGCTTTAAAACAGTCACACATCAAAGTGTAGGATTTGAAATCTGGCAAGTACCAGATGTAGTACTGGTCCCCTCTTCATTTACCAACACAGGCTTGGACAATTCAAATTTGTAGATGCATGCTACAGATTTAGATAGACATGCACCATGATGCATAATGCACCATAGCCGGTGCAAAATGAGCTGTCAGGGTACTAAAACCTACCTAACTGTAATGGAGCAAAGTTCTTACACTTCACTCAAAGCAGCATGACTTGGCTGTTGTTTACCCTTGTGAAAATCCTGAAGTACCCTCTATCTGAGTCAGTAGGACTGTAAAGTCACTATAAATTGTATAAACCATGCCCAGTCCTGTATGTATGGCAAAAAACTTTGGGTGAAAGGGTCACCTGTTAGGACATTGTGTCCTTTTTAACTGTGTGGTCTCTGCAGCTTTGCAGGTTATTATATGCCAAATAAAACCTTTGACAATGCAATTACTGAACAAATATTTGATATTATGGATTTGAAGATCAGTCTTCTTCAGCTTAATATCAGAACTCACAAAATTTGGAAAATTACTTATTACAGAGTAATAGTCTTGCATTTCAGTCAAATGGGCAAATAACAGTGTCTGTCTACACAAAAGATCATGGCTATCGCTACGTAAGAAATCTATTAAAAGAAAAAATAAACATTGCATTCAGTGTAAACAGAATATCACTTGAACTAACTAAGTGTACAAAAGGGACATTAAAAACTACAGGTTTCTCTGGAACAGCTGGCAGATTTGCTCTTCCTTCCCTTGTGAGATATCTTGAGGATGCTGCTTTCTGCCCATTTGCCTGCACTCCCTATTTCTCATTGTTTCCTTGAGTCTTTGATTTTTTTTTTTTTTGTTTTAATCTGCCAGCTAAAGGAAAATGTAAAACAACAGCTGTCACTAGTGAAATGTCCCCTTTGCAACAGCTCTGCCAAGTCAGAAAAAGATGTAGATGATGGGGGAGGTTTTTAAAAGCACAAAGGGTCTTTTTACCGAGTCAGTGGGAGTTGTGTGATTAATTCTCACTCCTAGCTCTGACAATTTCCCTCTACTCAACAAAACCCATGCATACATGTATATATATATTTATATTTTGATAATCTTGGTGCTTATAAAAATAAATTCACAGTCCAAAAACCTGGATCTGCATTTTTATTTAAAATTTCTACTGACTTCAGTGGTAGCAACACTCAAGTAAAGAGTTCAGGATCAAGACCACATTTTGAATAGTATATTCGATCTTTTGAAATTGTGTGGCCAGAATAGTGGGTTCTGCTCTTGCCACTAGGGATCTGAAAATGCATTTTGTTCCCTTGCAGTACCCTGGACTCCTGGAAGGAAGGGCAGGAAGTGTAACACAGTTGCAGAGGCCAGCAGAAGAGATGTTTCTGAGAAAGAACATAGTGGTTGTGACAAGCAAGCACCTAAATCAAATGAGATCACAGGCAATGAGTAAAAGCAAACTAAATTCTGCTTAGGGCAGGACTGGAACAGAGAGATCAGCATGAGACTTTTTTGAATCCCTTGCTGCTGTCAAGAGGCATGATTAAAGACAAGAGGACATTTTATCTATAAATACATGGTTTATTGGTGCAAAAAGGTGCATGAATGGAAGAACTACTGGCACACAAATATTACACAGGAATGTAATATTTAAGTGATAAGTCTTAATTTCGGTTCCTGGCAAATAAGACTTATTGTCCTTTATTTTAGGTGTCTGCTTTAAACTGGTTGTCAAGGCTCCCTCTATGGTCTTTGGAGAACGAGAGATAGAGAGATACAAGAAACAGAGCACTCCAATATTTTACACCTCTCTTTGGATAGGATGTAACACCCTTTGCAAGTCCTTGTTTCTTTTTTTTGTTTTGTTTTATTTTGTTTTGTTTTGTCTGTAGAAAGAGCCTAGGCAATCAGCTTCAACAAGAAGCCTTTCTGAAAGTAGTCTCCTCTGATGAAACCCACTCAGATAAGGCCAACATCCTCAATCTGCCTTTTCAGAGAAGGCAACCTTAGGCACTAGGAGATTACAGAGTTGCTTAGGGTCATGCAATGAGAAAATGTCAGAGAGGGAGGAATAAGAACAAACCTTACCCATTTGTGTTGTTTGCTCAGTTATTTCCAGATACATCAGTTTTATGACAGACTTCAAATTTATTGTGAAACCTTCCTCTGAAAGGCAGGGCCTTGGGCCAAGTTAATGTTTTTCTTCCATCCACAGTCAAATCTTTCTCTAGTCAGCCTCTGCACACCCCCTGACTGATGAGTGGCAGCCCATGCAAATGACATCATCCTGACGTTTTTTCCACTCTTTCTCTGTGTTGTCTAATAGTGAAAACGTCACCAGTTTTCTTGTGAAGTCCTGATTTCATCTCACGTGTCTTTCTGAACTGACAAGCCTGCATTCCTTCCTCTGATGAGAGGCTTTCACCGCTCTCCCATGGGACCTTCCCATTACTCCCTTCCCATACTTAGGAGTGTCAAGGTGTCTTCAGCACAGTGCCTGAAAAGCAGGCATGCATAGTTTAGTATAGATGTAGAGAAATAGCAGAAGGGATGTTTGTATCAGTGTATTAATATGGTAAGATAAGAAAGGAAAATAGTTTTAATTGTAATACACCACAAGCAATTGTTTTGCTCTTAACCCAAACACCCTATGATTAAGATGTACTCTAAACTTTCAGAAGTTCAAAAAACATTTTGGAGTAATTGGAGTTGTTGATTTCCTGTTGCTTCTTCTAGTTTTAGTCTAATCCTGATCCTAATCCTGATTTTCTGAGAGTTTCATTCAAGTGTTGATATTCTTCAACAATGTACTGTGCTACACAGTACATTACACAGTAATAATATGTGATTCAGACTGTCACAAAGAACCCAGTGATGTAATGAATTCATAGCATGAGATGTGAAGGCCAAGAAGAAAAATCTCATGGAGATTGCCTGTCTGTAGACTGTAGAGGTATGGCAGAAAACCAGTCAATGGCTGACGTTGGAAGTTGTGATGTCGATAAGGCACGAGAAATAAACATGACCTCAACATGTACGAAATTCAGATGAAGTAATGCAGCTGTGTGGTCCAGGCACATTCCTGTTTTGGAATGTGGTCAGCTGCTGTGAAATATTTAATATCAACATGTGCTGGTTTATGTTACAGGTATCTCCGTGGCCCTATGTCTGCTGGAAAGCTTGAATGGAGAATATTTCTTCCTCTGTGGCATGGAAACATTCGAGGAGGTGTTCTGGGAATTCCTAAGTACCTGGGTTTGTTCTCTGTATTTATTTGCACTTTGGTCATACAAAAGCCATCTCATCATATCAGAAAGCTAATTACAAGTGTTGTTTTAACATGTGCAACACTACACAATCCAGTGGTGAAATACAAAGTGGGAGGGATATTTTGTTCCCTCCTGCTTTCTTCTTGCAGGTTGCAGCAGTAGTGTTACTGTTGCTGTTACTGTAATGAAAGCAAAATGTAAAGTCACTTAATTTTTTCACTCTTTTCATCTTCCTGGGTTAGGAAGAAGAAGTAGGCTTTCTGTGCATTGATTCTCTTTCTAATTATTCTGCTCCATGCTCCTTTATACTGTTACATATAAATTAGAAATTATTTTATTCCCAGGTGAAGTAATGTCAACATTTTCCCTTGTTGAACAATGCATTTTGATAGTTACAGACCTTGAGCAGCAGCACAAGCTAACGGTTAGGCCGCAGGTGTTCTTCAGTGACTAAAGATTAGCAGAACAGCCAAATGTTGGTTGGCCTGCATACTTCCTCTCTGAACAGAAAATGGGAAATCACCCAACACATCACATTTTCCTTAGAGGAAACTAGTCATAGGAAGAGGAAGACTGTGTCAATAAAAAAGGTACAGCTAAGCATTTCATTACTGTTTTTAGCCTTTAAATATTGGGCAAAGGCTAAAACATATGTGTGTTTTATATGCATATGTATCTTAAAGAGTTGGTGTTATCGATCAAAGACACCAACCAAAAAAATTTAAAAAAATTTTTAAAACCCAGCCCAAATTTACTGACTTTTATGACAAAGCCTACTACAAAAAAGAGAGAGATTGCTAAAAATCTCACGATTGATTTATAGGTACTCAGGCTCTAATTCTGGTTGGTAAGACACATCATCGTTTGCTATCATTCTCTAATGCAGGCTTGTGTATAAAAATCACTAAGTCTGCAGATGTGGAGGGGCTACATAACCCTTCATCTTCCAGCAGACTGGCTGCCTGGGAAGGTCACTTGCTCTGGGAGAGCTCTTATCTCTCAGTCTGTTTTGCCAAAGTTGGGCCAGTATTCATTCTTTATTAGAACATCTTAGGAAGAAGGTTCAAAATGGTTACCTACTATGGAGAAAAATGGACAGGGTTTGTTTACATTTTTACTTCAGCCTGTCAGCTCAGTTTTAAAAAGCTGCCTCCTGATTTTGTCTCCAATTTTTGGACTGAAAGTGTTCTGAAGTAGACGTGATGTCATTTACACATTTAATTACCTTGCAGCCTTGGCACATCAGATTGCAGCTATGTAAAAGGCATCATTTACATCCACAAACACCTGAAACTGGCACTTTATTTTGTTCTTACCTGGAAAATCATAAGCTGATTTTCAGACACCTTTTAAGAGTATCTCCTTTCTGCAGAGTGCAGAACTACCTTCCCAAGCTCTAAATCCCTTTCCCTGTAGCTTCCTGCCAAAAGTCTCAAAAGTTCTTTGTCACAGTAATTGTGTTGTGAGTGCTATAAATGCCTTGTGTTCATACACATGGGTGTGAAAGAGACATCTAGGAAGTGTTAGCTCATGGAGTAAATGTATGGAAACCAGCATCCTAAGATGTTTTGTCTACAGCAACAAAGACACAATTACCAAATGAGAAACTAGAGACAATTTACTTTTTAAAATACTATAGCAGTGTCTGATTACTGGAAAGTGAAAAAAAAACCCCAAAACTTTCTGTCTGAAGATGATGCATTTCCTTCCAGCTGCCTCTTAATTCCCCTGCAGGGTAAGGGAGGAGGAGAGTGCTTGGCTAGAAATAATAATGCTCTGTATAGATGGTACCCAGGTGCTTACAGGAAGGGGAAGGAAATATTTTAGAAACCTCTGGTAGAAACAGGTGTAGAACTTTTCAAATACTGTAGCATT
The DNA here is from genome assembly GCF_949628215.1 of Phalacrocorax aristotelis. NCBI lineage: Eukaryota > Metazoa > Chordata > Aves > Suliformes > Phalacrocoracidae > Phalacrocorax > Phalacrocorax aristotelis. Next base: position 61,616,377 of record NC_134311.1, read on the forward strand.
TTTCATTCCTGTTACAGAGGTGTAGGGAATAGCATCAGGAGTGGATGCAATTGCAGTATGGGTTAGCATGGATTGGGGAATGGTGGGTGGGGGAAAAGACAGTTTAGCTAATCTGTGAGTCATCACATCACATGATCCCCAACGTCCACTCTTCCTTTTAGCAGCCTGGGGTGGGCTCTAGTGTCTTTATGAATCCCCCTTCATTCACCCTCATCCCTATCTCTGGACCTGTTACTATTGTTTCCATTGCTGCATTAGAAAGAAGCTCACAAGCCATTCAGTAAGTGGCTGTACTTGTTGACCTCCTTGTGAGTATGTGTAGGTCGTGATATTTGAGCTGAATGTTTGGAAGAAGCACTCTCTTTCAGTGATCATTGCAGAGCTGTTAGTCTTCCATGGTCAAAATGTAAATTGAGAGTGTTTTTAAAAAATGTCATTCTGCTGCTGCAGTCAGTCTATTTTCACAATTTAGCTAGATGGCCACATTGTGTCTGTGGCATCCATAACCTGTAACTTTCAAAATACACTTGAATGAACTTTGCCGTTTATAGTGTCTGAATAACTGGCACATAATCACAAACATCTTTTATCTCTCCACAGCCATGCTAAGGAAAACGCAACACTGTTCCTTAGCTAAACAGAAGCATGTAAAACAGTATTTCATGTCTGGACAGATTACCAGGTGTCCTTCAGCTTCCATGGGAGGAAAAAGGAAGAGTCCCTTTGTTTTACAGTGCTGTTATTTTAAGATCACAAAAGATAAAGGTGCCTGTGTAACACAGTTTATAAAATTACCCTGTCTGATGCAGGCTTATATCATTACCGCTGTCTTATATGGCCAGGAATGTACTAATTTTTTTCTTGAAAACACAGCTCCTGGGGTGTTAGGCATGTAGAGTCACACTTCTGATTGTAAATAGCAGTGCTATAGTTTTTCTTTCCCTTTCTTCCCTCATGTGAATTATTTACAAGAAGAAAGGATAGAAGACCCCAGCACCACGCATTGCCTCTACCAGCAAGCAGTATGGTGAATTCACTGACCTTGCTTCTATTCTTTTGGCTAAGATAATGTCAGTTATTCCAGTTTTTATCCTCTCTCTACAAGCCTTTTTTTGTGGCCCTAAACAAAAAGTCTTACCTTCTACTTTCACTTAGGGTGAGTTATCTTGTACCACCTCAGAGTTGCTTTGGGAATACTGTGTACATGGGAAGCCACGACTGAGCAACTGCATAATTTCACAGCTATCCAGTAACCTTCCTGTGGCTGCATTGCCTGGGACGTGATACCTGTCAAAGATGAGATTACTGGTTCTTTGAGAGATTCTGATGGTTTGAGACCTGGATAACTACAGCAATGGCAGAATAGTAGTTTTTCTTTTTTCCTATAGGGATGATGAACAGATCGGAAATTAATATACTTAGATTCATTGAAATCCAGAGAGAGTTTTGCAAATTATGTTATTAGGCCCATGATTCTACCCAAAGTGTCAGGAGACAAAATCAGGCACTGATTAAAAAGGATAAATCCTGAAGAGTCAGAGTTCATGACCGAGGTGTTGAAAAGCTGTAAGTTACTTTATATTTTGGACTAAAGTAATCTATAACTTAGACTTTTTAAGACATATATAGGTAAGTAAGTAAATACAAAATGTCCATTGATGAAGCTGTTATCAAAATTTTGTGTATTCCTTCTCTGAAAGAGGAATATATTTTCATATGTTTTTAGTGGGGAACTAGTAACTTCCCATTATTATAATGTATGCTTTTTAAATATTATCTTTGCACGTGTAGAGTTGCCACTATGTTACATGAAAATGACCATTCATTATCAGGATTTTAAATACCAGTCAGTTCCCCTCCATGACGGAAAATACAGTTGAAATGCTCTCCTTTTCTTTTTAATATTTGACAATATTTTGGCAAGTAATTTCTGACAATTGCAGCTGTTGGAAAAAAGGGAAACTTTTATCAAAAATAATAGGAGGTTGCAAATATATCATAAAGCATTTAAACTGTATTTTGGAACATAACAATGTTATGATGATATATTTTTCCTTTCTTTCAACTCTTCAAATATAAAAGCAGAATAGCAAATATAAATGAAGAGTCAAGAATAAAGCTGCTTTTTAGCTTTAGGAATATTGTATTTCTGGTGGAATGAAGTAGGAGAGCACAGGAGGGTCCATCTACAATTTTCTTGCTGAGAATCCAAATTTGAGGCTATAACTTGTTCTGTCTAGAACCAAATATATATTTCAGTAAATCCTGAAACTGTACAAATTCATAGAATAAATATTGTTCCGGAAGTGTTCCCTGAGGAAGAATATATTTTAGACAACCTATAGACACCACAATTTTAATATCAGATCATCATATGTTTAAGAGTCTAACCTTAGCCATAGAAGATGTGTAAAGAAAAGGTAGCACCAATATGCTGAGAGTGCTAGAACTGTCCAGGTGACCTAAATTTTACAGATCGGTAATGATAGTACTTATTAATAATTAATACATTCTAACCACCTGTGCCTATGCAATGCCAGCCACTCTTTCTATTAGTCATTTGATAGAGAAACCTCTATTGCAGTTTTGGTCTCGCAGAGCCTGGAGAATCACTGAAGTCCTCTGTCTCTTCTAAATGTCAGGGTGTACACTGGGTCACTGAAGTTGCATGTTTATATACATAAGGATTCTTGCAGAAGCAACAACAGCCTGCTTGGGTTGTCCAGTGGTTCATTACTTCCAAAAGGCTGTATATGCCAGGCCTAATCTCCCCTACATATCCACTTTCTTGTTAAACAAACCAATGAAGATTTGTATGTCATTACAGCTGCCCAGAGCATTCATGGCCTAAGTAACTTTCCTGTTTTGTAAGCTTTATTATATTGCCTGCAGTTTCCTAGCTGTGTTTCCCGAATCTAATAAACTCAGGACAGGTAAGAGTTGAAGCATTGCATGGAAAACTGGCAAAGTCCATAGAAATGCCATCAGTTTTTTCCTCTAGCTCCTTTCTGCTCTGTGGCTGCTGCTTTTGAAATGTGCAAGAGGTCTAAAAGTTGTCCAGAAAAGGCTGTAACTGGCAGCTTGCGTTCAGCTTGCAACCTGATATTTGCTTGTGTACCAGCTGAAACTTGCCCAGGCTGGAGTGTGCCAATCCCACTGGGCTGTGAAAGTCGGATATTTACAGAGCAGTTACTTCCACATACTTACCCAGCGGAATGCAGAACCTCTTTTGGCATGTGCATGTGCGAGGTGTGCCTGGACATATCCGTATGTGAATGTGCTCTGAACTGAGTCTCTTTAGGCACAATCAAATGCCTGAAAGCTTCAGAAAATAAATTCTTCAGGCCTGAGTTCCCTTACATGTAATGTAAATATAATAATGACTGACATGCATTAATTGTTTTGAAATGCTTGAATGCTGGGAATCACTTAAAACATCCTTACAATGAGAGAGGATCCCACTACAGCAGTTATTAGAAAGGATAAGAAGGTTCTTCCCTAATAGACTTTACAGTCTCAGTGTGAACATAGCAAGATAACTACCAACAGCTTACACACACCACAATTAAAAAAAATCAGGGTGAGAAGCTCTATCAAAATGCAAAATATTATTATTGCTTTGAGGTTATATAATTTACAACATTAAAAGCAAAGCATATTGGTTTTCTATGACTCAAAAATAAGTTTCAAATGAATCATTGCCCACACAATGACAAAAGATGTGAGCATTGTCTGTTTAGATGTTTTATTCTGTTTCCTTGGCATTGAGGATAACAATATTTTTACATCAGGAGGATTATGTAGACGGAAAAATGTTTTTAAAATAATTATAATTTATTACAGTTTAACCTTTGGTTGTCTTCTAATCATTCATATAGTAACAACCTACATGATTTATTTGTAAAATCTTAGATGTTTACCGTATCAATCTGTCACAAAGAGTATTTACCTGCATGTGGATATTTACAAAAATATTCTTACATAGTTAATTCTTTGAGATTTGACCAATCTGTATAGAAATCTGGAATTTAACTTTGTGCTTAGGAACTTATACATATTTTTATCCTATAAGTCTCTCTTTCCATTTTTTAATTCACATGTCCTGGGCTACGGAAAAAGGCCAAATGATAAGAGAAGTAAGGGTATTATGGTAGCAGATGAAAGCAGATGTGAAAGTGATATATTTCCTAATTTGATAAAATGTGTTATCAGCCTTATTTTGGACAAGACATCCCTTTGTGTACATCTTCTTAATAACAGTTGCCAATAGAGAGACTCCAGAAGTGAATATTGTAAGACTTAGGGATGTTAATTTTATGGCAGCATGTTTAGACCTAAATACATTTTTGACATTATCAAAATTGTTTTCAGTACTATCAATCTGCTAAGCAGGGTTTCTTCTTGTTTTAGCCTTTTACCTGTAACACTATGCCTATTTCAGGAATGTCTTTCATTTAAAAAAAATGCTACTTTCTGATTAAAAGGAGGAAAAAATGTCCTGTCTGAAGACACCTGTCCAATGCTATTAAGAAGTTCCAGGGCTTGATGCACTTTTGCAAAAATGAATGGGAGGAAAACAAACCTGAAAAAAACCTCTTGTTTTGTGAAAAACACTGAGCCATTGCTCCTTTCATCATGATTCCATCACCCAGATTCAGAAGCCTACCGTGGATGAATCAGTTCCTGTCAGAATTTACAATAGCCTGGAGGATGCATTTATGTGAATTGGCTAAAATTGTTCTTCTAGACAAAGTTCCCAAATTGCTCACCTCTCTTCTGTCCTCCAGTGCCCACTGTCTTCCTTGACTTAACATTTCTGTGCATCAGGTCTGCATCAGGTGACACATGTATCCACTGGGGAAATAGGTGGTTAGAACAGATCACGCTCTATCTCAGTGAAATAGTTTGCCAGAGACATGTCTGTAATGAATTTATGAGGTATTTTGCTCTTACAGCTAAGAAATTTTCATTGAAGACATCCTGAACTTGACCTATTTGAAAAGAAATAGAAAGCAGGAACCGCTTTTCTGAAAAAATTAAACTTACATAAACCCCTTCTGTGTAGTCTAAAAATAGACTGCTGTTACAGGGATGATGCACTTGTAAGCCCAGATGTATTACCATTATGCAGGTAAATCCAGGAAAGTTCTTGTAATACTCTGAGCACCTTGTGAGCATTACACATTACTGAGATCCGTCAATATGGGAGGAACATTAGGAAGCCCCTGCAGTTCTGGTCCACGCACATGTCATTAGGTGTTAAAATCTTACTCTCAGTGCTGATGGAAACTTTTGCATAGATGAGAATGAGGACAGCTTGGGCCTTAAACTGGTCCTTATGAGGGAAGGAACAAGACTTTTTCAGCACTCTAACATTTAGTCTTCAATATGAAAGGAATAACTACTAAGGGACTTTAATCTCAGCCCTGCCACGTTTGATTTTATTCATGCAGAAAACTGAGCAGACTCATCAGACCAAATGCTCAGCAGCAATGCAGCTGCTTTCTGCCAGTGGGACATCAGAGTAACACAGAGCTGTCACAGGGACGCGTGCCACAGATCTTCCTTTGTCAGAGAGGAGAACGACTGTAATAGGAGCAGGCAGATCTGTGTCAGGACTGCACTTTAGCATCACACAACCATACAAGGCTGGTGTAAAAATAAGAAATGCTTGCAACAACACAGAGGCAGTGTTTGTACACAGGGCAGGAGAAGGCACTAAGCACGTTTGTTCTCTGTTTTATAATTCTTAAGCATCTGTAAGATCCACGGTTGGACGTGCTTGAAACAAGTAATATAATGCATTTTTCTTTTAGCTAGGGAGGTTTTTCTGGACACTTATTTCCTTTGTGGGTAAATCAAAGACGGTTTTGTCTTAGCCCAATTTCCAAAGACCGTTTTAGCAAAGCCATGAAGAGAAAAACCAGTCTGATTCCTCCTTGGAAAAAAAAGCAAACTTTTTTCAACTTGCCACTTTCCTATCTCTCTATGTTGTGATGCTTGTAATTGTATTAGCATCATGTCAGAACATGTCAGAACAGTTGTTTTTGTAAGTCTGCATTTTATGAGCTCAGAGGCAAAACTACAAATCTTTTCCCATACTATTCTCATGCTATTATGAGGTTTTCTTCAGCTTTAATGAGAGTACAACTGATATAAAATGTATTTCAAAGGATCTTAGCTGCAGAAGTTGTTCTTCAGTCTGTTATAGTACTGCGTGCTATGCGATAGACTTTATTGCAGACGTTTATGCCCTATGAGAGTGTGGTGAAAGTAGTGAGGGGTATTCTTCTGAAATCGTAGTCACATAGCATAGGACATTTAAACAACTGCAAAATCATGCAGCATTATCCTGCTCTCACATTGTAAAATATTCATGATTTGCAAAAGTATTAAAGTCATGCTAAGGATGAAAATATTCTGAGTTAAAGCTGACTATGTATTTTATGATTCTGAATTATCAATAGTACAGAGACAATTTATAGGTACACAGATATATTGAGGCTAATTAAGAACTGGTTTTCAGATGTAAATGGGTGTCTACAGTTTCCTGAAAACAATTGTGTGAGCTGTCATGGTTGTTGAAAATGTAATTTATTTTTTCCGCAAACAAATGTGAAGTGTTTTTAACTAATAAAGCAAAAAGCAAAGCCCATGAAACAAGCCATATGGTAAAAAATTAATAATTGGCTTATATAATTGCTCTAGAATTAGTCCAAATGGTAGTACTCAGTGTGGGATGTTTTCAAAGGCAAATTTTCCAAACTTATTATGTAATTGTCACCAGAGCTGCCGAACAGAGCTGCAGAAATTTGTGCTGCCTTCCTCCCACAACTGGTGGTTGCACAGCTGAGATGTGTTCTGTGTATATACCTTCCTGTCTGCACTCACAAGTGTTAGTATAGCCACAGAGGTGCTGAATAAACCTTATTTCAGGGAACGTACAATGTGAGATGGTTAGTTTACTTCAAATAATAATATTTTGCCTTTTTCCAGTGTATTGTATGTCAGAAAATGACATCTGTATATAAAACACTACAATGTTCAGTGTGGTTACAAATGATTTGTTTTACCAGTTGCAATCTGAATTCCACTGGGATTGTGTAAGGCTCTTGGCAGTATTTACTGCCTTATCGACTGTAAGCAGACCAACAACATAGTAATTAGGAAAAAGAATGTGGAAGTTCCTTCCAGATAAACCCTATGTCTTATCAAACCTTTGAGGTTTTACTCATCATTCTGCTTTTTGGCCCTCCCACTAGCTCTTGAGTATCTGAGTTCAGCTTTAAAATGTCATTCATTAGCTCAGTTGATATCTAAGGGCTGGACTTACCAGGACAAAACAGACACTGACTATGGAAAGTAATGTTTTTCATGTAGTAGCCAGCTAAACAGGACAGCTAAAGTAGTTACCACCCTACATGGCCACTACATGTCCCAGAGGTTAATGCCCTCCAACTAGACATGGACATTTAAAAAGTTAAAGACTTGGCAAATTTAGAATTTCTGTTTACATTAAACATCTCAGTTACACAGAGAATCAGGGCATTGCATGTAGAAGTAGGTCCTATTCATTGCCCCTGTCAGGAATGAGGCATGATAGGTGCTGAGGGGAGGGTCATAATTCTTCCAGATATCTAACTTTCATCTGTTGCTCTGTGTCAATCAGTATCTAGTATTTTACAGCAGCTTCCTGCCAAGTATTTAATGGAATTTACAAAGTCCAAGTGAGTTCTTTGGCTTATTATGAAACATATAGAGCAAGTCAGGACATGTCTAGCTGGGGTGTAATGAAACGTAGTGCAGCAATTTCCTGACCTGGTAAGTGACACGGCCTTGCTGCCTAGGGTCTAGAAACAGTATCACAGGATTTGCATAATGCTGTGCCAGAGTTAACTGGTCCTACGTGTACATAGCCCTTGTGGTGTCTCTGTAAGGTATTCCTCAACAGTACTATGTTAACAGAGCTGGTGATAACATGGGTGCATCCATCTGAAAGCTATTGATATGGCCTTAGGTGCTCAGGAATGGGGTTTGCAAAATGCAGACCTCCAACAGGGAAGACATCTTGTTTACTTGTGGGTGAAAGGCTGAGAAAAGGAATGAATCTCATAGACCAAATTTTGGGACTTTGGCTTCCCAGCTGGTGTGCAACAGACCAGCTCAATCTGTTCAGTATTCACAACTGCAAGCATGTTCCTAAAGTATGACCACCAATTCTCTTTCAGAAAGATTGAGCAATGCTAAAGGAATCATGTTTTCTTTCAAACCATCACGGTCAACAATGGTGGGTTCTAGTTCATGTTCTACTGCATATTTAACACAAAACAAGAAGTTCTTCAGTGAAAAAGATTCTGGACACCAGTGTTTCCTGTTATTAAGCTTCCAGTGTCACAGAATCCCAGGTTGGAAGGGACCTCAGGGATCATCTAGCCCAACCTTTCTAGGAAGAGCACAGGCTAGACAAGATGGCCCAGCACCCTGTCCAGACAACTCTTGAAGGTGTCCAACACGGCTGAGTCAACCACTTCCCTGGGGAGATTATTCCAATGGTTGACTGTCCTCACTGTGGAAAATTTTCCTCTGGTGTCCAGTCGGAATCTTCCCAAGAGCAACTTGTGTCCATTCCCCCTTGTCCTCTCCATGTGACTCCGTGTAAAAAGGGAGTCTCCATCTTCTTTGTAGCTACCCCTTAAGTACTGGTACATGGTGATGAGATCCCCTCTAAGCCTCCTTTTCTCAAGGCTGAACAAACCCAGTTCTCCCAGTGTCATGCTCAAACTTACACTTTCTCTGCCATTTTCCCACACAAAATTGACATCTGCTCAAAGAAAAAATGTGAATTACTTGTTCCAGAGCACCCTTCTGCGTAGAAGCTAGGGCAGTCTTTTTAAGGAGTTTATAAAGGAATCAAATACTAGTTGTTGTAGGTGTGGACTCCAGCCTTTCAGATACTAGATGGAAAAGAAACAAGACCATGATTTGCACAGAGCTCTGTCTCTTGCACATGCTAAGAAGACACTTGATAGGTGAAGCCTGGAGACAAGACAAGAACAGTGATCTTGTGAAACCTGGTAAAGCTTAAGTTTGGATTGGTTGTTGAGCTGCCCCAAACCATAAAGCCTGAAATATTTCTGAGCACAGCCAGAGCACAGCTTTAGACAGATAGAGAGTTCTACAGTTAAAAAGTACAGTGATTAAGGACTTTCTGTATCTCCAGGGCTAGGTAGCAGCTAAGTGTAGCCTTTCTTGCAGGAAGGTCTATGTACACAGAGGTGAAGACTGGGGTTAAGGGCAAATGGAGTGATTGGCTGAGGAGACTGGGGTACTTCTTGGGCCTGGCAGAAGAGAACTCTGAGCAATTTGGATCTGGCAGAGAAAAGACAAAGTTTAAAGCTTAATCACATTTCTGATCAAAAGGTTTCTAGGTCAAGCGGTGCCTGTGTGAGGCTTTAGAGAGAAATTAAGGTATTATGAATAACTGAGCAGAAATGAAGGTTAGGTATGACATTTTGGGTCATCTTTTAATTTAATAACAGGTATTTATCTTCCTCTCCTGTCCCATCTTCCTTATTTTGCAAAAGAATCTGGCGTCTTGACAATGAACGATAGCACAGGAAACCTAACTTCTATTCTGATAACGCAATCCAGTTTAGGGTTCATGATTAAAATTTAGCCATTCAGAGAGGTGCAGAGCATGTGGCATTTAAAGATGCCACAACAACGCTGGTTTTGTTTAGATATTTCAATTATATCATTCAGTCTATGTTTTCTAGTAAAGGTCTAATTTATGTTCATTTCTGAATTCAAACAAAAGACTTATGTGCCACAAAGATAAGGCATTTACAGAAGGACCTGATGGTTTAATCTTTTCCCACTTATTTGGAAGTAACACAGTGTTGGGTATCGCACCGACCACTGCCCCAGCTAAGATGCAATGAGCACTTCTAGTTGCTCAGGTGGAACTGGCTCCTGACTCACCAATGCAAGGTAGTGGTAGTGTTTGCCTTATATTCTGCAGCTGTTTGGGATAACAACTTGCTCACATTCAATCTGATTTTTGAGCAACTTTGACTCATACCTTCTGTTTCAGGTCTATACAAAGATATTGCTGCATGTATATTTATGTAAAGTCTTTGCTTTGGGTTGCATTTTTTTGTTGCACCTAGAATTGAAAGAATATGTGATATCTGTCTGCCCTAACTAGCCAGGCCAACTTCCTTAATCTCACCCATAGTCCTGCAGATAAACTGGGGATCATTGGAAGATGAGGGATAGCACATGTATGGGCTAAAGCCCATAGATACGACTTGCTGCTAAGAAAGGAAAATGAAGGACATGTTCATGTCAGGGTTCTTCTGCTGACTCTATCTGTGCAATGGACCTGGACACTGCTTGGTGAGAACAGGCAGCTGACAGCCATGCTGTTTTTGGGCACCCATGTCTGGTCCTTGGAAGTACTCCCCAGGATAGGAAATAAACCCTCAGTCAAACCAAGCCCAATTAGATCCCATCACCTGCAGGTATCAATAGCTATTGAAGTGTCCAAGCAAAATAATATTTTAAAATTAACCCCTTCTCCCAAGACTTACATTCAATATCTTTTGCCATTCATCTTTTATACAACCCTGTTGACTTCAATGAAGACCTGACAGACAATCTCCTTAAGTCAACAAAGCAAGTTCTGCCTTGGAACAGAACTATTTTTCCAGCATTTGTAGTATTTTTCTAAAGTTATGAGGGTGGATTTAGCTCAGTGAGTTCTTAGCAAGACCTGTAGCTAGAATGTCCCACATGTAAAAAAGAAGTACACAATATTTTTCCAAGAAGGAGTGTTTTCTTTGGTTAGCCTAGTCCTCCATAATCTCAGTAACAGGGATAAAATATTGGTTTTTCTTTTCTTGTGCAGAGCTGTTAGCAGTTGTTGACAAGTTGCAACTTTCTATCAGGTCTCAGTGTATGTATGCTCTCTCATCCTGAAAAGCAGAATATATACACAAGGCATCCACAGATCTAATTTGTGCATTTTGGCCCTTTCTCTTCCCCATAGTGTGTGTGATGTTAGTCCCATTTTGCTGCTGTAATCTGTCATTTTCAGCATTCTTCCTGCTTTTTGCAATTCTTTATTCAAGTGATGACTGTTTCTTTCATATAGTCTTATGCCTTATTTAGCTTATTCAGCAGTTAAAATTCTGATTATTGCATTATCCATGTTGTTCTGTGATATGTCCAGCTTTGCCTGTCACAGCTTGGGGCTGATGTAGATGTCAGCTGAATGACCATATATTGGCTGGAATAGCCCCCTTCATGTTATGTAAAAGACTAACTTGTAGTAGGCAATTTCATTATCCTAATTTTTTTCTTCATTTTTAGTATTCTGATAAATGCTTTTAATTTTGAGTAGACGATATCCTTCATAAATGTACATGAGACAACATTATATTTCAAAATACATACTAAAATGTCATATTTGTAGAATGTTTGTGTTAAGAAAATCCTGGATAAATGTGTATTCCAATTCTTCTGGATTCTTAAATACAGTCCTGACTTTAAGAACGCATATATTCTCACTCACTTTTGACATTGCTTTTGTTTGCTGTGTTTTGCTAAGTGTGCATTAGAAAGTAAACCCTGATTATCTTTAAAAGTGAGAGGAAGGAAGGAAAGGAAGGAAAGGAAAGGAAGGAAGGGAGGAAGGAAGGAAGGCAAAAGAAAATAGAAAGAGAAAGACAGAGTAAGAAAAAATGCCTTTAATTTAAATTTTTGAATGTTTATAAATTCTTGAGAATTCTGGTGACATGTATGAACTGCTTGCAGCAACAAAAACTTCTCTTCTACTCTGCTGCAATTTTCTAATCACCACTGCCCCCTCTGTGCTTTCTGTGGGTGAACCACAAAAGCTTTCCCTCTTAAAACCCTTCTAATTATGCCCTCTTACATTTTCGTTCAATTAGAGAGATCCAGGCTGCAAAGACACTGAGATATGGAACTGTATTTTCCTAATATCTGAAGTGATCTGGAAACAGAATAGTTGTTCTTCATTTTGCTGTATACTTTGTGTGAAGCATTAGACCTGACACGCAGTTCCCATTTCTGTGTTAGTGCTATGAAGGTACACTGAAGTGTACTGAAGCACAGGGAACAGTGGCCCAGCTGAAAACACCATCTGCAAACTGAGGCAGGGATGATGTACTTTGAAGGAAAAATTGCTCTGCTTCTTGTTGTTTCTTATAAAAAAATTGATAGAAGGAAACAAAAGAGAGTTTTGCTGAGAAGACTGTTCCTTTCAGTTCTGTAAGGAAGCCTAAGACATACTGATGATGGTTTGTGCTTCTCTGATTGTAAAAAAGTAGTATTACACTAGTAGCAAAACTTGGTTAAAGCATACTGTGTGGAGAGGATGATGCATATGTGCCCATTTCTGGAAATGCCTGTGTATATTTAATCACACAAAATTACTCACAGAAGTAAGGATTGGTACCTATACTGTTATAAGTCTGGAAAATATTAGGTCTAGATCAGCATCAGCTACTAGCTCTTTTCTGGAGGTATTAAAAAGGTGAAAGTATAATTTTTTCTGAGACATCCATCGGATCCCTCTGAATACCTTCTTTCTGATGTTTTTGCTCTAGTTTTTTTCAGGTTCCTGTGTTGGATACACTAATCATAGTCTGCTCTTGAAAGAATTGTCTGTAAAACAAAGTTGTTTAAACTTTTTTCCTTCCCCTCCACCCTAGCACTTTCTCATAAAAGCATTTCCCTCAAAGTAGAAAGGAACAGCCACCATGGTCAAGTAATTTGGAAGAAGACCCACAGCTTAGGTTACACAGCTGATGTGATCATTTATTTATCATGACTGTGTGATATTTCAGCCTATATTAAAAATGCAGTTAAAATTTCAGACATTAAGGTTTGTAGGAAGAAAATTAGTCACATCTCTGGTTAATATTTGTGTTTTTAATTTAGTTAATGAAGCCTGGAAATGGATTTAGCATCACCCACTTGAGAATCTGGAGTGTTTCACAAGGAAACTGATTCTTTCTCAGCTCACTCTGCCTTCCCATAGCATTTTGTTCTGCGGGGGACTTATTTCCCTCCTGACTATTACCTCTTCCTGACTCTTACCTCCTGTGGTTATGGTCATCTGCCATCTTGCACTGTGGGCAGAACCTGCTTGCAACTGTGCTTAACTATGCAAGCAACCCCAAAGGAAGACAGGCATTGCTAGTAGCATGCATACCTAGCTCCCCCACCTCAGAGGTAGCTAAACATTTCCTGTTTATTGCTTCCTTTGCTGTTCCATCTTGTTTCCCCAGTTCTGAGGTCCTTCAAAAGTGTGATGCACCTTCAGTTTGCCTACTGGAGTTGAGAGACAGATGGGTCTGAGAGTGAAATATTTAAACAGAACGAGTACTTGACTTGTGACAAGTGGCGGGTTGCAGGAAATGCTCATTTTCTCCAGCACTGTCTGTGTTTTCTTCATCTCTACTTTCACTTTGTCTTCTTTATGTTTCCTTTATTCATAAAGTATGATAAGGCAGCAAAGAGCTCTATATTGACTTGATTTGGTGTGATGGGAGGTTTCATATAAAACCACACTCTGTCACAACTGCCTATGGAAGTGAAGCTGACTGCTTACAGTTCATAAACCTTTCTCATTGGTCTCTAGCAGATAGCCTTACATCATCAGCCTCATAATTTTTAATGGCTATTCCTCTATGAGAATGTGCATCAAAACCAACCTGGCTTTTGTTTTTGCACAAGGGAGCTGAAAATCCATGCTGCAAGATGAGATTCTGTGGAAAGAGTTTCAATATGCAAAGAAAGGGAAATGAATTTGACGAAAAGCACAAACATGATAATGTGGTTTTGCTTTTATTTTGTGTTTGTGTCCATTTGTCCCATCCCCATCTCCCCACCTTCTCATGAGGCTGAATGCAGCTCAAGCTGTTTCTGGTACGTTTCCTGCAGCATCTCCAACCTTGATCTAACCAAGAAACACCGTCCCCATGCCTAAAATAGCTTTTCATTATTATTTTACAGTTGTATTTTTTTGTCTCAGTCATGCAACCACTGTGGGAGATGTAACTTACCCTTCAGAGAGGACCTCTGAGCATTACAGGCTAACAAGAACAACTGATACACATTCATGCTTCAGTCTGCAGTGTAATGAATTCAGCAGTTGTATGTTTTTAAAGTGCTGTGACACAGAGGTCAGGGGATTATATCCAGGGCAGAGCAGAGTTATGGAAGAGGATTAGGATCAGCTAGGTTTTAAAACTGCTGATCACGTTTGCGGGACTAAATGTAATTTGTCTAGCTCTGATAAGATTAAAAACCAAACAAAATACGACCCTATTTCTCTTGAGATAAAACATCCAATTTAAATATATTTAAAATCTGAAATAGACTGTATTGTAATGTTTCAGTCCTCTTACTAGGTAAGTAATACCATGTAGTCGCCCTGCGTGTGAAATGTACTTTGTGTAGTCCCATGGATTTCCTTTATGTTTTGTGCTAGTCTTAGAGGTAGACATTTATTTCTAAGTCAGGGCATTGCCACGTGGGGCAGGTCTGAGAGAAGTGTTTTCTCTGTGTCAGACTCCAGCCTCTCTCATGACTGATACCGAAGATTTCCTGGTTATCCTGGCAGGACTTCATGCGCTTGCACAGCTAACCCTCTGCCATGGGCAGCTGCTCTGCCTCTGGGCACAAAGGTCTGGCAGGATGGCTGCCATGTGCTAGAGAATTTAGCCTGGCTGATGACAGTCCAGAGAGGGATTTGTAGATGCCAGAGATGACAGCAAACTGTTTGTTGCTCTTTTTCTTTTAAAGATTAGATGGAATTATATGAATCATCCTCCAATTATTTTGCCAAGGACTGTCATAAGTGTATTTCCATATTTTGTGCAAACCTGTAATTCTATTGAGTTTGAAATGATGTGTTGGACAAGGGAAGAGGCAGGCATACCACTATGTCAGATTCACACCCCTAACTCCAGGCAGTTTGAGCTGCCTGCTGGGTGCTTGGTGGGAGGGAGAGGAAGCCCAGCTCTCCAAGCTAGGCATGTAAGGTAAACGACCTCTGCTGCAGGGCAACTGGCCAAGCTTAGGTAAAAGCTTGGTTTCAGGTGCACTTAGTCACACGTGTCTCTTACCATGGAGGGCCTATTATTCCACCTGGGTTTCATGCCTTGTAACCTAGGGCTTATCTAGCTGGATGGGTGCTGACTGTTGCCTGAGCCAAAGCCATCTGCCTGAGCTGATAAGCCCAGCTGAGAGGCAATTTTTAATTGCTCAGGCTCAGTGCCTTGCCAAGACAGATACACAGGACACAGGCAGACAGACATGTCTTCAGTTATGTGAGGCTTACTTAGTCCTGCTGCAGTACTTGCATAGAGCTGGTGGCTGAGGAGAAAACTCAATTTGATTTAAAAAAATATGCACAGCTATTGAAGACTTCCACCTCGCTGATGTGAATCATGTAGGCAGGATGGGACTCTGAGTCATATTCCACATCGCTGTACCATAAAAGGGCTGCCTGCACATCTCCACTTAATTCACACAGGTCTGTGTGCAATGTGGTCGGGTCAGCAGGTGACTGTTGAAAGGAATACCATGTCCCTCGTAATTTCTGTTTTCAAAGTGAAGAGGAAAAACTATTTATTGGGTTACATGTTATTGGTTTGGGATGCCAACAAACTCGTGATAAACAGTGTGAACTAAAACTAGTACAGGCTCAAGTTTTCCTGTGGAGGAAAAACTTTACCTTGAGTATTTTTTCTCTGCTGCCCCAGGAAAAGGACTTCCCCATCATTCTCCTGAAAATGCTCTGCCAGTCTAGGGGTGTTTTAATCCTGTGATCTCATTCCCTGATATTCTAAGCCAATAAGATATGAAGGGGATGTGTACAGACATATAAGGTGTGTATACAGAAAATTTGAGGATAATTGAAACACCTAAATTCATTGTTGATTTTAAAAAGGTAGACTCGTGTCTCTTCTGTCAAGGGGCTACTTGTACAGCTCTGGAGATATGTGCTACAGCTGCATGCACCTTCTTGGCCAACAGCTGCTCCTGCTACTCACGGAACTATCTGAATACCTCATCCTTCCCCCCAGAGGGTTAAAACTGTGTCATCCTGCAAATGAAATTCATCATTAAGCTAAGAAAAAAGACTACATCCTTTCTGGTTTTTTTTTTGGTTTGCTTGAAAGTGCTTTGCCTTTTCTGTGAACAGTACATTTTGTTCATTCTAATCTATAAAAATTTTAAGAATATGTAGCATTTTCCAACTGGCAAAGGTGATTAAGTTGTCATTTATCTTCTGTGCAAGGTTCCTGGGGACACTGGCTGTTTCATTACTTGCGTCTGTCTCAGTGAGGTGTCCAAGAACATAAACAGGGCTCCAAAATGTGCTGCAATGCAAATAATACCATAAAATTTATTACGAAGTTTCATATTTATGCTGAAACCTCTCACAGGAGCTGGACTTTCTTTACATCGCAACTGTTGAAATAGAAAAAAATGGCTGTAGGACTTGTTGTTTCAGAAATTAATCTCAAATTCAACTCATTTAGCTTCTGCTTAGTTCTGGTGGGAGGGACCACTCCATCAGCCATAAAGAACCCTACAGGGATTACATGTGTATTGCTTTTCTAGGAAAAAAATTGCTTTCCTTAAATATACTGACAAAGATTTTTCAAAGTTTGTTATGTTTAAAAATGCTAGTCCTTAGGGAAATTTGATTCTAATTCCTCCTGATCCTTGAGATTCTTCTTTCAAATTTCAATTTTTCTGCCTTATATTTTCATCAAAAATATAACATTTACATTTGCAGGTCTTTTGCAGAAAAAAATGCCTCTCCTATGAGGTGGATGTCTCAGGGTAGCCCTGGCCTGTACTGGAAACACTTGTACAGTTTAGTACCTTCAGCTGAATTTGCACCGCCATTTAGTATTACATAAATACATAATCCCTCCTGGAAAGTGTGACTGAGGCTAGGTGGAAAGCAGTCATAAAATGTTATTGTTTTAAAATAGACTTTTGTCTTTTCCAGGCTTAAAGCTGTTTGTAGGACTAGTGCAGCCTTACCTGAAGTTAACACTGTGAAAATCTGAGTCTCTTAGAGGCAATGTACAAACAATCGATTAAATTGTCACTTTAGTCCCCTGTAAGGCCTAGGAGTCTAGGACTGTGGCACAACATTACCTTTTTGGAAACACCAAGCAAGGGGCAGCATCTTGCTGCTGGTGCTCTTTGAAATAGAGAATAATTGAATGCTATAGCCTCCCGAGGGCTGAGTGACCAGATCCCATTCATTATGTGCCATAAGGAAAAAGATGATTTCAAGGTACTGCCTAATCTTCTCAAAATACCACATACCACACAGAGGCTTTTAACGTTCTCTTCTGAAACACAGAGAAATGAGCCCTGATTTCCAGAGTAAAACTGAATATCTACCCCTGCCTACCAAAAAAACAAGACAGGAAGAAATTAAACCTCTTTCTGAGAGACAGCAGAAGTTGTTCAATTATGAAACTCACGCTGCTAACCAGGCGCTTCCTAGGCTGCTGTTGGAAAGAGCTGGCTCTGCCCTTGCTGTGCTGCTCACAACACCAGTGCAGGCAGCTGGGAGGGTGGCACTGCCCTCACCGCTGCACGCCCTGTGTTCCCGATGACTCCCTGAACCACTGCCTTCACCTGCTTGATGTGCTTTATCACAGGGAATTAATATCTTCAGATAATGATAAAAGAATTTAAAATTTCTTGACACTACAATCCCTTTCACACAAGACACACTTACAAAATGATGCGTATTTTAGGTACATGGGCTTCCTTAAAATAGATATCCAACCTGTACACAGCTCTAGGAGGAAGACATCCTCACCTTGTAAAATTCAATGTATAATAGCTACAGATATTTCATTGTAGGTACTGTGAGTGGAGGATTAATTTTGTGTTTCATACTGTGCCTATACAATGCAAACGTGACAAATGAATGGAATACAGGCAAAAGGCCTGTGACCCAAATATCATATGACTTTTTCTATGTAGACTGAGACCCACATTTGCAGAATCCTGCATAGCTATATAAATCCCACAAGGAATAATTTCTGAATATTATTGCAGGCTCATAATACTCTCATTTCTGTTTATGCTTTCTTAAATCTATTCTCATTCCAGCATTACTTTTCTCCTCCACAGGGTTACCTTTTTTTGCTGCTTTTTTGTTTGGTTTGTGACTTGTCTTTCAGTTACATTTCTTTAGTACTAGTATTTTTCACTCTCAGCCCTTTTGTGGTGTATGTTTTATGCCTGTGTAACCTCATAGGCATGATTTCCCCCCTGCTATTCTGCTTGCCTTCTGTTTCTTTGTTTCACTAGTAATCTGTCTCCTAGAGTGCGAAGCACGTCTCCTCAAAATCCTCCCTTGTCCACCCTCCACTCCAGACACTCGTACTCACCCCCACACAGATGCCTGCTCTATTACTGCCTGACACCTACACACAGAAACTCCTGTTGCCACATTTCATCCCTCACCCCCAAAGAGAGCCTTTCAGACATGCTGTCATCCACGGAGACACTTATGTTCCTGGGTTCTCTCACAGACACCTTGTGTTTTACCCACAGAGACACAGTGCCATATTCTTGCTTTTCCTGGCAGAAAGCTCACTGTCACTTCTTCATGTCCCCCATGTCCTCTCAGTTCTGTTGTTTCTACTGTGACTATCCCAAATACTTCTATTCTCTGCCCTTTTCTGCCCAGATGTGTCAGCCTGGATGGGCTTTTCGAGCTGCAGTGTGCCCTCTGCCACAGAGCTACTAACCAGCTTTAGGCATGTCACAGAAATTTAGTTTTCTTTTTCCTTTTCTTTTCCTTTAATGGGCAACACTTGGATCCTCAGAGGTGTGTTGCAGAGGTGTGTTGCATTTCTCACCGGGGATTACAAAGATCCTCAGGTTGAAAGCACAAAGAAACTACCTTGTTCTTTCATTCCCCGGCACCTTGTGTTCACCTTGAGTTGGGACAGGCTGCTGGGAAATCCCCTGGTACGCAGCAGAGCCTCGCAGAGCCTCCATTGTTGGTCTGCCTCAACATGACTTCTCTTGAGCTTTTTTTTTAATTAATTCAATTGTCTTTTTTATATGCCTGTTTCTCACAATTCTGCCCCCTTCTTAAATGCACTTCACAAATAAAAGGGAAATTGATTCAGCAACAGTTACAATGACATTCTACTTATACAATTTGTTTTATATGTACTATGTGTGGTGGTGTTTTGGGTACTTGTAGAGATCCTCAAAACTTTTTTAGTTTTCCCAGTTGGGACTGGAAAGTGCAAGGCTGCAATGAACAGGGAGACTATTCAACATTAAAATTTAAATATTTGCATGTGCCTCTTTTGTGCTTTGGGATAGCAGGATCGGAAATCTGCAAGCATTTGCATTGCAAATCACATTTGGAAATTGGTTGAGTTTACCCAGCTTGTGAAACTGTCAGTGCTTGACATGTGATAATGTCCTTGAACTGTGCAGGGACTGGAGCAATCAGGTTTTGCTTTGTGATTCTGTGATACACCTCTGTAGTTTTTTCAGCAACTCTGTGGGCTGTGATACAGTGCCTGGGTGTAGGCTGCAGAAGAGCCCAAATCTCTGGGTAGGGTGCATGCTACATCCCGAGCCTGTGCAGTGGGCTGGGCACCGTGTAGCCTCTTTCCGTCCCTCTTTGTCTCTAATCCCACATTTCCACAGAAATGATATGCAGACCTATGGCTTTATGGGACCTGAAGTGTATTCCCATGGGGCATCACTTGGGTGGCAGTGGACAAATAGCACTTCAGTATTTTAGAGCACTGTACTCCAGATAACATAATTTAGGCTGCTACACTAGAGTCATAAAGAAGGCATAAATTCTTCTTTCATAAGATGTTTATTTTTACAGAAACGTCTCTTAGCTGTGGATTTCTCCTAGACCTGGGCCATCACCTTGAGATATTTTGTAAGATAGAATGGGGTGGAGTGTGGATCAGGCTGAGAGAAAGTAAGGGACTAATAGGGAAGCTTTGTACTCTCATAAACTGTCGCTCTTAAGGAAGGGAGCTGAATTGTCAATGGAAACCGATTTCCTTTACAGGCAGCCCCTAAACGTGGAGAAAGCTTTGGCTTCTAAGTGCAAACTTAAGGCGTGCCTTTCTGCATCTTCTACCCCATCTTTATAGCACATCTTTATTTAGAAGCTCTAGAAATGGCACATTCTGTCATGAATGTAGTGTCTTTCACTTAAAAGCCATTTTTAATTTAAAAAAAATTGAAATATGGCTCACCAACTGAATCTTCTAATTTTCTCTGGACAGACAATGCTATCTTAGGACCCACCTTCATAATTTGGGATAGCGTGAAAACTGAAATATCGGTTTCAGATCACATCAGGATGGCCAGATTTTGCTCTCACTGACGTTACAACGGTTGCACTAGCAAAACATTGATGCAATATAATGTGATTGCATAATAATACTTTTGAAGAGGATTATACTAAAAGGAATTTAATGTGTACATTTATTATTAATAAATTAGATTTTTAATAAATTAGTATTTGTGAATTTATTGCCGATAAATAATATTTAATAATAAGATATGAAATCAAGAACTATATGCAATAGCCATAGTGAAATCATATGAAACTATAACATTGCCATAAAGTCAAAGCACAGGTTGAATTTATGTGTCTTGGAAACAGTCTCAAATGAACTTTGAGATTTTAAAGTTGTTTGAACTCTCAACTCAGTGAAACTAAGGAGAAGGTAGAGAGAAGCACACTCACACACGATTCTCCTCACATGACAGGATGCAGAATGACCTCCTGGATTTTAGGACTAAGTCTAAGGAAAAAAGATTTAGAAATCTACTTGTAACCACAAATAATAGGATTAACCCCAAATCAAATGCTCTAAAGCTATAAAATCAATATCGATGCAAATCAGAAGACTCAAACTGATTACTTTGAGATAATTTGTTTAGGATGACTTCTTTTCTTTAGTGTTCCTTCTATACAAAATCTGATTATTTTATATTCCTTATAAGCACAGGGAAGCCATCTTAATGGACATACTATTTTATTAAGGAAAGTAGCTTTATTTTTTATTTCTCATTTTAGTATGCAAGCTTGTCCATCAAGCATGCT
Source organism: Phalacrocorax aristotelis (assembly GCF_949628215.1). Lineage (NCBI taxonomy): Eukaryota > Metazoa > Chordata > Aves > Suliformes > Phalacrocoracidae > Phalacrocorax > Phalacrocorax aristotelis. The sequence continues at coordinate 61,637,558 of NC_134311.1, forward strand.
TTTATTGTGCAGGGCACAGAATATGTGACTTTTAGGCATTTTGATATGTGTGATATTTAATTTTACTTTAGTTATGAAATGTAATAACCACTGTCAGTGTAAGAACTTGACACTTCACACTGGATATCCTACTGCTTCTAAATGAAGATGTAATTAAGCTGGCAAATAAAATCATGCAGTCTTTAATTTTGTGATGTATGCTATAGTAGGGTGAAAGTCTTAAGTTTCCCAAAGACAAATGTTGGTACAAAAGATCAAAAACACCACTGCCAAATCAGGATTTATGATGCCATTGATAAATGAAGTATACACTAAAAGGATTAGCCAAAATAATAAAAAAGAAATCCCCTTCCCTCAACTTATAAGTGGAGGGAAGAGGGAACAGCTTCAGAAGAAAGCTTCAGCACACCATTAGGATTCTAACTGCTACATCAAATTACAAAGGTTAGTACCTCATTAAAAATTCTTTGAAAAATTCATTTCTATACTATAAAAAACCCCCATGCATAGCAATTATATAGAAAGTTATGATCCTCGTGTTCTTTTGGTGTATCACTTAGACTTAACCAGATGTTAGTGTAACGTAAAATTTAGCAACAACTAACACAGGTTCTTTTTCAAACATAAACCCTCAGATTGTTGAAAATCCATTTGTATTATTTATTGGATTTTTTTTCTCACTGACACTCACCCTGCAGTGATTATGAGTGCCTTGATATTTTACAGATAATCCAGTACAATTTGCTTTAATGAAGTGAATAAGATTGATGGGGACACGATTCTTCCACCTGTACATAAATGAGTGAATTTAAAGACTTTGTAAATCTTGTAAGAAGGCCAGGGTTTTTCATGCTAAGCTCCCATTTTGCAGATGGCCAGTACAGCATGACTAATTCTTGTTGGAAGAGACCTCTGGAGGCCACCAGGTGCAATTCCCTGCTCAAAGCAGGGCCAGGCAGCATGTTGCTCAGGGTGGTGTGGAGCAGGGTTTTGCTTGCCTTCAAGCACGGAAACTCCACAAACTTTCTCCTCTTCCATATACTGTCAGAGTACGTATTCTTTTCCTCACATCTAGTTGGAATTTCCCTCTTGTATTTGTTGCCTCTCATCCTAACCTAGTGCATGTCTGAGAAATGTCTGTCGCCATCTCTTCTGTACCCTACCTTTCTCTAGCTACATGTGGTAATGAGATGCCTCCTTATCCTTCTCTTCTTAATGCTGGATAAAAACCTTTCCCTCAGGCTTTCTGCATATTTCATGTTTTCCTGTCTTCTGTCTTGGCCCTCAGCTGGATTTGCCTCTGTATGTCATTGTCTTTTTTATAATGGGGAGCCCAAAACTTGGTATACATCAAGAGTCCACAAGCACAGAGTTAAATAACTATCTGAATTCCAATAGCAGTTTAAAAATCTGTGTTAATATATGATAACAATTATTGAATTTTTATTTTAAACATAATCATAATCATCATTTAATCATGTGTGTGCCACACAGGATCTTTTTCTATCCAGTTTCTATCAATATAGATTTTCTGTCAAATACATCGCTGATCCCACAGTACTGTCTGGTCATTGGTGTCCTCAGAAAAACATGCCTGTCCTTGTGGAGTTTGTTAGGCCATGGGCATTGCAACAAATGGAAGAAGAAAGCAATCCCTTAGCTCACTATGATCTCATTTCAAAGATGAATATTTGTACAATTGCATTGACATTGACAGAACTATGACAAAGCAATAATGTAAAAATTGTCATAGTAGCTGGACAAAACCCATGTTGAGAAGAGTCCTGTCTCTAAAAGTGACTAACAGTGGCTACACAGGGAAAGAGCATGGAAAAAAGTAGGGTATGTCTCCCACCAGAATTTCTTCCTGCTACACTGAAAATACACATATTGCATTAACCCCTTGTAAATCTGTTGAAGTAATTTCTCTAAGAAAAAACGGAGGTTTATAGCTAGAGAGAATTGAAACTCTACTGAAGACCATCCAGTAGATTTGTCTGGCAATTTGTCTGCATAATTCTTCATCAGGAAATGCCAGTTCATCTAGAATGAAAAATGTCACAGAAACACACCTTTTTCGACATTTTTTTTTTAAACTCAGGCTGGACTTTTGGAGAAAACTAGAATGAGATAAATCTTCTCCAATTTATATACACAAGAAAGCAATTCATCTCCCCTAACCTTCAATGTCTAAATGTTAAACATCTAAGCCTGGGCTACTTACCCTCTGAACTGCCACTAAGAGGAGGTTCATTTCATACTAAAATTGATATACAGCATCAGTCAGATGAATCAGAACGTCTCTACTTTTCTCCGTTGGTTATACAAGCAGCCTAAGGGCACTAGATCTGACTCACAAGTTCACATTTTAGATGTCTAAAATTAAGAAAGGGGAATATCAGTATAAGTGTCCCAGACGCCAGTCACTACTGCAGAGTACATGTTTCTTTCCACCAGAAATATTGGAAACAGTTTTGTCTAGCACTAGAAAAAATATTTTTGGAATCTCAAAGTGTGTAGGATGAAAAGGTAATTTTTATATCAATCTGTCACACACTTAGGCTTTTGGCAAGTAAGTTTAGCAGAGCATCTTATAAATTTAAAAAATACAGAAGCATTGAGACACTAAGATCACCTGGTTCTTTATATTAATAATACAATGTTACGAAAATAAAGTTCTATTCTTTTTCTGCATTAGTACATTATCATATGACCTTACTGACTATAAGGCAGTACCAATAAAACAAGTTTTTTATAATTTACAATAACTTTTCTATTATATGAATACGATACAGTGCTAGTAAAATGTAATGGAAAATTGTGATGAGGATACATTCCTCATTCCTAATGCCAAGATAAAACTTCTGCAATACTTTTTAAAAAAAGGAGCAGAAGACACATGGAAAGAAAATTTTATTATATCTGTGCTGCCGTGTCATCTGCAGGAGTAAAGTTAGATCACTAAAGCAAGTGCTCAGCATTGACAGGTGAAGCATCAGTCTGATGTTGGTTTCTTTTGCATGTAGCCACCATAACTTCTTAGGAAAACGTTTTAGCTAACCCAGAGTGCAGCAGCTGTTTTTTGCCAAAGATCAGTAGATATACTAAAGTAATGCCAGATGCCTACCTTGTGGCATATAATTCCATCAATTCATTTAAACTATTGTCAAAAATAAATATGCATTTTCCTCCTGACAATTTTAAATCCTCAGTTTCTCATTAACCATTTACTGTGATTTAAAAACAAACAAAAAAAAGAACAGTTATGGAAAGACTGAGCAAAGAACACTCATGGAAAAATTAAAAAATGTTTTGGATTTGAAAGCTCCCAGGAGAATCTTGGGTTACTTGCGCTATCCATTATACCTTTTGAAAGTGTGTGAGAAGCACCATTTACAGCAAAGGCAGATTTGCCCGAGTTATGCTCCTGGACACTGCTGTCCAACAATAGGCTTAGAAATGTGTGATGGGAGTAAGAAATTATCCCATGTATGCGTACAGTAATTTCCATAGTGAAGGCCATTGGAATCTACCCTGTGCTAGAATATGGAGACACACAGCGAGGATGATAAGTGTTGCAGTGACTTTACAGATGGTTGGACTTAAGTACAGAAACCCCAAGCGGCTTTGCAGAAACCCATGGAGGAAGTCAAAAGCAACCCAGGAATAGACTTTGCTTTCTGACACCCAGTCCCATGCTTTAAAAGGAAAATGTTACATCCTGTGACAACATCTTCAGTCTGGCATTGTCCAAAGCATGGATTGATGACCTCATAGGACTTTTTCATCACCAGCATCTGGGCTTCCACAATTAGTCATGACAAATTTGTTGACACTCTGATTAGTGATGGCTGCCTCAGAGTTTTAGGTGTGGTCTTGTTAAATGCCTAAAGCTAAAGTTAGATGTGGAAAAGACTTACAAACTCTGACCTAAACCACTGCCATGCAGCATTGCTTACAACAGTGCATATTTCTGATGTTTCTATGAGCATGACTTCCACCTTCCTTGGTGTTCAAGGTTCCTTTATGTCCTTTGAGTAAATAGTCTACCACTTAATGATTCCCTTTCTCTTTAAGCTTTCCCAATATTCCATCAAAATTTTCCCCGCCTGTATTTCTATCCCCTTATTATCAGGTTTTGTGTGAAACCCACATGCCTTGTCTATTAAAAAGTACTTTCTTTCTTTCCCTCTTATTGGAAATCCTGACCCCATTTGAGTCATCAGGGAGTTGCCATTAAAGGATTCCACATTTCTCCCTTCCATTAAAAAAAACCAAGCAAACAAAAACCCTCTCCCCATGTCATCTTACTAATATTGCCTGAGAGGCCCAAGGGGATGTAGGGCTGGCTGTTGCGCAGGACAGTTCTTAACTGCTCTCTGTCATCCATGCATGCAGCCCTCTGAGACCTCAGGCATGGAACCAGCATCTCCATCACTGCCAGAGTTGTCAGTGGTGTGCTGTGCTCAGCAGAAATGAAGTTCTTAGAAAATGCCAAATGATGCAGTAGATTATTGTCCATCACCTTCCTCTTTCACCAGATGCATTCCAGCATTATTTCTGCATTGAATCCAAAGGTTTAGATCCAGGATGGTGGCAATCAGGAGGAGCCCAGAGAAATACAGGGACCTGCAGTGAAATAACTTTCCTCAGTAACCTTTGTCATGAGGGAATAAATCTGTATCACTCAGTAGATTACTCCAAAGGAAAACAAAGCAAAACAAAACAACTTGCTCACATTTTTCTTCGGCTTGAAGGACAATAAGGTTATTTTCAGCACATGACTGTTTCAATAATTGCAGTTGCTAGTGTGAATGACATCAAGCTAGAAAGAGGAAACTCTTTTCATACACCTCCATGTAGGGAAAGCAAATAATAGAATTAAGCATTTTCCTGAGATGCAAAACCTTCTTTCTGAGAAGGTCGGCCTTATTGAATAAAACAAAAGCCTTCTTCTCTTGTGAAGTGCAGCACTTACTCAGACCAAGTGTTTTTACATTTTCAAGGAGGGTTTTTTCACAGTACACTCAGTCAATCAGTTCAGCTGGTGCAGTTCCTGCAATATTTTACACTGTAAGCAGCCACTGTTGTCTGTCCTTGTGGCCATGCATCCATCTCCACAACTGAGATACTGAAGATTGCCTTTACACGGCACAGAAAACAGAATCCTGGTTTTGTGCAGCAAAACAATGGTGATTTCACTGAATTAATGACTTCAATATCCTAAGGCATACAGGACCATAGAAGTGTGCATTGCTGAGTAAATGATGGCTCTGATAGTTGGACATTTAGTACCTGGCTAATGGATGACTTAAAGGTTTGGTAGTTGATAACAGAGTTGTAGCTGGTTCCTTTTGTCATAGAAGCTGACCTGCTGAAAAGGTCTGGATACCTTAACATAGGAGTGGGATGGAGAGGAAATTAAGTTACGCTGGCACATGTACAGGAAGCCACTGAGCTGCACAACGTTCATAGTCTTTTTAAAAGGCATGTTAGAAGCAGACTGAGCACAAAACAGAGCCCAAAGATCTTCTAATCCCAAACTGGGTGTCATGTTTACAAAGTGTGTCCCTAAATGTGGCAGCAGATTGTGAACATTTCAATGAGGTCACTTGCCTCTCAGGAGCAAAAGGGCAAGCCGTCTTTGTGAATGAATTGGGTTTAGGCTAGGAAAGCAGCTTGGGCTAATCACATGGCTCACAATGTGCACAACTGCTGCATCTGCAACATTTGCTCGTACTCATTTAACTTCGAGTTCAGAGGAGGTCGATCTGCATCAGGAGTCTCTAATGGCATTTGCAACCCAAAGAAAACAGCTACTGTTCAGATCAAAGTTTTCCTCCAGTTTCAGCCTTGCTTGCTGACTGTGGGCACAGTCAAATTTAGCGCTTAGTATATTTGATCACTTGTTATGATCATCTAATTCCAGAAATGCTGTTAACCCACAGAAAAAAACCTCTTGCATTAGATGAAAAGGGAAGGCTATTAGTTTCAGGTTTTGGGATCTTTCTCCTTATTTATTGTCTCAGGAAAGTTTTTTCTTGGTAGGCCAGAGAAATACTGGTATGGTGCCTTGCACTACATATTTATGTCTGTGGACATGTTCTTCCAGAGCGCATCCATGTTGCCATTTGTAGCAGCTTGAATAAGATATTCAGAAAATTTCATTTTACTAATAAGGTCAGGCTCTATTTAGGTAAAAAGTAATACATCTTTCATTATTATTCTTTTTATAACTTTATCAGAAGTTATAACAATAACTTCTAGTTGAATACTAGATACACTGGAAGTCCAGAACATACAAAATGTATACAGCAGCAATTTTTCTCAGTTTCAGTGCTCACACTTAAAAACACTAAGTAATCATAGGATTCCTACTATTAATATGGCCCATGACATTTAAATGATTTGTGAACTGTAACCAGTCTTCTTACAAACATTACAATGGGTTGTAAAAGTACTTCTCAGGTGAATTCTATTTTATAAATTAACCAAAGATTTTATTTTCTGTTTTCCCATGCTTCTAGTGGTAACTTCAACATTGTGCTTTCTCTCCTGCAGTGCAAACCATATATAATTTAAAATATATTTCAGCTGTTTATTTTGAGCTGCTTTAGAAATGCTAAAGTTGGGAAGAAATATAGAAAGGGATGTAAACCACCGTATCTTGAAATGACATAGACTGCATTGAGCCTTCTTCACATATTCACGAACTTAACCTTGTGCAGTTTTCTGTCTAGCTTTCTAGACTAACTTAGCTTTATCTGAGGATGATAGATCTTTCATTTACCTCATTTGTCTTTCCAGTTGATAGATATATTTCAGAATAAAAATAGTGTTGAACACTCTTTGCCTTTACACAGTAAGTTGGTCACGAAGGTTCCTTTGGGAAGATGTGACCTCACAGCTAAAATTCATGTTTCCATTAGTATGTCACATAAGTTAAGCTAAAGCAGCTGGGAAATCCTATACTGTTCCTAAAATAAAATTTTCTTTTTGCACTGAATGAGCAGAGAGCAAATTAATCCTAAATGAACTGTAAGCAAGCCACTTCCACCTTTATAGCACAGAACTGTCTGAAACTTAATATAAATTAAGAAAGGGAAATGACAAAGTGTTAAACGGTAAAGTTTTCATAAAATTTTGCGTTAACAGATACCCTGTGTTTCCCACAAAATATAAAAACTTGGATGTGAAAAGGGGTTGCGATGAGATTTAGTGAAAGGGGTGCCCCATACTGCCAAGAAGCCCTGTACCATAAAACATGTGGGATCAGGCTTTCTCAGCAAATCTCTGCTGCTAATTTACAAGAAAAATACCAGTGTGAATGTGTATATGTTCTCTGCGTGCCAGAACTGGGTCATAATGAAGCCTGCAAAAAATAGAGCAAATTGCTTGAGATTTTTAAAAGTTAAATAAAGTCTATTCAAAGCTCAGAGGAAGTGTTTGTTGACTGTTGTTTGTTTGAACACATTCAATATCCCCACCTTCAAGCCAGAGGCTGTTTTTCCCAAGAGGCAGATACTTATTTCCAGCCCAGTTGTGGCTACCTTACTCTTCATGTTTGGGGAAAGAAAATTTCATGTTTTCAAGGAGTTTTCTATTAAATATTTTAATAGTTTAGGAAAAGCACCACTAATGCAGAATTGATCTGGCTTTTTTTTTAAAGTGTTTGAGGAGATCAGCAAAGGCTGTCATTTTTCTTTCCGTGATCCCCTGCACTCAAAGATGTATGATAAGTAGGAAAAGAAGAAAAGGCTCCATTAGTTAAACTTTATACAGAAAAGAAGTTTTTGTTTCCTTTCTGAAAAGGAAATCAGAAAAAACCCTGTTGACCTTTGTACAACTTGATGGAGAGATTACCTTCAAAGGAAAGATAAAGTATTCCTGATAACAGACAGCAAACAGCTGCATCTGTGCATTGCTGGGATTTTAGACATGAGCCTAAAGTTTAAGTCCACCTAGATTTGCTGCAGTTGTTGAGGGAATAAACTCAATAACAAGTTGTCAGATACATCTCTTTTAGTGACAGTAGTAGAAGATATATTATTTATCTACCATTCTTACTGACTTTCTCATGTAAGAATGCATCAAGTATTTAATACTTTTCTGAGCTGCATTTCCTAAGTAGGTGATTTTGATCCTAATGCTTTTAAATAGGAATCCAGCACCTAACTTTTGTAGATTTATTTAGAAACCATGGCATAGAAGATCTCCTTTTGTCTTGCTGGTGGTCTGCACTTAATCTCTAGATACATCAATAAAATGCTTATGTGGTTTGCATAGGCTCATTGCTGTCTAAGGAAGGGAAAGTAATTGCAGTACTTTGAATGGGAACGTGGGCAAGTAGTTATCCAAAGGGATATTGTCCAGTTCCAGCCCTGCAAAAAAGACAAGAGAAATATCCTTTCCTTTCTTCCACTTTTGAGCTAAGGTGGCAAACATAGTTAAGTATAAATACGTCATGAAAGATGTCGCATGATTCTGATTTGTTGTTTGTTTCAATTTCCATATTCCTTTCAGTTTGTTATCTTTCAGTCTTTCTCTTTATTCTTGCTTTCTAGTGCAAGGTACTCATCTTCTGTCTTTAGATTCTTCTTCATCCCATTTGCATGTTTTCTTACATGCTGTCCTTTCTTTTTCCTTCTCTTTTTTGTCATAATTTTCATACCTTGCTTCTTGTTGCACGGCTTGAGAGTTTCTCCTTAATTTTCATCTGTGCTCCATGATCAACATCCATCCATTTTCCTGGACTCTTTTCCTTACCTTTGTCCCAAATCTGAGTGTGTTTTACCCTTTTGCAGTTCTCCTAGTGTAATTTCTAAACAAAGCAGTTGTGTTCTCTCTGAGCTTCCTTTTCTGTTACCCCTTAGGTTATATAGGAAGGCTCTAAGCACATCACAGAAAGGACAGGATTTCACATGATCTTGTGTGATCTCAAGCCTATAAATCTGGGAGCAGTTCTAAACTAAAATTTTTGTGGGGATCAAGCTGACTTTTGGCATTATGGGCCTCAAACCAGTTTTAAGGTCAGTTCTGTTACACAGGGTTTAGTTGTTTCTTTCAGCTGATACAGCCACTGGTGTGGGTAAAAGGAGGCAATCAGTCATACAGATTGACAGCTAATATGAAGAAAACTACTGCCAAGAATAAATCTTCATGTGCATTATCTGCAGTAGACATCAAGATCATAGGAAAACAATAATGACTCTTTATAAGAAATTTGGGCAAGTCATGACAATGTCTACTGGTCCAGAACAGCTGCATTTAAAAGTTCAGAGGCAGAGGATTCATAGTTTCTTGTGACACGAGGAACACTTTGCACAGCTGCAAGTAGACTCAAACCTGCAAATTCCAGACCCTGTTTGGATGGAAGTTCCCTGATGGTTCAGATTGCAGAAAAATGGTCCAGGTGTGCTACTAGACAGCAGGTTTGGGGAGAGTAACAAATAGCTCAAAGTGGCTATACCAAAGTCCTCAGTATTTTTCAGAAGTGACACCTGACCCTGTGTAGAGGCCAAGTATGAATCCTGTGTATCTCTCATACCCCTTGTAAATTTTGAGGTGGTTAATTGGATCTTCTGCTTTCTATAGTGTTCTGAATTTTATTCAGCATGAATACGGTTCAAAAAGATACCAAAGTAGTCCTTATAACAAGATCCCAAAACACTCCATTTATTGCTTTTGAAACACAAACAGTATTATGACAGCACTGATATTTGATTGCCCCAGTTAGGAGAGCAGCCTTTGAAGTGCCGCCTAAACTGGGGCCAAAGGTAAACAAAAATGAGAGAGATTACACTGCATGTTAAATAGAATTTGCATTTGATAATTTTGCTGTCGTTTCCTATTGCATGTATTATACTTCATATTAAAGATGCTGTGATGTGCCCTGTTTACACAGTGTGCTTCAGAGTACGGGCTCCTGCCTTCAGTACCATGACTTCAATGCTGTGTTCAACCTAAACTCACTGGTTGAGAAGGCAGCCTGATTCAGACTATTGTGACTCTCTGTGAACAGTGAATATATGATTTTCAATTTGTTTTAGAACTTCTAATTGCATGTAATGGTTACTGCAGTTCTTCCTTCCCTTTCTATTTATTTCTTATTTGTTACCTGAAAGAATATTTCAACTGTTATATTTTCCACCATTGTTTTTTTTTTTACTTTGAGTTCTGCTGCTACTGTTCTCTCTGGCATTTCTTTACTAGCTCCTTTTGTGGCTATGAGCTTGGAACACATTAAATTTTACCTGGTCATATGCACTATTTCATGTTGTTGATAAAACTTTTGATAAGCTTATAGAGACAAATCCAGGGGAAGATGTGGAAGACTGCAAGTCAGGCAATGTGGTGTACAGATTTTAGCTATTTGATCCCTAGACTGGAGCATTGAAACCAAAGTTAGGCACTTTGGTTCCTGACAGAATTTTGAGAAGAAGTAGGCATTTAAGAATCACCTCAGCAATTCAAGCTGAATGAGGAGATGATAAATAGGAGATGTTGAACACACCACTCCTGTGGAGCACAGGCAGAGTGCATTTGATTTCCGTCTCTCTGTGGTGAGAAGACATAGCAGTGGTGCTCCTTTTAGGACCCTACAACAGAACCAGCATAAGCTGACCCCCAGGACAAGACCCCTCATCTTGTCACAGAATATGAGTCTCCTGTCTGCCTCTATTGTCAGACCTAGGCCTTCTGAAGACAGGAATGTGAAGTTCACGGAGCCAAGGCAGGAGTCTTAGAGGAGCACCAGTCAGCAGTATAGTAATTGGTGCACTCATTTAAGAGTGGGAGCCCTGGATTTTGGTCTTGCCTTCCCTTGCTGCTTGCACATTTCATGTTAAAGTGAATCTTGGAAATGAAAGTACCATATACCTTCCTCGCCCTATATCAGCAAATGGTGTGGTAGGTAAACCTCTCCCCCACTTCTATATACATCTGCATGTATTGTAAGGAGGTCCTTGTCTTGACCAGTAGAAAAGATGGATCTGAATCCCTGCAGGTCAAGGAATGTTTTCCTGGGTGAATGCATTAACATCTATCCTGTTGTTTAAAGGCTGTAGGGTCCTTGACCTCCTCCTGGTATTCTGGTGTATTTTTTAGAAAAAGCAGGTAACACTATATTTAACAAAGAGCCTGAAAGGCTAGAATCCATCTGGCTTAATATGGACAGCAGATATCAAAGCCTAAACTAATTGTCTAAGATCCCTTTATAGTCAATGGTGAGAACTGGGAATTTACAGGGTTTTGTGGATGCTAAGGCAGATAATAAGGTTGATGAGCTATGTCCGGCAAGTGTTTCATTGGCCACAAATGGAGCTGAGGGTGAATATTTCAGTCTTAGACATCTAAATTATAGAGCTTATGGCTAGGTGAGATAAATCCCATCCATAGGATCAAGCATGCCTGTTGGATTACACCCCTGGAGAAGCAAAATTACAGGCCTTTCTGGATTTCTGTAGACTAAAATTAAAGTTCCTAGAAAGTTCTAGGTGGTTGCTGAATTCAGGAAAATAAGCAGCAGTTGAACCTCATTTTTTGACTGAAACATCTGAAGTCTGGTTGTTCAAGGTGTCTAAATCCCATTTCGGTTCTGGCCCTTGATTGTAGTGATAAACCCGGCTATCACTGAAGTTTAAAAGATGGGCTTAGTCCTTTGTTTTTCCTGTAAAGGACTTTGCCCTAATCCTTATCCTCCCCATTCTTTTACTGTTACTGTATAATGCTGTAACTGAACTGCTCTCATACACCTCTCAGTTCCTTTTTTTTTTTTTTGCGCTTTGTTGTGTTGAAATTAGATGGAATAAAAGGAAAGAAAACCATCTGAACAAAGAAATGAACTGCTATTCTTTGGAAATAATTTCCCTGTACATTGCAAGTATTCAGTTATGATCCTTAAATAGGCAAAGAACACAGGTAGAAATGCTTCTATAACTAATAGGTCATTTTATATCTTCTGTGTGAGAATGAATAGCTGAATGGATAAAGGATTATTTCCATTCAAAGTAAATTGTGGAAAGATATTTTCATGAATATGAACCAAAGTTGATATGAAAAAACTGTATTACACTAAAATGAACACAATTTATTATGCTTGCAGAAGAGTATACCATGTCTCAGAAGCTTAGTTGAGTGTACTTTAAAATAAAAGCAAAAAATATATATCTGGGGGAGCTGACCTTCAGCATATGAAAACTGTCTCTCCTTTTGGGTTAGTCTGATGCATGCTCATTCTTTTAGAGTCTTAAAAAAACCCAACTTGACATTATCCTTATTAAATTAAAAGAGACTAGCATTTCCAAGAAGCACAAGGGAGTGAGGACTTCAATCTTTCTGAAACTGGACGAGCAGCTCTAGATCCTTTTGATAATCCCACCCAAACAGCTAAATCAGCAGGCACTTAAAAGTGGTTATAATATTTTTCGCCTGGAGTAGTCCACATTAATTAAAGGCAGATTTATTTGCTGGAATCATGATTTCTGGCTTAACTATTATAAAATGTAAAACTAAATATGAAGACAAGATATAATTCCATTTAAAAGGAAAGAAATAGCCTCTCTGGTCTTCGCCCGAGTGTTATCAATTAATCCTTATATTTGATCAGAATTAATGCACTCTATATAGTTTTTGGAAGAGAAAGACAAACATGAATCCAGTAGTTCAGTCTGTAACTAAAAGTAATTGGTGATTCTTCTGTCCACTGAAGTGTTCCTTACATCATGATGCTATTTGAGGACTGGAGCTTGATGTTGGGAAAGAAAGAAAATAGAGGACAGGAGAGGCAGACAGATTTTTTCTGTCTATAAATTCTCAGGAAACCACTATCTGCATGCAGTTGGATGCAAAACCATAGAAATTTTCCCCAGTTTTACTATCAAATCAAACTTTATAAAGCAGCTTTATATCCATTGAAGATACCTCTGATTTAAAAAATAATTTAAAATACGTTTTCATACTTTTGGTACCAATATTGCTTTAGAATTTTGTTTTCTAAAGAAATGGTAAGAAACTTTCTTACTTTTCACTATGCTTGCTTGTTGTTTCCTTTTTGCATTTTGTCAAGTTTGGAGCAAATAGACTGTCTCTAGAACTTCTTGTGCAACTCAGTGAGAAAAGGGCTGCAAAAGCTGAGTCTGAGACACTTTTGTGTTCCCATAGTCTATTCCCTTTGGCTGTTGTAGTACTGAGAGCTTTGACACACATCAGTGTTCTTAGTAGAATCATTTAAGCTGTCTTCCCAAAGCCCCAGAATATTCTCCCCATCCTTGCACTTCCAGACGAATTTCTAGATGCTTCATCTTCTCTGGTCAAGGCCACTCTCCATGGGGGTCTCTACAAGATATGTAGAGGTTCTGCCATGGCTAACAACAGATCCACATCACTAGATGATTCCCATATACAAGAAATCCTTGGAAGACGGCTATCAATCAGGTTCTCTATGTCTTTGGTCAGATAGTAACTAGACTTCATATAAGTCATGGAGCAAATCTCAAACCCAAAAATGCCCGTCCCGTCCCTGCTCCCCCACCCCCCCAGATGGTACTGTGGGCTTCCCTTCCATTGTCATGGCCAAATAATGTTCTTCTGTGAACTGCATTCAGTGCTTACAGGGCAGAATAACATCAGGCAGATATTCAGAGATCTGTTAACCGCCTCTAATACTAAGCTGCCAACAAATGGACCTATGGCTGTGCCATTCGCCACTGGATACAAGGGGAATGAAACAGATGATGATGTGATTAGACGTAGTAGTGTCATGCTTATAAATTCATTCAATAGCAGCCAGATTAAAATTATTAGAAGATAACATTACCATGCTACCTGGGTCTATACTGCGCTGTGTAGTACAGGCCAGCCCAGGCCAAGCGCACCAGGACAGGTTGCCTCTGCTTTTCCCCTTGCCCTGAGGTATGATAGGAGAAGGTAGGGCACAGCTTGCCAATCTCAGTGGTGATGGGCAAAGAGGTGAAGGTTCACTCTTCTCTCTGCAAGGGAGCTGCAACTTGCCTCCTTTGTACCAGGACAGATGAGGTGCTGTGATCATGGTCCTATGCTCTACAGGTACCTAATTAAAAAGTGGCCAGAGTTGGACAGATGAACCCCACTGAATTAACCTAAGATGTACGTTACAGTTGTCCCTCTGCATGTGGACTCACAGAGGATGCAGGCTCTGTACAGGCCTGAGGTGTAGAACTGGGGCTTTTCAACTGAAGTTGTAGAAATACTTTTTTGAATTCCCAGTGTCAACAAAAATGTGTACAATATTTATATTTACATTCATAAACATCACAGAGTGTATTCAAATACAACCAGTTTAAAAATACATTTCTGACCATATTGCTGTTGAGGTCAGGAGTTAAAACCAAATATAAATTTGAACCCTACACTGCCTGAGTCATTTCATTAATCTTCATGAACTGTATGAGTATCAGAAACATTTCTATCGGTTAAGCTAAAATCCAGAAAAGGTCACAAATAATTTTAGGTCACAGCTGTATCTAAGTGCAAAACAATTTTTATATGAGGCTTTTCTACCCCTTCCCTTTGACAGATGAGTACCAGTAACTCTGATCAGCAATAGCTATCTCCTGCTTCACAAGTGCTGGAGCGCAGCCTAGCCTTTCTTATGACACAGCAGGGAGTTCAGACTTGAAGCAAAGTATGCTGTAAATTTTCAGGCAGTTTCCCTTTTTATTGCACAGCTAGCACAGCCAGAGAAGCTCAGAATCCAGCAGGATATTAGCTTGGCTTGACTAAATTACGGGGAAAGATAAAAATTTTACCCAGTGAATTTGCTTACAGTGTAAACCAGTAAAAAATTTGTCTTGGTGTTTGCCTCTATACTAGTAAATGAAATGTAGTCATGCCATAGACCTGACACAGACGTGTAATCATCCATACTGTGACCTTCACTTGCTTTTGATTTGGGTCAGCTAGCATAATTGCAGGCAAAGCCTAGTCTGATACTCAGGATGGACAAGGACTTGTTACCAATATGCAGTTTGGATGAGCTACCCTACAAAGAGGGGATTTGGGGAGGTTAACTGGATGAAAGTGATATTTTGCTGTTGCAGCTGGGACTCAAGGAGTAAAAGCCATCTCTGGATATTTTTTGTTTTAGAAGTAAGCAATTTGTCTAGCAGTTTTAATCCCCAGCAGGAGAGGAAGAACAGGGCTTCCCCTTCTGTCTTGAATGTGTCTCCAGTGGGAAATGATTCAGACTCCATCCTTACTTTCCGTAACTGTTCAAGCCAAGATTTTCCCAGGGAAATGGAGGCTTTCCACCTTTGTATGGCAAATCATCTTCCCTGAGTCATGGTGCATGTTTTGGTGCTCTGTAGAAAATGGGCAAGAGTGACATCCGTTTGTAGCCAGGCATGACATGTCCCAGCCCAGGGCCAGGTACCCCTGTGAGCCAGATAAATCTGACCCATCTCTCCAGCCTAAGTGATGGAAGAGTTCCTGCTCCTGCTGTTTGCATTCACCTGGAGCTAACCCAGCACTTGTGCTGTTCCTCTCTCCATCGCACACTAGTGGCCCCTGACAGGGAAGATGTTTTGGAAGCACTCACCAATGCTGTGGTGGGATGGGGACCATCGGCCTAAGACCCAGCACTTGGCTATAGGAATACATGGTGCTTTCTTCTTCCCTCCATTCTATTTCTCCAGACTGTATTGGTAGCTGACATACTTTTTTGAACATGTAATGGTCTCATCTGCATTTCATGCTGATTGGATTTCCTCCACGCATTGGTCACAAATTGAAATTAACAAACTGGTGCATTCCGAACAGGAGAGGAACACATACCTATCCCAGATGTTTATCTCAGGAACAGCAGCACTGCAACACTGGGTGCAGAAGCAATCCTACTTTTACCAGTCATGCTGTTACTCTCAAAATCTCGTTTATGGGCAAAGAGGAAGCACACTCTACATATATGCATATATAGTCAAGAATTTATTGTTAGTATAACTGAAATCTTAATAATCTGATCATTACTAGTCCATGTCTAATTGTTACAGAAAATGAAAGAATAGTAATAAAGTTAGAATACTTCTACATAGAAAAGGTCCCAATAATATAGTTGAAATGGTTGTATACACCCTCCTTAGATTCTACCGTTCTTCTGGTGGTACGTTCACCCCTCCACTGCTTTTCTAATCCTACGGTAGGTAGTTTCATTCTGTTTGTTGTTGTGGTGGTGATGTTACAGTGAGTTATCAGCACCTGGAGTCTTTTGCCAAATGGATTATGAAGTTATGTGGCTAGTTTCTTCTCCTTACTCCAGGGTCCACCTGGGGTCACTTTTATGTGACCTAAAAAAAAAAAGCTAACATGCTTTTACACCTTGTCATTCTTCATTGGTCTGCAGCTCTGTATTACATCCAAGTACACTGCATATTGTGGCTTTTATGTATGTTAGATATTATTTCTTTGCTTTCTTTGTTAATTCTAAAACTAGTTTTGCCAAGCTCAGGGTCTGCATTTCTTTAACTGACCTTGGGGGAGTTGTCTGTAGCTGAGAGGTCTCCAATGTCAAGCTTGTGCCCTGCTTCTTTTCACCCCATGCCTGTACTGCTCTATGCTGCATCCAATGGCTCTGCTTCTCACGGCCTCTGCTATCATACTGGACTTGTATTTCTTTACACTACATTATTTTGTTAGAGTTATAAACATCTCATTCTCTACAGATTATTTGTTACTGTTAGCTATATAAAACTGGTTGTACCAACAAAGATAACAAGAGGAAAACAAATTACCCATAGACACCAGGTCAATTAAAGAAATTACTGTCACAGCTAGAACAAGTAAACCAAAGCTGAAGGCAGCTCAAGAAAAGTTCAGACTGAGCAGGCCTGACAAGTCTTACTCCTGAGGCTTTGCAAATTCAGTACAAAGTTTATGGCTTGTTACTCACAGTGGTGATACTGTATTGAAGGGGTACATGGGTATGATCCTGTGTTTGCATTATTTGCAAGAGTGCTGATAGCCTATATATCAAAGCACTTAAGGTGTACTAACCTTTTCTCTGGCATATTCTAATGCCTGTATACACCAGCACAAACTGGAAATGGTATCTGAAGTATGACATTGGCTGTTGAAGTGTGATGACCTGCTGGATGGGCAGGAGTGGAAGGACATTTTGCTACAATGCTGGTGGAATGGCACAGGTGATATCAAATTATAACGTAACTACTTTTGGTGGCAGGGGAAAGAGTAGAAGTGGCACTAATTGAACATTTAAATGGTTTCTTAACGTTTTCTGCAAAGGTGCTGTTACTGATTTTAAGGTCAAATAAATGCTAGGAAAATTTAACAGAATAGTAATCTGTCCACAAACATATGTCATCCTTGGAAGTCATGGCAAAAAGTGGTGTTTGGACAGTGCTTTCTCCTAGGTTGCTCTCTATTAATCTCTTTATATTGATGGATATCAACTGGGAGCTAAATAACGGTCTAACAACCATGACTACCTGACAGATTGTACATGATACAAGATGCAGAGAGAGGCAGCCAGCATTTCTCAGCCTCAGGGGTCCTGGGGCCTTTAGGAAGGAAGAATCTAGTAAAATTTTATTGTAATGCAATAGGAAACATTTTTGATCATTAAGACTGAGAAGGGATTTCTGTTCTGTACAGTTCCATCCTTCCTCACCTGGAGGACGTATAGAACAGCAAGGCTCTTCTTATTTGCATCAGACAGGAGGATCAGAAGAGCTATTTTTAGTTGCTTGTGATTTTTGCAAGAGACAAAACAATTGGATTCACCTGAGTCAGTCTTGGTTTTAGTGAAAGTTGAATTCTCTATGTTTGCTTGTCTATATTATAAATGTAAAGTGAAATGCCTCCATGTGTATATCTCCATCCTCCAGGACTCTTCCACTGGTTGTGATCCAGTATTGTAGGACACAGAAGACTGGTAGTGGTACTCAGGTAAGTTAAATTTAGAAATCCTGGACCAAGACAGAATGGTTGTGAATCCCATTGCGCAGCTAAAGCATCGATCCTGACAGAAAGGTCTAAAAAGCCTAAAGAGGATAATGTCCTTCCTAATTCATTTGCTGACCAGTGAAACAGCTACAATGAATGTCTGACTAACACAGAAGGTGAGGGCATCCCTGGAGGCTGAAAACCAAATAACACCTGGGACAAATGTCCAGAGTCTGATCTCACCTTTGTCTGTTGGGCATGCGATGTGATTACAAAATACAGTGCAATCTGAAGCCTCTGTTCAAGAGACAATTGGGATTGGAATAACAAAGGCGTGGTAGAATAGGAATTAGCTGCATTGTTTGAGTCATGTTGAGTAATTTGCAGTATACCTTCCTAGGCTGTGCCTCACTCATCCAAGTCCTTAGTACAGCCTTTCTCCCACGATCTGCGACTTTGTTCATGAAGAAAAAGTAATGCATGTAAATAGAAAAGTGTGGCACCAGAACCATAGCAGTTTGGTTACATTGGTATAACCTCAAAAATCAAGAGACATCAAAAAAATTTTCTAAACTGTTGGGGTTTTTTAAATCTGCAAGTTACTAGTTGCAGAAATAGCTGCCTGGGAACAATTAGGTGGAGAATACAAAACATATCTCTTAGATGAATTCATTGTTCTACTCGTAAACATCCGTTGGGGTATCACATCCCAGAATAGCCGCTCAGTTTTGCTACATATGGAGGTTAAAGTTTGCTAGTTCCTATGCACTGACAGGCCATAGTTGCTCTGCATGTGTATACAAGAAACACACCTTCTTCTGTATTCAGGTACGTAAATAATAAACATACGCCCAGAGTCAGGGAAATATTTTTCTCATGTTATAATTAGAGCCTTTAACCATGAATTTTCTGCAACGTAATCAGAAATAAAAATAATTAGTAAGCAGATGCCCATAATTTGCATTCAGATAGGTATTCCAAAACTACTGAATTAAGTCTTGCTCCTCTCACAATGGCTTTCCTTTAAAATATTTGCACAAAAACAGCTTTAAGGGAGAAAACCCATTTATATTATGTAGGTTTGTCATCTCTTCTTCTGCTGTCTTCTTGTCTACTCCTCAGCACATCTCTTTCTTCAAGACACCAGTAGAGCAGTAAACCTTCATTTAGAAAAATGCAGACCTGTAAGCCTCCTATTTCCCACTTCTGTCCCATTAGTCTAAAGAGGCCAACTCTGCTGACAAGGTAATAACATTCTCTATGGCCACCACGGGTGTTGGGTTATTTAGGTTCTTTAAAAGAAATGCTGAGACCTAATACAGTTTAACCTTAACTCAACCCCTCTAGACAATTAGGAAGTTTTACAATTTTCTGAGTCATGAGAACCATGCCAGCAGTGCCTTGCATATGACAAAGGAACAAGAGAGACTGGAAGGCTGCTGTAAAAGAAAAATGTTAATTCTATGCATATGTATCTTTCTATATTATTTTATAGATATATAATCTTTTGGTTTTTATATATGCTGTGAAAGGCTGCTCTTAGAAAAGGAAGATAATTGTGACATGCAAATTTACAAACTAACATTGTTGGACATTCAGATGGAAAGATTTACCTTGTCTCAAATGTCGTCCTGACGTTTACCTACTGATTCATAGATTTCTGTTTTCCTGGCTTTGGTCAGTTTGTATTGCTTCAGAGTGTTCATCCTTTTGTTTAAACATCCTCACAGAGAAAGTTGTGTAATCTATAATGGGCATATATACCTCAGTTAAATATTTAGTGTTATCGGACAGATGCAGGTGGCTTGTGCACAGCACAGGGCCAAATCTTACCCAGGGCATTTCCACACACATTGAAATATTCAGTTCTGGTACTTCAATTAATATTACTTTTGCAGATCAGAATAATCTTAATTTCTTAAGTGAAGGTGCTTGAAATACAACTAAAAAGCTTCCTTTCTCTATTTTCTTAACAAGTTGTGCAAATTCAGGCAAATCTGCCAGAATTAAGATAAAAATCCTTTAAAAGCTGAGGAATGATCAGACTGTCTAAAATACCTCATTTAAGCCTTTATTGGGTGCTTTAACCTAGTAAAAAACTTACTGTTCTTTCTGTAGGGCCTGTTCTTAAATAATTGCCAGTTAGCTAGAAAGCTCCAAGCTCTCCTTTCGAGCTATAACAACCAAGAAACACTTTTCCTCATCTGTTTCTTCTTTACATTCATCGAGTAATAGCATCATAAAATTATTTAGGTTGGAAAAGCCATTTAAGATCATCAGTCCAACCATTAACCTAGCACTGCCAACTCCACCACTAAAGCATGTCCCTAAGCATCACATCTACATGTCTCTTAAATACCTCCAGGGATGGTGACTCAACCACTTCCCTGGGTAGCCTAGGCCAGTGCTTGACAACCCTTTCAGTGATGAAATTTTTCCTAATACCCAATCTAAACCTCCCCTGGAGGCCAACTTGAGGCCATTTCCTCTTGTCCTATCCCAAGTCATTGAACTACCAAGGTGACCAGGAGACTGGAGCATCTCCCTTATGAGGAAAGGATGAGAAACTTGGATTTGTTTAGCCTGGAAAAGAGAAGACAGAGGGGGGATCTTATCAATGCTTATAAATATCTGAAGGGTGGGTGTCAAGAGGATGGCACTGGACTCTTTTTAGAGGTACCCAAAGACAGGACAATGGGCAATGGGCACAAAATGGAGTACAGGACATTCCACTTAAATATGAGAAAAAACTTCTTTGCTGTGAGGGTGACAGAGCAGTGGAACAGGCTTCCCAGACAGGATGTCAAGCCTCCTTCCCTGGAGACATTCAAACCCCACCTGGACGTATTCCTGTGCACCCTGCTCTAGGTGTCCCTGCTGAAGCAGGGAGTTGGACAAGATGATCCTCCGAGCTCCCTTACAACCTCTGCCATTCTGTGATCCTGTGATACTGTTTCTTATTACTCAAAAGAAGAGACCAACATCCACCTCACTACAACCTCATTTCAGGTAGTTGTAGAGTGGTAAGGTCTCCCCTCAGCTTCCTCTTCCTCAGACTAAACAATCCCAGCTCCCTCAGCCAATCCTTATAAGACTTGTTCTCCAAACCCTTCACCAGCTTCGTTGCCCATCTCTGGACACACTCCAGCAACTCAATGTCCTTCCTGTAGTGAGGGGCCTGAAACTGAACACAGTATTCAAGGTGCAGCCTCACGAGTGCTGAGCACAGGGGCACGATCACTGCCCTACTCCTGCTGGCCACACTATTCCTGATACAAGCTAAGATGCTGTTGGCCTTCTTGGCCACCTGGGCACACTGCTGGCTCATGTTCAGGCAGCTGTCAACCGACACCCCCAGGACCTTCTCAGCCACACAGATTTCCAGCCACTCTTCCCCAAGCCTGTAGTGTTGCATGGGGTTTTTGTGACTGAAGTGCAGGACCTGGCACTTGGCTTGTTAAACCTCATACAATTGACCTTGGCCCATTGATCAAGCCTGTCCAGATCCCTCTGTAGGATGGGATTCACCTCCCATCTCTTACACAGTTGCTACAATATCTTCAGACTACAACTTCAGATGACATTTTAATTGTAATTGTCAACTAAATTAAAGCATTCTTAAAAAGAAAATTCAAGGCGACTTTCATGCAAATGAGCTTGGCAGTTTCATGGATTGTCATCAGAGCTTCTATAATAAACTATGCTGATCAACAGGAAAAAATCCTTCATTTTTCATAAGCAGCATCTCCATTGTAGTGAGTATTATACCACTGTTACATATATAGAACCAAAAGCTGTGGAATGATGAAAACCAAAAAATATCATTTGCCTTCTGAACTTGCAGCATACATAAGTCATTCACTGCATCCTGGTGCTTAGGCAATGGAGGGGTACTTTAAAGGCTCACAGTTTTGCAGCCTCCACTCCCTGATAGATGTCAAGTTTACCTTGATGTCCCATTTGGACACCTTTATAGAATTTGTCAATTCCTATAATAAATAATATTTTTTAAAATTTCTGTAATCCAGCAGCTTGTTTACAGCTCCAGTCTCACTGCAGTGTTTCCTGATGGGCTTGTCCACTGTGTGCTTTTAACGTCTGTTCATAATTTCTTAGCCCTTTAGACTCTGTTATGGAATAGACTGTTTATAGCAATTTTAGTAGACTATTTTCCAAGTTACAATTACTTTGGCTGACATTAAAAGTCTGTGCCAGTCTAAGATCAATCAGTGACTCAGAAAAAAGACCCCCTCCTTCCTTTTAATTGAAGACTAGGATGTGTTGAAACCCTGGCACAGAAGCAAACCGAGGGGTTTACCTAACAAATCGCTGTCCCAGTACACATTTCAGCATTTTCAAAATGGCTTAAGGTTTTCTTCACAGACTGCAGACAGAGCACTTACTGTTGAAAAGCCATTTTTGGATTTTAATTATTAATATTATACAAAAGTATAAGTACTTATATAAGAAGTATAAGTACTCTGGTATTTGATAGAGGTGTGGCTCCAGAAGTTAGCACTGAAGTTTCTCCATAGGTATGGCTAAAGGCAGGGACATCATTAAGGAAATTTTGAAACAGCATTGCCCCACTCCTTTTAAAATACCTTTGGGCTTATTTCAGTAGCACCTTGCTAATGTTGCAACAGTGAAAATACTTAGGTCAGAGACATTAACATTCCTTTGGCTATGCTGCTTCTGTTGCATGACTAGGCAACCGAGCCCATTAAACTAATCCAGTGCTGGTGTTTTCCCCCATTTTGTACATCATGTGGCACATCCTTATAAATCCATAAACAAAGCACAACACAAAAAAGCATCTTTTTTTTTTTTCCTTTGGCTTTTTTTTTCTTTTGAGCAACAACTCCATTACTATATATAACATTAAAACCCAGTTCTGAAAAGTGACTTAAACTTGCTCAACTTTGAGCACCTGTGTGGTGCCACTGGTTTCGGCAGAGATTAATTGCATGCTGAAAGTGAGGCTTCAGGAGTTTGTTCAACTGAAACCTCACTTTGGCATTTTAATGTGCTGGATTGAACCTCAATATGTGTTTGTTTCAGTCAAATTTGCACCTGATCTCTAGCAGCAGGTCTGGAGAAAAGTGAGGTTGCAATCAAACTGTTTTTGAGACCAATCCTAATCATTAGTGTTTTGGAAATGTAAAGTAATCTGCAGTCTTGACTACCTCTATTAAATCCAGTGTTACTGGATGTCAGTAACTGCTACTTATGAGGGACAATAATTATACACAGCTGTGATTATGCTTTAAGTGATTCAATGCAATATTTTGGCCTGGTCCCCTTTCTAGTCTTCCCTCACTTACAGTAATAGAAAATTGTACATAAGCTTACAAAATGCTTGCTATTGCTAGATCTGGCTGCACACTGGCAGACAGAGACGGTACCCATAAGTCATTCACATATTAGATGGATGTTCTGATACCTCCGTCCTGCTCATATTAATGCATTAGGTCAGCTTACTAGATGTACTTTCTTGATATTACATGCTAGTTATCAGTTATGTGTTTCATGATTTTTCAGAGCTACTTGAGAACTAACAAGATTATACTTTCAAATGGCCTATTTTGAAAAGTGTTTAGTGCCTGGTGTTTAGAGCGCAGGAATGGCAATCAGTAATCTTAAATTTAAATTCAAACATTTATTTTTGGATTGTTGCATGACACAGCCTCTCTTTGATTTAATTTCTCTCACTACAGACTACATAATAACACCACATAAATATGTTTTGATTCTTCACTGACTTATAAAAGCAATTGAATAATCTGGGTGATTATGCCATGTGAATGCTACCATTCATAATAATGAGAGATTACTGCATTTTTTCAAGAGTCCTGGCTCATCTGAGGCCTGTTGACCTGCTTTTATCACAATTAGAGAGAATATGATGTGTTTCAGTAAAAGTTTAATGCTGTGTCAAGACTTAGTCGTTATGTTTTTTTCCTTTGTTGCCCTGTCACCAGCAGCTCTGCCGCTACGCTTCAGTCATTCATCATGCAGGGAGCTTCCCCCAAGCTTTTCACAACTGTCTCTGTTGCACCAGGAGCTGTTTTCTTCCATCCTAGTCTATCTGACACCTACCTGTAAATAAGTACAGCATTAGGTACCTGTTTTCTGGGCACAGCAATCTGCTTTCAGAAAATATACTTTGGCCCAAAGAAAGATTCACTCAATTGCTTTTGTGGCGTTGTTCTTATCCTGCTTCCTCCTCTGCTGTCTTCTCAGCTGCACTCACACAATACAGCGACAGCAGCAGCATCCTCCACATCCCACAATGAGCTGCTGGTCCTGGCAGCTGGTAAATTACCAGACCTTAAAGCTGGAACATTTTGCTTATTAACCTCTTGCATTTTTTTTCCAGATTTCAGTTGTGCTCTTATTTAAACAGCTGAGGTCTTCCCAGCTGCTAAAGTCAGAGGTTAATATACTATAGGATTAGTGGTGGGGACTGAAGTAATTTTCAGATGTGACAACACTGGTTTCTATTTCAGGCTTTTCTGGAGAAAGCAGCTGCAAGATTCAAGTCTGAGCTGAAATAAAGAGACAAAAAGGCAAAGTGGGTAAATTAGAATAGTAGCTGCTGGGAGATGAGATGTAGCATGCAACTAAATGACATTTTTCTTTGTGCCTGCTAATAGATCCATCTAATAGATGATCCAGCTGACACTAAGTTTCCAAATCCATTTTTAGGCATCAGTGTAAAGAATTCTAGTTCAGCTAGGTGAAAACCAGTAAAAATAACAAAGGGGAATTGGGCACGGAAACTCAGCCTCTCAGTCACAGCGATATCCATTTCAACCTTAGCTACAAATCAAAGAATCTGTTAATGGCCTTCAATAAATCCTGACTGAATAACAAAACATAATGTAGGAAAAATTATACACACTTCCCTTTCTCAGTTGCGTTGTTCTAAAGGGAACTCCCAGCTTCTTTGTGTTACATGTCAGTGAGTGGATACTACATTAAAAGGTCATTGTGCTGATCCATCATGGTGATTCCTGTGTCCCTACCATGTTTTAATCTCGGATCTGTATTCAGTCTGTAGGGGTATGGAGGTCTCGAAGAAATTTCTTGTCCTGTTCATGCAAGGGTATTTCTTCCTTTGGCCACTTACTTATGGTGCTGAGTAACAGGCAGAGGCCTCACATGTATGTACAAGAAGCAGGGTGTCAGGACAGTGCATGTAAATTTTGTGCTCTTGTTTGTAGTCTGACTCACACCTCTCTCTGTCAAACTGAGTCTTTGAGGTCCAACTGCAGAGTACAGCGTTGGGCAAGAGACAAGAAACATGAGCCAAGTAGTATTTGGAGGGCATCCTGAGAGAGCAACGACGTACAAATCAACAGTCAGAGTGCTGCTCACACAGAATCAAAGAAGAAATGCCTGCTGAGGCTTTTTCCAATGTTTCAGGCTAGTGGTTAGGCTGGATCTTGAAGTCTTTCAATTCTTGCTTAGCAAGTATAAATAGCAGATACCTCCTGCTGCCTGGAGCTCTGGTGGATTCAGATTACTTATAATCCCAGCTCAGTTTCTTCTTTGTCTTTTTCCCTTGACAAGCTCACTTTTGCATGGCTATGCTAGTTTGACAGTGACTGCCCGTAATATCCTCACAGACAGGCAACTCATGGCTCACATCCTGTATATGAAAGAACAACTGAAAACTGAAAATAACAAAATGGAATAAGAAAATGTAGGGAAGAGTTTTTCCAAAGCAATATTGGCTGTTACATGACTAACTCTTATTTGAAATAATTGAGAGCTGGTGTCATGGATTTAGCTGGGATAGAGATAATTTTCTTCACGGTAGCTGACATAGTGCTGTGTTTTGGACTTAGTATGAAAATAATGTTGATAACACACCGATGTTTTAGTTGTTGCTGGGCAGTGCTTGTACTAGTCAAGGACTTTTCTAGCTTCCCATGCTCTGCCAGGTGCACAAGAAGCCGGGAGGGGAGGGGGCACAGCTAAGAGAGCGGATTCAAAGTGGCCAAAGGGATATTCCATATCATGTAACATCATGCCCAGTATGTTAACTGGGAGGAGCTGGCCAGGGGAGGCAGGGAGCAATCGCGGCTCGGGGACTGGCAGCATCGGTCAGCGGGTGGTGAGCGGTTGTATATTTGTGTTTCTGGTTTTTTTCCTTTTTCCCTTTTTCCTTTTTATTATATTATCATAATCATTATTATTATAATTATTATTTTATTTTAATTATTAAACCGTTCTTATCTCAACCACAAGTTTCTTTTTTTGCTTTTGCTCTTCCAATTCTCTTCCCCACCCCACAGGGGTGGGGGGGTGAGCAAGCGGCTGCGTGGTGTTCAGTTGCCAACTGGGACTGAACCATGACAGCTGGGGACATAACCTTGATTTGTGCCCTTTCCTCATCTGCATTAAAATATGGCAAAAATTGCTTTGCACATAGCCATCCTGCCATAACCGGTAACTGAAAAACATAAGGTTAACACATGTACAGTTCAACAAGATTGAATTATAGAAATACCAGTTTCAGACCTAGAGGGACAACACTCACTTTCATTTACTCAAAAGGCCTTTCAAGAAACTTTAAATATTTTTCACAAGGCTTTTCCTTTTCTCTTTCATCCCATTTTGCAAAATTCCTTGTTTTCTATGACAAGTGTTCATAAGAAATCAGGGTTTTTTAAAAAAAAAACAGTTTTGTACTATCATAGTTCATCAAGTACATTATGAGAAAACATCATATTTGGCCCAAAACAGCCTGGTTCTCAAAGTTATAAAACTCAAATTTTTGTGTCATCTCATGGTTCCTGAGACCTCACACATATGCCCTCCCTTTCTCTTACTTTTTAGAAAGGTTTTAGGACCTTTGGGGCAACATCTTTTTCTGGAATCAGTTTTTACAGCATTTAGCACAGCGTGCTTTGACTCTGGCTCTGGGGAGAAAAATAATTTTAAAAATCATTATTTCTTTTAATCTTATTTTAAAATCAGCTTTCAGAATTACAAACTCAAGGGAGTAGACTGATAGACTGTACCTAAAATATTAATGCAAACACTTTGAGCGGCGATGTAAAACAGGCACTGTACACGTGTCATGACGTAGGCATCTAACCATCTATGTGTGTGTGATAATATCTAATTTACATAGCTGGGTGGGAAGACATGGGAGTGCAGTTTTTGTAGGACCCAAATCTGAAGTTTCAGCTGATGCTTTTTACATTGGTAGGTTAATGTGTCTTTCCTAGCAAAGAATTTCCCTACCCCATGTTTTTTTATAACAGTAATTGCAAATAAATAATTAAAACCCACCCGCCACCCCAAAAAAATGTTTGTAGAGATGCCATGCTAGTGTGGCTTTTTTAACATGCTCTGCAAGAGCAGAGGTAGTACTGTGATCAAGCTGCTGGTATAACACTGAGAATTACTCTAGGAGATTAACAGTGTTCCTCTGTAAAGAAAGGTAGAGAGGGTCTCTGTGTTTCCTCAAGTTACTGTTAAGTGCCAATTATTATCAGGTACTTAACTATAAATAAAGGTATCATATACTTACTATGGATGGGGATAACATTGATAATTACTAGCATGTACAAAAAGGACAAATCAGACACATTCCCTGTTGCTGAAACACAGCCTTTAGAACACAGCCTCTTCACTTTTGGGATACCAGGGGTTTCTTTACGGAAGTGCAAGTCCCACATGTGCTGAAATACGTAGCCTTCCTCCACTCTTGCAGATAGCAGCTTATCGTCTCCAGTCACAGTAATAAGCAGCTAGGGCACAAGCCCTAGATACTGGTTTTCACGCTTGAGTTGGATGTCCCTCCCCAGTGGAGTCAGCCAGGCTAGAGTTGCCAGGGCTGGTGCTGCTGGACCTCCCCACAAAAAGAGGCGGCAGCAGGGCTACCTGCACAGCTCCATCTATCCTTCTGCAGCCAATGCTGCAGCTGCAGCAAACCTGCTCAATGTTCTGATGTATTTTCGACCAGGTGCAATGCATTACACTCTTGCCAATCAGACAAAAAAAAAAAAAAAAACGCAGAACATCAAAACAGTAGAAGGTAAGGTGTTCCTTGTTCTAGTGGATGAACAACCAATCCTGGTTTTGGTGACCAATGTCTTAAGAGATTAAGAACTTGATTGAGAATTTAGTTACAATAGTTTGCTTTAGATGGCTTACATCAGTATATCCACCTCTTAACATACAAGGTTATTGCCTATTCATCTTCAGCGTATACCTGTACTATGTAAGACACCACTGCTCTGTTTTCTACTAGAATCATTTTCATATTTGCCGAAAAAGTCACAAATATAGAGCCCTTAAATAGACTGAATAACCAAACGGACATGAAGAGAATCTCATTAAGTGAGAGGTGAAAGCAGGACAGTACTGGTAATGGATCTTCAGCAGAGATGTATGCCAAGGGTAGCTAGTAAAACTACAAGGGAATGGTGAATTGTGCCTTTTGAAATACAAAAGCAAAGGCCTGGTTAATGAAATTCATTGAACTTCTAAAATTCCATTCTTATGACATTCTTAGCCTTTCATAGTGGTTGTCAGAGGAGCTATTACTGTTACACAGAAAACTGTGGTTATAGTCCCTTCATACTTTTTATCTAAGGATATCAAAGTGCTTTTCAAATTGAACAAAGCCTCCCAAATATATATCCTATATCAAGATCATTATTCAAGTATTGTATGGAGAAAGGGAAACATGATGGTATTAGATACCTTGCCTAAGGTGACACATGAGGCTTGTAGCAAGACAAAATGGGAAGCGATATTTTCTGATTTGCTAACATAATTATTACCCTCAAATAACTCATGTCTCACTATATCTGAATGTTGAATACTGTGCTTTCAAATGTTCAGCTAGCACCCAGATTAGGTGAGCTGCAAAAAACAGCAATGTGTTTTTATGCAGACTATAGATTATAGAATATATTTTTATCTGGATATTATTATAAACAGAAATGTCTTTAAGTATATATTTTTATAATATTATTTCCTTTTTCTGAGGGACAAAGAGATTTTCAGTGACCATCAACCCTGCACTATTATTGCCTTATGCTAGACAGACCAACTGGTAGGCTTTGTATATTCTGCACTTCATCACTGAAAAAGGGTGACTCACTTCCATTCCAGCTATGAAAAAATTAATCTTTGCCATAGAATTTTGCAACCTACCTCTAATAATTAAAGCCATAAATGTACGCTTGCTGCTTCAGCCAATAAGTTGTTTCTGCCTCTCCAAGAGATTTAGGGCTTTTTATATGCTTGTTTAATAAAGATGCAGGCACAGCAGTTGCAAAGTGTTTAATCCTTGAAGGGTTTTTGCTTCAGAAGGAAACAATAAAAGCAAGCTTTCTTGAAGTATACGCTTGAATTTAGTTCATTTGTATTTAAAGATATTGACTAGAGCAATTCAGAGGCTTAACTCTAAATGCAGGACTGTCTGGTTGGGGAAAGAAAATAGCCGGGAGGAGGTAAACCTCATTAATAGTTCCTAGAAAAGAGGTTCTGCTTATGGAACGTGGTCTTAGATGAACAAATACTCAGGACACAGGACTATGACACCATGGTGTGTTGACTGCCAAGCAATCACCCAGCCACTTTCTTACTCCCCCTCTTCAACAGGACAGGGGAGAAAATAAGATGAAAAAGCTCATGGGTCAAAGGAAAAACAGGGAGATTACTTAAAAATTACCATCATGGAAAAAACAGACCTGGATTGGTGAAAATTAATTTAATTTATTGTCAAATAAAATAGTTTTGGATAGTGAGAAAAAAAGGCCAAATTGAAATCAAATACCAAACCTTTCACCCTGTCTCTTCCCAGGCTCAACTTCACTCCTTCTTTCCCAACTCCTCTACCTCCTCATCCTCAGTGGCACAGTGGTGTGGGGAACTGGGGCTGTGGTCAGTCTGTAACAGCTTCTTTCTGCTGCTCCTTTCTCCCCACAGTTTCCCCCTGCTCAGAGTGAGTCCTCTCCATAGGCTGCAGTCCTTCAGGATAAACCTGCTCCAATGGGGGTCTCTCAGGGGCTACAGTTCCTTCAGGGCATTTCCACTTCCTCTGGCATGGGATCCTCCACAGGCTGCAGTGTGGATATCTGCTCCAGCATGGGGTTCTTTCCATGGGCCTCAGGAAACTATCTCCTTTAGCACCTGGAGCACTTCCTCCTCTGCCTCCCTCTCTGATGTTTGTGTTCGTACTGTTGTTGCTCACTCTTGTTTTTTTTCTTCACTCCTCTCTGCTCCTTGGCATTTTTGCCCTTTCTGAAATACTCTTTGCCCAAGGCGCTGCCGTCTTGGCTGAGGGTCTCAGCTGTGTCCTGTTGTGGATCTGGTGGAGGCAGCTGGAACCAGCTGTGTCCAGAACAGGCCAGCCCCAGCCTCCCCTCACTCCTGCAACCCTCTGCTGCCAAAAGGTTACCACCTGTACCCAGTGCAGGGATGTTAAATAGGCACTGTCAATACTGACTGGATAAATACAGAAGGAAGGCTTGACAGCCACTGAAACCCAAGGCAAAAATGGGTGTGTGAGGGAAACTGTGTATTCAAACCAAAACGGTGGCTGTGTGAGGAGACCACGAAGGCAGCAACTGATGTTTCCAAGCTCAGACACAGGCCCGCAGCTGCTGCTTGGCAATGTCCTCACCTTGCATTAGGGCTGCCCAGCTACTGTTCCTATTTGAAGGCACGGGGAAGTTTTAGTGCAGCTGAGGCCAGGTTACTCAGTAAGCTGCCTGATCTGGCCGACATTGGTCTGCTTCAGAAAGCAAGGGGAGCTATGTCCTGACTAGTGTCCTGTCTGGCTGCCTGGGGTTACAGCACCCACACAGGAGGAGGCAAGCACAGGTTCCTGTCCCTTTGTCCTCTGGGGTGGCATGAACTAACATTTCCACTGCCTTACCTGGCTGGGAGGTATTCCAGAGCTGGACTTTATTATGCACTACTTCTTTAGCTGTCCACATGTGAAATATTCATGAGAACAAGAAGAGAGCTTGAGAAAGACCCTATAGCATCATTAGGGCACTAATGCAGCTGACAGGAGACAGAACTTCTGGTTCTTTTTCTGATGAACAGTTATACAAAAATAGCACTTAAATATTCCCAGAGCACCTACTGAAGCCTAGACTTACTTCCTCCCAGCTAAAAGTGTTAGCTGGGAGGTTGTGGAGGTGGGGCAGTACTGGCTTCTCTGCCTGTGGTTTCTGAGAGGCTCAGTTCAGTGTGTTTGGTCTCAGCAACCTGCCCCCAGACCTAGCCTTGCAGTGGCAAGTGGGAAGAAAGTTCACCCTGGGAGAGTAGTGAGGCGTGCTGCTGACAGCTGATCCCGCGTACCTGCATACATAGAGTCACTCCATGAGCCCGGTGGACCTTAGCACCTGAAAACTTCAGTGCATAGCGCTTGGACCTCCAGGGTTCAGTGTCAGTCTGGCAAAGGCCTTGATGATCTTAATCTTTGAAAACTAGAGATCTGAACTGACAAACACATGCTTAAATTTTTTTCTGGATCTAGCCTTACCTGACTTGCACAGATATACTGAGCACTGGAAGATAAGATGGACTAGTGACTGCTCTGCACATTGACACAGTCAGGATTTCTGGCAGTAAGAACATTTACAGAGTGCTTACTTTGGCTAAAGATAGGTTTATTTGTGATATAGTATGATAGATAGATCATGTAAACCTCCTATTTATATATGGTCTCAGTGAAGGATACACATTAACGACTGTTTTTATTTTCTGCCTTAACAGAAGCCTGTATATGTAATTCTCAAGATCAAAAGTACTTTTCCCCCTCACCTGTTAAAAAGCAGATTTTACATGTTTAACGTGTACTAATATCATTAGAATATAGCATTCACAAGCAGAAAAGTTGATATCCTGCTAAAAATTTTGTCTTTAATGTAAAACAGAGAAATTTAAGGTTTCATCTCCTATTAAAATGATAACATAAGACAATGTTTTATGTTTTGAGAAAAAAACCCATAAATATTACTTTGAAAACATACACCATTTGTTTGCATCTGATTTTTTTTTATAGAGGGCAGAAGCCCAAAGTCCCCATTTTGGATATAGGCAGTATAATTAATAGACTGGATGAAGCAGAAGCAGAGTGTACAGTGGTGTTCTTTCCTAATACAATTGAATATAAACTTGCAGTATTAAATGGTAATGCATTCATTTATATAATCCAATTAACGTTTTTGTCATCTATGTCTGCATCTTGAAATATGCTGCAGACCGCTTCATAGAGAGACAAATAAAACAGGAACTGAATTTTTGAAGTAGTTTATTGTTGATCAGTGCAATGACCTTAGCTGGGCAGATAAATATTGTGCCAGTAATATGACTTTCAGCTACTGCTACACCCATTTCATCTTTTATGACTTCAGGTAGACCTATACTAGACCAACTAGCCCTGAACTCTGAATTAGAATCAGAAGATTTTGTTGCAAGAGGCCTGAGATCAATGCATATAGAAATACCAGCTTGTTTTTGTAGAACAGATATATCACAAAATAAATCATTCTGACCCACTTTTATTTCCTGTGTTTGGAACTGAAGAAGTTGAGAATATATCCAAACTGATGGAATATGCCCAAAGGTGATAGTCATGTTTTTAAGTTCATGACTACAAACTTAGAACAAAATTAATTTCTCTAAACTTCTACAGGGTGAGAAGAGGTTTTATGACATAAAATGTATTCCTAAATTCCCTGTATGTAATTGGATGCAATTAAAAATGAGATGAATTTATATTAAAAAGTAGGCATAAGACCTTGCTAACTGCAGAGGAAAAAGTTTCAATCATCCACAGAGAAAGGAAGCTGGAATTAGTAACTGATATATTAAAGATATCTAGAAAAACCATTCAATATGGGGTAAAATTGCTAGTGACCAGTCAGAACAGGTTTTTGGCAAACAGTAAAATGAGTGAAACCACGTGAAACGTTTAAGTGCAAATTCCTTAAGCAATAATTCATTAGGAAAAATCCAGAAGTCCTGTTCTTTTCAATCATATCTACTAAAAAAACATCAGCTCTTTACAGCTCATTGGAGTTAAAGGGCACTTATGAATACCAAGAACGGAAGCTTGTCTTCACCTCTTCAGCTCTTCAATTGTCGTCTGCTTTACCTTGCAAAAGAAAGAAGTTGATTTGGCCTGTGAATTTAAAAAGTCAATTTTCTGTTTCCTTCAGGCTATTCAGATACTATGAAAAACATTAATTTCCTGGATAGCAGTCAAGTTTTTCAGAGAATGCTTTCTGAGTATCCCAGTTTCCCTGAGGTAAGACAAAGTTTAACAATAGTTTGTTGTAGCCAGCAACGGCTACAACCTGTAGCCTGGGATGACTGAGGGGTTGCGAACCAATGCCAGACTGAATCAGAATATACTCCTGACATACAAAAGCCTGACCTAGGTCCTAACTCAGCTCATCAGCAGTCAGGCACATTGCTGTGTTGATGCCTCACAGCTCTGTATTGCACTGGATGCTGCAGTGCAGGCATGCAGCACCTTTACACAGGGTCAATGGACCAGGTTCTCCAAAGGATTTTACTAAACCTTGGTTAGGAAAGCTGGCTGAAAAGAAGGGCTCGTGATGATCTTGCTGCTGCTCCCAGGCCTACGCCTAGGACTAGAGAGTAGAATCAGGAACTCCCCTTGCAGTCAGGTGCCCTAATCACAAGTTTTCTCTTTTATGCTAACCCATTTTAAAACCTATTAATATATTTGCATAATGAACACAAACTCAAGAGAATGAGTGGTGGGAAACTCTCCTTGGACTAGAGAACTATGCGTGGATGGAAAATGGAAAAGATAGCAAAGGTTAGCACCCAGAATGCAATCTTTTATGAGAGTGAATCATTCTTGTCCATGCATTTATTAAATAATAACTACTGGTTATCAGCAACTACAATCTCTCTTTAGCAACCAAAGCATTGCTGCATAGCAGTGAGGCAGATCCAGGTTTGTGGGGCTCTTTTGTAGAATATTTTATTCTTTCTAATGACTTATTTCCACCTAATTTTCCTGTTTGCTCCCAAATGTTCTTTTTCACAGCTCCTGTAGTCTGGATTCCTTACACAGAGATCTTTTTTTTCTCATTTCGAAACAGAAAATTGTCCCACCTCCTAGAGAAGTCATTATTGTAATGGAAGTCTCTGAGCTTGGCCTAACAAATTAAATATTTTTCTGAGCAATTAACTGGCTTTTTTTTTTTAAGTTTCTTTTGGAGACATCCCTTTTCTTCCTTGAAGCTGCAATCCCCCATCTCACTAAGTGTGACTACTTGATGTGTCTTTTTTCCTATTTTTGCTTTGTATTATTAACCTACCAAGTGTAAGTTTTCTTTCATGCATATCAAAAAGCATTGCAATTATTGAAAGAACAAAAGCAGTTATCAAAAAAACCCTTTCATGTCCCATATGTAGGATCTCTAAAGTTTTTGACAATCTGTAAAGCAATCCATTCAGTGTGTAGCATAGTTAGATGCCTTTACGGACCTCAGCGTGCTGCTGCCTAAACATTTTATCTTCTGCTGCAGGATAATTTGAGCCCAGGCACTTTCCCACTTACTTTTCATGCAGTAGCTTTTCTTGGGAGTATGTGACCTTGATGTGTGGCTAACATCCTGACATTTATTCAACAGCTTCATTTGATAAGGCAGGCTGTTTCATTAAGTCTATCCCCATGTATTTGCACCTCAAGCCATAGCTCTGAGACACATTTCAGCTTAAGGGTTTGTCTCCCAAAATGGTCCTTCATGTTACACATCTAAGTACTTCCGCTCTCCTAGTGCAACATCTTGTCTTTGCTTCATGTTGACTGCAGTTTGAAGAGTGTTACCTTCTTAAGGCAGAGTGCATGCACACACCATGTGGTAAACCAGACACTCCATGGGAATCCCAGGAAGGTCAAGAGATAGCTTTCATCTTCTGTTATCTTTCTCACAACTGCCTGAGACACCATGCCTAAGTACAGATGTCCCAGATGTTCTTGATAAGAATTTCACATCCCAGTTCTCAACATTCTTGGCCTTACTCTGCTTTTAGCATGCTTCATGTATTTTCAGTGGTTTATATGGAGTAGTGGTCCTGTGGATGCTTATGCTTTAAAGTGCAGATGTTTGGTGGTACAAACATCTCAGACCCTTGTGGTGGCTTTGAACCAAAGGGAAAAAAACACTCCAAACTTGAGGTCTAGAAGGAGAATGTATGCACTGGATCTTGGAACTCTAAGCAGCTGTGGGAAGAATGCATTATCAAGAAAACCATACAATACCGCAGAGAGAAGCAAGTATGAAGTCAGGGACAGAATTTTCTTTTCTCTCCAGCTGCTGTTTTACTTATGAATTGTTGTATCTTTAAAATACCATGAGTTCCCTTAAAGTCAGAACTCATCTGTGGATCATGTATGAACCTAGCTTTAGAGCTGGGTGCCAGCTACAAATAGTCTTTTCCTGCAGCCAAGTAGCTTAGAAAAAACAGAAAGAATCAAGACATGTGTTCAACTGATGCTGTTGTTACAAAGGGTATTGCAGAATATTTGCATAGATTCCTTCTGGCAGTTATATCTTCCACTCATATTCTAACTCCTTACTCTCCTGTTCACAATGTTCAAAGTGTCAGACAAATATAAAGGAACACACACCAGCTGCAGCAGCATCCAGCAACAGACAAATTCTAAGTTATTTCAGGGGTATGTTTCCTTTTGCTGCCCCTGTAGCCACCCCGTGTTGACCATCTGAAAAATCAACTGTGCGTGTGATACTATGAGGGGTTTTCTCTCCCACTGCTTGGAGATGCTGATCTTTCTTCTTGCTCTGGAATATGCAGCACTGCAACATCATTTAAAACTGCAGCACTCTGACTCATAACACCATTCTTAACTTGACAACAAATAACTGACCAGCCATCCATCCCTGCCCCTACAAAACATTTTTACATGTTTGGTTGATATTTTCTTCCTGCAGAATTATTCTGCAGGAAAAATTGTAAACAGGCAGAAGTTTTAGAATAAAAAAGCAAAAGAAGTAAAGTTTATTAAGATAAGAGTAACTTATATTCTGATACAGCTATGCCAACCAGGAAGAAACTCCATGAAAACAAAGATACTTCTCAGTTTCCTCTGCCCCAATCCTATCTACATGGAATACGTGAGACAGCTTTTAGTTCACCAGCAACTAGAGTGGGGAACAGGGAAGACCTGGCTGATGATATGGACATAAATGCAGAAATTGAAAGAGGCCCATTAAAGCATCAGCATCATCCTAAATCTGAGTAAATATATATAAAAAAAGAGATATGCTAGGGATAGTCATGGTCACTAAGGCTGATAGGAAACTATGTAATGTTCGTACTTTTCACTTTGACTCCATAGCTGACATGCTTTTTTAGGATCACCACACTTTAATAAAGCTGAGGGAAAAATACTATTTGATACATGCACAAATATTACATATAAATATAACTATAAATATAAGGCAATGTCTTAGTGCTCCAGGAGTTGCCCCTTCATTAACTTTTTTATTACTGGCCAAATATCCTAATTCATATGGTGCCTTTTACAATTTTGTGATAGTGATCACAATCATGAATCTGGCAGTGTCCTGAATTAATAGTCCATGAATTCTCCAAAGCAATCCAAAAGCGTTGTATAGCACTTTCCAATGAGGGGGCTGAATGGGAATGCACATTATTAATCACACTTACCAGCTTGGAAAGGTCACCTATGCAAATTCCATTATTTTCCATGGAAGAAAGCGTAGCATTCATTGCCTCCAAATAGTTATGACCCCACCACCAGCATGAGGCTTGCCAACCCCAGAATAGCTGCCACAAGCTGTGTGGTTGCCCACTTCAGCCAACAGTGGAATAACATCTTGATATTGGCTGTCACATCCATCTGCTCTCATCTGCTCTGCTGTCAAGACAGTGGGGTAACATCCTCACGTAGTGCATTAATATTTCACAAAAATATTCACAAAATATTGATAATAATATTTCACATCAACATTTTGCCTATTCCACCTCTATTAAAGCATTCTAGCTGAGTTGGTGCCCACTGCGTCATTCAGTACAGTGTTTCCAGAAGTGTGTGCTAGTGTGTCTCACCTAGCAACCATAGTCCATGACAGGCCTTTTGCATCCCTGTTCATTCATCGAGGCTGCATTGTTCTTGACTGGGAACGGTTGCCTCTGTTTTCCCTGGCCTCAGAGCACCATTTAAAGCAAAACATTGCCAACATGTCCTAGAAGCAGCTTATGCAGGGACACAAAAAAAGAAATTCTTTCATAAAGAGCAGTAGCTCTTGGCCACAGTCAGGGCAAGTAAATGCACATGAGCTGATCTACTGTCAGGAAATTAGTTTTGCAAGGCCAGTAATCCACAACAGATCTTTCCCCACAAACGCAGCAGAAGGAAAGCACAGAGCAGCTTGGTGAGTTGTGACATTGTGGAGGGCAGATACACAGCCAGCCATAGTATGTCAGTAATGACTCAGAGCAGCTGAGGACTGTCACAGGCAATGTATAATAGCAGAGTAGAGCACCAAATAAATACTTCCTTAATGGTTAGTACAACCTCCAGGCAAATCTTAAGACTAAAGAATCAACACATTTAAGAGGAGTTCGGCTTGGACCTTTGGCTTGGAGGCTAATCCTAAACTCACTATGTCTGTAACAGAGCTTTTGGAAATGGCATCCTGTGCTCATCTTTGCTACGTTTCTGCTTTGCACCTACACAAGGTCCATGATCTGCCTCTATGGGTAATGCCATTACTAATATCTACAATCTTGGCCAATCTCGGATGTTGTTAGGAATGGAAACCCATGTGGAGAAAAAAGCCTAATCTCCATGAAGAACACTGGCAAATACCAGTGATTGCATTGCCCATGTAGTCTAATCTGTTGAGGAAACTGTTCATTTTATGGATTATCATTGCTAGGGCTAAAGCCCGGGCAAAACTGGCAATTTCAGCTCTGTTGGACAGGGGCTACAGGTATCAGATTTAGTGGTTTGTCTGAAGTGAAAAAATGAAAGGTTTGCTGTGTACACAATCATTAAAACCAGCCTTTAGTAGAGAATAAACAAGAAGGGATACATCCTGCCCTGAGCTATGGTTGTATAAGCTTGACTTCCATACAGGAATACTGAGTGAAATTACATGGCCAGTGATATGCAGAAGTCCTTGGTAGTCTCAGTTGACCTGTGGGTAAGGCCTCAGTTTATGTAAGTCCCAGGTTGATGAAAACAAGGTACAGTGATAAAAAAATAATGTCTCATTAATACAGTGGGCACCAGAACTACCGCCAGAATCTTGACCAGCTTTGCTGCTCAAGGTTTGCACCTGATTTATTCAGCATAAGACTGTAGTGCTAACCTCTTTTTAAGATACCTGAAAAGTATCAACAGGGAAATATCAACCTTGACTTTACAAAATGCCATTTTGTCTTATTTTCAAGGATAGTTAGAGGAGATTTAAGTTCAAAGAAACAGTGAGCTGTTTTGCTTTGCTAAACTGGCCTCTAATGATTCTGACGGAAGAAAGTGTGCCTCCAGTTTGACTGTTCTCTTCCCCTCAAATACAGTCTCAGTTTGTCATTAAGGAATGTTACTAAAGCAGCCCTTGAGAAAGCATGCTGAGTTTTCCCCCAGTTATAGTGGGAAGTATAATTACCGGATAAGCTGCAATGAATTTATGCCAATACATTCAACTCAAGTCACATGTCAGAGGAGAATTAACTAAAAAGGAAAGCTAAACCATCACCTGTTCTGCATTCTTGAACTACGCATTTGGATTGGACACTTCTGTTTCTGCACAGAGACAAAGACATTTTATCCTCCCAAAATACACAGATGTTTCTTCCTCTAGGCTTTCAGTTAACGGAAAATAATTGGACTGCTAATCTCTCTTGCTGTAACGAATTTATGAAGAAAGGATATACTTAATGTAATCAGACCTGTTGTTCAAAAAGGTGGTGGATTTTTTGTACTGTCATGGGCAAATTCCCCTCATTCTTACCCACTGAAATTGGGCATGGATAAGGGTTTATTAGTAAAGTATTTCTTTAAAAGATAACACTCCATGTTTCTTATTCTGCAAGAGAAAGCAAGGTATGAAAACAGGTCCAGTTTCAAATTTGTAGCACTTCTATTTTCATTGGAAATATATTTGTGCTCCTTTCTCTTTATCAGAATCTAAACATGAAATGCTTCAAAATGGCTACAACAGCCATGTGGCTT
This sequence comes from Phalacrocorax aristotelis, assembly GCF_949628215.1. Classification (NCBI taxonomy): domain Eukaryota; kingdom Metazoa; phylum Chordata; class Aves; order Suliformes; family Phalacrocoracidae; genus Phalacrocorax; species Phalacrocorax aristotelis. The sequence continues at coordinate 61,676,745 of NC_134311.1, forward strand.
GAAGAAAATATATATTGTGACTGTGAACAGCAACTCCTTTTGGCATGAGTGTAACCCCGTCAGGAAGTGGCTAGAGATCAGTCACACCTGTGACCACCAAAACCTCAGGCAGAGTTTTGTTTACCTTCTGTGTACACTGAAGCATATTTTTAGGGAAGAATAAACCCCAAGGGATATATCCTGCCCTGTGCTAGGATTTTGTGAGCCTGGTCCACCTTCTCTAGGCCAGAAGTTGTGCTCACTTTTCTAGAGGTGACTTAAATCCACAGTAGCCCTCTTAGATGCCTAGCTGTATGATTGAGCTGTGGGTTATTAAACAATGAAATAACAAAGATGCAGGGAGTGCCATACATGGGAAGATACAATGACACAGGGCCTGTGAATTTGCATTGCTACCATGCATTTGATTCAGCTACTGAAACCTCTCAGTGCCTTAGTACCTACAGGACAACCTGCCCGAAAACATGCCCTGTTTTCTTAGACACTTGGGCCAAACTAAGCTTTAGATATTTAAGATGGGATATAGGCAGAGTGAAGGTCTTCATACTAAAAATTTCCATTCTGAAACCAGTTCTCTGATTACTCCATAACTCTGGAGGCACCTAAACTTCATAATGGCTTCAACAGTCATCTTTAGTGTTTCCCAGAAGCTCTTCCTTTTTGGTGTGCATGGAAGCATCTAATTCCTGCTAATATTCAGCATTTCTTTTCTTCCTGGCCCCTAAACTCAAATACTCCTTAACCACTCCGTCTATGCTAAGGAGTTAGCAGAACATCCCTCAACAATTAGGTTCACTAAAAATATGGTGGTTGCAACTGATTTCCTTAATGCTATAGACCAAAAAAAAGACCCAGTAAATCCAGAATTAATGATCTTGTCCAGAATGTTGAGAGTCCATATTTCTGTATCCACCCCTAACGGAAGACACTAACTCGAGATCTTTTCATAGGACTTCTGATATTAGTAACATCCTTTGTTTTTTCAGTTTGTCTCCCAATCACATGGCTTTTCTGAAAGGTGAGGATATGGCAGTTTTGCAGTTAAGAATCTTATTTTTGTGTGAGAATTCCTGTTATATCTCTTGCTTCTTCAATAAACAGCTGAAGAACAGGAGGAAGAAACAGAAAGAGAAATGGATCAAAATTTCTGCAAATGAAACAGTCAGTGTATTAGCTTCTGATCATGACAATGCTAAGGGGTAAAACCTGGCAAACTTCTGCTACAATGTGCCTCTTCATTGCTATCACAACAACGGTGACAGCTGAACTACCACAGTGTGTTTGCAGCTGGAGCTGGAATTAAAACTGAAAGTTTGCTTTCTTTTTTTTTAAGATTTCTTAAACTTTTAGGAAGTTGAGTAGTCCTTCCAGTTAAGCTGTTTGGAAGGTCTATTGTATAAAAAAACATCAGGGAAGCATGATCAAGAGTTCATATGAAAAGTGAGAAATTTTAGAAGACCTAAAGAAAAATGAGGCTAAACCTTTAAGTCTCTTTCTACAAATGCCTGTTTCAAAAGCATGGTTTTGACAACTAACCTGGACTATACTTTTAGACAGCAAAATTTAGGTGGGATGAATCTTACTGTTAGAAGTCTGAAAGTCTGCATAGCATTCTTAATTTTTTTTCATGATTTAACACAGCAACACCATTTTTCTTTCCTTTTCTAAAATTATGCTTCACTTCTCCAAGTCAAATCAGCTAGACTGAATTAACGTTCTGTGTCACAGTCACCTAAAATGGAAAAAGCAGTTCTAACTGCAATTTTGTTAGCTGTTTCCAATAGATTATATTTTATGGGAATCCTTCTTCAAACTTCCTTCTAGTACTGCAATATTCTCTAATTTCATTTGGTATGTTTGTTGTAACTTACAGCATTCACTGTTTCTCATATTCATAATAGAATTTTTGTTTTAATAATCATATAACCTGATTTGACTACATTTATTAAATATTTAGAAACTATTTGCAAATAAGCTTCAGGCTAGCCTTTTATCAAATGGAAATACCTGTCTGCATTATGGGGAGATGAATCCAGTCTGTGGAGTTTCAGAAAACTTCAGTTAGTGAATCCATAGGAAGAAATAAACCTATATTGAATATGATAGGAAAAGTGAGTGTTTTCTAAAGATGTTTTTGTGATGCCTTGGCATCTGCCTTTTATTTAGTCAATCAAGTGAACACATTTACTGTTGACATATTTGATCATAAGTTTAATAAGGTAGAGCTAAAAAAGAGAGGTGAAATTAGAGTTTTAGAAAGGAATAATGGAGAAATGGTATATAAAAAAAAGCTGTGTGTATAAAAAAAATAAAATAATTCTCACACACAAGTTAGGTATTTCAGCTGTTTAATTCTTTTTGGTTTTTTTTCTTTTGAGAAAATGGATTTAGACTGTGCTTCTTGTCCCAAAGTAAATGAATTTGGAGGTTGCTTCACTAAAACTTGTCCAGTCTCCTGAAATGGGAAGAAAAGCTTCCCCTTCAGTACCATGGGATTTTTACCAGGCCTCAGAGGCCAGTGAGACTTTTCTTAGTGTTAGAAAGGGATCACATCATTTGGTACGAGTACCAAACTAGTCTCCAGAGAAGGTCTACAGTAGCTACAGGTAAGTCGGAGGTCAAACCTGTGATAGAGCAGCAGAGCAGTGGGAACAAAACTCCCAGGCAGTTCTGTTAGGTGATTAATGCTCTCCAAACATTTCCTCTCACAAACCTATTGTAAGCATTTTCTCATAACAGGGGAAAATAGGTGCAAACACGTGTTCTGTACTATTGCTATAAAATTTGAGAGGGCTGAAAAGTTCCAGTATCAGCCCTTCTATGTCTACCTAACAAAAACCTCATTGGTGGTGGCATAGAACAGGGAATTATTGATGAATCACAAGTTACAGCATTTTTAAAGGATGCCATGATAAAATTAATAAAATAGAAATGCTCAAATGAGTAATTTAAATCTTCCCATTTCAGGGTCTGCTTTCCAGTTTTATGCCAGTGTGATGAACTTTACTAATTCAGTGTGTATTTATAAACCATAGATAAGGAACCACAGAATCACAGAATGGTAGATGTTGGAAGGGAGCTCTGGAGATCATCTTGTCCAACCCTCCTGCTTCAGCAGGGACATCTAGAGCAAGGGGCACAGGAATGCATCCAGGTGGGGTTTGAATGTCTCCAGGGAAGGAGACTCCACAACTTCTTTGGCAGTCTGTTCCACTGCTCTGTCACCCTCACAGGAAAGAAGTTTTTCCTCATATTCAGGTGGAACTTCCTGCGTTCCAGTTTGTGCCCATTGCCCCTTCTCCAGTCACTAGGCACCATTGAAAAGAGTCCAGCCCCATCTTCTTGAGACCCACCCTTTAGATATTTATCAGCATTGATAAGATCCCCCCTCAGTCTTCTCCAGGCTGAACAAACCCAGGTCTCAACCTTCCCTCATAAGAGAAGTGCTCCAGTCCTCTGATCATCTTTGTGGATATCTGCTGGACTTGCTCCAGCAGTTCCCTGTCCTTGAACTGGGGAGCCAAGGGGTGAACATGGTACCAGGAACCCAAACTGCTACCTCCAATGTCTGTTGCACCTAGGGAGGTATAGCATAAATTGATATAGGTGCAGATAAAACTCCAAACAGAGCACAAGCCAGACAGTTTCACAACCACATGGCTGAAAAAACATCACATGGTACAAAAGAGCAAAGGATGGACTAACTAAAAAAGATTCTGATCCCATCCTCTTTCTTCCCCATAAAAAATATGCCAGGGAATGTTTGATTGAAAAAGGACCCTAATACAAATTACCCAGATATTTCTGACAGGGACAACATGTTGCAAACTGGCTGCTCACCTTTTGTTTATTGACATAAGAATGTTTTGTATCCGCAATGATATGATTGGGAAGAAATAGAAGTTGCATCATATGCACCATGAGCGCATTTGGGAAACAGGGACCAAGTTCTCAAACCTGGACCCAGGCATAAATATCTTTGACTCCAGATGCCTAGGCAGGGTGTCATGGAGATCATCAAAGATCACTCAGGCGGTCCCTGGTCAGGGCCCTCCCACCCTCCTCAACTTTCTTACTTTTTTTAATATAGTACCTACACAGAAAATGGGAAAATTATTTTATATGTCTTGGTGCTGTAAAGAATGGACAAATTGTCTATTGCATCAGAAATATTCTCTTAAATGGAATGACTTCAAATAGAAAAAATTTTAGACGCAAAAAGTTCAATCTGTGGAGTTCTCATAGCTCACACATATACTTTTAGGGCTCTTTACTCTCATACTTGCAAAGACAAAACCAGCACCCTGATTAAAACAGGGTCAAGCTTAATGCCCTTCTCAAGAATGAATTGGTTCATCAATGTGTTCACAGAGAAAATGTTGCTGCAAACAAGCTGTATAATGTGAGACTTAAGAAAGCCAATATGTTCAGCTTATCAAAGCAAAGGCAAATAGGTTACTTGGCCATTGTGTGTGACAGGTACTTCTACATGGAAGAGTTTTGTCAGTCAGGACATTCTCAGTCTTGCTGACAAAGTCATAAAAAAATTCCAGTGGCAAAACGTCAGATTGGACAATTTTAACTTTGAAATAAAAGGAAAATTTCTGCCAGGTCTTTGCAGGACAATTAAGCATTTGGAACAGTGTATAGAGGGAGATAATGAACTTACTGTAAATTGAAGTCTTTAAAACAAAGATGTCAGATATCTTCTCCAAAAAATGTACTTACATATAGGGTGGATTTTTGCAGCTTCTGGGAGATATTTTTTGTCTGTATCATTTGCATGGGAGCTGAGGGAAGACAGCGGGGTGAGGAAAAGCTAGCTCATGATGTTTTCTTGTGGCCACAGGGTATGTGAGACTCTGAAAGGCCCAGATGCCCCTGCACGGGTTTTGGAGGAGCAGAATTACCTACATGGCCCTCACCATCCTCAGAGTACTTGCGGCAGGACAGTAAGAAAATGTCTGTAATCCAGTCCAAACACCAACCATGTCCTCATTCTGAAGTCATGTTGCTTTCTCATTGTCTCACTGTTCCTTTGAATTTTGTGTTATTTTCTGCACAACAGCCTGATTTCAATAGAACACCGTGTGCCAATATCCACTAACAGAAAAGGAGTGGGGGAAAAAAGAGTGATTTCAGCTCCACTTATTTACTTGTGGTGTAACTTTACTGGTTTCTGAGACTAAACTAATGCCTTATAGTTCTGAGTTCTGCAAGGTACTGAATAGTCTGATTTAACACACTTAACATTAAATACCTGAATAGCTTAGCCAATGTCAGTAAGACTAATTATTAGTTTATTTTTGCAAGCTTAAGTGTTTTTTGTGTATAGGCCACAGTACTAAGCATATGAAGGAAGAAATCCTCTAAGTGTTTTTCTACCACTAAAAGGTCATCAATTTGCAGAAAAATATTGGGGTGGGAGTCCAGCCTAGAGCGCCTTAACACATTTGTCAAATCTTTTTTCTTCAGACCTCAAGTAATGCTCATGGAATACCTGAGAATTCACAATAAATGAACCTTTCATTCACTACAGGCTGAAAATGGCTTCCCAAACTGAAGAAAATATATTTCAGCTAGGAAATTTGCTTTGGTCCATTCATAGAAAACTTTGAAGATAACGAGGCCTGTGTGTAAAGGGGAGTGTACAACATCACCAGGACCATAGGGGATACTTAGACATTTACTTTCCAATTCAGTAATTTATTTTCCCAGACTATTATTAGAACCAGGAATTCTCTTTTCTGGAGAGTGTGAGAAGTATGCCACAGATCTCGACAGTGGTAATGTTTGCTTTTATAGGTCTCTTAATTTAAATAAAATGTTCTTTCATTAATGTTTATATTGGAAAAAGGAGGATATATCTTGCAAGTATGAAGGCTGAAAGTAAAATCTGTTATATGCTGGCCAGGAAACTGAAGATTAGTACTCCTTGGATTTGTTACATGTCCTAAACTTATTTTGTTATATGTCCTAAACTTGTGGTCTTGAATGGATCTCCTAGATCCACAATAATCTTGCCAGTTAAAGTAAGTGTGTTTACATTGTGGCAATATTAACAGCAAAGTTTATTTAATGCTAAATGATGATGCTATCATCATTTGCATAATAAATGCATAAAGATATACTGGATGATATTCCAGCATTATTTTCATTACTACAAAATGCGTTTGTTTTATTGGATCCAGTATAAATTCCCAAATGACAGAGAATGTGTTTCTTCTAAAAGCTCAAAAAGATTTCAGAAGCAACTTCAACAGAAAATCCTACATCCCACACCTTAAATTCACCAACCATAACATAAAATTCTAATATTCGCCTAAAGGTGTTCTGACTTATGTATGTCTTCTTTTTTCCATATTTTTGTGTGAGGGAGGATTTATGAACTATGACAGCAGGGTTTATGAAAGTTGAAGTAAGCAATCAGGATGATACTTTTCAATATTTCATGTTAAATCTTCCACCTATCCACTACAGCAAGGCTGGATGGATCAAGGGGAACTATTTAAAGGCTGCTACAGTATTTACTTCCTGTCATGAAAAGCAGATCACCCCTGGTAAATTCTCTGATGAAGAAAAACCCTGTAATCTCAAGGGAACTCTGTGTGTGATTTAAAAAATCATCTGGGTTAATCATTACCACATTTCTACTGCTCCGTTCTCAAAGTTAGTGTCTAAAACTTGAGTTATGACTTTGGCTCTAGCTATCTCTTGTTTTTCAGTACCAACGGGAGTGTTCTCCTATTGACTTCCTCAGTGAGGAAGCCTTTTGTTTCATTTTGGTTTTGCACACTGAAATCCAGTGCTTAGTCTTGGAGGTGCTAAGTCATGAACTTTTATAATGAGACCTGTCAGGCACTTTATTTTCCAGTGCTGGGAGAAAGCATGGCAAATAGTTGTAAAACACTTCAAGTAAAAGTTGTGAACCAGGTAGTAGAAAAACAGGCATTAAAAAATATGCCTTTAATTACATTTGCAAACTATTGTCTTAGTACCACTTTCTTGTAATCAAATTGCATTTGCCTTTCGATAGGTGACATTCCAGCCCTTTGTGTCAAGACACTTGTAAAAATCCCATGACATCCCTTCCATCTCACATCATTCCAGCAGAAGCAGGTGAGACACCTGGAAGTTACACCCAGTGCTGGGCCCCAACTTTCCTGCAGGTAAGCCCAATACTGCAATGTGGGTCATATAAGTGGGTTATAATACGTTACACTAAAAGTTTTGCCTGTGAATCTAAGCAGCGTCCTCCTGGGGCAGGTCTCACAGATGCTGTAACAGCCAAGTAGTGTAGATGAGTGGCTTTTTTGACCTCATTGTTATCTCCAATGCTGCTTTACCCAGTAGGTGAATGCAATCTGCTGATGTATTTTTAGGAGAATGGTAAGAATTCACATTTTGCACCCACACCTTTCTTACTTCTATGATTGCAGCTAGTGTTGTGAAGATTTCACAGCTGTTTCCAGCATATGCCTGGGTGACACCAGCTGCTCTAAAGACTACCTCTTCTTTCATGGGTTCAGTGCAGAAGGCAAGCATTGCTACTACAAAGCTTCCAATTTTTCTGCCAGCACACTCCATTTTGCTCCTATCCATTGTGCAGTGACAGCCTGAGCCACTAGCTCATAGAAGAAGGAAGAGGAAAAAACATAACTGGAGCTGCTTATCCTAAGGTATTTGTTGTGAGAAACTAAAGAGGGTCCAGTGTGTTAATACACATTTCTGAAATCATCAGAGAATCTCAATCTCAACTTCCGGGAGCTCCTGGCAATGTAACTTCATACCGAACCAAAATGACCGATGGCAAAGGTTTCAGGTCTGGCTTGTGTTTACTCCATCTATTTCTCCAACAGACAGAGAGAGGGATTGAAACAATCTCCTTATATGCAATTGTATCTAGAATGTGGATTTATTAAATTAGAATAAATCTTTCTTTAAAAAAGTAACAAAGAAAAGAAAAAAATCTATGACTTAGGAATATGTGTTTTTGTGTGCGCACAGTGTGCACCTGCTCCTGATACTTCTGACACAAAACAAGAAGCCAGGAAAAAACAAAGCCAGAGGTTTTCCTTAACCTAAAAGGCTGTGTTGCCTTGTGGCTTCTCCACATGTTTAAGGACCTAGGAGAACTATTCCTAAAATTAATGCTTACCTGTAGCTTGACCTTCATGCCTCAATGACATAGTATGTAATAAGGCGGTAAAGATTCCAAGCACTCCAGGAAAGCCATGTATAACCACTGAAAAAAAACTAGGTGTACACTCAAAATGTTGAGTTTGTTTGTTTGTGCTGCTTTTTGGTTGTTGCTATTATCATCCCTCCCATATAGTCCTGTCCCTTTCTGATGTTTTCTTAATGGCTGTCTGAGAAGGCAACTTTCTTACCAGTGCACTAACCATTTATGATGTATCTGTACAGCATGGAGCCCTGGACAAAAATGTAAATTGGCCCATATCTTGCATCCTAGGCAGAAATCTGCACCACACTGCACCTCCCTATGGAGCTTTCCTATATAGACATAACTGAGCTTTACAAACATTAACCAAATGTTTGTATCGTTGTTGTCATGGTGAAACAACTGGATTTTCCAGGCTTATAGCATGTCAAAAAGATAACCCAAGGAAGAGAGTCATTGAGAGTATCTAGACAACCACAACTATGGAGAGATATTGCTGGAGTCAGATACAGTAATCTGGAGGATCCACCTCCCCCCTCCCCTCCATCCTCTTCTGTGTCTGTTTCACAAGAAGACTGCTCAGGAGAAAAGAGGAATGTCTATCTGGTAACAGGTCATAATTACCTTCAGCACTGTTTACAGAAAACAGGCTGGCTACTATAAGCAGACTGAACCAGCACAGCACAAAGCCTGCTCAAAACACTTAGCTGCAGCATTCAACTTGGTAATGGTTCAGGTCTCCAGGGAAGGCAGAGCCACAGGGGTCAAACATTAAAACAACATTAGTTAAAAAAGCATGTGTGTTAAGGTCACGGTTGGAAGAACATGACATTTTTTCATACATCTCAGGAAAGTATAGAAATACAATATGCCCTCTGTAGAATGCTCACTTTTTGGATACAAAGTAGGCTGTGACCATGAATAGTTATGAATTATACTTAGTTAATGCTGATGCTGTGCTCTCTAAAGGCTTTTTCTTTTCTTGCCATGTGGGGATGCCCTAGAAATTCAACCAAAGAAAAGATGTGGGCAGGAACAAAAGACCTCAGCCAGTTGCCAAATTTGTTCAGAACAGTATAACGAGTGTGGTCCTAGAAAGGAGGAAATTGCTGCTGCACAGTTGGAGTCAGTTATTTTATTCAGTGTCAGAACAAGGCTTTCTAGCAGGGTTCCTACATGTGGGGCAACTTAACAAATGTAAGAATGGCTGTATTCAGCCAGACCACAGTCCATCTATCTAAGTGTCCTACCAACAGTATATCCACTGGAAAGATTAGAGGATTGGTACCAGAAGACATTCATGCTTCCCAAGATTATTGTCTCAAATGGCAACCTTTTACAGCACTAGGAGTGCCATTTTGTGTTGGGCTGGGGAGCAAGCTTAAACACTGGAGCGTTAGGCGTCCATGATGCTTACCTGTGAGCATGCCCTGAGGCAAGGTTTTGGCTCAGGCTAACTCTGCCTTTGAGATAGCGGTCAGGCACTGTTCAGGGATTATTTTGTACCAAGGACTGTTCCCACTACAAGAACAAGCAGGGCTGCATCAGGTCTGATGCCAGTTTTTTGCAGCTTTTCCTCTACCATTAGTCCAGCACACATAGCTGCCCTCATACTGCACTGCAGTGTGCACATTAAACCCCCTCAGTTTCATGCAGTAAAAACATGACTAGGAGCGTTGCAACTCTGCACATTATTCACTTACAGCTACTCCCACCTCCAAGCCCCCAACAGAAAACTTATTACAATGTTTTGGGACCACAGAAAGCACAGAAGAAGCCTGGGACCAAGTACTATGCAGCTTGGACAAAGTTGATGGGAATTGACTGGCCTCAGTAATCTGACCCTTTTTTTATTTAGCAATTTGGGGATAGCTTTTCATTTAAAAGTTCTCAGTATTTATTCTTCAGTGAATTTGTCTGCTCACTTTTTGAATCCGTGTAAGCTTTTGCCACCTGTGACCATGCTAGGACAAGTTGTTCAGAGCTTTGATCTGGGAAGAACCACTTCACAAAGTACCACTTTGTTTAACACATGGACTTTTGGCCTGTATGTCTGGTCAGGTGCCTTCTGTGACCTTACAAAGCCAAAAGTCCAAACAAATCCAGAGAGATGGGACACCTCCAATGACAAGAAGGGCTGGAGGATCTGAAACATCCAAATGCAGAGATCTCTGGGCTCTGATTGACTACTGTCACTTCAGCACTCGCACACTCATACTGCTGAGGACACAGCTGGTCAAGACATTGTGGGTGGTGTCCTAATGACTAGACAATTCTCTCATAGTTCTGGCACAGGTAAGGAATTCTTTTGCAGACCATTTACAAAGACTTTGTAAGTTGGCTTTAGGGAGTTAAAGATATAGTGGGTGTTAAGTTATTGGGAATCAGCACTTGCTTTATGGCTAAAAAGTTTCTATGTAAATGAGCTCCATCTTTGGAAGTGTACAGACAAACTTATGATCTTGCTGGAAAACCTGAAAAATTGTTTCTCAGAGGACGTAGAAATACTTTTTTACTGTGAGGGTGACCAGGCGTTGGAACAGGTTGCCCAGAGCGGTTGTAGAATCTCCATCCTTGGAGCTACTAGAAAGGCATTTGGATGTGGTCCTATGGAACATGCTTTAGGTGACTGTGCTTGAGCAGGTGGGTTGGACGAGATGACCTCCAGGGGTCCCTTTCCAACCTCCACAATTCTGTGATTCTGTGATTCTCTTAAAAGGCTAAAGAAACTTCCATGAAGCTGAAAAAAAATGAAAAAAGCAATCATAGTAAACCTGGTTGACCTACTGAATCCTTCGGATTTGGGAGAAAACAAGTGCCAATTATAGTGAACAAATGGCACCTTTGTCTCTTAAACTGGTCTAGGAAAGCCTTATTGATGGCAAGCTCATGGAGTTTTGCAGAAGTGATTTAAGTTGTGAAGTAATCTGCCAAGCTCAAAAGTGGAACCTCAGCCTGCCTCTACCGGTTACAGTTGCACAGAACACAACACAAAGCAACAGCCCTGCTGCACCAGCAAGATTAGGAGAGCTTGCTGGAGGGTTAATTTTGCAATGAAACAGCCCCATTTATACAAAAGCATGGCTAATAAGAATGATCATATATGCCAAAAAAAAAAAAAAAAAAGGCAAACCTATTTGATCCTTCAGCATTTTCTCCCCCAGAAAACCAGATCGAGATACTTGTCTTGAGTCAAATGCATGTGACAGCTCTTTTCATGTAACGAATGATCTTACAGTGTTGTTTATTTAGATCACTGCACTTCCTAAAGATCTACATTCTGAGGTAAAATCATAACTGAACATTAGATCCCTCAGGTTTCCCTGCACATTATAACTTCTTTAAGAGGCTATTCTTTGAGATGCATAGGGCCAGCTCTTCCAGCTGATGATGTTGCAAAGGAAGCACAAAGGACTGCAGCCTGGGGTGTTACCCTGGATTAATGCCTCTGATGCTGGGTCAGGATCTTGTTCACAGGTTCACAGGTTTGCCTTCTCTACACTTGTGAGCTCTCAATCAGCAAATACATAAAAATAGGATGAGATTAATGAAAACACAAGAACTGCAATGACTTGGATACCATTTGTAATTAATTTTGATAACCTGATAAAGTAGTATAAAAATGGTTGCTATAGCAACCTAAAGTCGTGTCAAAGAGTTGGATGTGTTAATTGGCATGCACTGTGAGTAGCTCATTCACCCATTTCTATTGCTATGGAAACATAGTTGTCATTTTACACTGTTGACAAAGGGCTGAGTTATGTTTTTAGGTTTTTTCTTCCTTCCAGCATCTAGGGTTTATTTAATTACATTTAATAAATGAATGCAAGTCCTAGTGTCAGGGAGATGAAGGATTTCTCACCCGAATTCAGTATTTACATTCCAGAAATTCCATGCACTCTTGATTTCCATGTTCTTTGTGCTTTGAAATTTGAACACAGACTCGGACTGTATATGTTAATGTACTGGCTAAGACATACCCTCACAAATGCACAGTGAGCTATATTAAAAGGACGGCACGTGCTGCAGTTCAGTCTTCAGGATGCTTGTCCTCATAATGTTTTTCACACAGAGTCTGTTCCAGTCTTCTCTTTAGCAATGTGGAGCAAGTCCATATCACTTGGCTTGGGCAGTTTTAGTTTCATTTGACTTGTCTGCCTCCTTTGTAAACCTTTCATTTCATTGGTTTTTTAGGCCCATATTTCACTTATGCTTCAGATCCAGGCTTACTTCCCTTCTCTGTGCAACCTGTCCAGCCTCAGTCTCTCCCTAGCTCATCCATGGATCCCTGTTACAGCTTCATGACAACAGACACTTGCCTCTCCCTGTGCTGTCATCATCCTTCTCCCAAATCTGCCCCTTGCATTTTCTTCGTATGTGTCTGGGGCCTTCTCAGAACCCAAAAATGAGGTCAAAGGAAACACTAGCAATGCAGTTTCCCTGTTTCTGGCTCTGGTTCCTAGTCAGTATTGTCTACCCCTCTGGGGGATTGTCTCAAACAGTTCTGGGCTGAGCCATACACGGGAATAATGTCTAGGACATTTACACCATAACAGCACAAGACACAACCTTCGTATCTATGCTACAAATTTGCCAGATTTTAAATAGAAAACAATATACATTTCAAAAATTTCCAGGATGTTCTAATATGGGGAAGACAATACATTCTCTCTGTCTTTGTTCTCAGAGAGTAAACTCTTGATTGAAATGCTCCTCATGCTGCTTGACTGATTCATATCTTTAAGAGTGAAAGTTGCAGATCAAGTGGACAAAGCATACTAAAGCTACAACTTTTAAAATAAAGTATTCTGACAACAAGTACCAGGTCATCCTAACCACTTTTCATCGTTTAACCCCAGCCAGCAACTAAGCACCATGCAGCTGCTCACTCACTCCCCCACAGTGGGATGGGGAAGAGAATCAGAAAAGTGAGAAAACTCGTGGGTTGAGATAAAGGCAGTTTAACAGGTAAAGCAAAAGCTGCACACACAAGCAAAGCAAAACAAGAAATTCCTTCACTACTTCCCATGAGCAGGCAGGTGTTCAGGTATCTCCAGGAAAGCAGGGCTCCATCACGCATAACGGTTACTTGGGAGGACAAACACCATCAATCTGAACATTCCCCCCCTTCCTTCTTCTTCCTCCAGCTTTATTTACTGCGCATGATGTCATATTGTATGGAATATGTCTTTGGCCATTTGGGGTCAGCTGTCCTGGCTGTGCCCCCTCCCAACTTCTTGTGCATCCAGCAGAGCATGGGAAGCCAAAAATGTCCTTGGCTAGTGTAAGCACTACTTAGCAACAACTAAAACATGAGTGTGTTAGCAACATTATTCTCACACTAAATCGAAAACAGAGCATGTACCAGCTACTAGGAAGAAAATTAACTCCAGCCCAGCCCAAACCAGGACAGCACTGCTGAAACATCAGCTACACATTGTACCTATAAAAATGGACGTGTCGAACTCGCAAGAAGTTAGGTGGGTAGTGCTTTGTACTGCCCTAGAAATCTGTCATTAAGGCTTAGTTTCTGATGTCATCTGTCAGTCAGCTTATCAGCAGGGATAAGCTATACTAACAACATGAATCACATCAGTGTTACAATGCTGTCCCTACATCTTTAACATGGGCTAGGATTACGAAAGACCAACACATTGAGAACCAGCCTCTGGCTGGGGGTTTTGGAGAAAGCTGTCGGCTAGCTGACCGCAGGGTGTTTCCGTTAATGACTGCCTGCTTGCCTGAATTCTCACTGAATAATACTGTTATTAATAGTGGCACCAGTGTCTTCTTTAGTGTAATTTTCTATTTAAAACAGAAATATCTTAAAAAGGCATAAAGAGAGAATTTTTCTTTGGTATCAGTGGTGTCACAGATCTCACATAGCACAATTTTCCTCTTGTCAGTTTTGTTTTGGGTTTTTTTTCTATCTCAAAGCACTATGGCATGTGAACTGTCAGTAAAGGAGTAACTGTCAGAGGAAGAGAGGACCAGAAATCAGTTGGAACTCAACCAAATTCCATCCTAGGTGTTCAAAACACAAGTCAGCTCTATAAATCTATAAATGTAAACAAAGTTTACACTTTGTTACATTTGGGAAAGGAGTGGATTTCCTTCTTAGAATCTATTTTCTTTCTGAGAATTTTAAATAATAAACACATGTTTCTGACTGTTGTTATCTGCCTTTGTAATAGCAAATATTAATAGGAAGAAACATTGTCTTTGGATTCTTTGCAACAGCAATATTGTACAGTGCTTCTGTATCTTAGGATTGTTAACTGGATACCGCAAAGACATCTTCAGTAGCTCAGTTCACAACATCATTGATCAGCTTTACATCCATAAAGATTTCTAAAACCAGTTCTATCTGGAGCATGCAAAAAAATGCAACTCTGTTCACGATGTGTGAAAAACTGACAGCACAGGAGCTGAACTAGTCAGAGGAATGACACAAAAACCTAAACAAAAAGCATTCATTTACATACTTTTCCCTAGACTTTCAGTGAAATTAAGGCATGATTATGAAGTTATTAAAAGAAATGCCTCCTAATCGAAGGGGTGGTGTTATTCCCATAGCTTCTTAAAAATATTTTAACACCTTTCAGTATTAACTGTCCCTGTAAACAGTCCCACTTTTAATATTAATTCTTTCTGCAAATGATCTTACCACCTCAATTAGTTCTATTTCCCTAGTGTGACAATAGGCAATAAAGAAAACAAAGGAGATATTTCAAATGTAGTTCAATCATACAGTTTCTTCAAGAAAATAATTCACTTTAAAACTAGATCAAAACTCATACATTTCCAGTGAAAAGAACAAATTTTCTGTGTTCTACATTGAGACACTGTTCACAAGCAGATCCAGAGGCTGCTTTAATGACCCCATTCTTCAGACTGTTCCATATGAACAGTGCACGCATCCACGGACATCTCCCTTTCCCCAATTACTTGTTCCCACTATCAAGCTGCTATTGACTCCATTAATCAGAATGACAAGGCTAATCATGGAACTAATTCAATCAATAAAATTATTTGTTTCAAAAACTAAATTTCAGAACAAAAAATGTTGTTTGGAGGGCTTAATTTAATCCATGGCCTTTCACAGAGGAAGTTGGATGAAGGTGAAAAGAGAAGGATAGAAAGCTCCTAAAATAATTTTGCAGCAGGAGAAACTGTAAGGTTGGATCACAGCCACAGTGAGGCTCTGCCAGCCCCCAGGAGACGGTCCCTTTTGTCCACCCTGCACGTTGCAGTGGTGTGCAGAAATGCCCAAGTTGACTCCATGTAATAGTCTCAGCAGCATAAATTTGTTTCAGGCTACTTTGGGTAGGCTACTTCCTCTTTCCCACCTAGCTCAGCTAGAGCCTTCTGATGTAAGTGTAGTCTGTGCACTGGAGTACTATGCAGCAACCTATAGTCCAGCTAAACTTAAAGTGTTAAGATATGACCCTCATGATTGTGTCATGGTAAGTAATGCTTGCAGTTGCCTTAGAATGCAAAAAACTATCTCACCAAAATTCTGATCTCAGTTTTCTTTTCAGTGTAGCAAATATTTCATCCTTTATAGCTACTAATTGCTGAAGAGCATGTTTTGCTACAATTATTTGTATTATGTCTTTTTTAATGTATTAAGTTTCCAAGGGAAATGATCTATCAGCACTGCACAGATAGTCCAGTTACAATACAAACACTTTCAGTATTCATACCACACCCTCACAAAACCCCTTTACATGAATAGTTCTTCTGAAAGCAGCATTAATCAGTCTAAGGTATCTCAGCTTTTTTCTGCCTGTCAGATTCACAGCTGGAAATCACTACATTAGAGAAAGTAACCACTGTTTTCACTCACCTGAAAACAAACATTGTTGAAATACGCATTTGCATCATTCAGAACTTCACTTCTCGAAAGGCAGTTTTATCACTGTATGTTCATATTTGATTCATTAGGAAAGGTGCCTAATGACCACTTGAAAAGCTTCAGAGTCACATTCACTTTTGAATGCTCCAGAAAGACAAAAGTGAGTGAAATAAAAAGGGTAGTAAATCCAACGTACTTAAGAAATGGGTTTGAGAGCAGTTCAGCATGTAGAGTTAGTAAATGAGTTTTTATTACAGAATGACATGTGTAGAGGGAAAGTTCCAACACCAGACACATTATCTGTTATGAAGAAGCTTGGCAGGTGGGGTTGGTGATATCCATAGGCTTCTCCTCCATATTACAAAGAAGCCTAGGTACAACCACAAGTTTATTTTAAATGGAGCCTGTTACAATTTAACCAAGTGGAAACTTTCCTGGTTGTTTTGATGCAAGTAGGTCTGCACTCTACACAACTCCTTTCAGCTCAGGTCAAGAACCTTAGGTGTGGTTGGACACAGCCCTCATGTGACCTGGGATGGGAAAATGATCCTCCTTTCCACATGGATCCTGTGGCAGTGCTGAAGCACGCCCAGTGTCACCACACTGTTCCCAGCAGTGAGGTATCAGGCAGCTGCACAGGTGTAGCTGTACGCTTCTACTGGAGAACTTATCTTGGGCCGCATATCTCCGGGACCCAGGGCTCTACCCACCCTGGGGACAGTGATGCACAGACATCAATATGATGGATACAAAATGTCTGTTTATTTAGCTGCGTCACACGCTTATATAGCTCTTGAGCTTTCTGTTCCTGCCACTTCTATGGGGAGGAGTCTATCTTTCCATCACATCCCGTGATCTTCCGGTCGCCGATCCCTGTCTATTCCCCTACACACAGGCATACAGACACAGGCAGTGGGGTCCCACCAGCAGCGTGTCACAGCCATGGAAGCAAGTCTTATACTTTATTTTCTACTGTTTCCTGCTCCCCTGCTGCAGCCCTGGCACATTCAGTTATTGTACTTGATAGGTGTACACAGGACAGTGTCACGGCTGGCAAGAGGACACAGAAGCTAATGTGGAAAGGGTTGCTAATAAACTTCCTTCTCTATCCAGCTTCCCCATACTTTGATATATCTCCCCTCTTACTAGGGCAAAGCGGAACAGCAGTTGTATTACTCCCTCATTTTCACAGAGCTGTGTGGTGTTTTACCAAGTGGCTGTACAAAAATCTTTCATTAGCTCTTTATATCAAATGCACTAAGGGGGTATCTAATCCTGTGTCACTGATGTGACACTGAGAAACATTCCTCAAAAAGAATATGTCAATACAGTTGCAGACAAGAAGCTCAGTGTAAGTAGTTATGTGGAAAAAGGCAAACCAAAGCTAAAACACTCTTTCCTTGCCAGGAGTTCTTGGGTAGCACAATGCTCACTTTGGCCAAACACTTTTTCATAGAATCATACAATTATTGTTAAGTTTGGAAAAGACATCTAAGTTCATCAAGTCCAACTGTCAACCCAACACCCCCATGCCTCCTAAACCATGCCCTGAAGTGCCACATTTACCCGTTTTTTTAACACCTCCAAGGATGGTGTCTCCCCCACCTCTCTGGGCAGCCTGTCCCAATGCCTGACCACTCTTTCAGTAAATAAATTTTTCCTAATATCCAATCTAAAATCCAATTTAAAATTTTAAATGGCATGTTTTAAGAATCCCAGGACTCAATGTCATTTGGCTAAACATTTTCTTTAATAGGTTATGAAATCGGCTTCTAGAGAACTAGTTAGTTTGTTGGAAAAGTACTGTGTCAGTTGAGAAACTGATATTAATCTAAATCATTTGGACTCTAGGTAAAACTAAAGGAATTTCACATGCAATAGAACTCAGCCACAGACTGTATTTTACCTGAAGCTATTAGGTCATCAAAATTATTTTGTCAATGTATCAGTACATTACATAACCCCCAAAATTAAGGGTTGCCCGGGTGAGCACTAGAACTAAAAGTCTAGCAACATAGAACTAAAAATCTAGCAACAAACTCAGCTGCCTTGTAATCCCAGATTGTCTGGTAGAAATATCAGGCTTAGCCAAGAAAGATCTTGGAGTCAGCTATGTGATGCTGCTGCAAGGCGCTTTACTAGAAAACTTAGTCCAGATAGCAAACTGCAGGGGAATATATTCTACCTAGTATGACCCAAGGGTGTGTTTGCATCCAAAAAGGGTGAGCATAATGTAAGTTTAAACTAAGCAAGAATATGCAGTAAACCACTATTCCAATACCTTTGTCCAGAAGAGTACAGATATTGCTACTGTGACTTTGTGTAGGTGCTGTACATTACTTCATTCACTTACTAATACTTTAATGGTGAAAGATCGCTGTTCAAATGCAAGAAAGTGTCTGTAGTCTTTAGTAATCTCTCTTGTACTTTGTGAATGATTTTTCTCAAACTTTGCAGGCCAAGAACTGTCTGTCTGTAAGTGAAAATATTTTGATAGCTACCAGAACTCAAGGAATAAACACCAATAGTATTCAGCTCTTCAGGAATGGTTGTTTCCACACTGTTTCCTATGGGTTCTGGCTTCTGTTAAACATAGCTGCGCTGATAGCTGCTGCTGGTGGAAAAAAATACACCCTATTCTCAGACACTTAGAGTCAAAAAGATTTTTTTCTCACTATGGACAAAAATGAATCCAAGCTGTTATATGGAAATGTGCTGTGCTATTTTCACCTCTTCATACATGTAGCAGCATTCTAAAGTTTGAAAGTTACACTTTCCACAGAGAACTTCACGCTCCTTCAGACAATAAGAGTTCAGTGTTTGCAGGCTGTCACTGCCAGCTGTTTTCTTGAACTTCCTTAGGATTAACTGACCTTTGTAAAATTCTACAGAAGTGATTTTTTATGGCAACTTTACTTGCTGTAGTTGTCACTGTATGGTTGGGTTTATTTGAGTTTCAGAGATGTGTTGGGCCCAGTAAAACATTGCCTCTCTCTGTTATTTGCAGGGAAGTACTGAGGTCACAGTGAGTATCATGTGAAGAGTACTTCATGTTAAAAATAAATACCTCGCTCACCTTGCACAGCAGGAACCAGATTTACGTACTTCAGCTGGCAAAGTTTGCTTTAAAAACCAGAACCATAGCACAATCTAGCTTGGAGAGAACATCTGGATGACACTTAGTGCAGCCGACTGCTCAGAGCAGGGCTAACTGCAAAGTCAAATTGGATCGCCGAGGACCTTTTCCTGTAAATTCTCGAAGGAAGAGATCCACAGCCTCTCTGCACAACTAGTTCCAGTGCTTAACTCTTATTGTGAATATTTTATTTTGCTTTGTGGAGGCATGAAGATAAATGGCAAAACCCTCTGCTGAGTTAGGACAATTTCGCATCACGTAAATGAATTGGCAACACCAGGATCAACACACTTAAGGCATTCTCAGGGACAGCAATGCTGCCAGAGAAATACCTCATCTCTTTCATTCTACATTTGAGGGCTCTGGGGAGGCAAGGCACTGGGGAGGCAAGGCCATCCATGAGGTTTCTATAATCAGCCAACACACAGTGCTGTTCAGGGAAGATTTCTAAGGTAGGGAAATTGAGCCAAAGAGCATCTTAAAGACATTCATAAAACACATTTACCCATATTCACTTCTGCACTGTGTTCAGAGCTGAAGTTGAGAGAAGTCCCTAAAAAATGTTTACTGTATCAGCTGAAGAAGTTCCGGTGGTTGAGGCCATATTTTCAGGCAAATTATTAGGCCTTCATTCACTTGGCTGGCAAACAGAGGTGAGAGTTTTGGCAGGCAAAGCAAAGGACACTGTATCACCATGGGAACACAAACTTCACCTTCCTTTGATATTAATGCAGCTCTTCATATTCATCAGGAATGTGACAATGAGTAATGGCTCTTGTAACTCATCTTTGATGTTGGATCAAGCTGCTATGCATATACTATTCTAGTGAAGCACAGAAGTCAAGGTGCTGACATTACTTGATTTTCTTTCAGTTGTAAGATGTTTGTTCCCCTGAGGGAATCTTAAAACAGGAAATGAAGGGAGCCTTTCATCACTATAATTGTATATTGTCCCAAAGGCCTGTGCTCAGTGCTGCCCAGGAGCTATAAGAAAAGTCAAACGATTCAAATTTGCTGTACACAAAAAAATGTGCATTTTTTGAAGGGTTTGTTTCTGAAGCACAGTCAAGTTTCTACACATGAGGTAAAAATGGCTTAGGGGATTAAGTCTCCAACAAATCCCACTGCTGAAAGTCTTTGAAAGTGATGACATACATGCAATTACAGAGCTGGTGTTTACAGAGTCAGGGAAGGTCCGTCCAGCACACTTAATTAGAGGTTATGTTAGGATGTGGTTACAAACATTCACCTTCATCCAGACAACTTCCCAAATCCCAAGCTCCTATTGCTAAAATGCCCTGGGTTTTATAACTGTGATGTTGTGCTTACATGTGATGATGTGACAAGATCACTGCTGAGGCTGAGATTTTTCTGGAGATCACAGAAGCTGCACAGCAATTCCAAAATGGGTAAACATGCTCAGCATCAATTCTGAGCTTGACATTCAGTTTTGTTTGTAAAAGAAGCAGAGCTGTTATTCTTCCGCAATGAATGTTGTCTTTTGTACTCCTCCACATCTCAATTTGCCACATCCTAGGTGGAGCAGCTAAAAAATTATATAAGAAATATTTGTGGTCGTAGTATATTGAGATGAAGTAGCAGGAGAGTAAATGTATGTACCAAGTGCACATTTATAAGGCTAACATGGAACATGAAGGTTGCAATGGGTTATTAGCAATACTAGGAACTGCTTAAATAGTTCAAGAATTTTACCCACGATAAGTATTGCTCTTGTTTGAATTTCTGTAGACATCTGTTCTTGATTACTATGTCATCTGAGAGCTGCTAAATCTTTTTGTTCTAATCCTGTCAAATACAAGTTCAGGATTTCAGGTTTAAACAAAACCTATCTATCTCACATATTCAGTTTGGATAAACCCTGTAATTTGAAGACAGTTAAACCACTCTAGTGCAAGCTTTACATTTAGTGGATCTAATATCAAAGTTATTCTGCAATTTACCAAACTTTTGGAGTTGTTGTTTATAGGAAAGCCCTGTGGCATGGCTCCAGTGAAAGAACAGCTAGGTTTCATTGTGAGCTCTTTCTTTATTTTGTATCTGAGAAAAAAACCAGATCTTTTCAGATCGATTTTTCACTACTTTATACTTGAAAAAAAAGTTAACATGAAGAATCAAAGTTGTTTTTTTTTTTAAACAAAGTAAATACTATAGAAATTTTTTTCAGGTGCTCAGTGTACATTTCTGACTCTAGATTTTTCAGGAAGGTAAGCTTTCCTTTTGGTAGATTTAAAAAAAGAAATCTGTATGGAGCATGCTGAAGTACTTTGAATGTCCAGTGTTATTCTGGAATTTGTACTCATTTTCTTTAACCTGTTGTGCATTAGGAATGCCTAGGTCATCTGAAATTTCAGTTTTCATTGGGACATTTTATACTACTGTACACTTTAATATCATCGTGCAAAGTAAAATGGTCATTTCAACTTCTGTTTAATCTTTGCCTTCTCAGATAAAGATTCTGTGACTTTCATTTTTGGTGTAGTAAAGTTTTCTAATAACACTTTTTCCTCATTGTTTCCATTGTTTTATAGTGCCATTCTCCTCAATGCCCCTCACTTTATTGCACTTCCTCACAAGACCATATCTGAATTTTCTCCCGAGAGTCTAGTAAAAAGGGAGTTACCGTGAGAGTGGCTTTTTCACTCACAGGCAGGAGCAGAGATGCTCTATTTTGCCAACCTTGCTCTATGGTTGTGGCCACACTACTGCCATAGCTCAGCAACCACGACCCTTTAGTGTATTTTGCCTTGTTACAGGTGGTGCAGGATAGGAACTGCCCTGTAGTACTTTGTAAGTAGCAATAAATTTTGTGACTGCTGCATGACTGTTTGCTGGATGGGACTTTGTTTTGGTTTATTGCCACATAAGAGATTCCTGATAGGACGTTTAAGTCTGTTATTATTTTCTTACAATTTTCTTTTCACTTTAAAAAGTGTTGTGTTTTCTTTCAAAACAAGTTATTGGGTTTTTTTTATATTAACTATTGATATATTTTATAAACAGACGGCAACTCTCTGGAACTCTCCTCTCCTTATGCTAACAACAGATGTTTAACTGTCCCTTGCCATTTTGTTTTCTAGACTATTTTCTTTCCGTGTTACCAAAAACTTAGTGCGATGGCCTTTCAAGAAGCAAGTTTTCTGCTTCTCCTGCAGGACAGAGGGAAACTAGGCAGTTCTGACAATCTTAATTTACATACACCCTAATTATATTTTTTAGTGTTTTACTGTATCACTATGTTTTTGTATTGGCTCTGTTTTGAGATTGTTATGGACAAGAAGTAGAATGGTTTGAGAAGTAAAGATTGCAGGGAGCAATAGGGTGGTCCCATAATAATATATGGGACACTTTGTTTGTATAAGGAATTCAGGTGCAACAAGAAGATGAAAAGGACACTGTTGAACCATTTTATTTAGAGCCTGTAATTCAGAGACTGATTTTGTGAGATGAAACTAGGGTAGCAGCAGATCTGGTGTTACAGGATCAGTGAGGGATCTTAATGAGTAGGATTGCCTTCAGTGAGACATATGTTATGCACCTGAAGGCCAAATCTGTACATCACATTACTTGTCAGATCTCTTTGATTTTGGTCTTCATTAATTCCTAAACACATTCAATTTCACATAGTACATTTCGTCATTATTGCAAAGAGCTTGTAGAAATATTAGCTCTCTGTATAATTTCACTGTTATATTTATTTTATTAGCCACATCTCCTCTTTATTCTCTGTTATCCTTTTTACTCATGGAAGAATAGCTCTGGAATATGATTGCTTCTTGTCTTATCATCATTATGAAAACCTGTAAGAAGATTATTTTGTATTATATGACATCTTATTGAAGGGCACTTGACCTGAAATAAAGCTCCTTGCTTAGAGAGAATGAACTCAAAGCTAAGCAATGCAATTCATATCACATTCTATTAATTTGATCACCTATGTCCCAAGGGTGATTCTGCCAAACTTTCCTAGAGGCACCCAGTTCTAACTGCAAATCAGGCCTGTGAGATACATACGTTTGGTCCGCAAGTTGGACAATGTCAACATCCTACAGTTACTGAAAGGAAAAAAAAAAGAAGAAAATCTATAGCTGCCTATAGTCTTTACAAATTAATCAGCTCATGGGTTTTATTGTGCTATGAATCTTCTCCTTTAATTACAGTGGAGCTTAGATTGGATATAAAAAGGTATAGACTCTGCCTTCCAGATTGTATTCAGTAGTTACCATGAGGTCAAAGTTCGGCTTTGTCCCCATTTGTTTGTTGAGGCCAATATTGAAACTCAAACATAATATAACCATACTAATGCATTTTCTATTTGGAAAGCACAGATACCTCATTCTTCCACCTTGTCTTTCTCTAAGATCACTGCAAGACCTATGGCAAACAGTATGGCTTAGTGAGGAGAGAAATCAGGACTGTAAGCTGCATCACAGGGCTGCTGTTTGACCTCCCTGCCCTTTGCCTAGCCTGCATCTTTCTGCTGTATGCTCTGTGGGCACTGCAATGTAAGGCTCTGGTCTGGTTTGGCCCCTGGTTGATATGTAATCCAAAAATTAATAAGTATTAGTAGACCAGGTGATTAGAACCCAATTCTGTTTCATGACTTTTTCTGAAATTTCTGTTCTGACACAAAGAAAGACATCCTTCAAATATATATTTACTAACAGAATTGCCTCAAAATACCTGTCCTTGCCTAGCATATATAAAATTTTCACTCATGTTTTCTCTCATTTCTGGTTGGAGATGCTTAGAGGAACCATGACCTCTTAAACGTTTCTGTGAAAACATTTCTTGCAACCGGTATTTCTCTTCAAAACAGATTTCACTTTAGTGAAACAGTATGTTTAGATAAAGATAGGTTTAGATTGTCACTCCAATCTTCAAAAAGGGCAAGTAGGAGGACCTGCAATACTATAGGCCAGTCAGCCTCACCTCCATCCCTGGAAAGGTGATGGAACAGTTAATCATGGATGTCATCTCCAGGTATGTAGAGGAAAAAAAGGTTATCAGAAGTAGTCAACAGGCATTCACCAAGGGAAGATCATGCTTGACCAACCTGGTAGCCTTCTGTGATGGTGCGAATGGCTGGGTCAACAAAGGGAGAGCAGTGGATGTTGTCTATCTTGAATTCAGTAAGGCATTCGACACTGTCTCCCATAGCATCCTCACAGGCAAGCTAAGGAAGTGTGGGTTGGATGAGTGGACAGTGAGGTGGGCAAAGAACAGGCTCAACAACAGAACTCAGAGGGTTGTGATCAATGGAGCAGAGTCTGGATGGAAGCCTGTAACTAGTGTTGTTACGCAGGGGTCTGTGCTGGGTCCAGTCCTCTTCAATATAATCTCAATGACCTGGACGATAGGACAGAGTGTGCCCTCAGCGAGTTCGCTGGTGATGCCAAGCTGGGAGCAGTGGCTGATACACCAGAAGTCTGTGCTGCCATCCAGCGAGACCTGGAAAGGCTGGAGAGCTGGGCCGAGGGGAACCTCATGAAAGTCAACAAGAGTAAGTGCAAGGTCCTGCCCCTGGGGAGGAACAACCCCATGCACCAGTACAGGCTGGGGCTGAACTACTGGAAAGTGGCTCTGTTGAGAAGGACCTGGGAGTGCTGGTGGGCAGCAAGCTGACCATGAGCCAGCAGTGTGTCCTTGTGGCCAAGAAAGCCAACAGTCTCCTGGGCTGCATTAAAAGGAGTGTGGCCAGCAGGTCGAGGGAGCTTATCCTCCCCCTCTATTCTGCCCTAGTGAGACCACGTTGGAGTGCTGTGTCCAGTTTGGAGCCCCCCAGTTTAAGAAGGATGTGGAACTGCTTTATTCTTCTTGGTGTTTCAGGCTTTTCTTCTGTCATTTTCTTTATTTCCTCAGAACAGCCCCTATAATTTACAAAGTTTAGTAAACAGAGCGGTTTTTACTGAGGACTATATACATTTATCAAGATATGAGAATAAATCAGATAACCTAGTAATAATGATGCCTGTAAACAGAAAAAAAGGTCCTCTTTTAAATATTTATAAAGGAGGGAAGGAACTGTAAAGGCTGCTGATGGCCCTGAAACTAATGAAAAGAATATAAAAAATATTTTTTTTTCTCCTAAGAGAATCTTTCATTAATTTTTGCATGTTTTACCACACTGACAATGAAAACACTAATGCTAATGGCCTGGAGAATCATGAAATCATAGAATCATAGAATGATTAAGGTTGGAAAAGGCCTCTAAGTTCATCAAGTCCAACTGTCAACCCAACACCCCCATGCCTCCTAAACCATGCCCTGAAGTGCCACATTTACACGTTTTTTTAACACCTCCAGGGATGGTGACTCCCCCACCTCTCTGGGCAACCTGTTCCAATGCCTGACCACTCTTTCAGTAAATAAATTTTTCCTAATATCCAATCTAAACTTCCCCTGATGCAACTTGAGGCCATGTAAGTAGTCACCCTCGACCAGTTTAATGCATCAACCTTTGTCTTATCCTTGTAATCAGAAGTCATTTGCAGAAATGTAGTAAGAGTGTAAATGACATGATGTTATGTGGTGGGAAGGGAACCATGGCAACAGTAATGAGCACTTACTTCCATATTGTAATCAATACAGATATTTTACCTTGTAGTGGGTGGTGAGCAGGTCTTTAAAACTGTGCAGTCAAACTGCAGAGACATGCGCTATATTATAGTAATAGGGTAAGTGCATTTTGCACACATCCTTGTTTTCAGTGTTACTGCCTTGGACCAGAACTTCCTGTTGCCTTCAGTGAATGTTTGGAATACTTTAGGGACTGATGGCCTGGTATCTAACAAGTAGTTTGCTCTGGGACACTTGCTTTACTCAGACAGGCTTCCTACTCATTTCACTTTCAAGTATATACATAAGAAGGGGCTTCTCTGTGTATTATTATTGTTATTGTTATATAAAATTACTAGTGGTAATCCTGACATTTTCCAAGTATATACACTTTTCCATGCTTTGCCATGTATGTGCTCTCCAGGTCCATCCTAAATGTTCTTGTTTTTATCATCTTGACTAAGCACAATGTCTAGTGCCTGCATGTCTAGTCTACATAAGACACTAAACCTCCACAGCAGGTAAGGACAGCTGTGCTCTTTTAGTTGGAGGGTGTTTAGATGCTTTGAAGCAGGCACCTATACAAAGGTAGAATGATCCCTCAAACCTTTTACACAGTTGCTTGTTTTGTTGTGTCTTAATGAATTCTACCTGAAATAGTCTTTCAGATGCAAAGTCCTACGTGGAGACAACATCTAGCTGTCACACCATTCCAGCTTCTACATGGCATAAAGACAGGCTGTGGAATTGTTATGTATTGTTGTTCCATTTTTTTGTTTGTCTTTTGTTGAAATTTTTGGCACTTGTGAGAGGGTAGCAAATGATATGAATGGCATTCTGTTTATGGTGGGAAATCTTTATCGAGTAGGAAGACTTTATATCATTTCCTAGCTATGGTCAGACTTTCATTCCAATCTCTCTGGCTTGTTTGCTCTACACTCACATCCCCTCAAAACAAGCCATGAAGGCACTGGTCTCCACTGGCCCGAGACGTTTTCCAGGCACTCACAGTTCTCTTTCTGTGCAAATTCTTAATGACCCCAGTCTGACCAACATACCAGCTCCTTAAGTGGGACTTAGAATCCAGAGAGGTTAGTCTTACCCTCTAGTTTAGGTACATAATAAAGGTGTAATTCAGGGGATCAAAGCTGCATGATGAAGTTCCTCTTGTAGTTAATGGAGAGAAATGGGTGCCAGTTTAAAACACTGAAATCCAAAGGCCAAAATTAGACAGTATGAATATCTCCAGAAGTATTCCTTACCTAATTTTTGAAGTTACCCAGCTGAGCAGAGGTGCTTTGAGACTGTTAAACACTAAAAGTAACTCTTTACCAATTAAAATAACTCTTCCGCTGTTTTTAATGCTCAAACTATACTTTATGTTTCTTACAGCAGTCCAGTGATCACTGTAGAAAGTCCCCTGAGAAGTGGTAGATCTGGTTTAAAATACCTTAAGGAGGTCAAATTTCCATTTCTCAGGCCTGGGAGTACCTTATCCACCAGGCTAGAAGCCTCCCTACCTGCTATCACTGAACCACTGTGCAAAAACACAGGCAAGGTTGACTGAGCGTGAGTGAGAGAGAGTCCTTACCACCATGGTAAGAACATGATCAGAAGGGTAGCAGCCCTGTGCCCCAGCTGAGCCTTCTTCCTGCATTCCCAATCTGAAATGGGTTGTGCCTTGATGAAGTCAGAAGTAGCAGACCCTTTCAGCCCTAAACTGCACAGGCAGGTCCAGGGTGCAGGGGATTTTTGTGGCCTGAAGAGAAAAAAAAGTATTTTAAAATTATCTCTGGAAAATTTTATGGGGACATTTAAAATCATGGGAGAAAGGGAAGAAGTTCCTGGCTGATGCAGTTGGCCCAGGGGGCTGCAGCCCTGTGCTCAGGGCCCAGCCTGCTCTGGGGTCAGGCCCAGAGTCATGCAGGACTTCTGGAGTCACCCTTCATAGGCGGTGTGCTGCTGGAGAGCAAGGAGTACACTTTGCTGGAAATTTGGTCAATAAGTAAATGAAAGTATACTGGAAATTGCTTTAAGATGCAAGAATCTAAATTTTGAAAAGCAAACCCCTTAGTAAAAAATATTTGCTAGTATTTTCCTAAACAAAACTCTAAGCCTTTTAATAAATTCTCATTCTAAGCAATGTAGTAGTTACATCTTGTGAAACTACACTATCAGATAAAAGACAAAAATAAAAGAAAAAGAGCTGTGCAGGAAAGAAGGGAGTTGGAGCCTAGTACTGCTTTTTAAGTCAGTCCTGATGGTGAAGATAATTCTTTGGATGGTTTCAGTATTAGGTCAACCAAAATTGGCTTACGAAGAGCATGGGAGGACTTATTCCTAGATGCATTTCTATTCCAAGGCAAATAGAGACAATATTGTTGATAAAAGCTTCCCAAAAGGCTGACAGTAAAGAAACTACTGCAAAAAAGAATGAACAGCAATTAACTACAGTCAAGGAAGTCACACGCTTTATGTACTCTCTCAGAAGAGTCTGTTTACGTGGACAGAAGTCCTCATGGTTTGCATTCATTACAAACATACCTCATGGACAATGGGGAGATAATAAAATCTGTTTAAGATAGCAAAATTTCATACAAAGACATTAATGTGATGGGTAAATTTGCAGTACCATATCAGCTTAAGTCATAAATTAGTTTGTGTAAAAGTCCAAACTGTGCTCATAGGGAAAACAAGGAAAAGTTATACAAAAAACCTCCCAATGCAGATTGAATGACATCTCTTGGCCTTTCTGAAAGTCAGCTTTCTAATGCAAAATTTCTTTTTACTGAAGTAGCTAAAACTAAAAAGCAAACACAGCTTCCTTCCATCCCTCCCCTAAAACCAGTCCAAATTACTTTCCCATTAGACATATGTTCACTGTGGCATTTTAAATAAAATGAATATCAAAAAAATTAGTAGGATGGGTAAGGACAGAGTTTATTAGAATCATCCATTTGTGATTAATTTGCTGTAGTTCATAGCACAGCTGTTGTGTATTCTATTTACTTTTTAATCATAGAATCATAGAATGATTAAGGTTGGAAAAAGACCTCTAAAATCAAGTCCAACTGTCAACCCAACACCACCATGCCTCCTAAACCATGCCCTGAAGTGCCACGTCTACCTATTTTTTTGAGCACCTCCAGGGATGGTGATTCCACCACCTCTCTGGGCAGCCTGTTCCAATGCCTGATCACTCTGTCAGTGAAGAAATTTTTCCTAATATCCAATCTAAACCTTCTCTGGTATGATCTGAAGCCATTTCCTCTCATCCTATAATTTGGGTTAACTTGGGAGAAGAGACCAACTTCCACCTCACTACGACCTCCTTTCAGGTCATTGTAGAGAGCAATGAGGTCTCTCCTCAGCTTCCTCTTCCTCAGACTAAACAATCCCAGCTCCCTCAGCCAATCCTTATAAGACTTGTTCTCCAGACCCTTCACCAGCTTCGTTGCCCTTTTCTGGACATGCTCCAGCAACTCGATGTCCTTCCTGTAGTGATGGGCCCAAAACTGAACACAGTATTCAAGGTGCGACCTCACCAGTGCCAAGTACAGGGGCACAATCACTGCCCTACTCCTGCTGGCTGTAATATTGCTGATGCAAGCCAGGATGCTGTTGGCGGCCCTTGGCCACCTGAGCACACTGCTGGCTCACGTCCAACTGGCTGTCAACCAGCACCCCCTGATCCTTCTCCGACAGGCAGCTTTCCAGCCACTCTTCCCCAGGCCTGTAGCATTGCATGGGGTTTTTGTGACCCAAGTGCAGCACCCAGCACTTGGCCTCATTAAACTTCATAGAGTTGACCTCAGTCCATTGATCCAGTCTGTCCATGTCCCTCTGCAGAGCCTTCCTACCCTTAAGCAGATCAACACTTCCACCCAATTTGGTGTCATCTACAGACATACTGAGGGTGCACTCGATCCCGATCATTGATAAAGATATTAAACAAGACTGGCCCCAAAACTTTACTTTTACTTTAATCTAAACCTGTTGGGGGTTTTTAAGATTGAATAAATTTCTTAAACTTGTTGAAATAATTCTCAAATATCTTCAGAAAATAATTTTTATTCTGCATATCACATGCAACTCTGAGTGCATCTCTTAAACAATTGACCATTTTCCTCTGTTCAGGAGTTGGATGGGTAGTCAACATAATGCAAAAGCTATCTATAACAACATTCGTAAAAGAAGTGAGAGCAATAATGATCCTTTTGAACTGGACACAAAATTTCAAAGGAATAGTTGCAAAATATTCTGCCCAGCTGTTAGATTTACAAAAACCATCACAGAAGTGTGCACACATCAGTATTCTGTAGGCACTGTAAGGTTTAAAGAATTTTTTTTACTTAACAGCAGAGTAACATGATAATTTTAACCTTTTGATCCTGTCTTCATTAAACATGTAGAGATCTTTAGGTATTTGCAGACAGAGCTGAGAATCACATTGTTCCTTTTAAAGACAATGGCAGCTGAAAACACTTGACTTCTCATGTGTCATGTCCCAGTGCCATCCACACCAAATCAAAACCTCATTCACATTGACAACATTGCTAATAATATGTTAGGGATCCTGACATAAAAATGAATCTTTATTTCAGAAGCCCAAAAGTGAATTTCAAGAGTCTCCTGAAAGGTCATTTTGGATAAGTGCTTATCTAAAACTATCATCTAGCTTGTTTTGGCTTTGCCCATTGATGGAATACATTGGACTGATAGCCACTCTGGGCCAGAAACATGAACCTGGAGATCACAAAGGAATATAATTTTTCAGATTTTCCTTCTATTTTCTCCTTTCATTTCATTGTGCTAACAGAACAGAAAGTAAGGTCTCTGACTGCATTCTGTCAGCTCACCTTTTGGTCCTGACAAGA
Source organism: Phalacrocorax aristotelis (assembly GCF_949628215.1). NCBI lineage: Eukaryota > Metazoa > Chordata > Aves > Suliformes > Phalacrocoracidae > Phalacrocorax > Phalacrocorax aristotelis. The sequence continues at coordinate 61,707,374 of NC_134311.1, forward strand.
AAAAGCAGAGTTCAGAAAAATGGAAGTTAATAATTCCGTACAAATATACTGCGCTATTTTAGAACCTCTGAAAGGTATCATTCTGTTTCAGCTTGGACAACGGTTTGTATTGGTGCTTCTTTTTTCCTGGTCCAGGAGTGTCTAAGACATCTCTAAACATATCTAAATATTTAATTCACCTACCGGCTTGCAGTGAATACAGACAAGGAATGAAAGCAGAAAAGGCATGGCTTAATTTATGCTTTTTATATATTCCTTTGAATTTATGGTAATGTGTCAGAATATTGCCCCTAACGAGAATCATTATGATATTCTGAGAGCCAGATACTGTACTCAGATTAGGATCTTGTTGTGAGTAATCTTCACTTTAATGAGTATATTCATAGGTATATTACAGTTTATCATCTCAGAAATCAATGAAGGAACTTATAACAGAAGCTAAAGCAATTTGTTGTTGCCCATTGCCCTAATAGATTTTTAAGTAATTAAAGGAAATTTAATTAAAAAAATGTTAAGGATAGCAGGACCTTGTAACTTATAAAGGAATAAACTTCATTTTATGAAACTGAATTGAAGAGGTTAGTAAATGGTTTACAATCAAAACCTAGAAAAAAAGTGTAGTTTTCAAAATGACTAAAGGCTGTTTGCTTTCCTAGAAGTCTCCCTGGAATGACAAGGGGTCACTTAATGCGATGGGTCATTTTATTCCCAGATCTATGCAGCTGTATAAGCTGGGTAACATTAGCACCCCTGCTCTGCAGTTACTTCATTGCCAAAATCTCAGAGGAAAGACCTATGTCCTTCACGTTTTACTGAACTGACTTTCCTGCAGGAGATTGGAAGGATTAAGGAGTTTAAGAAAGAAAATGGTATTATGGTTTAGTGGCTGGCCATAAGGGTGGCAGAGACTGCTCTAGTGTAGCAGAACTGAGAGCTCTGTGTCAGCCTGCTGCACACCTGGTGGTCTGACTACCTCGAGGTGATCCAGCTGGGCCAGCATGCTGCTGTCTGCCAGCTGGGGCTCAGAGTGCAAGGGACAACATAGTGTTCAAACGTGCCTCTGAGAGCTGAAGGAGCTTGTTTAAAATGTCCACTTTCATAAATTCCTACATGCATGTGTCTTTGCATTCATGATTTTTGTGGCTATTTCAAAATTCTTAAAACTGTATTCTCAGCAAGGTTGATAATCCTCATTTCTCAGTGTGGATGCCGAATGGATACTGCATTTCCTGCAGCATAATGAAGTCATTTGGAGGGCATGCCAGTGCTATGATTAGTCTCAGCTAATAAATTCAATTTTTAATAGAGGTACTGGATCCTGTTGGTCTGCCTAGTCAATTCATGTAAGCAACATTTGAATCACATGCAATCCAAAAACACAGGCAATATTCAGAAAAGTCAAGCAAGTGTTCATAGGGTCTAAACCACTAAGCTGTAATACAGGTTCATAACCAGAAACATTTTAGCTCTTTATAAGGTCTGAATACATAGTTATCATCTTCAGGCTCGCCGTTGTGCAGCGGGTGCCTGTATGCCTTTCACAAGTACTTTAAAACACTTTAGCACAAAGAAAGAAAAGTTTTTCTTGATTCCTGGAAAACTTTGGGGTTTTGAACAACCTCTACCTTAAACTGTGTTCTCAGCATTGCTTTCAAATATGCCTTGCATGAGACTGAAATTGAGCAGTTGTGCACAGTGAACAGGTTATGCAAGAGCACCCCATGGATAAAGCAAAAAGTGAAATAATTTCCTCCTCCTCATTCTTACAGGTTATTTTGGTGGATTCATTGTATTACTTTGAATTGGCTTGTTTCACAGAATTGTTTTGTTTTTCCTGAGAACTGAGTTAGAGTGTGTGTACGTGTGTTGAGGGGCAGGAGGGAGGAGAGAAAAGGTGCTTTGCTATTTATGTTCATTGCACATAGAGACACGATACCCATTGTACAGAGTGTAACAGAAAACAGTCTGGGTGCGGTGCTATACACAAAGACCAAAGCAGATAAGTCTAACCCCATGTTGGGAAGTTCCCAGTGTTACTTCTTTTCTCAAATACTGATGTCTTAGAAGGCTTGTAACTGCTGTGATGGGTTGTATCTACACTAGCATATTAATAACAGCCAGGGCACAGGCCCAAGTAGTGTCCTGTAACCATTGTTTCGTTGTTATCATGCACCATAGCACAGTTTGACCCACACCAGCCAGCAATTTCACAGACATCCAGGCATGGTTCAAGGGCCAGCAAGAACCAGAGATGGTTCCCACTGAGCAGTGTGGACACAGCTGCTCTTTTAAGGAAAGAGAATTTAATTATATTACCATAACCTGTGCCATGCCTCTTTCTCTGAGGCTGGAGAGAGACTTTTGAGCTATTTTACTTAATTGTGGGGATTTTATGGAATAAAGCAGCATAGCCCCCTTGGATGTGTACTAGCTTGCCACCTGAGAGATCTTGGTTCAAGTCTGTGCTGTACCATTAACTGCTAAATTCTCAAAGGTGGTTAAGATTACTCATTTCCAACAAAAACAAGGCACTTAGTTACATTTGCAGATCTCTGTATAACCACCCACAGAAAGTAAAGTGGGGAAAGGAGTGATTTCCTATGCCAATGAGTAGAAACAGGGAAAAATGCAATGTACTGAAATCCTACGGTCATGGAGATTATATTACTTCAAAAGGTAGAACTGGTGTGCATGCAAGGAGAAGATTATTTGTTCTTTAGCTTTCTTTCCCATGTCCTCATGTCCTAACCTGATTATCTGTTTATTTTTTTGTGAATTCATAACACACAGGCTTCTGGGGATGCAAAACAGAGGCAGTTTTGCAGTGCAACATGACAGTGCATAGAACATAAACTTCTTTAAAAAAATAACTTGTCAGGTATTTAAAACTTTTGCCAATTGTGTTGACTAAAATATCGTAAAGAGTTGTGTGAAAAATATAATACAATTTCAAAGACGAAAATAAGAAAATGGCAGTTTCTATTTTTAAAGGTAAGGAGAAAAGAGGAAAATGGTGGTTTATATTGTTTAACAGTTTTAATGATAATATTGTAATGCCTCATTTCCAAATGAGGAGGTGAAGACTTGCTCCCTAACTCGTATATTAGACTCTGGAAAGCAAACAGATTAAACTAAGCCCATCTGGGGTACAAGTTACTTCAGTATCTTCATGTATATGTGTGTTTTTGGCAGCTCAGCATTAGACAGACATTGAATTAGAAAATGTCTATGACCAGCACTTGACTGTATTTCACATAACCGCATAACTAGGCATTACTGGAAATGTAGCAATTGTGATTACCAGATGCTATTCTAGAGTCTCTAGTGGAGTTTGTTGTCATTCTGTGGCTGTGTTTTCATTTTCCAGGGCCTGAAGTATCCCTTCTCTTTCTTAATTTAGCTGTGGTGCCTCAGAGAGGACTCCATGTGCTATAGCAGTAACAACAGAGGATGATTACTGCATGCTTGTACTAACAACACTTTTGAATTATACAAAAATCAGAGTTCTTTATTTTAAACCTAAAATCACTTTTATTCAAAAAGTAAGGAAAGCATCAGGAAATTCATTACTTATTCTTTGAAGTAAAAGATCAGCAATGCCCCATCCAAAATCTGAAATGTATTCTGAGGTACTTCCAAAATAATTTTTTAAGTATTGTGTATTATGAGCAAGCATAGTTTGAAGGCCTTTTGCACCCTCTCAGGTCCCTTTGACATCATAAATCACAATGGTCCTGGTTTATATAATTAAAAAAAAAACAACATGGAGATGTAACTTCAAAATTTATTATTTGCCTAGTTTTTAATTATACACAGTTCTTACACAGAGGTTCTACTTTACTTTTTCAGTATACTCTCCTTGAAAATTCCTTATTAATGTAGAGAAAAGCGATGCATCCAAATTTGTCCCTCTCTGGATTGACGTTCCCAGCATCTATTATTTCACTTCCTAGTCTCTCTGACATTTTCCCATAATATTTTCTGTCCTTCAGTGCATTTATCTCTTTCCAGTGCCAAATTTCCTGGTGATTCTTATTTCCTGATAGTCTGAATAAGGTAATGCTTTTTGTGATTCAAAACTCCTAGAGGTGATGTCATTTGCAGGGTGGAGGGTATGTAAGAGATTGCTTTTCACAACATACAACAGTGATGATAACACATCTGACTGCAGATGCTGTAAATCACAGAAGTATATTTACAACTGCAAGCCATAGTTTTTCTTTGCTTACTTTTTTTTTTTAATTTGATATCTGTTGAGTGGCAAATGTGTGTAACACAGACAGTTCTTTTGGTCCAGCCCACAAACTCTCCTTTACATATTGTCAGTCTGTAGCAAAGATTGCTATGCAGGCATGCATGCATACACACAATCATAGACATATTAACACCTATTATCTGGGGAATGGACACATCACGGCTCATTTGCTATAAATAATCTGGTATGCAACCTCTTGCTTGACAGTAAGGCACATACATAAGCAGGTTACTCACCAACAAGAAATATTATGTTGTTGTTTTTTCTTGGATAAACAGAGATGCCAATTCACAAATCAAAGTAATCTGTTTTTATTACAGTAATGTCAAGAGAAATCTCTTTATTAGTTTATATCTCCACCCATACAGGTGTACAAGGACTCCTCATAGTAACATGCAAGAATTTTCTCAAGGACATACACACTGCATGTCACATCTGCTCTTAACAGTCTCTGAAGGGGTATGATGCTTTCTCAGAACTAATGCAAAAATGAGTGCACCTGTCTTTGACTTGACTATCACAGTATTTGTACTTTTCATTTTCTGTTAAAGCTTCCTCGTAAAAAAAGTAATTCACAACTAAAATGGTCTCCTTCTTGTCAAGGTTTCCTCATCCTGAATGCATACTTTGTCTCTCTACTCCACATTCATAAATAGTTTGAGAGCTTTCAAGCATCTGAGGTCATTGTGCTTCACACAATTGTTCTTTGTTGTACTCTGTGAAGGAGATTACGTGAGGGCAAGCTGGAATTCCTGGGTATCGTATTTCTCACTATTGAAGGGCTATCTCCTTAAATAAAAAAAGCAATAAGGTTATCTAAAGTGACCTTGGCAATTGTTCATGTACTTTATGGCATTATACAATTAGATGTGAGTTCAAATCAAGAAGTCCTTAAAAATCATAGGGGTCACTTTCAGGCCTGATAGCAACTCTAAACTGGTCAAATTTTGCTCAATGAAGGATACATTTTCTAAAATATATCTCTATATATCAAACAAAGTATTTAATTAGTATTTTCCTGCATGATGTAACCCTGTCTGTTATGGTAGTCCATTGTCATCTGTTGCTGAGCTGTTAATCCCTGTAAGCGTATTAAAATTAAACACATGTAATGGAAACAAGTTGCTGCTCACTAGGGGTAATTCTTAGTAAGTAGAGCCAAAAAGCAAATTACAAGGAATCTCATTACTGCTAAATGAATATTACTAATGCAACTACTTGTTGGTAGATAATAGATAAAGTATTCAACACCATATAATAGAAAAATATGCTAAATTGCATTTCTTTCCTTTTAGCTTGATGAAAACGAGACATGCAACTGAGTGGAAGGGAAAAAGTCTGTCTCCCCTATTAAAAAAGCTTTTGATGTCATTCCTTAGTGAGAGACATAGGAGATCTCCAAGCTTCCAGGCTGCTAGTTTTCAGAAAGATGCTGTATAGTGGAGGAGAAGCGTAATACCAGTGGAGAGGGAAAGGTATCACAGAGACTGTACTTCGTCCTGCACTCCAAGGAATTCAGTGGGAAAAGGCAATTGTTGTTGCTGCCATGGGAGAAATTTCAGAAGAGTCTTTACTTTATTAGAAGTCCAAAAAACTAAAGACTCAAAGTTAGAGCACACCATGCTTCTAATTAGTGTGCAGAGTGGTCTAATTCACTATATTGTTCTTTATTTTAAATTATACTGAAAACCAAAATTTGGAAACCAAAATTTGTGAATCTGGGCCAGTGAATGCACAGCAGATGAAACGCTTCCTTCCCCCAAATTTTAACTCTGCTTAACTGAGAGGCTTCCCAGTGCCATGGAACCACAGATGTGGATCTGGCAGGCACTATTTAGCCACTCTCAGCAGGCCCAAAACGGTAAATCCTCACTGAATGTAGAAGCTGTAGTTTGCATGATCTTATTCATGTTTCTTCCCAATTTACTGAGATCCCAATTACACAAGGTGTGGTAGGGGGCTGTCAAGAAACTGTTGGATTCCAGTGCATGGTGTTTCGCTGACAGCAGACGACAGCAGCTTGGCTGGAACCCCCGAGAAAACCACACCTCTAACCACACTTTAAAAAAAAAAAAAAGAAAAAAAAAAGTCAGAAAACTTGGTAATAGTTAAATGACTGTTGGGGTTTTTATTGTATGTGTGGAGTGTACCTGGGCAGAGCTAAACTTAATGAAGACTTTCATCAAACATATTCACAGGGGATTGGCCATAGTGTAATCATAAAGAGAACAGGAACTTTCTGTGCATAATTTGTGTGTATAACTATCCTCGTATAACCATTATAAACATTCACTATTTTATATATCCATTACGTCCTTAGCACAGAGCTTAGGCTGCATGCCGCCCCAAGAAAGAGGAGGCACTTCCTGCTTATGTTCCTCCCACCACATCCCCCATGACAGTGGAGACAGGGAAACCCCATAACTGTTACCTCAACTACCACGCCTTTCCTATGATTGTAAATTACAACTGAGAAATATCTTTTCAACAGCTTTCTGATTAAAGAATAAAACCTTATTGATTTAATGTAAAACTTTTCCAAAGAGTGACAGTTTTGTTTCACAAAGAAAGACTACAATGTCAACAAACATAATTTCAAATTACACAAAATTTTCTATTTTGGTTGTGTTTCGAAGCTACTACATTGCTTTTTATAAGATAAAATGTAGAACACTTAAAAGGTGAATTTGTCAAAATGCATTATTTCAGCTGGCTAGAAACTGTCAGGTTTTTTGTTTTGGGAGTTTAGGGTGGGGTTCAATGGTTCTAGGAACTTTTCTAAAAGGCAAAATGTTTTAGTTAAAGAATCTGCCACAACAAGCAATTTCATTTGACAAATGCTTGAAAATTTACTAATTTCAGGCTGCAGTTAAAAAGAAGCAGAGGTACAATAATAGCCTTTTTTATTAATATCTATTTCTTTATGGTTACCAATGTATAAAAGTATTAGATGGATTTGCTGTGTTTCATGAGATTACAGCTAGTTGTAGTGCTTCAGTAATGCCTCTGCAGAGACCAAGTCACCCGAGCAGATGTTAGGCTAATGAGATTTCACATGAATACCTGGTCTGCAGTCCAGCATCCACAGCCAGTTTTGGGCTCACAGGAAGTGTAATGAAACCTGAATGCATTGTATTTTATTGTATTTGGCCATCTTTTTCCACTGTTTGAACGAAACATTTCCATAGTCACAATAATTTTGCATGCTCCTAAGCCAAACAAAAGGCAGAAGGAAGCAGCACCTCAGTTCCTCCTCTGTGAATGCAAGTGCAGTCAGCATGTTTTAAATGAAGGAATGTTAACAGAGACCAGTGAAAGAGTGCAAAATACAATAACCAAAAAAGTCTCAAGCATTAAGCTTGCAGAGCTTTCAGCAGACAGTGTAAACATATACATTTAATATATCTTAGAGTCAGCGTGAACAGGAATTTTGTACAAATTCCCTGCAAACCTATCAAGGGCTAAGTATCAGCTGCTGGTGATGCTTGTAACTCCAAACTCCAGTTTAAAAGCTAAAGAGGTACTTACAAAGTTCAGAAAGGTCACAGATTTCAGTCTACTTTAATAGTCACTTACAATCAATGTATCTCCCTGTTGATTTTGGACTTGTGCCCGAGGAAGTGGGGAAGGAACTTAACATGGCCAGAAGTGTCTAAAACCTTCCCATTTACTAAGAAGGTCCATTGTGTAAAACCTTCATCTTTGCTAAGAAGTTCTATTGTCAAACATTTTTCTAGGTTTTCCCAGTTTTCAACAGCTATTCTCTTTCCCTCTTCTTTGAAGAAAGATAACATCCTGTCCAACCTCAAGTAGGGAACCCCCCCCACTGTGTGTGCGTGCATTTAAGCATGAATGCAGTCCTATTCACAACTCTTGGCAAATACTAATGTGCATTTTTAAGCAACTGTACTTGGACTCAAACTTCTTGACTCAAGTGTCAGGGTAGCCAGGAGTTTACCGTGCACCTTTTTAGGAGAGGAGAAGACAGAATAAAATCCAACACACCCTAGTTAGGGAGAGAATAGAAGTACAATGAAGCTGTATGTATATGTATAAATCATAGCTACAATCACAGAACTGATCTGATTTTCTGTTGAAGTAGGCTTGAGAATTCAGAAGAGGAAAAGTCCTTAGAATAATAAAGCTACTTCCTTTGACACATAAAACACCGACCTCCTGTTGGTTTCTTTCCCTACTTTTTTTTCTGATTTTTTTTCCCTTCTGTCATAGGTGTTACATCTTCTGAGAAGAAGACTAAAAGCTGGTCTTGTTACAGATGAGTGTCTTGATATTGGATATCTCCCTGATGTTTTATCAGCTGTCAGTGTTTCAAATGACCAGGGGCTGAAAGAATTCTGTCAAGGTCATTTGATTATCCCAAGTTTAATGAAACTCAGTTAAGAATTTTCATGGGATGACTAAAAGATTCAAAATTAGTCTGTTATCAAAAGGTTTTCCAGCCCTCTGCTGCATGGGAAGTAGTCATAGTGGAGATTAGACAAGCCACATAAGCTCATCTAGAATATTTCTGAGTCATGAGGAAATATATAGCAGTTTAGTGCCTTCTTCCTGAATGCTGCTAAAAAAATTAAGACTTATATTATCGGAGTTACTCATTAATAAACACACTGATCATAAATTGTTAATCATAGCAGCAAGGGCAAATTTACCATTACAGTAACCTGACCATCACAGAAATGTTGAAGACATAGACCCAGATTCAGCCTACTTAACATTAGGTACCTGGCAGAAATATATGTCTTAGAATTGTGCTAGCTCTGTGCTGTTTACAGACTGGAAAAAAGTTAAAGGGAGTTTCCTTGGGCTACAGAAAGGGCTTTGGTTAGATAGGCTCTTCACTCCTACAATCTCTAATTTTAGACTGGATAGTCTAGGCCAATGTCTTTGTTCCTTGAAGATTATAGTTCTGTGTGATGAGGTGAAAATAATTATAACCTCACGAGGTTATTTCCACCACTTTAGAGTAAACTACAGTAATCTTCACCTGTATGCATTGTAGGCAATAACTGAATACAGACAGAAACACTGTGCAAAAGAAACTGTAAGCAGCCCTGAGGACATCAGCTGACTTTCTCCAGCAATAGTGAGATTCATGTCTCTCGCTATCATCTAAGTCAGCTTTCCCTGGGTAATAGTGCTTACTGGTCACATATACCATGCTATCGTAGTCACAGGACTGGGACTTTTTTGTTGGTTTTTAATATCTATTTGGGAATTGATCTTGGAACATGTTGAGGAGAAGATTCTTAGAGAAGACAATAGATATGAGGACACTTCGCTATCTGTATTATGAAATCAGGGGAACTCAAGGGAGAGACATGAATGAATGAGCCATATAAAAGTACAATGCACAAGCTCTGAAATACCTGTAGTATAACTAGCAGGTGTAGTCAGCATAACAAAACCTATTTTCCAGACAGCCTTGCTCAGTTCTTTAACCTTACACCACATATAAAGCAAAACATATTTTTCCTTCCTAATATTTTTAGAATACAATAAGGAAAATTAAACACAAATAAAATGTATAATTGCAGTCGTACACAACTTAAAGAACTTTGAACTAATCAAAATGCATCTAGACTTTGTGAGAAATGTTTTATTCCCTTTTATTTGTTTTGAATAACATCTCCAAATGAGTAAAGCAAGACAGAATATAGCCATAAAATCTGTGATGGCAAAAACAAGGCTGGGGTTTGTAAGCACTCTGGAGGATAGGATCAAGATTCAAAATGGTCTTGAAAAAAATGGTAAGTCATTCCAACACCTTACAGTATGAAACTTTGTGAGATAATAACAAAACAGTCTCAATAGAAAGAAGAAGCCAGTAAATGGATGCAGAAGACAAATACTCAGGTAGGCAGAGGTCGTACACAAAAGGATCTGGGACTGAGGTGACAACAAACATAGCAGAAGTGAATAATTTTATGCTACAGGTGGGGGTAGTGGAAAGGCATCTTTTATTTTAGGATGTCTGTAAGGCAAGAAAGGCAACTACTGCATAGTGGTGATGAGGTCTCTGCTTCAGGGGAGATCTTTATGAGCAGTCCAGGCTTCATATGTGCAAACCCCTTTATGGGCAAATACAAGTGTAACAGTTATTAATGCAAGGTACTCGTACTAGGGAGAGGGAGAAGTTGTGTGTCTGCCTTAGTACAGCCCTGAGCCCAAGTTTATAAATTTTACTGACAGTCTGGATTTAGAAGCTCGAGTTTTCTGACATGCGCATAAGAACTTGCAGAGTGAGTTGGCTTTTTTTCTGTTTTTTACTTTTTTGTTGAGACCACAAGCAGCGGAAAAAATATCTGTCTATAATGTGCATACATAATGACAAGCAGAAAAAAAGAAGAGATTATTAAATATCATGAGCCATAGGTGCATCACTGGATAGATGACATAGGTCAAATTGGGAATTGCAGGACCCAGCTGGCTGAAAAAGAGGTAACATGCCAATAAAGAGAGAGTGAGGCTGGGTAAAAATCAGCAGGAGAGGACTAAGTGGAGGAAGGTGGTAGAGAAAGTGGGTGCTTTAAAGTCTTTAGGCATGGCTGTCTTACTTGTCACTAACAGCAACAAGCAGTGAGGTGGAACAAATCAACCACACATCCATTATCTCTGCTGGAAAAAAAAAAAAGGAGGAAAAAATACCAGCCTCTTCCAGATGAAGCTGTATATGTTTCTGTACACATGATATATATTCCCAAAATAGAGTTTGACTAGGATGCTGGCTGAATATGTTCCTCTCAGAATGTCTCTTGGGTTTTTTTAAATACCACTTAGTCATCAGTATATTCTCATTTTGTTTTATCCCAAGGGCAGCATCATTTCAGTAGTAGAAGTACTCAGAACACCTTCATTTATCACTCATTTAGGATTACCTCTGAGGGAGAGCCTTGCCTTTCTTATTTAGCTCTTCCTTCCCCACACCTGTGGGCAATCCAGGGCAGCCCACTTATAGTTTGGGTCACACACACATCTCCTGGACTCTTCCCCTGCTCCTTGCTCTTTAATGTTAATGAAGGTAGGGCGCATGGCTCCAGAGACTACCACGGTTAAGACGATAGTAAATTAATCTGACAGGTGGCTGACTGGTCCTTTGTGTTGTTTGTCTGCTTAGGCACAGAGAGAACTGCAACTGCCAGCAAAAGGGAGTGAGTGGCTGGGAGTGGTGGAGGGGGGTTTGTGTAGCCCAGCTGCAACATGTCCCCAGCCCTGCTTCCAGCAGTGCATCTGAGTGACTGCAATGGGGGATACCTGCAGGTGAGAGGTGTATTCCTCACTTTAAAATGTAACAGAGGTGCCGAAACAAAGAAGTGTGGATGAGTTTTTTGTTACTTATTGTATATTTTTGCTCTTCAGTTTTTGCTTGTCCTTATAAATATGTTTTTTTCCTTTCCTGTCTTTCTCAGCAATTAAGTTGAATGTTTTCTTCTTCTGGTGGAAGTAGATACTGGCCATGTTATTTTGGGGGTGTTGTAAGAAAAAAGGCCTTGGTTATATCTTTTTCAAAGGGGGAAATGCTGCGATTAATGTTGTATTACTTCCTACAGATTACTTCATGCTCCATAATCCTAGCAACTTGGATTTTGCTTATGTGTTTTTTAAGTGGAAGGCACATATTCAAAGGAGCCTAGAAAAAATTGCACCCCATGTCTGGTGTTGCATATGCAGTGGGAAAGCCAGCAGGGAAAACTGCAGGCTCTATCCAGCCTCCTTTGTGTTTTCCTGAGGAATAAGGAAGCAAAGTAAGTGGTTTTACAGGAGCATTTTATGTATAAAACCTGATGAAAGATTTTACCTTAAAATGGGGTTTGTTATAAGGTTGAGTTTTTAAGACATCACTTTCCTGTGTCACTGTAGTTTGTGTCAAATAAGGTAACCGTGATCACAGCTCTGCCTCCAGTGGGAAGGTTTTTATACTGCAAGAACTAGCCTTATAGCACAGGTACTGGATGTACTTGTATTCCTGATGTGTCAGCAGGCATGAAAAGTTAAACTAGAGAGAGCACTTTGACTAAACAAATTCATTAAAATATGTTGTCTTACCGAAGATAAAACAGATTAAGGAGACCTACTAGTTAGGTGGGAGGTTTCAGCTTTACTTTTTCCAGCAAGGTAATCTTCATCCAGTGAGAACACAACCAGCCTTGAATGTAAGGATTCCTCTCCTTGCTACGCTAGATGAAGCAATCTGCTCTGAACCCAAGACACCTCATACCAAAAAAATGCCACAACAACTCCAGGTTCTTTGTGTGCACTTAACTGCTGTATGGTGCTGACATAGTGACTCTGAGTCAAAGAGCCTGGTGACTCTTTTCCCCTTAGTTGCACCACTTGGCTCCAGTGAAAAATGTCACCTTTCCCACTGAATCTCACCTCTCATACATGTAGTCAAAAACTGATCAAAACCTGTACCTCTCCATTTTCATATAACCAAAGGGGACAGCACTTGTTTTGCTGTAGAACAAAAAAGAACCTGGAAAGTGAGATGGGCCCTGTGGGAGGGAGTGCTCCTCCTCTGGCTTACTTTTATGCAAAGTCAAAAAGCTACACCCCTCTAAGCTCACTGAAGTGGCTAGGAAAAGCTGTCACTTTAGTTATATATCCTGTATTTTTTCCTGCATAAAATCAGAGAACTTCAGTGACTGGGCAGTGAGATTAAAACCTCTTACAAGTACTCAAAAAGAAAAGCATAAGAAGAAAATGAGCATGGTGGGTTGACCCTGGCTGGATGCCAGGTGCCCACCAAAGCCGCTCCATCACTCCCCTCCTGAGCTGGACAGGGGAGAGAAAATATAATGGCAGGATCTTGGGTCCAGATAAGGACAGGGGGAGATCACTTACCAATTACCATCACAGGCAAAACAGACTTGTTCGGGGAAATTAATTTAATTTATTACCCATCAGATCAGAGTAGGATAATGAGAAATAAAATAAAATCTTAAAACACTTTCTCTCCACCCCTCCCTTCTTACCAGGCTTAACTTCACTCCTGATTTCCTCTACCACCTCCCTGTGAGCAGTGTAGGGGGATGGGGAATGGGGGTTGCAGTAGTTCACCACATGTTATGTCTGCTGCTCCTTCCTCCCCACACTCTTACCCTGCTCCAGTGTGGGGTCCCTCCTATGGGAGACAGTCCTCCAAGAATAAGACAGCATGAGCCTTTCCACATGTCCTTTCCATGGACTGCAGTCCTTCAGAAATGGACTACTCCAATGTGGGTCCCCCATGGGGCCAGAAGTCCTGCCAGAAGCCTGTTCTAGCTTGGGGTCTCCACAGGGTCACAGCATCCTTCAGGCACACCCTGGTGTGTGGCATCCTCCATGAGCTGCAGGTGGATATCTGCTCCACCATGGACTCCATGGTCTGCAGGGGGTCAGTCTGCCTCACCATGGTCTTCACCACAGGCTGCAGTGGAATCTCTGCTCTGATGCCTGGAGCATCTCCTCCCCTCCTTCTCCACTGACCTTGGTGTCTGCAGGGCTGTTTGTTTCTCATATTCTCACTCCTCTCTCCCAGCTGATGGTGCCCAGCTGTTCCTTCCCCTTCTTAAATCTGTTACCCCAGAGGTGCCACTACCGTTGCTGATGGGCTCAGCCTTGGCCAGCAGCGGGTCCGTCTTGCAGCCGCCTGGCATTGGCTCTGCTGGACATGGGGGAAGCTTCTGGCAGCTTCTCACCGAGGCCACCCCTGCAGCTCCCCCGCTGCCAAAACCTTGCCACACCAACACAATACACTGACTTCCTGGCCTTTAAAATAATTTTGAGCTTGGTATTTTCTGGAATATGGACTGTGCCTCAACAAAATAAAAATATATGATGTGAGATAGCTCAAATTATTTCTTCAGGTACTGTCAATTCTTTTTCCTGCAACAGAGACAAGATCAATAGTACTAAGCAGCAGAAGTAATGCAAAAGATTTGATGTCACAGTGTTGCAGTAATAATTTAAAGCCAGTCAGAAAAGAAATTGATACTATCAACACTTGCTGATTCTATGAAATTGGAAATGTCAGCAGAGATAGTGTTTCTCTGGAGCCTGCACGAATCCTTTCCAGATTTCTGCCATGGTATCCATCCCTGAGCCCATCAGACAGGTTATGGGGGATCCAGACTGCCAAGAGCCAATGGATCTGGAGCATTCCCAGTGTATTACTGACAGTGCAGTCAGCAGTTCCAACACTTATGTTTGCAGCTCTGTTAGTTGGATTGGCTGAATCTCCTGGATGAGGAGCACTGCAGTTTCAACATGCCAGGTAGTGAAGCAGACAGTTTTGTGTTCTCACATTGGGCTGGCTGCCTGTCAGGGTTTCTGAGGAATTTGGGCTACCACCCAGATTTGATGGGACTGGGCTTTGCAGATTTTGTGCTGCAGACAGTCTCTGCTAATGATCTGGAACAGAACCCCAATCCAATGTTTCACCTTAAAATAGAATGAGGAGGGAAAAAATTATTTTCAATGAAGCTGGTTTGAAATGAAGCTTCTTAAGTACTCCATGTAATGGAATTTGCTTGCTCAGGCTAGCTCTTACAGTTATTCACAGCAGCATTTCTAGGTGCAGAGAATCTCATACTTCAATCACTCCGAACCTAAATGCCTTGCTGTTCCCAGGCAAGGTCCATTTGCATTAAGAGGAATTTGCAGACTTAAAACAACAGGACTTTCTGTATATGAGCAGATAGACCTAACCCCAAGCTAATGAGTGCAAGGAGTTAACAGCTGGTTATCTGTGAAATGTATTGTCAGAATTTAAATAAGTAAGGCCTGTTGCTACTTTATCACTTGACTGAGAAACTTTGCAGCACTGTTGTATATGGGATGAAGCACTCAACAGTTAGAAGTGAGGAAGTTGATTAGACAATTTATCTTGTAGCCATCTTGCTGTTTGGTTATTAAAACCAAACACTTGCAGCTAGGCATACTAACAGCAGGAGAATTTCCCATCTGTGGTGTAATTGCTTTTGTCAGTTTGTTTCAAAGTAAAAAGGTGCTGCTGTGTCATAGTGGATTTGTTCAGGAAGGTTTCTGCATGGCAACTTCTAACTACTGATGTCCTGCCAAAGTTGTAATTGAAAACATTGCCTCTTTACTTTGCAATAAACTCACCAGGACTGTGTGCTTGTAAAGGAAGGGCACAGGGGAAGTGGGGCTGAGATCCTACATTAAATCATTTGCTACCAAACTTGTTTTGCTTTAAGGTAAAATAGCTTTTTCTTTTTTTTCCTGAATTTTCAATAAATGAAAAAAGCTTCCTCCAGATTAAATTTGCCTCACTTAATTATTCCTCTTTGTCTTTGTTAGCTCTATTTACATTTGCTTAATTCAAGAACCTTATTTTCAAATGGAGCCATCTGAATGTTCTGTAATGTTTTGCAAGCTCTAGTCGTGAACTAGATCTTGAACCTAGTCATGAAGTTGAGTGGCAATTTTGTTTCTCTGAATTGATTTATTGTCATTTAAAAACTTGCATAAATACTTGTTAGAGCGTGGAGATGGACAAATGAGGCTGGTAGGTTTGAATTCTCTGGATTTTGGATAAGAAATGATACAGCTTGCAGACTTAGGCCCTGCCTGTTCTTGCAGGTACCCACTCTGAAGTCTCAAAGAGCAATATTCACCTTATACACTGCTGAATACAGGTTTCGGACTTCAGTTAGGGCTATCGGTAATGTTGGTGCTTTCACTCCTGCTGCTTTCCGAAGGTTGTCCTCTCCAACAGCAGCTATTCCATGAATGAGGAGAAAGTACTAAGATTAGAGTGTGGGGTGGTACATGTTCTGTAGGGGAAGAGGAGCTCTCAACACAACTATTAAAACTGTAGTTAGACTATTTTTATTTAAAAATAAGAAAATCAGTTTAAGGGAATCTATAATTCTTAACAGCTTGTGTAGTGACACTGGTGCTTTGTTCTCAGCCCCTCCTTCCTACCCTGCCCACCCCCACAGGTCATAAGACTCTCTGTACTGCAGTACTGAGGAAAAAACTTTTCACCAAGTGCTGTAAGATGTTTTCATAAATATATTTTTGTTTATTTGCAAAAATGCTACTGTCTCAATGTTGTTTGAATTTTAAAGCAGGGTTCCTTTGGCAAAATTCTCACTGAATTCAGGAGTTTTGCATTGAGAGACTTAGTCTCTGGAACACTGAGGGATAGAGTTGCATTTGCTTATTCTGATATATTCCAACAAATATGACTAAACCTGATTCTTGTGATTTTTTTTTCTTCCTCTGGTGATTCATATCTTAGAGTCTATTGTTAACATTGGATACATGCCACTTTCACAGCTGAACATATTGCAGAAATCTAAAAAATATTTTTGAAAGAACTAGATGACAAAATTATTAAAGCTTTTGATGGTATGGAGAATATTTGTAGCTCATGAGTGGGAGAATCCATTGCATACTAAGCGTTGTTCAGAAATGGTAACTTATATGCTCCTTTGCTTACTGAGGAAAGGCTTTTGCTATGTGTATTTTTGAATATTTGAAGTTAAGGAGGTAAGTTACTTGCCTCATGGGAAACAGATGTGTGGTGGAAAAAGGCTGTTCTGTTAATAAGGAAAGGGTGTCAATAAGGCTTTGTTGTCATAGTAAATGTATGTGACACTTCACAAATGCCTATTGTCCCCAGCCAGTAGAAAATTCCTCCTCTGGATTTCTCTCTCTGCCCCAGATTTAATTCTTATCCTGATAACTGAGATGAGTCAAGTTTCCCAGTGAGCGGCCATGATGAGGGGTGCCTGCTTCCTCCAAATTAGTTGGACAGGAATGTTTCCCTTTGCTTTTTAACCCTTTCCACAGTAAGGAGACTCCATGTAGCAAAACAATTGCAATCTCCACTTTTCAGTGAATAAATCCTCCTACCAGCATATTTATGTCTGAAGACTCTTAAATGTTAATTCGTGTCAACTGGATATTTGCTCTCCCACCAGAGAGAGCACATGACTAACTATTGTATTTATCTAACTTTGGGGTTATTGTCGTCCTGACACTGACTGTAGTATCTGAGTGCCTTCCTCATGCTTCACTGTTAAAAAGCCAAGGTCGCAATGGATTTCACGGTGCATGCATGGCCTCTTTAGTTGGGATTGTAAGAGACTGTTACTTTCATGACGATGTTGGCAGGGATTAGAAGTAAAAATATGCATCAGTTTTGCAGTGACTGAAATGCCTGAGGGGATCTTATGGCTTTCATAAAGGTGGTTCATACTTATGCTTTATGCAGCTGAATCACTCCAATGAAAAATGAGTGGTCTTGAAAGTTAGGAGCAGAGCCTTGCACTCTTGGAGACCTCTGAGCAGAAGTGTGGTGTGTTTGCAACAACCTCTGGACGGACTGCTGTGCTAGCACAGCAGTGCTGGCTGTGTGACCCTCACCTCTCTGGGTGCTGGCCTTCACAAGCCCCTGAGGCCGAGAACGGTCTTTCAGCTGCACTGTAATCAAGGGGTACGGTTGCAGTCATCTAGACATGGCCTTGATGTGTGTAGCCTAGAGAAGCCCCAGTAGCTCTATAATCCTGTCTGGGAGCCTGGTGTATACTTGATTGCTGAAACCCAAGCTGCTGCAGCTTCATTGCTATGAGTTCCTTGGCTAGGCAAATCAAAGTTACTATGGTTATAAGCAAGAGTTGCTTGTGCAGATGTATCTTGTAAAAGACCTCAATTTCCCTGTCTTGATTTAATCTTTGATATCTAGTTACTAAGGATCTAATTATTTTCTTAAAAGTAGCCCTAGGACATGATGTCATTCTTTGTTACTGAGGACTGGTTCATGTGAAAAGATGGGTCTTGCATTATGCTCTAAAAATAGTGAGGTCGCTCCCATCAACAAAAGATAAGATTTTTCAAGTTAAGAATAACCCCGTGTAAATCTCACACAGACAGAGCACACAAAACCAAGGCAAAGTTCAGGAAACACACCCACAAAGTCTAACTGTGGGAAAAGACATCCAAAATACTTAACACTAGGTCAATGAGAGTATCTTTTCCATAAAATATTTACCAAAATTTAAAGTTTTCTAAGAAAACCTGTAAAATAATTCTGTAGAAAACCAAGGAGGTGTCCTGAGCTCTTGGCTCCGGGAAAGGTTGAACTGAGCTAGAGCCAAAGCATTTTTTTGCAAAGTAGTATCAGAGTAGTGTTTCAGCGTACTCCAAACAAAAATATTGCAGTTCCTCTCCTATGAGACGTATCAGTGTTTCAGTTTTATTTCCAAGGAAACAAAACATCTGTCAAATTCTGGTATCGATAATTCCCCAGAATGAAGTAGTGCAAAAGAACTCATGTGTGTTAAAAAAAAAAAAAAAGAGATTATCCTTGTCCTGATACCCAAGGGCTCCCTGACCAGCTCTTCAGTCTTTGGAGACCTGAAAAAAAATTAATTTTAGGCCAGGTAGGAGAGAAACATCAGGTAAATAAGTCAATAAAAATATAACAGGTAGAACAATCATAAGATGAAATTTGGGCACTAAATTTGGGCTTAATAAAGTCAGTAGAATCCAGTTTAACTACCTTTTATAGCAAGAAAGATATAGAAACAAGTAAGGGCAAACCATGCTCACTGAAACAGTATTATAAGATTGCATAGGGGAAATAAAAGTATCTGAAATATTTAATATATGGGGTGTTCTGTGAAAAGCGAAGGTAGTGGGAAGTAAAAGAAGGGACTGCAATGGGAGCATCTGAAACTGCCACCAGCGTCAAAACCTCTGTAGACCACAATTTAGCAGAGGTGGCATTCTGTGTGCAGGCAGAGGTCAGTAACAATATCTTAAAAGTAGGTCATACACCAGCACTAATATGGGCCCATGTTAGTTCCTGAAAATCTGAAGAGTCTGGATATTTGAGGGCATGGTAGGGAAGGTGGGTTGTCTGCTTATGTTAGTGGACCATAAAAGGTATGTCTTGACTTAAATATTCAAAAAGCAAATTCCTAGCAAAACAGTTCAAGAGATTGAATCCTGGATTTATATTTGTTATGAACATAAGGCATACACTATTACTAGTTTCTTGGGATTCCCAAGGCAATTTGGAAGTTCAAGATTTTGGTGGTTCTGGAGAAGTTTGCCAAAATAACGTCTCAAAGGCTTTTCTGCCAATATCTCAGCCAAACATTGGGCAGATTCATAATGCAACCTATCACTGATAGCAATTGGCAATGCTAAGTGTTCCCTAAAATCAACCTTTCAGCTGATTCAGCATTTCAGATCAGCTACCAAATTCCTTTGGTTGTTTTGGAAAATGTATACAAATATGAAAATCTCTGTCAGTCACCAGGCTAGAACCAATCTCCCCTAACTTCAAGCATTATTTCTGAACTAGTTTCTTTTAGATTACTTTTTGGTGAAATAAGAAATAATGACACTCTGATTCGTGGCTCGTTTGTTTTTTAGAAAGAGGCATCTGAAGTAGGTTGGGCAACCTTAGGGTGTGGATCTTTCACCTGTCTCTGTTCACTGCAAGTGTAGCTTAGCTGTAGGCAGCTGTGTACAAATGAAGGCAACCAGCATAGTCTGGACAAAGACAAAAACAGAGTCCTTTGTTCTTTCATAACTTTGGCTGTCATATAGGTCATGTTGCATGTTGTAATTATTGCTAGGACGCTAAAAACATTTGGCCAGGGTCTTTGTACTATGAATTTTCATACAGAGAAAATTTTATGCTTGAGATATCTGAAATTGAAAGTCTTTTGCTTCTTACAGAGGGGAAAAAAAAACCCAAAAAACTAGGAGTTGAGGAATGATGGATCGAGAAAAAAATTAAGCCAGGCAATTTGGTTGTATGACCTGGGAAAACAGAATAGCATGATTAATTTGAAAAAATATGTGAAAACCAAGAACAGAGTTTCCTTAGAAATATTAGTTTCTTCTTGCTTTTATTCCTTTTCAGTTTTCAGTATCTCCTCACAAGCTAAACATACTATGCTGTTTTATGAGTTAAAGGGATATGCTCACAAAAAAGAAGAAAGATTATTGTTATTGAAAGATTTATGGGATATTTTCAGGTGTTCTGAACTAACTGGTACAATCTTACACAGGTGTGTCAGTGATCACTTTAAAAAAAATCTCCAGCTAATGCATGTCTATGTAATGGCTTAAAAAAAGGCATTAACAGCTTAAAAGTGAAATAGCTTTCTTGGGATTTTGAACAGGCAAAAACGTAAGGGGAAATGAAAGAATGTCTTTCCATGGGTCAGAGGAAGTTTATCTATAAATAGAACACCCATTTATTTCATAACTGGCAGACAGCAGAGAACAGCTCTTGGAGCCCAATTGTTGTAGAGAAAAAGCAGAGTGAACTGCATTGGTGCAAGCTGTATGCACCTACACCAAAATGCTTCTGCTGGGGCTGGAAAACCTAAACCAGACAAGGCTTTACCTCTTAAGGTTTTTCTTCTCAGCTGCAAATACTGAGAACTTTACAATTCTCAATTCTCCAGGCAGCCTGAAACAATTACTCAAATGCCTGAAGTGTTCCAATTTAGGTCAGTAAGCTGCTAGATTGGGAGCAATACTGTGATCTCGTATGACCTAAATGTCTTTACACTAGTTCCAGGATACTGAAAGTAACAGTTCAATCCAAATGCTAAAATCCCTGTTTTAATAATTGGAAGACAAATAGCTCTTCTATTGAACATTAAAAGAAAACAGTAAATGAGTACCATAACAAATACAGAATATTTTTATGTTATTCTTCTGCATGTTTCATTTAAGAAAAAGAAGCTGTAACTATAGGAAATCAGAATCCATGGGACTGTCACTTTCTGGTAAGTTAAACTCAACTTTGTATATGGGACCTTATTTATAAATGTGCTGGATTTTTGCCAGCCAATGTACAGCTTTTATGCAGAAGAACAAAGTGCTGCTGGAAAACAGACCAATATTAATATAACTGGTCCTCACACCAGTTATGTATTGTTCTTCCTGTCAAACTACTTAAGTCATTGTAGGAGCAGAATATGCACCTGATGATTTGCTTTACTGAAGTATGAATATATTAGCTCTAATTTTTTGCAAATTATTTGTTTGTCAACCAGAACTTTGGGGTAAAAAACAAATAAACCTGCCTGTGCATGTTCACATTTCTCAGACTGGTCCCACTAAAAAGTTGAGGACATAATTTAGTTAAAATTTCCATGTTTCTGAACCCTAGCCTTGATGGGACCTGCTGAGCATGTGACCAGACTGCCATACTCTGCGATCCTCCCAGAACTTTGGAAAGGGGTGAGCTTTTTGTTGTGCTAGACTACATAGACATACAATACACATAGACAGTGTATTGTATAAGGGAGTAGTTTCAGCTGTTTTTCTGTTCATTGTGTAACTTTCTCTGTACCTACTTCACCTTGAAGTCATCACTTACTTCCAAGAAAAATGAAAATCCTGTGGGTATATACCTGAGGAAGAGGTTTTTTATGGTTTACATAACATCACTTAACACATGAAATTAGGTGTCTCAGATTACCTTGCTTGACCTTTGGGAGGAACAGTTTGTTTTAGAAAGACACTCCCTATTTTAGATTCATCTGAGAATAAAATATTTTCCAGGCTCCCTTTTAGCCTCTGAGCAAAGAACTTAATGACTTGCAATGCCCTACTCGCACAGCTACATGCACGTGCAGCTCAAGCAAATGTTTTTCTTGCAAGGCAGGTTGCTGCAAATAGCAGTCACATGTTGTAGGTGCTTTATGATTAGTGCTGACTGAACAACCATAACCCTTTTGCTCTGATTCCAGTTCGGTCTATGGTCTTCATTCACCAAGAAACACATGGATAGTTGTATCTTAAATCTTGGCTTCTAATAAAATACATAGAGGGAAGGTAAATTTAGGAGCTTGAGTTGGGATTGTGAATGTTTACTCTGACCAACACACAGCTATGCTCTCCAAAGGGTGCATCTGGGAAGACCCAGTGGAAATACATAAGCAAGAACGTTGGCTGCTGTGCTGGGGTTCTGTTAGTCACCAAGTTATTTACTGTAACTGATCAGAACCTGTATCTGGGAGCTGTACACAGAAACAGAAAGGCCTGGGAGTTGGTAGCATGCAGGTGTATCATGATTGCATGCATCCCTGGCATCTTAGGTAGAAGCTGCCTCAACCAGCCAAGTGAGTGGTCTCTCAGCATGCTGCAAATCAGAAACATTTTTTAATGGCCTGTTTTGTAAAAGATGGATAACTCTGGTCTGGTCTCCAAGGAAAAAAAATTAGTGCAGAGATAACAACATTGCCTTAGAGCAATCATGTCCAGATGTATCCCAAAACTCTTAATTCCTTTGGCAAAATAAATAATTAAATTAATTGAACGAGGGTTTCAACTGCTCAGAGACTTTTGTTATCTTGACTTAACTTACTCTCTTGGCTTTCTCACTGAGCTGAAGTGACTTAAATCCATTCTTATTCTGTTCCTAGCACAGCCAAGGATCAGGCAAGTGAGGCAATGTACAATCCATGTCTGATAGATGGCTTAAATGTCATTAGCATACAAATCAATCCAAATCACAAAAAATATAACTCCCTTGGAGGGGCAGAAACAGCATCTTCAGTTGGATGTCTAAAGGTAAATAAGGAAATAGAGCATGTATCCAGAATGCTGATATTATCCAGATTTTATGCGAAGGAAAAGTGAAATGCAAGGTGGTGTCATTCTGCCCTCTCTTTGTTCTTCTGGGCTATTCATGGCTTTTTGGTGGAAAGACTTTCATTACTTTGGGTAGGTTCTCAAACCATCTGCCATGTACTTCATTTATCTTGGGCAGAAGTGGGGAAAGTGTCCCTTGGCTTCAGCCTTGTTACACTGCATCTCTCATGTGGAAAGCTTTCTGAGTGCTACCTTCCCCTCCCAGGTCCAGAGACTGTCTTGTCGTATTTTAGTTTTCTGTATCAAAATGTTCATTGTGTCATCTATCTTTATCCTAGAATGAACAACTTATTTCATTAATGTTTGTAAGACCTGCAGACAGGAGGTGATTAATGCCTGTTACCTCTAATTAATTTATATTAGATGCATAAATATTATATTAGAAAATTGACTCTTTAATTTTGATCTCTCTAGAAGATTCCAGCACAACCCTAATTACATCTCAGCTATTAGTTATTGAGCACATCATGTCTACACTGGAACCAAAGAACTGATTAGACTGCTTGTCACTTGCATAAGATAAACAGTGTGCCAAGTAGAGGAGCATTTTATGAACGTCTTTAGTGCCATGTAAAAAGAACACAGTTAAAATGGGTAAGGGGGATCATTTTTTAGTGATAGACTAAGAGATTCTTAAATGCACCTATTTCTCAGCATGAAATATCATTTTTCTGAGAGTTTTGTTGTCTTGGCAGCATCTGATGGACAAGGGGGCACATTCTTTGTATTATCATAGTCTACTGTACCTCCTGATTTTTTTTATTTCTGCCTCTCCCCGGTTCTTAGTGCTGCTTTTCTACCACTGTTTCTGTATGCTACTTGCAGCTTTTTGTCTTTTTTTTCCTCTGAATTCTTCTTTCATAGTGTTTAACTGGTGTCCCACAAAGTTTCCCAAAACAGTGTTAGTCAGGTGTTAAGAAATGTACCCAAACCCATTCCAGCAGTTGAATGACACCTGGCTTAGATATTTGCAAGCTCCCCTTTCATTGTTACCTTAAATCTGATAAACTACTGACCAAGGATTTTATTCAAGTTCTCATAACATAACTTAACCTTTTCTATTACATCTTTTAAGCAATATATTAAATGTATGTAAATTGTTAATGAAAGGTCCAAATATATAAAACCTAAAATTTCATTTTATAGCATTAGCTTTAGCCTGTCTCCTCAGAGTTGAGTTTAGCTGCATTCATCTCTTTCTCAGTGTTCCTTGGTGTATGTCTTAAAATGATCAGGCTCAAAGCATTCTGCATAATAATACTGAAGCTACCTATAAACATGATAAAGGTATAGGCTCCTTGGAGTAAGATTGACTAGGCTGTGTATGGTATTAATAAAGCCATGCCATGCTGCGTGTCTGAATTAGCTGTGCAGAATTAGACTCCCCTTGGGACTAGGTCAGGCTCTTGTGAACCTCTGAGTCTTGGTGAAGCAGTCTTTGGCCATGCCTTTGCTGTTGGGATCCCACATCTGTAGGCTGATGGAGGATACCATTTGGCTTGCCTGAGTCAACTTAGTTTAATTTTTCAGAGAAGCCTTATTTTAAATACTGAGACCCTACAGCTCTAGGGTTTTGCAAACCTGATCCAGGAATGCGTGCCGGCTGATAAGAAGGGGGCATTAATTCACCATTCACTTCCTTGAGCTTTTTGTTCCCTGCTTGCAAATCCACAGATGCACAGATGTGCAGATCATCCCCATGTGATGTACTAGGCTGCTTTACCTCTTTGTTCTGCTCTTGTGCAACAGAAGAGTAACTAACCATGAGAGACAGGCTAATCAGGGAGCCTGGGAAAGAAAATCAAAACTTAATTCACTTTTATTCAGTGAGTTAATATTGAATGAATAACCAAAGTATTTTGATACAAAAAGGTCTCACACTTGCATCTTTTTATTTCCTTTTCTTTGGTAGTTACTGTAAGAAGGTTGGTGTATTGCAGTTCCTTTCATCATGCAGGAAGGGAGACAGCATCAATATCAGAGGTTCCTTGTTTATTTTGGACTTCCCACTGTTGGATTTCTTTCATCATCTTTTGGAAGAATTTCTAGCTCAATGCATCTCTTGGTACTTATTTCTTCCCACCTTTTTAATTTACATCTTCTCCTAATGAAGTTCTTGAGAATCTTCAGCTGCCTATGACGAAAGTTTCCTGAATGCTAACCTGGGGCTGTGTCCTTTTGTGGATTATGGTAATTGTGAGATGATTTACAAGAATGTTACGTAGCTGCATTTTGCTTTAGGAAGCATACTAGCCTGTCATCTCAAATCTGCGAGGAGGCATAGGTATGTTACGGTTCAACTCTTGTTCTTTATTTCAGTACTTCCTACTGAAAGTCTGTGAATGAAACTGGATTCTGTATTAAACAAATCTACACCTCCACTATGGGAAAGACAACAAATGTAGCAACAACACTGGTAGTACTTCCCTGTTTTTAGAAAAAAATACATGGCCACAAAACCTGCTGATCAAGAGGGGTCACACCATTCTGGCAGTAATGAGTTTGTGGCAATAGAAGTGATCTCATCAGAGCTTAAGTTATGTTGTTAAGTTAGTTTACTAGACAAATTGGGGAAGAAGAGGGAAGAATCAGGGTTTGTACCACTGTGCAAGTGCAAAATACTCCATATCAAACCACTTATCCAAGCAGACATCTCTAACCAATTTTGTCTACTGTTGTGATATTAAACTGTATATGCCTCATAATCTGGCTCTTCTGATTCACACTTTCAGTTTCTGAATGCAAAAAAAAAATGGAATCTATAAAACATGATTAATTGTCTTAGCTCCTTAAATATATTCAAAAAAACACTCTACAGGATCCATTCAATGCTTATTTGCAAAAGTCATCAAAGCAGAGAGGACACACTTTCACCAGTACAAAGGAGCCCTCCCCTCTTGAAGGCTATAGAACTGTAAAGAAAAGGAGGCTGACAATAATGTTTTAGAGGTAATAAACTGAAATTGGCCCACTGGGCTGGAGTCCTCACTCTTGCTTGCTCAAAGAACTCCAGGGCATAGAAATGGCAGGAGTTATGGCACACCTGTTTCCACAAAATGCCCATAAAGACCTTTGTGATACATTTAACTTTCAGAAAACATAGACTAGGTTGCATTTTGTCACTTGGGGCCCGACTAAGATCTGATAATTTGGTAAGGAGTCCAGGCATTTACCAATATCAAGATATACTGATTTTTGAATCATGTCTTCCAAGCTATCTTGGGAAGTCATGACATTGCTTTACAGGCTTATGTCCCCCTGAGTCTGTGCTTTAATTTAACTGATCAGGTCAATGGGGTAGCACTGAGGCAAGACATGCTTTGGCCATCAGACACTTCTAAGGTAGTTCATCCTGTAGTAACTTTTCCAAGGAAAGTTGTACCAGTGGTTTAAATCCAGTTCTCTCCTTTTAAATCAAGACTAAGTTGAATTCATACAGATGAAACATCTATTCAAAAGATATTATCCAATTTAAGTCCCATCACCCAAACAGGCAAGCTTTTTAAAGGAGCTCGATTGCCACACGGGGAACACCGTTTGTTGAGTTCAAATGATTAAACCAAAGCAGGTGTGATATTGTCCAGAATTATCTCTCATCTAACTCTCTATAAAATTGAGCATTGCTGCAAATACTTAAGAAGGTGTATGCAAACAGCACAAAATCACTATTTAATAATTGTAAAATGAATGGCTGATGTACTGCTATGCTCAGTATTACACTTTCAGGTGTCAATAGCTGTTAGAATGAATGCCATTTCCAAATAAGTAACAGGAAAATACACAATCCTAGTAGTTAAAACTACTAGGTCATTGGGATGCAGAATAACTTAAATTATTGAATATCTCTGACACAAACTAAGTTTGTAATTGTCTTATGAGTTTATATATAGCTATGACAAGTCACTTCTTCAGCTGAAACTTACTTTATTCCCTTTATACCAAAATCTAAGTATGACCTACATGTCTATTAGGGGTGACTTTCCAGACCGACTTCTATTCAGCCACCATCTGGGCATTTCATACAAAAATTGTAGCAGCAAGTAGGGGAAAAAAAGTCTTCACAAAATATCAACATTATGTGTTATGCTATGTAAAGCACATGAAAAAAAGTGGGAACAAAAAGCCATGAACAACCCACACACACACACAATTTAAGAAAGAATAGAAAAAATAATACTAAACACATTTACCATTTAAAAAGAAAAAACTATTAAGTCTACTGCTTGGATGCAGTCGGGCAGACAGAGGAGGTGATGAGCTTTTCTTCCCCTGAAGGGATAGTCCTTACAACCAGGTGAGCAGCCTGTCTCCCAGCAGAATTTCACCACTGAAGCACCATCACTTCCCACCACAGGTCTGCCCCTGGCAGATACTCAGGTTGCTGCTGAGAGTGGCAGGTGCCAAGAGACTTCCACCTACTTTTTGCCTCTAGCTTTCTTGATATCTTCCAAACAGAGAAACAGAAAGGGCAAAAGTGCATGATTTGTGTATGGAACATAGGCAGATGGATAAGGGTTGAACTGCAGCCTCCTGAGCTTGGTAGCTGGAGCTCATGATGCAATCTGTTCTGTGAAACATCCTTTTTCTTGTTATTTCTGGCTGTTTCTGCAATGTGTCATCAAATGCTAGTCATACTATGAGCACAATGATTGCATTGCTTTTTTTTGCTTTTCCTCTAAGCTTGCTGTGACTGTTGATTAAAGAGTATGTGGGTTACTACCTTCAATGTAAAATGCAAAATTGACTCCTACCTGCACAAGGGAACCACTGTAGCAGACAATGCCTTGTTTCTTCTCTCTTAAACCATGCTATCAGTTCCAGGGCCCTTTAGTGTAATGGTCATGCAAATATAAACACAAACAAATGAAAACGCATGGTTTGTCTTCTCTTTGGTCAGAACCATGAAAAATAAAAATATTTTAGTCTTCACCTCGAATTTCAAAATTATTCACGCTTGATAACTGCTGCTATTGAGTGATCCTTGTCTCCTCCATTTCCTGAACCCCACATTCAGCACTTCCTTGTTCTCCTTCCTCCCCAAAGAGAATTACCAGGCAGGCACAGCTAAACAAGTTGTGTTGTGATTTTCTGGCTTCCAATAGCTTTGGCCTGTGAATATCTTTCATATCTAGTGACAGCTGGGCTCATGCTGTATATTTTCCTCTTAGTATGTCTGTCATACATGGTATTTAGTTCTCATGATATCTGCAGGATCTTTCATTAAGACTCCTACAAAGTCTCAGTAAATTTTAAGTTTGGTTAAAACGGGCTACAGGGTTCTGAAGCTATTAGAGAAAGAGGCAGGACAGGTAGCTTGTTCTCATTACCTTAGTTTCCCAAGGAAACAAGGTTGTGAACAGTTCCAATGCCATTCCTACTGCTGTGCTCAGAGAATGAAAGTAAAAGAGCAGAAAGTTACTAATAAAGGCAGGAACCTACTAGAAAACAGTTAAGGTGCAATGGGCCATCATAGGTTCAATATGCCTTAGTGAACACATAAGCATTCAGGACTGAACTTGGGTCTATTGCATATTCTCAAGGAAGTGTATATTCTGCTAAGGAACTCCATGAATAATGTTACTCCTTTGCTTTCCTCCCATAAATCTGGATGAAAAGCAGCACAGCTTGCCTAGAAACTGTTTGACGTAACCTCTGAAGCGCAAACATGGGATTTCTAAATGTTGCAGTTTTCTAAAAATTTTAGTTTGTTTCTTTCCAAATGAAAAATTCCTTCCACTTCAGAATGACACCACTGACCCAAATGAGTCTTCAGAGCAACTCCATCTTGAGCCCCACCTTTTCATTCTGTTTCTCAATATCTTGCTCAGTTTCTCATGCAGTTTTAAATTTGGGAACACTTTTCCAAATGTAATATCAGGTATTCAGATATCTTAAATGTAAATCTAAGTACTCTACATTGTGTAGCAGAATTTGAGTGCTGCATCTGAAGCAGTGAAAATATTCCCATCCTTTTCAGTGGAGCCAGCACTTGAGCTGAAATGTTTCCAAGCACTCTCTCACCCCAAGGCCTGGGGGGATGCCCATGGCAGGCTTCTACTTTTGGCCACTTGGTCTTTGCTCTGACTGTATGTGCTGCTCCCAGGGGGTCGTAAGGAGTTTCACCTGTTCATCATCTCCTTTCCCCCTTCCACAGACCCCCAAGATCTTAGTGAAAAAGATTTCATTTGGTCATTTGCTCTTTAGTCAAAAAATTATTATTAAGTGATTGCAGTACTTCTCACAGACATGCTTAGAAATCTCAACAGCTGCATCTTTGCTGTGCGTGGATTAAAAATATTTGTTGACTAGTTCTGACATGTCCTACATACAATGAGTTTATTACCTATAATGGTCACTTTAGAATTATTTCTTTTCTTCTTGATTTCTTTGTCAGGATCTCATGAAAAAGACATTTCCCAATCTGAAAGTCAAAGTTGCTCCCCCCCCAAAAAAAAACCCCAAACAGAAAACCTTGAACACTTGACAATCAGGACAATATCCATGCTGTAAACTCAGCCCTTTCATTCTTCAGCCTTTTATTATTGTTCATAGCAATACCAGAAGTGCTAACCACACATCATCCACTGTGTCTTATAGGACCAGTGACCAACAAGATGGGTGCTACCTACAGGAGCTTATAAACTAAACACGAGAGGGCATATAATTCAGATAAAGAGAAACATTTGAAGCAAAACGTAAAGCTGGGAAAGGGGACAAAGGAAGAGTTGACGTGACCACTGTGACAAGATAATGTATTTTTGAAGTAGTATCTCCTGATGAATATTTGCTGTGGGATAATATACTGTATGAAGCATGGAAATGTCAATTTTTTACATAAGAAAGATTGATACAAAGGGTGCTAGGTAAAGGTGCCCTACAAAAAGAATCTAGCCATTTTAGGAAATGTGCCAATTAGTACTTTTAGGTTTGGGGTAGGAGAGGAAAAATCTCTGTGTTTTGAGTTTAAGTGGATAGATTTGTCCACAGTGTCTGAGAAGTAGCTTGCTAGGTCTTAATTTGAGCTTCTGGCAAGATCTTTATGAGAAAGTATCAGAATAAAGCTAGGACTTTTAGTCAGATGAGAAAGAGACTGGAATCTCTTTGCTGTGTATTTGTTTTTTCCTTGTAATGACCTACTGGATACTGAATACTTCTTAATCACAGACATGTTGGTTGGAAGGGATCTCTGGAGATCATCTAGTCCTACCAAAGTCCAGTTCAAAGCAAGGCTGTCTTCAACAGCAGGTTGGATCAGCCATGGCTCTATCTAGATGTGATGGCAATTCCACAAAATCTCTAGGCCACCCCATCCCGGTGCTGCACCAACTACCAACACAGCCAGGAGAACAGTGTAAGAGAAATGAGTGGCTGGGAGGTGAACCCATGTAAACTGAAGTTAGACACATTTTTAAACATTGAACTCATCTTTTAAAGAGTGAGAATGTTTAATCACTGGAGTGACATTGCAAGTGAGGTGATGAATGCTCCATTTCTTGTTATCTTCAAGTACAGACTTCTTTTCTGGCATGTATTTTAACATGTACAAGGTATATGTCACTGAAGTGCAAGTTGTCAGGTTCTGAGCAAGCATAAGGGAGAGAGGTTTAATGTTATGTGATATAGGGGAGATAGGGAACACCCCTATGAACATTCTTTCATCCCATATATGAATTAATGCAGTATGTGTACAGTGATTGTGTGTACAAGAATGAGCACTAGTATGTCTGACTTGGTCATTTTTATGCAGAGCATCTCATTTGTGGGTGCATATTCTGAATATCTGGATTCTTTCATTGCTCCACAGGGGTCATGAAGTAGCTTTACAGTGGCCAGTTTAGACTCAAGGGGAGAACAGTGTGTCCATGGCTATAGTTGGTCCTTGTGCACCCCTTCAGAGAAACCTGCATGCTCCATTACCTCTCTGAAATGCCTGTACACCCACACATGCTGCACGGGGAATAAACAGGAGGAACTAGAGATCTATGTGTGGTCACAGGGCCACGATGTCATTACAATTACAGAGACATGGTGGGATAGCTCACATGACCAGAATGCTGTCATGAACAGCTACCTCATTTTTAGGAAAGACAGGCCCACAAGGCAAGGTGGGGGAGTTGCTTTTTGTGTGAGGAAGCAACAGGTATGTATCAAGCTCTTCCTAGGGGTGGAGGAGGAACGAGTCAAGAGCTTATGGGTAAAAATCAAGGGGCAGGAAAATATGGGTGACACTGTTGTGGGTATTTGCTACAGACCACCTGATCAGTAAGAGTAAGTCAACAAAGCCTTCTACAGACAGCTGGAAGCCGCCTCAAAATCACAGGTCCTGGTTCTCATGGGGAACTCCAACGACCCTGATATTTGCTGGAAAAGCAACACAGCAAGGCATATGCAATCCAGGAGGTTCCTGTATAGCATCAGGGATAACTATTTGACACAGGTGGTGGAGGAACCAATGAGGCGAGATTTGCTGCCAGACCTTATACTAACAAAAAAAAGAAGGTCTAGTTGAGGATGTGAGGGGTTAGTGGTAGCTTTGGCTGCAGTGACCATGAGATGGATGAGTTCAGGATCCTGCATGGTAGAAACAGGTCAACAAGTAGGATTATAACCTTGGATTTCAGGAGAGCTAACTTCAGCCTCCTCAAAGACCTGCTTTGAGGAATCCCATGGGCTAGCGCTCTAGAAGGTAGGGGGTCCAAGAGAGCTGGTCAGTATTCAAGGACCACTTCCTCCAAGTGCATTGAGATCGGTGCATCCCTGTGAGAAAGAAGTCAAGCAAAGGAGCCAGGAGAGCCACATGGATGAGCAAAGAGCTTCTAGAAAAACTCAAATGGAAGAAGGAGGTTTACAGTATGTGGAAAAAGGGACTGGCCACTTGGGAGGAATATAGGAACATTGTATGCAGGGTATGCAGAGATGCAACAAGGAAGGCCAAGGCCCACTTGGAACTCAATCTGCCAAGGGATGTCAAGGATAAAAAGAAGGGCTTCTTCAAACATATCAGTAGTAAAAGAAAGACTGGGGAAACTGTGGGCCCACTGCTGAATGACGTGGGTGTTCTGGTGACACTGGATGCAGAGAAGGCAGAGTTACTGAATTCCTTCTTTGCTTCAGTCTTCACTGCTAAGGCTGGCCCTCAGGCATCTCAGCCCCCAGAGGTGAGAGAGAAAATCTGGATAAAGGAAGACTTTCCTTTGGTTGAGGTGGATTGAGTCAGAGATCATTTAGGCAAACTGAATCCTCACAAATACATGGGCCCCAATGCGATGCACTCAAGGATGCAGAGGGAGCTGGTGGGTGCTGTTGCTAAGCCACTCTCCATCATCTTTGAAAGGACATGGAAGACAGGAGAGGTGCTTGAGGACTGGAGGGTAGCCAATGTCACTCCAGCCTTCAAAAAGGGCAAGAAGGAGGACCTGCAAAACTATAGGCCAGTCAGCCTCACCTCTGTCCCCAGAAAGGTGATGGAACAGTTCATTCTGGAGGTCATCTCCAGGCATGTAGAGGACAAGAAGGTTATCAGAAGTAGTCAACAGGCATTCACCAAGGGGAGATCATGCTTGACCAACCTGGTAGCCTTCTATGATAACATAACTGGCTGGGTAGATGAACAGAGAGCAGTGGATGCTGTTTACCTCAACTTCAGCAAGGCTTTTGACACTCTCATCTGTAACATCCTCATAGGTAAGCTTAGGAACTGTGGATTAGATGAGTGTACAGTGTGGTGGATAGATATCTGGGTGAATGGCAGAGCTCAGAGGGTCTTGATCAATGGAGCAGACTCTGCTTGGATGCCTGTAACTAGTGGTGTTCCCCAGCGGTCTCTACTGGGTCCAGTCCTCTTCAACATATCCATCAATGACCTGGATGAAAGGACAGAGTGTGCCCTCAGTGAGTTCGCTGATGGTACCAAGCTGTGAGCAGTGGCTGATACACCAGAAGGCTGTGCTGCCATCCAATGAAGCCTGGACAGGTTAGAGAGCTGGGCCGAGGAGAAACTAATGAAATTCAGCAAAAGCGAGTGCAAGGTCCTGCACCTGGGAAGGAAAACCCCCATGCACCAGTACAGGTTGGGGGTTGACCTGTTGGAACGTGACTCTGCTGAGAAGGACCTGGTAGTTCTGGTGGACAGCAAGCTGACCCTGAGCCAGCCCTGTGCTCTTGTGGCCAAGAAGACCAATGGTATCTTGGGCTACATTCAGAGGGATGTGGCCAGCAGTTATCCTCCCCCTCTACTCTGCCCTAGTAAGGCCACATCTGGAGTACTGTGTCCAGTTCTGGGTTCCCCAGTTTAAGAAAGGCAGGGAACTGCTGGAGAGAGTCCAGCAGAGAGCTACAAAGGTGATCAGGGGACTGGAGCATCTCCCTTATGAGGAAAGGCTGAGCGACCTGGATTTGTTCAGCCTGGAGAAGACTGAGGGGGGATCTTATCAATGCTGATAAATATCTGAAAGGTGGGTGTCAAGAGAATGGGGCCAGGCTCTTTTCAATGGTACCCAGTGACAGGAGAAGGGGCAATGGGCACAAATTGGAACACAGGAAGTTCCACCTGAATATGAGGAAAAACTTCTTTCCTGTGAGGGTGACAGAGCAGTGGAACAGGCTGCCCAGGGAGGCTGTGGAGTCTCTGTCTTTGGAGACATTCAAAACCCACCTGGACATAGTCCTGTGCTCCCTGCTCCAGGTGTACCTCATGGAGCAGAACGTTGGACAAGATGGTCTCCAGAGCTCCCTTCTAACCCCTACCATTCTGTGATTCTGTGATTCTGTAACTTCAGAGCATAGCACACTGTCTGCAAGAGATCTCTAAGAATTTCTGTGTCTTTAAAAAAATCTCCTGAATCATAAGCTCATCCTAGTTCTGGAAATTCATTACTGATTGTTTATTTAGCATAATGACTCAGTGCCTTTCTCATCACTAAAAAAGGCCCTTCCAAAATAATATAGTCTTGTTGGCTGGGCACTATGAATTAGCTTGTATTTCTGTTTAGTTAGCTGTGCCTATTTTTAAACATGACTTCTAGCACTGAGGTATTGTAAAATATAGGATTAATTCTAATTATTATATTTAGTATTTCCCACACTAGAATCTTAAATTTTCCAGACAGGATAATATAACCTGGTTGCACTGAAATAATTCTTGAGACTTCTAGCTTCCATTAAAGGCCATTCTTACTACTTTTTTTTCTTTTCATTTTTCCTGTTAGGTTGGAGTAAACCAAAACCTACAAAACAGCAACTTTAATTTTTTGGATGGGCCTTGTTTTCTGAAAAATTAAGTCAAATTTCTGAATATCATATTAAAAAAGAGCTGATCTTTCACAGAGAGCAACTATGCATCGTAACACTCCTTTGATGAAATTAGAAAGCAAAGCTCTGTAAAATCTTGAACACAACGTCCATGAGAAACTGACTTTTCGAAGTAGTTTTATAGAGACATTAACCAGGTTTGCATTTTTCTCCTATAGTAATTTTGCTAAAAATCCACTAGTTTCCTTCAGCCAATATTACTTTTGTTCAGACAAAAGAGAAAATATCAGTAAGCCAGTTTTTAAGCCACTGCAAATGGATTTAGTTTGTTTGAAATCTATGGGTTTATCCCAATTTCTACTAGCTAAGGATGAAGTGCAACTGTCCACTATTAAACAATGCCCACTTTATGGCTTACCACTCTTAAGTGGCAGAAGCTGCTTGGCAAACATCATATTGTATTACTTTACATGAGAGCTTTTATTGCTGTTTTTTGCATCAGTGGGACATTCTACCAATGATATGTCCAGCATCCGCCTGGGTGGGCTGTCTGCTTTTGGTTATTTCTAACAGCAGCTCTTCACCATCCCTTCTCTTAGCCTTAAAAGGAGATGTTTGAGCCGACAAATACTTGTGGCCTTCAAAAACTTCCTGTAAGAGATGAAAACAGGCCTTAAATCTTGATAACTGGGGGAAGCTACAAAGGAGGTACAGTATTTCTCTGAATCCTGGACTGCATCTTATCATAATGTGTGCATACAAGCGGACAATGTAAGAGCTAAGCAAACCACTTCTGTGTGTGGCATCTCGTGACTTAAAGTTTTAATGTTTTCTTAACCCTTTGTCTCTTCTAACATGCTTCTGTGTATTTCATGAAGCTCCCATTTCCAAGCATTTTCATCTCCTACAGCCACCTTAGCCCTCTAATAGCAACCGCTTGGAGAGCAGCAAAGGGAATAATTTTTCAGCAGAAATTGATCTAGACTTCCAGTTGCCAGGTGCTAGGAGTGAGGAGCAGCTGAGTTGAAGGAAGGGTTTAATTCTCCACTTGTGCCGATTATCAAAAAGTTTATTTAATGGAGTGTCTTCAGAAGGGTTCCAGTTCCCAATGCAGGAGAAAGTGGACGAAGCAAAAAAGGAAATTGGGAATTTCTTTGTGATGAGTTCGGTCCAATTCTGTTATTCATTAAGCAAGGAATAGCTTCACCGTCTCAGGATCACCACTCTCCTTTCTGATGGCATGAGGAGGTAAAAGAGGTACTTAGGTAGAAAAGCCTGCTTTCAAAAGGATGACAAATCTCAGCCTGCCAGTAATCTCAATGTCAGCAGGTATCTCTATGAGATACAAAGCAAATAAGGGTTCTCAGAAAATCAATGAGACTAGGACATTCAGGACCTGGACAGGCTAGATCCATGGGCCAAGGTCAGTTTTATGAGGTTTAACAGGGCCAAGTGCTGGGTCCTGTACTTGGGTCACAACAACCTCATGCAATGCAACAGGTCTGGGGAAGAGTGGCTGGAAAGATGCCTGGTGGAGAAGGACCTAGGGGTGTTGGTTGACAGCCAGCTGAACATGAGCCAGCAGTGTGCTCAGGTGGCCAAGGCGGCCAACAGCATCCTGGCTTGTATCAGGAATAGTGTGGCCAGCAGTAGCAGGGAGGAGATTGTGCCCCTGTACTCAGCACTGGTGAGGCTGCACCTTGAATACTGTGTTCAGTTTTGGGCCCCTCACTACAGGAAGGACATCGAGTTGCTGGAGCGTGTCCAAACAAAGGCAACAAAGCCTGTGAAGGGTCTGGAAAGCAAGTCTTATGAGGAGAGGTTGAGGGAGCTGGGGTTGTTCAGTCTGGAGAAGAGGAGACTGAGAGGAGACATTATCACTCTTTACAACTACCTGAAATGAGGTTGTAGTGAGGTGTGTGTTGGTCTCTTCTCCCAAGTTACTAGCAATAGAATGAGAGGAAATGGCCTCAATCTGCATCAGGGGAGTTTTAGATTGGATATTATGAAAATTTCTTTACAGAAAGAGTGATCAGGCATTGGAACAGGCTGCCCAGAGAGGTGGGGGAGTCACCATCCCTGGAGGTGTTCAAAAAACATGGCACTTCAGGGCATGGTTTAGGAGACATGGTAATGTTGGGTTGACGGTTGGACTTGATGATCCTAAAAGTCTTTTCTAACCTTAATGATTCTATGATTTATGATTCCATAATCCTACACATCCAGATATTGACTTGCATTAATACATGCCCTGTAACCAACCTGCATAAAATTGAAACTCACAGCTCCTTTTGTGAAGAGCACTTTAAACAAAATACATGAAGGAAGAGAAGCAGAGGGAGGTTGTAATGTGGTGTCCAGACCCCATTTGGCAGTGACCAGATTTCAAAGCACATCTCCTTACTTCTGTCTTTCAGGAGAGAATAGATACAATAGTAGACTTGGGGCACAATAAGTGCCTGTGAATGACGTGGCACACATTTGTTTGAGGAAACTTGTCCCTCCACTTGCACTGTTGCAGTGTGGACTCTCAGCCTCCCCACCTGACAAATAAATCCTGCAGAAACATCACACGTAGAGTGTTTGTTTCCTGCTAAGCAATGCCCTGTGACCCTTGGCAGCAGAAGCCTTTTTCCCCTCAGTCTTACTGTGCTGCTCTGTCCCCTCTCTGGGTGAGAGTCAAGTCTGGTGCTCACTTGGGAGGTCCTGGACTGAAACCCCAGGTAGGAAGGAAGTGGCGTGCAGCATCTTTTTTCAGAGATAAAATGTAATTAGCCTGGAGGATGTGCGAGTAAAGGAAGCTTACAGGAAAGCAGAATCACATGACTCTGATAAAGCATTTAAAGGTACTCGTTGCAAAAATAGGGTAAAGTAAGTTAGAATGAAGGAAAGCCAGGGTCCTTAGACATAGCCTGTCAGTGTCGCCCAGGTCTCACTACACCCTCAGCCCCTGTGAATTTTCACAGAGAAGGTGTTTGCAAAGTTTTTCTTGTGGTTGCACATGGAGTCATAGCAACTGCAGATCTAAACAGTGCACCTATGTTTTTCTGAAGATTTAGACCAAAAATATGTTTATATTAATACCTCTTTATAGAGTGTGCCATGCCTGCATATAATTTTCAGTAAGGGCACATAAAGGAAGGTTCAAATCTCTCTGGACTTTGTCTTTGATGTTGGCATCAATGATTTTCAGTATCAAATCTGGATTATTCAGTTTCAAATCTAGTCTGATTAGTTTATTGTTATAATGCAGTCAAACTCTTACTTATATGGTCCTGCAAATGAAGCATGTATTAATTTTCTATATTGATACAAATATCAAGGTAGCAGTTACTTGATTAGGAAAGTCTTGTCTTAGCAGGTTTGCGTGTAGTTCTGGTAGTTTTAAGTATTTAATTCAGCCACTTTATGAATGAAATTGACACTTCAGGTAGACAAGACATAACACATTTGAATAAGAACATAACAAAAAGTCAGAGGAGGAGCTGCATGGAGCAAATTCAAAATGACTTATAGCAGAGTGACTTTCCCAGAAGGTCAGCTTACTAAGTTCATTTCACAAGGGATATATTTAGCAATTTGGAAATTTAATTTAGAACACCGTGCTTAGATATAATATGAAAATTGGAAGTAATGGCCACAGCTTTGTAAACAGGAAAGGTCTGGTCTAATACCACATTCTAACACAATTTAGGTTAATTATGCCACAAACAGAACAGAGTTTTGGCCACATAAATTGATAAACACATAGGAATTAAAGATATCAAAGTGACTTCAAAATGTGTTATTTTTATCCAGTAAGTTTTATGTTTGTTTACATCAGTGAAGAATGATTTTAGCTCTGCTCTCCCTTTGTTGCAAAATTAAAGAGAACATTTGATAAAAATATCTCCCAGCAATGGGTGAAGGGTTCAGTAGACATTTCAGGGATTTTCTGGTATCAATGCTATCTAGATAGATATTTGCCACATTTGCTTGAACATATGAGAAAAGGTATATGAAATTTCTGCAGGATTATTTATAAGATCTAAGTAGACCAGAGTTATTCCCTGTAGACCCCCATTTCCTCTGCATATTCAAGCTATGTTTGTGCAATATTGGAGAGCAGCCATAACCACAGCTTCAGGAAACTGAGGTGACCTGCCACTGACAGCAGGCTGCTCTCTCCCTCAAAGCAGACCAAGCCATTCTGGTTTGCTCCCAGCTTCCTCATCAGGATGTAATGATACATCCAAGCCATGAGCCATTTCCTTCGATTGCACCTCCTCTGCTAGTGGTTGGTTAGATAAGGGATATTATATAGCCTACCAGTCTCTTTGATGGACACAATTTATCAAAGGGATGTCCTACCCTTCCTTGTGAAATGAGGACTATGTGGTGGTGTGTACGTGCTCCCAGTCATGGGACATTGAACTGTCCAGGCAGTTCTGCTTTTGCTAAGGAAATACCTGGTGGTGGTAAAGCATTGGCACAGGCCCCATACTTGGCACCAACATGGATCCAAAGAGATTTTTAGAATTTATGTAGTACTTGACCCCAAAAAGTTTTGTCATTTCTGGCCCAGATAACTTAGGCATATGACTGCTTATTCACAGCAGCTATAAAATTATCCTCATTATTGATCACAAACACTCGTTTAAAAAATGGGATTGAAGTTAAATGAAGGTGGCAAATAGCCACAGATACCATGTTGTATGATAGTGTACAGAGAAGACAATCTGTCCATGAAATTTACAATTTAAAACCAGCGACTCCTAAATTTCTTTTTCCAGCCAGCTCACACTTTTATTAGTAGTTTAAGGTTCACAGCCTCCACTCAGTTTATGCAATGGGAGTTCATGACACTCACTTGAGGAGGACTGATAAATGAGACAGCAGCTAGGTCCCGGCAAGGGAGGAGGCGGTGAGATGATGCTGGTCAGCAGAAGAGGCAATCTTCAGGGTATCAGGGCTTTCTCAAGATTTTTACTGTACATTTTGGCAAAGGACTATCTAAGGAGAAAGCATAAAATAAATATGCTTCCCCCCACTCCCCCCCCCCAAGGAGGTTCTTCCATGTATTAGGAACAGTATGAAACAAAGCAAGGAAAGGCTTACTGAGAAATGTGAAATCTGGGAGTAGTTGGTACCACAGGTACACTGGAAGTAGAAGGCCACAGTCACAGGGAATGACACTGCCAGGTTTAAAAAAATAATTCTAGAGAAATATGTGGCAGAATTCTCATCCCCAGATCTCTCTTCTTCTTCACATGAAGAGGGTTGATGTCTTGAAAAGGCAAAGAGCATTGCAGGTGGGTATGCAGTGATATCAAGATAGAAGACAACCTATCTGTTGTGGCTAAATAATACACAGAAACCACAACTGCCAAGAAGGAAGAAGGGAAGAAACTGAAGAGCAAATAAAGATTCTTAGTTAATCAACTAAGAAGTTGATGAACTTGTAATCAACTGAATGTTATAGGAAGATCAAATGGAGGGGTTCGACATTTGGACTCAAACAAGATTTTTCCCTTTAGATAAATATTCTGACCAGGCTGCCTTTGTTATGGAGCAAGAGTATGAAAGTAAGAGTTCCCAAGGTTTCACTGATACCACCCAGAAAATTAAAAACTGTCAAACCTTGTTTGTACTGTTGAAGAAAGTATTATATATACTTTTTATTTAACCCTTCCATATGCACTGGGAAACGTATCAAGCAAACAACAGAATTAAATCAGAGAATAAAAATTAGTGCATTTCAGCACTTCAGAAACTGTTGATGATAAACATTTAATCATCAAACTAAAAGCTGGCAGATGGTCAGCCATGCAAATGACAAAACAATTCTTTTTTTGGTACTGTAAAACTAATAATACACACTGTTGCATACTGCCTACCATGAAACAGAAATAGAAGGGGTTTTTTCTATATTGAATGCAAATTTGATCAAGTAGTAAGTCATGCAGTGTTTACTAACACATCACAAGACTTGCCAATCATATATTCATCTATTACTTAAGGGAAAAATAGAGGTATTTTTGAATCTCAAGATTTATTGTCCTTCTTCTCAATACTCATAATACCAGTTTCTGACATTTTGTGCTCAGAATTTATTCCTTTTTTTTTTGCTTCTTGGGAGTTACACTTTGCAATATTTTCTGAAGTTGATAGTATTCTCAAAAAGAGCACATGGTATTACATCATGGTAATTTAAAAATGGAACAAGCCACAAGTAGATGATAATTATTTTAGACTTTATAAGAGTTCAGCTTACTTTGATTTCCCTTCTCTGAACTTTTCTATACTGAAAAATCTAATCATTTTTATAAAGGTTTTAATGATAAAATTCTTGAGAAGATTTGGCACACAGCCTGCATATATAAGGAAACTCACATAAATAATATAGTTGAGATATGTTTCCTCATTCTTTTCAAAAAGAAAATGTTTGGAAGGGGCTTCACCTGGCACAGTAAGATAAAAACAGTAAGATGCTGAAAATTTGGGTCACAACCCCATGAAGACCTGGGACATATACTTAACGGTAAGTTCTTGGATCACATCAGAACCAAGGACACCATTAACTTAGCAAAAATAAGTGTGCTCAAGTGACCTGCTAGACTAGAGCCAATATTTTTTGCCTCTTACAGGATGGAGTTCCTTAGGTGAGGATTTAACAGTAAATTCAAATAAAAAGGCTAAAATTTGCATCCTAACACAACTACAATTTCCACAACAATTTATTTCTACTTTTCAGTCCCAGGTGGAGATTAAAAAAGGCAAGGTGTCCAGTGTTTTTACTGCCTATGTCTGCAGTGGAGGATTTGTAATTCACAGGCTTCCTACCCTCCCCCTCCAGCCCCTCAGAAAAACCCCATTTGCTTTCCAAAACAAGAAGCTACCACAAATATACTGCCAAAGACTCTCCATAGCCATATATCCTAGGTTCCACAGCAGCTGAGTGAAACTGAGTAAATGGCAGCAGTTTCCCAGAGCTGCATGGGGACATGAGGGCTTGCAGCTTTCAGAAGTTTCCCCTGCCATGGGTACAATCTGGCAGCCAGAGGCTCAGTGCCAGCCCCATGGGTGACCACAGTG
Source organism: Phalacrocorax aristotelis (assembly GCF_949628215.1). NCBI lineage: Eukaryota > Metazoa > Chordata > Aves > Suliformes > Phalacrocoracidae > Phalacrocorax > Phalacrocorax aristotelis. Next base: position 61,748,610 of record NC_134311.1, read on the forward strand.
CCATTTGGGCTCTGATATGCTGTGTCCTATAGGGTCCAGCCACCAGACACCTGGGCCTGCACATCAGAGTATGCTAAGGTTCAATCCAGGTAGATTTTCTCTACCATACTGACCACAAAATCCTGAAAATCTCCATCTTAAGACTTGAGGAGTATACAAGCTGGGTCTGGAAACCCCACTCTCTGCAGTCCCAGCCTGGAGGAAGTTGCAAGGATATATGCTCTGTAAGTGCAGCAGTCTCTGCTCCTGCGCTGTTCAGGTGGAGATGTTGCTTTGAATTTCTCTGAAGACTTCTATATGCTAAATTAGGGCTGTTCAGCAATACAGAGGAACTGAAACAGCAGTATATGAGATACCTTTTCTGTGCTCTGGTCCCCATTTCTGGATGCATTCTGAGGACATGTCTTGTAGACTGGGTAGACATAAATATTAATCAGATGTAATGATCAGGCAGCAAAGACCTAATTATTTTATCCTCCGCTGAAAAGTTTGAGCAGGCTGAAGTTGAACTGCTAGGAATTAAAGACTCAGTAGGTGCATTTCCTCATATTCTAATTTGTTATTGCAGTAACGGAAAGACACAAAAGGGGATACTTCCTGTACATGAAATTTATCTTGTATATGTACCCTTTTTTCTCTATCTCATACTCCCTCTTTTTGTTTATACTTATAGGTGAAGTTTCATTTTTTGCATTGTTGACACCACACAAGTTTAAAGGAAATCCAGTCTGAATTTTTTTGCCAATTCCAAACTTCAGTATTATTTCGAGCAAAGTGCTGGACAAATTTCAGCTGATATAGAATTTTCATTTAGCTCCAGAACCAATATCACATGTACTTTGGGCATGACAACACATCTCCCTACTGCCTTCGTTATTTTATATAAAGATCCAGATAATGTGGTTCTGTTGTCTGGTTATGTGAGGATGAAAAAAAAAATGAGAATGCTGAAGGGGTTTGGGGGCTATGATTTCTCTGTTTCTTCAGAGGTGTCTCTTGAAGACCTCCCAAATAAAAGGTTTGTAAATGGTGTGACAAACTTACCTCTTTGTAGTCCACCTGGACACATACAAGTCCTCAGTGCTTCCAATGCCCTTCAGTGACACAGCGATGGGATATTGTATGCACAATATATATTTATTTGCTTGTTCATGGGATTTGACCAAAATCTGGAAATCTGACAAGTACTAACACACTGCTAACAGTAGTCTGCCACAGTAAATCACAGTGTCGGGCTGCATGAGCTGTTGGTTAACATCCCACCTGATTAAATTCTTAGGTATATAAAGATGTCCCACTCTGACCAGTATGAAGAGCAGTAAATTTGTTTAGGAGTGAAAAAATCATGTTCTCAACCCTGTGGCACTGAGTCTGTTCATCTGTTTGCTGTTCAGCAGTGGACCACTCTCTTGGAAACACACCATTATGCATACACTTTCATCACAGCAGGCTCTTCAACTTCCACCTCACAAACCCAAAACCACCTACTGTCTAGCCAAATAATGTTTACATATTTCCACCTACCAAAATGTTTCCAGTAGAAAAGACCCACCAATAAACTTGTTAATCTATGCAGGAGATGTGTTTGAATCTTCCATGTGTCACATGGATGCACTAACCCCATGGCTATTGATTATTTGTGAAGGGAGGGAGTTCTTCCATTTTCTGCTCAGGAAATGGAGTGCCTCTCTCAGGAAAGAAATATAACATTGACAGCCTGGACATGGCTTTTCATTGCAGTCTGTATCTGGTTGCCTGCCCATCTGTAAAGCAGCAGGGCACACCATGGTCACAGCTTTCAGGGTCACAGGAAAAGCATGTCTCACATCTCAGCTTGAGAACACCAATAGGCCTATGGACATGCATTTTTAATGTTCACTGAAATCCCCCTGTGAGCTGACTAATTCTATGTGTTAGGTGGGGTTTTCCAAAAAGTTCAAGGAAGAAGTTGCAGGCATCACAAAGGAAACCAATGGCAAATACAGGGATAAAATACCTCACATCCCCACGTCCAAGTCTGAAGTTCAGTCTCTGACTTATTTCCCCTTGGCATGCAATGCATCTTCATTTTGGCAAGGTAAATTTTAGCTTTACTTATGCATGGAGAGAACTGATAGGTAACAAATAGTTCAGCACAGGTACCTGATAGGATGAACTCAAAACTTACTGATTTGATTTGCAGCAACGGTTGGGCTGTGCCTGTCTTGTTTTGAACCACCACTAGCACTGTTGATTTTTTTCCCCTTTCTGATCCCAAATAAATACAGAAAACAAAGAAAAAGCCAGGAAAAGAAAACCAAACTCTTTTTACAGCCTCCTCAGTTTTCCACTACAGCTGACAGCCCTGACCAGTGCAGATTTCCTGACTTGAGGCTCAGAGTGAGTGTAAAGACAACGAAAATGTCTGTGTGGTGGGTGTTTTTCACAAAACTTGTGTGACTGTGCTAAAATGTGTCATAACTAACACCTGTTTTCTTCCTTGGGATCAACACCAGATGGACTGCAGGTTCCACTGAGCAAAGGCAATTTATCTCCTTGTTAATCCCTTGTGTAGCAAATCAACTCTTGAACTTTTACACCCTGAGAAAAAAACTGAGAGAGAAGGAAATGCCTCATTAGGCCTCATTAAACTTTTGCTACCAGGCATTGTAAGATCATAGATGATGAGGACCCCTTCACTTTTCATGGAGTTGAGTATTTTATTCTTTCTGCATTGCCTGTCTGAGGACTGGTGCAAATGTTACCCATGTGGAGCTTGTCTGATGTCTACAACAAAAGCAAGTGTTTGCTTTTACTTTCAGACAAGTTTTTGACCCTTTTTCTTACCCATATTCTTGTAAAGAGAACAATTTTATTCTTGGTCACTGTTTGCCTAAACTGCTTCACCTGTGCTTTTTTGTTTCTAGCTCATAGCTCATATGGAGGTGACAAGATCTGAGTGCTGATCCAATACACTGCTTTTGCTTACCCAAGGTTGGAGCTATCTCTTGATTTATTATTTTTAACTTCTAGCTATCAATTCTTCATTCTGAACTACTTGAAAGACACAGATTCCTTCTCTGTCTTTTCACTCCTTTATCTAGCAGGGCTTTTCACAGTCCTTCAAAAATACGTTTCTTTTACTCATTGAATAACAAGGAGCTACAAACAAGTACTGAAATATACATTCAATTAAAATATCAAATAAACCTTTATTAAAGCAAATAGAAGAAAACATTGAGGTGATCTCGTCACAATCTATAAGATTTACCACCAGGAGAAGAAACTTTCTAAAAGGAGAAGACCTATTGACACCTAACAGTAGAAAATGTAGTTAGACATACTAAGGCTTAATGCCTATTTTTAAATATGACTGTAATCAATAAATTAAAAAAAAATCCTGCCAATCTACCATCCTTGAAATGAGCAGTGGATGACTTTTCAAATGTTGTGGTTTGACACAGGATTTAGGTGAGGAAGGGACCAGAAGTGTTTTCTCTCTGCAGCATCAATTACTAATGAATTGATCAATAGTTATTATTCTCACTTTGGTGCCTCCTGTCTAAAACACACTGTTTTTCTTTGGATAAATAAAAATTTGAGCAACATGTTCCTCAGTTTTCAGCCTGTCTAAATAATGCAACTTTGCCAATCTCTGTGCTGTTACTTACAGGCTTGTTTAAAATTTTTTACTAGGACTTCTGTGTTTCAGGATATTTCAGAGGTGCTGAAGTTCACCAATAGCTTATTCAATTGACTTTGATCTAAACAGTTATTTATCGCCTACTGCTGTAAAATAGGAAGGAAGAGTACTTGCCCATTTTTGGAAGGTATACCCTTTCTGCTCTCATTGTCTACATTCTGGATTTATGAATCTTGGTATGTAATCCTTAAAATAAGCATCCTCTATTGAGAAGTCCAAACAATTATTTGAAGACAAGTGGAAAGAATTTGAAGAAGGGGGAATATCTGGCAGGAGTGATTTACTAGGAAAGACTAAAATACTAAAAGACAGTCAACAAAGAAGAGGATGAGCCCTCCTTCCTGTTTGAGGGAGACCTGTGGGCAGGAAGCTATCCAAATAGGTACAGTTTTAAACAAAAATGAAAGGGCCTCACAGATCACCACATTAATTTCCTTGTTTTAATAAACTGAGACCAGCAACTTGAACAGTTTTGGAAGGGTCATGCTGGAGGTCAGAGAAACAGCACCTATACCAAATGCTGGCATGCATCGCTGTGGATATAACACATCTATTCATGTTAGGCTCTGTTGCTCCGTATTTTGCATATTTTCCTGTTTAAGACCACAGTTAAATACACTGTGCATTGAAGCAGTCCACAGTAATGCTAATGACAGACTCCAGAGCTGCAACGTTTATTTCTAAAAACAATGAAGATGGTAATTTTCTATTATTTCAACTGCAAGTCTAATCAGAATTAGCCTGATTACTTTCAACTTCTCTCCCTTCTCCTCTCCACTCACAGTGATTCACTTCTGATCACACAACAGAAAAAAACCTGCAGACTTCACTAGGAGAGAACCTTTGTTTGCTTGATGAAAATGTGTCTTATTAAAATACATTGTGCTCAGCGTTCAGTACTGATAGGTGATCACTATTAAGCAACGGCAAAATTGCATCCACAGAACATTTAGAAGAACATACAATTGCTATAGAGCTTTTTTGAAAAACTCTTGAAAATAATAGGTTAGGAATATCATAGCCGTGCAGAGTATACTGGCCATGGTGTAAGAAGCATCTAGCAAATATTGGTTCTTCAAAAACCAATTTCAGGGCAAACAAGCTGGAAAATCAAAGTGAAGGAGGTACAAAGACAGAAAGAACAGCAAACAAATTTTTGAAAATATTATTCAAATCTGGGAACAAAGAATAAAACAAGAATGGGACCAATGTAGAGAGGACAGAGCCAGGCTCTTTCCAGTGGTGCCCAGTGACAGGACAAGAGGCAATGGGCACAAACTGAAACACAGGAGGTTTTCTCTGAACATCAGGAAACCCCTCTTTAGTGTGAGGGTTATGGAGCACTGGCACAGGTTGTCCAGAGAGGTTGTGGAGTTTCCATCCTTGAAGATCTTTAAAAGCTGTCTGGACATAGTCCTAGGCAACCTGCTGTAGGTAGCCGTGCTTGAGCAGGGGGGATTAGATCAGACAGCCTCCAAAGCTCCCTTCCAGCCTCCATCATTCTGTGATTCTGAGATTCTGAGGCAAAGATGCTGCAGCAGAATGAACAGCCTGAAAGTAATGCAAGATTTCTGCTGTATATTTTTTGTTTATGTTCACTATCCCAGTCTGTGAGCAAAGTTTTCCCTTAGAAAATGTTAGTTTGGGATAATTTTTATACTATGTGTTGACATGAAGAACATTGCTTAGCTATATAGAATGAGCAGCAGTAGTTTTAGTTTACTATACAGAATAGGCTGTATATTAAGATCATGCTAATATTTGAGATTGCAGTGTTTGTTTTACTCAACTAACAGCTAACAATTTTTATTTAGAATGAGATCCTACATACTCAGCTATTCATACATCATTTTGGGAACATGAAGCATATTGATCCAAGTGTTGCATCTATTTATATCTGTCTATGCAGTATGGTCCTGCAAAGATCTGATTTTTCTATGTGCTTTTTAATCCATTTTAGCTCAATTCTTCTTCCTCCTCCCATTTTTTTCTTCCAAAGAGTTTCTGTTCAATTCGCAGAAAAGTTTGTCTATCAATGCAAAATACCTTCTGTGCACAGAAAAGGTTTCTTTCAACTCCCCCAAATTGCATCCAGAGATGCAGAACCCTCCTGAAATGTCCGCAAGCAGTTTGGCATACTGAGGCAATCTATTAGGCAAACTATTTTGCCACTAGAGAAGTAATTTCTTGCATGTTGTCCTCCTTCTTTCACTTCTACAGCCTTTTTATTAACAGAGATCACTGACTCAGCCTATCAATCTCCAGTTCTCCCATTTATTTTTAAAATAAATCACTAGTTCATTTTCCTCCTTCCATTTCACCACTAAAAAAGGAAACGCATGAAACAAAATTCCCTTTCCTCTTGATCTCGTCTTCTAACCAGTCTCTCTTAGTGATTGACTGTGCTTTTTCCTAAAATTCATTATGACTTTCCTCAACCCTGGTGATCTTCTCTCTGCTCAATTTCTTTGTGTTTTCACTCTGGGGACTCCTCCAATCTGAATCCCACTTAATACTGATTAGCCAAAGGATAAAGAGAATAAGACTGCTGGATTGCCCTTTTCTCTTGCCATTGTGGGCCCTGCTGTCCCCTGCACCCACAGGGACCCATTGACACAAGATTCAGACGTTCAGTAAGTTCTGCAACGAAAGTCTTGGGCAACTATAGCCATGATTTTGATAACGCAAATATTAGGATCATCTTTTACTGTTTTACTTTTTACGATAAAGATTACTTTTTAAGAGAGACATTTCAGCAAAACAAGTATTTAAAGCTGGCTTTGCTAGAAATGGAATCTGTGATTAGCTTCAAAGAAATGAAGGGTAAGAGGAAAAGGTACCAAAGTCCAGGTGCAACATGCCAGTGGTTATTCCACCCTCTGGCTTCCTCATTTATTCTTTTTCAGATTCTTTAACTTAGGCTTTGCCATTGCCAAAGCAGCATTTTTCTTTCCTGAAAATTTTGCTTTCTCCAGCTGTGTTTATAGGCTTTCTAGTACTTTTACCAAGTATAAATTAAGGCACCTCAGGCATTATTGTGAATTGATTAATCAGGTTTACAACCCAGACAGCAAAAAAATAATTTAATTTGATTTGTGTCTGGCTTAATCTATGTCTGCACTATGTCATTTTTTATTTCCTTCTCTACTTCTTGTGCTGCTGATGTCTCTGCCCAGTAAAGCATTTATAACTGCATAGTTATGTTTTGTTTGCCTTTTGTTAATATGTTGATAGCCAAAGCAGAACTCTACACTGTTGGCTTTAACAGTGAACAACACAGGCTCTTACATCTGACTGTTATCTGAGCTCCAGAGTCAGACTTTATTTTAAAAGAATCCTGCAGTCACTCAGCCTCAGTTTTCCTAATTCTCCATATGTGTTCCCTCTGTATGCTGCACATTTCCTTTGAGATTGTTGAATAAAATTTCAAAAATATTGCTGAATTTCTAAGCAAGATTTTAAATATATAGAAAATAGTATTTTTTCATTTAAGGAAAAACCATGTTAATCTCTCTGTCTTTATTACGTCTGCCCTTTTTAGGAGATTTCTGATTTATTTTAGGCAGTGTGACATTTCACGTCTTGTTTCATCTTTCCTTTTTTGTCAAGTACCAAGAGGTTTTTTCTCCTTAAACTAAGGAGTTCTGCAAGATTCTGAATATCTTAGGGTACAGGGTGCCCTGAAACCACAGAATGCTCAAAACATATTGCCAATTACAATTAACTAGGAGCAAAAAAGTTGTGGGTTTTTTTTTTGTTTGGGTTTTTTGTTTGGTTTTTTTGTTGTTTTTTTAAAGGAAAAGGAGAATGTACTCCATGATGTCTTGGCAGGGGGAGGTGGAGTGCAAGCCTTCATATTAAGGAAGTGATTGTAGAATGAAAGCTGATCTGTGCTGAGTAAAACTAGCATATAAAGACCATGGCAATGTAACCCATGACTGCCTCATGCATGACTTCTGCAAATTACTACATCTTAAAGAAGTGTAAGCTCTGAACTAAATTATACCTGCTGGCAGATAGGCCAGGATCAAATCTTCTTTTTCACTGTATCATACCAAGGGAGTATACAAATCCTGCAAAAGCTCCGTAAAGGAGTGTTTGTTCAGAAGCTTTTCAGAGGGCCTCTTTGATGTATACTTCCAAGAGTAAGCCAAAGCTCCTCAGAAATGCATGAAGCTTTGAAAATTGGATAAATTGGGGTAAGGAGATTGCCTTTGGAGTCTTTTGTGTGTATTTCAGTTTCGTGCTTCTCTTCCAAATTGCAGAGCATCTAATATCTTTTTTGGTGAAAAAAATGTAGTTTTCATCTTTTATGTAGCTTTGATTCTAGGTTTTGGTATTTAGGACAGCTCTCAAAGTATACATTGCTGTCTGTACTGAAAGTTGTAGCTCTTAAAGAACAAGGAAGAAACAGGAAGACACAGCATGGATCACATTTCCTAAAAATGTAGGTATGCCTGTCTGTCATCATTAACAGCAATATAAATGATCCCTAAAACAGTAAGAAGGGAACTTATTCATTTTCCAATGGCTCAGAAAATATTTCCCATCAATGTTAGTTTTCACTTTGCTTACAGGTTTCACATACTGTGTTTATTAATTTCATTAAATGGATTTCTAGTAGCAGTGCACTCTTTTTATAGGCATACCATGAACAGTTAGAATATTTTCAGCAAAATGTTTCCGTTGAAATAAAGTATTTAATTCAAGCCAAATTTCTTTACATATATATATGTTGATTTACAAGTTTTTGACAGAATGACTTCTTCAAATGAATTTCTGAATATTTCAGGAAGGGAGTCTGTTTTCAGATTTTGAAATCTAAGAAAAAGGGTTATATTTTTAACAGTCTTTGATCTGTAGCAAGAGTTTCAAGGACTGCCCTGCTTAACAATCAAGTGTACTGGTCTTAATATCTGGAGACTCTGCATATAAGATTTTGAATTTTCTGATTTTTCTAACTATGATAGCCATTATGAGAGCTCAGCATGACTAGAAAAGTGTATGCTCTCTGCTCTAAGAGAAGAATCAGTAAATGAGAACAGGGACTTGTTACATACCCTGGATTTGACTGAAAAGTCTTCCAATTCTCTTTACATTACTGAAAGTGGAAATTGCATTAAAATATTTGGAAAAGTAGAGGTACCAGTTTGATTCCTACTGCCTACCTTGATTTTTACATAAAAATATTGAATATTGAGATTAGATTAGTAACAAAGAATATCTCTTTCTTTGCACTCTTTCCCTTCCTCCCGAACTTCAGTTACATTTGGCTTAAATGAATTGTTAAATAGTACACAAAAGCAGCTTCAGAAAGCATCAGTGATTAGTATGATCATATACATTCGTCTCTTACTGCAGCACATTTTTCTAAAACATACTTAGTGTGCAAGAAGCAATAGTTTCCTCAAGAAGATCCTGCATGGGAAATCAGACCACACAATGGCGTCTCCTGGTTATAAAATCTGAGCTATATTTTAAAGGAATCTCTCAAATAGATAGTGCTAATAAGATATACCAAATAAGGTTTTGCAGGCTGCTTTCTGAGCATAAGGCTTTGGAAAGCTGTCAAACACTTGAAAATGTAGAAATAAATATACTCCTTCATAATTTTTAGGCAATTCTCAGATTCTTAAGTAATAAAAAACATGTGCCATCGTATGTGTTCAAACTGTGCCAAGTATCATATCAGGCAATGGCAGAACATATTCCGGCCAATAATTGGGCCAGTCATATGCAGTTATTTCGAATGAGTTGACAGAATGTAAATTCATTTGAAAAAACTATCATCCACACTATTAATTCCTTGAATTGCTGCAATATGAGAAATTCACCACATAACTTTCACACCTGGTCATCCTCTCTCAGGTTCTTCTTTCTGTCAGGAAAGCTGCAATGCAATTGACACTAGATATCTTTTTCAAAATACCTGTGGATATTCACCCCAATTTAAAAAATTGATTCAGTCTTATCTGTTTTCTATAAATGTTCTACTGAGTCAGTTTACTGGCAGAAACATTTGCAAAAGCTAGTGGTTTAAGTGAACACTGGAGACCATTTGCAAGAGAATTTTGATTTTAGAATCACTTACAATTGGTTTTTCACCATATATTCTATACCGCTCCATACAGTGAACAGAAAAAAAATGTGATGAATTCCAAGCAAGGTTGAGAATTTCAGTATTAATTACTTGCTGCAAATTGCTTAAGACTATTTACAGAATTTATTCAATAAAAAAAATTAAATCTTGGAACAATTACAAGATGATAAATTTAGTGACTGGGTGTATGTAAGTTCCCAAAGCTGTGTCCTACCATAAGTTATGTCCTATCATAAGTTCCTACAGAATCTTTCCTGGTTATTGAATCAAGTTACATTTAATGGGATTACAATTAAAATATTTTTTATGAACTGGCAACTCTACCTGTCATTTTATCTTGATTTGTCATTGAGGGGATCAAAGGGCAGCTGCTGCTGTTGTGTGTGAGCAGAGGACATGGCCTGGAATAGAAAATAGAAGTGGGACAAAATAGAGGCTTATTATCATCTCCTCCACAGACACAGCAGCTTAACAATACTGTAATTCTGTTTTTTTCTGCCACTGTAAGGACGGTTCTTTAATTTGGGCCAAAATTTACTCCACTTTGGTGAGTCGAAGCTTGTTTTGTTTCGATTTTTACTGATTCAAACATGACAAAAAATTTAAGCTGGAGTCCCTGTCCCTGCAGGTTTCCTCATTTTTTCACGAACACTTTTCACCTCTTTACCCCTCTTCTTTCTGGTAATTCTTATTTTTTTCCCTCTTTTCACATTTTCACCTCCTTTGCACAAGCTTTGCTCAAGCCCTGAGATGAGCCTGGGCTGTGGCATTGAACCACTGAGAGAATGTTTAGGCATGTTGGAAGAGCTTTCCCAGCAGCTAGCAGCATGAACTAGTAGCCATTGCCCTACAGAGCTCCTTTCACCGTATGAAGCACACATGACAAGAGCATTGGTGGTGGTGTTTCCATGCTGGGACAGCTAAAATTTTGAAGACCTTTTCTCCCCTCAGAGTCATGGAAATACAGTTTAGACAGGTCAGTCTTTAATCCAGTCTCCTGTGCCTAGCAAGCACAGAACCTCTCAAAAGAGCAGTAGTATCTTCTGCGCATTATGCAATATTTTTCAGGCATACCTGAGTCAAATTGAGAAGGGGATTTCTACCTTCTCCTGTACTGTAAAAATCAGATTCTACCTATGCTCTTCTCCAATAAACTTATTTTTGTACCAGTTATACAGTGAAAGTGAAATTGAATTTTAGTAATTTATCAAAAGCAGAGTTTGTATTTTGCTTTTGTCCCTGGATGTGGACAGGCTGGAAGGGGTCCAGAGAAGGGCCACCAGGATGATCAAAGGACTGGGAAGCCTGCCATACAAGGATAGGCTGGGAGAGCTGGGTTTGTTCAGCCTTGAGAAAAGGAGACTTAGGGGGGATCCCATCCCCATGTACCAGTACTTAAGGGGTAGCTACAAAGAAGATGGAGACTCCCTTTTTACAAGGAGTCCCATGGAGAGGACAATGGGGGATGGACACAAGTTGCTCTTGGGGAGATTCCAATTGGACACGAGAGGGAAATTTTTCACAGTGAGAACAGTCACCATTGGGATAATCTCCCCAGGGAAGGGGTTGACTCGGCCACATTGGACACCTTTAAGATTCGTCTGGACAGGGTGCTGGGACATCTTGTCTAGACTGTGCTCTTCCTAGAAAGGTTGAACTAGATGATCTGTGAGGTCCCTTCCAGCCTGTGATTCTGTGATTCTGTGACTGTCACAATATTGGGGGATGCCATACAAATAAATTCCAAATCAGATATTTAATTTTATAAAAGCTGAAATGTAATCTAGACAGGCAACTGTCCTCTGCATAGTAATGGACAGATAGATGAAAAATCTTTAAACCACCATGGGATGCTGATAAAAGAGTTCACTAATGATTGTACTATGAAATCAAGAACATTGCATATAGTTGTTACCTACCTAATTTATGTAGTTAAAGACCACACAATGTTGCTGATACTGCCAAACAAATCAGACAAATCCTATTACTCTTAATCACACAGTTCATTATTAAGAGGCCTATTATTTCATTCTCCTTCCAAATTTTAACCTTAATTTCAACAGCCATCATAAAAGATTGTGCTGTGTTTGAGGTTTCATTACATTTGTCATGTTTTATTTATATTAAGCGAAATTCTGGGCAACAATATCTACACTTCACAGTGAACTTCTGATACAAAGCTTTTGTATTAGTCTTTATTCTTTGAATACCTGTTCAAATGCTGGAGGGTCAGTTCAAGCTATGTTACTTCTCTGATATTTCTGGCCCCTTCAGAGAGGACGTCTTCTATTTGCTGAACTCATCAGCAGGCAAACAACCCAAGTGTGTCCCTTTTCTTTCTCCATTGCTTGACACCCGTTATATTTCGAGAAGTTACCTGCTTCAGCTTCCATTGCAACTTCCTATCTCTTCCTTCCCATGATGTTGTGGTTCAGCCCCAGTCAAGAACTAAGCACCATGCAGCCGCTCACTCACTCCACCCACCCCAGTGGGATGGGAGAGAGAACTGGAAGGGACAAAGTAAGAAAACTCATGGGTTGAGATAAGAACAGTTTAATAATTACAATAAAAGAGTAATAATACCAACAACAGTAATTAGGGTGCACTGTGCACCAGTGTCCACTAAAGCTTTATACTCCTGTGGGGCTGATGTCCCAGGCCATCTAACCCACACAGTCCAGTAAACCCGGTTATCCATTTCCTCCACCTGGCTGGAGGCATTACAGAAGATGGTAGCTAAGGTGCCACTCGGTATTTCCTCCATAAAAAACCTCTCAGAGGGGGAGGTATAACTGCTAATCGTCTCCATGAGGTGGTACCCGAAGTACAGTAATGGCTTCCGCGCAAGACGCAAATAACCGATAAAGCTCAAGGACAGTGTTTTAGTAACAAATCTCCTAGGCAAAACAGCTCTAATCACTGCAGAGCACAGCAAACTACAAAAAACAACACAAGAACTTTAACATGTGCTTCAAAATCAGGATGGTGTACATCTAATAAAATAACACTGAGAACAGATGAATCAATGCTGTGACCAGTAACTGTTATTATCTCAAACCCTTCATGCCCCACATTGGGTGCCAAAAAGGGCTGTTGTAGTTCAACCCCAGTCAAGAACTAAGCACCACGCAGCCACTCACTCACTCCCCCCACCCCAGTGGGCTGGGGGAGAGAATTGGAAGGGACAAAGTAAGAAAACTCATGGGTTGAGATAAGAACAGTGTAACAATTAAAATAAAACAGTAATAATAACAATAACAACAACAACAATAATAATAACAATAATAATAGTAATAGCAATAACAACAGCAACAACAACAATAATAATAAGATAATGAAAAGGCAAATAACTAGAGAGAGAGAGGTGAAATCTTGGGAAGAGGGGAAAAACCCCAAACAACAAGTGATGCAACTGCTCACCACCCATCGACCAACGTCGCTGGTCCCCGAGCTGCGATCTCTGCTTCCCCTGGCCAACTCCCCCCGGTTAATATACTGCGCATGACGTCATATGATTTGGAATATCCCTTTGGCCAGTTTGGATCAGCTGCCTTGGCTGTGCCCCCTCCCCTCCCAGTTTCTTGTGCACCCGGAGGAGCATGGGAGGCTGCAAAAGTCCTTGACTAGTACAAGTACTACCCAGCAACAACTAAAACATTGGTGTGTTATCAACATTATTCTCATACTGAGTGTAAAGCACAGCACTATGCCAGCTACCGTGAAGAAAGTTAACTCTATCCCAGCTAAAACCATGACAGTATCCACCCCTTATTCCATACCATTTACGTCATGCTCAGGTCCCATACTATCCAATACAACCTCAAACCACCACCACCCCACCGCCATCCTTTGCTAAAATACACAGATACCATTTAGCATGCCCTTAGTCTATGGGCCACCCCTGTAGAGGGGCAACAAGTGTCTACAAAATGTCCAATGATCTCCATCTATCGTAAGAGTCTTTCAGGGCCAGGGAGATGTGTGTGGTGCTGGATTGTTGCATGCTGAAGTCAGTCCTTGATCCATCACCGCTGCACCGTCAGTCCTTGATCCGTCACTGCTGTACTTTCAGTCCTTGATCCATCACCGCTGTACTTCGCTTGCTTCAATGTAAGTTCATTTTTCATTAATTTTAGAGATTCCTACTATGACACATAACAACCATAGTAGTGATGACAAAAAAACATTATGTAGCAATTAACAGCATATCATTCAGTTCATTGGCTCTTTTAACACAAAATTAAATCCTCCTGAGGCACACATCGGACTCCTCCATCCTCCCACATCACCCACCAAGTGCACCCAGATCCTTGAGCAAAAGCAACTCCACAAATGTGTTTGCCTTTGCCTGAGGCAGGAAGAACCCAGACTGTTTTCCCCAGCATATTTTTCACCTGCACTACAGGGACTTTAGCCCGTTTCACAGTACGTAAGGGCTCTGATTTGGCAGGGCCAGCTTGATTGGCAGATCCCCTAGTGTTGACTAACCAGGTGGCTCTTGCTAAATGTGTATCCCAGTGTCTAAATGTCCCACCCCCCATTGCTCTCAGTGTTGTCTTTAACAGTTCATTGTATCGTTCGATTTTCCTGGAGGCTGGTGGATGAGAGGGGATGTGATACAGCCACTCAATGCCATGCTCTTTGGCCCAGGTGTCTATGAGGCTGTTTTGGAAATGAGTCCCATTATCTGACTCAATTCTCTCTGGGGTGCCATGTCGCCACAGGACTTGTTTTTCGAGACCCAGGATAGTGTTCCGGGCGGTGACATGGGGGGCGGGATATGTTTCTAGCCAGCTGGTGGTTGCTTCTACCATTGTAAGTACATGGTGTTTGCCTTGGCGGGTTTGTGGGAGTGTGATATAGTCAATTTGCCAGGCCTCCCCATATTTATATTTCAGCCATCGTCCCCCATACCACAGAGGCTTTACCCACTTTGCTTGCTTGATTGCAGTGCACGTTTCACATTCATGGATAACCTGCGCAATAGCGTCCATGGTCAAGTCCACCCCTCGATCATGAGCCCACCTGTATGTTGCATCTCCCCCTTGATGGCCTGAGGTGTCATGGGCCCACCGAGCTAGAAATAGTTCACCCTTATGCTGCCAGTCCAGATCCACCTCAGCCACTTCAGTCTTGGCAGCCTGATCTACCTGCTGGTTGTTTTTGTGTTCTTCAGTGGCCCGACTCTTGGGGACGTGATCATTCACATGACGTACCTTTACAACCAGGTTCTCTACCCGGGCAGCAATAGCTTGCCACAATGCGGCAGCCCAGATGGGTTTGCCTCTGCGCTGCCAGTTGCTTTCCTTCCACTGCTGCAACCACCCACACAGGGCATTTGCCACCATCCAGGAGTCAGTATAGAGATAGAGCACTGGCCACTTTTCCCGTTCAGCGATGTCTAAGGCCAGCTGGATGGCCTTTACTTCTGCAAATTGACTCGATTTACCTTCTCCTTCAGCAGTTTCTGTGACTTGTCGTACAGGACTCCATACAGCAGCCTTCCATCTCCGGTGCTTTCCCACAAGACAACAGGACCCATCAGTGAACAGGGCATATTGCTTTTCGTTTTTTGGCAGTTCGTTATACAGTGGGTTTTCTTCAGTGCACGTCACCTCCTCCTCTGGTGATATTCTGAAATCTTTGCCTTCTGGCCAGTCTGTGATCACTTCCAAGATTCCTGGGCGACTGGGGTTTCCTACTCGAGCCCGCTGGGTGATCAGTGCAACCCATTTTTTCCACATAGCATCAGTTGCATGGTGTGTAGAGGGGACCCTCCCTCTGAATATCCAGCCCAGCACCGGCAGTCGGGGTGCCAGGAGCAACAGTGCCTCAGTACCAACCACTTCTGAAGCAGCTCGAACCCCTTCATATGCTGCCAATATCTCTTTTTCAGTTGGAGTATAGTGGGCTTCAGACCCTCTGTATCGCCGACTCCAAAACCCTAGGGGTCGACCTCGGGTCTCCCCTGGTGCTTTCTGCCAGAGGTTCCAGGTAGGGCCATTCTCCCCAGCTGCAGTGTAGAGCAGATTCTTTACATCTTGTCCTGCCCGGACTGGCCCAAGGCCTACTGCATGAACTATCTCCTGTTTAATTTGTTCAAAGGCTCGTTGT
The DNA here is from genome assembly GCF_949628215.1 of Phalacrocorax aristotelis. Taxonomy (NCBI): domain Eukaryota; kingdom Metazoa; phylum Chordata; class Aves; order Suliformes; family Phalacrocoracidae; genus Phalacrocorax; species Phalacrocorax aristotelis. Next base: position 61,764,506 of record NC_134311.1, read on the forward strand.
TGCTCAGGGCCCCATTTGAAATCTTTCTTCTTCCAGGTCACTTGATAGAGAGGTCTTACCATCAGACTGTAATTTGGAATATGCATTCTCCAAAAACCCAAAACGCCTAAAAAGGCTTGTGTTTCCTTTTTGCTAGTTGGTGGAGACACGGCTGCTATTTTGTTGACCACATCCATTGGAATCTGACGACGGCCATCTTGCCATTTGATTCCTAAGAACTGGATCTCCTGTGCGGGTCCCTTCACCTTACTTTGTTTTATGGCAAAACCAGCCCTCAGAAGGATTTGGACTATTTTCTTCCCTTTCTCAAAAACTTCTTCTGCTGTGTTGCCCCACACGATGATGTCATCAATGTATTGTAAGTGTTTTGGAGCTCCTCCCTGTTCCAGTACAGTCTGAATCAGTCCATGGCAAATGGCAGGGCTGTGTTTCCACCCCTGGGGCAGTCGATTCCAGGTGTACTGGATGCCCCTCCAGGTGAAAGCAAACTGTGGCCTGCACTCTGCTGCCAGAGGGATGGAGAAGAATGCATTAGCAATATCAATTGTGGCATACCACTTGGCTGCCTTTGACTCCAGTTCGGATTGAAGTTCTAGCATGTCTGGCACAGCAGCACTCAGTGGCAGAGTGACTTCATTCAGGCCACGATAGTCTACTGTTAATCTCCACTCTCCATTAGACTGCCGCACTGGCCATATGGGACTATTAAAGGGTGAGCAGGTCTTACTGATCACTCCTTGGCTCTCTAGCTGACGAATGAGCTCATGGATGGGAATCAGGGAGTCTTGGTTGGCGCGATATTGCCGACGGTGCACTGTTGCTGTGGCAATCGGCACCTGTTGTTCTTTGACCCTCAGCAACCCCACAACAGAAGGGTCCTTCGAGAGACTGGGCAAGGTAGACAGCTGTTTAATTCCCTCTGTCTCCAAGGCAGCTACACCAAAAGCCCACTTGTACCCTTTGGGGTCCTTGAAATACCCTCTCCTGAGATAGTCTATGCCAAGGATACACGGAGCCTCTGGGCCAGTCACAATGGGGTGCTTTTGCCATCCATTCCCAGTTATGCTCACTTTGGCCTCCAATACAGTTAGCTCTTGGGATCCCCCTGTCACTCCAGGAATACTGATGGGTTCTGCCCCTCTATAGGTTGATGGCATTATGGTACACTGTGCACCAGTGTCCACTAAAGCTTTATACTCCTGTGGGGCTGATGTCCCAGGCCATCTAACCCACACAGTCCAGTAAACCCGGTTATCCATTTCCTCCACCTGGCTGGAGGCATTACAGAAGATGGTAGCTAAGGTGCCACTCGGTATTTCCTCCATAAAAAACCTCTCAGAGGGGGAGGTATAACTGCTAATCGTCTCCATGAGGTGGTACCCGAAGTACAGTAATGGCTTCCGCGCAAGACGCAAATAACCGATAAAGCTCAAGGACAGTGTTTTAGTAACAAATCTCCTAGGCAAAACAGCTCTAATCACTGCAGAGCACAGCAAACTACAAAAAACAACACAAGAACTTTAACATGTGCTTCAAAATCAGGATGGTGTACATCTAATAAAATAACACTGAGAACAGATGAATCAATGCTGTGACCAGTAACTGTTATTATCTCAAACCCTTCATGCCCCACATTGGGTGCCAAAAAGGGCTGTTGTAGTTCAACCCCAGTCAAGAACTAAGCACCACGCAGCCACTCACTCACTCCCCCCACCCCAGTGGGCTGGGGGAGAGAATTGGAAGGGACAAAGTAAGAAAACTCATGGGTTGAGATAAGAACAGTGTAACAATTAAAATAAAACAGTAATAATAACAATAACAACAACAACAATAATAATAACAATAATAATAGTAATAGCAATAACAACAGCAACAACAACAATAATAATAAGATAATGAAAAGGCAAATAACTAGAGAGAGAGAGGTGAAATCTTGGGAAGAGGGGAAAAACCCCAAACAACAAGTGATGCAACTGCTCACCACCCATCGACCAACGTCGCTGGTCCCCGAGCTGCGATCTCTGCTTCCCCTGGCCAACTCCCCCCGGTTAATATACTGCGCATGACGTCATATGATTTGGAATATCCCTTTGGCCAGTTTGGATCAGCTGCCTTGGCTGTGCCCCCTCCCCTCCCAGTTTCTTGTGCACCCGGAGGAGCATGGGAGGCTGCAAAAGTCCTTGACTAGTACAAGTACTACCCAGCAACAACTAAAACATTGGTGTGTTATCAACATTATTCTCATACTGAGTGTAAAGCACAGCACTATGCCAGCTACCGTGAAGAAAGTTAACTCTATCCCAGCTAAAACCATGACACATGACAAATAAAACTGAAGCCTGATTTGAATTATCAAATCAAATGATAACTGCACACACTTTTCTTTTATAGTTTGAAATCATTCCTTTAAATATACTGGCAGAAAAAATAATCTGGTACACTGAGATCTTACAGCTCTTGTACGGTGTCTGAAGAATCACATCCTTTTGGCATGATTGTCTTTTGCACAGAGACACAAGAGAGTGAAAAGTGTTCTACGCTGAGTTATTATCTGTATCTTCTTCGGCCCTTTGTTTTCTAACCTTACTCGTTTTTCATTCTTATTATGAGGGTCTTATGCCAGCACACCAACAAGTCTGATCATGAGATTTGGGGTTATGTGGAACTGTGAAGCCAAGGTCTGCAGCTCTTCTAAATCCCTGAGAAAAATAAATGGCTTAAAGGAGGAGCAGCAAGAAACTTACATTATTGATTAGGAAACCCAAATGCCTCCATCCATGCATTCAATCATGGAAGTTCATGGTCTGTATTTACATCCTGCTTTCACCTAGTTTCCATTACTCATTTATTTCTAGACTCTGCTCAGAATCCATTTCTAATGAAGACTGCGGGTCTTTGCATGGTAACATATTAAAAGACTAAACAATGTGGCATTTCTTAGGTATAGTTTAGCAAAACTGTAGTTGGTTAAAACAAAGAAAAAGAATAAATTTAGTCCTGATAAAATAAAAACATATGACATAGCCCAAAAATCGTTTCTCTGGTGCTCAACATCTGACTTAGAAGACAATGGTTAGGTTTAGTCTGGGAAAACACTGGTAAGGAACTCAGAACATAATATATGGTGGAGTTAAATCCCTTTCATTATTTTTTCTTTCTTGTTAGAAATCAGATTTTATCTCTAAAACCTCTTTCTGATCTTTACTGTTAGAAAGTAGTTAAATGTAGAGGAATTATTCATCATTTTGCATGTGCTTGTGGGTACTAAAGTAAACAAAAAAGCCAATAATTTGAAATGAGGTAGTTTTCAAGAACAATGTAAATTTAGTTTTCAGTAAGAACTGTGAGAAATAAATGCCAAAAGAATAGACTCTCGGAAAAACAGCCCTCACAGAAGCCTGTTCACTCTGATGCTTTAGGGAAACCTTTATCTTACTTGTACATTTTAATGCCCTGTGAATCCTCCATTCCGCTCTTTTTAGCTCTCCCAGAAGGAAGATAAATTGAAGCTGCAGAAGCCATGTGATGGATATATGACAATACCTTATACAGGTTCATTTGTATCTGACATGCTTCACAGAAAAAGGTGACATTACAGGAAATACCCTGCTTTGTTCTACTCCAGATGAAACTGTGCAAAATGAAGCAAGAGAGTGAATGGAACTAGAATAAATTTACATCAGTCACACAGAATAGAAGTGAGGTGCCTTACCAGGTGGGTCTCTTTTCCACCCCTAAGTGGTAGATTGACTTGATGCAGTGATTGCCAACTGCATTTCAGTTCTGCAGGCTTCACACCCTCAGAAACAAAAAAGAAAGAAAAAAAGTTAGTGTTAGCAAGAGCAGAAATCTAACCTAAGATATTTATCCAGCTACTTCTGTGTTTATTTTGAAATTCAGTTGAATATGGATCAGAGTTGCTAAAATAGAGACGTCTCACAGGCCAGAAGCCTGACTGTGAATATCTAGGAATGTTGGGACCTGCATTTAGGTTTCCAAGCCAGCCACTTTCCTGATATACCGCATTAAATTTCCAAACTCTTTATGAGGTTGGTGAGGCCACATATGGATTCCCCTTCTCAGAAATATCAGATACTGGCTAAATCTAGCAAAATAAAATTATTTAGAATTTCGTTGTTCAGACTGCTTGGGGAAGGTAAAGAGAGTAAGAAATCATGGAGAAAAAAACACTTCAGACCAAAGATGTTGGAAGAGTTGTCGTGATGATGGGAAATTATATCCAGATGAATATGAAACATTTAAAATGAAAGAACCTCTTTTTTATATGGAAAAAGACTGAGATACGTTGTTCTATTTCTTAAAAAAATACTTAATCCAAAACTCTCACCAGATTGACCCAATTTTACAAATTATTTCAACCCTTCCAGAACAATTGTTCTTTTAATTTACTGTATAAAATTATGACTGTCGGTTCTCATAATGACCCTTTGCCATGATAATACATTAAGTCTATTCAAGATCTGTCAGTGTGGTCATCTGTGTCTTGTTAATGTGTCTACACCATTTTATATATTAAAATGCATACTTTGATTACAATGTTATTTAATCTAAAAGTGACTTAGGATTTGGAGAAATGTCCATTTTGTTTGCTTTGTGTTTGTTTGACTTGGCCTTTTGCTATTTTTCTTTCTAATGTCTACCAGAAAATGGTCAAATTCACCTGTAAAAGTACAGGGGCTCCAGACTACTACTATGGCGGTGCATCTCACAGGATTTATATCTGTGAGTTTCTAAGACATTTTCCCATACCCCATTTTAATTGAGACAAAGATCAGTAAATTGTTTTGCTGTAGTGAGCTTCATTTTGCTGATCGTATACCAGTACAACTTCCTTTAGCTGAATCGCTCTTGATTTATGCATGAACACACCTGATTCATACCCTGTGGACCACAACAGCCATTAGATTAAAGTACTTACAGGACAAATTTATAGGGAATAATTAAAATGTATTTTCTGACAGTGAGTAATGGAGTACCGCATTTACTGGTGGCAAGTACTGAATGCCAGGGACCTCTGCATTACTTCCATTAATATTGCACACACCTCAGTTTAGTCTATTGCATGGTTGCAAGTCATCAAGAGCCATGGGAGGATGAAGCGAAACAATACTAAAGAGAAGCTGTCCTCAACAAGAAGTAACATAGGGTTGTTGATAACAGTATGGGAACTCTTAACTAGAAGTGCCCATTTTTAGCTCAAACCAAGGTAAATGCGATACTCTGGGAAAGAAGACCTGGCCTGGACAGCTAAGAGGCGATGTAATCGACGTGAAAGTGGGTGGTACAGAGAGAAACTGAGAACATGGTGCCAGGATCCTCTGTTTAGGCAAAATTAATGCAGGCCTTCTTTCTTTAGCTTCTCTGACCATGTTTTTCTTCTTGATTTAATAGCTTTTTGTTGCAAAGAGGATGCAGCAAGCCTCCATAGGCATTGTCTGAGCACAGTGTCCCCAGGAGGCTGTCCCCTGGGGGAACACAGCCACATTGGCCCTTCACAAAGAGCAAGAAACACTAACAGCAAGGCTGAGAAACACAGGACTGGAAGGGTGAGGGAGATCACCTTCTTGGACCTGTCCTGGTGACATGCTTTTGAGTCCAGCAGAGGCTAAGGGTACTTGCTACAGATCAGGAAGGAAAGGACTGTATTTACAGTACATTCAGAGAGCATGTCCCTTTGAATTTCCAATTTCAAGTCTGATCAAGAAAATCAAAGTTGTAATTTCATAATATGCTGGCATCATGAAAGCTGCGTTTCCTCAGATCTGCTTTTTCCTGTCCCAGTGTGATCCTCTGCTTCTGCATTAAACCAGCCTGGCTGATTTAGGGATGTGCAATAAACCAGACTGCTGAAGTGACCTTCTTTCTCCCTCCGTCCTTTTCTGTATTTTTGGAGAGTGAGTATTATTGTATCATTTTTTATCTGCTTCAGTTGACGGCACAGGTCCAAATGCAGTGCAATATCTGTTCTGACTTAAACCTGTTTAATTCTGTCCATTTCAGTAGGAAGCTAACAGCCTAAGGCTCCTGACTTTCAAAACAATGGGGGGGGGGGGGGGGGGGGTCCAAATCCTGCTACTTTGTTAAAGTACTGCAAGGTCATAGTGTTACAACGTTATTGCACATGCTGCAAGGCGAAAAAAATTCAACTTTCAGCCTAGATCCACTGGTACGTGCTATTAGAAATGTGTTTGCAGCATGAGGTAACACTCCGCAGCAATGACATTATTTTCAGGTATTTGGTTATACTTACGCCACTAATTAAGCTATACCATTATTTATTTATGAACTTTATGATTGATGGGTAGTTTCCTATACATTGACAACAAACTGTTCAAAAAAAAAAAATCTACTGAAAGAAGCTAAGTGAGAAATACTTTTCACATCTGATGGTACTATTTGCAGTTTCCAACATTATCCTGATTTATTTTGAATCATCAAGGTTTTCTGAAGGTTTTAAAAGGCAAGTGTGATTGAATGGTGTCTAGGCAATCTGGTAGGATGTGCCTGACAGTTTGAAATCCCTGTTTTACTAATGAGGGCATCTGACTTTGCAGGGGGGACACCTGGCTACCAAATAATCATGCAGATTTTCCTTATGAGAACTGTTTCGATTCATCTAGGGAATTAAATACTGGAGGGTCAGAGCAGGACCCTGTGTTCTAGCTACAGTAGTCACACAGGATAACAAGACCTGACTTTAAGTCCTTGCTTGAAACCAGCTATCACAGAAGCAGAGACCGAGCTATCAGCCCCTATGCAATCCACTGGGCTTTCCCAGTGGAGCAACTCTGCAGTGAGACAGTAGTTAGTGATGTTGCAGACCCAGCCCAGAGATGCTGCTCTGCCGCCCATTCTTCCTGAAATGGAGGTGCTCCTGGTGGAGTCAGACACCTATTCCTGGGCAGCTTACTTGCCCTGCTAATCTTCCTCTGTAGTCAGGGGAGAAAACAGGACCTTCAGAAAGGGAATTCAAAGATTTATATTACTTTCCTACCCTGAACATTCCTTTAAAGTAGGCTCTCCATGGATTACATACAGACGCGAAGGTACTTCTGCCTTAGTCAAATCCTCTGAACACCCCTAAGTATCCTGTGCCAGAATAATCAAGTCTTGTCCAGGCACATGTGAAGGTAGCACAGGTTTAAATCCTAGTAAGAATTAAGATGACTGGGGACTTCTTCAATACTCCAGGAAAGCATTAATCAGTAAACAGTTTATATATTTTGATCAGAAAGCCCATCCTATAATGCAGAAAAGTCATATAAATGTTTTATTTAAACTTGGCTCAATAAAAAGTGTGTCTGTCATTTTTCCAAATAATTAAATATTAGACAATTTCCATAACTTGCACTATGGTCTGCTATACTAATGAAATGTCAATCAGTCTACTCTGTTTTACCATCAATTCCTGTTTCAGCTGAGTCTCATAACCTCTTAAGGGTTGTAAGAGTGAAATTCAGTAGTCTTACCATTTGTTCAAACCTTTTGCTCTATCCCTTTTCCCATTTTATTTCTCTTTCCTTTTACTTTCACCTATCCTAGACCCATTTATTGTCTGAATTTTTTTCCTTCCAGCATTCACTTTAGATCTCAGGGGCTGCTTGAGAGCAGTCGCTCACAGACACATGCCTGTTGTTGTTAGTAATAGCTAATGTGACTTCTCGTTAGTGGTAGCTGCTCATGATCTGGTCAGTGTAATTTAGCTCGGTTTCTTTTGTAAGACAAGTTAATGATTTTCTCTCTACAGCCCACATCAGTCCTCAGCTTGTTATTTCTCCTCATTTATATATCTATATCTATATATACTTCCCCTGAGTGCTTATTCTCTCCCATTTCCTGCTGAATAAAATCTTAAGCATTCACACATGACAGTGAGATTCAGCTGAACAAATACAGAGGCTTACAACTGAAATAGCCACACCAGATTCCTTTTATGCTTGGTGTAGAGAAAGAAGCATTTGCAGGGCACAATTCATCCCATCAAAGTAAACTTCTGAAATGGGTCAGATTAATCCCATCTTTGGCACCAGCAGTTATCCAGAGAATCTCTTATTAATAAGTTGCCTCCATCATTAACATTTTTCCCTGGCATTTCTTTCTTAAAAAGGTTCTTATTAATATGTAAACAAAAGGTGCTGTAGCTACAGCTAAATAACAATCTGTTTTACAGAATGTTACCATACAGGAGCTTTGTATCCTCTGTAGTCCTCACACCTTTACAGGGAGTCACAACAGAAAGTCAAGCTGTACGTTAATGGCTATGTGTTCATGAAACTGGTCAGGATGAAAGCACCCTTCTGTCCTATTCGGTGGTGAAGAGCAGAGCAGTAAAAGCAAGTAGGCATACCACACATGTGGCAACGGTAAGTCAACAGTATGTCCATAACTGCCTTTTGCACAGAGCTACCAGCCTGGACCACAGTAAGCAGCTGTGATATAAGCAGACTTAAAAATAAAAAGAAAAGCAGTTGCATTTGTATAAGCAATATTCTTTCGTGTCTCTTGAACTTCTAAACTTGTCAATGATGACTCAAAAGCTGAAACACGCCAGCTAAAATGCAAAGATTTTTATTTAGATGAACTTTTGGGAGTTTTGTATGAGTTACAGTACAGAAGCTTCACGTTCCTACTCAGACACCATGTCCTATGACAACTCATAAGCTTTCCTGTGAGTAATATCTAGAACTATGGAGGAGCCTTTCAACTCCTGCTGCACTATGGAAGCTTAAACCCAAACAGGGATTCCAGTGCATGTCAAGGACATGATGTAACTGAACAGTAGCTCTGGTGAGTCACCACTGAAGCATATCCCACTGCAGTGTTTCAATGTGAGGACATTCTTTTTTCGCTTAAAAAAACACTGAAATGTTAAAAGAAAGATGCCTCATTACAGATTATAGATGAAACGACCTGGTTCTCCATTAAGAACAATCCTGATGGATGCATCATATTAAGCAACTCACCTACCAGATTTTCTTCTGTTAGGACTTTAGAAGAGCCTGCCCATATCTTAGAGGGTAAGGTTAACCATTGCAGTGTTATGTGAAGTTGGTTTAAAACCAAATTTGGCATCATATATTTGTCACCTGAGCATCAGAAGGTTTTTACCGGCTCTTGCCACTGTATTGTTTTTTGCTTTGGTACCTTGGTGTGTACAGAAGCTGAAAGAGCTGTCACAAGGTAGAAAAGGAACTGGTACTACAAGAACATTCAGTACAAAGAACAAATTAAACACAATTGCCTTTTGCTCCCCATGTTATCCCAAAAAGAAAGTTCATTTGCCCAGTGTACAAAATGCCAAACTACACACAGAGTAGAGGTATTCTATTTAATTCATTTTTGTGCAAAGATTGGTGCTAGGTGGTAACGCCACAAAGCTAACACACCACATTTTGAAACTACAAATCATTTATACAGTTAAATGTGTTGGTCACAGCTAATATTCACACACCTCAACTAAAAATTTGTTAATTTCTTCCTTACTTGAACTTAAATGTACAGCTCTGTTTTGATTTTCCACGCATGCTCAGAGAGTAAGGGGCTTATTAGGGGTGGGGGGTAGGGGGGTCCTGGCTTATGGCTGTGATTTTTAGTATTATAATGAGGATAGCTCACTTAAAGGGTTCTTTGTTTTAGCTCTCATCAGCATCCCAATTATTTGTTCTCCTTGATTATACACTTTATCACCATGTCCTCAGCATCTTCTGAGGGGGGATGTTTGCTTTGCTCAGCCTCTCAGCTCTCCTCAAGGATATAGTTATAAAACAAGTGCTTCTCTATCTCTCAGTTCCCTTCTCTGGCCGTCAGATTCTGTTTTCCAAGCTCATATTGTTCATTGTTATGGCTTAGTGGAAAATTCCATTTTTTTCAGGACATCACCCAGGCCATCAACAAAACATATCCTCACAGAACTTCCATTAAAGAGCTGGTAACACTGCTGAAATATTAAAGCTCCCTATGTGTTCTTCCATCCCCAATTCAAATTGAAAACTAACAATCAAACCTAATGTGTTACATACAAGAGCAGCTGAAAAATTATCCAATGTTTGTTACAATGATTTTTTGACAAATAGCACCTTATTTTACTGAAACACCTCTACAAACTTCATAGACAGACTGGTAGTATTGTGTGATATTGCCTGACAAGTTACAAGCATGCTCCCATTATTGGTGGCCTTAGAGGCCAGTACCTGCCCTGTGGGAAACTGGAGGCCAGAATCAAAACTCGCTGTACATGATAGGAAGCCTTTCTACTAGTCATAATGAACACTTTATCTAGGACAGAAAGCTTACTTTTCATAGCCTCAGACACATCCATAATCAAAGAATATTTAGAAATAACTGAAGTAAAAGTCTGAATATTTTGAAGAAGTTCCAGTAACACAAACAGTATGAACTTTGCATCCCTCCTTTGTTCCAACGGGTAAGGCTGAACATGAAGCATAGCTTCAAAAAGGTTTTTATATTTCACCAGAAATATTTCATAAAATGAAAGAAAAACAGGACAAAATAGTGTTGGGAACATTTTCAGAAGGAAGTCTTCTGAAGGAAGACTTGCAAGGAAAGGCTGAACTTTAACCAAGCCATTGTGTATGATTAGAACATAAATTATTATTCTGTAGCCTTGCAGATGCCAACTTCATCTCTTGCTGCGTTTTCAGTCTTTTCTGTCCAACTGACTAATCAAAAGGCAGTTTTACAGCTGACAAAAACGGTATTACTATGAAAGAGCTGGATGTGGTTCTTAGTGCTGTGGTCCTTAGTGCTTGATGTATCATGAATTGTCAGCAGCTCAGTGAGGACCCCTCACCTGTAAAGGGTCAAAGGAGTTTGTCTGTCCTGTGAGCTCTTAGCAGTTTCAAAACGCAAGTCCATGTATCATTTCATAATCCTTCCCCACGGAGAGCAACATGAGGGAGTGTGAATGAATGTCTAACCTACGTGCAATCCATGTACCTAAGGGAATCTTTTCATTTTATCTTAATTATGTCAGGATCGCAGTAAGAACTCTCTGCTACTTCTGCTTTCTCATTAAAGTACATGAGAAGACTGTTGGCCTGCACTTCGGGTAAACAAACAGGCTGTCTATTCTGCGAAATCTAGTTTGAAAAGATGAGTGTGATGTGGTTTTTTGTTGCGGATTCAGGAGGGCTAGTTAAGGACTGGGGCTTCACTGCACTGAAAACCTGCACTGCCATGAGCTTCTCTGCTTCCAAAACAGGTTGTTGTCATAATTATAATTCTGTATAAATTGGTTTGCATCCTCTCCTGAATTGAATTAGCTGACTAACTAACTAGGTTTTGGCTCTGGTGATTCGTCAGTGAATAAGCACTAAAATCCTGGGGACGGCAGTTTGCTATATAATTGTTTTACTGTCTTAAGGTAGGCATCAGAATTTGCTCTCCTAGAATTTTAATGTTGGTGGTAAATAGGGGGCAGAAAAGAAACAGAAGGCGTACATCTACATTTGTGTTCAGCAACAGCAGAACACAAGTAACTGCAAGACAAATTTGTACAGATTAGCCTGGTAAAACTTCACGGTCCCTCAGACTGATGCTCTGCATTGCCCATTGCCTGCTATCATTTATGCTTTCACTTCTTGCCAAGATTGCCAAAGAAATATGAAGTCTTCCTGGGGGATGGGAGTAAGATAGCAAAATAATTTCACACAGGTTAATAATGTTGCTCAAGATTAGAACTTGTGTCTATTTGTGTCACTAAAACCTGATGCTTTCACTACCAAAATTCATGCAGGAAAGTAGTTTTCATTCTTTCTCTGATGGGAATGCACATTATGACACAGTCTGAAGTTGCATTCATCACTGCATTCACAGCACGTTGTCATGCCAATCCTCCCCTCCAGCAGTAAGAATAAAAATGATAACATCTAGGAGTGAATCAGTCAAATTACTTACTCAGAATAAGTACTGCCAACCAAAACCCTCTCTTTTCCAGCAGGTTTACCTATGTTGTGAGTGACCTACTAGTGACTCCCTCTTGAACTCAGGTCCAACACAGTCAGAAAGTCCAGTGAGACAAATAACACCTTGTATTTCAAAGGGAAACAGCTACTGAGAGAAAACAAGACAAGTAGCCTAGGGAGTATTGTTATAACCTTTAAAACAGTTCCAATCCACTCTTCTCTGTGAATATTTACTTACACTTTTTTTCTAACGAATATGCCTTCCCACACTTGTCATTATGGCATGCAGGATCTCATAGCGATTTTTGTGAACATATGGTCCTTTTGCTACCTACTCTTTCTCTAGCACTACTTTTGGAAATGATGCATAAATACATCCTGGTTTTCTCAGCTAGAAAAGTCACCCTGCTCAATACTCTTCCTTATTAACATGTTTTCATTTTTTGATGCAGTTGGATGCATGAGAGGAGGTTTAACATTTTCATTTCATATGAGTGAGTGAGAGGTTGAGGTTTTTTTAAATTTCCTCAGCAAATATCATGATGCTCTTAATACTAGTATGTTAAGAACTCAGATGTAGACCTTAATACTCCATCTGGGTCCCACCTCTATTTAAATATTTCCTTAACATTTTAGAAACTAACACAATTAAAAATTAAAACCAGATGGACTGAGCAAACCAGAACTTTATTGCCACATTCTATGGTTATGAAATAAATTCAGAGTGATTTAAAAATATAGCTACAGTAAAGCACCAAAGAGAGGGAGGAGGCGTCTTTGCAGTCTGGATTTATATATTTTCATTATACCAGCTCTTCCTAATGACTGTGATAGGTAACATTTCACTGTAAATATTTTTAAATATAAGTAATTTACTTGATGAAATGCAGATGAACAGCTCATTAACTTCATTTTGACAAAATCCTGTGTAGGAACTCATTTAAAAATATGTCCATCAAAAAAACCTAGAATAACTCATCATTAAAGATACCCACTTTCAACACAGGGATATCACTTCTTTCAGGAATAAGCATTAGTACCTTCCCACACAAATTAGTTCCTTAGTGGTGAAATTCTGTAACAACAAATATCAGGTGGTGAATCTGCCTGGTGGCTTTGGCTCTATGACCTGAGGAGAAACAACCCCATGCACCAGTACAGGTTGGGGCTGACTTACTGGAAAGCGGCTCCATTGAGAAGGACCTGGGAGTGCTGGTGGACAACAAGCTGACCATGAGCCAGCACTGCGTCCTTGTGGCCAAGAAGGACAACAGTATCCTGGGCTGCATTAAAAGGAGGGTGGCCAGCAGGTCGAGAGAGGTTATCCTCCCCCTCTACTCTGCCCTAGTGAGACCATATTTGGAGTGCTGTGTCCAGTTTTGGGGCCCCCAGTTTAAGAAGGACAGGGAACTGCTCGAGCAAGTCCAGTGGGGAGCTTCCAAGATGATCAGGGGACTGGAGCATCTGCCTTATGAGGAAAAGCTGAGAGACTTGGGTTTGTTCAGCCTGGAGAAGAGAAGACGGAGGTGGGATCTCATCAATACCTATAAATATCTAAAGGGTGGGTGTCAGGATGATGGAACTAGACTCTTTTCAATAATGCCCAATGACAGGACAAGGGGCAACAGGCAGAAGTTGGAACATAGGAAGTTCCACCTCAATATGAGAAGAAACATCTTTCCTGTGAGGGTGCCAGAGCAGTGGCACAGGCTGCCCAGGGAGACTGTGGAGTCTCCTACCCTAGAAACATACAAAACCCACCTGGATGCAGTCCTGTGCTCCCTGCTCCAGGTGTCCCTGCTCAAGCAGGGGGGTTGGACAAGATGACCTCCAGAGGTCCCTTCCAACCCCTGCCATTCTGTGATTCTGTGATTCTGTGAGCTGTAAGAGCTCTTCTGAAGGAGTATCGCCCTTGCTTAATCTTAGGCATCAACTGGAGAAGCCTCTTCCTGGCCAACAGCTGAGATCCATTCCTTTCAGAATCACTGTCACCTCCAAGCTTTTTCCTGGTGTTCTTCTGGTTCTGATCATGTCACTGTACAAAGACAAGCTAAAGGCTTTCTTGGAGTCCATTGCTGCATTTCTATGAGAGGCATATGGATAATAAATACAGCTCTTCTTTGCCCTCCAACTACAGAGTTTAGCATTCCCTAATCCTAAATCACACCCAAATAAGTTTGTTCTGGAAAAAGCATTTCAACTTGCACAGGATAATGGTTTCAACAACGCTGAATTTCGCTTGAAATTATCTGGCCAGTTCTCTGTTACAAATAGTTTGGGCTTTTTATAATTTGCAGAAACTGTTGAAAACCTGTCATAACCACTCCGCTGTAAACGTAAAGGCAGAGAGGTATTTGAGTATTTTGTGTATTTATAGACACATCTCCATTTAAACACAGTCATTACACATGGTAGCTCTCCTTTATCCTCATGTTTTTGTGTTACTGTGCAAAAACTACTTATCTGACCTTTCTGTACTATAAGTTAATCTTCCGGGGGGGGGGGGGGGGGGGGGGCGGGAATCCCCTCAAATTTGCCTTCAACACAACATTTAGGGTCAATGTCAGCAGCTGAGCTCTTGATTCTCTCTTCAGATTTAGAACAGCAATGCAGGAATCCCCATCAGTCTAAGGAACTGATGTTTCAGGATTCTGCAGATTTAGTAAATAATTTATAAGATGCACTAACAAAGACCTTTACCAATAGACTGGCACATTTCTGAAACAGAAATTGCAATGGTGGTTACTAATAGTAAAACTATTCAGCAGGCTAGTGTGTCATATTTTTTTATAGGGACTTTAAATTTCTCTGACACTTTCACCTCCTGGTTTTCACAGTTGTATTATTCTGTTAGGAAGTGCGTATTTGCAAAGATCTCTAAAGAATATTGCCTCATGTATGTAACTGGTCTAACAACTGTAATTACTAAACATTTGCTGACAACAGCATATTCTTTAACGGCATTAATGTGTCCTTGTCTTGTACTTGAGATTTCTGCTATCATCTGTCTCTAAAGCCAGTCTAAACCTAGGGCTAGAAAACAGACAGACGCTTTTTTCAAGGAAGCCAGTACTGAAGAAATGAATAAACAATGAATATCTAAAACAAAACCATCCATACTTCACATTTATATGCATCAGCTCTGTGTTCTTTTATCTTTGTAATCATAACTTTAAGACTCCTAAGAATTCCAGTAAGGACATTTTGACAACTTATTTTCCATGGCTGTTAATCACATTTTCCAGTTTCAGTTGCTATGCTTTTTCAGAAAATAAAGGATACTTTTAAAATTTACTAGGGAGAAATATCCAAATTAAGATACGAAATGCTTCTGGCATCATTAACAAAATGTCACACTGAACACTGAATGGGCATCTAGCTACCTGTGCTAATGAGCTGGAGAGACTTAGTATTTTTCCACAGTGTACTGCATTTGCAGAATGCTGAAGGGTCAGGTAGAGTTCACATCATCTACATAAAGTGTAGGAAATTAATATCCTTTTGGAAAAATACAAGAAATTTTATAATAAGTGATATTTAGCTGTCAGCATTCAGGTGTCTCTTTCTTACTTCTGCCATTATATTTTTGAGGATAGCAGCAAATGTTAAAGATGTGTTTGCTAGACTCCTTTTTTAACTTCACTGAATGTCAATGTATTAAACAAATGTATAAACAAATAAGATGCCATTATAAAATACTCATATAAAACAGCGGGAACTGTTATGGCGATCTTCAGCTCCAGTGTACTGAGAAAAATAAAAGCCCATTTCTTAAAATAACCTAGTCGAAGCAGTGGCTGGAACAAATACAGATAAAACAGCAGCACTGCAAAAGAGAGTAGAGGTAATATAATGGCTTATTTCTCCAGTAAGCTTGGTTAAATATCATTAGCAGACCAACTGCCTTGTTCATGTCAATGAATTACCTTTTAAAATTAATTACCTTTTAAAATTAAGATTAAAAGCCCTGTCCCAAGGGCTGTCAATGAATTACCTATAGGTTTCATTTCTGTTGTGGTACCTGAAGATGAAGTTGGTAGCTCCCATTCAGGGAACCGGCTGTCCACCCTTGTTGTGAGAATAAATCAAAGAACATATTGGCATTGTTTTTTGGGTAAGTACACACAATTTTATTAGGCATTTTAAGAAACAGCAACTTAAATATATATGGTTTGTTTTCCTCACAGTAATAAAAGTTGAGGAGGAGATTAAAAGCCCTGTCCCAAGCCATCACAAAATCATCCTTTTTTTTTAATGTATTGCTACTTCATAGGCTAGCTGCCTGTGCTGAGCCTGTGCCGAGCCTGTGCCTTTTGCATCAGGGGGCTTATGGAATCCACACTCATCCACTTTCTAACCAATGCTTACATCTCCTTGTAGCCTATGCACGTCCTGTACCCCCTCACAGATGAGGGGTTCTTATCTTCTTTAAGCAGGAAAGTCTGGGGCAATTTCATTGAAGACTTTGCTGCAATTGTCATTTGAGATCCTGTCATACTCATCTACCTGCTCCTGCTCACAAAAGTCTCTTGAACAGTTGCATTACAAAAGCATGCTCCAAGCTAAGAGCATTTTCCTGTGCTCTCTGAAACAGAGTGAGTTTAAAGTGGTTGTTCACACAAAGCAGTTGGGATAACAATTATGCTACAAGCAACTCCTGGTGATGAAAGTATTAACTCCCCAGCACACTCCACTGTTGTGGCTACCAGTGCTGTCATACTGACCCCATACAGGTACCACTCTTGTCAATAAGCTGTGGCATCAAGACTTGACGTCTGATCAGCAGAGAGGTAGGAGCTGTTCACAGAGCTGACTGCAGCCTTTTAAATTTGAATTGAGATCTCATATTTCTGACAGAGTCACCATGGGAAACAGAAGTCTTTGTTCAAATGCCATGCAAGGGGAGAAATATAAAAAGCCAACACTGGAACACAAAATAAGGGTTTTCCATGTACGTGTAATGCAAGACACCAGGACACAGGAGGATGTGAACCGACAGTGGGCTCCAAGGTGAATGCAAAACATACTGCTAGGAATACTTTCCATCAGAGGGACACTGTGGACAAGACAGTGCTAGGACTGCCTCTCTGCCCACCACTTTCAGAACTGTTCCTGGATGCCACGAGCCACTGAGCACTGTTTTTGTGGGCTGTGACACAGGTCTTTCGTTACTTCAGGTACTGCGAACAAAGCACACAAAACATGAATACTGACAGAAATTGAACCTCTGGGAGCTTCATGGTCAGACTCAGGGGAGGCAGAAATTAAAATGCGAAATCACGTACAAGTGAAGGCTGAATTAGACCAATATCAAACACTTCCAAAATATCTTTGTGACAATGCTGGTGACACCAGCACAATTCCTCCCGGGAAAGGTTGCTCTGGACCACTATATGCTGAGACAACCCTGGAATGGCCTAACCCAACACAAATGTCCCACAGCCAAGGAGCAGAGACAGAACCTCTCCTAGCCTGTCACTTCCCTCCTACATCTGCAACTACCTGCCATCTTCTCTGCTTACCTTTGAGTGCTATTGTCAACTTCTCTCTGAGTGTTTGGTGCAACACAAGCCCATTGTTCCCAGTAAAATTTGTTTTCTTGATATAAAGGCAAGCTAATTCTCTTTTTATTATCGTATTGTACTTTCTTATAACTGTCTGAACAGTTTGTGACTGATAAAATGTTTGTTAAATGGAAATCAATTATCTTCCATTTAAACTTGCTTTTCTTCTTTGATGGGTTTTGTTTGCAAGAAAAAAAGCAATTATGTCAGAAAAACACCATTGGTAAGGGCACACAGAACTATTTATTCTCTTACCCTGGTTTTATGTGCTGCAAGATCCTAGCAAAATAATCTCATATTCCACTTTTTGTTGTTGAAAGAATGGCTTCATTTGCAACAACCCCCTACTTGCATTCCACTCTGAACCCCGGTTTTATTATCCAAGTGTAAGATAGGCATAGTGATGGGTAAATTATTCTGAATCAGAACAAAATCGTTTTCTTCCCACTCAGACATGTGGATGTGAAAACGGACATAAAGATTTCCATAGAACAGCAAGAGTATTTGTCAAGCCATTTTGAACTGCTGAATAGTTGAATTATCTAAAAGGACACAGAAAAACTCTGCTCCACTGTGGGGTTTAACAGGGATGCTGTGCTCACAGCGTGTAAGTAAACGCTTATTTAAATACTCATGGTGCGGTGCTTTCACCACAGACTGCCAGTAACTATGCTTCGTGCAGCACAATAGAAAACACAGAAGACACTGAAAGCCAAGGAATGAAGACCCCACCGTGAACATGAGGTTGGGAGAAATGAGCCCAGCAGAAAAGTACACCGAGAAAGGGACTGGCTTGTTCACCCAGGAGTGCCATCCCGTGACAGTGGCAGCACCAACACTCATATTTCCTGCTGAAAGGTGAATTGTGCTGAAATGGTGCAGGAACAGTTCTGTCTCTGGTGCTACTCAGAAGGACATTGCTCCCAAAAGAAACTGACGTAACCCACCACCTCATCTCTGCGCTCAAGCACCAGGGCTGCCAGGAGGAGCCAGAGAGCCCTGGGTCATTAACTGTAATTGAAGACACTTGAACATTTGGCTGTGAAGTACCCAGGGGAATATCTTTCACATCAGTGTAATACAAAGCAATTTTATTAATTATGGTAGCATTTCTAATCTGTTAAGCATTTTTTCCTTAAAATAATGAATCCGTATGAGTATTTTAACATTTAGCTTCGTACCAGCAAAAAAGTTTTTAAAACCCTGAAGAATGTGGCAAAATAGAAATCCTGAAAAATGTGGGTTTCAAAGTATGGGACCACCACACCATTTTTAATCCAATTACATAATTTGTAATTCTTCATTTTCAGTTTACCAAACCACTGAATTTAATTCAACATCATCACACATCGTTTGTATTGCTATCTCCAATTTTTAATTTAGTTTGCTTCACTCAGCATATCACTACACAGTTTAGATGTGTTTGCACCATGGAAGAGAAAAAGGGAGAGAACATTAAACCATGTATGGCTATGAGAAAATAGAAACTTTTTTAAAACAGAATAGAAGAAAATATCTATGGTCCACTCAAAACATAAGAGATTTCTTCTCAGGAATATTGAAAATCGAATAGTTTGGAGTTTTTTGTTTGTTTGTGTTTTTTTTTATGGAAAGGAAAATTTTTCAGGGAAAACAATATTTCACTGGAGAAATCTTCAATTTTACAAGAAAGGCATTTTTCTCTCAGTTAAACACTGTGATAAAAATTCCTGCTTGGCTCTATTTTCAGCATGAGCTGTGTCCGTTCATGCCCAGGTGGAAAATGTCCCTGCATCAGCATCCCACCCTGCAGTGATGGTGGCACAGGGAGGGATGAGAACACCCATCTAGCCAGCTTCCCTGGACTGAGAGGAGTGGGAATCTCCCACACATGCCTCACACCCTGGCAGCCCATCTAACCTTGCACTGTCAATCCCATGGCATCCATCACTTCATCTTCAAAAATAATGCAAAGATTCATCTGCAGTTCATCATGAGATCCTACTCTTGCTTCAGCAAAACTTCTGGCAGCTCCTGAAGCACCAAACTGATTCACCACAAAAAAATACTGTCTCCTTTAGGATCACACAAGTACTTAATGACTTTTAAAATAATTTTGGCAGTCCTTTTGCAGGTAATGATTCTATGATTTTTTTTTTCTGTTACCTGTGGATATAAGTCCTTCAGATAGACTTATTTCCAGCAGATTGCTTCACTGACTGAAAAATTCAATAAAGTATTATAGATGACACAAGTAACACAAGAAGCCAAGTAGACATTTGATGACTAGGAATCTAATTCTCAGTGGGCTTACAAGGAATTTGGCTTCCCCCTAGGCACTAACTTTTAAATCTACAGTCCTATTTCTCCATTATGTGCATGGGGTAACAGTTCCTGCTTCAGGCTGCAAGTGGCAAAGTATGCTATTATCATTTCTGAAATCATAATTATTTTAATACCAAAACCTGTCATTTACTGTAGTAATATTACTGTAATAGTGCAGTGCAGGGTGATCAGGCCCCTGGCACTTCAAACACATCTCATCAGAAAATCATTCACTAATTACTAATTATTCACTAAAACTTCACTTTTTTGGTGTTTTGCCTTTTTGTTTTTGATGGAACTGGGGGCTTTCAAATACTCTTACACTCATATAGACACAAGGAGATACAAACTCCTGACTGGTAATCTCGCACAGAATGGCATTAAACCTATATGGAAGTTTATGATCTCACTGTCTTTCCTTCTGGAACGTTTACAGTTTCTATAAGTAAATGAATATTAAAGCCCAAAGGAGTACCCTAACTGCAAGACTTATTTCTCTGATCAGGAATTCTGTTTGGGGGCAGAAATTCTTTTTTTTAATGAAAGTTTGGCAGAAGTGGCTTTTTTTCCAGTAAAAGCTTCAGTAAACAAAAAAATGGTTCACGTCTGTGAATTCTTTTGGTAAGCAAGATCCAGACACAGGAGATCTTCAGTAAAAAGTTACTGACTGGTTTTAACTACTAAATCTACTTTGAAGTTAGAGATAATGAAGTGCATTAAAAAACAACCAACTTCCTTGTCCCTGAGTCAATGGAAAAGATAGAAATTGAATGAGTGAACCTTCAGCAGAACCCAGCCTACGAGTGGCATCTCAAATACCAGACTGAGAAGCTGTTGGAATGATTGGCATCGCAAGCCTGTGCCCATGGGCAGTTCCCACACAATGGCACCCCTGACCAAACAGGAAATATCTGCATTATCTAAGATCCTGCCACATGGCAACAGCCGGCAAGTGTTGACCTGCAGCCAGCACCCCATGAGTGACACCATGACCATGAAATTTAAAAATAAGAAGGTGTTACATTACTACCTGAAGTCTAAAGGTAATGAACATTGTTAATAAAATGTTCTTTTGCAGTGCAAAATCCAAGGTAACTTCTAATCTATAAACTAGTTTAGACTGTAGACTTTGGCAATTTTGCTCATTATGTTCTCAAATAATAGGGAGCAAGGCTTAGATATTAATAACAGATGCTCTTTAAACAATTACAGAACACACAATAAAGATGGCAAATGCTTCAGAGAGGCTAAATTATGTGATATTTTGTCATTATCAAGCTGCAGATGGTGACTCATACTACAGAGTCATTTCTCTAAGCCTGTATAAATATGCAAAATTTTTTTCTGAAAATGCCAAGGGCTAGATTTTGATCTGGTGAAAAACTGGTGTAGCAACATCAGATTTAACCATCCCAGATGGTGTAGCAGAGGTTAGTCCCACATAATTCTATTCACTGTGTGGAGAATAGGAACTTCTGATTTGACTCAGGGCTGTAAAGTTCTACACAGATGTGAAAGCATGAGCTGAAAAGGTGTTTCAAGCTGTATTCCTGGATCTCCTAAGTCCATAATATCTTAGACAGATGAAAACTTGTAAGATTTGAATACATGTTTTAAATGTATTTATTTGTCTTTCTAACCTGTACATACATCCATGAATTCTCTGCAATCTAAAAACCTGATTCACTGAAAGTGGTTATGTAAAAATAGCAACACGCAGTTCTGCCAACACATTTCTTACACGTATTTCATCTCTTGGCCTTATGAATAAAAGAAACATTTTCTCCAGAAAAACCAGAGTGTGGACTATCATCTTCTGTTTCATGTATCATGTCACACCAAGGAGAGTTAATTATCTATGCAAGTACTGACTGCAAAGTAGTGACCTTTATTACTAAGGTAGAAAAAACATCCATTTGCATTTCAGATCTGTGATTTTCATCACTAGCAGATAGGGAAAAAATTTATTCTACTCACAAGGTAGGCAAATTCACCCTGAAATTAATAAAGTAACACGCAAAGCAGCCTTTCAGATTCTTGTAACATTATATACCTGTATTTAAAAACAGTAATTATAGACTTCAAAGCTTGCAGATCATCTCTGAGGAGGCTGCTGACATCCTGGTAGCCAGATGAATGAAGGGACACTGAAGAGGTGTTTGTAACTCACTTCAGAGATTCTCTTCTGTGATTCTGTACAAATGAGTGCAAGCACAAGGACAGAAAATCAAGGGGTATATTTAAATGATATTCAAACCACCCCTTTGCTTCCCTATATATTTCTGTAAGTCTCTCAGGGATGAGGAAGAAGGCAGCAGAACAGGCATTTCTGCTTTCCCGGTCCACCTGTGTGGTGTTTGGCTGAAGAATATCTGCAGAGACCAGGATGGGAAGCAAGACCAGTCCCAAAACTGAGGGGAGCCCTTTGCCTGGGAGCCAGTTCACCAAAGCTGCTCCAAACTTTACCGTCAATCCTGGCATCAAAGCACCCCAAGGAGAGGTCCAGGATCTTTCCCCAGGGCACTGCTCAGCATCACTGAGCATCCAGCAAAACTAGAGGGAGTGCAGGGCAGAGGAGCACCTACATGGGTCCCTGCAGGAGAGGGCTCAAAGCACCAGCACAGCCAACATGACTCTGCTGGCACCATGTTACCTGACTTGGCCTGGTGAAGCAGCTCAAAAGGACACACCTACTGCAGTCCACTTACCTAAACTGTTTAATCCAAAGTGAGTTTATTCATCTGAGGGGAAGAGGCTTCAGGTCCAAATAGCTCAGATGCCTGCAGGGACTTAACAGCTCTGTAAAACTAATGAATAGGCTAAAATAAGGCTTTCTCCAGTGGGACTTGTTGCCTTTGTTGTAAAATATATAAATATTAATTGGACTAGAGGTTCAAACTCATTTTCTAATTTTCTTTGTGAACCTCCTAGCCAGTGGGCTCCACAATGCTTCCCTTTCCCCAGTGAATCTTTAATTATTCTGCAGAAAATAGAAGGGCTTCATTACCTTTCTTATTCTTATTTTTAAAATAAATTCATTAACAGGAAGAAAAGGAAGGGGATTCATTTTTACTCAAAGGAAAAATGTGAAATGAATGGAATATAAAACATAACAGATATTAATTTTAACCATGAGCATTTATACCAAGTTTAAGTTGAAGTGTTTCTATTGATTTCATCAGAGTACTTCTGAGTTCAGTCTTTTAGGAATGTGACTGGAATTGGTACTTAAAAAGACAGGACCAGAACTGGGACTTAACCTTGCGGTAAAGAGAGAGGCTCTTACCTTAGGTATGGCAGGAGTCTGCCTCCACCAGAACTTTACAGCTTCTTTAAGAGCTTTCTTTGTGTGTTTCTGTCCTAACAGTGACATGAAATGTCAGCACAATACAACTGAGGCTTAAGATATCAAAACAAGGACAGTATAGGTTATCCATTATCAAAATAATATCAGTACGATAAGACTATGTATTTGTTACACCTTGAGGAAAAGAAAAGCCATACTCTTGTAAAGGACTTTCTCCTGTCTTTGCCCTTCTTGCACTCAGCTGTGTTGCTGCACGCCCACACTGCAAGCTTGTGGATGATCAATGAAAACTCCAAAATGAAGCGTGTTCTCACAGAACCTATTTAAAACTGATTATTAAATGTGTGTATTTATGCCTTTGTGTGCTCAAGCAGAACCCCACAGCAGGGGTGTCTGTGACTATCTATAAGCTCACAAAGGTGGGTACATGAAGTTATCTTACAAAGAAGTACTTTATTTTTTCCATTTTACAAAATATCACAGCTGAGTATTCTCATGTTGTTAACATTGTCTTGGTGATGAATAATTGATATGGATAATAAAGAATTGTCATTGTAATAAATAAAGACCTTGGTTTGTATTACATTTTTTACTTTAAGCCTCCTGTGTATGCATATACACAAACGTCTGTTACAAAATTTTCTATAAAGTTCCCCATCAGCTAAAAATCTTTGAATTTCCTGGGTCATGTTCAGTGATTCTACAGAGCAGTCTCAGCTCTCAAAACGTCAAATTTAAAATTACTTGGGTCTGATTTGACTTTTTAAGATCACAGCCACCCTTCTTTCTTCACCTGACAAGCCACTGCACTGTTTGCATAAAATGGAAAATGTGCATATGTATCCACTGTTAAAACATTCAGTATATATTTTTACTCTGAGCTAATTTACTGCACTTTTGCATATTCATAACCTGAACTTCCTTATAAACACAAGATGTTGCAACCTTAATAAAGCTGTAGGTCTAAATATTTGCTTGTTTTGTTTTGTTTTTTTTTTTGCAAATGGCTGGATTAATTTGCTTTAAACTTTCCTGAATTCAGACAGCACAATTTGGCACAGAATCTGCTATCCCTCCACAGAAGTTCATAGAAATGCTTGGTGACAGTGTTTATGTCCATTGTACATCATGGCAAGACAGCAGGAAAACTCGTCACTGGAACACTTGTTTTACAGACACACACAAAGTTACTAAAAGGGAAGAGAAGATCAATCATTAGCACTCGTGATGAGACTTTTAAAATAATTCTAACAAAACATCATCTGTAATCAAAACGTATGGAAGAAAAAACAGATTATTTAACAAAATAAGGAAAAAACGAAGTCATGCAGATATCTTCTGCAGACTTAAAATTCAAGAGAGTGAGTAAAATATTGCTGAATATGCCAGGAAAACAGTACTTGATTATGCTCTCTTTCAAAGCAATAACAACAAGGAAAAGATATAAAAGATACAAAAGATGTCCTTGTGATCCAGAAATAATTCTGTAAGAAATGTTTCGGAGCCTTTTTCTCTTGAATCTTACTACTGCATCAGTCCAATACTGCCGGGATTGTTTCTATTCCCAACTACAACCTGCTCATTACTAAATGGAAAGGATTGAGCCTAAAGCTATCAGTGACTTTCAAATGAGACACTCAGCAGCAGGAGTGTCAAACACCTGAGCACAGATGCAATGCAAATGGCCTACAGTGATTAAGGTTTCTGGCAGAAATCAAGCAGCATCTTTAAGTCTGTGTTGGAAAGATGCCTCTCAGGAGACATAATGGACCTGGTGAAGAAGAGAGGATAGACTCTCAGGATCTTTCTGCTCTCATTTTCTAATGGTCTAGGAAATATTGAATAAAAAAGAAGTAGAGTATTTCTGCAAAGGTCAGCTGAAGTAAATCCAGTTTACTCTTAAAACATCAACACACAAAGAAGCCATAACATGTTGATAGAAACCTAATTAAATTGGCCTTTTTCATATGACCTTGGCAAAAAGATGCCAGTGCAACTTAGGGCTTCATAGCCTATGGTTCTCCATATGAGTTTCTTGGGTTTGAATCTGCAATATTTTATCAAGTTCTTACCATCATTAAAATGGGAAAAGGGGTTTTACAAAACCAGGGTCTTCCTCATGGCTTGACTTCATCACCTAGCACTGACTAACTCACTAGAAAGTAAGGCAGAAATAAATTGTGATGTTGTGTAATGACATATATATGTATTATATGTTTATAATTTTACTGTTTATGAATATTTGAATTGCTCAAGAACAAACATAAATGTGTATGAGGAAATGGCATTCACAGAAGAGCTGGGCCTTACTAATCAATCCCCTAATACAAGGCTTTCATGAATCTATGCAGGAAGATGAGGTTATGAGACTGAAAACAGACCAAACACAAGAAAAAGCTTTCCTAACAACATTATGATGACTGATGATTCCCAAAGAGGTAATGATTTCACTGTTTAGAACTGTTAATTTTACACCTTCATACAGGGAACAGATGATCTTCTCTTTTCAGGGAATTACCTCATACCAAACTAATCAGTTTCTCAGTTAAGTTTGCATTTGTAAGACAAAGAAGGTATTGCTTTTACTTTTTCCATTTTACCTTCTGTTAAAAAAAGAGTGGGGGAAAAAAAAAAAGAACAAAAGAGCCGCTACAGGTTTAAAATACAAAGACCCATATGGCTAGAAAACCAAGGACTCCACTGAGACTCATTTTCTAAAAGATAATGCAAGATATTTCGTTTGGAAAGCTGAAAGAGCTTGGTGATACTTGGTGACTTTGCTGGTTCTTAAAGTTCACCCTTACTGAGAAAACATACAATGGCAAGGTTAACAGCAGAGCTCAATGAAAGGTCCACAAACTTCCCTGGCCAGGAGCTGAAGGCAAGGGCAAGGCAATAAGGCAGGTCTGTTACTTGTCAAGGAGATCTCAACAGCAGCTTGGGAGCAGCAGGCACCTAGGCTAGGAGTAGGCACACTACAGCATAGCTCAGGCTAGGGCTGGGGATCCTAGACTGTGGGTGCCCTCAGCAGGGCTTTGAGTTGCCTGGCCAGAGCCCTGACTCTGCTACAGTGATACTACCAAAAGGCAAAGAATAATACAAAACACAAGTAAATGAAACCTTCCTTAGCAGCCATAAAAGCTATCATTTCTCCACCTTGATGTCTTCTTGAAAAAAGAAGGTCTTCCAGAAATCCCGCAAAGACAGTGGTGCCGCATATGTATTAGGGTCAGATAAATAGATTCAAGTGACCGCTTGAAAACCAATAACCTTTCCTGAGGTTTGAAAAAGTCAGATTCAATTTTTTAGAGTTGATTTTCTTCTTTGAGCGCTTCAGTACATCCCATTCCCAGTGCAGCTGAGAAGAGACCATGTATAAAACCTCAGGAGGAAAAGCAAGTAGGCTTTTTTACATTTCCCATTCAACCCCAGGCCTGCTCAGAGAAGATTTACGCAAACCTTTGGTTTTTTCCAGCACTTGCCTGAACTGAAGTGAACTTTTCAAACTTTGAAGTTTGCTCATTACTTTATCAAACTGAAGTCTAGTTTATGCCTCATACTCATATATTATGTGAATACCTCAGAGGACTTGTAGAAAGTAAAAATAAAGGCTGAATGTGGTTATGAATGTTTTTTCCTCCAAACATGCCCTTAATAGAGTTTGCTGGGTTCATCAAGGGGCTCCACAATGAACGGTCTGTGTGAATAGGACAGCAAGCTCTTTCTGTACACAAAGTGCTGAAGGGAGAAATGCACACCTGGGTTCCTTTTAAATAATAAATCCTACGCCACCAGCAAAGACCCATCATGCAGAGCCACATGAATAGAGCATATTCAGGTAACAACATCTCAGCCAGTTTCTCCCACACACATGTAATTGCGCTTAGCAATTTGAAAGTTAGAGTTTTTTAGAATTTCAGACTTTCCTAGATGGCTTTTTAAAAGTGCTGGACTGTTAGTGCATAATAATAAATCACACTGAGTATGTATGGCAAGAGCACCACACTAGGAAATTGTACTGTGAAGCAATAGGAAACTGTTAAAAATTACACTATTTTGAGGACCTTTTCCAGATTATAAAAAGTAAAGATATAGACTGGTTTTAATTTTAATTTTATAACCTTATATTACAAGCTGTAGCACAAGAAACACAACTTATGGGCCACATCACCTGTGCAGTCTCCTTGCTGTAAGGCCTGCTGTGGGTAACCTGTGAGACAGAAGAATTTATCTGAATCTGAAAGCACCTTTTCTTCCTAAAAGTTCCTACAGACTCTTCTGCCACCAAATCACATCTAATCATCTGATGGGCCAAGAGCTGGAGGAGAAGCTGTGAGAGATCTTCAGCAATTGCTCAGGCAGCAGCCCACTCTCAGGTCCCTTCTTTGGGTACAAGGCTGCCCAGCACCTGCACACATCTGCATAAGCCAGGTATCACTCGGAAGCACCATAATGGATTGAGGGTGCTGGGCACTGCTGCTGTGGGCAGGGCGTCCCACCGACCCATCCGTTGGCACTATCCACCATCACTGCCATGTAAGACCAGAGGTGAGGCAAGCCTCCATAAGACCAGTGGTCAAGCTTTGTTTCCTCTCCTGCTCTATTACTGTTAAACCAAGGAACAAGTAGACATGCACTTCACTGCAGCATTGCCAGGCATTTTGTGTACCATTTCTCCTAATAGCCTGTTTTTCAGGTGTTCTTTAAAGAAGCTTATGACATCCTCTTGGATTTTCCTTAAGGCCTCTTCCTTCCGCTGACTGTGATAAACCTTTTGTTCTTGTTCTATTTTCTGTCTTCACGCCAGCTTAAACCCACATTATACTGCTTATACTTTCCCACATCAACATATGAATAGGCATTTCTAATCTCCTTTGTGACTGTAAAGAGACATCTAATCTTAGTCTGAAATGAGATTCTCAAAGCTCCTGTTGATTAAATATCGACCCAAGGATTTTTATATTAAAGCACCCATCCACACTTACTGGAATCAGTGACATATGTCAGATTTCCAGCATTGCACCAGAAGTTTGGGGGCTGCAGGCTGTGCAGGGGTAGCAAAGAATGGTTTTGGGCATCATCAAAAGGTGACTTATGGTTTGGTGTAATCAGCAGTTTCATTTTCATAAGCACTTCCATTAGAAGGCCAGGCATGTATGATTCCCCATGTGGATTTGTATTCAACAAAGTCCTTCTGAAGATGGATACATTTCAGGGTTGCCGAGGTGGAGGGGATTGAGGAGGATGGTTCATCTCCACATTCTGCTCCAGATGCCAAAATATATTGCTGTGGTTGTCTTGTAGAGCAGTGCTTTCCACATTTTATAAGAAACATAAAGGGAGGAGGCTGTGTGGCTTTAAACACTCTTTAACAAAATAAAGCATAAGAAAAGAATAGGATACGCCTGTTCAGGCACCGGAGCAAAAAACATGCTGAAATAAGCTGGAGAGATGTGATGTAGTCTATAAAACTTTTTTTGTACAAATAATTAATCTGATGGGAGAAAAAAAATTATTTGGAACAATATAAAACTTTCATGTATGTTCTCTTCCAGTATTCAAATTTCCCTTTGAGAGAGGAAAACTTGCCTCTTACTCCAAATATATCATTAGCAAAACCAAGTTATTTGTTTGTGTGTGTGAAAAAAAAAAAACAGGAAAAAAACCCCAGAATCTAATTTTTACTGTAAAGGATGTGATATTATGGAAAGTATATGCTGCAGGTAGAGGGAAACTGCCAAAATTTTTCATTAGAATAAAAAGCAAAGAAAAAATATTGGAAAATTTCAACTGCTAAAATATCTCATTTCAGTTTCTAATTAGTCTATTTCAAATCTATTTATAAAGTAGCCAAAGGACAGCCTTATGAGAATCAAGAGCATGCAAAGTTCACTTGATCTCATCCATAACTCCCACTTGGATCAAAGATGCAAATTTTTTGGTTCTGTATCTCCTGCCAAGGCAGTACACTTTCTTTCTTTGCAGCTGTTCTATATTTATTCCGTGTTTTCTTCATGGTGACCTCCAGACGTCCAACACATTCATACCACTGCACAGTGTTCAGTGTAAAATTGTATGTGCTCTTCTCTCACAATTGTCTCCGCAACTATTTAGTTGAAGGTCCCGGACCTCCATTTCCTTCCTTTTCCATTTGCCCCAGCAGTGACCGCAACCTGCAGACAGAGCAAGACATGGAAGTGGTGGGCTGTGAACGGCTCAAGAGCTGGAAGGGTCCAGGCAAATTCTTCTCCTCCCACACCCTGCTGCCTGCCCAGACACAGGCAGGAAAAAGGAGATCAGAAGGAGGAACAAGCTGCAGATCTCTGTCACCAGTACTGCCTGATACTTTCTTCTGTCTTTCAAATTGCAACTAAAATCCAAAGATCTCTTTAGAAATAAAGCTAGTTTTCATGTGCACACTGATATTTGTACCCACGCTGTTATGCATTTTAAAAAAGACCAAAACCCCCACTTATTTTTAGCACTTGGCAGCTCTGACCGTGAGCTTGTTAAGTTCTAGATTGTAGAGACCAGCAATTTTATAATGTTCTATGCTGGACAAAAACCTAATGATTGTCAGCCCAGCTGAAAGGAAGTGGAAATGCCACCATGTAGAAAGATTTTATTGATATATTTATAAAAGAAATCATCAAGGCCACCTACCAATTCAAGCTAGGAAGTAGAGAAAGCTATTTACAAATCAATACTTAATTCAGAAGAAACATCAAAACTTCAAGCAGCACAATCTAAAAACTCATCAGGAGCAGAATACATCAGACAGCATTAGCAATAGGCAATTCCAAGACCTGTAACAAGTTGAGGCAACATATTATAAGTTTTCTCCCAATCCACAGCTGACTGCGAGAACTGGCAGGTAAACATCATGGGAATTGCCACAGGTGGAATAAATGGGAACACATACAGATCAGTAATTTCCCTGCCCCACCTTCAACATCAGCAAGATTGCTTTGGGGATGATCTCCATTTCTGAGCATCAGGTAAGGTCTTCCATGCCCAGGACCCAGTGCACAGGACCACATCTGCATCTCCCCAGCCTTTGATCTGCAGGACGCACCCTAACAGCAGCCATGCTGCAGTTGTTGTGAGTGAAGCTGGCTGCCTGGCTTTGGCTTCAGAGGTAGCAAAAAGAGGGGACAGAGTCCCCAGATGGCAAAAGGCATGTTTATCCTTCAGCAACCAAATTATCAGGTGAGAATAAATTTCTGTCTCGTCATGGCAGATCAGTACCTCTTTCACTCAAGGTCGTGATGTGGGTCCTGCCCCACATCAATCAGTCTGCCTTTGGGACAGACCACCTCCTGCATGAAAACTTTTTGGCAGGCTATTTCAAGAGGACTGCAAGCATCTGTGCACCATCAGTATCTTTGGCATTCTAGATGCTTTGAGAACAGCAAATCTGAAAACCAGCTCTTATTTTCAGCACTCAGGTTACTAACTATGGCAGTTTTTATTACATGCCTCCTCTGTCACTACACTGAAAGCTGATCTTCCAGGTTCAAACATGTTATAGACCAATGTTGAGCAATTTGGTGACAAAACTACCAACTAATTTCTGTTGTCCTGTAAGTTCCCTTATTTGTACTCTGGGGCCCTCAGACACCAGTCAGGCATCTCACCTGGCCAAGGATGGGCTGGTTGCTTGTGTGAATGCTATAGCATAATTATTGGTTGCCCCACACCTACAAAATAATGCAATCTGTAGACTGTGCTGTTTCTCATGCACTACCTATTTTGCTGTGCACATGCCTATAGAGACATATATTACACCATCCCGATATACCAAAATTCCTTCCTTTTCATCTTTTGCACATATTGTACAAGCAAGAAGACATTCCACAACCTCCACGGATACAGTCACTTGGATCACACAGTCATGAACAACCATTATTTTCATGCTGTGACAAGCTCACAGGGGTTAGTATGCCGAGACATACTGGCAGCCTGAGCCACATGGCTGTCGTTAGGTCTGCTCCTGGGGAAGAAAGTTCCCTTTTGAACAGTGGTAGGAAGGGCAGGAGGAGTTTCCAGTCCCAAAGCCAGCATGGATGTAGACTGCAAGGTACAGACCCATTTCATGAAGGCACGGGAGTTGGACAAGAGACACTTTCGTGGCTGAACTCACGTGATGCTCTTGCACTGACAGGTGCTTTCTGTCTGAACTCTTCTCTGGACACTTATAAATCACTGGAAGTACCTAATAGAACAAACTATAGAGCAAACTCCCATTCAATTCAGTGAGTCTTGGATTTTTATCCTTAAATATTTAATCAGAAACAATATCAAGAAAGCTCTTGAGCCAGAGATATATCCAGCGTTAGCTGGGATGACAGAAAGAAAGAGACTGATCAATAACTCTTACGGTTCCTTCAAGGCTTCTAAAAAGAACTATTTTGTGCTCCATGGTAGTTTTTATGAAAGAAAGGATGAAACACAAAAATCATTGATTTTATAATGTACTTGGTTTTTCAAAATCCTTCCCACACTCAGCTCCTGCAGGTAGTTAACCATGAAACAAGGCAAGATGCTCTTCACTTTAGGTAACGCAAGAAGGTTTTCCAAGGGAAGTAAACCTGTGTATTGCTCTGAAAGACTCCTGACACACAGAGGAAGCACTGGAGCAAGGCAAATGCACAAAAGCCATACCAGGTTACCCTGAGGTAGATTGGTAGTAGCTTCCACTCAGATACAAGCCTTAATTAAGGTGCAACATTGATTGGAGCTGTTAATCCTGTATCAATCTATTTACCCAGGTAATGATATCACTAATCCTAAATGTGCCGTTGTGCCCAAAATCAATGCTTTTGGGAGAATCTGTTAGTACTACGTCAGCAAATCTCCTCATGAGACTGGACAATTCTTTTTAATTAATCGAGATTGTGTATTTAGGTTGTCAGAAACCCTTCAGTCATTGATATGGGGGAAAAAGATGTATAAAAAAATCCCAAAATACAAAGTTCAAACCTAGCGAGGAAAAAAAATATTAATTAAATACTTAATTCACAATGTTTTTTCAGTATTTGATTTATCAGGAGAACGGGAAAAAATGTTTCTGGGTACATTTAAAGTGATTCTTTTAACCTGTACACTTTAAATACTAAATAAATTAGTCAGGTGGTAACATTCCTCATTTTGTTCTGCCTATTCATTTATTCTGGTGAAAATAAGCATTCAAATGGATGACATTTAAGCAAAACTGTTTTATAGGCCTTTCTGATTTCCCACTTCTCCAAAGGAGAGCACCAGTTATGGAATACTTTGCAGCAGCAAGCGAGGACCTGCTGAACACTGAATAAACAGGCAGTGTGTTTCTTTCAGAAATTCCTGCAAATAAAAGTGGCAATTTTTGGTAATAAAAGTTCTACAAAGTTATTTCTCAAAGCTTTAGCATGGGAGGGAAAACACCACAGTACAGTAAAAAGGTAGTATCAGATACCAAATCTGGTCACAATGACAAGGTTTTGAAAAATGCTTGAAAACTTTCATTTCACAACACTTCAGCGATCGATCTGTTGAAAATAGAGATGGCCTCTGTTTCTGGAAGAAAAAACTTCTTAGACTTGACTGCTCCATCATTTAAACTTTTTCTTCCTTGAGCTGCTGAAACACTTGGCGGGCTTAAGTGAAAGTGAAGGACTATGCAATTACTTCTGTTTAAAAACATACCTCTTTGGATTCACATTTTTAAAAGTGACTCAAAATCTAAAGTCAAACACATGAGCAAGAATACATTTGACAGGTTCAATCAGTAGTAACCTCTCTTTCTGAAATTAATACATGTCCAGAACCATCTATTATATAAACTTTCTTTCTCCAGTGCCAAAATAAAAATTCCATATTACTAAAATTTATCCTTTAATAGCATATTGAAATAACATAGAAAGATTAATTTCATTTAATGTTTTTATAATATACCCTTAACCTGTGAAAAAAATAATCATCTTTCTCCTTCTGATCATTTACATTTTCATTTAAAATGTTGTATTGCCTTCCATTAAGACTTGTGCAAAAAGGTCAGCTAATTTTAATGTTGGAAAACATTTATTACTAAATAGGATTCATGGATCAGTGTGGAAATGTTTGTATTGCAGTGAAATTTTGATCCCTGGCTTGGAATAAATATAAGATCTATTAGAATATTGTGATAGTTTAGAGTAACCTAGGAAGGTCATTTTCAGAAAACATTTCTGTAGTTACACAGAATAGTATGCTACATGCTTTTATGTGCCATTAAGTTCTATAATATATATGCAAACAAACTATAATATAACTATAACAAACTATAATAAATATGCAAAGATTTAAATACAAAAGTTATGTTTAAGTGAAACTGAAAAAATACATATATGGAAAGAGAAAAGCCTAAGAACTTTCCAGAAGGAGGGCTAGAGAGACCTCATTTTTAAAATTTAAGGTCTTTAAAATTTGTTTTCACTGAGCAGAACACCAGAAGGAAGGTAAAAAGGAAACTAAAAAAAATGGGTGGGACTTCTGAGTCTTTTTTGAGTCTTAGTGTCACTGAGCAGAAGAGGCGCAGGAATGTATTACTGCAGGACAATGAACAGAATCCACCCCACATTGTTCATGAGAACTTTCGACCAGTTAAATCAATAATTTTCCTGTTTCCTTGATTTATTCAGAAAGAGAGGGAAACAGGAGGTAGACACACTATCTCGTAATAGCATAGGTTAGAAGAGTAATTTTCTGAGAAGTCCAATTAATCGGTCCCCAGAAATCATCTCCTTCAGACGAGGTGGTTAATTCATTTTCCCCAAGCTGCCCCTCTGGCAGAGGCTTGCTTTCAGTGCTCACCACCTGCAGCCCTTAGGCACCAGCACCCCCACAGATCACCCAAAGAGTACATGGTGGGACTGCTCTCCTCACCCTGCTTAATCATGCTTTACTGGTGGCTTCAAAAGTACAAACAAGAAATATTGCATAATTACTAACTGAGGAGGTTTTCACTATTTGAAGCACCTTTCAAATTCCAGAAGACGAAACTGTTAAATGAAGATCTGTTTGGGCACTGCAGTGACCAGCACGCTCACATTGCCAGGGTGCCAGCACCCAGCACATGCACAAGCTGCATGAGCAGAAGAGGAAACAGAGTTCACAGGTAGTCATTCGCCCACCAGGTGATCATGGTTAGACCTGGTAAGAGGTGACCTTTCTGCAAAAACCCAGCAGAGCTGAAGGAAGAGAAGCGGGGGAGGCAGCTTGCCCTGCCTGCTCAGGGGATCTGCCAAGGGGTGCTGATGCTGCATTTGGCATGCAGTGATGTTGTATGTAAATGTCAGGACTTCTGAGCCCACCCAGCACCCAGCAGCCTGACTGGAGAGGGCTATGCCCCACACATCCAAGGCTTGGTCCCTAGAAGACCCTTCAAGCTGGTTTAATTTGTGTCTGTTTCCCTCTCCTATTCCCTTTGTATTGTGTAGCCTCAACGATTTGATACTTTTTCTATTAAAATAAAAAATTCTGCAAATAATTTAAACCAAAAAAGAATGACCTTTGTTACACATCGGTCATGGTTTAACCACAGCCAGCAGCTAAACACCACCCAGATGCTCACTCACTAACCCCCAGTGGGATGGGGAGAGAATCAGAAGACTAAAAGTGAGAAAACTCATGGGCTGAGATAGAGACAGTTTAACAGGTAAAGCAAAAGCTGCACACACAAGCATAGCAAAACAAGAAATTCCTTCACTACTTGCTATGGGTAGGCAGGTGTTCAGCCATCTCCAGGGAAGCTGGGCTCCATCACACGTAACGGTTACTTGGGAGGACAAATGCCATCACTCCAAACATCCCCCCCCTTCCTTCTTTTTCTCCAGATTTATATACTGAGCATGATGTCATATGGTATAGAATACCCCTTTGGTCAGTTGGGTTCAGCTGTCCCAGCTCTGTCCCCTCCCAACTTCTTGAGCATCCCCAGCCTGTTTGCTGGTGGGGTGGGGTGAGAAACAGAAAAGGCCTTGACTCTGTGTAAGCACTGCTCAACAGTAAGAAAAACATCCCTGTGTTATCAACACTGTTTCCAGCACAGATCCAAAGCATAGGACCATACCAACTACTACGAAGAAAATTAACTCTATCCTAGGCAAAAGCAGCACAGCGTCATATTGGAAAGACTTGCTGTGCTTTCCTAAACAAAATGTAAGTGGAAATAGGGTCAGGGCCACCACAATCTTCCACACCAGTAGCACCCCTAGGGCATTTTATATAAAAGGTTTGGACAAGTTAGAGATTGGTGAGGGACTATGTAACTCATCTGAGGTCCTTAACACTCAGCTTACATTGGCAGCCAGGAGAAAGGAAGGTGTTCAGTAACATTTTGCAGTCTCCAGCTCTTTAACAGATTATTTCAGCCCTTAGCCCAAACACTGTGCTCATACTTGGTGCAGACCAGGCAGCATGCTAGAGATGGTGTAGTACCCAGAGTCACCCTCAAAACTCATCATTTACGGATATGTCCACTCTGTCAGGAGCTCCAAAAGCAGCCGGGAGCCCCAGCAGTGTTAGCATAAGATTGTGTAAACAACAGTCCCAAGGTAAAAGTTTGAAAAGTGCTTTCAGTGGCTGATAAAGCACAGCTGCCCACTGACATCTCAGATGTTAAAATAGCAGTGCTGCTGTGCCAGAAATCATGGGTACAACAAAAACCACAACACTGCCCAATGTTTTACTTGCATTGTCCACCAAAAAGCAGGTCTGCCAGAAAATCTGGTCACATTTTGCAGGATTAAAGCCCATAAAATACACCCTCTGCTGGCACTTCCACAGCTTCACGGAGCTTTACATATGCTTTTGAAATTACTTGGTTACTTTAGTGCATTCACCAGTTCTAAGAAAAACACAGTCTATTTTACGTGCAGCTTGCTTAAGCAATTTTTCCAGCTCAACCTCTCTCACCAAGACAAAGGCCACTTCACTGGCTGTCTGCCCACCTGCCCAAGCAGGCAGGACTTCCTGCCCTGCTGTGTGAACTGGTGGCAGCGCTGGCACACTGTGCAACTTTTGGGCCAAGATGAAGGGGGTTGATAATCTACAGTAGACATCCATTTTCCTATTATTTTCATGGGCTGTATCACTGAGTGCAATCCAGCAGCTGATTTCAAAGTAACTTGAAGTAAATTCTTTCTGTCATTGCTATGAGTGGTGTGAGAGCAAAAACTGCAAGCAATATTAAATGTGCATCTTAACTGACCAAACCAAACATGACCATGCTATCGGCACCTGCCTTATGCAATATGCCTTGTTGTTATGAAATTTCTGAGATCCCCACACCAAATAGCATAAAAATAAGGGGAAGAAAGAACTTCAGGTGTGAGAGAGTCTCCTTTGTCTACTTCCTGGTGGTGTTTATTTCATAAGAGATATACCTCAGCCAGGTCTAATCATATGATACTCATGCATATTTATTTTGGTAGGTCCCCAGAATGTTAGCATTTTAGGAAGAGCTGATACCTTTGAGGGCCTTTGTCAGCCGTGTTCTTGGTATCACTCCTGTTTCATTGTTAGTAGAACTTTCTTTTAGTACAAAAGGACTTCTGCCATGATTCATGGGTTTTAATAATCGTCTCTTCTAAGGACTAGATATAGACTGCCAGATTAATTTCATTTGCAATTTAAAGCTTACACTGCTTGCCTTTGTTGTTGTTCTGCTGATGTCTCAGTCTCTCCCAAAGTCAGCAATGGTTCCCAAGACAGAGGAATGTTGCACTGTGTGTAATCAACAGCCTCACAGAGGTGATAAAGCTCTCCCTGCCACACACTGATTACCTCCAGCTCCCACAGAAATCAGTGTAAGGAACAATGATGTATGTTCTGGCCCTTGCAGACACCCCTGGAAGACACTTGAACATCAGGAGCCTCAGAGAGTTAGGAAATGTAGCACTCAATGACTTGATAAATGATAGCTGGGCATTGCTTGACCATGTGTCCTCAACCTCACCATCGCAAGTACCTGCTTATTACCTGAAACGTACACAGACTTTAATTCCCTGTGTTTAAACTCCTTGTTTAAAATAGCCTCAGGAAAAGTTTTAATTACTGCCAAGAACAGTCAGAAAAACCCTTGACAACAAGCCCACCAAATTATTTCCTGGCCCTCAGGCAACCACATCTTTTAAGCAAAATTGCTTTTGAAATATCTTTTGAGCCAGACCAAAGTTAACAAATTATATTGAAACACTTATAACTGTTGTCTCAGTAAAGACATTGTAGAGGTTAAAAGCCCACCCTCCCTTTTAAGAAAAATACAGTGAAAAACTTAAATTTCAGCTAAAACAGCCTTGTTTCTCACATTCGCTGATCATTCACATTCTCAGATCATTAACACTTCTGAGAATAAATCATATAGTACCTTAGTATTCCTTGAAACAACAAACATATTTTGAGAGGTTTATTTACCTGTTGCATTTTTGCTTATATACAAGCCTAGCATATCTGTCTAAAGTACATCATCATCACCAAGATGTTTAAAGTTTCTTCAAAGAGCTATCCCCTAAAATAGCAGAAAATATGAGCTTAGGAGGCTAAAGATCCTTGTCCCAAGTTCCCACTGTAGCATGTCTTTTCTGCAGTGAAACGTATATTTCAGTGTAAGCATGGAATCAGTTCCATAAAGCACAGTTGAACAACAGCCATGCATGAATGTACATACACAGACCATCTTTATCCTTACACCACCTCAGCATAAAGCATATAGTTAACACTGTACCACAACAGTTTAAAAAAGAAAGTAATTACAGCCTTTTATTTTTTCCAGAAAAGTGATGCACATTATCAGGCCTGTACGAAACTGAAATCCAAGTAAAATAGCACAGATATTAATTTTGCAATAAGGTCTACCTGCAGCAAGTGGAGTGTATGATTTCCAGAAATATATTGGAAAAAATCAATTGGTTTAGCTATTGTTTCCTAATTTAACTATATTTTAGCCTCCTAGGAGAATAGATAAATAATGGTTTCAAACAAGGAGCAACCACAATTGCAAGAATAGAAGAGAAGACTCAAACTATTATAGCAATGATGTATTAACAAATTTGGAGTGGCTTTTTAGTGTATTTTGGGTACTTTCAGCTTCCTAGCTACTTTCACTCAAGAGAATTAAGGATTGTAAAAGATAACTGCTGTTTTGTTTCATTATCACACTGCAGAATGTGTTTTAAAGGTAATGCTAGTGTTGTTGGGAATGTCGCAAACATAATTTCAATCACAGGAAGTGTTGGTGTTGATAATATAGCGGATGAGATTCATGCCAAAACAAAGGCACAAATCTGTTCTAACTGTTCAGAGTGTGTACCCAAGAAACCAAGACTTTAAACTTGGGATAAATCACTTGCAAAAACCAGAAACAGAACTCTTACTCAGTCTGGCAGCTCTTGCAGGTTTAGCTGGGTTTTTTTTTTTCATCAGAGGAAGCACGGCTTTGGCCCTCAAGTTAAATAAGAAACACAGCGAAACAATCCAAGAAGTCCAGGCTTCTCCGGCTCTGACCTTGGCTGATGAAGGCCACCCTTCCCCTGTTATTGCTATTATTCTTGTAAACCGGGAATCTTACTTCCAGATTCTTCAGTTTACAGTAATTGAACATGTTTGCACTTATGCTCATCAGTGCAAGACCACTGGATGTACACAGGCTTGTCTTTCCAGGAGAAAGCCTTTCAAGTTCTCCATGGATGCATTATGGAAATGGTAGACATACTTTAGATTATATCATTCTTGCCATCTCTGTGCCATTGCTTCAAGGCATAAAAATTCCTTCCTCTTCAGGTTCTCACAACACACCTGCTTGGATAAACCTCAACTTCTCTGAGAAAAAAAAATGTTCACAGAAACATTTTCCTTTGACCTGGGACTCCGCCTTTTCCCTGAGGCCAACTTGCAAGGCTGTATCCTCTACAGCTGTTGGAGTAACGCCCAGTAATCATAACTACCAAACAACAAGTTATTTGGGCTGCTGGAGGTCTCTAGTGGAAAATCAGCAGAAACACAAGTTCATCTCTGATCCTTGAGATAAGATCTAACAGGAAAAAAAAAAAAAAAAAAAAACAACAAAGACCAAACCCACAAAACCCCAACACTTCCCCCTCACCCAGAGAATGAGGACAGACAGGACTTTTTGCTAAACAATTTGCTCCACAAATCAAAAAGAACTGTTGAAGAACCCTCTTCCTGGACAGAGTGAAGCTTTTGTGGGCGTCAGAGCTGAGGTGCAGTTGGAAAGAAGGAACACCCATTGTCATCCTACTTTTGGCAAGAAATGCTGAAAGAAATATTTCTTCAAAACAAAGTCAAGAATTTCTGGGCTTGTTCAAAATGCAGTAACTTGTGATCAGTGGCTCTATGTTGCTTATCGCTGTGGATATAAAATAATTTCCCTAGTGGGAAAAGGTAAAATTATAACAAAATCAGTGAATTACATTATGCACATGAGAAATATTATGCAACTGTATAAATTATCATTATCTTACTAGTAATTTTCTTAATGGCTAAATTGCTTAGAAGCAACATACAAACAAAAGCATAACCAGTTTAGACAAACTCAGCACCAGACTGTGGCTAAAAGTACAGTCCCATTTGGGAGTGCTCTGGCAGCATCTGCAAATGGATGTCTTATCTGCAGGTCCAGGTAGACATCACAACAACACAGAGAGCCAGCCCCGAATTGAAGCATGCTGAACAGGCCAATCTGGGGCCATCAGGAGGAAAGAAAGCAAATCCTAAATCATGCTTGGCTCTGAACTTGATTTTTTTTTTTTTGCAATTCAGGTTATTTACCAAAATTTGCTGATTAATAAGTAACAATTACACTCTGATTTACAACTATCAGTCATACACATTCCCCTGGGAAATAACCTGTTGCTGAAGATAATTCAATTAGCATAACATGCTTCATACCAACATAGACAAAAATTCAAACGGGACAAAAAGGAGTGGGGTTCAGAGCATCTTGTAGGTCTAGAGAACTCCTCAACCAGGATCAGACCAACCCAACACCTCTGGGGATGCACAGAAGAATGTGCCACTTACCACTAGGACCACAGCATGTTCCACCCCATCTGATTTGACACACCTTCAAACTGAAGATCAAAACATTTTTTAGTTCACTAAATATTCACTCTGAGCTAGTATTATAATTTTAGAACAGAAAAGGTTAATGCTGATTTAATTATTGATAAAAAAGGACCCAACATTACTGAAATTCACATAAATCTGCTTTTATAACAAAAAAAGAGTACACAAGCACATAGTTATATCAATATAAAGAAAGTGTTTCATTAAAACAGACTGAGGAAGGTAAGAAATAATTCCCTATTACACCTATAAGGTCCCTTCCAACCTGTGATTCTGTGAGTCTATAGCCAATTATGCAGTAAAGAATGGAGTTTGGGGAGTGGAATATTCCTTTTCTTGACCTCTTCATTCCCTAGTCCATGGTATGGTTCTTATGCAAGCCAAAGTAATCCAGTACTGGATGTTTTCTTCATGCTATGTCACTGGAATTAATGGGATTGCATAGTGCAACAAGGGTAGACAAGACAGACTTCATCACTCTGCTGTCAACAGTTTTTTTCCAAGTGCCTTCCTCATGCTGAGTTTCTTTCAGTCATACAGGCTTTGTCAGTAACAGAAACTGGTCTTGGATTAAACTATTAGTTTCCATGATCCCCGTGATCGCAAATTTCAAATGGTTATAAAATATTAAATAGAAACAAACAAGTAATTAATAATGAATGATTTCTCTCTCCCTAAATATCTTTCAAGAGGATATACTTTCCTCATTGTTATTCAAAAACAAGTCTAAATTTTTAACTGCATTACATCAGCTTTCAAGAAGTAACTGGAACTCAGGAATCGTATACTGTTGCTACATGGTGACTGGTGTCTTAAATCATCTTTTTGGGTTTCATTTTCCAGTCAGAGGAGTAAGCAAAACAATTTAAAATGTAGAGGCTGTATTTATTTATTTAATAAATACAATAAATACAATGCTGCCCCCCTTCCTTTTTCTGTATAGACGTCCCTGCAGAGCCCTGCTTTCCAGTGTCCCACAGCCCTCCCCATCTAGGTGTCAACTCCAAACATCCTGAGGGTGCACTGTCTCCCATTGCCTCAGCCACCTGGAACCTCCAGGGGAGGGGGATTCTTGGCAACATCAGTCCCAGCAGGGACTCCTTACAGCCAGCCATGGGTTAGACTTTGGTCCCACGAGACTTGAAGGGTATGACTTCCTACTGCTTCAGTGAAGACTTCTGCAATATGGTCAAGGGGTCCTGACAGTCCTTGCAGGTCAATATGAAAGAGATGTGAGCACAGCTCAGACAAATTATTAAAATTCTGGCTAGACTTTATAGCAGGGTTTTTCCAATAGTCCCATTACTGCAAAGAAAAGATAATTTTTAAGATAATTAAAAGATAAAAACATCAGAACTCCATATAAATAATTGAACATCTTCAGCTACTGATATATTTACAATACAACTGGTAAATTAACATTTTACTCCAAGATTCCCTTCAGGGAAGAGTCTTGGCTAAAATTTTCTTGAGTCTTACGGAACTTCAATTCTATAAATTTTCTGTCAGCCCTGGATACCCTCTTTGCAGAGATAAAGTGCTATTTTATCTGTCCTTATATCACCCTGTAGGCTTTGTTCAAGATGTGATGAAGTGTTTTTGTACCAACAAAATCACTCCATTACCAAAATGTAGCACTTATAGCTATGACAAGAGCTGCTAAGATCTGGTTTACACTGTTCATTTTGATTATGAGTGTAGACTGGTACCACGCCTCATTTGTCAGTCTACTGAACTGAAAACCATCTTTTCAGTTAGAAACAGAAAATTGTCAATACGCTTCAAGAGGGAGGAAAAAACCCCACAAAATTATTATTTGTTATTGCCAAACACCTTGGTTGAGAAAAAAAATACTTTTCCAGGTAATTAGGGGACCACAGTTAGGACTTGCTTTTAGACCCCCACTTGTAAGAAAACCAGACATTGAGAAGGAGTTATCATTACTTTTCTCAAAGAAATTCATTTTTTCTCCCAGACTGAAATAACTAGGGACCCTTGCAGAGCAGGAGAAAATGTATCTTTAGTAGGCTTTGGTTTCTTAACAATAAAAATATCAGAAAACCTGAAAATTCAGTGTTTCTATGATGATTAAAAAAAATAACAGTGCTGAAACATGTCTTCCCTTGGCCACAGGACACACATGAAGCAATCCATTGACCCTAATTTGACCACAGGTCCCCGCTGACTTTCCTTTCTCAGTGCTGTAATCTTAGAAGAGCACTGCTTTTGAATAAAAGCCAATTAAGAAGATTTTTAGGGCCATCACTCACACTGCCAGCTCCTGGCGTACTGGTGGGAGAGATGATCGCCTCCAGAGGCTCACCAGCCACCCAGCCCAGGGGTGCTACCTCCAGCCTTCTACTGGTGGAGGTGTTTGTATGAGGAAAAATAAGCCTGACAGTAATGTCTGCTGCTCAAAATGCCCCACCTGATTTTCCTGGTCACTGTGGGAAGTAAGGGAGCAGCAAATGAACTGTGCTGTGGGCCACCTGTTCTGTGTAACAACATGGGGCAGAAAAATAGCGATGAGCCACCAGCAGTGGTTACCCCTTCTGTGGGCATGGTTCCCCAAAGATCATCTGTGGTCCCAAAGACCATGTGTGCTCACCACCTCACATGCTCACTGCCTGCTGCTCGGGTATCTTCAGTGCACTTCACTTTGGCATTGGCAGGCTCAGGAGCTGAATATGGATGAATACAGCTTTAATTTTGTCCTTTTACAACAGTAAAATGTACGCATTATTTCCACCCTTGCCTGCATTATATTATCTACTATTTACCTTTGTCATTAAGCAGACTTTGCCCCATCTGCTGAATCCCTGACTCTGAGACACAAGCGCTGCTTTACATACTTGTGGAGAAGGAAAGGTTACACAGAAATCTATCCTGTTGCAAGGGCTTTAGGAGCAACCTACCAGGTTGCATGGCAAAGTATCTCCAGAAGAGCTGAATATCTGCCCTAGACTGATTTGAGTTATGCTGATAAACATCAGGTGAAAATGTGGGTGCAGGAGTTAAGAAACAAAGGAATGTGTTTTGCAGCATATGTTGCAATTTTGAGCTTCACGCAGCAGGAGGAGGAAGAAACATCTGGCAATAGTAAATGCCCTGAGGACAAAGACACCATACATTAATATTATGGGAACTATTCAAGACTGCTTCAGCGTATGCTAAAAACCAGCCAACTGGCAAATTGTTTCCTTTCACTAATCTGATGTAATGAGGTGCTTTATTGAAAAAAAAAAAAAGTTAAACAGAATATTAAAAACCAATTGCAGGATGTGTATTTCACTCCCCAGAAGCCAGACCATGGTGAGTGAAAGTAGCGATGGGGACATGAGCACAGGGGTCTGGAGGGGGCAGCGTGGTGAGG
This sequence comes from Phalacrocorax aristotelis, assembly GCF_949628215.1. Lineage (NCBI taxonomy): Eukaryota > Metazoa > Chordata > Aves > Suliformes > Phalacrocoracidae > Phalacrocorax > Phalacrocorax aristotelis. Next base: position 61,808,102 of record NC_134311.1, read on the forward strand.
ACCTGTCTGCTGCGTGGGATGGTTCACACAGCGCAAACTGGTTTGTGCACTCTGCGGAGAAACCCAGCTCCAGGACAAACTGGCTTGGGAAACAGGTCAGCGTATTTCCACTGAAGTCAGATGACTTTCACTCCCTGACAGCAGTGCCAGCATTTCATGACCTGTGTCATCTAGGTTACCATAGTACTGCACTGCGTTGCAGCTCACAAAGATTGTATGCCTTTATTAGTTTGCTCTCCAATTTCCTTGCAGTTAACAGATGGTGGTATATGTGCATGTGTTTTTAAACAGTCCATAACATCTTAAGAAATTTGAGATTTGCTATGATGAAAGTCCTATGGAAATCATTAATATATAAAAGACAATGTATTAGTCTTCTCCTCTCTTCCTCCCATTCTGTTCTTTAAAATCTTATCTAGAGATAAGGGGGAAGGCTCCTTTGTACGATGTCTCTGTATGTTTTAATGAGTGAAGACTCTCTTTGTGCACACTTGTGCTTTTGCCAGGTTCCCAGGGAGGCAAACACGGTGGTGTCATCATCACTTTGAAACTGGAGGCAAAGATGTCAGGCAGAGCTTGTCAGGACATCTTCTGAGGTTTTACAGGGAAGCCTTCAGGGTGAAGAAAATTGGAAGTGACCTTTATACAGAATTACTATACATGCAAGTAGGCTTAAGCAGAGAAGAAAGGTTCAGTGAAAGGTTTCTGTTAGGTTTTATTCATATTTCAAGACAAATAAAGCAACTACATTTCCCTGAGAAAGCGTTATCATATGGAGCAGGACAAAAATGTAATTTAGCCAGCAAGAATTGTTGGATGTTATAGCAGAAATCATTAGTAGCAGTATGTAGAATTACATAGGGTTCTGACTTGCTGTAAACTTGACTGGTTCCTGTTATACTTTATTATTGCAAATTAATATCTCACTATAAGAAAGTAAAGGAAGGGTGGGCCTAAATAGCAGGAAAGTCTCAATGGGCACTAATGAGCCACAGGACTGTCTCACTAGGAAAGCTGTGGAAGCTTCTTCCCTTGAACTTTTAAATAGTTCCTGCTGGTATCCCAGAGGAAATCTCTTTACCCACCTCTTGCAATGATTTAAACAGCATTTATCAGCTTTATTTACCTCTTAAGATAGTCTAATTTTTCTGAAGAAAAAAGTCCATTAGCATAAAAGGAGAGCTCCATATGTGGCTGCTAGTAGAAATTAGGGTTAATTTTTAATTTAATTAATTTTATTTGACCTCATTTTATTCATTTCACAACTTATGTAAAAAAGGACACAGAAAAAAATGTATATCTATTCTATTATCACACTTAGTAATATTTGAGTCTCTGAATATCACAGAGCAGTTTTTGCTCTCCCCCTCATATACAAGCAATCAAATAAAATTAAAGCATTAAAATAAGTGAAATAAATTAAAATTCAAAGCTAGAGTCTGGTGCTTTACTTATACTTTTGGAAAGCACTGAATGGACCTCCTTTCAAAGTTCTTTGCACCACAGGTATAGAAACAGTGGAAGAGAGGATGGCATTCATTTGGGTTTTGCTCTGTCATTTTCATAACAAGGTAAGCACCACTGCAGAATTCATTAGGTTGAATACTTTCAAGGGAAAATGTGAGGCAGACCTACACTCCAGGACAGGACCAGTGCGAATCACAACATCTTGCCTGCAATTTTATTTGCAAATACTCTGCTCTAAGTCTTTGCATAATTTTTTGCATGGCTGTTCTCACCAGCCAGAACCTCTTTGTGGTAGAGGCACTGCAATCTGCTTAGCAGAGCTGATGCCGAGACCCACTGCATGCCTCCTGCTCCCCCTCGGTGCAAGTACAGGGGCTAGTCCTCTGCCTGCTGTCCCTCATGCTGGCCTTCCCAGTCACTGACGGTGAGGGTGAGCCAGTTTAACAGTGCCTTCTGCCACACTGGCATGAGCAGATTCTGCTTTTAAATGCACAAGGCAGCAGGAGTCCCACTTCTGCACCAGAAGGACAAGGGGTGGGGTGTCTGCAGGGCAGGGAAGGAGGGGGGATGCTCCCTCGGGACAGCAGCGAGGGCAGGGCAGCAGCAAGGGAACGCAGACCCTTGGGCAAGGAGGGAGGAGACGTAGGTGCCACAAGGGGATGAAGAAGCTGCTCCTCACTGGGTGGGTGCCATGCACAGCACAACGGTGCTCACCACAAAGTGGGGGATGAACTTCAATTCTGGCTTGTAAATTATTCCAGTGTCAATGGATGAAGTACAAAAGCCCAAAATTCATGAGTCTGTGCAATTTCTTACATATGTCTTGTTGTGCCAGCCCCCTGATGACTCTGTGCCTTGAGCAGCAATCAGATACTCATGGTTTTGTTCTTCCAGGTTCGAGTGGAGTTTTGCTTTCCCGATCAGATTTTTAACACAGTCACGTTTCTGCATGGATCCAGACCAAACAGTTTGAAAAGAAAACCCTTGTCTGAGAGTCTGAAGAAAACATCTCACAGCAACTAGAGATGAACAAATCCCAACACGTACGCTTCAATGGGAGGCTGAAAGGCATGTTCACAGTAAATACATTTTTAATGTACTCTTCCCTGCGTCCCTTTGTAAGCTATTTGTTTGTTTTTAAATACAAACATGTTCAGTCATTGAATCATGAACCTAGCCGTTGGCAGATGCAGTTGGCACAATGCAGCTTTTCTCTCACATTTGGTCTGACTGTGGCACAAAGCAAGCTCTTCAATGCTGCAACAAGTCAGCTGAGAGCTGAAGAGGAGGTCTCAGCACCACCTAACCTACGGCTCCCAGGCACCCACAATTATGGTGTTTGGTTTTTTTAATTAATGAAAGAACACAGTACTGATGTTTGTTGTTTGTGTAAAGAATGAGAAAAATATTTAAAATAATTCTCAAAATAAATAACCCTTTTTGCCTTTCCCTTTTTACTCTAAGTTATATATTAAAACTCCATCTGTGTTCAATTAATAGCATTAGTTTCCATTCAGTTTAGATAAATAAGATCATTTTGACCAGAATTAAGACAACTATGTGTTGGGGTTGTCTAAGGACATGAATCCAAACCCAGACACATTTAACCAAAAGTGTCTAGTGCTATGGCATACTCCCATCCTCTGTGCTTACTGTGGTCATTTTCCCCTTTTCTTCCATCCATCATACACCAAAATTTCTAATCACATAAATAATGTTCACCTAAACAACAAAATTATGAAATTCTTTCAAAATGTGGAAAACTTCGGGTTTTGCAAAGCCTTAAGGAATTTGACTTAATTATCAGTTCCTCAAGGGACCAGGGATTTATTTCTTAGCTCAAACACTGATACAGCGCTGTCATTTTCTTGAAATTACAGTTTCTCAACCTTGCAATTTAAGCCACACAAACAAAAGGGAAATGTCCTTGTAAAATTTCATATGTGGTCTCACCAGGTCAGGAAATGCCCCGGAAATCCTATCATCATTGGGAACATTGCAGAATCTCCTTTTCTAGACCTGGCCTTACGTTTGGGCAGGATGGGTAAAATGGTCAAACAACTGGAAGATACCTTCCAGGTATTTGGAAATGAACGGTGATGCATCTGGGAACTTTCTTGCAATCAAAGGCAAACACCCACTCAGTGGATTAAAGGCAGATGAGATGGAGTCAGAAAGATACCTGCAACAGGTATTGCTAAGCAACTCTCTGATGACGGATCTAAAATGCAAATTACAGACAAGTAACCCATTACAGGGCAGAGTTCTAGAAATAAGTAGAAGAATGTGCTTTAAATAAAAAAAATTAATGTTGTGGTATCACAAAGTAACCTTCAGTGACATTTTGTGAATAAGGAAAGTTCATGTCTGTATTGTGTCTCTGCTATTCAGGCTTAAGATGAATGGCATGGAAGATCTATGATGAAATAAATAGCTGTTACATTTTATTGTGGTGTAGGAAGGGGAAAGGTAAGGGATCAAGAATCACAATACCAACCTGACATGAACGCAAGACCTTGCATTTTTTCCTAGTGGCTCCAAGGAGCTCAAAGTGGAGGGGGACTCAGATGAGAGTGGCTCAATTCACACCGCGCAAGGCAAAGGGAATTTAAATGGAAAGGGAAAAAGACCTGGGTGACACACATGGTATTTTTACATGTGTTGTATAATTAGACTAAGGAGGTATTTCTGGTAAAATAAAAAGGGTTCTTCTTACAACAAAGCATTTTCATATGTCTAGGCCAGATCCTACCAAACCAGGAACAAACCAAGGCTGCTAAAAGTTGCCTGCATCTTTCCACAGACCATATTCGACCTTGTGCACTCACTGTCTGGCAGGTACCTACAAATAACCAATTTTCTTAGCTGTCCTTGCAGTTTCTTGCAGGGAGGTGCAGCCACAGAACTGTATGCCTACATTTCTATTCCTCTTGCAAGCATCACTGCTGAAGAAAAGAGAGAGGTCTTGGTATGATCAGAGAACTGGTCAAAGGCAACAGACACAAAACAAATCACACTTATCTCTGTGCAAATTATCCCTGTTTCATTTTGTCTGTGCTGCACAGCTTCTATGCTGACTAATGCCATTACCTCATGGGAAACTCCTGTTAAAAGGGATGAGAAGTACTTCTGCAATGTATAGATATGATGGCATTACTTGCATCTGACTTCAGTGTTGCTGTTGTCCTAATGAAATAGCTAGAAATAAATTTTCTAAAATATACTGAAATACCAACCAGTGGGGAGAAGTCATGAAAGAATCTTGGGGAGGAATGAAGAAGAGACTTTAGGAAAATAAATTTTAAAAAGTGGTAGGGAAACAAATCTGAAAAAGTGGCATTCTTTTTCTTACTGTGCAAGCATATGAAGAGGAACAGGGAAATTATTCTCCCTTGTCTCTCTTTGCCAGCTTTCCTTAATCCTTTTGCATTAGGATCCACTGGTCAGAAATAATTGTCCAAGGGGCATGACCCACTAACTCATCCTCTTCTCTGTGACCTACAGACTGAATGCCTGAGGTACTTCTGAACAACAGGAGCGTTTGCAGGTACAACAGATTGGATGTCTTCTGACAAAATATTTTCGTTGTCAGAAAGCAAGGATTCATCAAAGCAGAAACTTTGTGGGAAGGGACCGACATTTAAGGTTCTCTCCATTTTTAAAACAAAACCTTCATTAAGACATTTACAGTTATTAAACCAACCAATCTAACATTTCCAAGATGAAATTTTTACCTTCCATTCCAAAGAAGTTTCCCATTTGAAATTTGAGCTATTTGAAGTAGTTTTAAAACACCTATCACTTCAACAGGGACTATTGCAAAAACATATTCAGTAAGTTAATCAAGGTACTTTTCTCTGCATTCAGCATAAGAAGCATTTCCAACATCTCAAAGTTCACATACAGAAAATTCTGCGTTAGGCCCCTCATTTGTGGTCAGGCCTAGCCAGATTCATGCACACAAGTAATCCCTATCCCCATGAGCAAGTCCTGAAGGCCTGGGTTATAAACATCATGAGGAATGCTTGTATCACACTTGAAATGGAGCAAAATACAGCAAAGTGCCTGAAAGCAACATGCTTGCAGAAAATGGCATCTCACCTCTGTCAATAACGTATCTGTTGACATGCCTGCATATTTATTTTCAGTTTCTAAAAACCACCATCTTTTAAGGTTTCTTTTCTGTAAGGACAGCTAAACAAACTGTACCCAGAAATCCCTTTGAACTTACTGGGGCTTTGCTTGGCTCTCATCTAAATACCTGTTTTCCCATGTGGAGCAATCCTTCCTCTTTTGGACCAAAGTTGGGAAGACCCATCTATCTTTATATCCCACACAGGTCAGGAGGAACCACCTTTTCCCCCAGACTGCGGTAAACTGTGCACTTCCAGACTTCCCCATGATGCTGACACAGACAGTGGAAACTATGCAGCCACAGCTTTGCAGCACTATGAACATCAGGTTTCAGTACTCAGTTTTCCTTGCCACAGTTGTATGCTACTTGCACCATGAGATCAGTTAGCTGTTCCTGATGGAGCATGTTACAGTAAGCAGGCATTGGTTTCATCCTGCAGGATTTTTTCGGCTGGGAAACAACTGTGAGAACAATAGAGGCTATGTCGCTGACAATAGCTGCAATATCATTTACATTTCTGACAAGCTCTCAGCATTGCTTTATTTCAGCTGAGTTCCTGCCTCCATTATGTGACTGCAATGTGCCTGCCGAGTGATGAAATGCTGGCTCCCTGACAATAGCTGAAGTGGGATACACCCAGTATTGGTTGAACACAAGGTGACTTTCCCAGCTTGTAAAGGCCTGGGAAAAGACATGAATAATGCTGGTCTAAACCACAATATCCAAAAGGTACTGAGTTCTTCCTCACACATATGCAGCAAAAATAATGTCCAGGAGGCTACCACTGTTGCACACAAGAAGGACACATAAGCTCGGGGTCTGAGCCCTTGCACATTGCTGGAGAAGCCTCCTTGGGGTCCTTGGGATTTTTTTGCAGGTGGGCAATCCCTTTCCACTTCTCAGGCAATCGTTTAGAAAGAACAGTCTTTACTCTTGCCCAGATTCCTATTGTCCTGTGCTGGGAACTCATGAATTTGCAAGACAATGCCATACGTGTTGTCTAGGTAGTTAAAAGGTATAGAAAACAGGGGAGTCCTCAGCTGAAGACCCATCCACCACACAGCCCAGCATGGGCTGACACCTCCATCAGGAACATGGGATTTGCTCATCTCCCCTTTCACACGCCCACCGTGCACACTTCTGACAAATTTAAATGGAAAATAGTGAGTAACAGTGCAGAGGAAAAACTCAAAGCGGATGTCACAACTCCAGTATCTCAGCTCAACCACTCTCTCACTTATACGTGTAAATTCCCACTGTCTTTTCAAGGGCTGCGTGGCTATTTTTGAGGGTTGAACATATTTCTTACCACCTACACAAGAGCACATTGCATGGTCAAATTGCATTTACCAGCCCATCCTCCTCCCCTCACATTATGTGTCAACTCTCATGTCTCTATACAGCAAACCCACATTAAGGCTAGTTTTAATATAGGGCATCAACCACCTCTTCACCTGTGCTCCTGGGGAGGTCTTTCAGCCCAAAATGAGCCCCACACCACGGCAGCCAATTTGCAAACCATGCTCAAGGCAGCTAACTTCATGTGAGTCTGCCTGCACAATACAATTACAATAGCTGAGAAATCCCAGCAGTCCTGCTTTTCAGTTTTTTTAATTATTCATTTTCAAAACATTGTTTCTTCAAAAAAGAATTGCAGAATTTATCAGGTTGAGATCTCAAAGCTCTGCAACACAGGAAAAAAGCAAAAGCATATTCTTCAGGAGAACCAGTGCACCAAATATTTCATGTGCTCAGAGGGCTCTTCCTAAGACTCCAGGAGATGCTGAGCTACCCATTAAGAAAAAGTTGCAGTAATATTATTAACTCTAAAACAGGGCTAAGGAATACAAGAAAGCAAAAGCAGTTCTCTTGTAAAATGATACTTTCAGCTGTCCAAAATCCAAGGACAGCTTATTTTTCTGTATGGAGACCTGTGTTACCCTGTCACATCCCTAACACCTACCTTAAACTGACAGGCACAGACAAATGAGCCTTCTGTACCTCTTACTGCTCCCCCATCAGAATTGAGATGCAGCGTTGCATGTTCCCTGTGTCAAACCTCCACAAAGCTCAGTATCATTCCCCAAAGCACCGCTGCAGCTTAGGCAGGACTTTAAGAAGTCATTGTAAACTGCTCAAGACGCTTGGGTCAAATACAGGTTCAGGAATACAAGTTTCCTTCATGTACTTCTGCCAAGTGCAGTTCTCATCAGCAAAATCAGAGAGTTCACTGCACATGAAGATTCTGATGTGGCAGCCAAAAATGTTCAGCAGTTCAGACTCCTCTTTCCAGATGAAAGGGAGTGTTCTGTTTGTACAGCATTTTGCTGAGATAATTTTATGATCATTGGGAAGTTTAGAAACCTGGTCTAGACATTCCAGTCAAGAGTTAAAAAAAAAAAAAGCAAAAATAAAACCAACCCACCAGTGCTGCTGTCTTGGAAGTCCTTCAAAATCACTCCTCTGTAAAACTCCTCATGACACAAGAGCTTGTTTCTGGGAGCTAACGCACATTTTGGGTGTGTGTGCTTGAGACAGAGCTTAGAGGGTACGGTGTGCAGCTGGCTGCTCCTTTCTCTGGAGCTCAGGCACTCCCAGGAGTCTGCTGCAAGAGAGACCTCAATTCGCTGTAACAACAGGGATTTTAGGAGAAGAGGAATGTTGATGAAACCTCTGCCTCGTGATGCTTCGGCACTATTGTTCAGCATTAAGAATACTTTCATGAATATCATCTGGGCACTGATTCCTAAAATTCCCCACCTCCCAGAAGCAGAGGCCAACCAGGCCTGCCTGCAAATCAGGCAAGCAGGGAGCTGCTGCTAGGGCAGGGCCAGGAGAAGCTGAAGAAGGGGTGGCTGGAGGAGGGCAAGCGAGGCACTGGCTCAGCTGCTGCCTCTGCAAAGCAAAAGACTGTGAAACAGATAGACTTGAGGAATTTGTTTTGCATGTCATCCTGAATTATGTTGCCCTTTTTGAACACTTAATATTATCAATAAAGACAACTGATTCTTGTTTGTGAGTGAGGAAAAGTAGCCCTCGAGGCACCGAAAGTTTTAATTTTTCTGAACTGCTGAACAACAGCCTAAGACAATGATTTATTACTGATCACTTAAAATTTTAACCCATCCCTTGTGACTGCCTAAGAAGGTGTATATGTAACACAAGAAGCACTTTAGATCCAAAAGGTAGATCATTAATTTTCTTTAGCTGTTTTACTAATAATTTTGAGATCTTTGTAGACTCTGAATAATATATTTGCAAATTTGATTTTAATTTTATTTCCACAATCTCACAATCCTATCCCAACTACAAATGGTGTTAAAGGACAAAAAAGCACCTACACTTTATATGAAGGAAGTCAGTGCATTAACCTACATGCATGACTTCTGTAATTTGGATATTCACTGAAAGGGCAAGATCTTTTAAAATGCTTTGGAGGACCCTTGAAAAATCCTCCAAAACCTTCTAGAATCAGACGCTGAGAAGCTTTACTCTGACCTTGTGTTTTGTTGGTCCAATTAATATTGCCAAAAAACCCAGAATTACAAATCACAACATTAAGTTGCAGCTAATACTAATCAGTAAAAGCAGTGATAACTTTATCACAATATATGGGAGACATCTCCTGCCTCTGGTTTCATTTCTGCTTCTTTCTTGGAGATGCCTTCACTTAGTCTCTTACTATCAGAGAGAAGGTCGAACAAAGCCTCCAAGTGGAAGTTTATTCCTCTGCGTCTAATTTAGGAGGCTGAGATCTCCTATTCAGATAGCAAGCTTGCTTTTCCAGAAAAGGTTAATTTACTAAGAGGCTTCTGATATGGCCCAAAGCAAGAAATGACAATGTATAGGAGATTACCAAGGAAAGATTGATTTTAAATGTTATACTTATTGCTGGATAATTGCCTGTTATTTTTGTCTCCAAGAATAAAATTTGTTAGTCATACTACTGAGTCACTGTGCTTTGCAGCTCCTACATGATAAAAGTAAAATACTCTCATTTTTATTTATTTATTTTTTATGCAGACCAGGAGTATGTTGCACAGAAACACTTAAGTACTTTCAGGTGCTTTGCTTGCAAAGCTGCATTCTTTTGATTACCTGCATTCCCTCAACTTAGTATTGTTCATCAGCACTGGGTTGTTTATAGTTTCTGATTAGCAGAACTTGACTCAGGACAATTGCATTCTTTGAATGTGAAGATAAATTCTTTCATCATAGTAGAGGGATTCATCTGCACAAATGCCATTGATGTGCTGCTGCTTTTTTTGTTAATAAGCAGTAATAAGCACATTAAAAGTCACAACCCACACAAATTCCAAGAGCAGGTTATCAGAACATGGTAAACTCTGATGAGTAGGACTCTGTGCGTGCTACAGAGAAAATATGTAATGCAGAAAATCCTTTAACTATTCTGAAAAGAAAATGGCTAAAACAGCCTTTGTTCATGGCATATACCTTTTATCTTCAATATAGACTATATTAGGTAATAAGAAACAACTGCTGAGCACAGAATTGCAATGCAGAACGGAAAAGGATGCAATTAAGGAGACTTTTGGTCTCACTGTGCAACATCCAGAAGTAGATTGCTACATACCCTTTTCTGAACAAAATGAGCATGCAGTGCAACTGAGAGAAAGCACAAGGCTCATGGAACCCCAGGCAACGACTAAAGTCAGACTCTTCACACCTGCATGATGTTGACTTGCAGTGATGCCTGCCAACCTAGGGAGGCCCTTGAGCTGCTCAGGCTTACAGCCCACAGGCTGATTTTCTGCTGAGTAACTTAACCTGGTGCTCATGATGCTGGTGTGACTGGTGAAAGGGTAACAAATCTGGAGACAGAACAGGCAACACCACCAGCAGGTCTGGAAATGGTGCAGAGAGCACATGAAACTGCAGCTGCCAGAGGAACTGCACTCAGCAGTCACCTCTCTTCTCTAGAGGTGCCAAAGGACACCAGTAAAATCACAAAGGAAAGTGCATGCCTGGACACGGGCAGACATGTCTCTCCCTCTCTTTGTGTATTTTGGGACAAGCTGTCTGGGAAAGTCAATACAGTAAGCAGTGCAATGATGGTGAAACCTTGCTAAAGATTTAGAGGTTTCTTTTTTTTTAAGGTTGCAAATATGATTTCATCTACCTTCATATATTTTTCTCTCATTTTTAAAACACAGCTATAGTCAGAAACTCTATCCTGTTTTCTGTTCTACTGACATTCACAGGCCAACATTTGGGCATTCTGCTTGCCTGTCCATGATCCCTGAAGGTTGGGAGACTGGACTGTTATAGCAGACCTTATAAGTACCTGTGCTGTTCATCCCCAGTTGCAATGCTAGGTGCTCTGTTTGAGTGGAATTGACAAAGCAGAGTTTCTCATAGCAGCTCCATTGTACCTGTACCATCTGGGACAGGGAAGAAGTGGATCATGAGAAATAAAATCCATGGAACATATGACAAAGTAAACAAAGTAGGGGTATGATGGGGGATAAGAAATGTCCTGGAATAACTAACAGGTGTGCTGTAACACTGCTAAGGTCTGGGGAAATGAACAGGTGAGAAACTTGGAATAGATAAGGAAACAGCTAGGAGAATTAATAGATGTGCCTTGGGAGATGAAAAAAATTGTCAGAGCCTCTAAAAGAAAAGCTTGGGAAGGTAGTAACGCCAGCTTTTTTGAGGGTGGATGAGAAACAGAGTGGAGAGGCCAAGATAAGCAGTAGGAAGATGAATAGCAGGAATAACCAAAAGACAATGCCAGGCTTGAGTAACAAGCCAAGGAAGCCAACAGCAGTGCCAAGAGCCTGAGAAATAAATTTGAGAAGAAAGTTAACATGAAAGCCATCTCATGAGAGCTAGGACCTGTGGTTTGGTGATCAAGACATAAGCTTCTTTCTTCAGGTCACACCGAAAACTCAGGAATTTTCGAGTATTGAAGGTCTTTGCCTAGGTTTCTCAGAGCAAACAGGTGCTTCTATAATATGTATGTTGTACACGCTAGAATGATAAACAGTAGTAGCTTTCAGTGCATTTGGTGGAAACTCTTCAAAATTACTTAGAAATCTTATGAAATCGCAGCCCCTACTGAACCCAACCTGGGCTCTAAAAATATAAAATCACATAAATTCTTACATAAAAAAATATAAATACAAAGTTCACCTGCAGAATTCATAATGGTCTGAGGGTACAGAAGCTTCTCTTTTACTCCTGTCACTTCTCCAGGGGCAGTAGTAGCTGGTGCAATCCTAGCACAAGGACACAGTTTCTCTCCACTTCTTTAGCCTGATATACCATCATGGGGACCTGGAAAGAAGATGAAATACCCACAGCTCCATCATGCACAACTGTCCTTAGCTGCCACCCTGCACTCAGTGACCCAGCATGGGCAGAAAACTAATCAGAGAAAGACAGTAAATCTGAAGGGACCAAATTCACCTCTGCTCAAGCACAGTCTCTACCACAGGGACTTAATATTGGGAAACATCATCTCACCTTTCTCAAGAGGGGTATATTTTTCAGGAAACTTTTCTCTCCTGAGCAAGGTCATTTCTTATTCTACACAGCAACAGCAAATTCCTGGCCACTTGTTAGACTGAGAGCCATCAGTGGGCCCTCTGCAAGCAAGTTGGTGGCATTAACAGTTCCCTATACCCATGGGTTCCTTCTGTCCAGAAAGAGTGCATAAGTATATATGTACGTATACATATGTATATGTGTACATATATAGTATTCCTCCTCCATTTACTTTGGGTCTAGTTCTGCACAGACTCTGAACCTTGCAAAGTTATTTAGCCCAGTGCAAAGCTTGAAGGTCCCCACATCAAGAGAAATTCTCTGCAGACTCACAGCTCTCTTCATCCTACTGTAAATTGTGGTGCAGAGTACACAGCAATGACAAACCCAGTGAAGTTGTGCCTTTCCTAAGAAACCTTTCACTTAACTGCAAGGCATGGCTAATTCTGGACATGCCCGGTGCTTTTATTGGTCCCCTGTGCTATAGAGCTAATCTATTAGATGCTTTGATCGAAAGACGTCATGCTAGACACTACCGAGTGCGTATATGAGGAAGTACAAGGGAGTTTCCCTCCATTTAGAGATGGACTGTGAAAAAACAGGCTTTTCTAGGTTTGTGACTTTCCCAGGAGATAGCTTGTACACAACCTCTCCAGAGGACAATGACCAAGCAAGTGATTTTCTAGCATGGCATTACCACAACTTTTGATTTCACGACATCTAGATATATAAGGACTGGATTTACTGGGCAAATGCAAGCCAATACTGCTTTGAGGAAAACTGCACTTCCCTCCCAACTCCAAAATTACTTTTTCAGTCATTTCAAATGCAAATATTTGAAATTTACCAATCACAAAAACCTTTGCTATTGGCTTAATACCTATATGTTTTTCTTAAAGTATCTTTTGTGAACGGAACACCTTCTTGACCCTGTATCTGTGTGGTTTTAGATAGCATAATAGAGGAGAAAAGTTTCACTATCCCTTCTCTGTTATATGTCATCTTCTGTATTTGTTCACTCACAGCAGTAGGATGAAGAACATTTAATATGCAAATTAATGAAATGGCAATGTGAGTAATTTTACACCCTTATATTTTGAACATATTAAGTACAAACTGGCTATTAGCATCAGCTGGTGAGTCAGCTCTTCTGAGCACAGGAAGAATTGAGAACATATTCAACATACAAATTTCTATCATCCTTATTAAAATGCAAATATTTATTCAGAAATCCTTATGATTAATTGCCATGAAGATTACATTAGATTAAAAAAAATTAGTCTTCGTGCTGAAATACTGGCAGAATAAGACCTCTTTGATGGTTTTTCCACTACAAGGGCTGCTTTTAAAAATTATTTACTTACTTGGGCTTAAAACACCAGTTTGTCTACCCAGCCACTGTGACTGACAGTAGCCAGCAGTGAGTGCTTAGGAACATGACAAATAGGGCAAGGAGAGTATGACCTTTCTGCTGGTATATCCTCTCAGCTTCTCTCAGTGATTTAGGGACTTGCCAAGCTGGAAGTTGTGCCAATGATGGACTATGATTTGTGAAGCTGCCCAGGCTCTTTTTTAATCCATTTATACTTTTAACAAAACCATTACAACAGACACCTCAATTTGATTATATTCTTTTTGGAGAAGTAGTTTCCTTTTCATTTGGTTATAACTTTTTACTTGACCCCACCAATCTCTTGTGAGAAATTATGCTTTACTTACCTTCTCTGAGCTATTTATGATTTGACATTTCTATCAGATCCCCCACAGTCATGTGTTACCTGTTATTACCTGAGATAAAGAGACCCACTTTATTTCTACTGAGACACAAGTAATTCCATACCTTTGTTCAGCTTTGACAACCTTCTCAACTTATCTTCTTGTTTTACTGCTACTTTTCTGAAATAGGGTGACAGGTTTCCATACAATATTCAATGCACAGATAAAGCACGGTTTTGCAGTAGCACAGTGCACCTTGGGTTTGTTGGGGTTTTTTTTTTCCTTCTTTATTTCTTTGTAAATATTTGAGACCTCTCATAGTTAAGGTACTGACAAAGCTAATACCTCTGCCTGCAAACCATCCCTTGCTTATACTCTTACACCATATAACTAGAAGACAGTAATAATTTCTAACAGCATGACTGGGGGTTTAACCCCTAGTGAAAAAAATGTTTTCAAAAACCTCTTTCTTGAGTGCTAGTCTTGAGACTGTTTTGTACTTATAATAATCTTTATATTTTTCCCATGTGCATTACTTCATACTTACCAGCATTAAATTTAATCTGTCCTTTTATCATCCTCTTGTTCAATGCTCTAAGATCTTTCTGCAACCCTGTGCCATCATCTTTTGATTGGACTGACCCAATAACTATGTGTAATCTGTAAACTTTGCCAACTCACAACTTATCTCCACACCAAATAATTTAAGAGCAAGCTGGTCAACACATGTCAGTACCAGAGAAGCTTGAGATGGACCTTCATTCTTGCTGGCAATCTTCTTTACTGTGAAAGATGACTCTTTGTTGCTACTATTTATTTCTTACCTGTTAATTGGGTGCTTTTCCACAATTAAAAAAAAGCTCTCTTTTCCTGTGAGAACTTGAATTCTGTAGTGACTGTTTCTGCAGTGACTCTGTTTCTGTAGTGACTCTGTTTCTCCTGAGTGTTCCTTTTGATCCTGGTATCTAAGGCTAAACAAACTGAATTTGTTCTCCCTCTAATTAAAAAAATTAGAAAACCTTAATGACCTTACTTGCATCTGGAAATGGATGGTGTGTGCTTCTTGGAAGTAACTCAGTAACTCCTTCTTCTCTTCCACAGCAATACCTGAGATTTTCCAGTGTCACTGTGTTTTCTGTGTTCCTGTGACCTTGTCTGCCTCCCTTCCATTTTATGATTGCTGTTATCATCTCAGCTGTTGAATGATGCTGTAAAAAAATTTCTAAAATTGTGTTATTTAGATACGTAATTTCAGACTACAGGAATTACTCAGCACATTTCTTACAGCTGGCCTTGTACCATGTATTGTACCTTCATGGTATGTTATCTTTTTCTTTATATTCCTTCTAGCAAGTTTGTGAAATGCCTATTCTGATTCATATTTCTTGTTTTTAGATATCGGAATTTGTCCTGAATGCCTAGAGAATTTCAGCATATCTGTGGACAGGTATAAGTCTGCATGTTCTACACATTTGTATTATGGAGCGCAAGCTCTTTTGCTGTGGCAAAAATCAATATGACTTAAAGGATAAGCTAGCTGTGTATCAAGGCTAAGTTATTTGAATTAGGTATGTTATGCGTGTTAACCACACCACACATCAAAGACGTAATGATTAAATGTTATAGGGTAATTTCTTCTCAGACAAATTATCACAAGATATCTCACAGTGCCATCACTGAGCTATGAGCAAAAATGTCCATAAGTAAAGCATCAAACTCTCATTATCACTGACTTTGCTATCAGAGCTTGTCATACAAAAATATGCAGATCTTGTAAATGAAGACTGAATGATATTCAAATTACAGTAACCCAAAGCAATCATCTTAATATTCCTAGGTTTTATATATCTTCTCAAGATTAGAAAGAAATTTTTTAATGTACTTTTAATCTCTACCTTTTTTTTTTTAAATTCCTTGCCAGATTGTTTTCTTTCATCATTCATGCATAGTGCATCATCTTTATAGTCAGGTTGTGCAAGAGTGCAGACCTAATCTAATTCAAAAAAATATTGAGCATTCATAAAATCCATGGTTATTGTTGTGATTTTATTGGGTAACCCTATGAAAAACAAATTTCTGTTCTGAACTTTGGTATACAGGACCCTTAATATGTATTTGGAAACAGAAAAACAAATCACCATTAAATTAAAGACAGTGCCAAAGCATACAGAGAAGGCAGCAGGTGTGAATGGGCACTCAGTGCTAACACATGTGCAAGATCGTGAGGTGGTTAGCTGCACGTCTTTTGCACAGCATGGCTCGCTTATCACTTGGAGCAATTGGCCTCCATCTAGACAGGCCTCCTCCTCTCAGGAGGTAGTTAATGGAGACCTAACAGTGCCCTGGTGTCTTTAGACTCACCATAGCTTACATCTCCCCTGCCATTGCACAGAAGGACTAAACTTCGACTGTGAGATGCTTGAGCTGGTGGCCTTTCTGGCCTGTGTATTTACAAATCAGTCATGGGTTTGGGGTCTGTCTGTGATGGCCAGAATAATTCCATTGAAGACAGGCTATGTCACGTGGACAGTTACTTAAGCAGGCTCTTTGGATCAGTGGTTACCACCACTACACGGAGTGGGTCTATCAGGTGGACAGCCCTGCATGCTTTCTTCCACAAGCACATAGATGCTCACTCACTTAGCTGATGCCCATGCAATGCATTTAAGCCTCAGTTTAATCCCCTTGGCTTTCCTGATGCCAAGGGAACTTGAAGGCAGTCTGAAGTGCTTAGCAGGAAGTGCAGCCAGAAAGCAACAAAACTATGCAGAGGTAGCTCTGCCTGGAAAGGCAACCAGTGTAATCACTCCCTCCATATCCCTACCTCCAAGAATGCATCAGGAGTCCTGTTTGACTAATCACTCCTTTCCAGGAAGGTGGTGTCAAAAAGTAATAACTGCTGGATAGCTGTAGGTTTTTCACATGTAAATGAATGCAGCATCAGATATGAGAAATGTTACAGAGTTGCAGTGGGAGGGTTAATAAAAGATGTAAACCTCTCAACTTCCATTGTCTCCCTCAAAGAACGTACCATCAGGAATGGGGACACACACTACTGAGTTCAGAATACAGCCTGTCTGCTGAATAAGCACAGTTATTCACGCTGAACAGGTTTACCCAGCTCTATAAAGATGGGTTGCAGTCAGCACTTCCCAGTGCATTCTTGGTCCTTACCTTTTGAACTTGCAAAGTGCCTGAGCAAAGCTTACTCAGTAAAGTAAAACATGCAGCATATCGATAAATTCAATTTTTAATTAGCTCTCCTTCTATCTCCACTTCTAATACTGACAGATCTTGAATGGGCTTTTTGTTATTACTATTGACTTTAGCCTTTTGAAATACTGCTGAGTGGTGACCCAGAGGGGTGGAGGTGGAATTAGATTCAGCAGCACTTATGCCATCATCTGTTTGGTATGTTACTTCCTTTCACTCTAATGTTGGGAAGATCACACCCAGACTTTGCATTCCTCTTCAACAAGTTGTGTCAAGGAAAGGGGAGAAAGGAAGCTGCCCCACATACCACTGGATATCAGAAAGGAAGGTCTTAATTAGGGTGTTGGGATGTAATTTCTACAGAAATCCTTTTGACAGCCCCAGGTCCAGCTGTTATAATCATTTCTGTGACATCGTCTTAAGGGGTGAGGGCTCAAAAGATAATACAGGATTCCCTGGGGTCATTTAATGCTTTTGGCTTATCTCAAAAGGAGATGCTGAATTCTTAAAATTAACATCAGTAATAAATCCCTAAAAGTGAAATTAAATAATGGAGTTTGTTTAGGCTAGCATTTCAGAAAGAGGTGAGGTAATTAAAACAGACAACATACCAGAACATGCAGAGTAACTTACTTGATATTTTACAACAGCAGCTGAAATTAAGAAATCTGTTATTTTCTTATCCATAAGTCTGAGAAACCTAGATTAGAGTTATTTTATCTACACCTTTCCTATTTTTCAGCAGTAGCCATAATAGCAGTAGCAAATAACCAGAAGGCTGAAGGCCATGAAATGCACAACTGTGGTAATTTATTTGCAATATTCCTGCTTAAAAAATATTTTAATCTTTGGAAATAATGTTTGGTCATATTTTGTAGTGACTCATATGTAAAACAATGCATGTATTACTGTGATTCATTAAAAAAATTATTAAAACTGACTCATTCAAGTCAGAAAGAAGGCACTGAAAACCCCTTGTAGCATGCCTGTAAACCTGCATAAGAATATTATAATTCAACATAAAGCATTTAAAGTATTTCACTCATAAGAATAAAATATCTGCTTAACCAGAGTCAAACAAACATTTGTCTCAAAACACCTTTGTTATATATATGTACATATCTGTATCTATATCTCTATCTATAATAAATATAACAAATACTTTATATAAAAAATCTTTATATAAAAAAAACTGAAGTCCAATAGTCCTTGAGGGCCATTTTGATACTGGAAAGTAATTTATGTTAAGCATCTCTCATTCTTAGACAAATAAGATGCTTCTTAACCTTTTATGCAATGTTTGAACATTTCCAGTCCTGTGGAATTTTTTTTTTCATTGCTTGATGTTCATGGCACAAGAAGAATAGGAATGGTGACCAGCCATCTCAGGGGGTTAGAATGAGTTCTAAAACTGCAGCCACAAAACCTGTGCAATCACCAAAGCAGAACATGCCTCTTTGCCTTGCCTGATGACATTTTATAGTACAAGTCTCCAACGACAGGACTGTGCCTATGCATTTGGAAACCTGAATATACCCTTCAAAAGCTAGACAAAATGCCACACCAAGAAAGTGCCAAGTTCAGACATAATGTCACAGCCATTCCAGGAGAACTGATGGGTGTATCCATGTGATAGGCTTCTAAGCAACTCATTCATGGGAAGGTATATGATTTGTAAAGAATTTAATCACTGACTTACCTACCTATTATTTTCCATTAGATCATCTTCAGTCAGCCTGAAGATTATTTCATTTTCCCACATATTTTCTCTTGAGCACAGGCCAAACCACCAGGACCATTGTTATTGTTTTTGTTTTTATATACTTCAATTCCCAGGGCTTGATGCCTGTTTACTTAAAGAATAGCTTATGGTGCTTTAGTTTGTTTAAAAAAAAAAAAAAGGCCTTAAAATGGTAGTAAATACCGCTTACTCCCACATTACAGCCATTTCACCCTCAGAAACGGGTAGACTGTCTTTATTATGAGTGAGTAGTAGGCATCACACAGGCAGTGGAAACTTGTGAAACCTTGGCCACATTTAAGCCATAGTACTGTTGAATACAAGGCGGCCAATACTCCCTCCAGTTTCTTCAGTGGTTGTAGAGAAACTCACTCTTCCACCAACTCAAAGAAAACTCAACAAATTATTCTACTTTTCTGATTACCTATCTTTCCCTAGACACTTTGAATCATAAATGTAGTCATTATCACAAACAGTTCTTAGATTAGTTCTTAATATTTAGATTAGACCCTTCAGGATCTAAACCATTAAAAAATGTGGTCTTTCCAGTGACACTTTTTGACCTATGGATATTTTTGTTAACATTTCTGCATCTCTTCAAAAAGACCATACAGCAACCAGGGGCAAAGTGGAAGACTGGGCATGTAAAGACAATTGTGTGGTTCTAGCTCCCCCTTTTCTTTCAGCTAAAAATATAAAAATTATGCTAGACAAATTGTGGAAAGGTGTGGAGATGATAAAAAGGATGCTTTTGTGTGAGAAGGAAAACTGGCACACTACTCAGTTGCTGCAAATACACAAGTATTGTGGATGTTACTGCAAAACTTACTCTGTTGCCTACAAAATAAATGTGTTTATGACTACTGAATATGGTTTTCTTAATATTGGAATTACATGATCTAAAGGAAGACATAGGATAAATACATTCAGCAAATATAAATACATAATTTCATAACTCTGGTTTCCATTTATGCCTGCCAAATGTGTGTAGACCCTACTATACCCTTGCATATAACGCAGATATTTAAATTCTTCTCCAGGTTTTCAGTAGAGGGGAAAAAATTCAACAGTTAGTAATAGAGCTCATGTTTACTAATATTAAAAACTCAAGTTCAAATCCTGCAGCAGATCACACTAATTAAAATTTGTTTATGGCCTCTGACAGCTCCTGGTAATATTGTCAGGGACCAAGATAATCTTTGTCACATTCAGAAGTTTACGGTTGTAGTTCAAAGTTGTCTTTCTTCATTATTATATCCTTTTTCTTTTCCACTTACTGCATCTGGGAGATAACCTGCTTCAATTCATAGGATCTGTATCCAGGGTGCATATCGTTTACCAAATCTTTCTAACAAGGTGAGCACTGAACTTGAGACTCTACCAAGATTTAAAACACTTAAAACATTTCACATTACTGTCTATATTCCACAACTCTCAGCTCACAAATTAAGCATTTCAACACCATAGTAACTATTCTTTATAAGAATGAACAAAACAACATACGGTATTTTACATTTAAACATCTTCTCTTCATTCCCACCAGGCTTTCTTCTTCCCCAAACCCAAGAGTGGCTATGCAGCTTCCCTGATTCTAAAGCTTTGTCTGAAATAGGTTTTCCAGCCATTTCAAGCACAGAAGAGCATGAAGTTTGCCATAGAGTTTCCCAGCTGTGAGAGTTCTCTAACATTAAAACTGAAAATAAATTACTTTTGCACCAATGAAAGGATATTGAGTCATACACTGATCTCAGAACTGTGTTGGTTCTTCCTTCTGAAACAGAGTATCCCCAGCCTGTTTTGAAATAATAATGCTACTTAACACAACCTAGTTGACTAGTGTCCCTTACGTAACATAAGAGAAAACTGAAGCACAACACAAAAACAGACCAAATCTCACTCAAATTGGTATCAGACTCTGCTTGCTCCCAAAAATTATTTTTTTGCTAAATAGGAAAGTGGTTTCTTACATGGAGTCAGCAGACTTGTTAAATCCCATCTGCACAAGAGGTTGCAGGATGCTTCCATGTTCCCTAGCTTCACCAATGCCAAAACAACCCAGTCCTTTTCCCCCCTGGAATCTACCAAGTTAGCTATCTCGTTGTCAGAACAAAACCTAAGTAGCCACTCTGCAGCCGCACAGGTCTGAAATACTGAACTCTCACATAAACAGGGTAGTGCTCGATTCAGGAAGTGGTGGCAATGAATGTTCACAAAAGCATAGGATGTGAACTGCTTGACCAATAGTCATGAGGGCACAGACTTTAAGTGTAAATTTAAAATGGTCTGTAGGGTGGAGAAATGAGGATAAACTATTTGTCAGTAAAATATTTGCTGTAATCTTCACTGCAAAGCTCAATACTGGTAAGAAGCGGCTTCGGCAGTAAGTCAAGCACTGGTATGGCTCCAGAAGTTCAGTGTTCTCTCCCTGCCCTCCTTCCCTTTCACCCCAACATACACAAGTACACGTGCTCTTTTTCCCTGAGGGAAGGGACACTGTCTGCACCTTTCTTTTATACGAGTCACAGTGCTCTCAATTTTTGCTCTGGAAAGCTTGGTGGTACATTACAGATCCCAGACGCCAAAAGCCTACCTACTGCACTGGAAGGATAATGATTGCTGAGCTTCATCCTTCTGTACTCCAGCAAAGAGGACAGGCTATAAAATAGAGTAAGGGAAAAGTAACTCCTCTTGAAAAGGCAGCTCATATGTGAGCCCAATTGTTTTTTAGCAGGATAATTCTCAAAGAGATGCTACACAACACCTCATATGAAACCCGACCCTACAATGCAGGAGAAGATTTGGATTGAACCTAAAACACAGCCTTTAAAAAGACCCGTTGGTGACTGCATAGAAACTTCACTGACAATGATGGTGGAAAATATTGTGAAGACTCTTCTGTAGGCCTTTAGTAGGGCACATCAGACAGAAATGTATTGAGAGCGGCTTTTTATGTTCGGTTAGCTCTTGTTTGTTTTTTAGGCTCTACTAAAAACATTTGGAATTAGCTGGAGATGGAGACACTACTAAGACCTATGAGACAACATAGAACTATTTTACCCCAGCTCACATTAACTTTGAAATTTGAAGTAATTTTTCCTTCAAATCCGTTTGAGAGGAAGTGTAGTGGGAGAGAACCATTCACCCTCTTTTAAAACAGGGCTACTTTGTCAGTTTGGATTATCTAGATGTTGGTTACCCAGTCATACTTTGCTGCACTCCTGACACCTTCCCTTTCTTCTGAGAACAGCACGTTTCAACTTTCTGAAGAAAAGAATGCTTTGGTTCCATATAGCAATGAGTTTGACATTGTGCATATAGGTGAATTTAAACAATCATTTTGAAAAAAAAAATTTAGATAATGTGATGATCCCTGTAAACATTTAAAAAATTCTAAAATGGGCAGACTGTGAC
Source organism: Phalacrocorax aristotelis (assembly GCF_949628215.1). Lineage (NCBI taxonomy): Eukaryota > Metazoa > Chordata > Aves > Suliformes > Phalacrocoracidae > Phalacrocorax > Phalacrocorax aristotelis. Next base: position 61,830,295 of record NC_134311.1, read on the forward strand.
AGCTGTGAAAGGAACAGGATTGGTTCCTCTGCATAAACAAATCTTTCAGCAACTTGAAAAGGAAGGTAGGTAGCCCTGAAAGAGTCTCAAATGGTTGCCATGAAAAAAAGGGCTACACTGAAAATACATCTAAATGAGAAGTTGAACAATGCCTGCAGAATAATCAACTATCAGTGTAAAATCTCAGAACAGGAAATAATATACAATCATCTCTAACTACAGGTTTTCTATCCCTCACTTGCCTTGCTTTCTGTAGAGCTTGAGGACTCATGGGACAAATAATACACAGCAAAGGGATCTTCACATAAGCAGAGAGAAGAAAGAGAAGAACCCAGATGTAAACTGCAATAGCTTCAGTAATGAAGAATATCATCTACTAGCATACATATCCCTTCCCGCAAACACTTGCAATGAATTCCAAAAATTGACAGCAAAGTCTGGCCTGTGGGAAGAGTAAGTGGTTCATGTCTTGAAGACATCCTAGGGGATGTTCCTATAGATAAATGAAACATTTCGATTCTGTCTGTAAGCAGATACTCAGAGCTCTTTACGGCTTACATGGTGTTTTATGTTGCCAGGCTAACAAATAACCTTGCAGCTATTTCCCTAAGAAGAATACCTGGCAGTTATACTGCCAGCTGCGTTTAGACAGAATTTGGGTTTTGTGAGTTTTGTCTGTATTTTCCTATGACAGGCAATGAAGTGGCCAAAAATTAGGTCTTCCCCTTTAAACAGGTAATTATACTGCATTACAGACTTAATCAGAAAATCTTAGGTTTCGTATGAGGAACTCTATTTACTTTAGATCTCAGACATGGCATAATAATTTTAATCAGCTGCAGAGCTTAAGTGCAGGAAACAGAATTAGATTTTTCTTTTGCTCTTTTCTGTTTTGGAGGAAAGATATTTGGAATGAAAAAATCAGTCTCTGCTGTGAATCACCTATGTGGACATGAAGCCTGTTCTTATTGGTATGGTTCTCAGAGCAGACAGATGTACTCAAAGCCCCATCGCTTTTGGGTTCAGCTTCACTCAGTAAAAGAAGAAAACATCTTTTTGGAAGCTATTAAATGCAAAATGAGTTGTGCTCAAGGTAGAAGACTGATACATTGAAAAATTCATTTAATTTAGGATTATATCATACAGGCCACGGGCCGCCTTGCATAAGACATATGACTCTTGCTGGATGGAGTTACTAGTTAGCTTAGGGACCTCGTCAGGTGTCTGGGGACATCTTTTCAGGTAAAACTGTAATTTGCTCCTTGTTTCAAAGAGTATTCTACATTAACCTATCCCATCACAGTTTTCAGAGGGTTTTGGCCATAAGTTGTTTTCTGACCACAGTAAATTTCTGCATGGTCCGGATTATGGACCTCCATCCTCTCACAGACATGTAAAAGAAAAAGCACTCTTTGACCCAGTAACTCAAGGCTGAACAAGTTCACAATATTTCACTAGATCTCTACAGCTCTCTTGCAAAAACATCCTTGATCATTAGACCAATAAACTCAGTATAACAAGGTTAATGTAAAATACCAATGTATATTTCACCCTGGAAAATAAAACAGGGTTACAGTTTCTAAATATGAGGGGAGGTGAGGGTGGGGTGTCCCACATTTTATGTAGGATTTATTTTCTAAAGGTAGTTCAGCTCATTTTTCTACTCATCTGCACTTCACAGAGGAGGCCTTGTGAATTTTTTGTCATAAACATTATTCTCTATCACATGAAATGAAACTACGCTATTTGTAAAACAATTTCAAATGGAAAAAGATCTTCATAGAAGAGAAGCTGATTTATTGGTAGGATTAGGGAGTTTGTTAACAAACCTGTGTCTGAGGTTTAACTATCACTTTTACTTATAGTGTTTACTTCAAAAGAAACAGTTGCTTCATGAAAACATTAATTTTTCCCCCATGGTCCCTAGCTTTTTCCTCAAATGCACCAAGTGGGAACCACTGTAATTACTGCCAGACAGAAAAATACATACTAAACTGGAAGTTCAAAAGTACTGAATTGCAGGGCTGTAAATGAAGTTGAAAGGCCAAAATGGCAAGTGCACAAATGAAGCTGACTGTCTCCAAACATTACCTCCGTGGACAGCTTTTGTCAGGCCTCAGAAATTCTTCGTATGCTCACCTCTCTCAGGAGGACTTGTTGAAGCACTGAAGAGACAACTCCTTACTGAGCAGTTCAGCTCAGGGTTAGCTTAGGCCATGCCTGGTCATTTCTGTGTACTGTGAGTCTCTATATAAGTTACTGTCGACAATTTTCACACGTGGCAGCTACTACCCAAGTAAGTCACATTTAACAGAAACAGAATAATGGGCCAAACAAAAAAAAAAAATCCTCATAAGTATTAACTAAGTCAATGCCAACAGTTTTATAGCTGACAGAGCATATTGGCATAAGGATTTTAAAAACAGATCAAGGCAGCTGACAAGCAACCAAATGAGCAGTGTTTTCAGTAGAAGAGCAAGACAACATTTAAGTTTTTAGACTCTTAAATATTTCTTGGATATTAAACACAAGTGAAGAAAAGAACTTGAAAATTTTCCTTAGAATTTTTGAGGCCTCAGAGAATCTATCAACCTGCCAAGGTAACTGAAGATCACAAAATAAAAAACACCAATGCAAGTCAGCTAACCCATAACTCAAATAATATTCATCTTTCAGTGTGACACACAGGCAAAATAAACAGTATTAAACATAACTGAGGAAAAGAAGATAAAGTATATAGGCAAGTGCTTTTTACTTTATGACATTCGTCTCTCACCCCCAGAGCAGAAATGCTAATTAAGAGGAGCTGCAAGACTTTCATTTCAGTATGGGCACTGACTGACCTGCAAGATCAACATAGCTTGTTCAGAGCTGAACAACACAGTAAACTTTGCTCCTTATCAACCTACACAATGCAGGGTTTGGTTGAGGGGATTGAAAAACACAATATCAGTCTTGTAGGAGGGAGAGATGGAGATAGCCACACTCAAACAAAAAATCTGTATAAAGACCACAAGATATCAGGAGTACTTGATTTTTAAATTCTCCTTCCTAATGTTCCAGTAAACCTATCTTAATGCAGGATCATATGAGGACCAAAACTAGGTCTGGCCTAGCTAAAATGGGAATTCCTGCTGGACTGCCTTGAAGTAATGTTGTGCCTTAATATTAACACCCCAATACACATGTACCATCTCTCTCTCCCACCTTCTTCCCTCCACCACCCACTGCAGTTACACAGAATTGTAAGTCTTCTGTGGAAAAGCAAGACCACCATTTGTTTGGCAGCCCTGTGTCTACAGAACAACCTTGGTGTTGAATGCAGTAACAGCCTTGAAGCCATATGACCAGCAGCTTTTTGGGAGAGGGAGATACGGAAGCAAGAAAGAAATATAGCACAGCTGCAGAGAAAAAAAGAAACCCTCAGTTTATACTCTCTGAGTGACAAGATATAGCTTACCCAGCTTAATAGTTTTATTTTCCCCCAGAAAGACCTGTCTCATATTTACTTAGCCTCTAAGCCCTGTTTTCTCAATGCACAGGTTCCCTCAGGAATGGCAACAGATGCAGTTTTATTCCCTCTTTACCTTAAGCCTCCACTGTGTTTTCTTGTCAGGCCTGTCAGTGGATATGACTGCTGCCCTCTTGCACCTCATCTTAATTTCCCTGGGAGAATCAGATAATGCAATTGCTTCATTCCCAGGAAGATGCAAGGGAAAGTGTTTGATGCACACAAGACAAGAACTACGCCGTCACTGTAAACGTAATCAGGATAAGTATGCATGTGGGACACACAGACAACAATGAGACTATCAAACAGAGTACAGATAGTTTAGCAGAAGAGCTATGTTCCAATAGCTGTCCTCAACTGAGGTAGCACTGGCGGAAAGCCCACAGCCCAGCAGAGGCAGCCAACAGGGTTTGTCAAGATTTGCCTTTCTGATAAGTATTTATTATTGGTACCTGAGGTTCAAGCTGACTTAGAAAATAAGTAATGTTTAAAAGGTTTCTTTAAAATAATTAGGTCTAAAAGCAAGTGGTAAAAAGTGAGGCCTTGTACAAGCAACAGTAACAATAGCAAACCCTTGGATGACCTGGTGTTGAAGTCGATGACTTCCAAGACCCTCAAGTCACTTTACTAATCTTGTGTATATGACATGAGATTGCCTTAAAATGAGGCATGTTTCAAACACACCCATTACAGGTCATGGTCTTGGACTGGAGTTTTAATTCCCTGTCCCGTTAGTTTTACATCACCTGGCTGAAACTCCAGTGGCTGGTCTGTTACATATCTTCTACTCTCTTCTATGTACTGAAAAGTGGGTAGTGGAAGTAAAACTTCACAGGCAAGCACTAGCTTGCCATATCCTAACTTCTGAAGGCTTTACTTAGCAACCTAAACACTAAAAACCTAAACCCACAGTTTCTAAAAATGCAATTACTTTTATACCTTATGTTATGATTCCACACTTATATTTAACTCCTGGCAGAAGGAAGACAAGTAATCTCAAATCTTTCCATGGAGCCAGTTTCAAGTTTGAGAGAAGCTAAAAAGGGGACAAGACATCTCACCAGCAACACAGACCACCTTTTCAGATATAAGGTTGTAAAAACAGTTGCTTCATCCCTTCCATTAAAATCCTTTCACTTGCTATCATCTTTTTACGGCTTCTTCTGATTACACAAAATAAGCAAGCCTTCCTCTGGAGCTAGCAGGGCCCCTAGTACCATTGCTACAAAGGATTTTTCTTCCCACATCTCTTTCCTTCACACATCATATTTTTCTTCAGCAGACCCATACCTAGCAAAAAGGAGACCACAGACAATAGCAGCACTGGTGGGCTCTCTCTAGGCCATTACCATAAATATGTTACTAGCCAAAGATTTCCCACATGACAGTGGTACTGGAAGTATAATTCCAAAACTGTCTATTGCATTAACCTGTAAACATGATTCTAGGGAGATTAGTTGAAAAGCATTTCAGCATTCTGCCACACACACCCTGCAACTGCAGAGGAGTCTCAGTTCAGATAAAGTACCTACATTTTATGGAAACAGCAAGGAAAATTTCCATGGATTGAAGAAAAAGCCCCAGCTTACAGAGAAAGTACGGAAATTGGCACCAGAAACATTTTGCAAACAACTTACACATTAAGCCCTTTGGCTCTATTTTCTCATTATTCTTAGCAACGGGTATTTCCAAGAGTGCTGATACCCTTAGCATCATAGGAAGAGTGAACAACAGGTTTCTCTAGTGGGTAGCAACTGGAAGCAAACTATGCACATACTGGACAGGCCAGCTAGAAAACCTGCCGAGCTGAAAGCCATGCAATGTCTACCACTGTCTTCATTAAAATCCCTTTTGCAAAAATCTCCTTTTTCATTTATGTCCACCAATACAACCAACCTACGTTAGTCACAAGAATGCTGTCATGTTCTCACTAAATACTTTTAAGCATTCCCTTAAAAAGAGAACCCTGAATTTTTCAGTACATTCCTTGTCTGATTTGGTTTTCTTTAGCTTGTAGACCTTTATATTCTCAGCATTTAACACGTGCATGGGAACAGAGAAGTGATCTAAAGGATTTTGATCCTCCATTCTTACACATAAGTGAACTCACTTATCATCCGACATGGTAAAAAAGATAAAGTTTCTCTTTTTTTAATCTGAAAGCAATGTTAGTACAAGAGTTTAACCTGTGGTAATTACTTTAAATTTAATGATCTCTAAAAATCTGTTCGACTAAAACAAAGTAAATATTATTCACTAGAAGGGAAAAAGATCTAGAAATACATCTGCAGTCAGTCTGCTGTACTTCCTATATAGCTTTTAATGCTGAAATATAGTAACTTCTAACCGCACATGCTCTCTTAGCGTGACAGAGAGTTCAGAATCACTTCTCTTATACAATGGTCTCAAAAAGACAGAAGCCAGTGCTTCTCTCTAACTGGATTTAATGATGTATTAGGCATGCAAGCCTCTGGAGAGGAAAGGTAGGTGCATTAATATTGACAGACCTACTTCTTCCCATTCCAGGATATGATAATGTTTTACAGAAAAGGACATGCCCGTCATACCCTTACATCCACTTGCGTAAAGGGAAGTAAATTAAAAACCATACTCCCAAAAGTCAACCACTAACATAATGGTGGGTTGTAAAAGCTACATGTAAACAAGTAAATAAAAAAGCCAGAGTCGTCATGCTGTAATGCAGCTCCTCCTATTTGGCTGGCCAGATACACATACATCAACTTCTCCTGATGCACAGTCTAACTTAGCTGTGGAAAGCAACCCTTTTCACGTGAAGTGTGGTTACAAAAACAGTTATAGGAACAGCAGAAGTGTGTGCCCTCTATGCTGACAGAGCTAATACACAGATCATAAGGCAATTTTCTTTTTAAGAGACTGTATGGTTTTGTACAGCATATGTACATATTTGTACAGCAATATAAACTGAAGGTGTTTGAGGGCCCTGGTGTGCATTAAAAGACCTCATTTCTACCTTTGTTTTCTTCATTGGAGATCCTCCTGCTACAGCAGTCTTTGGTCCTCTGGTCTGGACAGAGTGGCACTGAAGGACATCTGTTAGAATGCACTACCTGCAGAAACAAAAAGGTTGTGTTATGAAAAATAACCCAAATGAGGAGCGCGGGATGATGGGCTGAACTCAAGTACAGTAGCCTTCAATGCAGTTACTCGGAAACAAAATGGACTGGTAGGGTGTGAAAAGCATTAAGACGATTTACAGAATTCAGGGGAAAGATGAGTAGCAACACCCCTCTTCCCATCAAACCTTCAGCTTCTCATAGTCAGAGCTGGGCAGAGCTAGGTGCTTGTCCTCTCCACTGAAAAGGTTCAGGATTGCAATATTTTTTGCCATTCCAAGACAGGAATTCCCTGTCTGCACTCAAATTACCTGGAAATGGGAAAGTTACATTTGAATCACTTCTCTGCCTCACTCAAGCCGTAGCTAGTATTAAGACCTCTGTGAACATGGTTTAAAATGATTGTTCTGAAGCACAGACTTTACAGTCTTCATGTAAATCTACATCTGAAGGAATAGTCTGTATCAAAAAGGCAAAGAGTGATGGTTTAAACCATACTCGTTACCACTGCTAACATACACTCAGCAGACCAGTAAAGAGGCCAGTTTACAGACTTTCTGACTTACATTGTTCAGAATAATCAAACTGATTTGAAATAGGCTTACCCAGCCTAAAACTGCCTGTGGAGATGTGCTGAAGAACATCAAAGCAGAAAACAGCAGAGTGATCAAAAGAGCATAGCAGACAAAATTCTAGTGACTGCAAGATAATATATGTGGATGAAAAATAACCTTAAGTAGATATGCATAATGATAGACTATGTTAGCCAAAAACATGTAGAAAAGCTAGTACACAAAAAAAAATAAAATCAGAGTTCAATAATTATCAAACAAAACAAATAGAAGACATTTTATGAAAGCAATATAGGTCAAAGCAGATAATGTAATTACACTTTGTACACAGCAATGATGCAGGTATATTTTCCAGACGTCAGGTAGTTCATACCAACCCACCTTATGGTATATAACCACGAGGTATCAAACCTTAAAAGGTATAGACAGAGCAGTCCAGGATCATGGCAGGTTTTGGAACAGCTTCTATAAAAGTAGAGACTAAATGAATTCATATTTTCATTTGACCTTTCTAGTTTGTCATTCTGATTAAATCAAGTTAGTCTTCGGTTTCTTCAGGAAGACTACTTGGCAAAGGTCAAGAAGAGAAGCAAAAGAAAATCATACACTGTAAAAGCAAACCATGAAGAGAATACGGTACAAGACTACAAACTAATAAATGCCGTGAAAAAGGTTTGTAGAGAATGATTTTTCATGTCTTCTCACAATATATAATGAGGAGGCACCCAAAGAAATGAACAGGCTTAAACAAAAGGAAATACTTTTTCCACATAATTTCTTAATTGAAATGTGGAATTCATTACCACAGGAAGTTGTGCAGGCCACAGCATAAAAGGAATTGGAAAAGAAAAGGGGGGGATTTGTGGAGGATAAACCTACTAGTGGCTATTAGACACAATGGTCCGGATGCAAACTTTAGCACAGGAAATTTTTAAACCATCAATTACTGGAGGTGAAGATAATCACTTGCTACATCCGCTGTTCCTCATCCTCCTCTTTAAGCACTTACTGCAGGGCACTTCTTGCAAGAGGACACTGGGCTGGCTGGACGTTCAATTGATTCATACATAAGTTCTTCTGGTCTTAAGTGAAATTGCATTTACCATGAAAACACTTGTGAGTTGCCATCATCAAGTATCCTATCAAATCGTATTTTGCAATTTGTATAGATACCCAAAGCAAGAGAGGCAATTTTTCTGAGGATGGAATAGTAAATCTCATAGTAGCTACAAATTACATGCCGTGACAGATGATATGGAAAGGAAACCCTGAGTTTTGTGTGATAGAAACCTTCTTTTGCTGTAAACAGCGCCTGAGTGGAACCCCATGTCTGGCTTGAACCTCAGCAGTTATGGAACAGCCATACTTATACCTGCCCAGCTTCACCCAAAAGTTCTCCAATGAGGAGCACTGGAGGTACTATATATAAATAACCAGTAGTTTTTAATTACATGAGCCAGAACTATGTCTAGTCTTCATCAAATAACAAAAATGCTAGTCTACATATCAAAACTATCACCAAGGAAATGTATCCAAGAGCTCCAGCTGGGGTAGGCACCAACCAATACAGTGCTGTCCTTGCGCTACAACAGACAGCGTGAAAAGCTGAGGATTCTGTCACGTCTTCACCAAAAAGTTTACAGCAACACTTCTGTCACATGCTATGTTAAAAATGCAGCTTGCATGTATGCTGCAAGAAGGTTGTGATCTAACTCCCTAAAATGAGAGGGATTTGTTTGGAATACTCATGGTTGCAGCAAAAAAAATCATGTCTTGTGATTCATGAGGGCTAACCCCAGAAATGTAATGCTGCTCAACAAAACAGACCACAGACATTCCTGACTACTGCAAGTGATGGGACATGCTCTAGTGTGCTGAGAGCTTGTAAAATGCAAAATAATAACGAGCACTAAACCTCACATTAAAACAAAAGCTCAGATTTAGTTTATAGATCCAGTTCCCTTGTATTTCACTCAGGAAGGGTCTAATACCACACGGAGCAGAATGCTTCTGGGATGGTTCAGCAACATTCTGCAACATGCAGTGCTGTCAAGAGGACAAAGAAAAGTCGGGGATACAAAAGCTCAGGGAGTTAGTCCCATCAACCATCTGTCTGCTAATGAGTGAAACATGCTTCTGTGTTTGTTGGGACTGAATAGCAGAGACTGATGGCAGCATGAGGCTCTCAGGAGCACAAGTAAGAAACAAGGTGCAGGACTGGCCCGTACCTAATTAGCTACATTCAGGGACACCAGCACCCAGGTACCATAGCTATATGGGCAAAAAACACTTCACCAATCACTCATATGATGTTCATGATGTTCATGTGAAACAGCATAATAAACTACATCAGACTTTAATATATTGTACTCAAAATCTTTTATGTCAATTTTCACATGTTCCTACACACACATAAATTGCCTATTTTGAAGTAATATTCCTCATTACCATTCCCTTCTATAAAATTGTAATTTAAAGCTATTCTTTTGTGTGGAGTAGCATGATAATGTCTGGTCAGTTTACAAAGAAATTAACTACCATTTCCTTTAAATTAAAAATGGTGTGGTTGTGTATTTGGTCACTACATTCATCTGCTATTAAAAGTGTACTTAAAGAGAAAAAAAAAAGAAAAGCACACACCCAAATGATCAAAAGAAACTTAATTGCTGAGACTGACTTATGATAAGAACTAACACAGTCAGCACTTTGAAAGCACAGCTTCAGAAGAACTGGCACCAACAGAAAGGGTTTCTATAGTGGTCTGATATTTACATTAGGAGATGCTTGTGCAAAGCCCCTGACTGAAGGCAGCCAGCCTCATGCAGAGGGTGGGTGAGGAAGGAGGGGCGGGCGGGGGGCCACAGGCAGTGGGAGCCTCGAGGTGGGAGTTCCTCTCCCCCGAGCTCAAAGTGCAGGAGGAACAATGCTGAGAAAGGCAGGAGGCTACGCCCAGGTCAGTGGAGATGGACAGTCCCCCACCGGTATTATCCCCCACTACGTCCTGGTTTTTCAATAACATTTACATGTCCACAGTTGTGAACTACGGAATTTATTTTCTTGTCCGACTTGGTGACTTCAAGGGGAAGCACATTAGAAGATAACATTTGCTTAAACCTTACAGTGATAAACTACAAAGGGAACAGTCCTTATGCATTACTACTAGGCATGCCTTGGCTGACGTCCCTGTAACCCCAACAGCTTTTCTTTTCCAAGGAGACCTGCCATTGTTGCAGCATGTTTTGTGTGCCCGAGCTAGGCACATGGTCACCACACGGCAGGCTTTAGGGACCCCAGGTTCTACCCAGCCCAAATACCCTTTTACCACAGCTCCCTCCTCCACCCCATGGCAGATCTCCCTGACTGATTACACTTTTCTTCGCTTTTCACTATTAATACAGGGTGGTTTCACACACACAGGACAAATCTGCACTGATGTCAGCAGGTTTTTGGTTTCCCCCAGCCCTTTGGGGTTTCATATAGGGTTGCACAAGAAGGTGCTCCACAAATGAATTGATCGTTCCCTTTTCCAGCACGTTGGTGATTTTGGGAATCCAGGTGTCACTTCGGTGTAGCAACAGCACTCTGCATCACCACATGGCAGGTGAGGTAGGGGAAATGGCTACTTGGCAAACCTGGCAGCCTTTGAGGTGGTACCCACAGGTCACTGTGGTTAGGAAGGTCCCCCTGCTCCTAGGACATCAGCCCCATGCCCAGGCGCTGTGGCTGCAGCACTTTCCATGGCAGTTTTTTGCTGCCAGATGAACTAAACCTCCATCCCATAGCATTATGCTTGTCTGCAGCCTAAGCAATCAGCCACAGAGCAGCATAGTGTCTCTGTGGACCTCAGGCATCAACTCTGGACAAGCCATTGCCTCTCATTTCATTCACGTCTTTGCAGCAGATCTCAGGCGCAAAATCTGCTCGGTTCTTTGTTGTTATTTATGCACTGCTTGCTGTATACACCCTGCCCAAAGCAGACCGCTCCCTCTCGCCACCAGTCTTGGTGTATCAGTGACCTCTAGAGGCTCACATCTCGCCTCGTGCTGTGGCTCCGCACACAGCCCACGGCCAGGACACGCCGCCACCGACGTTGCAGCAGGTCCTGCCCACCCTTCCCGTGGAATGAGCTATTTGTGAAGGGAGAGATCAAGCTGCGGAAACACCATCTGTGTATTGCGCTTGTAAAACCTGGACTTGCTTTTGGGAGTGAGAAATAAAGCACAGAGTCCATCAGACACAGTGGGCAAAAGTCAGTGGGTAAAACCCAGGTCAGGGGTGAACCTGCTGAGCACATTACTAGGAACAGCTGCCTGCAGAGATGGGCAATGCACCACTCACACAAGTTTTAGCTCCCTGACAGCGGAGAAAATGGCCTGGTCACCTGGAGAAAGTTGTGAAGATCTCCTTCAGGGAACAACTGAGAAACGGTGTGTCCTCTGTTAAGTAGGGAGGCAGCAAAGGACCCAGGCTACTGACAGCACCACAGCTAGCAAGTAGCTTCAGATGAGCTACCTTAAGTCTCTAGGCACAACCTGGCATACATCAGAAATCATAAAATGGCATACTACAAAGGCCCAGAAAAGGTATACTGATTCCCTCTCACACACAAAATCACACTGGCTAGCAAGTTTTATGCTTCTCTCCTTAAATTAAAATGCATACGTTCTCACCCTGTGCATTTATTTTTTTCAGAAAAAGAAAAAAAAAGAACAAAGAAATCCTGCATACATCATACGTTCACTGGTCACATTTTTGTTCCCTTTCCGTGGCACCACAAGTAGCTATAATGCAAGCCATTGCCCCACCTTGAGGAATGGGGCTTTGAGCTGCAGGCTTCTGCTTCAGAACGGTCATCAGCTGCTGATGTAGTTGCCAGTCTGTGGTTTCCTGTAGTTTATGTTTAAATTCTTCATCCATGACAGGACACAGCTTTGTCCATGTTTTCAGAGAAAAATATGGGGTTTCAGAACATATGACATATTGAGAAGCTAGCTGCTGGGGGAATAGCCATTGTGTGCAGAGGGAACAACTAGGCTTGAAGTAGCCCACAGTCAGACACAACAGACTGACACATAAAGGCAGCACCACTGGGTGGGTTGTGTAACATAGAGCTGTTCAGCATAAGCCTGATGCACGTGCCCAAGTTTAACCACGAATCATTTCCCATTATAGAAACCCCCCCAAGCACTTTGGGTATGCAGGGCCTTGAAAACCCTGAGTATGAAGAAGAGAGGGTCTGTATATGTATAAATGGAAGATACACACAGTGCTTACAGCTCATGAAATGGTCTCTCTCTGCACTACAGCTGCCTCAAATAACATTGACGGGTGGAGAAGAGGGAAGAGTTGATTAGGATTGGAGAAGGACATTTACATACACATACAGGCATCTCACAAACCCTGAAATTCTTGGAGTGCCCTGGCTGAAATTGGAGCACCCAGATACGAGTACATATTGCATGATAACTCAATAGCAACAGCTCTTAAATACTGCTTTCCTTCCTGCATCTAAAAGTGCTTGATAACCTGGACAAAAAAAAGAGCAGAGAGCACTTTAACTCATTCACAACTGCTCCCACGATGGACATACTCCAGACAAAAAACATTGTGTATTTTAAGGAAAAATGCTCAGCACTGCTGTTTGGCCCAACCCAAAGTACCCTGTGCTGTGGTCCACCCTGACACACTGGCACCTGTTGACACTGCCTCCCATCAACTCCAGCATGCAGGCAAACTCAAAGAATCATCTTCAGGCCTACTTCTGACATCCTGCTCCTCACTTTACTGCTGACTTCCCCAAACCCACCCATCAGACAGTAGTTGGACCATCTTTTTCTGTGAACCTTGCCTCAGAACTAAGCCAGAGTAGTGGAATTCCAGAATACTTTTTTGCAAATATTTTTCATAGTCAGTATGGACAAAGTCAGTCTCATCGATTCTGCAGCAAAACAGCAGCAGCTAGAGTCAATGGGTTATTCTTAATCATGTTGTTAAGCAAGTGCCACAGAGGTAATGGTTCATCAGCTCTCTGGCTCTTACCCTGTGTAAAAGCTTGCTGTAGATTGCCTTTGCTCATGCTGCTTTTGAATAGCCATCTTTATTTCCACCTTGTAAATCTATTTCTAATGCAGTCAGACAGTAAATGTATTTCTTATCAAGCCATCAAGCACAAGGCAAGAATAACATAAACTGGCAAAGTAGTCCATCGGGAACATGTTGACAGAATAAGAAGGTCTGTTCTACAAGCTTATTTTAAAGAAAACGAAACGTTATGACATTTAGAGTATACTGAGAATTTGCCATACATTGTTCCTGTTGCAATAATGTGCATCTTAAACAAAACCTCCTATCTGTTAGACATTTATGCATTAAAAGTTGTGAGGACAGACTATTGCAAAAGGAAGCATTTTCTCTGCTTTCTATATATAGTTTTTTATTGGTTTTGTTATTTTAGTCCTACTCCCAGAGGGGAAGGAGAACTGAATCTTCATTTCATCCACATAATGATATCTTACAACTGTGAATAAGACTTGTAGAATCCAATTTCTTGTCTCATGTCTGTGAAAATGAAAGTTTTAGTCATAGAAGACAATAAGGAGGAATTTTTCTGCAGATTGCCTGGTACTTTCTGGTGAGTGCTAGAAAATACACATTCTCTCAGGTGCAGGCAGGTGTCTTCACACAAAGGATTTCACTAGGGGTCAGAAAGCAAGGTTAACAAATACATATATACCCTATTCTCTCCATGCATCAGTTTAGTACTCTTCTCTACAGGCAGGCAAGACTGGACCAAGGGAGTAAAAACCAAGAGAAAAATAAAAAGGAAAGCAAAACAGAAACCCATCACCACTGCTACAATATATTTACAACACTGTGTGCAGTAACAGGTCTTGCTACGGTATGTGTAGGAAAGCCTGCTGGAGCAACCATGGCATGCATAAGGATAGATATCAAGCTTTCTTAGCCAGGGATTAGAAAAATGTATTTGTTTCCAAATAAGCTTATCCACCATGCTGCCAGGAAATAGTTTAACTAAAGCTGCCACTCAGACTGGTTTCTTTTGCCATGAACTAAAGAAAACAGCAGTGCTGCTGGAAACACTGACAATGGCCACTGATTTCTGTGTTATCTGCTGGAACTTGCTCCTGGTGCTTACCCAGCTCTACCTGACTGACTGCAGGCTTTGGTAAAAGGCGGCATTAAGAACAGCCCTAATCACTGCTCAAACATTTCCCTGTTCAAGCAAACCAACCCTGACCTGTTATGGTTGGTATGATCCTATTTCAACCTTCCAGAAATGCTCTCTCTTTTCATTTAAGGTACTTAAAATATTCTTATTTAGTTGCATGATGAAGCAGAAAATCTGTGTGATCATATGTGAAAATGGCATGCTGAACATACTAAAAAAATAGCTTTGCCTCATTTATAAAGCTCAGAAAAACTCCTTGGATCATCCTCTGTTTTACCAAAAACCGGGAGGATGTATTTTGAATAACAAGTCAGTATTTATGGCTTTGTATTGACAGCACAGTCTACAGTGGGGATAAAGAGAGAAGGAGGGATATAAGGATGTAGCTGGAGAAGACTACACCGACCAAAGTACAATGCAAGCTAAAAACAGTTGAAAAGCAAAAGTGACTTAAAAAAGGAAAAGGAATCAAAGCCAAAATGTAACTGCTCAGTGGAAGAGACTGAAACAATCAGTGTTTCTATTTGCTTGAAGAGGGCCTCTATCACCTGCCTGTGAGAGCACAAACAAAGCCGATCAAAACCCAGACAGTATGGAGCGCTGACTGCTGCTGAGGCTTAAAAATATGTTGGTGAGAAGAACAACAAGTAGTCATTCATGTTTTGATAGCATAAGAGTGTTACCCTGAAGCTGTGGCCTGGCTGGTTGCGCTGGGATGGAGGGTAAGGTGCAGAGGAGGTCTTTGCACAGCTCCTTGTGCCCCACACAGGGGAAGGTTTCCTTTGCTCACGGTTTCCTCTTGCCACAATCCAAATAGAGATGTGGGATTTTCCCACCTGCACAGCCAAGACTCATGCTGCTGGTAACAGGACTAAGGCAACCACACAGCTGAGGCACTCCCCAGCCAGCAATCGCATGCCTCACAGATCAGAAAAGCAGACTTCAATTCAGGCATATGTTTTGCTGAATTGAAGCCTGAGCGGCTGCCTCAGAGATGGTGGTATGAGGAATACTTCGTACCTCCAAAGGCTCCATCTGTGGCTAGAAGTGACCCAAGAAAAGCTGGTATGACAGAAGTTGGCATAGAAGTACAGAGAGACTGAAGGTCTTTTTTAATCATCATCTCCAGGCTCTCTACCTCAAGGCCTCCTGAAAAATTTGCTGTTCCAGTTATCTGAAGTTGAATATAATATCAGTTTGTTAAACAAAAGCTTGCTTCTAACACTGTATAATCAGCACTGACCTTTTTCTTGTTTTGTCTTGATTTGGTTTTATTATGCCTGCTTTATTTTTTGTTTAAAATACCAATTCATATTTTGTCTTTCATTCTGCAGCCGAATATCACCAACAACAGCAAGCCTCAGTAATTCTGCATTTTCTTCTGGGGCCCTACCTCCCCTGCTTGTCTCTATGCTGTACTCTGATAGTGATAATAATTTTATCCCTTGCTTAGTAACACTAGGTACTGCAGATATAGAAGTAGCCACCATGGAGACATGTTATTGTCTCAAACTTCTAAGGTAGCCTCTGAGAATTACAAGCTAAAGAACTTTAAAATGTCTTCCAGGAAACCTATCAAAGTTTGATACAGTCTTTACTTTCTGAGTCGTTTTTTGTTTTTTAAATATGTTTTGCTTGCCTTTTTAAACATTTAGGTGTTTTAAAAAGTGAAAACAAAAGATATAAAAGAACAAATGTCAAGATTAGCAATAGTAAAGTATACCTTGACTTTTGCATGGCTTTCGACATGCAGTATTCTTGCATCCAAACTAGAAATAAGGACAGGCTGAGTGAACCACAGGCTGGGATGGGAAACCAGAGGGAATTTGGGATTAAAATGCAGGGGTCAGCAATTCACAGTCCAGCTGATAACCAGTTAAGAGTGACATTTCTCAGGGGAGCCTGCTGGGGCCGATGCTACTGGGCATCCTCCCCAGTGACCTGGCTGTGGGGCCAAGTGCACCCTCAGCAAGTAAGTGGAAGACAGCAGTGGGTGCCGTCGGTGCCCCACAGTGGCCAGGCTGGCTGGGCCGCAACAGCAGGCTGAGGGAAGGTGTCATCCCTCCGCTCAGTGCTCCTGCAGCTGTGTCCAGAGTACAGTTCTTCCTGTAACCACACAGGCATTGATAGATCAAACCATGAGTGGTTTTGGAGAGGTTAAACACTGAGGGTTCAAGCTCGGTTTGTCAAAGTAAGCTCAACAGTAAACTTGGATACTGAATCACTGAGAAAAAGTAGAAAGGACTACGGAGCCAAATGAGGGAAAACTAAAGCCTGGCAGGGTTATTGTTTTCACTAGCACCCTCCTCTCTATCTATTTCACAGTTTTTCAGTCTGTGTGTAAATCCTCTTGCAATCACCAAAGTGACGGCATAATGATCTTGTGTTAACCTCATGACAACATGGAGCGAGGAGGTCAAGTGAGAACACACCTTCAAAACATCAGTCGGGAAAGCAGTGATGCAGATGGAGAAGGGGATGCTGCCAGCAGACATTTCCTGTTTTGATCTATGGGGGGAATGTGCACATAGGCTTCTGCCCTTATCACAAGAAAACTCTTCCTTCCTATGTCTCTCTTTCAGCTTGAGAGGTCAAAGTAAGCTGGTCTGCCTGAAAACAACCAGTAAAGGAGCACAGTCCAAGTTTTCCACTGGCAGTAAATCCACTGCTCTCCACCCAGGCTAGTCATGTCCTACAGTGCCCCTCTTGCTGTTTGCTCCCCCCTGCCCAGCAGCTTCCCCTGAGGCTCCTGTGCTCTCCCCCTCCTGCACCCCCGACCAGTGCTTCTTCTGCATTTTCTCATCAGCAGCAGAGCCAGCTCACACGTTTCCATTGAGCTGCCCATTCCTGCCTCTCACAGGTATAGGGTCACCTGACAGATCAGATGGGTGAAATGATGGGGGTTAGAGATAATCTTGTTAAAACAGCTATGTAAAGGACCTCGACCCCAGGAAAACCGCCCCTGCTACTCTCAACTCTGATGCTACAACACCAGGTCCAGGTTTTCTGTCCTGGAACCACTCACAAAAGCTGAGCCTTTGGACAGACGTTTCAGGATAGGGCAAGATTTCCATGCAAAGTGTTTAATCAAAGGTTGCCACTTCAGAAAGTCCCACTGTCTTGAAATCATTTGAACCATACTGAAACCGTCAAAACTGTCTCTTCCTCTGTTTTCTTAATTCTTTTTGGTCCTACTGTTTCAAAAAATAAAAAAAAACCTTTCTGTTAAGAACCTCCCATCAATGCAGCAATCACCATTTTGTGGAAACTGCACAGGCGTAACACTCCTTTCACTCACCAAAGCCACCAGGAACAAGCTTTTTCCAGATTCTCCTAAAGGGACAACCAAAGGTCAGGTTTTACCTCTAATCTTTCCATTTTCCAGAGGCACCTTCTTTTTTACGCTATTTTAGTTAAAATACGATGGGTAGATAACTCAGAACTTCTGGGAGAACATTTTCCCAATGGAAAACACCTGTTTATGGAAGTCCAGATGTTTTGAGTAAGGCTAGGGATTGCAAAGAAATCCTGGCAGACAGCTGCCAGCAAACTTGCTGGGCTTCCCAGCTGCCTGGCTGTGGGGCTGCTGAGAAACCTGCCCTCTGGAACTGATATAAGTGCACTATGTAACCTGAATCCAGGCAATTGATTTTCCTAAGAAAAAAAAATCTCATTTTGAGAGCTTTGCTTAATAAAGCTATTCTAAGGCCACAGTCTACTGTGATCCTGTGAATCAGTCTAACACTCTTCTCTTGTGCCAAAAAGGTGTTTTTCATTAGCTTAGCTCACCCCATCAGGACACATCTTTCAACCAAAGCCACTTCACAGAGCAGCTGCCAGATTTATTCTCAAATGCTGCCTGCCTTTAGCAACTCAATTATCTTATCAGCTTCAGCATCATATAGTTATCTACAGGCACCTGTGGGAAAGAGACAGTCTTGGGAAAAGGGCATTACCCCTCCTTTCAGGTTCAACCTCAAAACTTTTTCCCAAGCCTGAATGTTTGTTATGACACCAATTTCAAACCTTCACAACAATTCACCGTGATAGAGGAGAGAGCAGCCAGAGCTCACACCCTCCACAGGGCCAGGAGGCTCGCAAGCCCTGGAAACTACCCAGCTGCATCCTTCTTGTCTCCAGTGGTTGCTGAAATAGCTCTACTATCTGCACCAACCAGCTGGCAAAGGGGTTTGAAAAACTTACTGGGGTAGCATTTGTTGTGATGAAAACACGGGGGCCAATTCTGCTTTGTGTGTGCAGGGTGTGAGCGTCAACACAGAGGGCCACCCCGAAAGGGCACACAGGTGCACTGTTTGAGGTTGGGACAAGCAGCTGTGGCAATGGGTGAATCCTGCACCAAAGCCAGGCACATGCCAGGGGGAAAGGTTGGAGCTAAAAGAAGTTGCTGCATCCCTCCCAGGGCTTGCAGCCTCCATGCCCCTCATGTCACTGTCTTGCATGTTTCTGGGACACTAGCAGATGCTGGGAAATGTTCTATCTAAGGGAAGAAGTAGGGAGGCTCCACCTTTACCAGAGAAAAAACAGGCTGCTGCAAGCACCTTCAGGGAAGGTGGGAGAAGGAAGGGGAGAAGCAGTGGGAGACTCTAAAGTCTTTGGGCTTTATTTAAAGAGTTAAAGTGATGCTAGGCTTTGTCCTAAGTGCTGCCCTGCTCCATCAATTTGCTTATTTCATAAATGAACTGGTTCATCTTCTTAAGAAGCTTTCCACAAAGTCAGAACTGATATAAACTACATCTGTCATTTCCTCTATATTCCAAGAGCAAAGAATTTATAAATCAAATTTTCATTAAGAGTTTATTGCTGTATTTCTAATGCACTCACAGAGGAATATGCTGTAGACAATCAAAGCAAAACGATCCAAACAACATATCTAGATTAAAGGCAGCAATACACAAGAACCGGGATGATACTGCTATGATATTAATGCCATGTTGATATCATACTGATATGTTATCATAGTGATGTCACCACCTCACATGACTAAATAGAGTAAGAAAGTGGTTTTATTAGCATTTAGGCTAAGAATTTTGTCTTCGGAAAAAAAGTGTGTTGTCAATTCTCCAGCAAATACTCTGCAGCAGATACTGCACGCAAATACCATTTATTGGAAAACAAAGTAGTAAGAATGGGTTGCACCAAAATCTCAGCCCAACTTCTTGCCCTCCATTGCTCCTCAAAGGTGAAGTAACCTGGCCAGCTTCAGCAAGTGAAGAGCACAAAAGGAATATTTATTCCTTTGCTATTTCTGCTAAAGCACAAAATAAACACTAAGGATGAATGAATGCTATAACCCAGGTCCTAACCCTGTTAATATTCCTGTTTATGTTTTATTTTACACACAAAGCACTCAGGAATAGTTTATATGGCATGCTTCCTTTGGCTGCATCAAAGATAAACAAAGCCTGCCACAATCCTCCATCCTAGGTTTGTGGTACTTGGGATGCTAACAACTTCTCAAAATTTTTCTGTTTTTCTATTCACCTTCACATATAGTCTTCTAGAAAAAGCCATTCTTTTGACCCAGCTGTTGCTTTATTACAGGCAGACCCAAGCTTTTGTGCACACTGGTCTCCAATTTCTCTTTAAATGTCACATAAAATTCCAAGAAGGAAACCTCATTTGAAACTCTGCACATCAGCCCCTCAGACCAAAATAAATTATGTTCTTTTCAGTTTCTATATTCTCTGTACTCTTTTCCAAAACCTATACTGACTCTTAGCAGTAAAATGTGTCTCAATGTTATGCCGCACATTTTCCTTGAGAGTCTTTTAACCTCCTCATCCCTTCAAGTAAATAAAATTTCCATTTCAGGCTAATGTCTTTGCTTTGATAGATAGCACCCCTGGTTATTTGCCTTCCTTGCAGTCAAGCAAGCAGTTCACGCTGGCACACTGACTGCACACTCCTTACCAGATAAATTGCTCTTTCATGAAGGATTTTTAACTGCTTAGAAATTTGTCCAGCAAAAGCCATAGTAAACTGGAGGGAAACCTTATTCCTCGTATGTGATGCTACATTCTGCAACTATTAGGGAAGAAGGACATTGATATTTTATTTGATCTTATGGACTCCTGGCAACTTCTAACTCTGAAGCATGACAAAAGGCTCCAGAGTATTTTCAGATGTTGGTAAATAACAGTATGATTCTATGTACAGCTGATTCTTCCCAGGGGATATGATGGAGCATATGGTGTCATGCCCATCAAAAACTTTCCGCAAACCTATAGTGTAGTCTCTGGAGTAGACTATCTGGTCTCACCAGGTGCAGGAACTAAGATTGCTCCAAACTTCACTACTGACCTATATCCTAAGCATCTTTGAGAAATGTCGGGACCAAAGCAAATATTCTTCTCCTTATGTTGCCTGCAGTTATTTCTTTACACAAAAGCACAGAAGAAAGGGGAACTTCAATTTGTTATTTATGTGGGCTCTGCTGTATAAACATAGCCATCAAGCTGAGACTTTTTTTATTACTCCTCCCCTCCTCCTTTTTTAAGACACCTGTCTAACAGTCTTTTCTGACAAGTTTGAAAAACTATGAGTTTTAAGTAGATCTAAGCACTGTGTTCACAGCAGGTTCTAAGGACATATATTGCCAGATGATATTATCAGAGAGAGCAGCCCTTTTGCCATATGCAAGCAGAGAGCACCATGTAACCTCAGCCAAAGGTAACTGTTGCTCATAGTCAAAAGACTTTGTCCTTTGTTGCCTCTGTTTCCACTGTTCATTTCTAGCAGTAACTGAATATTGGGTCAGTTACTCCATAGCTGTGGAAGAATAAATCTCTGAATATGTTCATATGTCATAACTAAAATATCCTTGTAGTCTGAAATTGTCTACATGTGGTCATAAACCGAGTTGTGCTTCACATGCAGCAGGAATAGCATGACAAAAGAAAATCTCTGTTTTTCAAAAAAATCTTAAACCCAGCCTACTCAGACCAAAACATTATTTTTCAAGCAGAGATTTACATGAAATGCTTTAGAGCAAAAACACAGAAACCCAGCCTTGGAGAATATTTTCCAGTTGCAGGTTAAGATCAAAATGAGGGGAGTGGTTACAAGAATCATAGTTCTCTAGGAGAACGGGTGTATCTGTTACAGCTGTCCAGTTGACCAGCTTACAGAGAGGTCTCTGGGAAATAACATAGCTCCCCACGTACAGGGAGAAAAATACTGTTGTTTTCATTGAGACATTTGAAGAAGAAAATTTTCATGCCGTAAAGCTAGTGCAAATTGCCTTAGCATGGAAATGAAGGGTGGCGACTTGCACTATTTGCCAACATAGGTTGAGCAGTGTATTACTAGGTACCAGCTATGGACACCTGCCCAGATCTGAGAGATTTGGCTACCCTCATCATGCTCTACCCAAGAGAAATGAAGCTAGGAATTCCTGGTTTAATAGTTTTAATGAGAAAAAGAAAATCAGGCGAAGTGGGTTTTTTTTACAAAACTGACTTTTTTCCCATGGAATTTCTGTATTTTTAGGGCTGCTTTTTTTTTTTTGCGGGGGGGGGGGGGGGGGTGTTGGAGAGGGATTACTTCCAGAGAAAAATTCCCTGCTTTGCTAGTGTATTATAGCCAAATAATGTGTGATCCCACCACAGATGTAACAGCTTAGAAAAGAATGTGTGAATATATCATGTTGCTCAGCTATTTTAGGACTTCCAGTATTACAAAGACATTCTACTTATAAAAAAGCATGTGCAGACACAGCCTCATTTTTGCAATGAATCACACATCTAAAGACAAAGCTCAGCCAAAGAGCACAAATATAAAAACAACCTGCATCATTTCAAATAGATTCTACACTAAAAACCTGAAGTACAAGTACACTGAAATCAATCAAACTACACAGATGCCAAATGAGGAGATGCAGAAGCACACCACAGAAATCCTTGTCCCTCACAATATATTATGTTCTTGTGTTTAAATACTATACTCTTCTGGTAGGCAATGCACAAAGAGAGCTAATTTTATGTGGGAGTGGCTGCTATTGTATTTTCTGATATATAATAGTCAGAACCTAACATAGCAGCTCAGCTGACAAGCAGAACAGGTTTCAGTATGCTATTCCAGACCTTTCTGCCACAAAATTAGCTGTCTGTAGAATGAGGGAACAACACGAAGAAACTAAGTGTTTCTGTTGTGCAATTTCAGCTCTCCTGACATAAAACATGACCTCTGCATTCACTTTTGGAACTTTTGACAAAAAACTGCAGATCTTCCAGTCTTTTTGAAAGCATGCAAGAATCCACTTGTTTTCTGTTTTTGTGAGAAAAAAACCCAAATGTTTTCTGCAGGATAGGGCTTCAGGTTTTACGCAGAACTATAATCTTTAATGTGGGTACCCATCCTTGCTGAATACAGGTCACACAGAGCAACACAGAGATGAGCAACACATCAAGTTAGACTATAGTCTTGAGCAATCACTGATTACAGAATACATCTAAGATTTGGTATACTGTCTTTCGCTGTACTGTGTTGCCCAAATCTCCCAGTCATTTGGGAATAAAACCCTTTATCCATAAAGTGTGGATTCAAAGCATGTTGCCAGGGACATGCTGGCCTGGGACAAGGGAAGTGGTGCATTCTGAGCAGCGCTTGACTGCCAATTTCTCATCATGAAGATGGCCAAGCCCATGCACCTGTGATTGGGTTTGGATGAGGGATGTTTACAACACATCCCCATGTGGCAGATGCAGGCCAGCTCTGCCCTTGCTACAAGCCTGGAAAGAGAAACATAACAATGTTATCATCACACCAAGCCCAAGGTAATATATCCCGCCACTGCATTTTGTGTCTCTCAGATGGTTTAATTAGCTTGGCCTCAAGTGCCATACTGACGTGGTCTGTACTGGCTTCCTATAGTAGCCAGTGGACATAGCATCCCATGCTTCCCAGATCCTGCTTGTGCTGGTCCTCTTATGGACTCACTTCACACCCACCCTCTGCATTTCCAAGCCAGGCAGGTAACACCAGCTCAGCATTCACCTTACAACACCATGTGGCCGCTTCACAATTTACTCTAGCTCTACTAGGCAGCTTATCAGGCTGCCTGGCAAAGCAGAAGGGGCAAGGCAGTTCCTGGGATAAGGTGGATGCACAGCAAAGTGAGGGCATTGTTGGAGACTGCCTTCCTCCCATTAGCTCTGAGGCATCAGACCACGTGTTTGCTACCCTTCTGACGCCGGGGCCCATGACTTGCTCCCAAGCAGCTGGCATAATGGAGAGAGGAACCAGGATACATCCTTAGCACATGCAGCAACCTCTGAAGCATGGCAGCAATGAATGAGCGCACAAGGAGGAAGTTTTCCACGGGTAAGAGGGAATGGAAAATTTCCCGAGACAGTGTCATCTCTGCCTAATCTTCAACATAAGGCAGCAAGCAACAGGCTCAAGTGTCTTCCATTTCAGAAATTATTTCACTTGCCTTTATTGAAATTTGGTTAAAAATCAATTACAGATCAACTTTTTAAGTGGATTGGAGGAATAGGAATTTCTGGTCAGTACCTACATGAGCTTTATATAGTCAAAAATGTATTCATAATATTTCAAAGAAAGCTAAGGTAGCACACGTGTTCACAGAGCCTGCTGTCCAAAATGCATTACAGTCTTGTTCAAGGTGAAGCTAAGATGCAGTCTTACTATCCATGGTTTTCCTTCCAGTTTCTAGATTTGTAAAACAGAAGACAAGTAAACTGCCCTCCATGATCTAGGCTGCTCCTTTATAAAATAATAACCATAAAATTTCACTCAGTTACCCTCTATTCAACCCAGCAACATGCATTGGACTAAAGCACAACTTTCCTAGGTAAAGCTTACCTCCTGTGGAAATGAATAGAATTGTTTTAAAGGAATGAGATTTTCCACTCTTACCTTCTTCGTTTATTCTATTGCTATTTTCTTTCCATGAAAAAAGCATGTAACATACAGTCAAATAAAAAATACTAGAAGATACTCACAAAATTTAAATAAATCACTTCTCAGCCCTCTTTTTCTAAATGAAGTAGACTGAGTTATTTTAAGTTGTTCACTGACAGGCTGTCCCTTCCGCCCTGCAATGATTTTTGTAGCTGTTATCATTACCATCATCAAATTTGTTCTGCATTTTGTTTCAGGGAACACAATGCAGGGGAATTGCAACAAGGCAGAGAAACTGCATTCTCTAGGACTTGAGGGAATGGCAGGAGGATGTGCCAGGGGAGGTTTAGGTTGAGTATTAGGAAAAAGTTCTTCACCCAGACTGTGGTGGAGCACTGGAACAGACTTCCTGGGGACATAGTCAGAGCGCCAAGCCTGACGCTATACAAGAAGCACTTGGACAACACCCTCAGAGACATGGTGTGAATTTGGGGTTGTCCTGTGCAGGGACAGGAGTTGGACCTAATGGTCTTTGTGGGTCCCTTCCAACTCAGGACATTCTACGATTTTGTTCTATGTTCTATGATGATTTTAGGTGGACTCTGGGTGTGCATACCATGTTGCAGCATTGGTCCATCTTCTCCCTTTCCTCCTTGTACTCATTGCTCTTCTGAAGACAGTAACAACCTCCCTTACCCTACGGCTGTGGTGGGAGGGCATGGCAAGGGACGGACCATCCACTCCAGCTTTTCCAGACTCACTGCTTTGGTTTTTCCTATTCAAGGGACAGCCTTCATTGCCTTGTTCTGAACAGAGAAGTTCATATTTGTATTAGCAAACTGTGTGTCAATAGGCCCCCTATACGGAGACATCCTGATTCCTCCCTCCAGATCCTATATCATCATCATTGGTTAAAACTCTGTCAAGCTGCATAACATAAAATCACTGCTAATTACAGTATAAGAATATTTTTATCTAGATAGCTGATGAAAATATAGAATAATGTAAGTCTTGGTAATAATCTCAGACATGGCACATGTTAGATATACTTCCATTTGGTGAGGTTTCCTGTTTGGTCCAACTTTTAATCCATGTAGTACTTGTTTTACTGATAGTGTGCTAGTTTTAAATTATCATGTTATTTAGTACTAATACTGTCATTATATTTTCATGCACTTTAAGGAAACAGAGTCAGATTAACTTTTCTTGACATGATTAATTTATTCCAAAATTGTGGTGGCTTCCATTGAATACATTCCCTATCCTTCAATCTCTTTGTCATTGAACCCCCATATTTCCTCTTTCCTTCCTTGCAAGGGCTGACAAGACAATAAGCTTACAAGTTACACTGGACATTACACTTGACTTTTCCAAATTTCAGCACTCCTTCAAACTTCCACTATATACTAGCTCAACAGTTACTAAGAGATGCATGACTTCTTCGTAACTATAAAGACATGTTACACCAGTCAAGAAAAGATCAGCAAAGTCAGGATTTTCAAGATTTTTGGCCTAATTTATCATGAACAGCCTATTCAAAACAAAGGAAAAAGAAATCATTTTCTAACACACATTCTTCAGACATCCTTACTGGCTTCCAATACATTGTAAGGGAGTTTTCTACCTCTTTATGACCTGAATACATTATCCTGATTCTTTCAAAACAGAACAAAAATACCAAAACCACAAAACACAAGAGAATAGGGAAAACCAGGCATGATTTTCATATTTTTTTCACAGATGCTGACTCTTCAGCCACTTGTAAATTGAGCAATCAATAAAGGAAAAAAAACACCACTGTGTCAACAAGTTATAATTCTCTTTTTACTGAAATACAAAGCAACTTCACTGAGTTTAATTGAGCTGTGAAAATAAAAAGTAAATGAAAACAAGTTCACAAAAATTCATCTCTAAGTTTAGATTTGCCATACATACTCCTTTTATTATTCTCTCTTTGCACAAATATCGAAGTAAGAAAGGGGTTTTGTTTGCACAAATACTTGTGCAAATTGAGCTTTGGACTTAGCACAGAGTTCACTGGAAAAATATTGTTCCCACGTGGAAGTGAGAATAGTTTCTTTACTAAAGCTACAAACTGAAACCTGCTAGCAAGTTAGGATGCAATTAGGATTTATGGTTAGCATCAGCATTGGCCCAAACAAGGGAAGAGGGTCTCTTTGACGGAGATATTTAGATTCATTGTGTGTTCATTGTGTTACCAGCCACAAAAGCAGTGCACAAAAGCACAAAAACTATAACAAAATTTAAGTTAGTGGATCACATTGAGCAAGGATTTTACTAGAGCTATGCAGGTACATCACCTGCTACTAGAACCACAGACATATTACATCCAAAATGTACTGAGAGGTGCATGACACAAACAAGAAAGAGTTATAAAAAAAGACATTAATCCATGTTGTAAGCATGTATTACATATATGGAGTAAGACTTACAACCTTTGAGAGCATATTCACTTGCAGTATTTCTGCAAAATCTTGAATAAGAGCCTGGAACTGATGCATTTCTGTGAGGTACAATTCCTATTCAAAACAGCTATTTAGTATGATGCAAAACACCAGAGAAATTTTTACACAGACATGATTCAATAAGCCAGATAGGGATCTGAACACACCTTACACAGATGCAATTACTTCACGAGACAAGCAGATTAATTTTAAAACTCACCCTACCTGTACTATCTCAGGAGACCAAACTACATACAGGCCACTCCTCCGCCAATCCCCAAACAAAACAGTTTCATGTGCTTTAACACTCCCCTCCCTTGCACAGAAGGTGCGTGCAACCTCTGTGAGCCATTCCCATGCAGGCAAGGGCTGGTGTCCCAGGGCAGCCTGTACTCTGCCCGCATGGGTCTACAGCAGGCAAGCCACACCTGAGCAGTCCTTTTTTTTTAATCCAGAAACTCCAGCAGCGCAGGCTGAGCAAGCCTCTGGCACCAGGAGCACAAACATAACATCCAAGTACTTCCATATCAACAGCTACAGCTACAGCCATAGACTTGTGGAAGCCCTGTATTGACACCTCTGTTCACTATACAGACCATCACCTGTAACCACTGCTCAAAGCTGTTGCAGCTGCATGGTGCAAGTTGCTGATCGGGTACAAACTCACTCTTGACAATGCAAATTTGTTTCATAATATCTGGAGGGATAACTTTGCCCCTAGAGCACCTTGCCAGGGCAGATATAACCTTTATTCCCTAGCCAGTAAAGAACTGGTACAGACTGCGTTATGCACACTTGCTAATGCAATAACAATGCAGTGTGTGCTTAGTCCTGCTTCAGATCCCATCTGCCAAGTGCTCAGAAACATACAGGTTAGTATAAATAAATATTGAACTACTGACACTCCCCAAGCTGCTGTAAAACCACAACCGACAATTCTGATTAAATACATTTAAAAACAGAAAGAAAGGAGATTATGCTGGAAGAATCTGCCAGATTTTCTACTCTGACAAACACATTCCTGTCAAGGATGCAGGGTCTACAGCTTGTTGAAGTGACAGGCAGCCACTGATGAGATGTTACATGGACTGCTATAGCAGGAGAGGCTTTATAACAGGAGAGGTGCCACAGAAGCTCCTAGAGGGATGTTTAAATGTAGAAATTTGAAGGAAACATATTCCAGTCTCACCATAATTAAGAGGAAAATGTTGCACAATGAATAAAGAGATTATTAATTTTAACAGATGGTTTTACTGAAATGTCTTATCAGTTCGCCTTTTAAATTTAAAGTAGGGAAAGTTAGCATTCCTGTCCATGCCAAAAGACAAGGCACACCTTGATCAGAAGTCAATCATTCGCAAACCTTTGCCACACCTTCTAACTTAGGTTTAGACTGCTCTTGACCAGTACAGCAGATGGAGCTGATATAGCAATGAGTTCCAATAAGGTTAATGAAAAAAAAAAACCCACAACCCAACCCAAACCCAAACCTCCACCTTCTGTTGACAAATCTCTCCTGTGAGTCAAACTGAGTGTGTCCATTCAATCCAGTTTTCAATACAAAAAGTTTTTTCAGGTGATGCTGTGGCCAAAGGTGGAATGGCTCCTTGCTTTTCCTGCTCAGTCATTCCCTGAAAGTGGCACATTCAAGACAAATCCACTGCCGCCTCCTTAACTGATGAGCACTTGGGTCACCTAGGCAGTCACAGCAGATTACAGAATAAGCAGAGCTGTCATCAAGTTTTCTGAGGCATTTTTGTGGAGTCTTGTTTTGTTTTATTTTGGTTTTAACTTTCCCTCATTTAATTTCATTTACAAAATAACATTTAGTTGAAAACTGCCACTTGAAGACTACTTCATTAAAGTACTGCATTTAAGGATGGAGACTGGGGTGCACATGCACAGATGGAGTCCTTTCAGCATGTCATCTCTCAGCCCCAAGCCCAGGGGCAGGCAAGAGGGGAAGAGTTGCTGTGGGTGCCCAGCACTGCAGAGCTCCCAATGAGGCTTCCAGGTGACACAACAGATCTCTCCTAGTGGCAGATGTCCTCAGCTTTGGCATGTCAGAGGGAAACAACCACTTCAGACCAGAGCATGAGCTACACAGTCAACAACAAAAACTTCTGCGAAAGTCTTTCCTTAAAACTTCCAACACAAAATACAGGCTCTCATAGGAGAAAAAAAAATAGTTTTCTTGAAAACATAAACATTTCCATTAAAAAATGAGAGCATCAGGTGTAACTCTTAGCAATAGAAGCAAATATTTTCTGTTTAAATAAATACGTTTTTGTTAAAGAAAAGGAAAATTCTGAACATTCGTAATAAAATCTAATATATAAATATAATATGTAGGAGCCTAACACTTGTGACCCCTCTTTTCCTGTGAAGAGAGGAGGCAATGTTACAGATTTCATTTACCTTCATTTAGTAAATCTAGGTCCTATTTAAACTCAGTTCATCTTCCTTGCACACACGGATAAGTTTAAAGTAGCCTAGATCAATTATCTGCCTTTTATTTTAGATATCCATAAGAAATCCAGCCATTGTACTGGTTAGGCATATCTTCCCTTACCAGCCTGGCACCTGAGCTAAGCACACTCAGTGCTCTGGCAGAGCTAAGTGGCAAGCAGTTCCTTTCAAAGGGGAAAGCTAGTTTGGAGCCACTTTGTGTCTGCCAGTTGTGTGAAGTCCTAATTCTCTATCCCTTATTGTCCTTTTGCCAGAGCTGGCTGCAGTTGATGTCTTGAACTGGATGCAGGCCAGCCAAACAGCTGGGTACAAACTGAGACGTCAGACCACAGGTGCAACCAACCTAATGCTCTGCCCCCATCAGGGTGATGGGAGATGCCAGTCACACATGCAAACCCTGTTGCTCTCCTGCTCTGTTCTCCTACACCCTCCTCCAGCATCCTCAGCTGCTGTTAGGGTTGTTAGAGGATACATGCCTCTTTTTGTATCCCTTAGACCTTTAAGTATCTTTTTCCAGACCTATTACCCATGAAATTGTCTAATCTGTATTTGAATTTGCTGATGCCATCTGCTTCTACCGTCTCCTGCAATATCAAATTCAGAAGGTCACTAACTACACAGTGGAGTGATTTTACGTGATTTAAACTGATCTCCTACCAATTTTAATGAGGGCCCCTCGTCCTGGTACTGGGAGATTTAGTTCTGCATTAGGCTTGTCCACTTCCCTTTTGATTTTGTAGGTTTCAGGCATACCTCTCTGGCTTCTTCCTCTCCAGGATGAAGAGTCTTTTAAATATCCAGCATTTTAATATCTCTTCACAAGATATTGATCTTGATTGCTCACTTCTTCTAAGTCTTTCTTGCGGTGTGGAGGTCACAATTGCACCCAGCACTTAAGGTATTCACACATGGAGTAAAATGATGCCTTTTTCCTTATTCTCGTCACACTTCTAGTGCATACCAATATTTTGTTGGGGTTTTTGGCTGTGGCCATATTGACAGATAATTTCAGATAGAGCCCTCAACAGTGACTCCAAGATCTCTTCCCAAGGTCAGCATCATTTAGGTATGGTTAAGATTTTTTTTTCCTAGATGCGTGGCCTTATATTTATTTACTTTGAAACTCATCTACTACCTTTTTGCTTGCTTACTCAGTTTTGCAAGGTTGATTTGCAGTCCAATTTCATCAGCACATTTGATTACTTGCAAGAGTTTAATATCACCTGTAGACATGGAGACTTCACTGTTCACTCCTTCACCCAGCAAACTGATGATGCTGTTAGAAAAAATCTGTGCCTGGAGGCACTGCTGCTGATTCTTCTCCATGATGGAAATTCCATATTAAGCCCACTGAAGCCCTGCCTTTTGTGGGACAGATCTTCTAGAGGAAAAGAAGACTTCTCTCTCCAGATAAAATAACACCTATTCACACTTACGTTCTTCACTGGTCACCACAATACTCTGCAAGCATCAAGGTCTGTCCATTGAAAGTGCTCTGTTGAGAAAGTTACAATCTTACACAGAGAGTCAAATAGCACAGAAATAAAAGAACTGAGAGGGGAACAGGTAAATTAAACTTTTTCCATATAAATACACCAGCCAGTAAGGAGCTGTGGCTAATAATTTTTCTGATTTGTGCAAACTCATTTTCTTAATGTCACTTCTTAATTTGGTATGAAGCAGTCTTAAAACTACCTTTTACAAGAGGCTACGTAAAAAAAGAAGAAAAGCTTTGTGACTGCAGATAGAAAATGCCTTTGGTCTTCAGCACTTAGGAAAGGGAAACTTCCGCAGTTATAATAAAAATAGAATTTAAAGGAATACTATCCAATAACAGAATTAGTGGTTGGACAGGTTTTATTGGACTCACTTGTAATACTTGTTCCAAGGTAACTTCCTGAGGGCAGGCAGAAAACAGACTGAAGCTTTCCTGACACTGGGCCCCACCCTCCCAACAGTGCCCTGCTCAGAATACTTCAAATGATGATCAGATCAAAAAAGATCACTCTCCCTCAGTGCCCTAACATCACAGCACATCCCCATACGTACTTGGGCATCTTGTCTAAAAATTGTATTGCTTTGTCTCCACAGCTCACCAGACAATTCAGAGAAGAGCTGGCAAGAGAATGTCTCCACAGAAATATCTTCCATACATTTAAAAAGCCATGTGAGAGCATTTTCCCTTCATATACTCTGTCCCTCTCTTCCCTTTCCCCCCCTCATTTTTTTGCTGTCATTGTGCTGTCAGTGGTAACAGTGGAATAAAGGTCTTACAGAAAAGTTTGAGGCAGTTTCACTGCAATAGTACTATTCTCCAAGGTGTTTTGTTTTCTGCAGTAAACCAGAATGATGTTTTTTTCAGCAGGACTGGGATAGTCTAACTGGGAATTCAAACTTATGTTTAACTGGGTGGCTTAAGCAGAGACAGCATATCGTGTTAAATTTCCCAAATAGCATGACAGTATGTAACACTGCACAGTGGCTTTTCCAAGGACCATCCCAGGACAAGCCATATCACACAAGCTGGAGCAGCAGCAGCACGATCACAGCATTTGCATATCTATTCTGTGACAGGCTGTCAGTTCATAACTAAATCCTCATTATTAACTAATCTCTGAACTCTCACCCACCTTGCTTGCACTACTCTGGTACGTAGTGCTGTCTCCCAGACCAGCAGGGTTGACGAACAACAATCTTCCATCACAGGGATCATTTATAGCACCTAAACCCTGAGCAGAAACACTGGGCACCTCATCACTGCCTGAAAGAAAATTGCACCTGGTAAAATGTATTTGATGTCCCTGACTGCTTTCCAGGGAAATCCTTTATCTTTGGCTGCCTTGGTTTCCTGCCAGGGCAGAAAGCCAAATAAAAGAAGCACTGGGCTGCTCCAGTGAGAAGCCCTTTCAGATAAAAGGGCTACAGCAGGGTGTGAAGAGCACAGGGAGAGTTGTGCTCCTGAATGCCACAGTTTGGGCACTGCATCTTCTACTCAGCACCATGGCACTTCTGAGCCATGGCAGTAAGGGAGCTCAGACTGCTGACATTTGCAAGTACATCCAGCAAACTGCATATCTGCAGTAAGCAAACTTCCTTCTCACGTTTGTAAACTCAGAGAGAAGAAAAGGTCAGCCAGGTTTCAGCCTGACCATGCACATCTGATCTACTGCTCAAAGCATTAATAAAGAGAATCAGTAGAAATTGTCAGAGTGATTTTCTAATTTCCTTGGGTCTCTGCTTCATATAGCAGAGAGACAAATTAGCAACACAGTACAAAGTCTAGGCATGTGCACTTAAAAAGCAGAATTAATAGATAACACGGTTAATGGAGATCAGTAAACAGGATGTATCCCAAAAATAATCTCTCAAGGGCTCTACCAGCTAGATTTAAACTATTTAACAAGAATAGCTTGTCTACAGCAGTGGCAGATTAAACTGCACAATTTGTTGTAGGCTTAAGGACTCAACCATGTAACCTGTGTTTGTACTGAAATTTAATTCCTATTTGATGTAGAAGGCTGGGACAAAGTCCTCTGTACCACATAAGCTCTGCACAGGAAGACAGCAAGTAATCGGCATATTGAATAGCCAAGGCAAAGCACCTGCTGGCCCTGGAGCTGGTGGCCATGCCTTAAGCAACCATCCCCAGAGTCTCTGCAGGGCAGGACAAAGATACAGAGACACAGGTCTTGCCCCAGGGCCAGCAGCCACTGTGCAACTTCCTGACCTCATCAGCAAGATAGGGAAGGCTATTTTAACAAAGATTTCCTCATTAATTGCCATTTACATCCATGTGAAGTCAAGTCTATGTACATAACATATAACAGTCAATCACGCTACAGTCACACCATTCACACTAGGCCAGATTTTAGCCCCAGACACACATTCATAGACGCCCCAGATACTACATACAAGGCTTCTGTGTATGCGATGAAAGCGTGTCCCCAGCTCATCTGTTGGCATGTGAATACTAAGTACTTCAGAGATACTAAAACTAACTTTAATAAGGGATCAGGGAGTTAACCTATGCCTTATCCAGCCTAATCTTCAGTGGCAAGAAGGGCACTGAGGGCTCAGCACACACCTGCAAACCAGCCTGAATCATGCCGTAACAGTTCACGTAAAGTTTCAAAGCATCCCTCAGATGCCTAGGAAGCAGAGGAGTGGGCATCCCATTCTACCATCAGCAAACTTGCCTGCCCCAAAACAGGACCTTCCTGCCCTGGAGAGAAGGGCAGCCCCATCATCCCTAGCTGGAAACCTTTCCAAGCCCACAGTCTGAAACCAGGCCCTTGGGCTGGCTCTGGTTATCTCTGCCTCTTTAATTCCTCAGTGCAAGAACAGTTGATCTTCTGGGTCCCTGGATAATCCAGCACCATGTTGCAGGTTTTTATCCTATGGTTTCACATATAGCTGCCCTGAAGACTGGGTTGCTGCGCACTTCATTGCCTTGCCAGAGTTGGATGGCCATGTGGTATTTAACTACCTTACCTTTCCTAAGGCCCCTTTATTTTTTTAAGTATTTACTTTCATCTAGAAAGCAAATTCCTTTTCTTAGTTTATGCAATAGATAGAGTGCTACCAGCTGCCTGTACACCTCTGTGTATGCAGTCTCTAACCCTGCACAGATAATACTTGCTTAATTCTCTAAATGCCCTCTGAGGTTTGATAAGGGAGGGTTATTGGCCCATTTTCCTTAAAAGAAGTGTGGCTAGCAGGTCAAGGGAGGTTATCCTCCCCCTCTACTCTGCCCAAGTGAGGCCACATCTAGAGTACTACATCCAGGTCTGGGCTCCCAGTTCAAGAACAGCAGTGAACTACTGGAAAGAGTCCAGCAGAGAGCTACAAACGTGATCAGAGGACAGGAGCATCTCTCTTATGAGGAAAGGCTGAGAGTCTTGGGTTAGTTTAGCCTAGAGAAGAGAAGACTGAGGGGGGATCTTATCAATGCTGATAAATATCTAAAAGGTGGGTGTCAAGAGAATGGGACCAGGCTCTTTTCAATGGTGACCAATGACAGGACAAGGGGCAACTGGTACAAACTGGAACACAGGAAGTTCCACCTGAGTATGAGGAAAAACTTCTTTGTTGTGAGGGTGACAGAGCAGTGGCACAGGCTGCCCAGGGAGGCTGTGGAGTCTCCTTCCCTGGAGATATTCAAACCCCACCTGGACGTGTTCCTGTGCCCCCCTGCTCTAGGTGTTCCTGCTCAAGGAGTGTGGTTGGACAAGACGATCTCCAGAGGTCCCATCCAACCCTCACCATTCTGTGACTCTGATTTCAACAGTAAGGAGAAGCTGTGGCAGAGAGCCAGGGCCCCAAACCACAAAGTAACTCTGAAACAAACTCAATCCAGATGCTGGGGGCACAGTGCCGAAGAGGACACTGTTGACTTCACCCAAGTGAGGAACGAATGACAGGTAACAACTCTGTGCCTTCCCTGAACTGAACCTGCCTCAGGTTCATTTTCCTCTACCCATTATATACATGAACAGCGAGTGGGCAGCTCTCAGTGCTAATTCCTTGACCCCAGGCATTAGGCTAGGCAAGGAAGATGACTTACTCCAGGCATGAAAGTATTCAGCAGAGGACCATAGTGGATTAACACACATTGGACTTACTGTCAGCAAGAGAGAGGCAAGTGGGAGAGAGAGGGAAGACTCCAGGCTTCTATGAAAAATGGCTTGGTTTTGTCTGAAAAATATTGTATTCATATATCATATATCGTATCACCATACTTACTGTGGAAGAAGTTACTTTGGTGGAAGAAGTTACTTTAGCAGGAAGATTTGCAATGGTAACATTTACTGACTAAGTGCCAGTAATTACTGTATTCCCAGAAAAGCTGTTATTTTGAAACAGTGCCATGCAAGAGCCTTACTTTCTTCATCTTCTGCAACTGCCATCAGCTCTGAGAAGAAGAGCAGGGTGCCTCTGGGCAAAGCAACCTTGAGACATGGCAAAGCAGAAAAGACATGAAGAGGCTGGTCCCTGTAGGCTTCCCTTGCAAGGTAACCCCATCTTGCACCCCTCATTCTGCTGGAAGAAAGCAGTGCCTGAAAAGGGAAGGGAGAGAGGATTCTGACTACCTCCTCTGTCCTTGCTTTTTCTCAGGCCTCCACAAATGCCACTAGTATCGTTTGAGCTCCAGGAAGACCAAAACTGCCATAAAACAAAGCCAAAACAACCAGATGAACAAAAAACAATAATGCATTATATTTCAAAGTAAGCAAAACCTTAAAGAATTTAAAAATAGCACTCAGACTTCCAAGAGCTCTATTACTGAATGTAAACACAGGTCCAACAAATACTAGTTTTTACAAAGAAGTAAATTAAACATCTGTGGATTTTCAGGACCTGGAAGGGCTGGAGCATTACAGATACACGGGACTAGACAAGCGGCCTTACAGCTTGCATTTTCCTTCCAGCTGCTAGGAAACACCCTCCAGTGAAAGAATAGGTAAGCACCAGTGAAGGTTATCACTTTTCAAACTCACACAGACCTTCAGAAAAAAATACATCAACCCTCATTCTAGATCTCTGACTGCTTTTTCAGGGGTAGAAAATCTTGTCTATGGAAACTCTTTGGTTTTGGATATTAGTATTTGCCAAAAGAGATAGAAGACTACCTTGACAGTTAAGGTATTTTAGCCAGAATCGTCTGGATGGCACAAAATCTGTGTGATGATATTCAATGGTAAAAATAAGGCTGTAATACTTTCCCCGGGGGGGGAATAAAAAAAGAAAAAAAAATGTTAACTTTGTGACAAATATTTGCTTCTATTTCAATAAACACAGGATTCTGCTACAACAGTAAAGAAAAACGTTTTACAAAAAATATATTGTTGTCTCCCAGGATTTTCAAAAGACAGAAGAATAAACATCTCAAAACAAAATTCTTAAGAATCATCATAACGTAAAAAAAATTAACATGAGAGCCATTTTAATCAAGATGTTACAAGATTCAAGAAGGGCATCAGGAAAAGCCCTGCAGCCATATAGAGACCTAAAGAACTTTACAAACCTTATGGTCATGAGTTTCTTTAACCTCCAGACATCACAAGACAGGTATGTATCCTTACTTTTCTATTGTGTTTAACTTTTTCAGTGTAGCTCAGCTGACCTGGACATGTGAGAATCCTTACATACGTCTGATGGAATTGCTCAGGTATATCACAATTGTTTGATAGATGTAAATAAACATGTAGAAGACTCAACCAAAATCTAGCCTCTGAAGTATTGGGAAATAAAACCCAACAACCTTTCACCTTGCTTTGTACAAAGCAGCTATCAAACTCTTCTTTCTCAATCCTAAAATCATCTTTGCTGTAAGGCAACAAAGCAACACCTAGTCCCAGATTAGGGCTGCCATGTCTACAACAGTTCCTAACAGCATTTTGAGTATCCTGAAACACTCCAGAAAATCAAAAAATATCCAACTGCTTTGGGGATCTTTAGAAATATTAAATGTCTGAAGGGGAAATTATTTTCTTCATCTTGCAGCAGCTCTAAGCCATTTAAATACTAGAATAATTCTGTTCGTTGAGTATTCGTTATGTCCCTCCACCAACCCATATACAAGTCCATACTGACACCCACCAGCTCTTGTTTTATCAGCTGGTCTATAGTTGGGCACACCCACCACCAAGACC
This sequence comes from Phalacrocorax aristotelis, assembly GCF_949628215.1. Lineage (NCBI taxonomy): Eukaryota > Metazoa > Chordata > Aves > Suliformes > Phalacrocoracidae > Phalacrocorax > Phalacrocorax aristotelis. Next base: position 61,867,133 of record NC_134311.1, read on the forward strand.
AGCATGCTTTGTACAATGGCAGCAATAATATTTCTGTCTATAACTCAGCCTGTTTATGTGGCAGATGTAATTGCTCCACACTTCTGGCCTTGGTTTGGCAAGTGGAGCACTGGTTTATGTAAAGTATTGCTTGAAAGACTAACAGGGAGGTTTTTAATGACAAGCTGAGATAAGGCAGTAGTAAAAATACTATGATAGAATTGTTTTCACCTGTGCTAGAGTTATTGCATGACCCTGGTTCAAATTGTAGGATCCATTGTGTGCAATGAACTAGAGATACAGAAAAAAGTCCAAAGAAATTCTGTCACAAGACTGCCTTTTCTGTGGGAAGCAGGAAAAATATTTGTCCTTTGAACATGCATGCAGATCATTACATAGCCCACTGCTCCCACATACTTGTCTCCTGCAGATAGACCAAGTGTGTTCATGGGTGCGAGGATGAAAGAATAGGAAGTGGTAGGCAATATATGGAGAGAAATGTTTAGATATAAGAATAGTAAATGCTACAGAGAAAGTCACTGAGCTCTTTCCTATTCATTGTCCTTAGTAATGCACTTACTGGAATTAAAGACCATAACTTAAACACCCGTAAAAATAAACCAAGCTTAAGAATTCATAAGACCAATTGACCTAGAAGAATAATTTTAAACAGCTTGCTGGGAAGGAGGAAGGAAAATAAAAAGTGAGATTTTTTAAAAGTAGAAATTTACGTGAACATTGTTAATAAAATCTGCAGTTAAGAGAATGACAAGAGATGAGGCACCTTAGCAGTCTGTGCTCTTCATTACACAAGGTCATCACAGTGTGCCTGAGGTCAGAAAGAAGCTGAGCACTGGATGGTATCTGGCAGATAAGCCTTTAGTCTGAAGAAATATAGCAGCATCCACTGTTGGCAAAGGACCATCTGACTAGACTGATCACCAGCTTTGGTGATAATAACAGCCCTTGGGCTCCTCCTCAGTTTTCCTTTAGCAAGGTGCTAAGAGTAGCACATCATAACTCTGTTTTTTTTCCTCCCTGATGAGTATGTGTAGTCAGCCATGCCACTTTTCTTAAGACACGTAAGAGAGAAGAGCTGCCTGCAGAAGGTATTTGCCAAAGTGGGCTAGAGGCAAGACAGAACCCTCCTTTCCTTTGTTTTTCCTTGATTTCCTCTATATCCCACAGGCAACAGCAAAAAGATAAATCACTGTCTCAGGATACATGAGTGCAGGCCAGTGTGCAACTATGTAGCACGTATCAACGCCAAAACCAGACTATAGATACAGCCTTCCAGAAAACTGGGGTTTTGCTGTAGTCACCAAAAGGTGCTTATTCCTCCTCACATGGAGGATGGGCTCACCTACCCAAGGCATAACAGGCAGGTGGCTACTGCCACAATAGGCAGCCACAGCACATTCATCTTTCCTTGAAATAGGTACCTGCCACTCAAGTCACTGATGCACAGACGCATTTGTCCAAAAATAGGCAAATATGCATTTCTGAGGACAACAGGAAAAAGAGATTACTTATCCAAAAAGCTGTGGAAGGATACACAGGATGAAAAACAGTATTCAGAAATTCAAAAAAAATCTGAGAAGCTGTGGCTGTAGCCAAAATTTTGTCCTAGTTTAATGCAAACATTTCTCATTATGAACATTAACTTTTGCTTTCACTTCCAGAATGGTGCTTGTTATAAGGAAACTATTGTGCAATTAATAATCAGCTAGTAATCAGACCATAACTGGAGACATGAATCTGCAAACCTACCACAAAATTTCAGTTTGACATGCCATGATTTACTAATTTAGCTCATAAGGAAATTATAATGTGTTATCCCTACCAGGATTTTGGGAGGGGTAGGTAGCGTGATTCCATGGGGATAAGAGGATGCAGGGGGGGAAACATCATCTTTTTCTCTGCTGAAGATTAATATCTTTAAAAACATGACAAGACAGACAGGTTTAAGAATCTGATAAACTTGATAAACAACATGGTTCACATCAAAAGATTAATATGCCATTTTTTCTTTATGTAAATGGTGCTGTCTGGGATAGGGAAAAAATGTTAAGTTCAAAGCAAAACTATGAACTGGGGAAAAAAAAACCTGCTCTGAGTCATTAATTGTGAATCTTCCTCAAGCCTAGTGAAGTGACCCAAGTGATGAACTGAGTGATTAAAAATCATACTTTTTTTCCAGACTAGAAAGGAAAATAAGACTAAAATTTACTGTTTCATCTGTGAAGTCTGTTGTTTCATCAAAAGGTTAAAACCCTGAGTTTCTAGCTTCAGCTGCACTGCACAGGCCTCCACCAATGGGCCAGAGCCTGCCCAAGACCATCTTAAGAATATTTGTGGAGCAGACAGCTTGGCACAGGCCTCCTCAACCAAGATGAATTTCAGCTGGAGCAGGAGATCAAAGAGCATCAAGGAGCAGGTTATTGATATCACTTCCATCCCACCTGACTTCAAAGGTCAAGGCAGCACCATGGCAGAGGAAGCAGGATTCTCACAGGGTGTATGGGAGCAGCTTCTGTGCTCTGTAGTGCCTCCTTGAGCTTGGCAACTAGGATATAAGAACAAGAGAAAAATCCCAGGTGCACAACTGTCTGAGCAGATGAAAGAAAAGTCTGTGTTTTCCTATTCTTGGAGGCCAGATCTTGGGTCTTCAGCAACCATTCTGCGTTGGATGGTGGTACACATCAGTAGGCTTCAGGACTCCAATCCCTGCAGCACTACCCAGCCAACCACCCTTCTATCAATCCCATGACGAATCTACTGTTCAGCCACAAGCACTGCCCTCTCTATCACACATTATTCCTTATATTTGTACCACACCCTCCCTTTGTCCATCTTCCCTTGTGAAAACAAGCCCTGTTTACTTCCATTCTTCAGGTGCCAACCCCAACTCTCCTTTGGCTGAACTGGGGGTGGGGTTGGAAAATAACATTTGTGACGTTAGCATACCCACAGCAAATTAAAAAATTTAATATTTTTCCTTTGCAAAAATAAACAACCTTTACAAACACTGAAATGCCACCCTGAAATGCTGCTGTGGTGATAAGAATTAAAGTCCACCAAAGCCCAGGTGAGTGAAGTCTGCCCAGGTAAAAAGGTCTTCCCTTCTCAAGGGAGGTCAGGTCTACCTCTGTGTGCTACAGACATGGGGCAGTTTGTGGGCCCTGCCCCAGCTGGTGGCTGGGGCCACCACCTTGTGCCAGCAATGCCATCAAAACTGCCACCTTCACTCAGCCTTTACTTCTTCTGGTGCCGATGCAAAGTAGGGGAGAGGAGGGCATTCCTGCAGCAGCAGCTTTCCTACATCTGGATATCTTTATTTTCTTTTTTATCGTAGCTGAAAAGCACCAGCTTCTAGCTATGAGCTGAGAGTGTGGAGGTGGAGAATTATGTTAATGCTAGACTAAAATCAGCTGATTAAACTGCTTTATGGAACTCACAACTAGAAGACAAAGATACCTGCTGCCACAGCCAGCTTATTCCTGAGGTAATGGGGTTGCTAGTAATGGGAAAATTATTTTTCCCATCCTCAGAATATTCCATGGAAAATATTAAGCAGTTGAAGGAATAATTATATACTGTCCTTTTGGGCTTCAATGAAATTTTCCTATTCTCTTTTCCTTTTCTTTGTCTTCTTTTTGTTTTCTTCATTGTATAAAATAGCAGTCATCAAAATCCAGATGTTTTCCATCTCTATTGAATGAACATTTCAGAAAGGAAACAAGCAATCATTCTCAATGCTGGATTCAAAGGTTATTTTGCTGGCTCCCTGGTTTTCTGCTTCCATAAAGATGAACACACCTTAAGTCCATGGTGACAGACACATGGTTTCAAGATGACTGTGTAGGGATCTGTAAACAATAAAATAGCCATGACAGGAAGAGGGAAAAAAGGTATTATTAAATATCTAGGTTCTTAGAAAATGCTTGTTACTTTTAAAAAATGTATACAGTCACTGATACAGAATAAAAAACTTTGTGCAGAAACCGTTTCCAATAGGTTGGGACCTACAGACATGCAGGGTCCACCCAGGCACCAGAGAACTCCCTTGAGATTTTGTGCAGGGATACAGACTTCATATTTACAAATACCACATAATTTTCACAGCCCCCTTGGGACGATAAGCATTATTGCTCCCATTTCACAGATAGAAATCAGAGGATGTTAACAGAGGCTTGAGATCTGTCTTGTGTTTAGCCCACATGTCATGACAGCCACTGTAGGGAATAAATGTTTTTAAATGTAAATGTCCCTTACATAACATTTTCAAACCCCTGGATATGAACCACGATTCAAATTAGAGTAAAAGGAGCCAGATAAATAAAAATGCAAAAAATGAAGGAAACAAGTAAATATGTTTGAATAAAGATAAATGAACATGAAAATGTATTATATTTTCATGGGTTTTGAACAACAACATTAAGATCCAGCCATTAAAATTCACAGCTTAGAAAAAAAAAAGTATTCAAGATCATGAAGTTAAAATGCAGAGTCAAAATATGTAAAAGCCATGATTTCTTCAACTATACTTCAGCTATAGACTTCACCAATATTGCAGTTCTCTTATACACAGCAAGGAAACATGGCAGATATATGTGACATTGTATTTCCTACTCTCTTCCATTTTCCTGCATAAACAGTGTGGGTTTAGGACCACCACTGCAATTCTAATCAAACACCTCAGTTTTAAGGTCTTTGAAAAACAGCTTCCTCTTATTACTCACTATTCCTTTAAGCACATGTCAATTTTCTTCTTTAATACTACATTTCCATCATTGCCATGGCCCTGTTCTCCCTCCAGTAGCTTTCCTCATTTCCAATTAAACTAGGAAATCTGGGAAACAAGAAAGCCAATAGAATTTGGCTCTCTGGGGGCTTCATCTGAATTGCACAAATTTCTGTTTGCTTTTTTATTTTACTTCTTTTTCCTGCCTTCCAATCCACATTTCTGGCTAAACACTCAGCCTCCGAGGCCAATGCACTGAAAGCCTCAGGATCAGCAGGAACATAGGTGGAACCTGTTTACTTCTGCACCTCCCACCCTGTTAGCTGCACTCAGCACTGGCCCTCCCCTCTCCTTCTAAGATTTTTATATTTTTCCCTACCTACCTCTCGCATCTGTCCTTAACTCTGGCCCTTTCCCTATTTTGCAAGAACAACCGAAAGCAGATCAGCAGTTTAATTTGTTGCTCAGCACAGAGAGCACCAGAGGAAAGGGAAATACAAAGGCATTCAGGAAACACTTTCCATCCATTATAACAGACTTATTCATTCTTTGTATCATGCAGAGAATCACAGAATCACAGAATCACAGAATCACAGGTTGGAAGGGGCCTCAGGGATCATCTAGTCCAACCTTTCTAGGAAAAGCAGAGTCTAAAGAAGATGGCCCAGCACCCTGTCCAGCTGAATCTTGAAGGTGCCCAACACGGCTGGGTCAACACTTCCCTGGGGAGATTATTCCAATGGTTGACTCTCCTCACTGTGAAAAATTTCCCTCTCGTGTCCAATTGGAATCTCCCCAAGAACAACTTGTGTCCATCCCCCATTGTCCTCTCCATGGGACTCCGTGTAAAAAGGGAACCTCTATCTTCTTTGTAACTACCCCTTAAGTACTGGTACATGGGGATGAGATCCCCCCTAAGCCTCCTTTTCTCAAGGCTGAACAAACCCAGTTCTCCCAGCCTATCCTCGTATGGCAGCTTCCCAGTCCTTTGATCATCCTGGTGGCCCTTCTCTGGACCCCTTCCAGCCTGTCCACATCCTTTTTGTATAGCAGGGGCCAGAACCGTACACAGTACTCCAGGTGTGGCCTGACAAGGGCTGAGCAGAGTGGGATAATGACTTCTTTCTCTCTGCTGGTGATGCCCTCTTTGATGCAGCCCAGCATCCTCTTGGCCTTCTGGACCACAGCAGCACACTGTTCGCTCATGTTGAGCTTCGTGTCCACCAGGACCCCCAGGTCCCTTTCCACAGAGCTGCTCTCCAGCCAGGTGCATCCCAGTCTGTGCTGCACTCCCGGATTATGTTTTCCCAGGTGCAAGACCTTACACTTGTCCTTGTTGAACTTCATAAGGTTCTTGCTGGCCCACTCCTCCAGCCTATCCAGATCTCCCTGCAGAGCAGCTCTCCCTTCTGGAGTGTCTACTTCCCCACTCAACTTGGTGTCATCAGCAAACTTCACCAGGCTACACTTGATGCCGGTATCCAGACCACTTATAAAGATGTTGAATAACATTGGGCCCAATATCGATCCCTGGGGGACTCCACTAGTGACAGGTTGCAAGTTTGAGAAAGAGCTATTTACCACCACCCTTTGAGTGCGGCCTGTCAGCCAGTTCCCCACCCACTGCACAGACCACTTGTCTAGGCCATAACGCATTAATTTTTCCGGGAGGAGACTGTGGGGAACCATACCAAAGGCCTTGGAGAAGTCCAGGTAGACAATGTCCACCACCCGCCTCATGTCAACCAGGCAAGTCACTTTGTCATAGAAGGCCACCAGGTTTGTCAAGCACGATCTGCCTTTAGTGAAGCCATGTTGGCTTTTCCCAATAACATGCTTCATTTGACTTGTGATGGCCCTCAGGAGGATTCGTTCCATAATTTTCCCAGGGATTGAAGTAAGGCTGATGGGCCTATAGTTACCCGGATCCTCCCTCGAGCCTTTCTTGTAGATAGGGGTAACATTTGCCTTCCTCCAGTCCTCAGGGACATCCCCCGTCCTCCATGACTTCTCAATATATCATCTTTTCGTTTCACTAAGCAGCCAGTGGAGAAGGATGCAAGCAGCGGCTGTTACAAGCCTATAGGCAGGAAAGCTGGACAGCCCAAAAAGCTGGACAGCCCAAAAATGCACAATACTGAGCTTATCAAAGCCCAGAGAGCAGCCTTCCTTGCCTAGCTCTGGGCTCTCAGCTTTGTTCCAGGCCAGTTCAAAACTGGTCATTTTTCCAAGCACTCGCTGAGTGTGACCAATCCTATTTTTACATTCTCCCCCCATCTTTGGACTTCGTCCAGTGGGGCTGCACACTTCAGAAACACCCAACATGGTGAGATTCTCCCCATTATCTTTCTGGGAGAGATGAGGGTATCGGAGTCACTCCTCACATTCAAAAAGACATACCTGCTTTCTGTAAATAAAAATCAACACATTGGCATAATCTCTGTTCATTTCAATGCACTTTTAAAGGAAACCAATGCATATTTTGAGTGAGCCACAGACACAAGAATTGTGTTTCTGTTCAACTCAAAAAAAAAGAGCAAGTTAATACAGGCACACCCAGTAAGGGAATGCTTGCCCCACAGTTTTTTCCACAGTAGGGTCTGCTCTTCAGCATCAGTTGCCAGGGACTGTCTTTCTATTCATTCATCCCCCCCTCCCCCGTATGGTTTCCTGCTGCATCTCCTGTCCTCTCACTTTTTCTTACACCCTTTCCTTACATGCATTTAAAAGATAATTTTATTTTTTTAAGTGAGAGCGAAAAACATCTTTCTCATACTGGATCAGTGCCCTGACAGCCCATTATGGTGACAAAATCTGCATGTGACATAACAGCAGGCTTAAGCTAATCCTGCCTGTCCTCCCAGGCTCCCAAAACTCAGTGGGCTGCACCTGCACAGCCACAAGCCTTGCTCAGCCCAACCTGCAGCTTTGACCAGGGCTCAGCTCTGCACTACTGCCATCATGTTTTCCTGACCAGCACCATCTCCCCACATATCCCACACTTGGCACATCCTCCACACTCGCCCTTCATGTCCCCGCACATGGGTGAGACAGGAAATCTGCCTGTGTGCCCGCTGTGCTTCTCTATCACAGGCTGCACACCCTACCTACTCCCTGCATCTTAATTTTGTCACCTCTTACACATAAGTTTGCATTTTTATTCCGGTGGCTCTCTCCACTAAAAACAATTAGCATTTGTTTTTTAATTAAAACACCTTAGTCCTCCAGGACGTCTCCCCCAACCCTGCACTTCTGTTGCCCTGCTTCCACCATGAATTTGCAGTCTCCTTCTCCATATTTGTGTCTACCTCTTGTGTTGTTTATATCACATCTCATAAATTCAGGCTGAAAGGTTGTAAGGACAGACTGGTGCCTAAATTACAGGCATTTCTAGGTTAATTTTATTTTGGACTAGAGAGGCACATGCTTTTTATTGAATTTTTTAAAGTTGTTTTAACTCAGAGAAAATATTTTGTCATAACTCAATAATAATAAAAAAAAAAAAAAACAGGAACTTAAAATTATTATTACCATAGGAGTCAAAACACAGTATCAACAAAAACAACTGAAGTGCACATGGTAATATGATTTATAAGGGAGTATAATGAAAAAGATGGATCATCAGGCTGAAAAAAACATCCAGCAGCTAAAGGTTTATCAAAGCTTTTGTAGGGCATCCTAGCTAACCTCTACAACACTTATCAGTTTAGTCACCCAGGAAAACAATTACCCATAAATACTGCATTTCCAGCATTGTTCACATTTATATATTTGTTGAAGTAACTATACCCCAGATTACCTTTATGCTCTACAACATGCTGCAATTGTTTACATATACTATCAATTGCTAAACATGCCTGGATCTCTCAAAGCATGGCTCAGCTGGAAATTCTTTCAGCTTCTAAAATTAATCTGAAAGTGACCCATAAGCTGCAAGAGAACAAGGGTTTTGTTGCTAAAATTCATTTGAAATTTTGGGTTTTTTAAGAGAAAATGGGTGTTTAGGCTTATGAGCAAACTGCAATTCAGAAAATTACACGTATATAGATAACACATGCATACATTTTTTTCTGTTTAATTAAAAAGTCTATCCTCTTATAGAGACTTTCACATGTAGTTCTGATTAATTGTGACAATAAAACTGTGAAAAAACCCTTTTCCCCATCCCCTAATATAACGCAGCACTGTATTGTCATTTGCCTTCAGGTTTACTCAATATTTCCAATATTAAGAGACATTTTTAATGGGTTTAGATTAGAGTTTTGGCTGAGAAAATGTCTCAGACCCAAAGCTTTGGCATAAGAAAAGTCAAGCCAAAAGCAATATATTTCAGCAAAATTTGAAAAGATTATTTTATACATACATAGCTCATTTTTAGATTACAGGGATGTAAAAAAGCTGCTTTCACATGTGGTTTCAGTTATCAAATGGAAGTTCTTTGGGCTGCAAGTTAAAGCACAGATGAGACATGAGGCCCACATACATTACAGGTTACTACATTAAATATTTTAGAGTCACCAGAAAAATCAGTAGACTCCAAATTTGACCAAAATTATCTTTTTTCTTGTCTGTTGAGTCTATGCAGTTCCTTGAGGGCAAGTCCACTTTTTGGCACAACACTTGGATGGTAACTTTCAGACAGGGAATTTTGCAGAGGTTAACAGCTGAACTCCTCTTACCCCCTCTCCTGCCTAGCAATCTGGCAAGGGCTAGGATCGACTCCCACACTACACCACACACCTGACTGCACATTGCTATTTTTAACCCTTTGGACATAACTGAATGGGAGACATTGTTGGTTTAGGGGGAAAATTGATGGATTCAGGGTATTTTACTCATGCAGTCTTAGCTCTTTATGGAAAATGTAGGAAGTCCTGATAACCTTCTAAGGCACCAAGCATCAACCAGCTGTTGATGCTTCAATCAACTTCCCTTCTGGCAGTTCTGAGCCTAAAAGCCCCTTCTTCTAATGTGTTTTCTGGGCCACCTTACTAATACGTGTCTGGGCTATAATTCTTCTTTTATAGGAGACTGGGCTATATTCCTGCTTCTCTTTTTCTGCTTTTTTGGGTGCACAATGATTTTCACAAATTGTTGCTATGGGGGAAAAACATTTCTGGGACTGCAAGAGCCACCTCATTCTGGGGAAACAGCTTATCAGTCTCTCTGACCATATCACTACATTTCAGTGAGGTTTCAACAGACTGCTAGCAATGCTTCTAATTAGCTTAAAAGCAAAATGGAATGGAAACATCTCAAAGAAAACAGCTGAGGAAGAAGGGCAGCAATTTACTCCTTAGAAGTCTCTGCAAAGCCCAAGATGTCACATTACATATTGATGACTGTTTTCTTCTGGAAAATCCCTCAGAGTCTCAGAGGTAGCTCACACACCACGCTATGACAGCTGATGATATCGCTCTCTTCCATCTTTAATTGAAGAGTGCAGGAAACAGTTAAATAAGGCTGTAGTTTGGTGTAGTTTGAAGGTCTACAGCATTTAAACAAGTCTCTCTTTCCCTCCTCCAGCTCTACCACCTTCCCTCTGAAATGGGCTCATTTCTAGCAAAAGCTCTCAGCTTCTGCCAGGTCCAGCTCACCTGTCATTTTAGGGACACACAACCCCAGAAGACTCACAGCTCAGCAAGTGCCTCCAGATGTGATGAGGGACCACCACAGCACCAACTCACACGAAGACAGTTTGTAGGAGCACTGCTGACCTCTCATTAACATCCAGTCTAAGCTTCTCATTTGGTCTTGGACTGGCTCCTTTTATAACTTTTGAAACACTCATTCACACAAACCAGGTAAGTTGCTGCAAATTCTTTATTCTATTATGAAAATAAAACTGTATTTTATGTGACAGGGAAAAAAAAGCACTCCATAGCTATTAGTATGTGTTATTTGACTGTCACTGGTATCACTGATGCATTACAAAATGATGGAATGAATAGGTCAGCAAATTATCATTGATATATGTACCAAAGTTATCACCAGCTATAAATCACTAAAGGAAAATGGGACATTCCATATTTTCTGTGCAGAAATGTTAAGTGACTCAGAGGAGAAAGTGGCATTTCTGTACCTATCCATATCCTAGTCCCATGGGCACTAGTATCACTGATACCAGAGCTTGCTTTGGGAAGATTCTGTGCCATTTACCATTTACATCCAAAAGCATTTCTAGCACATTAGTGGGCTGTTTTGAACAAGGAAATCCAGTTATTTGACAAGGGATTGGCCACCTCCCTTAATTCTCCTCATAGCATGACACCATCCGGACAAAAAAAAGTACAAAAAACGCGCTTCGTCTGCAATGACTAGGCATGGGGAAAAGTGTCAAATGTTTCATGGGGGCTGAAGAAACAGGATGAACACACTGCTGTCAGTGCCTGGAGGTGAGATATACCACCAAGAATGTCCAGCACCTTGTCCTTGTTAAACTTCATACGGTTGGTGTTTGCCCAGCTCTACAGCCTGTCCAGATCCCTCTGCAGGGCCCCTCTGTCCTTGAGAGTGTCAACAGCTCCTCCTAATTTTGTGTCATCATCAAACTTAATTAGTATTCTTCCAGGTCCTGCATCCAAGTCATTAACAAAGAGATTAAAGAGTACTGGCCCCAAGATGGATCCCTGCGCAACCCTGCTAGTGACTGGCATCCAGCCCGATGTAAACCCATTTACCATAACCCTTTAAGCCTGACCCATCAGCCTATTGCTCACCCACTGCATTACATGTTTATCCAGCTGTATGCTGGACATTTTCTCCAGGAAGATACTGTGAGAGACAGTATCAAAAGCTTTACTGAAATCCCCAAAAATTACATTGACTGGCTTCCCTTGGTCAACTAGGCTGGTAAGATTGTCACAGAAGGATATTAAGTTTGTTAAGCAGAATCTTCCCCTTGTGAACCCATGCTGGCTGGGACCAATGACTGCATTGTCTTTCAGGTGTTTTTCAATAACTCCCAGAATAATCTTGTCCATAATTTAGAGCCTGACATGCCTGTAGTTACCGGTGTAATCCCTGTTGCCCTTCTTGAAAATTGGGATTGGTGATTTGGGAAAGGTGCAAGAAAGCCCAAGAAGAAAGCAACTACCCATGAGGTGCTGCAAAGAAAGGCTTGCGAAAGATGTCAAAAACTAGAAAGGGTAAGGATCACATTAATTTAGGCAGAAAGCAGCTCCTTAGGCTGTCGTCTGAACTGTCTGGTAGCAGTGCTTTTGAAGAGCGACTGCCTTCATCCGTCACAGTGCTGCAGTTTCCTGGACCAGCAGCATGTGTCTACACACTCTTCATCTGGCCCAAGGCAGAGAGCTTCCAAAACCCAGGCCACAGGTTTTAGGCTTTATCAAAACACCCAAAGGTGAGGATGCTAAGGCTGGCACTGTGATACCATGTATTCGTATGAGATCTAAAAATGTATTTGCATGCAATTTTGAAGGACAGGCTTTGCCATACAAATTTTGGATGAACAAAAACCTTATGGTGCTCATCATCAGTATTAAATGACCAATTCCATAGCCATTTTTAATCAGGGCATAAGTAAAACTCAGATTTATGAGCTAATAGTTAAAAAACTCCTTCTCCAGAGCAAAAAAACTCAAATACAAAGCCAGATGATGACAGATACTTGAATGACCTTGAAGAAAAATCCAAGCCAACTCTTTAAACAAAACAAGCAAGTAATTAAATGACCATGGTGCATAATATTACTCTAAAACAGTAGTGGTGGCCATGCATTGTGGGTTAATGTCTGGAGCTCCTACTGACCCACAGCCAGTGAGATTGCAGGGGATGGACTTATGGGTCATTTGGGCCAGTCTCCTAGACCACATTGTTTTTATTTCTGGACCTTTGCAGGTTGGTACTCCTTGGGTTTCACAAGGGAAGGGTCGCACGTGTACCGCTCAGGACAGAAGAATCGCATGTGCCAAGGTGAGGAGCACTGGGCAACTCCTTGAAACCGATTTGTTTCATCATCTATACATGGACCTCCTGACCTGTATCCATCACAGCCAGAAGGCTGAAGGTCTGCTCAGTCTCTTCCACTGTATAAAATTCTGGTCCCATTAAATTCACTGAAGGATTTTTAAAGCCTCCATTGAACAGCTATAAACCCTAGTACAACAACTTGCACCAGAATTTTCTGGCTGTTTATTCCCATAATTATCAGATTGAAAGAACAAGCATAATAATAACAGTTCATATGATCATCTGCTTCTCTTCTGCTCCCTGCACACACAAACCACAACACTTGGTTATGTTTTTTCTTAATTTAGACAAGCCTTTCTTAGCTTTTACATTCTACAGAAATCTCTCCCTTCCTACCTGTACAGGGAGAAGGTAGGTGAAATTCAGGAAAGCCTAGTATATAAGCAGAGGCAGACCTTCTGACAAGGAGGTGAAAACTGTGAAGAAGACACAGGTGGTGAGATGTCAGCCCTGGGATCCTGGCTTACCGAGATGAAACAGAAAAGATAACACGGGATCCCAGGGTCTCCTTCTCAGACAGGCTCAGTATGTAATGTTGAGACCTGTTTTCAAAAGTCAAAAACCAGGTTGTATGCCAAATCCTCTTGAAAATCTGGTCAAAAAAAATGTTGCTGCTGAAAACCTCCCCCTCAGTAGAAACTGGGCTTTTCTACAAGCCTGGTTCTAGTTGCGGTGCTGAGCTGGATTTATGGCACAGGTCATCACTACTGCAGGACACCCACAAAAGCTGCCAAAACAGAAGGGGCAAAATCGACCCAGCAGGACCCTCAGAGCAGCATCCTAAAGGCAGGAAATGGAGGGCCACTGCTCTGTGACACCCCAACATGAGGCACTGGCCCCCAGGTGTCCATGCTCACTGGACAGGGCAGGTGGACACCACTTCCTGTTACAAAGGCTTGTACTTGGACATCTGTTCTGGTGAGTTTTAGGATATGGCAAGGTCTTGCTGTATTTGCTGCTCCTTCCTCAAGCACATACCACTCCATTGAAGTAAAACTCTTTAATATCTGGAAGATTTTTGTCATGGTACTGTTTGAAAATTAATTTTAATCCTCTCCATAACCCTTAGCAAGTCTTCTCTACTATTTCTTCTTCAACTTATTTTCCTCTGACCCATCTCTCTCTTTCTTTCCTTCAACTCACTATAGTCTCTCCCCTTCACAAACCTCTTGTTTAGGCATTTTTAAAATATATTCCCTGAAACTCTGTATTCAAAAGCTCAGTCAGACCAGAGGCAGCCAGCAGGTGTGTATGTGAGTCCTCCCTTCTCACAGCCCAAAAGCTGCTTTGCAGAACAGCATTACTAAAACCTGAAAACAGTGGCAGCACAGCAAAGATTGCCAGACATGCTGAGAAACCACCAGAGGTTTATCTGGGTAGAAGTGATGGTGTGAATATTAACATCTGATTGAGCAGACTGGATGCTTATACGGAATTACATGTATTAATGTTATATGGATAGTAATTCCTCTTCCCACTTTATTAGCTTCATTGTTCAACAGAGAAATCCCTCTAAAAAGAACAAAACTCTTCTCCTGGGGCCCAAAATCGACACTTACCATTCCTGAAAGAATTTCAGGATTTAGGATGAGTAGCTCTGACAGGTCTTTGGAAAAAAAAATGTAATGGATTATTTTTCTTCCTTTATAAGAGGTATATAAAACACAGACTTAGATGTAGCACTGCAGAGACATAATGGCAGGGCAGGATGGAAGCTGCAAGGTACACCTGTGTCTGCTCACGTAAAGTACCCAAAGACAAGGATGCTGCCATAAAGATCAGCTGTCCATGCATTTTGACATTATGGTTTAGACAGAATAAGATGTGATGGCGTGTCAGAACCAAGCCAACCAGAGAGAAGACATTAGATTAGATGAAATTTTACTAAAGTTCATTAAGACAAACTGCTCAGTAAAATAATTCCCATCCTCAGAAGGACACAACCACAAAAGACAACATAAGCGGCTACAAGATGCACCAGTGAGAGTTTGGAAAGTCCTTGCTGGGTCTGGGTCAGTACAGCACAGGGGCACTCCCTGTTGCACAGGCGGGCTCTGCATCAGGCCTCTCCTCAGCTCTGCCACATTCAACTCTGACAGCACAGAGGCAGGATTAATATTTTACTTTCTCATGTAAAGACAAAATCTAGTCTGGCTTATACTTTATTGAAAAAACATGCTTTTTATGCTAGCAGAAAAAGAGCCAACATTTGGTGCAATCGACCTGTAAGGCCTATCTTAAAATTACTTGAGCTGTGAGCCCCAAAACACTGCTCCAACTGCCTAGTGGCACTGTAACTATGGTTGCTGGCACAGCTGCAAACCAGCCCAGGGACTCAGGAGAAAGGTCAACATTTGTTGGACTTGATGATCTTAAGTTTCTTTTCCAATCTAAATAATTCTGTGATTTGGAAAGAGGGTAGAGATAGATATCTGCTCTCATCATTGCTGCTCATTCATAGGGGGAGGGAACGCTGCCATATTTCAGTTCATTTTGCATAGTGTGACCACCTCTGGCATCTGTTGAGAGATAGCGTAACTTAAAAAAGGAACAATCAATGGAAACAAACAGATAAAAATCAGAGAGATAACAGACTGTAAAGCAGGAAAAAAAATAATGTGCCTCAAATACACTGAAAATAATAGTTAAATGTGTGGGTGTGATGTCTTCTAAAGCCAGTAGTATTATATATAATCTGATTGTTAACAGAATATGAAAACAGGATCCCAAGAACTAGAAAAAAAACATTGCACCACTTAGGCAAAACTGCTTTTTCTTAGATACTGTATGGACAAACTCTCTCACATGGCCCTAACCAACAGCAGCCTTCTTGCAGCTTTTATCAGCAGATGGTGAGAAGCAACAGGGGCACTTGAAATGGGAGGACAGAGTTTGGCAAAGACAGTACTGATACAAGGCAGAGTGCTATTTTAATATTTATTTCCATCTGCCTTGCACAACTACAAACAAAGAAGGAAAGTACATGTTGATAGCACCCTCAAAGAAAACATCAGAATAAATTACAAAAATTGGTCAGCCAAGGTTAAATGTTCTCCAGAAATAGCAAAGAGCGGTGCAACCAAAAAATGCCTGGCTTAGCTGAACAGCCTGATAAGGCATTTGCTATTTCCACTACAGCTTGTAAATTAAAATAAATTTTAAAAGTCACAGAACAATTCAAGATGGAAAAGACCTTGGTATGTCATTTAGTCAAAGCAAGGTCAACACTTTGCTTTATAACACCAAATTACCATACTCACAATAAGAAAGTTTTTTTCAGTGTCATTCCCACTAAAGTAGTCTTACGTTATAAATTAATCAAATCTGCTGAGATGAGCAGAAAAGTAACAAGGCGGTATTTAGATCAGCCACCTACTTTCTGAAGACTGTAAAACTACCAACCAAATCTGCCCTGTGAAAGTCAAGTGCTGGATCTCCAAATCTGTTGCCTTGAAGCCATTTGCATAGCTATCACAGGCAGAATCACTGTTTGCATAAACAGGAAGAAGCTTTTTACTCAGACATCCCACATCAGCTTAAGGCCAAGGCATTTCCTTCAAAAACTATCCTTGTCTTCCATCCTGGCACACTGGTGCCAGATGCTGCCCATACAACAGTAGCTTTCAGGCTGCTCTCATTTGTATCTGGGTCCTGTCTTCAGCAGAAATGTATCAAAACCAAGGAACAAAACTAGCACACTTTTGCATTCTATCTTGCTGTGTTATATACTTCTTATCCTGGAATTTTCTTCAGAATAGGTTCTTTACCAATTTGTTTATACTATTTCACAATCAAAAGTGTCATTTTGTCATGTTTACAAAAAGCCATGAATAAGAAGCTTGAGAGTAATCCAATATACATATCCTGCAAATTGGACAAAGACAAATTTTTAACCTCAGCAACATATTCTTTTAATGTCAATATACTTAAGATTCATATCACATTTGGCAATTAATGATGCTCTTTTAAAGATTTAGTAATAAGTAACCACACCAAACAATCCATAACATAAAAATATGTGGGGGTAAAATCTCTGAAAGTCTTTTCTCATAGAAGTATGTTTCTAATAAATATATCTTTTCATAAGTCATCACAAATCCACAATGCTGACATTCCTGGAATAGAGGAGACCAATCAAAATAAATCTCTACAAAATACTTATTATGGTTTGCATTAGCAGAGAAAGCAGTTCCAGTGGGACAAGGACAATGTTATTATGAGAACTGAATTGTCCAACTCATTTCAGCTAGTATAGAAATTCTTTTTGGCTGTATGGTGCAACTTCCTTTGATGAATGTTCAAAGGGGGTAGACAGGGGGGTAACATTAAGAAAAAAAACCAACAATGTACAAACTGTATAAATGGTCTCTAGTGGTCCAGTTCACATAGATAAAATCAAAACAACTATTATTGTTCTCTAAAAAAGCCAACAAATAAAACCATGTCAACTTTTTCTTAGCCTTTAATTCTCTTCATCTTGTACAATCATTCATGATAGGTCTATCACCTATTCCACCTTCTCCCAACTAAACACCATTTTTAGCTCTTCATTCTCATGCTTTTCCTCTTCTTTATGTTCTGAAGTATGTCACCAGAAACTGCCTCATCCATCCATCCATCCAAGAGCTGTTGCCTACACCTCAGCTATCTTTTGTGCAAAAAATATTGACCCTACTCTTCCTACCCTTTAAAAGCTAGACACCATAAAGAGATGGGAAAAAAAATGATTGCTTTCTACTGTATTGGCTGGAATCCCCAAGTATAAGGCACCCCAAAAGAAAAGAGCAGAAGGAGGACTATCTACAAGTACAAGAGAATAAATAAAAGATTTCAATGAACATGCTTTCCTTTTTTTTTTTTTTTTTTTTGTCTAATGTCCCATTCTGCAAAAGAAAGTATCTGAAATTGAGACTAATTAATCTTTTAAACTGAAAATTTTTTGGTGCAGGGAAAAATAGTTTCATTCGAAATGAAGTTGGTGTAAGGAGGTTCTGTTGGACACTGGCTGTTGGGTACTGCCCCAGGGAGATAAAATGTAGAGCAGCAGGAGGAAGAGCAACATTCAAGTGCCGTTTAGTGTCTCAGGTAGCAAATACACAGACTTATTGAAAGCATGCAGTTAAGTACTTCAGGCTCCTCAAAATGAAGATAGGCATTGCTGTGACAGGTGGGAGTTAAGAGGAGATTTCATGTGAAAAGGCACAGAAGTACCTGTGGAGAGATTCATTACAGCTAGTGTTACTGCTGCAGCTGGTGTGATAAGAATAGGGAATATGGAACAGATTTATGCACATTTCAGTTCATAGATCTTGGCCTTTCACTTTCAGTAACTTCAGCTTCAGAACATGTTTGATCAGAAATGTGCCTGCATGGTGATCTCAGCAGGGCTCACTTCATAAATTAGAGATTGGTGGAGTGCTATAAAAACAAAGTCCTACAGAATTATATAGCAGCAACATTACAGGCCAGTGCAGACACTTCTCAAGAGAAGCAGCATTGTCACAGAGCAGCAGAAGTTGTGCCCAGGCAGGGTGAGCTCTGCTAGGAAGGTCTCACCATCCCTCACATGCATGGACAGACAACGACCTCGAGTGTGACATGGGACAGACCCTCTTCTGCAAGCACAAGAATTCAGCCCAGTAGGAGAAATATATACAAATGTATTTAAATTATTAAGCTTAAATTATCTTTCTGTTGTTACACTTTTTTGAGAGAGAGTATTTAAAGAAAGCACAGTTTTTAGCTTTTATTAGCAGGGAGCTATTATCACCAGTTATCTGTGGCATACTGAGCAGATGGCAAAAGGCAACAACAATCTGTTTCTCCTTATGTCTCCACTACAGCACCTTAGAAAACTGGAGCTTCTTGTACAGGTAAGATTCCAATACTTCTTTCTTGTTTGTCCTTTTCCCCCCCTCCCTCTTCTCAATACGCTGCGTGATGAATTCCCTCCCTCTAGTGAGCTATAAAATATTTATATCTATGTATGTATGAAATTACAAGCTGAAGAAAGAACATAAAAGAGAAGCCAAGCTATCACAGAGGAAAGAAAGAAAGAGTGGGTAGGGAAATGGTATACCGATTGAATTTACTTGCTGTTTCTGGGCTAGGCAATGGAGAAAGAACAAAATGAACAATTTATTCCATATATCAGTCTTCCTTCTTCTCACCCTAAAGTTATTCACAGGCACACTGGTAAGTGTGGATATACTGTGTCAATACATTTCAACCCACCAACCGACTGAGACTTGTCATCCCATACCATTACAAAAAGTCCAGTGCATGATCACCCGTGCCAGCGCCTCTCTAGCAGTGATCCTGGACTACACCTGGTCTGCAAAGCGGCAAGGAAACCTCTGATAAATGTCCCTTAGAAATGCTCATACACTGGCCAGAAAATAAAATGAGGAGGATTAAGTATAAGAAATAATTAAAAACTGGTAACATCATTCTTGTTTAGCTGTCAGGAAAAACATACAAGGACAACACTATATAAAAAGAGTCTTTGGACTTCTTTAAGTCTAGGAGTTCCTTTGACTTAAAAAAAACAAGCGAATAAAAACTCAAGCTCGGTTAGAGAAATGGGTCTGTAAATCAAGTGTCATTCCCCCCTTTCCAGGCTTGAATGGCCTCACTTTTATCAGCAGGAGGAGGCCTGCCAGTTTACAGAAGCTCTGACTTGTTTGCAGAACAAAGGAAGAAACTTTTTTGGCCTGCTTTCTAACACCCCACAACTCCTATCTGCTGAAAATGTACTGAAAAGCATTTGTAAGCATTTGAAATATGTCCGGACAGTTATCTGAAAACAGTTATGTACATTATCATTCAGCTATGCTCTTTATAAAGTGAATCAGAGCAACAGCATCCCTTAAAGGAACAGCAACAGAAAGGCTGCCTTAGATTTACCTGATAAATGTCCTACATCCCAGACTTTGCAAGTTAGTACCCACATACTCGAAAAGATAAAAATATTAAGAAATAGCACCAGAAAGGAAATAGTTTAAAAGCTGTTTTGTCTCTCAGAGAACTTACTCAGGCACTTTCTGTCAGCAAAAGTCTGTTTTGCCACCCCAGTGATGAGGCAAGAGCTTGACTTTGGAAGTAGGGTAGGGGACAGGAGTGACAGGTTGGGAAGGGGGGCATGGGGAAACCCTGGAGAGAAGGGGTCAGAGGGCCTCCACTCCCCCTCTGCAGAACCATGCCCACTCCCCTACACCTCTCTCTGGCTTGCACAAATCAGAATGCACGACCATGGCTCAGTGATGCAGGCAGCACTGCTGCCTGTTACTGCCTGCTTCACCCATGTCTAGAGCCAAGTCTCACTCAGGTTATAACCAATATCCACTCACACAGGGAAAAAGATCATGTATATAACTATATTTTTGCTGCAACCTTAGCTATGAAAGGTTTTCTTGTAGTGGAGTGATAGCAACACTCTGATATTGAACTGCAAAAGTATTTCAGTGAACTGCAGTCTGTGGAAACACCCCAGTATTCCCAGCATAATTATATTGGGTAATATTGACACTCAGAATAGGATTCATCTCCCTGTAATTTAGACACCTTAACCACTAGTCATGCTCAACTACTATTACAGCAAACGAAAAAAATGCTCTCTTGTAGACATCAGCTTTAGGGAGTCACCTTACCCTTTGAGCACTTCCTTTCCTCTGCTGATGACAAAAGGAGTGCAGGTCAGATGCAGACATGAACATGTATGCATGTACAGATCACCAGGCAAGTGTTGTCCATTTGATGCTGATACTGTGGCAGTTAACTTAAACATAATTTGCCTGGTCTAATATTATGTGCCAAGCAATCCTCACCAAAAAACCTACAGGTGATGATTAAGCACAGCTAATACTTTCTCAGAGACACTATCTTTTTCAAATAAAGACAGAACAGATCTAACATCACTGAAGGAAGTGCAGTGAGTTATAAAGAAGTGGGAGTGCTCTCTTTTCAAAGACACGGTTCTCAGTGTAGGTCCTTACTCCCGTAGAAAACACATATGTTAAAGCTTCTCCATGGCAAGTATCTTTGCACAAAACACAGTTCTGTCTGCAATGGAAGGTTTAACAACTCACATTGTGTTTGTTGTCAAGGGAGGAAAAAAATACATGATTCCTTTTGGTAGACAGCAAAGGTCACTGGTAGCACAGGTGTTTTCCTTTCAACTTCAGATAGTTGAGTCATTTCTGAGTTTTAATGCATTTATCTGCTGCCTGTTTTTAAGTCCTTTGAGGGGGCCGCAAGGGGTAAGGAGATCAGCTTGTAGTAAGAAAAATGCATCTACCTAGATTATTAGGGGCTGATGGAGGAAGGAATCACATTTGGCAAACTAAAATGTCTTTTAAAAATTAAATTACTTAGTGTCTATTCAAGACTTGATTTTTAAAGAATTGCAAAAATCTTATACTATGTAGAGCATCTACCGAAGTGGATGGGGTGAAACTGTACCTGCTACTTGCTCCTTAAATTCAAAGAAAAGCCCTTATGTAAAATTCAGCTTATGTGCATTTTGAAAGGTGACTTGTGAAGTAAGACATTGCCCATCTTACTGTTTGATACACTCGTAAGAGCCAGATTTGCAGAGAAAGATGCTTGGCACTTTCTGCACTCGCTGCCATTAAGGCAGGGAGGGAAGGCACAATATCAGCAATAACATTTGAAAAATGTGGCTGCAGCCTAACCACAGTGGGTGAACAACTGGAGATGTGGTTTGAGGAGGAAAAAAACCCACAGACTCACTATATTATTGACGTGGACAAGCAGAGATCAACTGCTGAAAAGCATGTGCGCACTGTGGAGAAAACTTGATCATCCCTCATTCTTTGCAGCTCATTAATCTGAAATCAAAGACATGGTTTAGGTTATTAAAACAGAAAATAAAATCCTAAACACCGAGAGGAAAGGGATGGTAGAAGATAAATAAAAACTCTCTTCAGAACTTCATAGTTCAGTGAACTCTCCATTTTTCAAGAGCAAACTATAAACTGAAGACATCCAGAGGGTTTCAGCCGTGATATTTATTGATCCAAATATTTCTGAGCATGCTTTTTTAAAAGTTTCATAAATCTTCCAGTCAAATGCTTTGTACCCCTGAATGAATGATCCTTTTTAATTATTTATCTTTGTCCTTACTACATATCTGACCTAGTCTGCTTATCTACTTTGAAGCTTCCTTAGGGCTAATCAGCTGTCTCACTTCAGAGTCTCAAAAAACATTGTTTTGTCTTCCTTTTGGGATTTTCTAAATGACTAGAAAAAGCACAAAAACCAGGAAGACAGATAAGACTTTAGAAGGCTATAAAAACACTGAAAATCATTAAAACTGTTAAGAAACACACTATATACATGGGGGAAATTATTTTTTATAACCTTGTGGTAATTCCCCCCAAAATTGAAGAAATAAGAAAGTGGAAGATACGTATGCATATTAATAAATATGATCTTTGCAATTAGTATCTGCGCCTATAACAGCTACTCCTGAACCAGCTACTGTAGGACTGACTGGTTGTCCACCTCATGCAATGTACCTACCTATCACAGGGTTAACACCCTATATTGGATGTACAAAAAAACATGACAGGGCCTATTAACTCATTGGGCAAGTCATTTATTCAGAACTGAAGAGCACCTTAGAGTCACAGGCAGGTTTATGAGTCATGTGTAAGAGCCCACATTTATGGATCAAGATCATTCATTTGTACATGAAGTGCTCCCTAGAAAATTTGCAGTTTAACAGCCACATTGATAAGCACACTTCCTGCTGGATGAGACAAAATAAACTTTTCATCTAAACCACTACACAGACTTCCAGAGACTTTTCAGACTCTGGTGGCTTAGAAAAAATGAAGCGGTGCATGATTTTTGTGAAGTGCTCAGTATAATAGTATTCTCAGCCTATAAAAAGGAATTAATGCTCCTAACTTACAAGGCTTTCTTGAGATTATTTCTTCCATGAAGCAGGATCAAAGTTCTTGTCACAGCAAAATTTTCCAAAGACTGTTTCCACATAAAATCTCAGCTTTGCTGACAAGGTAAAAACCGGTTTCCAATACAGTTTTAAATTATTTCACTGTAGCTGAATGCACTACAACAGCTGTTGTCCACTCCTAGTTCTTATACAGCAAGTAGAAAACAAGAATATTGCACACATTTTTCACTTTTACAAAAGAAGCTATAAATTTCTTAAATCCTTCATTATATTTTTGTATTTTGGTGACTTGAGTATCAAAACAATCATGTATGGATTGTAAACACTTATTTTTCAGCTAAAATAATGACTATTCAATTATGGGAACATGAATGAAAATGAGCAAGAGTGGTTCATTCAAGTACCCTCTATATATGAAACAGAAAGGGAAGGGACCATTAAGAACTGTAGTACGATATTCGTGATGACCGTGCTATGTGGTCTGTAATTAAGAAGTAGAGTTTGACAACTGGCTTCAGGTGCCTCCTGTGTACTCAATGTTACATGTTTTACTAAGATATTTAGTCTGCCCCAAAACAAGAGGGGTAGTCTTCAGAATTTCCTCAGAGATATAAAAACACAGGTCCCTCTAAACAAAAAGGAAATAAAGAGCAATGAGACACATCCCTACATTTTTTAGAACCCACTGAAAAAGGAAACCATGCTAAAATTAATGACATATAATTGCCCTTCACATTCACTTTCCTTCTTAATTCATGTTCCTTACTTCAAAAACCCTTAAATAAAAATACACAAAATCTGGAGCTGACAGTTTAGCTCATCTGTAGTACTTTTGCCCTCAAAAGCAAGGAATTTTTTCCCTTTCCACCCGGCTTACCTCAGACTGCTTGTGCCAATGTGTGGGTGTGCAACCAGAATCATCATCACTCGTTTAGCCCTTTCAACTCACATTCTGGTATATAAACAAAAAAGGGTAATTGTTTGCCTTGCCACTGTGTGCTACAGCAGTTGCTTCTCTGACAGAGCCCGTATTGAATGGGTGTGCCACAAGCTTGAATGGGTGGGCTTCTGTTCATACTTTCATCTCTGTGTATGTTGGATTAAAATTGAAATAAAGACAGTTAACAGACAGAATGACTTTCAACCACCACAAGACTAGAAAAGGCAAGCTCGAGAGGGTTTCTTATGTGTTCTTTTCCTCTTCATGACCTATTAAATATGCAGACATCTTCTGGAATAATAACTGTCCAGTATTAGCTTGCAAATATTGATACAAGTATTTACTACACTACTAATAGATTGTAACCGATTAAACCACTTTTTTTTGCCCTGCTGCAAGGAGATACTACAAAAACATCAGAAAAAACCCAAACCTGCCAAACTCAGTCCAAACTTAAAAAGTTTATCAAGCTGCAGGAAACAATACTTTTCAAAATACACAAAGGCTTTAATCCTGCAGCTTGCCTGTAGTTTATTTCCTGCCAATAGTCCCACCAACTGTAGTGGAAGTATTTGTAATCTTCAAATAAGACAGGTATGCAAGTGATCTGCTGGACTTGGATGAGAGTATTCCTCATGTCAGGAGATGGGGCCCCAAGCTCATGCCAACTGCGTTATAAGCTTGAATTGCATTACAAGCTTGAAGGTCCTCAAGCTTGCAAGGGCATTGTAAGGAATGTCAGGTGAACCAGAGTCAGTTCAGGTTTTGAAGACCAAACCAAGCAAAAATTTAGCTGTTTTTGCTCAGGGTTTCTCTGGAGCAAAGGCAACCCAAGTCCTCTCAGGACGTGCCACTCCACAAGCCTGAAACAGTGTCCAACAGGGAGGAAGGAGAGCGCAAAAATTATCACCTTTCCCTCCATGTATGAATTAATATCTTGGGGTTTTGGCTTCTGAGGCTCCCTGACTACTGCAATGATAATAATTTTAAAAGAGAGGGAGAGAGAGACAGGCAGATGAACAGACATATCCACCAGTTAGGATCATTTTAACTCAAAG
The DNA here is from genome assembly GCF_949628215.1 of Phalacrocorax aristotelis. Classification (NCBI taxonomy): domain Eukaryota; kingdom Metazoa; phylum Chordata; class Aves; order Suliformes; family Phalacrocoracidae; genus Phalacrocorax; species Phalacrocorax aristotelis. The sequence continues at coordinate 61,891,786 of NC_134311.1, forward strand.
ATAACCATAATTCACATTCACCATTCACATTCACAATATACCAAATCTCTCTGTTCAGATATACTGTCTTCACTAGCCCAAGGCTGCTCAAGTAGAGTATGCAAATTCCCTCCCTTCCAGGAGTAAGTAGCTCAGGAGATAAGAACAAGTCACAGACCTGACACAAGTCATCAGTGAAGATTTGAAAGGGTAAGAAGTGAGCCTACAAATCAGGACTGAGCTTCAGCACAGAAAATCCCAAGGGCCAATACATGCCAGACAGGATGTAGTTTGGACAGGTGACGAGGTAGCCAGAGACAGGGGAACAGTATGGGAAAGGGAAACTTGCAAAAGGGGGAAAAATATTCCATTTGGAGGCTGTTGTGAAATAAATGCCATGTGATACAAATATAGGTTTGTGTGTGTGTGTGTGTGTGTGTGTGTGTAAGAAGTACCTGCATATGAATAGACATGCATAAATATATATAGGCCAAGTTTTCAGAAAAAAATTGTCACTGGAAATGCCTATCTTAAGACTTTTAAAGGGAAGCTTGCTTTTTGCATGCTCAGCAAACACCAAGAAAAGGGCGGTGATTGAAGAACCTGTTTCCTGGCTTACACTCTTTCTCTCAAACCACATTTCATCCTGGTTTGACACCAGTTAGAGCCTGGCATTAGAAATGCTCCAAGGTGATGAAGGGGAAGACACTGAGCATGTGACAGAGAGAATTCAGCACATACCTAGACCAGAACTGGCTTGTTTGTTTTCATATGTGCAATTTATTTCAATAGCGAAAGGCCCTAGTTCAGTAAAGGACGGGTATCTTGCCAAAATATATTACATGGTATATCACTTCACACTTACCCTCACCTAGAAATTCATTGGAAGGAGTTTTGTTTTTTCTCCTGCAGATGAATTCTTGAATCACTTTTATAACTGCACCACACTAAATGTGAAACCCTAATATGCCCTCTTTTGGCAAGCAGAGGATAGAACTGGTCCAGAACAATGTATTTTAGATACTGGCCACCAGAACAGTGACATCATGCTTTATACGTTTGCAGCAATGACTTCCATTGTTCTATTTCTTTTGCACCCAGTTCCCACTAACAGCACTGTAAGGATTTAATATTTCATATGTACATAGCTCCTGTTTTGTTACTTTTTTAATTTTTCTAAAATGTTACTGTAGCCATAGGAAATAATTTATGGGTCCTTGAATACAGAAACTTGCTGTAGGTTCTGCTGCTACTGTAGAAATTTTATATTGCTGATGTACTCAGTAGAAATATTCAGCATCACCATTTTAGCAGACATATCTTGTTTTCCCTCTTCCCACATACTGCACAAGAGTGAGGAAGCATCTCTACACATGACGTCTCTTCTTTTCATCTAGTCCTTAACGAGAACTCAGCTCAATAACTCCCTTTTCAGTTAAGTTTCTCAGAGCCTTAGATATCTACATCACCTATGAAAAGCACAGTGAAATCAGTATTTGGCACACTTGAAGGTGGCAGCTGATAGCCTCCCTTCAGACTGCAGACACGACTGCAAAGGTAGTATCCAGAAACCAGCCCACTATCTTTTAAATTGTTCACACAGAAAGATGTAGACCCAATGATACAAAACTGTTAAGTAACATAATTTCTGCCTCTGGAAATACTCATACCTGTTAGTGGTAATTTTTCCATGTTTTGAGATCATCTGATCAGAACCAGGAGAGGAGAGGTGAGGAGACACAACTCATGTTATTCAAAGCACTGTGGTTTCTGCCACATCAGCGGCAAAACAGGATAGGCAAAACTTATTGCAGCAAATCTTCAGCAGGCAGAAATATCCTTACCTTAGGAAGATTTGAGCTTAGACCATGTGTTAACTATATCACCCCCATGCCATTAAGGACTTCAACGTCTAAATAGGAGGAAAGAGTGTCTCTTCTATGGTCTCTGCATGCACCACTCCTTCTGCACAGTCAGGCTACCCTACTCCTCCCTAACACACCGAAGGGTGGACACTTCCCACAGCAAAACCTCCTAAAGCTTCAGCAAAAAGGACCCAAAAAACATGCTTTAAAATGAGAAACATTCAGGAAAACCATAGCCTCAGTGCAACTCTACACACACCATATGTCAAGACTTGCAGAGGAGGAGTGCTACCGAAAAGGCCACCCTGAGCATTGGCAGCAGAGAAGTGCTGGCAGTAGAGAGGCTCACTCACACCACCGCACTCTCCCAAGGCCCGTGAGCAGCATTTCTGGGTGTGGGTGCAAGAGCATATCAGATGCTTTTTTCAGATTAAAAAAAAATAAATCCACAACAACAACAAAACACAACCAAGAGTGACTTCTTTTTGCACACACTTGTTTCCAAACCAAAAAATACTCTTGCAGGATAAATGTTGTTCCATCATGATGGGCAACAGAAATAGTTACTAACAATATGCATGACACCAGGTCCTGAAATCTCAGAAACATGAGTGATTTCTCTAAGGGAAAAGGAAGATCTGGGAGTCAGATCTCTGGCTGCAGAGAGAAATCCAAGCACAGGACATATACAGCACTGACCCCAGCTACCAGGGATCCCAAATTCAGCCAAACATGCTCCCAGTTCCTGTATAAGGTGCCAGGACCCCAACTGCAATCCTACCTACCCCACTGGAGGCAGGTAGGTACTTTCAATGAAGAGAACTACCAGTTCCAATTAGTGAATTTTCACATGCAATATAAATTTCAAATATGAGGAGCAGGAAGGATTTGAAATACAAAGACAAACTCTTATGTTGCCAAGACAGACTCTACTAGAAACAAGCTGAGAGACACCAGTTAGTCTATACTTAGATTTATGTTGCGGGTTATTCAACAAGGTTTACCCTACAAAACTTCAAAAGGCTGCAATAGAGTTAATGTGTACCTCCTGTTTAATCTCTCTTAAAAGTAAAACACTGGCAAACAGATTTTAAGTCTTTAAAAAAATCCTGCAACTATGCAGTGCGAACTATAATTTGTGGTAACCAATAGAGTAGTGGTAAAATATCAGTAAATCTCAAGGGTAACCCTCATTTAATTGTACAATCACTTTACATGTGAAGTGTCATTGCCAATGGTTCTGCAAGAAGCAGTGATTGCTTTTAAATTCCCACCAAAGCACTGGTACACACAGTTCTGTCCAGTGATTGTTTTCAAAAGGTAGGAAAATGCCTAGCAACAACTGAAGCAAAGATTTTAATCTTTACATTTTTGGTTGTCATAGTGGCGATTTAGCAATATCTTCTATGCATGTACAAACACAGAACTCAGATCGAATAAAACTAGCCAATGTCTATTACTTAGTGGTCAAGAAAAGTGGTAGCTTTTAGACAAGACCAGTAATCAATGAGTCTTAACAGAATAGCAGAAACTTCTCTAGAAAAAGCCCATACGTTTTTGGTCACAGTCAAACAATAAATGTCATCAACATCAAACATCAAACTGTTTAATTAAAAAACTGCACTAGATTTTGGCATAGAGCTTTGCTGCCTTTTCACATACTTGTAGATTCAGCAAACTTTATCCAAATCTAAACCAAGTCATCACCACTTATCAAACATACATGCCTCATTCTTGAACTCCATATGCAGTAGTAACAACATTTATGAGAAAAGACGTTTCTTCACCATAGTCAGAACTTTTCCTTCCTGGAAAAAGGTATCTCAGGTCTTCTATACATGGAACATCTTCACTTATTTAAAAATGAGTATTAAATAAATATTTGGTCCAGCAGAGACAATACAGCAGAGAGATTTCATCTAATATTTCATTCAAGATGAGTTGGAGAATCTAATTATACTTGTACTCTGATAGAAAGTAAGTACCTCCAAGCCCTCTTCCACCCATGACAACCAAAAGACCTTGTGAGAGCACAGGGACCTGTTAGTCACCCTTCCTCCATTCATTTAGAAAAAAAACAAGCTCCTTTGTGCAACAGGATAGTTTAAACAGGGGAATCCACTTCCCAAATCACTGACCACTTGAAACTTGAACAAGAAAAGGGTCCTAGGGAAGAAAAAGCCCTCAAACCAAACTAAAGATTTAGGTCTTTTTCTGGGGACCAGCTGCAAATACAAGGTTTTTATGGTGGGGCTGAAACACAATTGCTTGAATCTGTGTGCTGCCAAAAAAAATAGGGGAAAGTAAAGAAAGCCTGGAAGTAATGAAAAGAATCCAAGAGCATGAGGGGACAGTCCTGACAGGCAGAAGCCTAGCTGGAAGCAGAAAACTGTCACACACAGAATGTTCCTGTGCATTCTCCGTAAGCTGGGGGCCATGAGGATCTCCTGGCATCAGGACGCAGACGAGGAGAGATTCCTCAGACATCTCCCGCTGCTCTGGCTGGCAGAGGAAAATAGGCCTTTGTCACAACTTATCTTTCTAGGGTGGTTAATTAGTATGTATTTTACAAATTCTATATACATTAGCTCTCTCTTGAAAGGCAGTATCTCCCCCACAGGACGCAAGTGGCCCAACCTCTCTCTGTTCTTGTGTGCTGAATCTCAGCCTTAAGAAACCATCTTATCTCCAGAAGCAAGCAGGGAACTGCTGTCAGGAGAGACCTTCGCTATTGACTGTAGCTGTTGGTAGCACCCTCATAGCAATTCAGTAAGTCCAGAGGAGCATGATCATGTATTCCCATTTGCAGACCCCAAAAATCCGTTATACTGGCCCTTAGCTGGTGATTTTACAAATCCACCACAAGAAAATAAACCTAATTTTCCTCTGGCTGTTTCTTATGTTTTGCTCTCAATTCTCTGGCTGGGAGGGATCACAAAAGTTCATCTCATCTTTCTGCTTGCCCAGGGCAGGATGCCGATGATGGTCCCAGCAGGTGCTTGTCCAACCAGTTCCTAAAATCCTCCACCATATCCCTAGGCACTTTGTCCCACAACATCTCCAAACCTGTGCAGAAGTGCCACTATGTGCTCTATCCTCTGCAAACTTAGAAACCAGATTATCTGTCTTCTTTTTCCCTTGGTGTTTGAATGAAGTCTTATGTTCCCTATCCCTTCAGAAAACCTTGAACAATCTCAAGACATTTCACCTTCCCAAAGATTCTTTTCCTGTGGCTATTGCTTTCACAAGCAAATGGCCAGGGATTTTGTTCCTGAAAAAATTCAGACTCCTCCTGTGTACCTAATTTTTATTTTTATCTTAGTGCAAGTGTCTTCACACAGCCTTGTCTTGTTGCTGTTGAGAGCTGATCTAGGGAGCACGGTAGCCTTTCGCAAGCTCCTCTGGCAGAGCATGGCTGTGTTTCCATCAGAAACCAGATTTCAGGGACAAAACTCTTACTGCCTTCAAAGGAGCCAGTGCTTCCCATAACACCCAAATTGCAACAGTCCCAGGGGGCTACCAGTTCCCAATGCTGTGGGCACTAATAGTCAATGCAGACCAGCCTCTCCACTCTTCCAGCAGCCACACACCCTTAGGATGGGGCCAAACCAATGCAAAAACAAAACTGTACTCTCACTCCCTGGGAAAACAGGAAGTACTTTCTCAGAAAAAGCAACACCTTACTCTTCAGAAGACGTGAATGTACACTTCTGCATCCACAGTGGAAAAACTCCCCAGGCACAATGGACAAAAAGAACACTGTGAAAATATTGAGTATTCTTGATGACAGCAAAGAAGCTTTAAAAACAAAATTAATTTTTTAAAAAGCCGTAAATAGCAAGAATCCGAAAGGATTGTAGCTCAAGGGATTTAAAACAAGTTAAAATGAAAGCCCCAGGGTCATTGTCTTAATTCCTCAATTTTTCACAGGAAATAAATTAATGATAATATTTTCCTGCAGACAATTCATTATGGTGGGCTTGTTAAAAATCAATAGTCATCAGGCAGACTTCACGGCTATGCTGCCTCCTATATACTCATCAAATCCTTTAGTTGCATTCAGACAGGATAATAAGACACCCCAGAGTGTGTGAGTGACTTGTTATAGCTTTCTCCTGTGCCTTACAGTTGCCAGGGTGCTGTAGTCTTATTCGTAGCCACATCTATCCATCAGACAGCTCCAGAGCCCAGTATTGTTTCCCCTGCAACAATTATAGTCTTATCTAGGGTATCCTGGTTAAAAACAGATAGATTTAAAAAAGGGTATTCTTACAAAAACACAACTTTTGTCTCAAGACAAAAAAAAAAATCTGCATCCTAGTCAAATATGAAATAACCTCATATCAACTTCACCTTTCAGAGAACTTAGAGCTTGAGAGTTTTGTTCTTGTGGAGGTATTGCATAGGGAAGAACAGCTGATTATACCACAGACATCTGATACTCTTAACATAAAAGCTCTGTGTACTAAACAAAACCCAGTAGTTTCACTTTCTCTAGTAGGATTAAACAGTTTTCCCTCCTGGTTGCCTGCCTGCCTGGATTCAGCCACACAAACAGGACATTAAAAAGTACAGTGCAGTTTTTTATCTTAATTTCTTACATATTTAAAAAACATTGACCAGTCTACTTATAAGCTTCTGCAGAGGTGTGTCAAGACTGTATTATTTAAATAGAAAATTAATAGATTGAAGCAACCTTACATTTCACCGGTAACCCCAAATTGCAGTAGCCATAGAACGACAACAAACTGAAGATTATAAGGATGAGCTAAGGCTTAATTTGCTCACCGCATGTCTGTAGCAAATTGCTAATAATACTCGTAGTCTCCATCCTTATAATGGCTGCAAAGAGATATCATTACATCCAGATTGCTTTTTTCTTTTTCTTTATATATACTGCCAACAGTGTAATGGAATATATTATCAGCTCTGAATTCTTCAAATGCACAAAACTTTTAATAATTGCTCCTCATTTTTTTTTAAATCAGTTCTGGTTTTTTTAATCCTGAAAAGTTCTCAGTCTGTATCTATGTAGAACTGTAGGAAAATTATTTCTCTTCTTGCATTCTCTGAGTATTCTATATGGATTTTAACACGATTGCGTTTGATCGAGTGAGGTGAACTGCTGGAAGACATTTGTCCTAAGCATTCAGAAAAATCTAGTGTTTATTAATAACCTACTTTGACCTACTACTTTCTTACCAGCAAGACACATCCCTGATTAATACCTAAACCTAGTTAACTCTCAGGTTGATTTTCTTCATTTTGAGTGACTGCTAACCTTGTAAACACTGTGCTAACAGTGCTGGTTGATTCACTTCTCCCTTCTCTCTTCCAACACAATCTTTGTTCCACCTCCTCTGCTAGCTTCAGTTTCAAAGTCAAGTCAATTTTAAAATTTCATTCTCAGTGAAGTAAAATATGCACTGTGGAAGATATCACTGGTTTTCTTCTTTCCAGGTAGGAGTATAAATAAACCTAGCCTTAGAAGTGTGAACTTGAGCTGCTGCAATACTCCAGGAAGACACTATTGCCTAAATAAAACTTACTTTTCAACATTTCTTAAGTGTGTTGAATCAGAAAAAAAAACAAACACCAATAAGCCTCCTGCAGGGAAAGACAAGGCAACAGCTGAAGAAATCATTTTTGTTGTCAGAACCAGGCAAAACTACTCCAGGGATGCATCCAGACCTCCCTTGCAGTGCAGGGGCAAATCTGGCTTTCTCACGATCAGGGTTTCTCATCTCTAGGTGTAATAACTGTTTTTATGTCTGCTATCTAAGGGAAAAAGCCCCAAAACAAGCATGTTTTATAAGCAGTCAGAAGAAAACAGCAACACTACCAGAAGCAAAACACTCAAGCTCCATTGCTATCCGATTTGTTTTATCCAGCAGATTCTCACCGCAAGACACATCAACCTCAGAAAAGCGTTTTTTCTTTTTCCTCTTTTCTTCACAGTTGTTCTCAAACTTTCCATGCCTGGCCATCCAGTAGGAATTAGGGCAATTAAGAGTTAGCTAGAGGCAGAGAACAATACAATCCATTTTATTTCCCTCCCAAGAAACACACATGGAAAAAGAGGAGAGCGAAGGGGGAAGCTGCAGAGAGAAATAATGGAAAATACGAAGGCAGTACTAAACAGTCTTTTGATCTGCACATGCAGCTTTTCTATCTGCAAGCTGGAGGCCACCCAGCCACAGAATCATAGAGCACCAGCTTGTCACACCTATATCAGTCCTCCAATTCTTTTTCTCTTTTTTTTTCAGCCTATGCTGTGTTTAAAAAGGTGTACAGCCATTTCTTAAAGTAATCAAGTATCAGAAGTGGTCTCCAAGGACCCTTGCTATGAAAGACATGTATTATTCCCTCTTTTAAATTATTACCTTTTTGCTTATGTTAGAGGCATAGCAGACACCCAATTTCCAAGCCCTCCCGGCACCCAAGGTCAAGTTAAGGTGAAGTACATCTTTACTGCAGAGCCACTATCTCCTGTGCTTTGCTTGGAAAAACACTCCGAGGTCTCTAACAGGAAGAGTCCTGTTGTTTGATCTGTTCTGAAATGTGCCATTATTTTATCATTTAGCAAATCTGCTCCCTCAACATCAGTCTGCTGCATTTAAATGGTTGAAGAGTCACACTATAACCACAAAAGGATGCAGACTTTGACAGAAGCAATTAATGGTAAAGCTTTAAAATCAATAAAAGAAGGAAGAGCTAGATCAAATATGCTGCCAAAGGGTTTCTGCCTGCAGCGTCCACTTTACATTGCAAAGGCTCAAAGAGCAGCATCCCTGGGCAAATGCAGCCATCAGACCTATTTGCACTCTTGAGTAGCAACTTGTCTGATTTATTTTGAAAAGTGTACATGGTGGCAAAAATTCATAATTGGTAGTGGAGTTTAAGAAAGAGCATGTTTTCCATCAAACTGGTGAATGTGTGCTACTCAGTATCTGCTCATACAACAGTGGTTTTATTCCTATGTTCAGCAACATCTTTTACCCATGGCAGATCAAATAGTCCTACAGAAGGGCACACAGATATTATTTAGCATTTCCTTCCTACTGTCATGATGGTTGTTGGTACACACTACTGCTTGTTTGCAGGCTGGAGCATCCTATACTCTTCAAACATAAGCAGGTGAGAACAAGGAAAAAAATTCAACCTGTGTCCATGCAAAGCCTTAAGCTGCAGCAGCCATGACTGACGGGGGGGCCTCTGAGACTGTCACAGCCCTGGATCAATCAAAAGCAAAGGTGATAAACTATATCTTCTCCATACAGAACCCAGCCAGCTGCAAGATCAGCATAAGCAGGAATGTGAAAGAAAAGCCATATCAGCACAGAGAGAGATTCCCTTCCACAGAGGTTTGGCAATCAGCCAGCGACTTGCCAGCTTGCCAGAAAGGACCACTTAACTGGAGAGCAGCAGGGCAGTGAAAGGCCATGCTGATGGCCCATAGCCCCCTGCAGAGGGGATGCCAAGGCTCAGCCCTTCAGTGCCTTCACAAAGGAAAAATGAGAAACACTACTTTGGGGTAAAAAACCACGCTAGAGTGAAATGATCTGTTTGACCAAATCCTGATGAAGGCCTGTCCTGTGTTTGACATTCTTTGGAGTAGGACATTCTCCTCTGGGTGTGCCCCTGCTAGCGGGGAGCAAGCAGGTTGCTCCACTCCTCTTTCATCTGTTCTGATGTGAAGTTGTCTGCATGCCCAGCAGCCACTGTACTCTCTTTGAGGAGCTGGCTTCACCCCATGAGCTGACCATGGAGCAGAAGCAACATGCACTCCTTGTCTTTCAATCTCATGTCTAATGATGCACCAAGGCTTCACTTCTCTCCCTCTCCATCAGCTTGGCTTCTGGGCAAAGCTGGGAAGCCAAATACCAAGCATAGTTCAGCAAGGATCACGCCAAAGCTTTGAGCAGCTTTAGCACTGAAATGAGAGCAACAAGCAGAAGACAACACTGCAGCAAGCTGGCATTTCTGCTGCCGTTTCAAGACTTCTCATGGTGCTGCCCTGACAGTCAGTGACACTGCTCAAGCTATGGGCTTGAAGAACCACCAAATAAACACCATCCCTCCTTTAGAGCTGTCAAAGAAGATGATCCTAATGCTCTTAGGCTTTAAGTCTATGAAGCTACAATGTCATTCTGCCTTCCCAGAGAGAGCTGATACATACTGCTGAAGAAATTACCTTTTAACTGTGTAGAACGCAAAACTACAGGAAACTTCTTCTCAGGGAACAGTACTTTACCATGGATGGAGGATCACTGTTACATACACAAAAGCACTCTGTGCCACACCTATCACAACAAGCAGCTTTGCAGTGATTTTGTATTAAGATCCTGCAGAGTCTTTTCCCACACCTGAACTGCCCTTCCACAAATACCACTTCACAAAAGATCCCGCTGCAGCGACAATTTGCTAAGAGAAGAAAAACATGCTACAAATTAAAGGAGTGTTTAGTTTTCTTCAACTAGGTAAAAAGCAGTCAAAATAGACGTCCTTTACAGGCAAGTCAACTGAGTAGGCAAAACTGTTCCTTCCAGTAATACACTGAAAAGAGGAAAAGAAACCACAGGAGCTGGGGATTTTAAAATAAGAGTGTGAAACTGAAAAACCTACTTTGTGCAGCCTTTCGTCTATCTTTTTCTGCAAAAGAGTGGAGGCAATCCACTCTCCCTGTAAAATTCCCCCTAAGTGTTCACATCTTGGCTTTCCTATCTAACTTTTCCCCTGTAATCTCAGCTTAAATTTATCCTTCATTACCACTTTAAATATATTGCTCATGAGGTTTCCATACTAAAGATGTCCCTGCACTGGTGCCCATTCAGAGTTCTGGGTACTGCTGGCACACACCAATTCATACAACAGAAGTTTACAAATATGGAATTGAAAGGAAGCAGCATTCCACCTCCAGCTTCACACTTCTGTTGCACATATGAAATGAACTTGTCAGAGGCAGCTGTACATCAGTGACAAAGGAAGAGAGTCACAAGATGTAAACTGCAGCCTTGGAGTTTGCTCAGCTCTAAGAAACTGACAAAAGCAAAAGAAAGGAGACATGGGTTTGTGTTTGGGTATGCACACAGGGCAGCCAACCACAAGGATCCCTTTCAGCAGCTAGATATTGGTGCAGACATTTTAGAAACTGCCTGGAAAAATTTCTCCTAAGGTCACAGAGCAGCTGCAGTCATCACTGGCCTCCACTCATTATCCACAGCAGACAATCCAGCATATGAGTCCTAACACCACAGCCAGGCCTCACACCACATCATCCTACAACTTTAAAGCCACTGATCCCTATTTTAATATATCCCTGAGGTTTAATATAAGCAATCTATCAAAAGTCTTATGCAGGTTATTTAGCAACTCCCACTGTTGCAGGCAGCCTATGTGGCGGATCATGCCCAGTCAGCCCTCCTGGAGCTGCACTACTGAGACTGAGGAAAGAGAAAGGTTATGAAACAGGAATTATGAAGAGCCCTGTGGATTCACTGAAACTGAAAGCAGAAACATGGTTCTTCCAAGTGCTGCCTCACAACCTGTACACCATTTGGACAGAGGTAAGCATTACTCCAGCTTTACTTACTTAGGCAGCCTTGTATTACTGTAGTGTTCAGTATACTGTAAATTCACTTACAGACTAGCATAGGACATGATGAGGAACAAGCAGAGGAACTGGGTCTGCAGCTGGTGGGACTCTCAGCCAGCCTACTCCAAAAACAATTTTATCTTGAGCTAAAAGAATGAAGCAGAGCTCCACATGAGGAAACAAACATTTTTAATCTGACAGAGTAAGGCTTATATGGAAAAGGCAGTCTCCTGCTCAGTCACAGCCTTAGGGCATGTCCATCTACTCCAACAAGTACAGGCAGGTCTGAATGCCTCTGTACTGTTTGCTGAAAAATCAAACATAAGCCAGCCCAGTCACCAAAATGCAGCACAGCCCATTAGAAAACAGCTCTATGGAGCAACTTCCTGGCTCAGATGAAATGCCATGCCAGCATGGCAGACAGCTTCCAAACCAGAGCTGGCATAATCCTCGACTGTCTGTGCAGGAACAATCAAGGACACCTCAGGAAAGAGCACCCTGTAGGTAGAACCCATCATCTGTGACATTTTAGATCCCGGCTGCCTTTTTTTGAGATCCAGGCAGCTGTGAGCCCGCAGGCTGGAACAAGGGTCTGAGCAGAGCCCTTGGCTCTGTTTGTAGCCAAGGTCCAAAAACAACTGTCATCCTTTCTGTTGTCCTCAGGTGCCAGACAGTAAGTGTGACACATGATACGTACTATGGCCATGTGGTGGAGAATAAAAAACTGTCATCTTCTCTGTCACTTTTTTCTTCCCTCTTTGTGTTTAAATGTATTTCCACACACACCTCCACATACAGCAAAGCTATCATTTCATCTACTCTCTGTTTTACTATCCAGCTCTCAGAAATCCCCACCAGGGTCCTGCGAACCATAGCAGGGCAGTAAGTAGTTCAACACATCAAACCAAAGTCACTTCAGTTGCGAAGGATTTTTCAAAAAAAACGTTCAAGGTTCATAACAGTTATTCAGGATGTTGATGCATTGCTACTAAGCACCAAGCACAAGAACTGAAAGAGCCGCAGCCCTGTCATTTCAAACTGCCAATAGAGTTAAGTGGTTTGCAGGAGGTTGTGCTTGACTCATTTCTTTCCATTTCAGTGTATATTACTCAAATGAACACCTTACTTTAGCTGTGACTCAAAAGAAGAGAGAACAAGGCTCTGCCCCAGTAGAATTCAGATGAGTAAGACCCTCTGTAAAGCATTGCAGTAGCAGTGGTAAGTTGTACAGCTCAAAGACAAGTTCTTTCTAGTATCTGAAACAGAAGTAGAAGATTGCAAATATAAGTACAAGCTGAGAGCAAACTATCACAGTTTTATTAGATATGTATCCATTTTTTTATCTTTGAAAGTAAAGGTTGTTAACCTTACTGGAACAGGGGGAGGGAAGCAGGTGATAAGGCAGTTATCTCAGTGTCACACTTACAAAAAGACTCAAGAAAAAGACAGTGTTTTCCAGAGGACACAGCATTGGCTAACGTTCAGACAGCAGAGCCTTGCTTGAGCAAATTTTCTCCTCTGCACACACCGCCACCCTCATTCCACCTTACTTTGTGCTGCCTACTGTTTAAAGCAGGACTGTGCTGGGCCCTGAGCAATGCAGAGCACAACCCTAGTCCTTCAACAGTGAGGGGGCACCAGCACAGCCCCACATGTACTTTTGCTTAATACCATAAGCAAGAGGGGAGAGTAGTTTCTTGGGCAGTGCAACTACTATGCTGGGTTAAAACATCAGCTGTCTCCACCAGAAAAGGCAGTATCCTAAACATTACATTATTTCATTGAGAGTGACCCTCCAACAAGCAGAAGCAGACCTGTTTTCTAACTGTGTGTCTTGGCTGGAAGTTGGTGCAATGCAATGATGGTTGCCTACAGCTCTCCCTCTCAGTGCCTACACTTCAATTTTAGTCCTAGAGAGGTTGAGACAGGTAAACAGGTACGAATTACTAATGCTGCGCCCTTAGGAATGATGAAAAGAACTACAAGCACCAAGCTTTTTGCCTGGTGTCACACCAGTCAAGTTGGGCTTTCATTACAGCTCCAGCAGAGAGAGATTAACAAGGAAAGGCTGCAGTGCTATTCTATGGGCAGCACAAACCTCTCTAAGATGGTGCTGTCACCAGAGAGGGTGTCTCTACCCTCAGCCCTTGCTCCTTTGTTGGCTGAGTTGACCAAGGGCTACAGATGAGTGTTCAGCTCCATCAGGAGGCTGTTCCAGTTAAACTCACAGTCCCAAAAGCTCTGCTGCCAGCACTAGGAGTGATGCCTTTCAGCTGTGCTCAGTAGTAAGTTGGTGTAATAAGAGCTTGCTTTGAAACCTAGGTGCACCACAGGATTTCTTCCAATATTTTGAAGTTCACACACATACACATGATTTCTTGTTATTGCTACAGCTAGCACACAGGGGACACACTTCCATCCCTGTCACCATCTTCCTCCCCACAACACTCCCGTGGAAAGCTAAAGAGACATTACATGTTCACAAACAATTTTTTGAGAGAGGAAAGTAGTTCAGCAAAGCAGTATGCCTGGACATACAGGCAGGATTACAGCCTGCTTCCCAAGGTAGGTAGAGATGTCCATGAGTGCTTAAAAACAGAAAGAGAGACGGTGAAAACCATCAGGTGGCCTCTTGCCAGATCATGTGTGTGTTACATACATCACAGTGCACCACACTGCTTCACCCAAGGCTTGTGCTGCAGAGCTGGTACCCACAAGGACACCCCAGGGACAGCAGTACCCACTGCCCTTATGCCACATGGCTCCATATCAAATGCAAAGCTAAGCATGCCCTCAAATGTCTGAATTTGGTTCATATTCATCTCCCTCACACAGGCACAGTCCTGCAGGAAGAAACAATTCTTGTTGCTTTCTGACAAAATGACCTTGTGCTTGTCAGTGCAAAGTAAGTCCACGCAGCAGAAAGCATCACTGTGCAAAAATACCCAAGCAACCTTTGATAGAGCTCAGGTATTAAAAGCAGGCTGAATGAGCCCAGAAGCATCATGCTAACAAGCCTGACTGAATTCAGCCACCTTCATATACAGTGACAATCAACAGAACAGCGTGTCCTGTCCTTGCTGATCACAGCCATAATGACCAGCAGAATACAGCCAAGGAGGGTCCAGCTTTGTTAAATGACAAGCACATTGCAAAGTACTGGCAAGGTACATACCTTTAAAAAAAGAAAAAAAACAACAACAAATAACCCCACACACACAAAACCACAAAAACAAAAAAGAAGACCAGGAACCATGAACTCTTTAACCATTTATCCAAAAGAAAAGACATCTGCCTCCTGCATATGTACAGGAAATTTTTAGGGTGTTGCTCAGAGGAGAGGTTTCATTTTCTGTCTGGTCCAGGTTTCTTATGAAAATGGATATTTTCCTATATCAGTATTTCCCAGCAGCATCTATATTTTCACTGGATGTGTAACTCCATTCTCAAAGTGTGAACAAATTTGTTTCTGTAACTCCCCAAGATTCATTAAAAGAGTTATGGAACCTGGAAATCAGGAACAGTTAATATCAGCTTTTTCTGAAAGGTAGCCATGACTAGCATGAAACATTATCCAGAATTATTCTAACTGCAATCATCAATGCAAGCAAACAGGCAACGCTGTCACATATTCTCAGCTCATTCTTTTATTTAACAAAAATTAGTCAAATGGGAATGGGCTGTCATCTAGGCCAGTAACAAGGTCTGCTGCAGAGCAAAACCACCTACCTAGAAAATTTCTGACTCAGAAATCCTTTCCATTATTCAGAGACAGTGAAAACTAGGACACACATGAATGTACACCTGACTGATCTAGAGATCTGTGGAGTTGAAGTGATGCACAACTACAGCTGTAGACCATCGTACGCATCACCATAAGGCAGCCAAGGATACTTTGCAGGGAATGTGTGGCATGCTTTGTGCATGGTCCTGTAGTTACTCCGAGCTGTCATCTAAATCATGCTGCCCCTTAACATGAGATGATTAACCCCAGAGGGCCTCACTATGAGAGAACCTGATTTTGAGAACACAACTAGGGTTTGGAAAATAAACAAGCTGAGCTCCTATGAGAGAACAGATTGTCTCTAAGTTTCACAGGAGCCTTCTACGTTTGATTGATTTAGCCTCCAAAAAAAGACAAGAAATTCTTTTAAGGCACTGTGGAGTTATTTATCTGAAGACTGCTACAGGGAGATTATATGATTCATGTACTGCAACCAGTAGCAAAGCTTCAGCAGTTGGTTGAATGGGATTTATCAACAAAACTCAAATATATTATATGGGTAAAAATGCACTGCTACTATGAGATCATGTCTAAAGTGCTATACCAAGATACTGAATCTGTTAATTTACTAGGATGCTGGATTCTAAGGAATGACTAATAATTATTCTGTCCAAGTGGCAGAAGGATTTGATGATACCTGGCATGATATGACCAAAACAGCCAGCAAAAACCAGTACAATGTCCTCCAAGTTGTATTTTCTGCTAATGACATTTAATTTTACTAATATCTTTAAGCAGTTGCTGAAAACAACAAAAATGCATTTTTGAACATACGTAACACAAAACTAGGGTCAGGAAATTCAAAGTTAACTTGAGGCAAAATACTAGTTGCACAGACTGTACTGAGTTGCCCTACTGATATAATTAATAATTTTGCCAGAACTGAAAGCTGGCAAAAGCTTCCTCTTGAGTAGAGCTGTAACAGATGCTTGGAATGGGCAACTGTATTTAGTGTTGAGGGCCAATGTACCTGGGAAATTTAGTCTTCTGCTTATCAGTGTGACTGCCTGCTCTGCCCTCAATCATGTGAAGCCAGCATGGCCTACGGGCATCCCATGAGATAGACAACACAGAGGCCAGTCAATA
The DNA here is from genome assembly GCF_949628215.1 of Phalacrocorax aristotelis. NCBI lineage: Eukaryota > Metazoa > Chordata > Aves > Suliformes > Phalacrocoracidae > Phalacrocorax > Phalacrocorax aristotelis. The sequence goes on from NC_134311.1 coordinate 61,908,095, forward strand.
TAATCTGCAGTGGTGCTTTTTTCTAATGGTGCTGCTGATAGACTAACTGCAGAAGAAGTGGGGAAGGGGAACATTTTATGCAGACCACTGAACATGAAGGAGAGAGTTCTGTGTGAGCCACTAATAGACTTTGCTGGATTTCTAACTAGTGTAAAGGTAATCAATATTAAAACCCAGAAAAATGCTTATATCCAGCCAAGGAGGTTATACCCATCCAGGTCCTTAGACAACAGAGAAGACAAACCATACACTTGCTGTTCTCTCAGGTGAGTTGGGAGACTTCTGAAGGAAAGCTTCACCCAGATTTTCTCCTTCTTCACATCTCCTCTCTCTCCTATGCATGTATCAGGTTTAATGCATTTTCTCCATATCAGCTCCAGTCCAGATGGCCACACAACACAGTTTTGCTCTCCACATAACACCAAATTCACTTGTTTTAGCAATCGACGGGGACTTCAGGGCAGGCCAGTACTTTCAGAAATCAGCTCAGATGAAAAATATCTCCTTCAACAAGGGTAAAAGCAGAAATGTCAAAGAAAAAAAAAAACAAAATAAAACAAAACTACCCAAACCAAAACATACTGTCCTCAAGTGCTCTGGGAAGGGTCATCATTTACAGGTCCTAAAGGGATTTGCTTTGCAGCTGGTAAAGCTCATTATTTGTTGTGAAAGAGTGTGTACTCTGCCTCCAGCCCAGAAAACTATAAAAACTTACTCCAGTAAAGTCATCTAGGAAGACAGCCTCAAAGGAAATAAAAAAATAAACAGCTTGCAGGAGAGATCACAAAGGAAAAGTGGATTGGAACAATACAGTACTTTCCTGTACTATTTTATGAACTATCACTATAAAACCATCTTGGAGTGCCCTGAGGAGAAACTGGTGGCTGAAGTCCCTCAAGAAATCTGAAGATTTCCAGTTCTAGTAAAAAGAAAAATAAGGGGTAAATCTATTCACTGCATTTCTTTCAAACCATTTTTCCTCTTCCAGGTAAGCTATGGAAAACACTTCCTCCCGTCTTTCAGAATTTCCCTCAGTTCTCAACATCCCACCTCTTTTACCTAAGAAGACAGAGCTGTGTAGTTTCCTAGTAGAGTCCTGCTCTTCTTTCAACCCAAGAAAAAGATTAAAGATTTTGGAGCACCATACAATTGCCCCTGCTTAGTGAATTTCTCATTTTCCCCAAAAAAGGCTACTAAATACGATGAAAGCAAAGGATAACTGTAAGCTTTGCCTCACTTAATCTTCCTCATTTTACAGACTGTACAATTAAGGCAGCATTTGTTTATCCCGTGTTATTTCAGCAGCCACACTTTAGGAGGAATTAAGATACATCTATGACTCTAAACATATGTGGGAATCAAACTCTTAGTTCGGTTCTGCCTTCTTTTATGGACAAACGCAGCAACCTCCAAGAAGCCTGAAACTGCAGATGTGTCGTCATCTGAATGTATAAGCAGATGTATATGTAATATAAATGAGCATGGTGCAGTGTCCCATGGCCGAGGTCAGCCCTGGCACATACAGACAGTGCCTTACAGAGCTGCCGTCTGGCGTCGGGCAGTGAGGCTGAAGCACTGAGCAGGTGCAGTGCCAGAGAGACCTTCCCCATAGCCGTCCTCCCCAAGATGTGCCAGGAGTCGTCCCCTCACACCACAGTGTCACTTGCTCCACTCTCCTCCTCCAGGAGCTCTGCAGCCAATGCCATCACCCCACTCATCACTCAGCCACCTGTGTGCAGGCTCTTGGAGCTATCTAACTACTCTACCAAGCACAAAGCAGCCTCCACACATGCGGCTTAGCTGGACAAAGCAATGTACTAGGACTCCTGTAAATAATATCATCTTAATTAAAATATTTGGACTATCCCCAGTGCCAGGGCAGATGGAGTAACTAAGCAACCATTGATTCTGGAAGCAGATTAAACCCAGTAAAGAGCAGTGCTGCAAGGTTGTGGTTTCTAACCACAAAGCCGAAACCAGGACTACCTTGTGTGTCTCAGAGGTGTTTCCTTGAGTCCACAGCACTGGCTCACCTGTCACTTACCACGTCATTCTCAGGTAGATACAGACATGGACAATCATCCCTTGGATGGGAGGGATCCCAGCCACAGGTGCTGACCAGCCTGGCCCAGCCTGCTGAGCAAGCTGCCCTTGGGCTGTCCTGGAAGAGGTTGTTTTTGTCCCCCATCAAAGGTAGAGAGCAGGAGCAGCCCTGGAGAGGGGAAAGGGAGAAAAGATAAATAATTAGTAAATGGAGGGATAATGAGTAGTTCTATACTGTTCCATTCTCCTCGTTGCATAAGTTATTTCCATGTGTGATATTACAATGAAAAGAAAGTCAGATAAAACAAAATTCTCCAGACTTCGGTCCTTGTTCTGTGCCTTTTCTAGAAAGCTCAGCCTGTCTTGGCTGGTGGTAGTCTGCACTTACCTGTCATCATCTATTGCTTTGTGAATCATTTTATCTACATTACTCCTGTTTTATTTTCCTTTCTAAAAGAGGGTTCTTGTAAGTTTTTCACACAGCAGTAATTCTAGCTGATCTTATCACCTACCTTATAAAAAAATTTCTATTAAGTAAAATCTGGAACTTGTATTTCTCAAGCATCCCAAGTCTTGAATGGTCAGGAAGACACGATCATTTACTAGAACATAAATATTCATGCTGCTACAATTATCATCTCATGGCCCTCAGTGTAAAAAACTACAATTAACTTCACTTTGCACCTAAGGAGCTGAAACCCCAAAATTCCAGTTGGACCACCTTTCTCAAATGATAGTCTAATAAACGCCATCAGACTGCATTGCAGTCTTAGTTACCTGAAATAACAAGCAGACAAACCTACTCACTGTTCAAACATCTTTTTAATTAAAATGCTTTTGTGAAAATTACCGCAGCTATAAACCAGAATAGTAATTAGTAGTGTGGCATAGACAGTTAGAACTTGGGTAATAATTAAAATAAATACAGCTTATTAATAAATAGTCAACTAGGCAGGTCTTTGATGCAATAGCAGCTTAATTTTGACCGTTTGTTCCTTGTTTAAAACAAAGAATCTGAACTTAACGTTACATGGGCAAGAATACAAAGAAAAAAGGTTGCTGCTGGGTTTTCCCCTTTCCCTGAGATTGAAGAAAAATAATGAAAACTGAAATAGATAGTAATTTTTCTGCTCCTCTCTCTCCACCTACTCTTCAAGACAAATGAACTACCTCTAGCAATAGTCATCATGTGGCTCTGGGGGTTTTGTATGATGGTCCCAGGCTGTGTTTGCTTCAGTTGCATTCAACAGAGACTCCTTCACAGAGACTCATCTGAAAAAGAAAGGGATGTGGAAATGTCATGTATTTCAAAAGAAGTGAAGTCTTACAAAGAAGTGAAATTACTTGTCTTATTTAAAGTGGAAGCAACTGCATGTGGGAATGACGGGTCCTCTTCTGCAATGACCTCAGAGCAAGGTTTCCTTAGGAAGGAACCCTTCCTCAATTTCCTCATCCAGCTTTATGCATCTGTCCATGCTTTCTAGCTAACTCCCCCTTATGTGATGCAGTGGTGGCTGCAGGTTGCATCCTAGGCTTCTCTGCCCAGAACATCTGCACAGTTCTCGCATTAGGGCTGTCAGGTAAAGTCAGATATTTCGTATCTCCTGGCCTTACATAACCCAAATGCTAACCCTTCTTTAAATCTAGCAATGTTGCCAGTGCCTTTCTGACTGTGGCAAGCCCTAAACAGGGAGCTGGCAAACACGAAAGGCTTGAGCCAATCTGTGGTTTTCCAGTCAAACTCACTCTGGTGACATGGGACAACTCAAGAGAAGGCAGTTAGAGTTTAGGAGAAAAGCCTGGAAGCACATATGCAAAAAAGACACAAAAACTAAAAGGACCTTGGTCTGAACTGAAAAACCTGAGCAATTAACAAAAGCAATTTTTAAAAAAGAGCAACCCACTCAGTCACATTCAGTCACATCCACAGTGACACCCACAGTACCTTCAGGGTGAAGGTACAACTGGCCTCTCTAATCAGTCTGACAAGGAGATACGTCTTATTTGGCTAATTTGGTTTCAGTATTACCTCATTAAATAATTTAAGAAATCTAGCCTTTTCATTTTTTATTTTTTTTTTAATTATTGGTCCCCTTAGTTTCCTTTCAAGATGTAACACAGCATGGTTGGAAATACAGTGACAATCCACAAGACACCACACTGAAATCTGGGTGACCGCAGCTCAAGACTTCAGGAAAGATATTTTGCCTAACTTCAGCCTCAGCTTCACACCAGTAACACAGCAACACCACTCCCAGATTTCACTGGGCTGTGACAAGAATACAACCCTTTTGGGCTTCCAAACACCACACATGAGGGCACACATTCATGTGCAGACTGAGGGCTCTCTGTATCAATCAAATGTGAGACTACCCAGACCTCACAATAACTACTCCTGGGCATGACTGTGTTTTCCAGACACAACTGTTAAACTTTAACCAGAGACTGCAAGCTGAGTTGTTGGGTTTTTCATTTGGCCACTTCAACCTTCTGCAAGCCTGTCCTCACTGCAGGAGCACACACATGAAGGAGATTAATCATGACAAACACACAGGTAGGCTGTTAGAGCTGATGGTTAAAGGTTTGTGAATTTTTATGTACAACACATATTGCCTAAGAGACCAGCTGAGGACTTGCACCAGTGGAGAAAGATAAGAGCTGCAGGTCTTCATCAGCTCTAATCTGAAGGAAACTGAAAGGCCTCCAGTAGGATTTGCTGTTCATTAAGGACACTCAGTCACAGGCTGCCAATTTTAGTGAGACAGTAATATTTGTGATGAAGAGCAAAAGTCCAAGGAGCAGTACACATAAAATAGCAGTAATTAGTTACAGAGTTTAAAGATGAGGAGGTGACCTCAGGAAAAAAAAAAAAAGCCCAGGCCTAAAGTGAAGGCCTAAAAACTGAAGAGTGTAAGGGTCACTTCAGGCCATTTTAGAGAGGCCACAGACAAACAGAAACTAACGTTATGCAAGGAAACTAATAAATATTGGCAATAAACTTAAGAGTAATTGTTCACATTAAGGTCTCAAAAAAGTAATGTTACTGCACTGGTAAAAGTACTAGCTATTGGTTTTCTTCCAAAGACCTTGCACTGACCTATTTTCCGTATGAAATCTAGTTTAACAATTTAGGATGCCCATACCTTTTACACAAGAGAATAGCATCCGAAGTTGGACTGCTACGATACAAACAAAATATTTCACCCTTTCTGGCAACAAAGAAATAAAATATAAAAAAAAAGAAAAAAAAAGAACATTTAAACAATTATTAATACTTTTTAAAGTAGGCTGGGCAAGGTTTGCATGTATCAGTTGCAGTAAGATCTTGACCTGCCAACCTCGAAGTTGACTAGTCACTTCTTAGGGCTACCTTACTGCTGCTTTTGGTCCGTATTCCCCAACATTAAGAAAAGAAAACAAATAAGGCTAAGACGACAAGCATAGTGACAAAACTCAATTAATTTTCAGCAAATATTAGAGGCAATTCTTTGGACCCAACATCACTTACCCTCAAAACAGCTGAAGCACCCATTCCTGATAACAATGTTATTTTATTCATGACAATGTGGGACTGCATGAAGAGGGAGTCATAGTCTTATGAAAGAGGGAGTTCTAGAGCTTCCACGATTTGCAACTAGACTAAATGAAAACCTCATCTGCTTTAACTTTAACCCAACAATAGCACATGTATTTTAAATGTTGCGTTTATTTCAGCCCCTGGCTGCTCCCTAAAACACTTAGCTAGAAAGAGTTACTAATGCAGCATAAAAAGAGACACAGGATTACACTAAGTTGGAACCTCTACAGAGATGCCATGTACTGCTTAACAGGAGGAAATTCCTAGGGAAGCTTCGTCCCCCACCACCTTCTTCACTGTAATAGAGGACTAGATTTGACTGAACAATAACGCTGACAGAATACAATGTTACCAACCACAAAAGGGAATAACTTAATTTTGCTCTATTATTTTTTATATATATGCATATGCAGAATATGCATAACTGCCTGAAGTGGTTCAAAAATCATCCTCAGACATAAAAACAGGCAGTAGATGGAGGTGGCAGAAGAAAGCATATTAAAGAAACAACTGGCTCCAACAAATACTAAAACAAAAAAGTAATTTTTATGCCCACATGTATGTATATATGTATTTAGTTATCTAATTAGTAGTATCACATGTTCTTATTTAGGAACACTACCTTGGGCCCTCAGCTTGAATTTCTTGCCCTAAATTTTACCAGTAGAGTTATTCCACACTAATAAAAAGAGGTCCTTCTTCTCTAACATTTTATAGACACAGCAAACAGTCTGCTTCATTCATTACATCCTATCTCCATGTCCATGTGCCCTGAAAAGAAATCTGGGTCACGTTCTCAGTCAGCTGCCTCACAGCTGTGACCATTGCTCTGTTCCTGGCTCTCCTCCTGCTGCTCTGTCCTGTGGGAAGTGCAGCACAGTGCACATCCCAGAGTAGAGATGATCATTCAGGGGTTCTCTCTTCCATTTAACTTAGACATTGAGAAAATAAAGCAGGGAGGGTTGGTCATCCCTTTCTCAGGAGGGGAGGAGTGCCCCTAGCATAGGGAGCATGGATGTAACCTTGTTTATGCTGACCACCTCTCTGATTTCTGGAGCAATGTGGCCTATTTGCCACAGAAGTTTTTATGCTAACCACTTGCCTACTTGAGTAAATCCTGCCATAGTTCGCCACACAAACACCTTAAACATATTGCTATTATTATTGTTATATTTTGTTATTCTTTTTACCAATTCACTTAGCTTGAAAACACAGGAATGAAGGACATTCATCTGGACTGAGAAATGCTTCTATAGGCATGATGTCTGACACCTACAACTTTAGAATTTATATTTACCCTTTCATCCTTTCTACATGCAAGAAATTTGGTGTTGGGCAACTATATTATTAGTAAGAACTCTAAAAAATGGGAAAAAACCTGCTGTGTAAAAAGGAAGAGCAGATGACACAGAATATCTGGACCATCATTTTTCATTATTTGGCTATGATATTTAATTTACAAAAGGAGAAAAAGGAGTAGGATGAACAAAGAGACGTTAAAACCTGAAGACAGAGAAAAGGGTTACAACAATTTTTTAAACCAAGGGATCAGTCTCTTCTTACTAGAAGCACATGTCCAAATAAGGTCAATAGTTTATCATTTAAGAGTGCTTTTGTACTTCTTGGGATACTGTGTTCCCTCTTATTAGCTTTTGCAAGTAATGCTTACTTGCCTGAGAAAGGCCTCATCCTCTTCCATCCTGGTAAATCATGATCAGGCATTGGTTGTTTGTACCTCCAGACCCCTCTCAAAAACAGCAATGTCACATACCCAGGGTATAAAAATGTTAGTGACAAAAATTTTGTGATACTAGTGTCCCCTTGGTATCACTGGCCATCACTAACACATCAAGCCTGTCCTCCTCTCTCTTCCATAAAAAGGGAGTTGGTCAAGAATCAAAAGGTCTAGGCAATATATAAAGCCCATAATTGACAGCTTTTGTTCTCAGGACACATAGCTTTTCTAGCACAAGTATTAAACAGGACGTGGATTAATTTTCCAAGGAATTAGTCCAAATCAGTGACATGAACTTTCCAGGTATTTACCAATCTTTACAACCTTGTGATTTCTGCTTCAGGGTGAAGGCATATCTCTTTGACCTCTTCTTTTCCAGGTTCAGCACAGCATAGCACACATTTCAGCAGCTCTCTGTGGCACACCTTACCTTTGATGAGGCAATTACTGTAGACACAACCAGAAGATACTAAGATCCTGTGCTTCTTACTGTTGTATAAAATCCTATACAGAACAAATACACTATACCTCACTTCAGAAGTTAGGACAACCCATGCGTTACTGCAAAAGCTCAGAAACACTGCTCAGACTAAGGCAATGGTTATTCCCCAACTGGAAATACAGCTGCATCACCTGTAGCTGTACTGAAGCTACCATCAGTGGAGTTAGCAACAAAGACACACACCTATGTAAATTTTAATACTGTGGAATCTGCTAGGTTCCCTGGAGGATGTCTATAGCTTAAAGTACAATTTTGTAGCTATTAATATCCAGATTAGTTAAATTAAAGCTAGCTCATGTACAACTGTACACGCTGCAATCACACTTTCAAGCACAGGACAGAAAATATCTCAAACAGCTAAAAAGCAGACTTCACAACAAACCCCTAGACCTTTATGGGCACACCTGCCTGCACAGGCAAGCACAACAGGCTTTAGCATTGACCTAGAGGACAGCCAAGACCTGGCCACACACCATGTGAGGACCCAAGCGTGATGTACTGTAGTGCGGCTTCTCCCAGAACCGCCCTGTGCTGCGCCACAAGTGGAGGAGCTCACACCCACCAGCACAGACACAGTCTCCAGTGATCCTTGTTTCTGAAAAGGACATTTCTTTCTCAGTGCTGGAGCTACCCACCACTCCCCAGCATGCTGCAGAGAAAACAGCCTGCATTTCCTACATGTGGCTGGAGACAGCCCTGGCACAGGAATGGGCTCTCCTCCACAGGAGAACGGTACGAGTTACTGCTCGGTTCAGAAACATTTGTTACAGCATTGATTTGTTTGGGCAAATTATGAAATCTCTCTTGTGTCTCAGTTTCCCCACCAGTAAAATTCATGTATTACCTAAAAGAAACACAGTGTTAATTCTAAGCAGCACTTCAAAGATTAAATTCTCTGGGTAGGTGCTTATTAAATACAAAGACCCAGTAAAAGTGCACTCAGAACAATTATCATGTTATCATCATATCTATGCACTATTTTTGTGTGCCTTCTGTGGATTTTAATGTTTCTTTTCTCTTTTAAAATTGGGTACATAGAGTTACACTTTGGGTTCAACTGTTGCACATAGACACTTAAAAGGATAAAATAGTAAGGGTTTATTTGAATTCATCAGCAACAAAAGATTTTTTTTTTTTTTCATGTCACTATCTCTGGCAACAAAAACAGCTTCAGAGATTTCCAGTTTCTTCTGCCCACTTGTCCCTGATCCCCAAGCTAGGTTTATGTAACCAATTTGAAGTGTGTAGTGTAGGCAAGACCAGTGAAACTAGCTAGGTTAAATTAAAAAAAGAAACAACATATATGCAGACGCCTTCCTTTCCCAAAAACAAAAGAGATGGGAAAGGTCAATCCAGATCAACTTGCCAACCTGGTCATATGAGCAGCTTTGTAAACATGGTGGCATAGATGGGGGACCCGAGCTCCTGCACCAGTGACATGGAGATGCTGAGCTACATCCCAATTATGTAGGAGAAGCAGCCTGGGAAAACACTCAGTGGCAAAAGGCTCCTGGGCTGGCTAAAAACCTGTCTGCTAATTCTATAAATTTTTTTTCTCAATTTTAATTTTGATGAGACCCTCAGATGTGCCCAGGCTGAGTGGGTAAGTCCATATGTTGACATCTCTCTCTGCCACCCATCAGCCCCAGAATACCTCCATGCAGGGTTACTCCACTGTGAAGCCCAAGAGCAAGGAGCTGCATGAGCTGAACAGTCAAATACTCCTGCTTGTAGGGAAGGCACCAAAGCCACACCAGAGTAGTTAAGTACATCAAGTAACAAATTAGGTGTAAACCTGTGTGCAGACATACTAGCAAATAATCATTGCTTTCAAGCGTTTTGGCAATTTTCCCCCACTGCTGCTAGGCAGGTGGAGACAAAATGTTGGTGCCATCAGCAGACACAGTTGCTGCCCAGGGCTGCGGGTCTCCAGATGGCTGGATCCAAGAACAGCAGAAAAGAGTTGGAGAAGAAACTTGCCTTTGTAATCTCCTTTTTGGACATGCAAGGGGTACCCAGCAGGTTTGTACACGAATCCTCAGGAACATCCTGCAGCTTCCAAAATGGGGAGATGGGCCATTGCCCCACATCTGCACCCAAAAGCAGGGGCATAACATGGTCCTAATTGCACCACCGAGAACCAGCAATGGTGGGCCACCCCTGCATCACACATATAGAAATTTAAGTATGTTAAAGTGGGGAAGAAATGCTGCAATCCAGGTGAAGGTCTTGGTGAGGAAGCAGAGGGTGTCCGAGCTCCTACACAGCAAAGCTCTGCCAAAGGATGCTGAGATTACGCTCAGTGTTCTTATCTCAGAAGCAGCTTAAAAAATGCACTTAATATGCAGGTCTTGTCACAATATAGTAGTTTACAAGCTGTTGGACCAACATGCCTTATGAAGACGATTCATCAGACACTAGTCAGACAAGAAGAGCCCCTCCCCAGCAAGAGAAGAGGCCCTTTCAAGTTACAATGCTGAGCCTGTTTTCAGCAATAACACACCTTCCAGAAACAACCTCCCACCTCCCAAAGCTGCCTCTGGCCAGGGTGAAATATCAGTACGTGAAATGAAGCTGAAGACACAGCACTGAGACATCACAAGAGCCACTTAAATCTGGCAGAGTTATACAAACTCTACAAGGGAAAGCAGTGAACAGATATTGCTAAAATTGCCCCAATTTGCTTTATTTTCATACATATATTTTGAAAGAAATGTTGAAGCTAACAGAAGACTAGAAAAATAAGTGAGATGCATTTGCTGCAAGTGTGAAACTTTATGCTAAAACACAGCCTAAATGCGCAGAAGAGGTCACATAAAGATAATCTGGCTTACTGTCAGATCTCAAACATTTTCTCTCCAACCTCTCTCTCACTTGAAAAACTTGTGTCAACCCACCGACCCTGTCAAAATCAACAATTTGAAAAGAAAAACTTATATGTGGTGTTAATCAGGATGTCTCTGTTTACTCAAAAGGTACCAAGACTTTGTATTTGTATTTATATCCAGTGTAATTTATCTTTTGTCTGAATTATATGTGAATTGTATTTCCATTTTATTTGAACATGAATAATAATTCCCAATATTAAATGATGTTACTTTGAATGCTAACTGAATACATGCAGTGTTTTCCTATTTCATGTGCACTTGCTAATAAAATGAGAACAAAGTTCCCATTAAAATACCCATAACTCAAATAGTTGTACGGCATGACAGAAGAGGCACCAATACATTCTCTTCAGATGCTAGAAGCCGAGTAGATAGCACAACAAGGTGCCATCTGTTAATATTTACTGGTGAGGAGAAATTGTTTATATAAATTAACTGCTCTGGATGACATGAGACTCCCTTATTCCATTTTATCTTATCAGAAGAAGAAAGACAAAAATCCCTTCAAAAGCAAGTTTTTTCCAGCTTCCTACTCTACAAAAAAAAAAAAAAAAAAACTTCCAACTAGTAGAAAGCAATATTTGAGAAACTATTTGCCCCAGGATTTATATTTTCCAGACGTGTACAGCAAATTATGCTTTGTGAATATTGCATCTGTTTAGGGAACCCATTCTCAGCATTTCAAAACTACTCACCAAAAGGGACCACGCACTGCAATAGACTGAGAAGCGGCACTGTCTCCCGTGCAAATCACTGAGCTGCAGCTATGGCATCATGAATCTCATTCCAGTTTGCCACTTAATTATTGCATGGCCTTCAGCATGTCATTTTACATCTCTCCTTTTATTTCTGCTCACACATTTCTATATACTCACTTTAGAGGTGAAGGGTAGCAGGTAAAGGGCTTGAAACATAATGGTAGATAATCTTACTAACAGGAATAAGGTTTTACTTCAAGGAAAAGGAAAAGGAAAAGGAAAAGGAAAAGGAAAAGGAAAAGGAAAAGGAAAAGGAAAAGGAAAAGGAAAAGGAAAAGGAAAAGGAAAAGGAAAAGGAAAAGGAAAAGGAAAAGGAAAAGGAAGCAGTCAAAGTGCAGCCCTCCTACAATGGGAGCCGCTGTCAGGCACTTCAACATTAACATACACCAGAACTATGCCTTCAGTACTGGGGTTTGGTACTCTTGTTTATTCACAGTACTCCTTTTTCCCTCAGGTTTAGGTGTGCTTATTAAGAATGGGGTCCAAGGGTTTTGCTGTTCCCCATCCTGGGCATAGGATTTTAGTATAAAGTCAATAGAACAAGCTGGACCCAGGTAAGACAAATTGCCCTGAATACAGCAAAAGCACAAGTCATGAGTAAAAAAAATACCTCCTACCAGATTGCAAAGCTTCTTCTCTGAAGCATGGTTTGTTTTAAAATAAAAATTTTAAAATAAAAATTACTGTAGTGTCAAGGAAAGCTTTTTCCTCTGATTCTTACTTTGAAATAGCTTCATTGTTTCATTTCAAAACTCTCCCCTTGCCAATCCCTGGCCAAAAAGCCAGATTGAGGCAGACATCCAGTTCATAGTATTTCAGCACAAAATGTTAAAACTCATGCAGTCATGGCAGTTGCCAGTAAAGTGGTATATCAGTACCTGAAAAATGGGTGTGCTGCCATCCACATGATAGCACAGTAAGCTTTGGTGTTCACAGAAAACAATATTTTTCCCCAACAACAAAACAGATTTTAATGCAAAATATAAATTTCTTTTACAACCTAGATTAAAATTTTTCTGAAAACTTTTTAGAACATATTTTACTTAATAAATAAACAAATAAACCATCTCTACACTTCTCCTGTATTTTAGAGACACTTGCAGACCCAGAAAACCAGCAGAAAAGCCAAGTGTAAGCCTGTTAATTAGCTGGACATGTGTTTTTCACATTATCTGAATTTAGAGAAGAATGCACCATTTTCTCTTTTTATATTGGGGTACATTTTGTCCATATCATTGCAGTGCCAACACAAACGGATACTTAAGTATCACATAAGAGGGAAATTACATGCAACTTTAATTTCCATGCACCTTTCAAAAGCACAGCTAAAACCAGAAAACACCACAGCAGCAAGAACACAGACCACACTAACCAGGAAAGAGCCCCGAGCCCCCAGCTGTTTAGAAATACAATAGCGCTTGAGTACTGGGAAACAAAAAAGCCTACACCCAAATGCAGACATGAGCTGAACATCATCAAATTCCCATCACTGGAGATATCAGCACAATTTTTCAGAGGACAAGAGTAAATAAATAACTTATATTTACTGTTTCTCTACTTGTAATTTTTTATTTCCTAAGTCAACACAACAAAAATAGTCCCCCTATCTCACTTTCACAGTTTTCCAAGCAACCAGGCTTTCAAGGTAGCGAATAAAACATTTTCAGAATCACAAGTTCAGCAGGTGCACGACTATCTGCGTCTTCTCCTTAGCTGATTACCATGCACTGCTTGGGGCAATAAACTCTGCTACAGATAAGGAGAAAGGTGGGTGGTTGTAGAAGTTTAGTTGCCCTTGCTAGCTCCTGTCAGAGGTGCTTTTAATGGCTGGTGCATCTAGTGGTCAAGATTCATGTTGCCTCTGAGAACATGATATTTGGATGTGCTTACCCATCCATCTTCATTCACTTATTGCAAACAAGTACTTTTGTCTCTTTTCTATGCCTTCCCCAAAACTCTTCTGTGCAACACTGACAATATCTGGTTGTAGTTCAGAGGAATAGATTAAATCATCCTGCTGAGGCCAATGGCTCTACCATGACTGCAGCAGACAGTGTAGAGGCATCATAGGCAGGGGGGCTACTTACAGGCAGAAAACCCAAAGGGATAATTTCCCAAAAAAAAGCCACTGGTGGGACCAACACAGGTTGGAAACTCATGTGGTTCTTCAGTGGCTGGAGTTCACCAAGGTCATGTTATTATTTCTTCCAATAGCAGCATTCTGGGGATACACAACTTTGTGGTACCATCTTCTCCTAGTATCAAAAGCTAGGAAAAACATCTAATCTCCAGTTGCATACAGTAGCTTGGGCAAGTGCAAGATAGCCCCAGCCGCTGTTCTTCCCCTCCATTCTGGAGCACAACAGACATAGGGAGGGTGCACCTACGGTAGGTCTAAAGAGGTAACTTGTCAGAGTCAAGGTCCAAAAGCAGGAGAAGCGTCCTGACCCTGAGGTATCATTATGGACACAGTAATCACCTTGGTAGTATGATGGCCTCTGGTGACAGTGTCAATTTCACAGTCCTTTGGGCTTCCCCATGTTATTCTTTCACTACCTTATGAAAATCTTGGTTAAAAGTAGTTATGGCTGTGCCATAACATATGTGACACAATAAACTGTGTTGTGCTGGAATTTGAGCAAGAAAAGGCCACTGCTGCTACTGCCTCCATGCAGAAGTACAGGCTTCCTCACAGAAGCTGCTGCCCTGAGGCTTGCTGTCGCCACTGAGCCCTGTAGCATCCATAAGACAACACAATTTCACCATAAAGTGCAGCATGAACATCTGCAAGGACTTACCTAGATGCAAGGCACTATCTGGGGGCAGCACTGATTCAGCCATGCCCGCAGACTTCGCAGATTCTGACTCTGACACCTAGTTCCATAAGTATCCAATTAGTTTTCCCACCTTGGCACAAGTATTTGATCTAGACTGACACCTCCATTCTAGCATCTCTTCCACTTTCCAGTGGACTGGTTTAGCAAGTTACAGTATGTATGATAAATCTGGCTTCTATATTGCACATAAAAAAGCTATTCTAAAAAGACTTTCATTATAACTATTGTATGATTAAAGTACCCAGCATATCAAACTATGTTTATGTCCTCAGGAACAATACTCCTTCTGGCAGAAACATAGTAAATACATAAGTCTTGTTTTCTTTGCTTTCTTCCTCATGCAACGTCATGACCAGTGATATGCAAAATCTATTCATACAAAAGTTTGTAATTAAATCTGAGATTTTACTTCGACAACTGAAACAAAACTGCTTGTGTTAGAGGAGGGGAAAAGCACTTTAAAATTCTTCCTAGTCTGAATGCACAGGAAAGTTATGGGACAAATGCCATTGTAAGCATGTTCCCTATGAAACTGTTCACTAGGAATATGAGTGGGCCAAATTTGACTATATTAGTTGAACGTATGAAAAGTATACTTTTTAGCTCCTTGTGTATTTTGGAGACCGCATCTGTTAATGCTGTAAAAACCTTTGGTCCTAGTAAGTGGTAATTTATTGTAAATTAGCAGTTTACAGTGTGTTTGAGTTAATGTTTTCCATAAAGCAAAAAAGATAGCGTCAATTAAATAATTTTGTTCTAATGTTAGAATCTTAAGATGAGAGATGAAAATAGTTTTCAAAATTGTTTAAGAATAGCAGGCAGCTCTCTAATCATAAAGTTTTATCTACTTGAAGAGTAGCGTGCTCTTTCTTAGAGGAGTAGCGTTCTTTTAATCACAGTTCCTTTTAAAGCAATCAAAAATCTCAAATTTAAGAAGAGTTTCTTTACTGCAGTGGTGGTGGAAAACAGTCCATCAGAGTCCTGCTTTATGGGAACATAAAATAGTCTGGGCTAGCTCTCCACCATATGAAACCCCATTTGAGCTGAAATTAAATTCTGCAAATAAGCAGAAAACATTCCTCTCTTGTTAAACACAAGTTCCTCTCCCATCTGTGCCATCGAGTATGGGAACTTTCTCTATTTCACATCCAGAAACAGCACTTTTCCATAGGCAGATCGGATGCAGCATATCTGAAACAAACTTACTTCTGCAGTCTATAGGAAAACACTTCAACAAGCACCTGAAAATCTGAAAGGCAGGTGACTGTGATGACTTCAACTGCAATTAGTTATTTGCATAACTTGTTTTACTGATCATAAGCCAAACATACAAACAAATAGTATCCTAGACATCACAGTCATTCCAGGGGGAGTCTAGGTGGGCATTGAAGGGTCAAGTGTTTAGTTCTGTTTCCAGGGAAAGACAAAACTCAGGGCTATTTGTGAGGGTGAGGTCCACTGAGACCCTAATCCACTTGAGAGATGTGAGAAGAGAGATTGCCAGTGAAGACTGAGGCAAAGAGGTTGTTGAGTACCTCAGCCTTCTCCTTATCCATTGTTATCAGTTTGCCAGTTGTGTTCATCAGGGGGTACACTTTTTTTGACCTTCCTTTTCTGGCTGACATGCCTGTCCCTTCGCATTATTCTTTGCATCCCTTGCCAAGTTCAGTTCCACCTGCAATTTGGCCTTCCTGATCCCATCCCTATACAATCTGGCAACATCCTTATACTCATCCCTGGATACCTGTCCCTGCTTCCACTGCCTGTGCAGTTCCTTCTTGCTCATTAGTTTGACCAGCGGGTCTCAACTCATCCATGCTGGTCTCTTGCCTTCCTTTACTGATTTCTTACACCTGGGGACTGAGAGCTGTTGTGCTCTATGGAAAGCATCCTTAAAGAACTGCCAGCTGTGTTCTACTCCCCTGTCCCTGAGGGCAGGTTCCCATGGGGTCCTATTGACTAAATCCTTGAACAGCTGGGTGTTTGCTTTCCTAAAATTCAGGGTCCTGACTTTACTCTTTGCCTGACCCACATCCCTCAGGACTGCAATCTCCACCACTGCATGATCACTGCAGCCCAGGCTGCCTCGAATCTTGATGTCATCAATTAGCTCACTTGTGTTGGTAACCAACAGGTCCAGTATCGCATCCCCTTTGGTAGGTCTGTCTATTACCTGTCTTAAGAAGTTATCCTTAATGCACTCAGGAGTCTCCTGGATTGCCTACAGCTTGCTGTGCTACTTTTCCAGCAGATGTCAGGGTATTTGAAGATCCCCAGCAGGACAAAAGCCTGCGAACACGATGCCTCCTGTAGCTGGAGTAAGAAGGCTTTGCCAATAGGCTCCTGTTGATCGAATGGCCTGTAGTGGACACCAGCCACAAAGTTCCCTTTGTTGCCTCAGTCTCTAATTCTTACCCATAAGCTTTCAACCTGCTCATAGCTTTTCTTCAGAGACAGCTTTTCTCACCCTCCTTTTCTTGGTGCAGAGGGCAACCCACCACCCCTCCTACCTCACCTGTCCCTTCTGAACAGGCTGTAGTCATTGATAGCTGCACTCCAGCCATGGGATTTGTCCCACCAAGTTTCAGTAATGGCAACTAGGTCCTAGCTTTCTAGCAGCACGGTGGCTTCTGACTTCTTCTGTTTGTTTGAAGATTATAATGGGGAGGTGATTCAGCCCACTGGGGACAGTCTCTACCTGCCAAGGAGAAGTTCATCAGGACCTAGTTAGGTGGAAGCACCTGAGTCAGTTACTGACACCCTCCACAACAGGCTGGGGAAGGTGGCGCAGTACTTCTTACCTCCCTATTTATTCTCTGAGATCTTGTATCTCTTTGGTGAGGGCCATGGTCCATGCTCACCTTTCTAAGCTTACTGCTCCCTTTCAGATCAGTGGTGGCAAGGAAGATGATGTCTCTGGTGTGTAACAAGACCCCTCTCCCTTCCCTTCTGGCCAGGAGGAACACAGAGAACAGCCTGCCTTTAGCTGCCCTGTAAGCTTTACTTGGAGGCAACAAGAAAAATCCTCTTGGACACTGGTTGGGGGAGTTTTGCTCAGGGCTGTATTGACAGCAGATCTGGGATGAGAAGTTTCTCCTGGGTCACCTTGGAAGGGAGCATAAAAAGGATCAGCAACATAATGTGGCTAAGATATTGCAGCATGTTTTGCCCTGGAGGGAGCAAATTCATGGGATCTGTGGTATATTAGTCTCTCCTGATTCTGCACAAGGCTCACGCTACAGTGTCCTGGAGACTGAAATAGTTTATTCCCACTACAGTCTTCTATTTTGAAATAGGGCATATGGACAAAAGTTCACAGGGTACATCAGGCATAGAGGTGCTCTTAAAGGTTCCTTGCAGCTCTCATATTGATGGCATCCCTCTCTGACTCTTCAGAGGCTTTCTTTTAAGCCTTAAGGACCAAAGAAAAGAAGAGGAAGGCAAAATTTCTGGGGCTTGTTTCAATCGATATTCTCATAGCAAACAGAAGGAAAGAAGTAACTCAATTCAGTATTTAGTTACATTCCTGGAAAACAGAAACCACAATTAATTTACAGGGCAGTTCTTCCACTTTTTCCAGTTTAACCCTAATATCTATTGCATTAATGACTAACACTGCCTCATGAGCAAGCCTATCAGCTCCAAGAGAAGAGAACAACAACACATTATCTTCTAAAACCATCAAGGAAAGCAAGAGTCTCTTATATTTGCTTGAAAAGAGGCCAACATTTCTAGTCTTACAGTCCCATTGATAATGCCTTCCAATAGAACACTACATGCTATTCAGGACAACAGAGCTCCTTAAAAGTTTAACAAAAAGCTTTTTCATGATTTTTTTCTTTGACTGAAAACTCCCTGCCAGGGGGCATAAAGATTTTGGGGGGGCTGGATAATATGCTCAATGCAAAAGAAAATACTAAATATGTGAGTGCAAGGAATAGACAAGTTTCCAATTTCTTTCACAATATTATCAGCATGTCGCCCATTCACCTCCAAAATACCTGTGGGGAAGTGCCTTTTCACAGTCCTCATGCTTTTCTACAGCTTTTTTCTGGTTGGCACTGATTTAACTTGTGAATTTCAATACTGAGCTCCTCCCTGCATGCACTAGCACAACTGCTAAATGATTAGAGTGCTTTGCTTCAAGAATGAAGCAAGACACAGTGGGATGAACCGACCTAAACCAAATAACCACACAAGCTGCTACACTTTCCTTCAGTCTGGGCTCTTGTTGCACCTCTTGATAACCCAGCTAAAATTAATACCCTGGCAGAATCATAATCTACCAAAACACGTGAAATGTTTTCTGCTCTGTGAGTTGAACTGGTGCATGGGAGGATGTTCAGAAAGAGCTAGGTCTGCACAGGTTACAGTGAGGCTTGGAGGATCAGGGCACAGAAGATCTTCCACCCTTTCTACGATGTAGCTGCTTAGGCTGTCTGTCTGTCTGGTAGAACTGCACTGTCCCCATGTGGATAAAGATGTAAGTAGTTTTGTGTCATACACTGCAGTAACTTATTTCTGTCATTTTGCATAGGAACACTTCTGCCAGCACCAGGTACCTTCACAACACTATAGCTGAATGCATGCAAGATATTGGGACAGAAAACATATATAACACACTAACCCAGCTCTTAAAATTATGAAATACAACCTTTGTGTAAACAAGCCTTTACTTGCTAGGATTAGCAAGTTGCAAGGAGAAAATCATTATTACAATTGCACAATAATTCCTAGATGTGTCACTGAAAATGAACACCAAAGCTCCTTTGAAGACTGCTTTGAGGCTGTTTGAGAGGCTTTGTACACTTACTACCCTGTGCATTCAGCTGTGCCAAAGCTAACAGCATGAGTGCAGGAGCGGTGGTGAAACCTCTAAAGAAAGTAAACGCACATCTTGCTGATGGCATTAGGAGGAATGATTCATCATACATGTCCTTGCCTTCCCTTCTGGTGAGGATGTAACCTTCCCCTCTTTTTAACTGTTTATCTTTTTATGTCCTTTGTTCAAAAACTGGCATACTTTTGCTAGATGCTTGGGAATACATTACACAGAATTGAATTTTGGTGCAAGGTGTTTGTCTTGGGAGCCCAAAGATGCACATTTTTATGCCAAGAACATCCAAAACTTGGTTACAGAGCAAAGGTTCTTTTGCATGTAGGAGGGTAGTCATCTCTGCTCTGCACAAAACCCATGGAGCAGTCCTGCTCAACAGAGGCAATGAAAAGCAGAGAGCTCTGTTCTGATTCAAAACAATCTGCCATGAGGTGTTATTTTCATTTCTGTATATGGAATATTAAAGAGGAAGGAGACAGAAATGTGTGTTTCTTGTGGCTTTGTTACTTCAAACACTCCATGCTATAATGTCTCAAGATTTGCTTGTCTCTGGCATGCTGACATTTCACAACCTACACTGAACAGGAAATCACCAAGAATTATTCTGTTTACTTTTAGATATGGAACACACATTGCTCATAATTGAATGGCAGCATCATAAAAATATGCGGTAGTTACAAAGTTTGTTCGTACTCTGTGAAAATCACCCTCAACATTTTTAGTCCTGGCTATATGCTACCAACTGCATGTAACCAGTCTGGCTTAGTGCTCTCAGCAAAGCATTTAGCCAGGATGTGTTACAAAATGACTGGGGGCAGGAGGAGGAGAGTGGAGAGAATCATATTTCCCAAAGTTTTCAAGGCAGGATTGGTACCCATGTCTCCTGAGATAAAATACAGCTCAAAAGTGATGCAATTTGAGGTGCAGAATGAAGGTGGAAAAATAAAGAACAAAGCATACCAAATGCTGAAAAATTAACATAGAATGCATGCATGATTTGAGGACTGACCTCTGCATTGCAAAGTCTCTGTGTTAACCCTGTTGCTACGTGGATAGCTATTACTCAGAAAACTGATAGTAGTTGTTATTATAAAGGTCCGTTTCATCTGCTCTTCTAAATAAAGCACAGCTGAAGATGGAATGACATGAAATGTTGTCTTTCTATTCCTGAGGATGTGGCTGCTTTGTATATTTCCTCATTGTGCAGAAGAAATCCACATCTGAGAAGTCATTCTGGAGGTCCATAATTGCATCCAGATGATCAAAAGTTGGGGTCTGATCTTTCCTGTCTTCATAATACATAGTACTTTAGTCGTTCCCTAGGATTAAACTTCTGACATTCACAGCTAAGAGCCTAGGCATCCACAAACTGAATTAGAGCTGGATTCAAGAGTAGATCTGCAAAAGCCTGATATTCATATACACCAGCAAGCACTACAATGCCAAATTTGCATTCTAAACCATCTTTTATCTCTGCTTGGGATTTTCAACCATAAACTTGGAGTTGAACACCCTGTTTACCCCAGTTTCCTACCCAAGATGATAGATCTACTAGGTGATGAACCCTAGCGAATGAAACACTTGGTTCAAGTTCCTATTTCAAATCAAGTGGAACAAGGATTTGAATGCAAGCTGTGTGTACCCAGTTTGAGTGCATCACCTATTAAAAGACCAACGTATCTTCACCTGCGTTCCTGGATACGCCAATCTCAGATACGCATGTGTTGCCTGGGAGCTCAGGGACTTGGTGCCGTGGGCATGGGAACAGTGAGTTTGGGAATCCTGCACCACCAGAGCCTTGATCTTCTTCTGGCATTCTGAGCAGATACTCCATGGGCATCACATCTTCCTAAGTCAGCCCACTGGCAGAAAATTTAACACTTATAAAATTAAGGAGAAGCTAATAATGTTGTTTCTGAGAAAGTAATTGTTGACTAAATATTAAACCTACATTCAGCTTCCAAATCCTTTGGCTCACACACAAAAGAGGATGCACAGAGTACAATGCTGAATAGGAGCACTGCAGATCTATTGAAATATGGTTAAGAAATTCTCACTAAAACCTAGCACTGCTGTCTTGCAACATGACATCCTGTTTCAGGTACTACACTGGCCCTGCTAAGTCATGGCAACACTACACTAAAGATTCACCCTTCTTTTACAAAAGGAAGGTTGCATTCCTTTAAAAACTACAGAGAAATCTAATTCCTGCTTTTCTGGCTCCCACTATGTTGCCTCCAATTGAATGACAGCAAAATTCTGACCAAGAGGAAGACTCGATGCTACTAATTCAGATGATAACTTAGGATCCATGATGCAGTGGTTTAATTCACCACCTAGTGACTTTTGGTGTGATCCCAAGTGACTTCCTTAAACCTTCCTTTCCTACAGTTCCTTTTTTATAAACTTGGATGTTGCCGTTTACCTGCATATACTGATGAGTACTCACTCTCCAACTTTCCCTGAGCACACACATATGGGCAGGTAAGCTCTCAAATGCTACACAGTGGAAGCTATTGGGAAGCTTAGATAAAGTTGGTGTAACCAAGAAGAAAAAGAAGATCCCTCCTGTCCTTCACATAATGCATGTCCCTGCAGGACTATGGAAAGCACTGGCAGAAAAGGTGTTACTTTACTTTAAATTCTTTAATTACTTTAAATATATTCAACTTGTGGATAATTTGCTGCTGATAGAACTATTTTTAATAGGTGTGAATGTGACAGGTGTCAGGACTAGCTGTTGTTCATGTACATAGTAGGAAGATAGACCTCCCAAAAGCCTACAATATAAGACTACTGGTATGCAGAGCTGTTTAAGTATTGGGGTCTTTCTGAAATGCAAACTAATAAGAATTCACTAAAACAATGTGTTTCAACTAGATTTGCAGGGGGGGAACCCCACATTTTTTGCAACACAGAAAAAATATGTCTATATAGGACTGCTGGTTCATTGCATTCCCTGGGAACTTGGACCTCATGGCTGAAGGGTTTCAAGAGAAACAGGTGTGGGAGTAATTAAAGAAAAATATTTTTTAAATACTTCCAAAGAACTTTTATTCCAAAAACTGAATGGGAAGGTGTCCAAAATCCATTACCTGGATGTGCAGTGTGGAGGAAACAAAAGAGAATAAAAGGGGCTTAGAGAGATTTCAAGCTCAAATCTGAAGCAGTGCAGTTTCTTCAACAACGGCGACAGGCAGCTCAAGGTTCCTCCAGCAGCTGGCGCGCCCAGGGGCAACTGTGGTGCTGGGAGATGTCAGGGACTCTCTGCGGCTGGATGAAAATGAGTCATGTAAAGCTACAGCAGGGGTCACTTACTGAGAGAGTGCTCAGCTCCAGGATGGACTCATGTGAGCCTCTTTTCCTACTGAGACATCACTGAAAAGCAGACATTGGAGCAAATGATCTGCCCCCGTACTTAAACAGCTGCCTCAGCCCTTCTCCCTGCTACTTTGTTTCATCACCTCCTTCTTTAGTCATGTCCCGTATGTAAAATGCAATTAGTGTTACAAAGAAACCTGTAACATGTTGGAGGATTTGTGTCTGTCCTTCCACCCTCTTCCCAGCAGGTCACACTGGAAACTCTGTCCTGGAGAGAAATTGAATCTGTGGCAGTTTTCTTCTCCTCTTCACAACTGATTTTCACTTGAAGATTTCAGTTAAAGAAGGGAAAAAGCTACACCCTGCTGACACAAGCAGAGGAAATAAAAATGAGAACAAAACAAGCAAGGGACCATTTTGGTTATACAAGCGTACAGACTGAAGCACAGCCACGAGAATAAATGAGCACAAAGTACAAAGAATGGGAAGGTTAAAGCAAAACAATAAGCCACGTGAGAGAGATACATTTAAGAATTCTGGAACCTGTTTGCAGAAAGAAGGATAAGAAGAAAGGTCCTAGCAAGGACACCATGAGCCATTAATTTCTTTCTGAGAAATTTGTTGTGTTGAAAAGTCACCTCTTCTTTGCCTTTAAATTCAACCTTCATGTTGTTTCTGCAGCATCCAATATTAATTAAAATTAAAAAAGTATGTGACAGAAGAACACAAGGGGGAAAAGGAGGGCAAATTGTGAATACAAATTTTTTAATCCTTCTCAGAAGTTATTTAGAGCTTTCGCTTGCATCAATATCAATCTTCTTGCAGGAGAAGTCACTGTGTTTTCTTCATCTCTAAGTCCTAATTGCTGTAAAAGGATTTTAAAAGGTGTTCCTTTTGAAGCGTACATTTACATTTTGGAAAAGAATAACTCCTGTACACAGCCACAGTAAAACAGCTAATCTCTCAAGCAACCAGTCACAGAAATTGTGTTCAATTCCTTGGTAACACTTAGGACACCCAGTAACAAGCAAGCATGAAACTGTGCTACTGCTAGACAAGTACAGAGCCTGAAAACAGCCTCTTTTCCTTACAACTAAAGTACACATTGTAGGCATTGCTCAGTGTGTTTCTTTCTACTTTTCCAAGCACCTGGAAGAAAAGGTTGAAGTGAAGATGCTGGAGCCTCTGCCGTTTTTCGGTGCATTCCCTCCAGAGCAGGGGGCTCTGGCTGTCCAGGGCATCCGGTGTGCCTGATCTTTGCATCTCAGCCAAGCAACACAGTGCTATTTCGAGCTCTTCTGTATTACTTTCACACAGGATAAGACAATTTATCTGGAATGCAATGTAGCAATTCCTGTGCCCTCAGATGTGCCAGTCCCCAGAAGGCTGGGGTTTACTGCCTGCACGGTGGGACAGTGAGAAGAGTGAAGTTGGTCTGCAAGACAGGGCATTCTCCTGTGAAGGTCTTTTCCTCTTAACCATGTTTTATCTTGTCTGCTCCTTTCTTCTGCAGAACAGCTGTAGAGTGGTATATTTTCCACATGCTGTTGATTTCATTTGAGCAATCAGTTTTCTTGTCTCTGAACTTCTGTTCTGGTTGCTGCTAGAAGTAGAAAGGCCAAAATGCCATGAGAAAAAATGATTCTCACAACATTTCAAGCATTTCTAAAACAAAAATGTATTTACATTTTGGAAAATGCTTGCCCTTTTAAGAGCTCTAGTCCAATTTTGGGGGCCTAAGTTATGTAAATCAGTTTGGGATATTTTTGTCCATTCCCTTGTCTTACATTAATGTTGAGCACAACTCCCTTTTGATGCATGCCACATTTATCTAGTCAGTAAAAGTACAAAGTGGAGTAAAATTGAGTGATAACGGCTGGTTTTTCTACTAGTTTCAAATTAGTCTTAAAGCAAGACAGCAGCTGAAAACAATGACAAGCCAGATACATGGGGATCTGTTCATAACTTAATGTTTCTGTGCCATGTTTAACCCTGAAAGTCCAAATACAATATAAAAGTTAGATATTTATGCTTACTAAACCTTCTACAAAGAAACTTTTATACTTATGGATACAATATAAAAGATAGATAAAGTAAGTGAGGAAGGCTCTCACAGCAAGAGGAGAAAATAAGAGTTCTGGTCACAGTTCTGCTCTGACCCACTGCAAACCTGATACTTTCATACAAAATTTGCTAAAGGCCCTACCAAAGAGCAATATGTTACTCATTATCTATCCCATGACCTCCTGCCATGTCCCCTTTAAGAGAAAGGTTTTAACGAAGGAGGAATTTAATTTTCTAAAGCTGTTTACTTTTGTTACACTGCCTAAAATGAAGCATGTTGTTTTAGGCACATTGGTGAAAAGTCTGGATCTGCTTATTAGACTGAAATTAGACATTTCAAGTCTCCACAAATACAACTATTTCAAGATTTGGCAATGAATTTAAGTGAATAGGAAGGGGTTTCCTAACCACGAAAAATGTACAAGTTGTTACTTTAATCTTCTATAAAGTCAGAAGCAGTTGGTGTGTTGTAAGAAAAGCCACTGCTGGCAGATGAACAATTGTTTAGTTCCCTCATCTGTAGTTACCAGCATGATTCAAACATAATGTGACCATGTCTAAAAGCCCAAAATGTAATGACTGAAAATCTTTCCAAAAGATTACCTTTACTCAGTTTTAAAGCCTACAAGTCTCTGTGACAGAAAAGTCTTTGAAAGGGCATAGGTGGGGTAGAGATGTGGATAGATTATGCACCCTAGCAAGCAGCCTGCCACTTGTGCTATTGAGGCGACACATGTGGGCTTCCCTGGGACACAGCCTCCCCAGCATCCATGAGCCTCACCAGATGCCTGGTCTGGGCAGGGAGGAGCAGCTGCGGCTGCACACAGAGACTTCCTAGGAGGAAATAGGGACCAGATGAGTGGTGCAGGAAGAAACCAGGAAACCCTTTGAACACCAAAGATAATTGCAGTGATGATGACCGCACAGATAGACCACCCGCTCCTCCAGTACGCTTCAGGAGCAGGTGGAAGCCAGGAGGAGGAAAGGAGGATCTGGAGGTGGCTCTCCTCCTCCATCCCTAGTGATTGCTTTCCAGGTCTGCCCTGAAGGCAGAAAAGGAGCACTATGTGGGCAAGTCTGGACCTTGACTGCAGGAGCTGGGACACGTCTAAAGTGTCTCTGATAAGAGGCTGAAGAAGTGGGAAGATATTTAATATCTAGGCTTAGATAAATATTGCAGTTTACACTTTATTTTACCTGTTTTCAGTCCTGTAAATAAGGCCTGACTTCAGAACTCACTGAAAAACAATTTTTCCTTTCTTTTACTCTCAGGCACTCTCTTGGTGCTGTAGGGAAATCAGGATAAATCCAACAGTGGGCTGTCTCCACCGGGAGCAGATGGAGGACAGAACAAGGGGAAACACAGACCACTCAGAGGGAGCTTCATGCAGGAGATGCGTTGTGGGAGATTAAGGGCCAAGGGAAAGTTACCTGCCAGCCTGCCATGGACCACTCTGCTGCAGTCCACGTACCGCAACAGGCTGAATTACTCCCTGCAAGGAATAATTGCCGAGAGAGATCCTAGGGCCCTTGGAAAGCACCAGTGTCACAGCCACCCTCCTATCCTCTCATCAAATGGAAGTACAAGCCCAATGGATTTAGCTCTGAGCATGTATTAGGGAAAACTGTGCCCATGCATTTCTCCCATGGACATGCTTCTCCAGATGCACTGTCTACACTACAGGGTTTTGAAGAGGGGAAAGCTTATAGCTGGCAGTCAGGAAGGGAAACCTAGGTTAAAAGGGGTTCAAGGTGGCTTTCCTTTTCACTAAACCTGCAGAACACCCTAGAAGAAGAGGAACATGCTTGAACATCAAAGGTAACCTTCTGCACCATGAGCCTTTTCTGAAGTCCACATGATCGTCTACTTACTCTATGTAGATATGCCACCTCTCTCAAGGGGGTCCAGCCTAAAGCAAAAAGAACTATTTCTATTGCATATTTGTTCCCCTGTCTTAAAAGTCCTAAACCTCTCTCAGTGCTGTGCAACAGAGGGAGGGGGGGAGGAAGTAAAAAAAATATGAAACAAAGACTGTAAACCCTGTTAAGATTCTATATTACAGAAAATTTATCTTTCTAAATCTGAGGCTTGGACAAGGTCAGAACAATACTTCCAGTCAAAGCTGGCCAAAAAATATTGATAATTCAGTGTGAAACAGGCTTTCTTTTATGGTAAGATCAAATATACAGCACAATTTTTTTCCCAAGAGGCAGTCACAAGAAGTGAGTTCAGACCTGTGGATGCTCACTGATACCTTACATGATTTAGCACCAGAAATTTAAGCTGAACCTGTAGTAACAGGATGCAAAGCTGATAGTCCTGTTCTGTCTGCCAGAGTGGCTCACAGAGACATGGAAATCAATTGGCCTTCACCTTCCAGGACCCTGGGACATCTGATGTATGCTGGAATTTGGAGAGGTACCATAACTCTACAAGCAGATCTGAGCAGGCCACTGACTTTGGGAGGAGGTGGACCAGCAGATCCCCCAGTTCAGGAAGGAAGTACTCAAGTTTTCTCTTGACTACATGGAAACAGTTACATTAATCACTGTAATCTAGGAAAAATAAGCCAATAGATGTGTAATTCCATATTTTGGTAAAAGTAGGAAATATGATTCCAGAAGAGCTATTTCTCCTAATGTCAACACAATGGTATCTCAGGTGTTACCTCAACACTTGCCCCAAAGGCAAATGGCAGCACATGTGTCACAGTGCAACCATCAGTCAGCCTGTCCATAGTGTTCAGCAGAAACAGGCATTGCCAAACAGGAACAGGTCCAGTGGAGGGGCTACCAGGATGCTCAGGACACATGCCCTGCAAGACAAGGCCATCCAGCCTGGAGAAGGCAAGGCTTCAGGGGGACCTTATTTCTGTCACCAGCCACCTAATGGAGGGTGTAGAGATGATGGAGTCAGACTCTTCTTATACCTGCTCAGTGGAAGGACAAGAGGCAACAGACATAGGCTCGAACAAGGGAAACTCTGACTTGATATAAAGGAAAAAAATTGCACCCTGAGGGTGGTCAAATGCTGAATCAGATGCTATAATTCTCCATCCATCAGATTCTCCATCCATCCAACTAGACATACCATGAACAACCTGCTTCACTGGACCTGCTCTGAGAAGGATTTTGGATTAGAAAGCCCCAGAGGTCCCTTCCAACCTGCATGACTATGATCTGATTCTGCAGTTCTGAACATAACCACCGTTTCCACTAAAGTAGTAAAATTACCAATATCCTTAAAGCAGATCATTCAGCCATCACTTGCTTCACTTCGCTGGTGTTTAGACTACTTTCCATAATCCTCTGTTTTGTCTGGACTTTAAGGTCTTTAGAATAAGGGAAACGAGGCACTATTTCCAGTTATACTCACTTTCTATGAATTTTAAATTCATAGATTTTAAATTCTATGATACTGTGTAATACTGTGCATTCCAATGCTTTCTGTATCTGTCCTTTCTTATTTGCAGGTTCTTTAATTTTCAGGTGCATCAGACAGATACCTCCACTCCCAACCGTGGGGTAAGCTTAAAATCACACACATTTACATGCACCAGTAAAGAAACAGAAAATCACCTTCCGTGGATGGCAATGGTGATAAATGATCTCAGGTTTCATTGTTGCATACAATGGACTTGGAATAAAGCACTTTAGGTGGGTTTGGGGCTGTTTTTTTTTTCTTTTTTAACTACATTGTATTGTATTTGAGGGCTACTTTCAGTTTATAATTACAGGGCTTCATGGGACACTGGTGTTCTCAGTGGACTAAAAGTTCTCTACTCTGCTACAACTCTATTAAGAATAAAGTATGTCTGAGGACTCAAGACCCGTAGTCATGTTATTAATTCAGGTTCAAAAATGGTGATTTAATTGCTGTGCGCTTTCTTTCCTCTTTACACATTCTCCACTTCCCCACCCACCACCCTCCCAGTATTCCTGAAGAGATGTATTGCTAACCCCAAGTGTAGGTAAGCAACATTGTTCCATTGCTGATTTGGGCCTTACAGGGCTTACTTTCTTTTCTCCAGCCACTTTGGAATAATAAAGTTTTCCTATTTCTACATCTTTGTATCAGTTCTTCATTTCTACAGATTTTCATCTGTTCCTTTGGTCAGAAAAAAAAAACCTGGAAAACACACTTTGCCAATGTAAAACAAGAAACTTTTTTTGCTCTTTCTCATCTCCACTCTTTTCACCTTTCCCCAAATCCCCTCTCCTTCCGCAACAATTTCTAGCCACATTCCACTGACTGGATTTGCCTGCTGTGCAAAGTGATTTTCACCAATCTGCTACTTAGTAGGTAATTGTTAAAACAATTTGTCCTGTTCATCAGTGGTGTTACATCTCTGATGTCAGCTGGATTCACACCAGGAATTAACACAGGCTATTAATTTTACAGAAAGGTTTTCATATGCGAGTAGGTGTGTTGTGCAATTGCCAAGCGTGTTGATGACTGCTCCAGGTCCTAGGGCAGATACAAGATGTGTGGGGAACTCTGCAGTGTCTTGCAATATGAAAAATTAATTCCCTTATGATCAAAGCTTTTGGAAGCTACTTTTTGTCCAATGGTTTTATTTGCTTTACCTGCTGACTGTATTTAACATTCATTTTAAGTTTGCATAGAAAAGTATGTCAGTCCCTGGTGCATGATACTTCTAGCCATGCGTGCTATCACTGTTGACCCAATGTTTGGGAAAAGGATGCATCAAACTTGTATATGTAATGAACCTAATCTTCCTTTCACAATAGGTCATTAAACTCTTTTTAGTAAAGGGCTTGTGTACAATGCGCCAAGACTGACCTAAAGCCTGGAGCAACCAGATTTCCATGCAACCTTTTTTCTCACAGGCGGTGGTGGCCTTTTCATGTAAGTGAAAAACTGGACATTTCTCTTTGAATAAAATATAATGTGCATAACAGACTGAAGTTCAGTGTTCTTAAGGCATCTTCATTTGATACAAAACTTAGTTTTGTGCTCTGCCCGTTGGCCTTTGTTATTTTAAGGGGCTGGATTACTTTTAACGGTAAGCCATGAAGTCTGGTGCTGTAGAAATTGGGAAAGACTTGAGAGGAGGGAAAGGCTTAGCAGGCAGGTGTGAGGTATTTCAAGTTTCTGTCACCTGGCAAGAGCCATGAAGGGATTACAGACTATTCATAGTAGGTGGATATTTTAATGAAAATAACTATTAGTTTTAATAAATTACATGATATCTGTGTTAGTATTATATTTTAATGAAAATAGATTTTTTAGATGCGTGACCAAAGCTCCTGTAGCCATTGCTTTATAACTGTATTGCATATTGATAGGTCATGTTGCCTTCACCACACAAAGGAAACAAAGCCAGATTGTTTGAAAATCCTAAAAACTTTGCAGTTCAGAGATCATGAAGCAGTAGTATGACCATATTGATGGGGAACATGTGCAAATACTACAAGATTTAACAAAAGGCCTCTGAATGCTGCATGTATTTACCACAACAACCCAATCATGCACAAGAAATTGAGAAATTTGTAGGTGCAATTTACAATTTTTCCTTTTAGAACACAAACTCTGTTTAAAAAAGAGACTTCTGAATGACCAGTCTGCATACTCAAAGTATAAGGTCATGTTTTCATCCCAGTGTGCCCTAGCTTTGTACAAAGAGAGCAAGGGACAGCGATGCTAAGAACTCTAACTCTATAAATAACCCAGAACAAGCTTTCTCAGCGAAGTGTGGCTGATCTGACTATGAAGGCTATCCTTTGCTATATATAGCTAAAGAATGAGTATTTTTAAAAGGTCAGAAGAAAAATAAAAATAATCTACTTATATCCAAGCATATTTTTTGAAATGCAGGTTTGAAGTTCATCACTAACTGAATCCATGGACAATAGGAGATACTGTCTCCTGTTCTGTAGAGAAAATCTCTGCTGAGGAACAAGCCTCAAGGGAGCCAGCTGCAGGCAACAGTAGCTGAGGCATCTGTTGAGGGCAGCAGACTGGATGGTCGGCATCATCTGCACCAGAGGAGATCAGGACAGCATAGCTCAAAGCAGAGACTGAGGCCCTCTAACCCCACCTCAGGACCAGTGGCATGGTACAGACATATTGCATCTGTGGGCCCAGATCTACAAATGAAAGAGTAATCCAAGCCCACCAACACAAGTAGGGGTTTTAGTGGTAGTTTTATTACATGGTGACTTGAATAAGTCCTGGTGCAGCCACAGGTAAGGGCTTACCTTCTTAAGTCTCTCAGAGGCAGGTCGCAAAAGCAGTTTTGAGACCATCCTCAAAATGATCCTGCCTTACCTGCCAACTTAACCCTTCTGCTAAAGCTGCTTGGGGAAATGCCCATCACCAGCCTCAGCAGATCCATGGGAAGCGGTGTGTGGCCAGGGCATCCACAGATGGTGGGACATGCTGGCAGGGACATCAACAGCACCACACAGCACTAACACTGCCCACATAAAATGGGGCTAGAAAAGGAAAAGGAAAAGGAAAAAGTTTCAACAGAGCTGGTTCACTTGATAATTAATAGAAAGTAGAAAGTAGAAAAATGGGATTAAAAAGGATATATTTAAAGATAAACAAAGAAAATCATGGGAAGAGAAGAAATATTTTCAATCAGATCTCTCCAGAATGAGGTGTATATTAGACTGATGTTTTTATTAAAGGGAGCTTTCTAAGCAGCATACAGAGGGCTCTGCAGGCATGCATTCTTAAATAAAAATCAGACTCAAACCAGGAGCATGTAAATGAATCCTGGCAAAACCTCCAGGGAGATTAACAAGTTCCCAAGTGTGCTTTTAAGCTAAGAATCATCACACTTGCTTTATATACACCAATTAAGCTTGTACAAAGAGTAGCACTGAGGAAGAACAGTTACTCTAGTGTAAAACCAGCATGAGATCAAACTCAAAAAAATAAAAAAAATATTTTTTACTGTAGCCTTTCACTTCTTATACAGGTTATACAGGTGAGAATCCTAGACCCATGACCTGAATAGCTCACATGCTGGATCCGTACTGGAGCGTACAGGCGGTCAGAAAGCCAGTACAAAGAGCTTTCAGTGATCTTTAATGGCTGAAGCTTTGGGGATAGGCAAGCTTTGGGCATAATTTCATGTCGCCTTCGTGGGGTAATGGCTGAGGTCTGTTCTCAGCACCAGCTGGGAGTTTAGCAGTGGGAAATGGATGGGAGAGGCATGTGGAGGAGAGGAAAGGGGTTGCAATGCTCACCAGCAGTTGTGCTAGGTACACAGGAGCCAGAAGTGGGGCAAACATTTAGATTAATTAGTTATTTCAGTGCTTGTGTTTATGGCATTAACCTCTATTACACACATCTCTCTCCTTTCCTCTAAGACTTCAAGTGTGCAGCAGCACTGTAGGATCCTCTGTTGCAAAGCTAGTGAGCCACACAGACCTTGATTTTTGGTGAGCCAGGATGCCACAGAGGATCATGAGGATCAGATCAAACCACTGGCAGGCACAGAGGGCACCATGCCATCACATCTGAGCCAGCAGAGACCCTGCCACAGCCCCCTCCAGGTACCTTCACCCTCCACCTTTCTTCTCTCCTGACTTTTTATTTTTTGCTTTCCAGGAGACCCTGCAGTCACAGCACGTTGCAATATTTCCCTGGGCACTACCCAGCCTATGAAGACTGGTTGAACAAGGCCAATGTCATGCACATAGCAGAGCTAAGCACTACAACCTGAATGCCTGGCTGCAGTGGGCAACCTAACCCACCTGCTTGGCAGAGCTGGCATAAGCAAGCAGCACCTCCCATCCTTGAAGCACCAGGAGAGTAAGATTTCTCTCTGTTCATACTCCTCTCCCTTCTTTCAAAAGCTGGAGCAGAGACTGCAGTGTGTAATGGTCCTGACAGCAGGACTGACACCTTCTTCCCCACCCTCAAAGACCAGCAGACAGACCCACACGCTGCATGCAGCTGCCCTGCCCAAGGGAGGGACATTCACAGGTTCTGATTATACCACTTTAGGCACCACCTGGTTCCCATTTCAGCATGCCATATTTTTCACTTTTCACTCTTTTTTCCCTCTGTAAACTAATCAACACATTTCAAAAGGCTGGCATGAATTTTGAAGTGTGCTTGCCATGGCAGATCAAATTGGTCTCTGTACTCAAACCGCCAAACCATGCTCCCTGTTACTCAGAGTGAGAAGAAAAGTCATACCATCACCTTCGTACTCTATAGGCCCATTTAGCCCACCAAAAATCAACACAGCAGCATCAAGGAACACTGTTTTTTCTAGTAGAAGATAATCCAGTAGCAGCCCATCAGGACAACACTGCACAAGAGGGGAGGGCAGAGATGCCCATAAGTTAGGTGGAGGGTCCCACAGCAGCCACTGCCAAGCTCTGCAGGGGTATGAGGAACAGGGTCAGTTGGGTAAAACCCCTCCTGTCACCCAGCTGAATCCAGGCAAGGGCTAGGCAAGGCACAGAAATTTTAACAAAGGGACCCACATAGCCACAGCAAGCTCACACGGCAGCATATGGTTATGTTTTGCTTTTCAGCCACTTGATCAGCTGAAAAGCCTTTCTGTTCCCAGGGAGGTTCTTGAATTCATGTGCAGCTCAAAGAGCAGACCCCAATGGCAGGAGGCAGGGTAGGAACCTGCCATCTTCAGAGCCCTGGGTCCTATGGGGGGCTGTAGCAGACACTGGGGAAGGATTGCACAGCTATCGCACATGGGACAGAAAGCCCAGAGATGCAGGAGCTGCAGAGGCTGGAGAAGAGGCAGCTGCAGGCAAAGCCATCAGCAGACGCTAATTTTACAAAATGAAACAACAACAATAATGGTAGAGGCATGACAAGCTTCGTTGCAGCTGGTTTGGGATTCAGACGGCTTTATGTTGTTTTGATTAGCCTGACGTTTGGCTGGTGGGATGCTTGTATGGGCACACGTGTGGGCGGGTGGATAAACACAGCTGAGCAAATCTGGTCCATCATCTTGCTTCTGCACAAGCAAATGGGCTTATCCTCAGCTCGGATGAGAGCCATAGCCGTCCTCCCTCCCACATCCAAAAAGGTGCAGCTGTACTTAATGGCAATGTATCACAGGAGAGTTTGTGGCAATTTTGCTGATGTTTATTGCTATAGACAAAGTGAAAAGCTTTTAGTGCTGTGTCAAGCTTGTGAAACTCAGACAGCTGTGAAGAAGAAAAAAAAGGTACCAAATCACTGGGGGAGAGAAGAAGGGAAAAGGAGCAACATCCTGACAGAGAAAATATGACAGTTTAAATAGGATTCTTCCCTGTCAGGCCAAGATACCCATCCAGAAATTCTACTTTCAACCAGGTCTTTACTGCATAAACTAGACGGACTTCATTCAAAGCCCCTATTTTTGGTCCTATGGTGTGTTAATGGCAACAGGTTGTAAACACAAACTGTGTCTGAAAGAAAAGCTGGCTGTAGGGGACTGCAGAAGGGAGAAAGAGGAAAAATATTAAACCATTATAAAGGGGGAAAGCAAATATATGAATGGGTAGAGAAAGAAAGCAACACCATCAACCTTCCAAAGTAAATTATTTTGGGGTTCTCCAGCCTCTTCAAATGCAGTCTATACCTGGTATCCCTGTCTTGTTTTAAATGGATGACTTGACTTTCTCCAATTCCATAATGTTTTAAAAAAGACAACTTATCTTTCCTGTAACTTATATAGAAAGATAATAGAAAATTATCTTTAACTAACAGCAATATAAGCTGTGTCTTCCATCTTCCCCTATAGCTTCTGAGAATTGGAATTTTTTTCATGATGAACAGTAAAATAAATTATAGCAGCCCCAAGCCTCTCCAGGGGTTAATAAACGAGCACAGATGGCTGAAAAAGCACAGCCGAGACTTTATGCCTCACAGTGGACCCAAGGTTGTAAGATCAGGCCTACAGTTTGTTAATCCCACCCAACAGCACCCCTGTGCCCTGTGAATTCCTCTTTAGAGCACCCAATATGTCAGAGGTCCTGAGGGGTGGTAACCCCCAGATTACCACTATCCCCTTTGCAGGAATTTCCTCCTCTTCTCCCATTACTGCCATCTAAGGTGCGTATGTACAAATACTCCCTAGCTCGCCTTGTATCTGCCAAAGGACTTCAAATCACATCAGCTACCTGGATTGATTTGATGGAAATGTAACAATTCCACCAGGAAAGAGGCAGCAAGACTTTCACCAGCATGACAGTTTTAAGAATATTCCTCAATTTACACCTATTAATACTCAGATTTTGATGCAAAAGACTCCTTTGTCTCCAGTTCTGCGATCTGTCCCCCGCCAACGATATACTCATTAATCAGAATGTAATGAAGATAACATACTTAAGCAATAGCAAAGAAGGAGATGGAAAGCCAAGGTGCTTTGTGCCCATCTGTGAGTTGGAAGGGAACCAAGGGATTTCAGAAAGCAAGGATAAAACAAGAGATATAGATGTTCAAACATAAGAGGCAATTATTTGCCCAACACTGTTTGCCTTCAGCTTGCCTGAATAAGAAAAATTCCCTATATTCATGCTAATGAGAGGTGAGTGAAGCCTATTAATATGGATTTATGCAAGTAAAGGGTGCAATATATCCAATATAATTTATCTTGTTTTCTGACTCTGCTATGCTGCATGAGGTATGTGTCACATGCCAGTATGCAAATAATGGACTTTTTTCACCTATTTGTTCTTGGACATTTGGCAAAAGTAACTAATTAAATTATGCCCTGGATATTGTTCCAAAATTTGGAAATGAGCTTGAAAACCCCACCTTTGATGTATCTTTTTAAGTAAAATATACCAAAACTCTTTGGAGAAGATGTAATTTGTCATTCAGCTAGCACCAGAAATAGGTGCTGATCTAACAACAACATAGTATTTCTTACCTTGCAGACAATAGGCTTTAAAGTGAGCTAAAATTTATAAAAACTTACACAACATCAAACAACTCTTTTACATGTACAAAGACACTCAGAATTGTTTGAATTAATTATAATGTGCCTCAGTCTTAATCCTGATATTCCAGCAATGGAGAGCATTCTCTTTGTCACCTAAGAAGTGTTTTCTGCATGGAGTGGGATTTCGCCTGCCTAATATCAGTGCTGCTTTTACACCTTATTCTGGGGCAGAAGAAAGATCAGGGTCAGATCATGGCTCCTTGTGGGCTATGGGTCTGACTAGCACAATATGCTACCCAGAACAACTCTGAACCTTTTCCCCCATCATAGAATGCTAAATGATTTGGGGTGGAGAGAATCTTTAAAGGTCATCTAGTCCAACCCCCCTGCCATGAGCAGGAAGGTCTTCAGCTAGAATAGTTTGCTCAGAGCCCCAACCAACCTAACCTTAAATGTTTCCATGAATGGGGATCTACCACCTCTCTGGTAGGTAAAGACTGTTCCAAGTGTTTCACCACCCTCATTATAAAACATTTCTTCCTTATATCTAGTCTAAATCTACTCTCCTTTAGTTTAAAATCATTACACCTTGTCCTACCACTACAAGCCCTGTTAAAACATCTGTCCCCATCTTTTTTATAAGCCCCCTTTAAGTATTGAAAGGCCACAATAAAGTCTCCCCAGAGCCTTCCCTTCTCCAGGCTGACCAAACTCAACTCTCTCAGCTTTTCCTCATAGCAGAGGTGCTCCATCCCTCTGATCATTTTTGTGGCCTTCTTCTGGGCACGCTCCAACAGGCCCATGTCTTTTCTGTGCTGAAGGCTCCAGAGCTGGACGCAGCACTGCAGGTGGGGTCTCACCAGAGCAGAGGGGAAGAATCACCTCCCTCAACCTGCTGGCCATGCTGCTTTTGATGCAGTCCAGGATACAACTGGCTTTCTGGGATGCGAGTGCACATTGCTGGCTCATGTCCAGCTTTTCACCCACCAGCACCCCCAAGTCCTTCTTGGCAGGGCTGCTCTCAATCCCTTCATCCCCCAGCCTGTACTGATAGTGGGGATTCCCCTGACCCATGTGCAAGACATTGAACTTGGCCTTGTTGAACCTCCTGAGGTTCCTCTGGGCCCACTTCCTGAGCTTGTCCAGGTGCCTCTGAATGGTATCCTATCCCTCAGGCATGTCAGCCACACCACTCAGCTTGATGTCATCTGCAAACTTGCTGAGAGTGCACTCAATCCCACTATGTCATTGATGAAGATATTAAACAGTACTGGCCCCAATATGGACCCTTGAGGGACACCACTTATCACTGATCACCATCCAGACACTGAGCTGTTGACCATTACCCTCTGGATGTGACCATCCAACCAATTCCCCATACACCAAACATGCCATCCATAAAATCCATATCTCTCCAATTTAGAGAGAAGGATGTTGTCAGGGGCCATGTCAAAGGCTTTATAGAAGTCTAGATAGGTGACATCTGTAGCTTCCTTTGTCCACTGTGTAGTCACCCCATCACAGAAGGCCACTAGGTTGGTCAGGCAAGACTTGCCCTTGGTGAAGCCATGCTGGCTGTCTGAAATCACCTCCCTGTCCTCCATGTGCCTTACCATAGCTTCTAGGATGGTCTGTTCCATGATCTTCCCAGGCACAGAGTTGGGGCTGATTGGTCAGCAGTTCCATTTCAAAACTGGTTTTGTGTTGCCATCAGGGCAACTGCAGAATCAATGCAATCTAAGGTTTGGCACTGTTGCTTTCCATCCAGGAGGCTCATCCAGAAATGACCACAACATGGGCTTCCCTGCCATACCTGCAGAGACTGGCTAGCTGTGCATGGGTTAATTCAACCAAGAATGAGTGTGTTCTTGCCAAAATACATCTAATTTGACCATGATTTCAGGAAGTTTCCACCCGCAATTCCCTCATCTGTTCCTCTGCACAGATATAATGAAGGGATTTCAGTTACTCACATGTTTTGATCAGCAGCAGTGAATGAAACTGGCAGTGTTCAGTTTATGGACTCAATGACCTTAAAGGTCTTTTCCAACCAATATGATTCTGTGTGTCTGTGATTTAATGGATATTATAAATTGGCAGTACCAATTGTGTGGAGTACTGCTGGATACGAGCTAGCTGACCACTCCATCCAAAATCTATTTCATCAGAGACCATGGAAGATAAAAGAAACCAGTTGCTTCCATATGCAACTGATTGTCATAACCTATCATCTATCAATATTGAAAAGCAGTTAGCCACATTGTCAGGATTAACTAGGACACAAGGTACAAAACACAGAGGTGATAGAGTAAATGCAGAAACTTGCTGACATGGAAAGGCAAAACAAAGGATTAACTGAAGAAATTTAGCATTCCAGCAGCAAAAATGAAATGTAATCAATACCCTACTTTATTATTTTGTTAATTTATTCTAGTTGACCAATGTACTGGCCCATAAAAAATTCACCTCAGGAATTCAATATCTGTGGGACCCTGGTGAATCTTTATTAAGTATAAAGCTGGTGTAAGGAAGACTGGATTGGATCTCCTCTTCAGTCCATTCCTGATTATAGGGTGGGCCTCTGGGATTACTTTTCACTGTGTCTTGAAGCATTTATCTGGGGGTTTGCAAGCCAAACCCAATGGCTGATCATCTAAGGTTAGGAGATGGAACAACCAAGCACTCATAAAAAGATCCAAGCCAGTGAATATCTATTATAATAGAGAGATCATGCCAGACATGATTTTTATAGCAGGAATGACAGTCCATGCACAAAGCAGACATCTCCTACAGGCAGTGGATTGCTTGGGTAAGGGAAACAGTAATTTCTTTCATGACAGAGTGCTGGCCACCCAGGAAAGGAGCTAGAGAGCAGGTCAAGAGGAAGCATGGGCCGTGGTGAGGAGCAGCACCTCCTGCAACCCCAGCCCAGCACTCCAACCACAGCAGCACACCCAGGTCTGCAGAGCTTCTCCCCAGATGAAGCTGGCCAGCCTATACACACTGGGACAGCAAAATCTAATTTTCCCTAAGCTGCTGAAGAGCCCTGCACCAGCTGTTCTTTAAATAAAGGAACTATCTGAGGGGCAGCAGAAAGCCATTCAGAAATCGCAAGTGTCCGCAGAGAAATGGAGGAGCACAGCCACAACAAAATGGCCCAGTCATGGCTAATGGCGGTTGGCCAGAGCTTTATTCCTGCTCTCCTTACCAAAGATGGGTCAGATGTTTCCAGCCAGATCATCTCTGATACAGCAACTTCATTTCTCCAATCACAATAATTGTTTGTATCCTGCCATTATAAAAAAAGTTATAAAGATCTCTGATTTTAATTTTATCCATAACATTTCATTTTCAGATGTACTGCCAAAACCACTAACACAAAACCAACAGAATATAAATAATGAAACTATGTAATTCATGTCTGAAGTAAGAGTACGCTATTTTTTCATCTGTATTTAGAAACAAATTATTTTCTACATTCTATTTATTTGAAAATGTATGTAAATCCTCTTGTCATTACAAAAAAAAAAATTGTTATTTTATGCTTGACATAAAAATACCTGCTTCTGGACTGAACAGAGAAACCTTAATTCCATCAAGATGCTATCATAGGCTATGCCATAAGTGAACATCTTGACTGAATTACAGCTTTTCAGTTCCTTTTCATCATTTCTTTCATTAAAGATACTTCTAAAAAGAAAATCTTGCCTTCATCCAAAAATAAATCTGGCTGAAAACAACTCCAGAGACCTCTACAAAAAGTGATTAAATAATGAGATCTGGAAGCAGCTGCCAAGTACAAGAAAGCTCAATCAGAGCATGAATTTTGATCTTTACGGTCCCTACTACCACTTCACCAAGGGCCTGGAGAGATTTGGATTCTAAGATCAGGACAAAGTGTGACCATACAGTAGGGATGACACTTTGCAAAAGCCAAGATAAAAAATTTCCTTCATCTGGAAAAACTCTCAGAGGACTTCCAACAGCAACTGCCCAGTCCCCTTAAAAAATCTTTGCAATCTGTATTTTCACAAATACTTGAAGAGTTGGCTTGGCAGCCTCAATAAATCTAAACCTAGATGCCAAATTTGACTCTTATTTGCAGATGAGAAAAACTTCGATTATGGTAGCGATGCCAACCAGCAGTTCTTGGGGTGATGTCTGTGACAGGACACAGGCAGTTTCCCCTGAAACCCAAGCAAGTGCATCTCATAGCTGTAGCAAGGGACAACTGATGGCATTAAATTTGCTGACTGCCAAAGATCATTTGATTCACCACTGCACTGTCAATACAAGTTCAGGCACCAGTCCTCAAATAAGCCAGCTGCACATCACCAGTTCTTTTATTTCCATTTTGCAAGCAAGATCAAAATCTGCCCATTTCTATTTTCTTTCAAAGCAGTGTATAGACCATGAGTGTATATGTTTTCTGTCACAGGCAATCCCTCTGAAACTTAGTAAGTAAGTAGAAACCTACCATCTTTTCAGAGAAGTCAGTAAGCATCAATTTGTCAAAGCCTTCACACAGGAAGAGATACAAAACTCAGATATATCTATCAAAATAATGTCAGTATCACTATAAGAAAGCTGTTACGCAGTGTCACCACCAGCTGAGTAGGTGAGTTACCACCAGCTGCTGTAGATGGGTTGGTTGCCTTCTGCCAGATGATAGCACTGCTTGTATCTCTTCCCCAGGCAGAAGACATGTCCTCTAACAACCTAACAACCTAAGCTACCTCCTGGGACAAGGACTGTGTGTGGATGCACAACACTGTCAGACACAGTCAGCAGTTACCCAAATTTGTTATTGTAATAAATTATTACTCATTTTCATATGCCTTTGATTTGTCAGTTTCAAGACAGTGCTCAGGGAAAACCACTTAACGGAGTCATTCAATCCTAACCAGAAATTACTGGAAACATTACAGGCAATTTATTCTTGCAAGTTTGTCTAGGCTAATTTTGCAGCCCTAAGAAGTTCAGAGGTAATTTGGACTAATCTGAAATGCTGGATGCTTCTGCAAAGCAATCACTAAAACAAAGCTCTGCTTTCGCTAGGCACAGATTACCACTACATAGGAAGAGATAGTGCCATTCAAATATTACATTGCTCATCCTATATCAGAACTGTCTTTCAGAATATCAAAGGGCCACAAAGCTCTTTGGAGTTTGGAATAGTGGAGGGCGGGTCTCAAATTTTAATGACAGAATGTTAATCCACCCTCAGGCAATATATCAGTTTTGGCCAAGGGGATCAAAGCAATACTTTCCTTTTTTTTTTTTTTTTAATGTGATTCCAAGCTGGCAAATTGTATGCCAAGTTTCAACAAGATACTATTTCAAACAGCTGAGATAATATGCTGTACCATGCAAATGAACTTGTTTAGTAGAAACTAAAGGGAAAAATGTAGTGTAAAAGTAGATATCCTATAGGTCCAGAGCAGGTATCTCATATATAAGGTAGGCAGAAGGATGTGAATGACACATCCTTGCTTTGGTACATGAAGACACAGAATGTGTCTTTTACACTCTCTCAGAATGAAATCTGGCAATTATTGGACAAATTAAGGAATTAACAGAGTTGCTCTGAAATAAGCAGAAACAAGTGAACTACCAGAAAGCTGTGATGGCTATGGTTTTATAACATCTATGAAATCCTTTTACCTAAACTTGTATCATAAAGTTAAAGTTGGCAGATCTGGTACACGTTTTCATTGTGGGAGAATGTTATTTTTTGAAATTTTAGAAAATATTAGGAAAGGGGAAAGTAAAAACATTATAAAAAATAATATTAAACTTGTTTGATCAACTGAGGTGCCATCAACACGATGGTCCCTGGTGTTCAGATTATAGGTGGCCGATAGGATGAAATCTGTTATCCTTGTCTACCTCTAAAGACATTCTCTGGGTGTTATTTTCTTATGCTTTGCAGATTATGACCATTGCTGTCCCAGCATTTTTCAGCTAAAGATTTCTGCTTTTTAAAGATTTCTTCTTGCTATTTCATCAAGAAGCTAGCACTGAGTAGATGGTAAAAACCACTTTACCATTTCAGAATTTGTAGTCCACTGAAGTTTAGTATTCTAAAAAAAAGGATAACATAAGGCATTTCAGCTTATTATAGTAAGACTGTGATTTTGAAGTTGTAAGATAGCTTTTCAGTAGTTTCATGGAAATTCAGAAGTAGTTTGTTTTGTAAGACTCTAGACTGAGAGCAATTATTTTTAAAGTCAGGTCTCCTGAGATGCAGAAACTAACTAGATCCACGTAGAATTGCATCAGTACAACAGTCAGTGACATTATAGTCATATATGTGACCTGGCAGGGAAAAACAAACTAGCAGATGTGTCCTGTTTGGCAGCTCAGATGAGCCGCCGGTCCCTTGCAGAAGCATTGTATGTACCACACAGCTCATGCCATGTCTCCAATCTCATGTCTGCTCTGCCATCTGGAGACAGCATCATGTTTCAGCAGCCACCCTGCCAGACCCACTTCTAAACCTCACTCTCTCCAAACTGCACTCAAGTCCGGTGCCATCAGTGCCCAGTGCTACAGCTGAGTACACACCCCATACATCCTTTAGGACCCCAACATCAAAATGAAAGGGAAAGCAGACTTTGCAGGGCTCCTGACTACCCAGAGATGGCAGGAAAGTTACCATTTTTTAGAACTCCACAAGTCAGTTGAGTATCTAACAGACTAATATTCTCTGTATTTTAGTGAAGCTCTGCAGAGTGGAAGGAAACATGCTGCTACTTCATTGGCTGTGAAGTCTTTAGCATCCCATTGAAATGGAGGTTGGAGGTGAGCTCTGGACATTGTCATTTCCATGCCCTGCTTTGAAGCAGGACCAGCTTCAGAGTCAGATCAAGCTTCTCAGGGCTACCTCCAGTCAAGTTTGGAAAGTCTTGTAATATATCAAGTCCAGGTTACTGTATGTGGAGATGTAGTGAAAAAGGATGAGACATGACTGTGAAACACTGGACTTACTGAGGGTATTAGCCTGTTGCTGTTATCTTCTGACAGTATGCACAGCTGCTAGGATAAAGACAGTGAGAACCCTAAACAGCCAACTACAAAAACCACTCTATTCGTGCTTTCTGCTGGGATCCCTCTGCCCTTTTCAATCCACTATGGCTCCCATCTCCCCTTTCATCCTTCTAAACACTCCCACTGAACCACCCAGGGCTGAGGTCAGCCAGGACCACATAGGTGTGTGGCATCCTGCAAGTGTCATCAACAACCCCTTTACCTCTATACATTCACACTGCTCTAGGAGAAAAGTACAGTTAAGAGAGACTTCAACAGCACTAGTAGCTTCTCCACTGTCCTTTGCACAGACATGGTGCACAGTCCAATACCTTTGTGTTTTGATGATCTGTATCAATAGCCTTACAACACCGCTACATATTTATTTTTATCAGTCCTTTACAGTATAAAGCATGACTGTCACTGTTACAGCAGGAGCAGTTGGTCACCAGAGAGAAAAACTTGCCAGCCTGATAAAAAAGGCTAATGGGGGAAAATCTGGATTTCCCTAAACTCAGCCAGTAAGGAATATACCAATACCAACATAATTTGGGAGCGAAGTTTGTGTCTAAAAAGGGGTGTAACTCAAAAGAGTTTACTCAAAAAGGAACTGAATCAAGTGCATGCTTGAGACAGCCCAGAAGGTTTTTCATCCAGTCTAATATTAAAAAGAAGGCAGATACTCAGCTAGCATATATCATTACAGCTTCACTGCTTTAGTAAAAACTATACTGACTTCTGCCACCTGAGTATCTGATCCACCAGTCCATTAAAAGCTGTGAGCAACAGAGTGGCAAAACAGTGGCTACAAAGGTTTGTAGAAGAACAGCAAAGCCCAAAGCTTTCAAATAGCCAAGGCCGTCGACAATAAAAGATGTTCATGGCAACTACGTGCAATTTAAATTAATTAGGGCCCCTGCCTTCAGAGGATGCAGATTACAAACTTCTGCAGCAGCAATATGGTAGCAGTGCATGGAAGCAGTATCTTATATGTACTTGCTTCATCTGCTCCACTCTGATAATCAGTGAGCACAGACATCAGCACAGTAGAATCACACAGATTTACATCACACTGGTTCTAACAAGATTAAGTTGATTATTTTGCTATGTAGTGCTGTCTGTGAAGGACTGGCCAATCTGACATGTCACCCAGTACAGGAGAAACCACCCTTGAAACTTGTACAGGCCTTGGAGCTCTACCCCATTTTTAATTTCCAGGGACAGATGCTCCAGTAGCACAAACTGACCCCACAAAGCTCGC
This sequence comes from Phalacrocorax aristotelis, assembly GCF_949628215.1. Taxonomy (NCBI): domain Eukaryota; kingdom Metazoa; phylum Chordata; class Aves; order Suliformes; family Phalacrocoracidae; genus Phalacrocorax; species Phalacrocorax aristotelis. The sequence goes on from NC_134311.1 coordinate 61,951,827, forward strand.
TGACTGATATCCACTGGGAATCTACCAAAAAGAAATAAAGTCCTCTAACTTTGTAACACAGAAGCTGAAATAAAACAGAGGCTGAAGTAAAAACTGAGAAGTGAAATTAGCCAGTGGAGGTAGAGCTTCCAGAAAAGGTTTCTTTGCTATTTTAATGAAACCAGATTACATGAGAACTACACAACTGAGAGGGCAATATAAAAACTGGCAACTGACATCTGTGCAAACTCTTGCCTATTCCTCCCGAGTGCAGAAAGAGGCTGAAGAGCCTCAGTATTCATTACATGACCAACTTATTTACCTGAGCATGCACCAAAGGTAAGCCTAGGAGACAGGACTATGGGCTAGAGGGAGCTTCACACTGACCCACTTCATGCAAGCAGGAAAAGAGGGTGCACAACAGCTTTCTCTTGGTGAAAGATCAGCATTTTCAGCAGTGATAACACTTCAGGCTCCCATACTGCAGAGGAACTGTACTGTAGTCCTGCGTTCAGCAACAGACCCATATCTACAGACAATGCAGAAACCACCATACAACACATCTACACCAGGTTAAGCTTAGTTGTTGCAGATCCATTTCTGCTCTCAGCATGTTCATCTGATCCAGCAGCTGCAATGATACAGGTGAAGATTTGAGCTCAGGCCACCAGGAAAACTCACCCATGCCACACCACCTTTTTCCCAAACACCCTGTAGCCCTGCCCTCAGGAAAACACCAGCTGGCACATGTTCTGCCATACGGTTTCACTTCCAGCTGCATGACAGGAGCATGACAAAAGTAGTAGAGTCATGAGACTGGAAACCACAGACGGAGCCCATCATGTGGCCCACTTCACCAAGGGGAGCTACATTAGCCCACCTGTCTGGGGTAGGGTGAAGGTGAGGCCATGACATTTTACCTTCAAGGCAGTAACACAAGGGAGGATAGTAATAGGATTGGATCCTGCTGCATTTGACTTCACAGTAAATCACTGGGCAAACAGCAAAAGGTAGATTTGACGTTTTACTCTTTAGCGAGTGTTTTCAGACTCAAGGACTTTGCAAGACTGACTTGAATTAAACTCAGTGGCCCATGTCCCACTCATCAAATCCAAATGCCATAATAAAGTTTATATTCACAATACTGTAGCATACCAAGTTCATGTCCAGGATCTGTAACACCTAGCAAGGGGACAAAACTAACATGAGCATACTTTTAGCTATCATAAGTCAGCTGTGGCTAGCAGACCTCATCATCATGCATCTTCCACTGCAGCAAAAACAAAAGGCAGCTGTGTGACATCTTTCACTACTTAGGTGATAACAGCATGGACAGAAAGAGGAAAAAATCAGCTCTTAAAAATCTCCCTGTTTAGGTTTGCAGCCACACTCAGTTACATCACATATTGCATATGTTCTGCTCCAAAAAGAAACTGAATTAATTCATTCCCCAGTCTTCAAGTTTAGCCATTAAATCATTCAGAGTTGGGAAACAGAAGTACCGTTTTCTGTTCAAGTGCTTTCATTACATGGGTTTGGGCATCATCCACCACCTAAAATCAGCAAAGGAAAACCTATCTCATTACTGAAGCACAGCTAATGCATCCTGATTTTGGAGGTCATAATGAATGGCGATTAGTCGGTTACTGGTGCGTGGGGGAGTAACAACACATGAGGGACCCAAATGATGCTTAGGAAAGCCTTGTACTCTTCATGGCTACATCAATTTAAAGCACAATTAATTGTCCATATAATAATCAAATTAACTTCCTATGGGTTGTCATTATGTTCTACCCTCAGAAAATGCCTTAAATAAACGCTTAGAGCTGAAGGAAGGACTTGTTGCTAACCCTATTAGCTCATGAGCAATAATAACATGACAAGTTATAAACAGGGGTTGGTTCAAGAATAGCTGTAGTCTTGAGTTTTGCTATATAGGGTGCCTAATAAAAATGCATTTCCATAACTAACAGGAAGACAAGTAACTGATTTAGGAAGTGTAATCACTGCAGCTATCTTTCAGAAACTAGCAAACTCCTAAGTAAAAATAAGTGTGATGTGAATTAATATGTTAGTGTCCTATGAATGAATGAAGCTCCCAGCAGCAGTTAATGAAGAGAATTGACACACTCTGATGAAGGCCTGGAGCACTACAAAGGTAGCAGCATTAAGCCCAGCTGAATGAGAACAAAGGAACTACAAGTCCCCTTAAAAAACAATGAAAGCAAGTACTGTTGTTTTAAGAGATATGGATATGTTTCCAGAAAATTGCAAGCTGACATAAATAACCCTATTCATAATAAACTTCACAAATATTCTTAAATATTCATAAATATTCATACATAAACTTATTCATGAATAATGAATAAGTGCAGGTTTCCTCCAAAAACCAATTCCATATCAATAAAGCCTTCTCACTCAACTGACTTTTAGCATGTACTCACATTAAGTCCTGATTATATTATTATCAAAAAATCATTGGTAATAATTTTTATTTGGAGTAGTGTTAGGAAGCCAAAAGCCTGGCAGAGCCAATTGAAAATGTTGAGGCCAATAAAGACCTAATTCTGTAGTTCAAGTATGTATTAAGTGTTCTCAAGTGGTTTCAGTGACTTCTGGGTATTGAGAAGAGTTGGTAGAATAAGCTTTGCTGTTCAAATTCTCGTTTTACAGATAGCAAAGAAAGTCAGGGAGCTGAAACAAGTTGTTGTAAGCCACAGAGAAACCTCAGTGGTAGAGCGCAGATGAGCACTCTGGAATGTCTCACCATCTTCCTATGTGCTTATTCATGCCATATTAATCCAGTTTCTTAACAATTCCCAAGGTACATTTGAAATTTCTGTCAAGCTTGTGACTTGTGCCTAAAGTAACAGAACAACAAAAAATTGTTTAACCACCACTAAACAGTCACCATGAACAAGACTCATCACTGATACAAAACTGGCCTTTGTGATTAGGAGGCATTAGAGGCTGCTGAAACTAAATCAGGAAATCCACCTGTAGTAATAAACAAGCAGTCAAAATCAGTGCAGCACAGAGGAAGAGAGGGGAAGCCAACAAATTCATTTTACCATAAATAATTTTAAAGATCAACAAGCATTCACTTTTCCTTGCAGTGTGAAAGCAACAGCAGAAGCCACCACATTAGCTGAGCAGACAGATATCAGGCATTGCAAAAACAATATCTGGATTTGCTTCTCAAAGTATATTAAGCTCTTGCCAGACCAGTTAAATTCACGTCAGGCAAAAAAAAAAAAAAAAAAATATTAATTCTGTTATGGTGCAGTGGCTAAAAGTACGAACAAAAGAGGCCTTTACTAGACGTGGTATGAGGTTAGGACAATGGTCACTTCAAACTCTCTAGTGCCAACTGCTACCAAGAACAGTAAAACTAGGTTTGTTGCTCAGCTACCTTTTACATTAAAGAGATTGAAAGATAAGTAAGTGGAAATGGAGTAGACGGTTTGGAACAGAAGAGAAGCTGAAATCAAATTTCACTCAGCTGCAGTCTGAAGGCTTATAAATCAAGGTTTTCTCCCAGAATAGATATAAGCGTAAACAAGCTAACCAGAGCAGAGCAGCTTTCTTGAGCTTATTAATGACTGCTGAGTTGGAAAATTACCCTTATTTCCCGAAGGAGTGTTTCCCCAACTCTTCCGAACAAGGGACCAAAAGCTTTTCTTTATGCTGCTTTAATTGAGAAGCATCTTGTGAAACAAAGTATGTGGTAAAACAGTTCAGAGATACAGAGGATGCTGCTTGCTCCTTTTTTCACCTCAGCATATACATAATGCCCAAAGTTGTTGAATTAGCTTTCCAACCTCATTTTGGCATGTGAAGAAGGGAGACAGTATCTGCAAAGATGCTAGCTCTCCTCAGGGGCAACACGGATTCAGACAGGCTCAAGGTCACCACTGTGCAAACTGTTCCCATGGCCAGTGCAGTCCTGGAAGCAGAAGAGGTACTTTGGCAGAAATGTGGCCAGTACTCTTTACACAACATCTCATGGTGCTCTGCAGGCCCAAATTGCACAGCCTGCACCACATTCCCATCATCAGGGACTTTCAAAACCACCTTGCACGCAGCATGGTTTTTTAGGTATGAAACAGCTCTAATGTACATCAGTGTCTCCAGGTTCTAGTTTTTCCCTCCCATTATCCATCCTCCTCCCCGTCTGCCTAGGTATTGAACAATGTGGAGTACTTAGATATCAGATCACTCTGAATTCAAAAAATGCCAGTTTTCCTTTCCTTTTTCTTTTTAAATCTCTTGACTGGCTTATAGCAGGATATTGTAATGGAGGTTAAGCTAAAGTCAGCTTGAAAACAAGCAGGATTAATTTCAGCAAGGTTGCACCCAGCTTCTGGGGTTTTTGGGTGTAAGTCTCTGTGAAACACTTTGTGGTTCCTGGGGCAAAGCTTAGCCTGTGTACTTCAGGGCTTGAAATGAGGCTTTCCATAGAAGCCCTTTATAGAATTTGCTGTCACTTATTATAAATCTCCCAGAATCTTTCCAGGGTTTTAAGATAGCCAGGAAAGTAAAATACCAAACTGTATTTGTGTTAGTCATTTTTATTTTCAGGCACTAGGCACCACAGCAATTTTTGGGAGGAATCATGGGGGCACATCTGCTTTTTTGCTTCACCTGCTTGTAAAGAACCAGTGACAGAGAAACAGAGACAAAGAACTCAGGCAGAGCAGGGATATGTGGAAAAGCCAGGCAAGACTCTTTTGCCACCTCACAGCTCAGGGCATGCTGCCATGCAGAGGACCAAGTGCCTGGAGAGAAGCAGGTCACAGGTCCTGGCTGGGTAACTCCACCACCACTCTTGCCCAAAACTGGGGCAAGGAGACTCAGTGGAAGCACGGCAATCCTGCTTGGAGCCAGAATAGTAACCACAGAGTGCATTTTCTGTTGACAGCGCGCTCTTTTCCCTTCTCCGTTTTCCCTGAAGGCAGTAATGAATGTTGTTATATTGTATTAATGATAACAGAAGAAAATACTGGCATAGCAGAGGTACCTGACATAGCTATAACTTTGCCTCTGTGACACCATTAACCAAGAAGAGCAGGTCCTGAGCACCAGCAATGTTTTATGGCTTGTGCCAACACACGAAAGACAGCTCCAATTTTTTATAAGCTGTAGCTACACATCTCATTTTGACACAGATAATCCCACACTGCTTGCTCAAGGGCAGCAGTGAAGAATGAGACCCCCTCCCTGAAGCAGTGCAGTGTTACAACAGCTCCTTGTGCATCTGCATTTGTCTAACAAATGTACATCTAATAAACAGTAAGGATCTCATTCTTTAACGTTCATATCTTGGAAGTGTTTCAACATTTGGCATTAGAGGGCAGTGTATGGTTCTCGGGTCATTTTTAGCCTTACTAAGCTAAAGAAAAATAGTCAAGGGTCTGATTCAGTTTCAATCCTACACCTGCAAAAAACACCCTTACCCAAAACAGTCACCAGAGTCAAGTTCCAGTGCTCCAAGAATTTATTCCCCAAAATAATGATGTTCCTTTGAAGCCAGAGCTGGGAGCTTGTAAATCCCAGCGCAGCAGCCACCCTCCTGCAAAAAGCTTCAGACTGATGGTGCTCTGCTAATACACACACCAAGGGATGGAAATACTTGCCCCAGAGGCTGCTTCAGGTGCCTGGCACAGTGTAGGGAAAAGTTAGTAAAGCCTGGTAGGACTGAGCAGGCTCCCCAAACTTTCCCTGTCTTTAACCTCTTTGTATCTAAAAAAATAATCATTTATAGGCATACAGGAAAGGCATTTATATTCAACAAAAATAAAAAACTGCTGGATTTATTCTACACTTTCAAAGCAGTGCACATAACATTTTCTAGACATGAAAGCTTAATAACGCCTTAATTCAAGCCAGCTGACTGTTGGAAATGTGACTGTTTATAGAGAATTAACAACACATGATAATTTGCTTCTTCCAAAGTTCATCACTTTGAACATGGAGATGAACTGGATGTTTTCTGGTCATACAGAAAATGAAAAGCTTTAAAGGATTTTTAAAACCAGGATGATTTAAAGGAAGACAAATGGTACCTATTTTAAGTTTGCTGGGTTCAAATCTACCCTTCCACATAAAGAAGGGCTCCCTTACCCTTGATCTGAAACAGAATTGTGGCTGATGACAGCAAATACAAATATGAAAAATATAAATGTGCTACTGGCTCCAGGGGAAGGAGTCTCTGATAGTTTATCAGATTTCCTGTGGTGGCTCTTTGATCAAAAAAAAAAAAAAAGAAGTGATTTTTAAAAATCTGTCATCAAGTGAATGGTACTGCTATGATACATTGTAATAAAATTCAAACTTAAAAGGGCTTGATAATAGGAAGAACTGAAAACAGAAATACAGGAAATTAATATGCAGAATTCTATGATGTGCAAGTTAAGGACAGTACTAAGCAAAAATTAGTCTAAGCTGTGATATCTGAACCTGACTACCATCTTTCCCAAAGCCTGGGGGTGTTATATCTTTGGAGGTGGTCTGTATTTACCACCATATGTTAAAGCTGATTCTAGTACTACGTTTGCTTTCTATTTTGTTTGACAGATGAATAGGCTGACTCTTAGCCAACAGAAGACAAAAGAGGAAACTGTGCAGGTATTTTCTGGAGAGCTAAGGATAGAAAATGAGTTTATCCCCTTAATACCATGGACGTACTTCTATCCCTCAGCAACCACTTTTTGTCTTTTTCAATGCATATGGATTAGATACTCTAAGAAATGTAAAAAAAAATTGTAAATGCCTAGGTGTTTGGGTATTTTAACTGTAAGTAATTGTATGCCAGTGTATTTCCACATATTTTCTTTTTATGTTACACATCCTCCCCTCATGAGGAGCCAGCTACAGCCTTTACTGTACAGAATCACCCTCTGAAAGCAGAGTCACTCAGATTCAGCCCAGAAGAGGGATTGGTCTGTAACTGTGCTGGTTTTGGCTGAGAAGGGGTTAATTCTCCTCACTGTGGGGGTCGGCTGCCTTTCTAGCTTCCCGCGCTCTGCCGCGTGGCGTGGCGGGGGGGCTGGGAGGGGCAGGGCCATGGTGGGGACGGCTGACCCCGACTGGCCAATGGCAGGTTCATTCCATACCACGTGACACCATGGCCAGTGTATTGAGGGGGGGCAGTGGCAGCGCGGGAGCAGCGCGGCGTCGGGTCGGCGCGCGGCGAGCGGCTGCGGCGCGTGCGGTTTGTTCCGGCGGTTCGTTCCCCCTCTCCCCTCCCTTCCCCCTCCCCCGGGGCTTTGCGCCTCTCGTTGTTCTCCTTTACGTTGCATTTCTACTGTTGTTTCTTTTAATTTTAATTATTAAACTGTTCTTATCCCAACCCACGAGCGTTACCCTTCTGATTCTCTCCCCCATCTGCCGGTGGGGGAGTGAGCGAGCGGCTGTGTGGGGCTGAGCTGCCGCTAAACCACAACAGTCTTTTTGGCGCCCAACGTGGGGCTCAAGGGTTGGAGATAACAACAGCTGCTGGTCACAGCACCATGCTGTCCTTTTTGCAGTTGGTGTTAAAAATCGGTGTTGGTTTGTTGAGTCTGCTGTGTTCTGCTGTGATTAGTAATGTTTTGCCTACAAGATTTGTTATACAAACACTCGTTTTCAGCTTTATCTGGTATTTGGGGTTTTTGCTGAAACCGTTACTGTACTTCGGATACCACCTTGTTGAGGCGATTAGCAATTATACCTCCTCCTCTGAGAGACTTTATATGGAGGAAATACAGAATAATACCTTTGCAACTTTGTTCTATGATGTCTGTGCCTTTGTTACAACAACGGTTTTGTATCTTGAACATCCTTGGGTGGTTAAGGTGCACTTATTGTTAGTTTTTGGGCATGTTGTTTTGGTTTTGACTAAGCAACTTAAGAATATCACCCAGAAATCTGCCCCGAGGCTTGATAGTTACGAGTGGCAGGGCATGTGGGATAGCATGGGCAAATACCTAGGGCAGTGGGCACCCCCAGTGTTTTGGAGTTTCACCCCCGAACAAGTGCAGAATCCTAAAAAACTAGTAGAATATTTGGAGAAAGTATGTTGTTACGCTGGGAACTCCAGAGAGACACAGATAACTGCAACGTGCTGGGGTCTGGCCCATGCATACCGAGCCCTGCTCAACAGTATTCAGTGCCCCCAGGGGGAAGAGAATGTCTCTGGATTGAAATGCAAAGTGACTGGCACTGTAGACAATCCAGCCCTGACAACAGGCACTGCAGCCACTCAAACCCCCACAACAAGTACCGGAGCTGGCTCAGAAAATAAACCCGTACCAGTATCAGTTGCCCCCATACACAAGACAAAATATTGGAAGCGGACATCAACTCGTTTAGAACGGGATGATGAAGAACCAGGGCCATCGCGGGGAGAGGAGGGAGAAGTAATAAATGAAATAGAGACCACCCGATCCCTGTCCTTAAGCGAGTTGCGAGATATGCGAAAAGATTATAGCCGTCGTTCAGGTGAGCACATTGTCACCTGGCTGCTCCGATGCTGGGATAATGGGGCCAGTAGCCTGGAACTAGAGGGAAAAGAAGCCAAACAACTGGGATCCCTTTCTGGGGAAGGGGGCGTTGACAAAGCAATTTATAAAAAACCACAAGCCCTCAGCCTCTGGAGGCGACTCCTGTCTGGAGTGAAGGAAAGGTATCCCTTTAAAGAAGATGTTACATATCGCCCAGGAAAATGGACAACTATGGAGAAAGGCATCCAGTATCTCAGGGAATTAGCTGTGTTTGAGGTGATTTATGGTGACCTGGACGATCAACGGTCATCCAAAGATCCAGATGAAGCCGAGTGCACACGACCCATGTGGCGGAAGTTTGTACGGAGCGCACCATCTTCGCATGCAAACTCATTGGCAGTGATGTCCTGGAAAGATGACGAGACACCAACGGTGGCAGAGGTGATAGATAGTTTCTCCACAGCAGAGACAAGCAAGGAAGAGATATTTGTGTCGTAATCCCGGAGTCTATCCCAAGAGGTCCAGCAACTCAAAGAAGATCTGTCCTACTCCCCACCTCGACAGAGCAGTGTCTCAGCTGTCAGGAATAAGCGTCCTTTGGCTCAAAGAAGGGGATGCACACCACGGGCCACCCTATGGTTCTACCTGCGTGACCACGGAGAGGACATGATGAGGTGGGATGGCAAGCCTACTTCGACCCTACAGGCACGAGTACATGAACTGCAAGGAAGAACAGTCACTCAGGGAGGCTCTTCCAGGAAAGCTGCTGCTCCAGTTTCCAGCGAGCAAGTCCCCAGACAGAGGAGTAGAAGCGCAGATTTTATTTCTAAGTGTAATAGAGGGACTCCTGATTCACATTTACAGGAAGTGAGTTGTGACTGCCATGATCAGGACTAGAGGGGCCCTGCCTCCAGCCGGGTGGAGGAAAGGGATAACTGGGCTTACTGGACTGTGTGGATCCGATGGCCTGGCACGTCCGACCCACAGGAGTATAAAGCTTTAGTGGACACCGGCGCACAGTGCACCTTAATGCCATCAAACTATATAGGGGCAGAACCCATCAGCATTGCTGGAGTGACAGGGGGATCTCAAGAGCTAACTGTATTGGAGGCCGAAGTGAGCCTAACTGGCAATGAGTGGCAGAAGCACCCCATTGTGACTGGCCCAGAGGCTCCGTGCATCCTTGGCATAGACTACCTCAGGAGAGGGTATTTCAAGGACCCAAAAGGTTACAAGTGGGCTTTTGGTGTAGCTGCCTTGGAGACGGAGGAAACTGAACAGCTGTCTACCTTGCCCGGTCTCTCAAAGGACCCTTCTGTGGTGGGGTTGCTGAAGGTCAAAGAACAACAGGTGCCAATCGCCACCACAACAGTGCACCGGCAGCAATATCGCACCAACAGAGACTCTCTGATCCCCATCCATAAACTCATTCACCAACTGAGGAGCCAAGGAGTCATCAGTAAGACCCACTCACCCTTTAACAGTCCCATATGGCCAGTCCGGAAGTCTAATGGAGAGTGGAGACTAACAGTAGACTATCGTGGCCTGAATGAAGTCACTCCACCGTTGAGTGCTGCTGTGCCAGACATGCTAGAACTTCAATCCGAACTGGAGTCAAAGGCGGCCAAGTGGTGTGCCACAATTGATATTGCTAATGCATTCTTCTCCATCCCTCTGGCAGCAGAGTGCAGGCCACAGTTTGCTTTCACATGGAGGGGTGTCCAGTACACCTGGAATCGACTGCCCCAGGGGTAGAAACACAGTCCTACCATTTGCCACGGACTGATTCAGACTGTACTGGAACAGGGAGAAGCTCCAGAACACCTTCAATACATTGATGACATCATTGTGTGGGGCAACACAGCGGAAGAAGTTTTTGAGAAAGGAAAGAAAATAGTCCAAATCCTTCTGAAAGCTGGTTTTGCCATAAAACAAAGTAAGGTGAAGGGACCTGCACGAGAAATCCAGTTCTTAGGAATCAAATGGCAAGATGGTCGTCGTCAGATTCCAATGGATGTGATCAACAAAATAGCAGCCATGTCTCCACCAACTAGCAAAAAGGAAACACAAGCTTTCTTGGGCGTTGTGGGTTTTTGGGGAATGCATATTCCAAATCACAGTCTGATCGTAAGCCCTCTCTATCAAGTGACCCGGAAAAAGAATGATTTCAAATGGGGCCCTGAGCAACGACAAGCCTTTGAACAGATTAAACGAGAAATAGTCCATGCAGTAGCCCTTGGGCCAGTCCGGGCAGGACAAGATGTAAAAAATGTGCTCTACACTGCAGCCGGGGAGAATGGCCCTACCTGGAGCCTCTGGCAGAAAGCACATGGGGAGACCCGGGGTCGACCCCTAGGGTTTTGGAGTCGGGGATACAGAGGGTCTGAAGCCCGCTATACTCCAACTGAAAAAGAGATATTGGCAGCATATGAAGGGGTTCAAGCTGCTTCAGAAGTGGTTGGTACTGAAGCACAGTTGCTCCTGGCACCCCGACTGCCAGTGCTGGGCTGGATGTTCAAAGGAAACGTCCCCTCCACACACCATGCAACTGATGCTACGTGGAGTAAATGGGTTGCGCTGATCACCCAGCGGGCTCGAGTAGGAAACCCCAGTCGCCCAGGAATCTTGGAAGTGATTATGGACTGGCCAGAAGGCAAAGATTTTGGATTATCACCAGAGGAGGAGGTGACACATGCTGAAGAAGCCCCACTGTATAACAAACTGCCAGAAGATGAGAAGCAGTATGCCCTGTTCACTGATGGGTCCTGTCGCCTTGTGGGAAAGCACCGGAGATGGAAGGCTGCTGTATGGAGTCCTACACGACAAGCAGCAGAAACTGCTGAAGGAGAAGGTGAATTGAGCCAGTTTGCAGAGGTAAAGGCCATCCAGCTGGCCTTAGACATCGCTGAACGGGAAAAGTGGCCAGTGCTCTATCTCTATACTGACTCCTGGTTGGTGGCAAATGCCTTGTGGGGCTGGCTGCAGCAATGGAAGCAAAGCAACTGGCAGCGCAGAGGCAAACCCATCTGGGCTGCCACATTGTGGCAAGCTATTGCTGCCCGGGTAGAGAAACTGGTTGTAAAGGTACAGCATGTGGATGCTCACGTCCCCAAGAGTCGGGCCACTGAAGAACATAGAAACAACCAGCAGGTAGATCAGGCTGCCAAGATTGAAGTGGCTGAGGTGGATCTGGACTGGCAGCATAAGGGTGAACTATTTCTAGCTCGGTGGGCCCATGACACCTCAGGCCATCAAGGGAGAGATGCAACATACAGGTGGGCTCGTGATTGAGGGGTGGACTTGACCATGGATATTATTGCACAGGTTATCCACGAATGTGACACATGCGCTGCAATCAAGCAAGCGAAGCGGGTAAAGCCTCTGTGGTATGGGGGACGATGACTGAAATATAAATATGGGGAGGCCTGGCAAATTGACTGTATCACACTCCCACAGACCCGCCAAGGCAAGCGCCATGTGCTTACAATGGTAGAAACAACGACTGGCTGGCTGGAAACATATCCTGTCCCCCACGCCACTGCCCGGAACACTATCCTGGGTCTTGAGAAACAAGTCCTGTGGCGACATGGCACCCCAGAGAGAATTGAGTCAGACAACGGGACTCATTTCCGAAATAGCCTCATAGACACCTGGGCCAAAGAGCACAGCATTGAGTGGGTGTATCACATCCCCTATCACGCACCAGCCTCTGGGAAAATTGAACGGTACAATGGACTGTTAAAAACTACACTGAGAGCAATGGGGGGTGGAACATTCAAGCACTGGGATACACATTTAGCAAAAGCCACGTGGTTAGTCAACACGAGGGGATCTGCCAACCGAGCTGGCCCTGCCCAGTCAGAAATCCTACATACTGTGGAAGGGGACAGAGTCCCTGTAGTGCACACAAAAAGTATGCTGGGCAAAACAGTCTGGGTTATTCCTGCCTCAGGCAAAGGCAAACCCATTCGTGGGATTGCTTTTGCTCGAGGGCCTGGGTGCACTTGGTGGGTGATGCGGGAGGATGGAGAAATTTGATGTGTGTCTCAAGGGGATTTGATTTTGGGTGAAAACAGTCAATGAACTGAATGGCACAATGTGAACTGCTATATAATACTGTGTGTCACCTCTGTGCTGTATCAATGATATCAGAGTACAAGCCTCCCAACCCATGGAAGATCAACTATGAAACAAGCCGTGCAAGCAGTGATGGAACGATGACTGACTCGGTATGCAGCAACCCAACGCCACACACCATCTCTCCCACCCAGAAAGACTGATACAACAGATGGAGCCCAGAGTCATGGACTGGGTGAACTCAATGGACATTTTAATGGACATTTTACAGGGAAGGTCCATGAACTAAGGGAATGATGTCTGTGTATTATGTTAAAGGATGGGAAGGGGAGGGGTGGTGGTTGGTACGGTTGTATTGCATCATATGGGACCTGGGCATGGTGTAAATGGTATGGAATAAGGGGTGGAGAATGTGCTGGTTTTGGCTGAGAAGGGGTTAATTCTCCTCACTGTGGGGGTCGGCTACCTTTCCAGCTTCCCACGCTCTGCCGCGTGGCGGGGGGGCTGGGAGGGGCAGGGCCATGGTGGGGGCGGCTGACCCCGACTGGCCAATGGCAGGTTCATTCCGTACCACGTGACACCATGGCCAATATATTGAGCGGGGGGCAGTGGCAGCGCGGAGGCGGCGCGGCGGCGCGCGGTGAGCGGCTGCGGCGCGCGCGGTTTGTTTCGGCGGTTCGTTCCCCCTCTCCCCTCCCTTCCCCCTCCCCCGGGGCTTTGCGCCTCTCGTTGTTCTCCTTTACATTGCATTTCTACTGTTGTTTCTTTTAATTTTAATTATTAAACTGTTCTTATCCCAACCCACGAGCGTTACCCTTCTGATTCTCTCCCCCATCTGCTGGTGGGGGAGTGAGCGAGCGGCTGTGTGGGGCTGAGCTGCCGCTAAACCACAACAGTAACATACTCCATGTCACATGTACCTTGATCTACAGAGAAAAACTGAAGTGGTCTAAAAATGTCACTGCAAGCATGAGGTTTTACCCACACCGTTACAGGTACGTGAGCCCTGATGTGGATCCCATAATATTGCTGAAGACCAGGAGCCAGTCTGACTGCTCCCTGCTGTCACAGAGATGCACCACCACTGCTGCATCAGGGTTAAACAGGTTGTAACTTCCTTACAGCTGACAGGTTTTATGCAAGTTTTAGAGTTCAAGTGTGTATTATAGATTTATCACAGATTCACAGATTCATAGAATAGCTTGGGTTGAAAGCAATCTTTAAAGGTCATCTACTCCAACCCCCGTGCTGTGAGCAGCAAGGTCTTCAGCTAGATCAGGGTGCTTAGAACCCCATCAACCTTGAATGTTTCCAGGCATGGGGCATCTGTCACCTCTCCCGGAAACCCATGCTAGTGTTTCACCACTCTCACCATAAAAAATGTCTTCTTTATATCAAGTCTAAATCTCCCCTCTTTTAGTTTAAAACCACTACCCCTTGGCCTACAACAACAGGCTCTATTAAATGGTCTCTCCCCATCTTTCTTATAAGCCCCCTTTAAGTATTGAAAGGCCACAACAAAGTCTCCCCAGAGCCTTCTCTTCTCCAGGCTGACCAACCCCAACTGTCTCAGCTTTTCCTCATAGGAGAGGTGCTCCAAATTTATGCTGGCAGTTGGAGGGGAAATGTTGCATCTCTTACTGATAGGATTATACTGCTGCACAGATAATGCAAAGCCACCAAAGAGCTGGGAAGATGCGAGTCCCGCCTTTCATTAGTTTGTATTACAGAAGATAGAAGCTCTTTTCTCAAGCAGGTGCCCATTGCAGCCAGCAAAGTGGATGTGTCAAGAAGATAATTTTAATTACACTTAGGTCCATTAAACAAAAAAGGGAAATGTAAGCGTAATACATACTTTCCTTACAAGCAGCACATGTGGGGTTTCCTTATAAGCGATATATGTGCATTTACACAGCTTTGCTGTATATACATACTCACTATTTGTACAATATTTTCAGATCTCAGACATTAATTATATGAAAGCCAGCCTTCTTTGATCATAAAAGAAACTGTTCCTATTCCCACTGTGACACAATGACAAAATTCCTAATAACTTCAAAAAGAAGCAGGAACAGATCAAGAAACTAGGTGACCTTTTTAACTTCCTTCTAGTTTTAGCTCCTTAGATCTAACATTTCTATATTAATATCAGCATCATGAAATAATAATGCCTTTAGCTTCCGACTAACCATGTGTTTGAGTGAGTGAAAAGAAAATAAAACATGAGAAACCTGTACTGTCTGCTCAGAAGTGTGGGAAGCAGAATAGCACTGCACCCTGGCAAGGCTGTGTGTTGACTCCAGCTGGTGGTCAGGGTCCAGTGCTGGTGGCCACCTGAAACATTGAAAACCAAAGGGATGCAGGTGCGAGCACACACCATCTCCCAAAGAGCACCACACTCAGGGCCTGAGATCTGGAGAGACTGAATAAAATTATTGCTTGTGCAAGCCAAATAATTAGGTCTTAATAAAGGAACTGGGTTCCCCATATATTATAGGAGTCTTTTATTCCCTTAAGGTTTTTTTCTTTTTTTAGGATGACAATTTTGTCTTAGATTATAGGAAAAAAACAAAGATCAAAAACACTCTAAGAATTTCTGCCAAGCCATCCAGAGAAAATACATTTTTATTAGCTTTGTGGATATTTGTTTTTACAGAGATGGACCTAATATTTGGGGGTAGGAGAGAAGGCTCAGTAAGATTAAACCAAAGCAAAAGCAGCCCACACTGTTCGCTTTCATTTCAACTCCATTGAAGACAGCAATTCTGATCTTGCAGGAAGCTTAAGATCCTTAAGATACAGTATGGGTGCAACCTGAGCTCATGGCACTCCCACTTATTTAGCATGCCTGTTAATGGACATGTTGAGTCAGTTTCAAATGGGTTTTGAGCCAGACTTTAGCAGAAAGTCTAAAGGCCCTGCCTGGGGTGCACACACAAGGCACAATCTTGCAGAGGGAGCCACATGCTTGGGTCTCCAGAACGACAGATATAAGCTATGGGACAACACCAAGAGGGGCCACCAGACCCCTAACCTGTTTGGAACCAGCCTATGCTGCAACCCCATAAAACAACAAGCCCTCTATACTTTCTCCTGCCAAGGTGAACCTAGGGCAGATATAGGGGCAAAGGGAGCCAGCTGCACAGACCTGTTGCTTCCAGCTCTTTGTGTGGGAGCAAGCAAAGACAGGAGATCACCACCCTCACATCTCCCAAGGAGTAGTAATATACTGAAGAAGATACACTGAA
This sequence comes from Phalacrocorax aristotelis, assembly GCF_949628215.1. NCBI lineage: Eukaryota > Metazoa > Chordata > Aves > Suliformes > Phalacrocoracidae > Phalacrocorax > Phalacrocorax aristotelis. The sequence continues at coordinate 61,967,614 of NC_134311.1, forward strand.
ACAGGAACAAATTTCTAACGAGTTATGTCCTGCACAGAGAGACAAAGGGAAATTACAACTTCCAGTGTCATCTCCTCCTCTGAGGTCTCTAAGGATCAACACTCCCTCCTATATGGTCTATATGCCACTACAAATGTATTTATCTAGTTTGCTTCCACTCTAATTCATCATAAGTATGCTGGTGGCTCTTTCCACTCCTCCAGAAACCAGCAGAGCTCCCTGGCAGTTAAACTTGTATTTAAGCAGTAAATAACACCTCCTAGGATCAGTCCAAATACAGGGTCACTTTTGTTTTCTTTTTTTTCTTTTTTTTTTTTAAATCATAGTTGGAAAGCCACTTCAAGTATCACTTTTCTTGCATCTTTATGCCAGAAACAAGCTTAGTACAATCCCACTGTCATTGAAATGCACAAGGAACAAACACATTAAAATGCTACTACCCTTATTCTTCCTTTTGAAGAAGGAAAAGTCTGCCCTTAGGCTAAAAAGTTTATACAACAGAATTTAGTCCCAGACTTCAAACAGCTGAATGGAGCTGCTGTAGGAAGGGATTATAATGAAACAGCTTCAGAGTTCTGAGCATAGTGGGTGGCAGAGCAAGGGCTGCTAAAGTGAAGTCAGAGCCTAATGTTTCATGTGACGTTGTTCCTAGCTTCAAAGCTGTATGCCAAATTGCTGTGCTCAAAACCGCTATTAAACAAAGCACAGTTTTGAAAATACGACATTCTGTATAACCACACTTAAGAAAACAATATTTTAACAAATGTTTTCCTTAACCGCTGCGTGGAAAATTGGGACGCAATTCTCCAGAGAGCCACACAGTGGGCACAGACCAACCTTCACTCTTGGATTTGCTGATTCACAGCTGCTGGCACAAAATAACATTGCACAGGCCAATTCCTAGCCTACTGCTTACTCCTAGGTCCTTCAGGGTATGCAGTGTGCCATATTTCCTCACATACCATTTTAGATACCGGTCACCCATACAACGTCTGCAGACCCCCTCCTGAGTTTACTACTCTTGCAGTAGGGACAGGGAGAGAGATGCTATCAGGCAGATCCAGACTGCTTCCACCCCAGGCTACAGCTTCACTCTGACTGCCAGCTGGAGCACAGGGTGCACGTCCCATGCTGCAGCCCCTGCAATAACATCTCACTGTGGGGCAGGGAAGACAGCTGAGGGCAATATAATTTTAAGCCGCTTGAACAGGTGCCTACAGGCAGGCCACAGGGTATTTCTGAGCCCCCTTAGGGGTTTGCTTTTGACAGGCCAAGAGAGGAAACAGGATATATAACTTCCAAACCCCATGCAAAAGATCTTTTCCAATCCCATTTGATGCCTGGCTTTGACCCAGCACTCTTACCATCTTGTACCTCCATATGTTCACCAAAATAAACTCTCCCACATCAGCTGGGATAGAATGTCACAGCGTAAAAGTTAATGCTGATGGGACATTATCTCCTCCTGCAGTTGCCTTGGGCAACAGGATAAAAAAATGAGCAGGCAATGTGTTTCTGTCTCTAATACCTGAGTACAACCAAAAAGGATAAACAGCCAGAGTTTTCCAGTAAAATAAACAGTACTGACATTTAAATATCATCATTAAAGTTAAGGATGACTAACTAAAAGAGCAGAAAGATATTGGCCATAAGTTTGCCAGGGGTACATTTAATAAAACAGCAACATTTTGTGCTTTAAGTGTCCTGGCCAGTAAGAAAATATAACACCCCCTGCTTGCGCAAAATGCTGCAAACTCTGAGCATGTGCACTAGACCTTTTAAAAATTACTGCAATTAATAGTTATTGATTGAAAATCTTACTTTAATGATCCTTTCTTTATGTATTTTTTGCCCTAAATACCAAGTGGCTGATATATTTTATCAGAAAACTAGTTCTCTGCTCACATCAGGATGAATGCCTAGCAGTGGGAAGGGAGGGGAAAGGCAGCAGAAGTTCCCTCCTAGTTACTAGAGACCTGGGATGCACGACTGCTTTTCTCCCAGTGCAACACAGCCCTTGCACAACCACTACGGGTATGACAGCCAATCTCCTGCTATGAAAACTAGTTATTTTAAATGAAGGCTACTTTACAGATTGGTGGTTCTGGACAAACGCTGGATCAAACAGAACAGCCTTGAAATCAGCAGCTCTTCTCATTCTTTGCTCTTTTCTGGTTTGAGGGGTAAAATCTTCCGTTATGAAGACCAATACCTAAGGAGGGCAAAGAGCCCTCTGCAAGCCTCTTTGGAAAAGCCTCCTGCTGACTCCAGACACAGCTGGATCAGTAGAGTTTTCAAACACACAAAAGCCAGATCATTCACCCTGCCTGAAAATCCTGGAGATGGTGGCTTATGGGATGTCAAGTCATATTCTTTCTGACAGCAATTTGGCTTACAGCTGTGTCCAAAATACTACTATGACTATTTTATGTAGGCAAGCGAAAAAAAAAATCTGATGGAGTGGAAGAATACAAGATTTTAATTAATCAAATATGACATCTGTGGAAGCATAATGAAAATTATAGAAATTGGATCATTGAACATATGGTGCATCATATTCCGGATGACAAACATCTCTGAATGAATCAGTTGTTTTGTAAATAATAATACAACCTTTTTATTACAAGAACAGAGCTGTAAGCAGCTCAGCACCTCGGCTTTTTCTCTGTTACCTCCTAAGTTTGTACTGCTGCAGAGTGGAGATGGTACATCTGGTTCCCAAGAAAACATATTATATTTGGAAAAATCATATGGCAATAACTAACTGCAAGTTAACAGGTTGGCTGCAAGCTCAACATCCAAATCATTCAGCCTACTGACTCTTCTCTGTCCTAATGGAAATTAATTCATAAATATTTACTTTCACATTCCAAGTAGAAGCACACAGAACCCTATCCTAGACCTTGATTCCAAAATCTTGACTGCTTCATTGTCATGGCTAGACTGTAGGTTTTATCACTGGTGCCTTCACTCTGCTTTTCCCACACATCTACTAGATAAGCAGGTTGAGACAGACGGCCTTTGCAGATGGTCTTGGTGGCAAGCAAGGCCTCATCCCTCTCTACAAGGCTTTTCATAGTTATAACCCTCACTGCCAAAAGCCTCTAAGGTAGACACACCAGACTCTGGCAGGCAACTCACCCTTGAATGCTGCGTGCTGCAGCTAGACAGCTGTGTCTCAGAAGTGCTGTTACAGTACAGTGGTCCCAACCCTCTGCTGTCTCTGCAGCCAGGTCTTTCCGTTTCTGATTCTCCTCACCATCTTCCTTCTTTCATCTTGCTCAGCTTCTCACCCTCACTCTCGAGGTCCTCTCCAGCACCTTCCCGCTCACACTCTTGCCCTCCACACCTTTTCTGCACACAAGCAAATATCCCACAGCCCCACTTTGCACACTGCTTTCACATTGAACTGAATCCTTAACACCATCACCACAACCTCCTTCAGTGAAACCCTTCTGCCCATTGCCTCCAGGCTAGAGTGAAGGACTTCTGGTTTCTACTTCACATGCTTTTAGGGCTGCCTCAAAAGTGTAATGTTTGAATCAAACTGCTACCTTTCATTGAGTTTTCTGAAGTCAAATGCTTTCATCAAAGGCTTTTACAGACTGTCATCATTCATGTTTCTTCATTACAAGGATGAGAGAAACAAACTGAAAAATTCAGACTTCACTTAGCCTTAAATTTTTGTGGCTCAGGTAAAAATGAAGCTTAGCCATCTCCTGTTTGGTTTTCTTTTTTTTTTTAACAAAACTCATCTTTCTGTTTCAGATTTCAGAGCTGTACTCTTATCTTTATATCTGCTGTTATCTTTTAGAAAAGATGGACTATAAGCCAGATCAGATATTAATGTCTTTATGACTGCTGGTGAATAATAATAAAAAAAAAGACAGGGTTTCTTTCCATTACTTCTAAGATTTTTGCCAGAAATAAAGCATCACACATACCCTTTATGAAAAAAAAAATCTAGCTGAAGCTTCCCTAACATATGGGCATAATACGGAACAAATCCTATTTTTAATTTTGTATTATTTAAAATAAATCTGACCAGTCCTTAAAATTGTCCAACAGGAGGCAAATAAGCATATAAATTTCAAAATTTAAATATTAGTAATTCAGCAGTAGAAGCAAAAACGTATTGTTTAGATCCATCTTCAGATCTACTTTGTAAAGAAAAACAGGACAAATTGAAAACATTTCCTATCAAGTGTGTGAGATGACCTTCTTATCATCACAAAAAAGCTGTTGTAAGCCACTACACAGCAGACATCACTTCTTTACAGACTCATTACAAATTAAATCCTGGAAACACCTTAATTGTTTCTAATGCCTCTTTAGTTGTTAGAGGGTCCCTAACATATGAAAGCAGGATGTTTAATTCATTAATTCCCTGCTTATCCCCAAAAGAAGAAATCCAAATTTAGACTTGATTGATTTGATGAAAATGCATCCTCAGAACTAAAAATGGAAGCAATTCACAGAATCACAGAATCACAGAATCCCAGGTTGGAAGGGACCTCAGGGATCATCTAGTCCAACCTTTCTAGGAAGAGCACAAGCTAGACAAGATGGCCCAGCACCCTGTCCAGACGACTCCTGAAGGTGTTTAACGTGGCCAAGTCAACCACTTCCCTGGGGAGATTATTCCAATGGTTGACTGTCCTCACTGTGAAAAATTTCCCTCTCGTGTCCAATCGGAATCTCCCCAAGAGCAACTTGTGTCCATCCCCCCTTGTCCTCTCCATGTGACTCCGTGTAAAAAGGGAGCCTCCCTCTTCTTTGTAGCTACCCCTTAAGTACTGGTACATGGTGATGAGATCCCCTCTGAGCCTCCCTTTCTCCCAGCCTATCCTCGTATGGCAGCTTTCCAGTCCTTTGATCATCCTGGTGGCCCTTCTCTGGACCCCTTCCAGGCTGTCCACGTCTTTTTTTATAGAGGGGACCAGAACTGTACACAGTACTCAAGGTGTGGCCTGACAAGGGCTGAGCAGAGCGGGATAATGACTTCTTTCTCTCTGCTGGTGATGCCCTTTTTGATGCAGCCCAGCATCCTCTTGGCCTTCTGGACCACAGCAGCACACTGTTCGCTCATGTTGAGCTTCGTGTCCACCAGGACCCCCAGGTCCCTTTCCACAGAGCTGCTCTGCAGCCAGGTGCATCCCAGTCTGTGCTGCACTCCTGGATTATGTTTTCCCAGGTGCAAGACCTTACACTTGTCCTTGTTGAACTTCATAAGGTTCTTGCTGGCCCACTCCTCCAGCCTATCCAGATCTCCCTGCAGAGCAGCTCTCCCTTCTGGAGTGTCTACTTCCCCACTCAACTTGGTGTCATCAGCAAACTTCACCAGGCTACACTTGATCCCTGATCATCCAAACAGAATTATAAAATTGCATGTACAGCCCACATTTTGCTGGTATTCCTAAAAATTTACACCCTCCACCTCTACCTAAACTTTCTTTAGCAATGCCATTGCACCCCCTTAAGCCCTAAGCAGTATCATTAGTGTGACAAAGAGAGACTATAGGCTTGAACCATTTTCAAGGAAAATGCTACTCTCTGAAAGGAGAAGTTGCAACATATCGTTAACCAAAATTGCTCAGCACTAGCCATAATTTCTAGGAAGTAGTACATGAGACCACTGAAAAAAACCCAGACCACTCAGTTTAAGCACAGTCTTGCACACTTTACTGCTTGTAGTAAATCTTTCCCACATAACAGGGGCCTCCACTCAATGGGAATTAGAACATCACAGAAACCTACCAAGGGGCAACTCCTAACTGTAGCAAGCTGCTCATTAGGACAGACATACAGACTACCAAATTATGGGCTTCAGAGACTTCAAAGCTCTGCACCTCAAAGAGCAGGCCCTTAGCTGCATGGCATAAGGACCTTCAGCACACACACAAGCATGCATGCACACATGCAGATTTGTCCATCATTCTCAGAGTAAAAATTTTGCACTGCTCTACCAAGTAGATTAGCTGTCCTTTGATTTCTGAGAGCCAGATGAGAAGTGTTAACCCCAAGGGAAGATCAGGACTTAGATACAAAATGCACAAGCTCAAAACTTTTAAAACTTATCTAAAAAAAAAACAGCAATCTTTGTGCTTACATCATTCTTTGGAAGAGGATAAGTATTCTTTGGAAGAAGAGAGGAGATTAATGTGTACAAAGTATAAACCATCTGCATCTACTAGCTTGTGGATTTAAGAAGAACCACATCAGCTGGAAAAGAGAAAAAGTAAATGTGGATTCCTAACATCTTATGGTTTCTCAGGCATTTTTTGAGGCTCTACTCATCCAAACTGTGAGATAAGCTCCCCCACACGGCACATGGAAAAGGAGGGATACTCCTATTTTAAGAAAGTGTCCAGCTGTCAGATGACTTAGGATCTATTCCTGATATTTCTACAGACCTCCTTTAATTGACTTGGCCAAGTGACCTTATTTCTCAGTGTAATTTCTGATAAATTCTTTAAAGTGGATTGGGTACATTTTTTACATACCTGTTTCAATAGCATCAACATGCATGAAAGAGAATCTCATAATTTTGCCACATGCCTACATCATTAATCCTTATATACTGTCTAAGAAATTTGAAGGTTTTCCAGGGTGCTAAGCATTGGCAACGCCTCCTGACCACAGCTCAGGACTTCCAAAATAGGCTTTACACACAATTAGAAAATTCTGACATCATAATAACAGTTCAAAAACAATGAGAAAGGCTAATTAACACCTTAGAAGTGACTTCAAAGATTGTGTGTTATAGAAATCCAGAAAAACAAAGGGTTGTTTTCACCAAATTATGCTAAGAATCAAAAGCATAACTGAATCAGGATAGCAGGGAAGGAAGAGCTAGAATGTTGCTTCCAAGTCCTGAGCTAGTTGTGCCGCATAGCACTGAACTGTATCAAACGTTGGTGTGAACACTGGGTCAAAGTAAAAATCCATCTTGCTTAGTCACCCATTTTGAGTAATATTGGTGTTAGATGCTTTAAAAACAGGGCAATTACAGAATCACCTCTCTTAGAATCATAGAATCATTAAGGTTTGAAAAGACCTCTAAGATCATCAAGTCCAACCACCAGCCCAACACTACCATGCCTCCTAAACCATGTCCTGAAGTGCCACATCTTCACATATTTTGAACACCTCCAGGGATGGTGACTCCACCACCTCTCTGGGCAGCCTGTTCCAATGCCTGACCACTCTTTCAGTAAAGAAATTTTTCCTAATATCCAATCTAAACCTCCTCTGGTGTGACCTGAAGCCATTTCCTCTTGTCCTATAACTTAGGTTAACTTGGGAGAAGAGACCAACACCCACCTTGCTACAACCTCCTTTCAGGTCATGGTAGAGAGCGATAAGGTCTCCCCTCAGCCTCCTCTTCTCCAGACTAAACAACCCCGGCTCCGTCAGCTGCTCCTCATAAGACCTGCTCTCCAGACCCTCACCAACTTTGTTGCCCTTCTCTGGACACACTCCAGCACCTCAGTGTCCTTCCTGTACTGAGGGGCCCAAACCTGAACACAGTATTCAAGGTGCAGCCTCACCAGTGCCAAGTACAGGGGCACTGTATCCACAGCTCTGGGCTAGCCTGGGGTCTGTAAACACAGGGATATCTCTCTCAGGGCTCCTAACTGCCTGAAACACTTTTGCAAATCTGAATTTGATTCATGAATAACTGAACTAATTCAGAAAAATCTCAGAGGCTTTGCGCAGCCTTTGCAGGATTCATTTTCTAGGTACCCTTAATGAAGGTACCAAAATTAGAAGAACAGGCGTAGGGTGTAGTAAGAGCTGACACAGCTGGAGACCATGCTTGCAGGGTGATGAGGGCTACTGAAAAGGCACCAGTTAAGGGTGAACTAATTAAAAAAAAAAAAAAAGTTAAACTAACAGTTTTTCCAAGCTTTAGCAATTTGTTATGTCTGGAAATCATTAGCTTTCGTTTTTTGTTCCAAAATAATGTTCAATTGGGGGGGGGCAGGATGTCTGATGGTTAAAAGTCTCTTCATTTTCCAAAATGAGACATTTTTTTCCTTGGCACTATAAATTATAAGTGCAAGACACAGAAAGTTGCATATAATTAACTCACATTGCAAAGACAAAAGACATTTAATGGAAAATCTTAGGTGTAACAATTGAATTCTCTAAGGAAATAATGGTGTTAAGAAAATTACCCTTTTTCAAAAGTCTCATGGAAAACCTGCTGTTTAAAATACAACAGTGGAAGAAAAATATGAGCAAAGACTAAAGAAACATGAAACAGACTATCAGACTTCTTTGGCACTGTATGTGTTCTCATAGGAAGACATCTTCTAATAACCACTTTCTATTTTTGGCTTGCATGTGCAAAGCTTAAAAACATTTTATGATTGTATGGTTCACTTTCGAAAGGAGTGTTGACCAATCTATAACTGTAAAACAGATAAGTTTATTTCTAAAGACAGCATGTCTGGGTTCACTGGTTTCCACACCGAGTTCTCCTGTAATGATTAGATCACTATGCAGTAACATAGTTTTCTTCGTATCTGCATTCAGTGGCCAAAATTTGTCCTTATTTATACTTTGAGTTAAGTAAATCTAAGTTATAAGCTGGCAGTTATGTAATTTCCAGCATAAATTTGTTAAAATACATATACCACAGGTCTTCTGAGTCCTATATCTTTCACTTTCTAAAAACACACTGTCTTTCTGACAGAAGAACACATGTTTTTAAATTCCAAAACTACATTTTTCAGAAAATATTGGGGGGAAAGTATAATAACTTTTTTCCCTAACATTTATTCACAAAAGCTTGATAGCAATTTGTTTATTCACAATGTATTACTGTGATTTAATAGCATTTCACAATAAAATAGTAATCCAGCAAGAATTTACTCAATCTTTTCAGTTTGAAAATGTTCTGTTTTAAAGAAGAGCTTGTTGGAATTTTAAAGAAATAATTTTGGTACAGCTTTAGCTCTCTGCTCAAAGTCTACATGAACCAACTGCTACTTTTCAGGAAGTCATCTTCTGGGCCCTAATTCATTGTCCATTTTCTACTAAGAAATAAGGCCTGTTATTTCAGAGAACTATCCAGGTTTGCTGCAGTGCTTACCACCCATCTCTAACCACATTCAATGGTAGTTTTACCACAAAACATTAGTAAGTTTAGGTTTACACTACATAGTTATCATGTGTAACTGGTGCAGAGGCACTGGAGGTTCCCCAGATACCAACACGGGGAAGGCTGTGTCTTCTGTTCCTGGAGTAATCTGTGTGTTGAAGGACACACCACAAGACACAATTTTTATTGACATAGTCAGAGTCTCAGGTTTTCTTTTAGCTGATTGTGAGAAAGCCAATCCATTCCCTGGAGGGGATTTAGGGGACGAATACCAGAGGATGAAGCCAGTGATATTATCTTCACCCACCCAGGACAGCTAGCACATTGAAGTCTGGGCACAGCCAGGGCTTCCCCATTACTTCTGATGAAGAAAACTGCATATTTGCTTCACACGCAGTCTATACATTGAGACTTTAATCAAAACTACCATGTAGAAGTAGCCTGAGAGGGAGCAACTGTTAAAAAATATTTGAACCTATATGAGCTTTTGTTCAAAGCAGACTACTTCATTTTTTTGCAGATTAAATTATCTCAAAATCTGTCACAAACCTCTTGACCCTTTGGTTCCCACAGATGATATTATAGGACTTAAGTGAGCACGTACAGCTAGCCTGCTTTGGAAAGATGTGGTATTTATTACACTGTGAATTATGAAAGACATCTAGCCCATTTGGTTCCTAAAATATTTAGGGTAGACTATGAATAATATTTCCTGGTAGTCAGTTGAAATCCATCAGCCATCATTCTGATTTCTTGAAACAGAAAACAGATGAAAGTTCCCTGGTTCAAAATTGTTTATGAAATGAATTTATCAAAAAAACTGTAGCTTGTTGAGCAAAAGCATAAAGAAAAAAAATGTAGTACAGTCCTTACTATCATCAGTCAAACTGAGATGTATTTTGCTCTTTGCTGTAGTCTACTGAAGAGTTGGATAATCGTAGCTGTGGAGCACTCTAGCACTCTCTACATTATCTCTCATATACAACTCAGCATATAGAAATGTAGTATATAAAGATCACTGTACATGGAAGGTACTCATCTCCTCTACAGAAAGCACAATATAACAGGTACTCTGCCTGCTCAAACCAGTGTGTGTTTGTTTCTCAAACGTACATAAAAAGAGCAGAATCGTGTGCCCTTCAAGCTGAACCAAACAACACATGGTAATCAGGCTGCATGGATGAGAGCTGTGGAGCAACCCTCTGTTGGGTGACATTCGTTTTGTCTACAGTCACCTAAAATGTAGTTGTCCAGTCTAGCAGGGTTACCTAGGTTTCCTCCACAGTTAGTGAAAAGGGATATGGACCTCCAAAGACAAGCTCAGTCTATGTGTCTTAAGAGGAACTAATTAACTTACAGAATTGGCTTTGTTTACTGGCAACGAAGAGAACCTAAGATGATCTGCATAGGGTAAAAACCTAACTTCCATTTGATTCTTGCTTGTTGTGCCTTCATCTCTGCAATTCCCTTGCCACTTGGTTCCTCCAGAATTGCGGGACATGCAAGACCTTCTGGATTACTTAAAGCTTACCAGGCACCAGTTTACGTTTTGTCAGTACATTCAGGCATGTTGTGCACAGGACGTGTGCTATATAAAGATCTTCCAGCCCTAATATCTGGACAGAATGGCTTTCAGAGGGTTTGGACCCCATACCACTCCTGCAGCAACAGAAAGACTTCTATTGGCTTCATCTTTTGGAGAACACGCTCAGATGAGAAGGAAAACATGAGAGTTATCCTACCACCTAACAAAGGGGAACATCTGGCCTGTGAAAGTATGCATTATATTTTTATAACTACTTTATCAAATTTCCTTTAAAGTAATAAGATTATAAGGATACTTTGAAAAAGTTATTCACCTGCCCATCACAATCCTTCTAAGCGTATTTCCTCACGTTGCAGAGATTGGAGGAGTATGTATGATTTAGGGAAAGTTGAAAGCTTGAAAAACTTCAAAGTGACAGAATCCTTTTCTTTTGCAGAGAAACTCCATTGATTCTGTCAAAGGGAAAAATGCAAAGCATTAATATGAGCCATCAGTGATTTAAAAACTAAGTTCTGCTTTTGAAAGCTCAAAATTAGAAAGTGATTATTCAGACATCTTCTTTAAATGAGAACTTAAATGTATCCCCAACCAGATGGTTCACAGTTAATGTTTCCTGTTTCTAAAATAATTTATTTGGTATCACAAAACAACAACTTTCAACAGCTGCTGAAAACAAATACTGATTATAGCAGGAAGATATAACCATTCACTGTGCCCTAAAATCATTAATAAGTCAACATGCACATTTATAGATGACAGCAAGTGTCACAATAAATGGTATCCTGTTTTGTGTGTGTGTTTTTAAACTAAACAGACTTTGCCATCTGTGGTTAATTATTCTGGGATCACTGCCATTATATTATTCAAGATTTGCTATCTCATTTTAATAAATTAATGAGGTGTTAGAAGAATCGTTATGTGAATAGAAAGGATGCATCACCACTGTTTATACAGCAATCCCAATATTCTGTCAGCTGCCATTTGTCTTCTCAGAAGATATCATAGATGAGTACTAGCACATCGTGTGCTTAATGACCTTGTTAACCATCCTCTAGAAAACTGTAAGTGCTTATGTGACTAAATCCTTACGCTCCCCATTTCAGCTTTTCCAGATAGACTGCTCTGGCTGAAGTCCTGTATATTGGATGTCTGCTTCACACAATCTTTCTGGAATGTTTCAGCAAAACCATTTACATGGTTTTATCAAGAAACAATCACTTGAAATCTGTGAAGCCTTCTTAGAACACATCTAGGATCAGAGCCAAATACGAGACAGGGACAAGGAAGGGAAGATCAACCTTAGCCTTTTAAAATATCATTGCAATTCCCATAAAAATCTGCAAAGATTAGGGCAATTTACAGACCAGGGGCTTGCTGCATATACTTCAGCTGCTCAGAGCTCCCGTCGGTGCCCCAGGAGCAGCTGAGCCTCTCTGCGGTCTTCAACAACTGGGCATTGCCTGGGCTGGCCAGTGAGTTGGGCTTTCAAGCATAGGGACAGATGGGGGCAGGCACTAAGCACTACACATTGGAGTCACCAGTGGACCACCTTGCTGATCCTTGCATGGCCTGGAAGAAGCAGGGTTTGGACCAGGCAATAGGACAGGTAAAAGCTGCATCAGATGAGAGGCAGGAGACCTGACTGGGATGAGGACTCTGCCCTACTTTGTCAGGACTCTTCCCTGGCTTGTTTGTTGAGGATCTCCAAAAGCAATGTGAATAAGGCTGCTCCTAGAAAAAGGAACCTCATCTGCTCTTCAGTTTCAGTGAAGCTTCATAGTAGCTCGGCTCTCAGTACTGGAGAAGGCAGAAGGCCTAGGCCAGAAGCAGAATATGTCATTCCTGTAGTTAGAGATGATGTTGTAATGCAAATGCTAAATAAGGCTACTCAAAACACTGTCATTTGGGCATTTCTTATGTTACAAATACTTAACCTTACAACCCTAATATCTCCTTTCTACATAGTTTTTGTGTCAGTGTACTGTTATATATAAATAAAACAGAAAATCAGTCAATCCATGAATATTTAAGCAGTAATGGCTGAGGTCAGACAGCATTCCCAGGAGAATGAATGGTGCAGTAAAAGATTTGGTAGACCAAAGAGAAGCTGGGAACTATTTGCAAAGCACTAATTACCTGAGAAATATCATGAGAGGAGGTTGTCATTTTTCTAGCAGGGATACCTGTGAACTTTAATTTTGGGGGTCTGGTTGTGATCTGTAAATCATGGACAGAGGAGAATGGGTCCTGCACCTGAGCTTGGTGCTACGAGAGCTCAGAGGCCTTCACCATTAAGCAAAAGCAGCAGAAGGGATTAAACCTTCTTGTTTGAAAATTATTAGCGTGTCACTCAGACAGATCACCCTAAGAACTGAACATCCCCACTGAAGCAGCAGTTTGAAAAGTTTTTCTCTGACTGGCTTAATTTAGTTTAATCACCTGAATCTAATAAATTAATACTAGCTGTCAGACATTTTTCACGTGTTCTGCTCTCTACTTGGTCTTTTTATGCCTGACTCTAAACATTGTACCAGATAGGGCACTGATTACGGCAAATACTTTTGCTTTGTAACTTAAATTATTCTGAGGTAAAAGATGTCAAATCAATACCTTGTTTGATGTCATGGGGTCAATTTGTATAATCTGATGAGGAAAATAAAAGTTCTTTTTTTTTCAAGTTAGTGGTGGAGAGCGATTAACCCAAATTCTTGGACTGTCTTAATGACTCATTATTGTAATAGTAATAAATGCAACATATGTGCTAGATCTAGAAGGAAATGTATTTTATATAGTGCTTAAAACGATCCCATCTGGACCAGTATGTTGCAACAACACTTCCTAGAATATCAGTACTATAAATTTATTTATACATGCGCACAAACCAAACAGATGTTACACTATCATTTCTAGATTTCTAACGATTCTGTACACAGCCATTATTGAGAACAAAATAAAAATAGGCAAATACCCAAAAAAAAATCTTAAAAAGGGTGGAGATGGTGGGTAGAAAGGGTACAGAAAACCGAAGAAGGTTTACAAATGTGGTCTTTGGGGGTGAGGCCTGGGCACTCCCAATGTCAACTGGATATTTACCTTTACAGGTAAAGGATCCAGGTATCACTCAAGACAGGTGGAGGTTGTGCATGCCAGGGTAGGTATGTGACACACTCCCCCCCAACATGCTGCTACATGGGCATAAAGCTCAATTTACTTTCTTGCTGAAACAAAGCACCACACATAGCTAAGTAGATCTTATATTCTGTGGATAAAAACAACAATAATATATCTTTAGCCTTGAATAAGAGGAAATATAGCAATCTTCTCTGAATCCCTGGCAGCTATTATCTCAGATACGACCACGCAATGTTATGACACCTGCCTAGCACTGCAACAAGGGCTTTCTGCAGCAGCCACTGACAACAGTTCATTGCTTCTGTACCACTGCAAGGAAGGGTTGTGACCTTCCCTGCCTTGTATCACCAAGGAAAAGATAGCACAGCTCAAAATGAAAGCTTCACCTGAACCCCTGCACTGACAGCAGGCAGCATGCTGAGTCTGCAGGCCTGCTTACATTTTATACAAGCAGCAGAATGAGAACTCCCATAGCAAGCATATATTCTCTCCATTCGTTACACATAGCAGAAACCCCAGGCAGCTTCAGTGATGAGTTGTTTTCTGCTACTGCAACACCAGGTAACACTTATCAATCAAAAGCGTACCAAGTTACCTTCAAGTTTGATTATACCTAGATGAAAAAACATGAAAAAAAAATTTAGCTCACATCCTGTGAGACCTATGTAAAGGTCAGAAGTGGTGTTTCCCCAGGGCTCAGTATTAGGGCCAGTTCTGTTTAATATCTCTATCAATGATCTGGATGAGGGGATCGAGTGCATCCTCAGTACATTTGCAGATGACACCAAATTGGGCAGGAGTGTTGATCTGCTCGAGGGTAGGAAGGCTCTGCAGAGGGACGTGGACAGGCTGGATTGATGGGCTGAGGTAAATTGGATGAGGTCTAACAAGGCCAAGTACCGGTTCCTGCACTTCAGTCACAAAAACCCCATGCAACGCTGCAGGCTTGGGGAAGAGTGGCTGGAGAGCTGCCCGGTGGAGAAGGCCCTGGGGGTGCTGGCTGACAGCTGGCTGAACATGAGCCAGCAGTGTGCTCAGGTGGCCAAGGGTAGCCAACAGCATCCTGGCTTGTATCAGCAATGGTGTGGCCAGCAGGAGTAGGGCAGTGATCGTGCCCCTGTACTCGGCACTGGTGGGGCCACACCTTGAATACTGTGTTCAGGTTTGGGCCCCTCAGTACAGGAAGGACACTGAGGTGCTGGAGCGTGTCCAGAGAAGGGCAACAAAGCTGGTGAGGGTCTGGAGAGCAGGTCTTATGAGGAGCAGCTGAGGGAGCTGGGGTTGTTTAGTCTGGAGAAGAGGAGGCTGAGGGGAGACCTTATCGCTCTCTACCATGACCTGAAAGGAGGTTGTAGCAAGGTGGGTGTTGGTCTCTTCTCCCAAGTTAACCTAAGTTATAGGACAAGAGGAAATGGCTTCAGGTCACACCAGAGGAGGTTTAGATTGGATATTAGGAAAAATTTCTTTACTGAAAGAGTGGTCAGGCATTGGAACAGGCTGCCCAGAGAGGTGGTGGAGTCACCATCCCTGGAGGTATTAAAAAGATGTGTAGAAGTGGTGTTTAGGGAGGTGGTTTAGCGGTGGACTTGGTAGTGCTAGGTTAGCAGTTGGACTTTTTGATCTTAGAGGTCTTTTCCAACCTAAATGATTCTGTGATCCTATGATAAAATCTAAGTCCTTTTATAGAGAAGTTGAAACTATATTTTCTGCATAATTTCACCATCCACCAGAGAAACTCATGAGTTACACTGAAGGGAAATATTTACATACTCCAAAGGCTGAGTAAGTGTATTAGTCAAGCCTGAACTTCAGCAAACTAGCCTGATGCATGACCAAATACTGAACTCTGCAAATCTAATACTGGACCAAGTTAACACTGGTCCAAGAAAAGTAGCTTTCTGGGCAGGAGTCAGCATCCACCCAAACATGCACTTGCATATACAAAATAATGAGTTATGTATCAATAATTTCACAGTGAGTCAAAGAAGCTAGCAAGAAAGAAGAGAAGACTGAAGAGGAACCAATGTTTTAGGAGTAAAGAAGCATGGCAATGACGTGAAAACTTATGAGAATTAAGATGGGTGTGACTTTGTAATAGAAATTAAACGTTTGGCTATAGTCAGCCACATACGTCAGATGAGCTCTAATACCACAAGGATGGATAGATAGGACCTAAAATTAACTGAAATCAGAAGTAATATATTAAGGAAAGTGTTAATACAAGGAGCAACGCGAAGATGGGAGTAAGAGTATGAAATTGAACATTACCTTAAATAAAGCGGAAGCAGAACTGAAAGGTTTTGTGTATTCTTGATTAAAGCAACCAGACAAACTCCCTCTCAAAACTTCTAAAGCTCTCCTCTGTTAAATCTCAGCGTTGGTGGCAATATTCTCTATAAACTTCTCTAATTAATGGATACATAATGTGAGTGGATAATAGAACATTAACATCCATATTCAAAGAATAGGGACATAAAGTGAACTACGCAAAATGACCTATGTTAGCCTAACCTCAATGACATTTAAGGTTTTAGAACAAATTAGAGAAGGCAGCCTAATGAAAAGCAGAGTGAAGCAGAAACTGGAGAACACGAGAATATCAAAGGCAAAGCCAGGCCAACATATTATTTTGTCTTAGGAAGGAAAGCAATCTTCTTAAAAAGCAAGCAAAGGAAACAAACTTTGATAAACACTAGCCAGTATCTTGTGGAAGATTACTTGCTCAATTGGAGAATGGATTATTGCAATAATTGTTAAGAAGGTGTGCAAACAGCCATAGAAGAGCTGACAGTAAGCTGTGCAACAAGGAGAACTGTCACTCTGGAGGGATAGTCCCCTAACATTTGTCTTAGGGCATCCAAGTTATTTCATATTCTCATTAATGACCTTGAGGTAAAGGATATAGGAGTCCACTGGTTAAATCTATCAATACAAACCTCAGGAGTAGGAAGAGAAAAACACCAGAATACACTGCAAGAAGCAGGAGGTCTCACAGCCTGATTAACCAAAGGACTGAGCCTCCTACACCAAAACTGACCAGTGTTTCCTTGACCTCACCATGATAGGATGCCTTCCTCTTTTGTGAAGCAAACGGCAATATCTCAAGGAGGGTTCCCAGCCAAGCAGCTGTAATCAAGGAGGATGGTGGTACGTTAACTGAACGTGGGAAGAGAGGAATAGAATTGGAAAGTCCTAGCACAGTTTTGCAAAGGCAAGCTCTCTGTAAACCTCTGAGTTCTTTGGACAGATCAGTAAGCACGTAGAGGAGGATGTATGATCAACAGATAATCTCTCTGAATTTCTAACACTTTCAGCAACACCATCCACCAAGGACTGCTAAGGAAACTCAGCAGCCCAGCGATAGCACTGGAGGCAGTCAGCTTATGTCATGGAGGGCAGTGACAGACAGGGTTCTTCAAGGTTCTGTGCTGGGACTTGTGGTGTTCCACAAATTCAGGGTGATCTGCAAACAGCAATGTGGTGACAAAGTTTGCTGGTACTTATTTATTCAGGGTAGTTGAAAAGGGTAATCTTCAACAATTTCAGGAGGACCTCATGAGATTGAATGACTGGATAATAGCACACAGATGAAATGCAGGGCAGAGAAATATCAAGTCAGCCCCAAAAGAAAAAAAAAATCTTTATTTCAGATGTCAGATGATGGTTTCCAAGCTGACCATTACCACTCAAGAGCAAAGTGTTGAGGTTATGGCAAATAGTTCCATAAGTACATCAACTTAGTGCTCAGTTGCAGTCAAAACAGCAAATTGAATATTGAGAATTATTGAAAAAGGAACAGAGAATAAAACCAAAAACATCATTATGTCCCTGTACAAGTCCAGGGTTTACCCACAAATCGAATACTGTGTGCAGTTCCACTGCTCTTATCTTCAGCAGGACATAATAATAGTATTGGGAAAGGCTCAGAGAAAGGACAACAAAGATGCTCAAGGGTGTGGATTGTTTCCAGTATGAAGAAAAAGCTTTAATGACTATTGTTTCAGACTTCTCAGACTGAAAAAGAAACAACTGAGGAACAAAATTATAGAGATCCACAAAAGCATGACACTCCACAGGGACAGAGGCACAACATCTGGCAGACAACTCAGAAAAGGCAGTGGGGGCTGGCTGTCCAGGAAGGGCATTGTAGTATCAGTGATAAAAGGAGTAATTTGGCCATAAAAGGAGTAATTTGGCTAATAAAGGTCTGCAGGGAGGGATAATGTGTCCTAAATCAAACACTATAGTTGGGGAAGAGTTGACAAATTTCTAGACATTCCCATCCTTCTTCAGGATATTTGGCATCTGGCAAGAAAATGTCGCTTTCAAGGCCGGTATTGAAATGTCTTAAACATTTAATTTTCCTAATGACTCTGTTGCTTTTTTGTTCACAGAGCACAATAGCTGTCAGTTGTTGTACTGTCCTCAGGGTGTCCATGTGCTGACTGAAGCCCAGATAATTTACCTGAGGCGGGACTGGGAGCACTGGGAAATATGCCTCTGCCTACAGAGCACCAGTTCTTTAGGACAGCTTCATATCCCATACCCACAATGATTTCTGTCTTTTCAGTGTGTTGGGACATCAATCCATACACCACAACACATGGAAGCACAGAAAGAAAATGACCACAGTTACTAACATACAAAACGAAAGACATAAATGCACCTTTGTAGCACAGTTTATCCTTTTGCCTGCTCTCCAAAAAAGCATGAAAGCCCTCTGCTGAACCACTTTTACATACCTCATGCAAACACAAAAGCTACCCACTCCCACAAGTTCTGGGGCATTGTCCAAAAATACAGCTTCAGATATATACACGTTACAAATGTGCTCATCTTTCAAATTGAGACTCACTTCATTTTTAACTGCATGCTGTTCTTTATTCCTGAGGCACAACACACACGTAGAAAGGATCCTCCTGCACACCCTTATCCAGCTCATTGCATAAGAAACGGGAGCCTGTGGCTCAACATTTTATACAAGTGCAGCACCGACTTTAGCATGAACATTGGTCAGTGCCAGAAAACCTTAGTCACTTCTCATTGACTTTCACTCAGTTCATCACTTAGAGATTTTTTAAATAAATAATAAAGTAAGAAAAACCACCCCAAAACAGGAAGGGTGCTTCCCTCTGTAAAAGGAATGCTTAATAGGGTGAAGATAGCAGGGCAGCTGTGTGTTCCCTTTTTTCTTGTGGGCAAGACATATATGTAAGTGACATTATTCAGCAGTGTCTGTGCACCTGTTCATGCCATTGTGTTACAGGCTGATAAGAAAGCAATGCAGCAATCTGTAAGAAAGTGTTGTAACTGAGCTCTCATCTAAGCCATATGCTATGATGGTATCTTCTCTGATTTACGGTCCAGTGCATTCAATTCATATTGCATGCAGTCTGGAAACACCCTCTGTTTTCCCTCCTCTGTAGTAGTCCAGTGGAACAAGAGGCTTTTATCTTATGATGTCTCCCAGGCCCTCCCAGAAGAGAAATCTTTAACATAAGAGAATGATAGAGTATCTATTAAATGCAACGTATTGAGTAGGAGTTATTTGTTCTCATGCTTATTATTTCATTATTGGAAATTAAATACATTTGCCATCTGTTACCTCAATGACCTACAGAATATGTCAGTAGAACTCTGCCCATGTTGGCTTTACCTGTGATGACCCTGGAAGTCTTTTTCAGAAACAGCAGCAAGACAAGGAAACAGGAATGCCCTGATAGAATTAGTGGAATTGCCAGAGCACGCACTGGGGGCACAATTATTAAAATGCAGCAGAATTAATTTTGGTCTGGAAATTATCTGTGACCTAAATGCCTTTTATAGATTACCAATTCTAATGACCTTTGCCTAATGGCACATTAAAAGCAGTTTTCTGTCATTTTTAATTACTTGTTGAAAGCAAACAAACACCCAGGAGTCTGATAGCATAGCCTCAATTCTGTAAACTGAGGTATGTGTTTACTTTTACTCACATGAGTAGCTCTTCATACATACAAAAACCCCAGAAAACCAACTACATTCATCCATGCTTGCAAAATCAGAGCCAAGCATCATCACCAACCTTCTCTCCTCACAAAGAAAAATATGTCCTTTCTTTTTATTCCAGAGCACTTGTGGTGGAGACTGGTTAAGCTCTTTGTTGTGAGGTCAGTGTGGGGGAGGGGGAGTTAGGAAAGAGTGTGCAGAAAGAAGGAGAGAAAGAATAAAGTAAACATTTCACAACCATCACCAATGAAAGTTACCACAAGACATGCCAGCACAGCCAGAGGGATTGGGTAAATATGAATTTCAACAGATTTTCCCCAGAGATGTTGTCTTAGCTTGAAAAGTGACTCCATAAAAGTTGATTGTTTATGGTTTGTGTTTACTGCATCTCAGCAGCTTCAGCATAGATATGCTCTGTTCAACAGAAAACCTACAAAACAAACAAAATTCCTTTCTTAACTGAAAGTTACTTCCAGGAGGCATTAGAATGACACAAGATATAAATTTATCATATCCTGCTTTAGAACTATTACTGAAGAGTTATTACTTTTCTTCCTTTCACCTTCTAATTGGAAATTCTCTGTTGCTCTATGCGCACAATTACAGGAATGACTATGTATCAGCAAGGTGCAGTGATTTTTATGCATAGTATATACAAGCAGCTATACAGCACTGGCCCAAAAGACATGTCAAACCTCAAGTGAGTAAAGAATGTATCGCAGTTAAGCAGAAATCAATTATTATATATAAGGATTTAGAAATTGTGTGGTTGGTCAGGGCTTCCTGGGACTGCAGCCCAGCAGATGAAAGCATATATACTAAAGTATTATCTGAACCAGAATCAACCACAGTAAGTTTCTGAGAACAAATAGTTTGCATCTAAAGGGCTGATTTAACGTTCAGACCTGCAAGCCTTTCTTCTGGGTTGACACCACTAATTAAATATGTCAAAACTAGGTCCTTTCAGGAGAACAAATATAAACATAGACTTATAAAAGAGGCCACAAGCCTATTGCTTTAGACCTTATTAATGATGGGGAATAGTTATGTGGCCTGGGAAGGTATTTCATTAAAATACCCATACAAGTTGAATGTTGGGCTGGATACAGTTATTGGTCTCTGGTCAGTCAAAACTGCTTTTGCTACCAATTATTATGGTAAAGAATAATGGCAACACCAAAGTCCTCAGATATCCCTGATACAGTCTCTAGCCCATTTAGCTCAGGCTGTGAGCGCAGCACAGGAGTCTCATGGGTCCCTCTGCCCCTTCCAGGAGGAGCTTGTTAGCCAAGCATCAGGACTAAGTCTTTTTTATCCACCATCTGCAGTGGGTGAGAGGCTCCCACAGTGTTTTCCACCTCTACTCCGTGTTTCCATTCTGTTTCTCTCTTCCACAAACAAAAGGGATAAGCAGACCTTTGTTGTGAAAAGCTCTAGGCAGCCAAGCACGGCAATGCACAGAGGAAAACAGCAAAATCTGTAAGAAGCTCACTGCAATTTCAGCACAGCCAGAATTACAGTCCCTGGACCTCTGCCTCAGCAGTGTGTTTCCAGCTAATGCTCAAACTGTGGGAGAAAACTATTATTGAGGATGAAAAGTCAGAATGTGCAAGGTGGAGAACACCAGAATGAGCTGCAGTGTAGGTGGGACACAAATGTTTTTCCCTATCCAAGACAAGTCTGATGCTTTGGAATTGTTTCTCAGCTTGATTTGAGGTAAAAAGCTGACATTCTGAAAATTACTAGTGCCTTAGTAATTGTTTTCTTTTAATATTTTTCAAAACATTTTGTTCTGATTTTGCCCTTTTCATTTTATGAATTCTTTCATATAAACCACATCTTTAGGGTGAAAAATTGTTTTGCACAAAAAAAAATTGCCTCTAAATGAAAAGAATCCAGACCTTTCCTTACAAATGTTTGTGCTCCATCAGCATTTCTGATTCTTCTTATAGACGACATACCCTCGTGTCCTATTTACCACACACTATTCAAACTGCACTCAGACAACACTGTTATGCTCCCGATGAGCTTCACTGTGATGTTCCTCATCAACCCTACCCCTCCCAGGCTCCTCAGAAGTATCCGGGACCCTTCTGCCTGAGCTTTCCTAGCTGTGACACCCTCTTCTCCACCACACTCAACATACTTTTGCCTCAATTGCATCTTTTCCTTTAGCACCATTTTATAGCCACAGCTTCACTTGTCTCTGCTCATCACAAGAGGTTTTTATTTCCCAGCCTAGGCTAACCATCACTTTCTGGGTTTGCTGTCCCCAGTCACTTGTGCCTCTTCCCATCCAACGTTCCCTGGGTGCAACTCACAGGCAGCAAAGGGCAAAATCTTCTCCACACTCCACCAAACCCCTTCAAAAATACATACATACATACATGAGTCAGCTTAAGACAAACTCCTGACATACATATTTCAGCCTATGCTGTTAAAGTCTGCCAAAGTAATAATAAACTAAAAAATCTTCTAACGGAAAGCATTAAACAGCCTTAATAAATAATGTTTTGGGATTTTTTGTTTTTGTTATTGTTGCTGAAGGTGGAGATAAGCTTTCCACAACACGAATTTGACTCCCCTTTTTAGAGGGCGTTTTCTCATCTTTTACCTCTCTTTGGACACCTGTCTGTTGTGCCTCTTTCCACTCTTTTATTCTCTCCTGTTCCTTCCCACATTTTAGACAAATGCCAGGCCTCATCAAGACAAGTCAAGGCCTGACTGACTGTCCTCCTTTATGGAGGAGGCACACATTGTGCCATTGCAAGGGCAAGCTCAGGTATCCAAGAAGCCATGGCAAGTGATGTCAACACCTCTATTTATTATTAGTTCATGGATTTTATGAATATAAACTAACTTGTCTTTTACTTTAGTGAGATAAAGATTTCCTTCTCTTCTAAGGTGAGTCTATAAAGCAAATAAGCATCATAGGCAGAGGTTATTGGTGGTAGAGACTCCAGAGATGCATTATTTAAAGCAATTCCCCTGGGTAGGTCAAAGACTCCATATTTCAAAACCTGCCTACAGGTTCAGCAGCTAGAAATCATGCTGCTGTTGTGGAAAGAGGAATTACTGAAGGGAGGAGGCATGCACCAGGCAGGACCAAAGAGGCCTCTTGCACTGCTGGCCATCAACACCAGCATATTCTGAATTCACTGGTTTTGCTGAAGGGAAAGAGATCAACCTCTCCTGCTGCATGACACAGGCAAGAGAGCATAACTGTCCACCCACATGGGTATAATATTTCATTTAAATGACAAGCAGAAATGTGGAGGGGAACACAAAAACAAATTTGTACATTTGCTGCCAAGTCCCCTAATGTCCTTGCACAAGGGTTAGGTGGTTTGTGGTATAAAAATAAATGACCGAAGCATCCAAGAAGTAGCACATACCAACCAAGGTGAAAAAGACCTGCAATTCACTTTGGAGGCGCTCACTTTCCTACGGCTGATGCTGCTCAAGGTACAGCAATGCTTGAAGTGGCTCCAAGGGTCCCTTTCTGCCAGGCACTAAAAGGGCTCAGAGCCAGAGATCATCCCTGGCAGTCCACAGAGACAGAGGCTGGGATGGAGAAACAGAAACCTGGAGCAGCAGAGCAACACCTGGCACAGTGGGACACAAGTAGACTTGCAGCCTGTCCGTATCACAAGTTGCTCAAGGAGAGGCTTACAGGCACCTGCCAAAACATGGTGGCAGCACACAAGGATTAGGAGAAAGCTCTGCAATCTGGCAAGGGGTAAAGCACTGTCAGCAACCCTTGCCTAGGAATACAGCAGCACAGGCACCACAGCATGGCTGATGACCTGGCACTAGCCAGGAAAAAAGGCTGCTCCAGCAGCTTCAAAACTTGCTGTTTTGTTCATTAAAAGGTGTCCTTTCGGGTGATAGATAAGAAAAACAACTACTCTGGGCTATTAGTTTTTATCTGCTCTAATTAAAGAGCTGTGTAGTTGTGTGCTGATAAATGCACAGACAGTGCTAAGCAACCACAGAAGTTGCTCATTCCCACGCCTTTTTTTCCACCTTAGGAGGGTATTAGAAGCACATTTGAATGAAAGAGTTCACCATCTCTAAAATGGAAAAGACCTACTTTGCTTCATGAACTAGGTCAACAATTGCAAAATAAAAGTGTGCCAAGGAATTCTGAGATCTTTATGTATCTACCAAGACCCTGAGACTCAGAAAGACTCTATTCACCTGGAATTAGGCTTGAAAACAATTTCCAGTGTAGAGTTGCGCCTTAAGGGCCATCTGGTAGTGATGGAAGTTATTGTTGTGAATTTAAGGACTCAGATATGGTACATTAAGAAGAAAATGTAGCTTAGCATGAGTAGTGTGTTACAAGAAAAAAAAATCTGTGAGTGTAGAGACTTAACAGGGTGCAAGCTTTAAAGCAGGATCAATACCCTACATTGAGCCCAGTAGGCGTTAGAACCAGGGCAAAATAAGAGCTGAGCACAAGTGGTATTTACAAAACAAGGTAACCTTTTAGAAAACACCATTTCCAATGCTTCATATTCACTACTAAGCCTGAGGGCTTTCATGTCAGTGTTCTCCTTTATGGAAGACCAGCCTCCAGGAGAGCAGAACTCAGATTCTGCATCCAGAAAAGAGCGTGTTGCTAGCACTGACTCCTGCACATCCTCCACTATCCTGCTCCCTGTCCCACTGAGCACAGACCTAGGGTCAGTCACAGATGCTGGGAGGCTTGAGCAGGGCCAGAGCAGGTCAAAACATCCCCTGGCAACCCACAACAATAGACAGAGCTAGGAAACTGATGAGGAAGCTATTGAAAATCAAAGACTTAACAAAATCCAGAAAATGTAGAAGTAGTCTTGATTCATTCCACTGGCTGACAGCAGGGTCTCATTTGCATTTTCTCCCTTTTCACAAACCAAATTGTTATATTTAAGAAATGGCCCTATGCTGTCCTGTCCTCTGCCTTCCCACCATATACTTTTCCTAATCACCCTGTTTGCACAAATTGCAAGGGGCTTTGGCTGATTTAGAGGAAAAGCAGAGTATATCAAAATAGTTACTGTCTCTGCTTTGTTTAATGTTTTTTAACTACTTCATTGCATAATATTAAAAAGTCTGGGTTTGAGCCCATTAGCTCAAATAGCAGAAAACAAACAAGCAATGAGCTTTGTCAGTATAAGATGCACACTAAAGACCATTTCATTTCCATCAACCACGCAATTTCCAAACAGCACGCTATTTCTATGCACTTGGTGTTCTTCCTTCTGACTCAGTTTCAGATCATGTTGCTGATTTATGAGATGCTACATTTACGGGTCATGCTAACGTGAAAGCATGTTGAAGAGTCTCAGCTGCAGAGCTACACCAACAATCTCTTTTCTTAAAAAAATAAAAAACCGTGGCAGGAAATGTATGTAAACAGATTGCTGGAAAGCAAGAGAGACATTTTACAAGATGGGCCAAGCAAAGATCTTGCAGTCACCAGAAGACACAGTTCAGCTCTCTTCCCAGAAAAAAAATCAAATAGGTTTGAGGTTTTCTCCATGAATTTAACAAGCTGAATTAGCTCACTGAGGTGTCAAGAACATTTGAGCCAATTCAAGGACAACTGAAACATGGAGGACAATATAGTGAGTAAGCAAGTGCCCCAGAAGTAAAACCTTTTCCTGATAGAAATGACATAATATATTGGCTCTGCCAGTATCATGAAACTTCACCCCAGTTTCTCTCTTAACCCCAGGTTAGCAGAGATAAAGATGAGCAGTGAATGGATGAAGGATAAAAGGCTTTCTTCCTAACAGAGTAGTCTGGCTGATCCAAGAGGATGCTTAATCACAGAGCACCAGACATTCTCAGGCAGAAGGTTCAGCACAAACCAAGGATTTTCCTGGACAGTATTTAAACAGGTAACTTCACAACAACTGCTACCACAAAGTAGAGACATACAACAATAGGTAAGATGCTTGCTGCCTCTCAGCAAAATACCATTTTTGAGAAGTAATGACAAAGGGACAAAAGTAAATGGACAGTAAGTTTTTGAAAGTGTGTGTGATGTGCATGATTATCAGCATCAGGCTGCAAATCCTGACGACCCTTTGTAACACACTGTTTAAATTGGTGCCATTTTCCTGTTTTCTGGTATAAAAGGCCTGGAGCAAAAACAACAGGAATCACAATGGCACAAACTAGCATTGGATGTGCATAACAGGACTTGTCTGGGTAAAAATTACACTATGAATTCTCAAATTAACATTACAGCAGCAAGGTTACTATGTAACTGCAACTGATTTTATCTTTGTAGTTGCATAAGGTGGAACTCTTCTTCCCCAGCTCAACTTTTGCACAAATTAGGACTCGCTGATCAGCCTTTGAGAAGGATCCCATGACCAGACATTAAAGTTTTCAAATCCAAAACTTGAAAATAATCATTTTATAGGTATATGAGACTTGACCTTAGCTCCTCATGGTCCAAGTGTGCTTTGCAACTGAACATTATACGTCACATAAAAAGCCTTTGTGGAATATTAGTTTCCTTCTCATGAATGGCAAGAGCATCACTTCCTAGCAGGAGTCTACAGCATTTACGTGTTCACATGAACACACAAATTTTGAAAACTAATGTAGAAAAAAGCCCTAATTTGAGTGAAAACTCTTCAGATTCATTCCTGTCATCCTGCAGATAGTAAACAAGGCTCAGGGTAGGTCATACGTTACAAAGAACGCAATGTGGTTCCTAGAATCCACCTACGTAAAAAAGGAAACCAAAACAAACAGAGCTCCCCAACTCCCACCATCCCAAGAAGGATGACAGAGAAAAAAAAGATAACCTGAAGTTTTCCATGGAGATTTGCTCATTTGAATAAACCTAGTGGAGAAAAGATCAATTTCTGTGCTCCTGCTCCCACATTTTCTGTCTCCTTAGTAAGTGACAACTCTACAGCCAGGATTTCTGGCTGTTTATATCCACCTCATGATACCTTTAGAGACCAGATAGCTTTCAGTGCGTCTGCTGTAACAACAAAACTGAAGTCCATAACTAAACAAATACACATGTGACCAGGCAGGACTAGAGAAGGACTCATCAGCACGTGTCAGCGGTTCACCTGAGCTGGCCTAGTGCTGTGCTTCAGATTCATTTCAAGCTCCTGCGTCCCATTCCTGCCATTGCTTTCAATTCTGTGCTTTGGCTGAAAATTAGTCACTTTCCTTTGTAGCCAAATTTGTTTCAAAGAGGGAAATGGCAGGGCAAGAAATAAACTTAAGCATGCTATAGCACTATCCCCCAGATTATCCAATTTACATTTAAAAACAAACAAACAAACCAAGCATGAGATATTTTGATTTAGGAAGATCACTAATAATCTTTGAAGTCTCTGGTTGTCATGTTGGTTGGGACTTACAATCAGATTTCAATCTCCTTTCAGTCATCTGCCTTTATGAAAACAGATGTAATACAACACAAGACTGTCCAAAAGGGAGTAAACTGGGAACAAAAAGTAAACTACAGCTGAATTTGAGAATTCAGTTTTTAAAAACACCAACATATCCTTGCATCCTTTTTCTCTTCACTCCCTAAAGTATCTCCAATAAATTTTCAGCCATAGACTTCAGTGGTCTCTCTCCTCTTTATTTGGCTTCACACCATACTACAATTTTGCTGTCTATTGATCCTGGTTTTCATACCAGGCAAACTATTTGAGAACCTCAGACCTGAAATAGTGGCAGGATTCCCAGAGCATAAAAATCAGTGCCCCATTCTAAAGCCCAGTAATTTTAATCACAAGCATGATAGTGTCCAAAAATATCATAAAGTCAACTCAGCACAGAAAACTGAAGTTGTTATGAAACCAGACCCCACCAAAACTACCCATAAGAACAATTTCATATTTGGACTAGTCCACCCGCGTACTCTGCCTCCCCCGGCAGCCAGGAACAGAAGTATGGGTGCAGGAAAATGGTACTATAGCAATAATTCCTCAGAATGTTACCTCAGCTTCCAAAATTTCGTATCTACAGAATTTCCTGAATCAGAGATTTTGTGTTCAGTCTACTTCCATTAATTTGCCCAAGGCCTTCTTGACCCATTTTGTTTCAGTTGTTACTTGCTTTGCTTCAATCCACCATCAGGTTTCTTTCCCATTTCTATTACGGAAGACAGAGGACAAAGCTGGATTTCCACACCGAGCAGAAAGAAAGAAGCAAGGGGAAGGACAGTGGAGACACAGCAAGCCTGCACAGATGTGAACCAAACCAGCACAGCTATATTAGCTACGCTGTTTCATGTTCTTTGAACATTTGGAACTTACTTTGGCATCTTGCTTCTTCACTTTATGTGGGTTAGAAACCTGGCAGGAGAAGAGAGAGACCAAATCTCATGTTGTTGTGAGACCTGGCTGGGTTTTGTGGTTCCAGGTGAAACCTGAACAAAAGGAAGACAGCCCCAAATCATCCACTCCACATACTTCAGACATCACTGCTAACTTTTATCCTAACCAGTCTCAAAACAAGTCTTTTCAGACCTGGTAGAAGAGCATGAGAACTCCTCCACCACAGTGTGTGCTTGGAAGAAGGGAGTGGAGAAGGGGAGCAATACCCACTCCCACAGCTCTGACCCTGGATCTCTGTGTTGCTACAGACTGCTGTTGTCACCTAATTTAATATCATTTCAGTTCAGATGAGCACATGTTGGTAAACAAAGCAGCGATGGAAGGGGAGCATCCTGTTTACATTTCACTGCAGGATGATTCATTTACAGTTCTTCAGCAGGGCAGAGGCTGTAATCATGCGAAAGGTCAGCAGTTTCTGGTAGGGCTTTTGCATTTAGTCAGATAGTGTTTAGGTTAAAAAATATCCAGTGTTGATATAATCCTGCTGAACAGTCTTCATCTTTCCTGGAAATCAAGAGTTTGACGCAGATGGAACTTTTTAAATTTAAGGTATGGAAAATATTCCTCATGTTCCAAAAGAAAGATGATTGTCTTTGAATACAACAAATGTAATCCACCTGCAAACTCTACCTTTTGGTGGATGCTGGCAATATGCCATCTCCCACAGATCCCCAAAACCAGCATTGCCAGACTTGCAAGTTGTAAGAACAAGAAATCACCCCAAGCATTAATGGCCTCTGTTGAATGAGGCTGGGGGAAGTGCTGTCATTTTTGGGGTAAATAATTAGAGATGAGCAAATAATCTAAAGCACTTGCCCTTCTGTTATACAGCAGGTGACCTGCAGGATCAGCCATTTATCTTCAGTGTTAAGATATTGAACACAACATCCAACACAGTAGGAGCTAATCAGTGTCTGATGAGCTGTGATTTCTTCATGCTTAGCATTTACCTGAAATTTCATCTTCCACCCCAGACACTGAGTTTTTACCTATCTCATGCATTATGTACAGCTTCTCATGGTGTGGCTTCACTGTGAAGGTACACATGTGTAGGCAATGCTTGTCCCTAGTCTCTGCAGGAACACACTTTATGAAATCTGTGCATGAGCTCCCAAATAAGCTATTGATTTAGAAGCTGACACCAACTCTTAAATATAACAAACCCTCCCAAGGTGTATCCTCTTCAAACACTAAACTTAGCTTGCCTATACCAGAACACACATGAGGAACAACCTTTCCCAGCTGTTGGAAGAGTCTGACCTTACAGTACTACACGATTTATATTGCAATCAAATAAACATGGCCTCTGAGAAGGTTAGAGCTACTTACTGCTTTCCAAATACTACCTCACATAAGCACTTTTAAGCCAAAGATGTCCTTAAATCAGTAACTACTTCAACAAGCCCTCGAGGAACGAGGACATAATTATTACAGCACCAGCTCCTGACTTAGAACTTGTTTGAAATAGAGCTCATTAATTTGCACATGCATCTGATTGACTGTGATGGAAAGGAGCTATGCAGGGCACCGGTTCCCTTATACATTGGTCAGAGCATCAAATACATGTCTATTAGAAGAACTGCCACCTGTTTGTTTTCCATGTCTTCTATAACTTAACCCCTAAAAACTCAGATCTCTCCTTTTCTGGATGGCCTAATCAATCCTAACTGGTCTGTACAAGTCTATCCAGATTGTAAAGACATTCACAAAAAATAAAGCGATTCAGGAAAGTCTGACCTGTTTCCAAAGAGTGCACAACAGGAGAGGAGGAGGCCAGCATGGCTGGGGAAATAACTTGCTGCCTGTTTTCCACTCCATTCCCCTGCTACATAAAATAGAGCCACATGTGATATGAATAGTAACACTCCAGAACTGTTAATATTATATTAATGACTGCACAGAAAAATGTGGAAAAAAAGCTCAATTTTTTGAGTACATTTTAATAACCAGAAAGATTTAATCACAATTTTACCTGCCCTGTGAAAAGGGAGGCTTATAGCCTTTATAAGCCAGGGGTATGCAACTGAATTATCACAGGACAGTTGGCCAGAGTTACACTGGAAACCAGAAAGAAGGTAGTTAAAAATACCACACGACATAAGCAAGGCAAAGGCCATTGGAACAGAAACAATGGGAATAATAAATACACCAGGAATACAGAGGCCAATTTACCTGGCAACATTTCCCAGCATCAGCTAAAGGTACAACAAACACACAGCAAGAAGGGACCCCTATTTGCACTGAGGCTTGGGTGCCAGCAGAAATGTCTCCCTCTCCAGCTCCACCACGAACTCCAGTGCACGTGTGAGTGGTTGCTTTGGCTCCAGTTTCCCATGCCTGCATATAGCTGGTGGGAATTACCAACAACGTCACTTTGGAGATGATATGTACCCTGGAGCTGACTCTGTTTTGATGGAGCATTCTATGAAAAATGAGAAAAAGTTGTGTGGGGGTGTCAGGAATGCTCATTTTCCTTATGCCCTGGCACAGCAGAAATGCAGAGCTAATATGCTTGTCCTCCCAGCTACTTCTGCACTTCTTCCATTTGTATAATATTCAATACTTCAGGTCAGACACTGGTGCTGCTTTCAAGTGAGTAGCACATCTTGCACACAAAATTCTTCATGTTCTTAATGCCAGGGAGTTATGATCTGAATAATTGGTGGCAAGCTGTTTGGAGGCAATAGCTCTCCCTTCTCCACTCTTTGAAGAGTGTTTGGCATTACCAGGTCTTTAGGCTCTACCACTAACACACGAGCTTCTCACCTGCTGCTGATTCCAACCATTCTTAAGCTTTTTCCCAAACTCCAGAAGGCTTATGTTTTGTTCTGCTTTCCTAAATATCCACTTGCTTGTTTGTCTTGGCAAAAACATTCCTCAGTTCGCAGTTAAACTTTCAAGAAACTGAAGGAATCCAAGAGGCATCCACGTTTTGCTCCATAATCTCAAAGTGATCACATCGGCAGCTGGTACCACTCCTCTGGACAGGTTACGCAGTTCTTTCCAAGGACCATTTCTCTCCCTCCCCCACTCCCTAAGGATTCTTGCACTCCTGACAACAGAGTACTATCCAGTATCTAGACCCTGGAGTGCAGTTTCATCTGCAAAAGGACCACCTCTGAGGTAGACAAATGCCAGGTATTCCAGCCTTTTAAAACTTTCCCTACAAACCTTGCACAAAAAGAAAGAAAAGGCTGTTTCTCTGCCTTCTTATCCATTTTGGTTCCTTTGTTTTGTCTGTGTACTTTTACACCACTGGTGATAATCACAGAGGACTGACAGCAGTGGCCATGGGGGGTGCTCTGTTGCCAGCAGTTATTTAGCACCTAGCAAGCACCAAAGGCTCATCAGGGCAGCCACTTCCATATAACCCAGTATTAGGGACGAAACCTTTCCCAGCACCGCTGCAGTTCTGGCAGGGCAGCAGCCAGAACCGACACCCTGGAACGTCCAGGGTGGCTTTGCAGGCTTTTGCATGTGATAATAATTGGGGCATACAAGTGCTTTCACACTGTCCCTACTGCAGCAAGAAGAGGGAAAATCTCCAGCTCTGAATGTCACCTCCCTTCAGCAGGGACACAACCCTGTAGAGCACAGCTCAGCACCAGGGCTCAATGCATTTCAGCACCTTGTAGCACAGGGCACACTGGCTGTACAAGAGCATAGCATGGTGCTGCAGAGCCTGTGGAGCCATGCACAGCCCCACTGCAGCCCCTTAAATTGCCTGCAACCACATCACAATAGCACACAACCCCAAGCAGCTGGCACCACCACAGAGAGGAGCCTAGGTAACACAGCCCTGGAGATGGCCCCCCAGCAGAAGGTGGGAGCTGCAGGCAGCCCAGGGTCATGTTACCTCAGCAGACAAGAGTAATCTTGATGAATTTGAACCCACTAACCATCCCTGGAAATATTCAAAACCCCTCTGGGACATGGTCCTGGGCAACTCTAAGCAGCTCTAATTGAGCAGGGAAGTTGGGCAAGATGACCTCCAGGGGTCCCTGCCAGCCTTCACCATTCTGTGATTCTGTGAAATCTTAAGATCTGTCAGTTCCTACTGAGGACAGTTATGTAACTCCCATTCAGGTTTATACAAAATTCATTAAAATTACAATGTGACCAACCCCACCCAGTGCTCCTGTTGAGCATTTTACAACCAGAATACAATAAAAGATTTTAAAACTCATAAAATGCAAATTAGCATACTTAGATGAGCACTGCCAGCTAGTGTTAGGTCCAAGGAAATCTTGACTTTCTAAGTAAATACAGTTTTAGTAAGAGCCCACCAAGAATGAAAATGTTTCCTTGAGGAGTAGAAAAGAAAAATGGTTTAATCAAGCTGTCTCTGCATGACTGCAAATCAAGTATTATTGTGGTGCATGGGAGCTTTGCAGTTTATATAACCTACCTGTAGGAATACTAGAGCAGTCCAGAGAGAGAAGTGAAAATTGCTTAAATCAAAATGAACATGAAAATGCTCAAAATCAATAATATGTGAAGTGAATTAGTTTCATTGCTCAGTAAACAGGGAAGAAAAATGAAGCTTTAACACCTGCATGTAATGAGTTACAGCAATACTGTTTTAAAAAAAAATAATTTTGCCCCTACCGTTTTATTTTATTGATGCGACCAGCAGTGATGGTTAGGAAAGAACATAATGAATAATGTCAGCACAAAGCTAAATATTACAAAAGTGTATTTGCATTCCATTTAGGAAAGATCTGATACACGAAAGCCAAGAACTGATGATTGCTGCTTTTGTTTCCCAAATGTAAACCCATGCATATTGTAAAGTCTATAAAATCAACAAACAAACATGATAAGTTCATTGGACTAAGTGTTTGCTTTAACCCCAGAATACATTAATCTGTATGCACAAACACCATGTGAGAAGAGTTCTCTGTTTCTTTATTACACACTGTGGTTTTTAGACATGCACTAAATAACCTTTGGAAAGACTGCCTCTGATTTCCCTGCATAGTAAGCCAACTTACTATGCTCAAACATGAACATAAATCACATACTTGAGGAAAAAAAGCATTGGCTTTCTTCAAAAGTCCTGAAAAGTGGAACCTTTTGTCCTGTGCTCAGCGGGCGCACTTGGCAGCAGCAACCCCAGAAGTGACTCCCAGAGAGAGCCTCATGCCCTGCAGTGCTCCTCACGCCTGGGGAGAGTGTGACAGAAGGACAGACCAGCCTCCTTGCTTTGCAGAGAACCATTTGACATGTTCAAAAGTTACCATGTGGTTTAGATTATCCTGAAAAAATGACAGTGGCCATCACAAGGAGTATCCACTGAAGAGATGTTTTCAGACAGATCTGTAGGTATTACACTGGCACAGGTGCCACCTGCAAGTTATTAAACAGGCAGCGCAGGAAGGAGATAGTCTTAACCTGCTCTTCCAGGTCCTCACTCACTCAGCCCATACCTACCACAGTTGTAAATAACCTGTGAGCACTGAAGCTTCAGCATAGAGTTTTAGTTTGTTTCACCAAGGCAGGGTTTTAATAATTTACAAACAGATGCTAACTTGTTATGACTCTTGGGAGACAGCCCCAGCCTGGAGGAAGGATAAGAGCACGTTGTGCTTACACAAGGCAGCACATGCTGCAGTCATTTGCTTCTCTGAACCTTCTCATGTTTCTTTGAACTAGGCGCTCTCAGAAAAGCTGTGCCTCTGCCTGCTGCAGCGACCCATGCATATTTGGATACCTGGGCCTTAGTGCCTACAAAAACAATTTTAAACCCCGAGCAGTGTGTCCTTTAACAGGGAAGGCAGAAACAATTAAATATCCCACGAAAAATTAGATGGTTCAAAAAGAAACTAAGAACTGAAACAAGATCTGGTTTTGGAGTTCTCATACAACTTAAAAATTTGTGTGTATATGGATATATACATGAACACGTATATTCATTGGCTTTAAAGAGTTTTCCATGGGGTAGGAATTAAAAATCAGCAAACCTGTAATGTATATTTTTGATTTTTTAATAGACTTCCATCTCTAACAGAAAGTTACAAAAGGTTTAACAAGAAAACTCTCAAGTCTTCAGATGAATAAAAGTACAATTCCTGCTTAAAATTCTCATCTCCAGAGCATACTGCATCCTACATTGCATCATAGGGTGACATTTACCAACTGAGATGGTTGCTCAGTTCTCCTATATTTCACCCTGCTCTATTGTCCAGTTCCTCTATAAAAGAGGGAGCTGTGAGTACACCCAGTGTCTTCACTCAAACACCTACTGCCCTGGCAGCCTGATCCCTCACATTTTGGTCTGCTTTATGTACTTTGCTTGTTACCTGTAAAGTGAGATAGGCTACAAAATGTGCTTTCCTAGAAAAAGGAATGATTTGGGCCTGTGTTAGAGGCAACAAAAATAATTTTATGGAACTGGAACTCTTAGATTTCCTTCTGCTGCACAGCTGTGACTCGATCACTGCTGCACAGCGATACTACCTCCTTACAGCACCATGATGCACTGTGTGTGCCCCAACTTGTGCAGCATTGCTGTAATAACTGATTTGTGAAAGATGTTATCTAGTCTGCCTGTGGCATAATCAGGAGAAATCGTTAGATTTGAAACACTGCATGATATTACTGCTGAGCAAAGGGAGAACAGAAATGGCCAAGCTCTTCTTACAGGGCAAGAAAGCAATTGAAGAAGTGGTGAAAGATGAGGGCAGAGGATTTCTTTTAAATTACTGTTAGCAGGTGTCTTTTTTTAAAGGAGTGAACATCTAGGCCCTGATCTAAATGGTGAATAAAGTGAAAGTTTGCATGGGAGGTACAGCAAAAAATCTTGGGTATCACCTTAACTCAAATTGAGGCATAGGCTGATGGAATTCCTCCGCTACAGAAGTGACAAGAACAAGAGCTGTGGCTTTACTTCTCTCTTGGATGGACAGCTCCTGTTGTTTTCCAAGGAGCTGGAGACAGCAGCAGGCAGCTTTATTTCACTTGGACTGATCCCAGGATAAAATCCAGCCTCTCCTCCTTCAGTGCAGGCTCCATGAATCCCCAAAGTCTTACCATTAAATATCTTTGTACTATGTAAGTGCATGACCTACATTACACATGCAGCCTTTGATTTTTATTTATAAAAATCCTTGAGCAGGTTTCTAGCACCACACGTCTGTTCCCTGCAACAGGAGGATGTGCCCACAACTGCAAACAAACATGTGACCAGGGAACTAGAGGGCATTTAACCCAACAAACCGCTGCAGCATCTCTTAACCAGTTAGTGTGACAACAGAAGAAAATAGTGAGAAGTGTTGTCTTTCTCCCTGAGCAAGAGAGGCGGAATATCACTTCACATCCCAGAGACAGGCTGGCATATTAATACATCTTATTCCCTAACTCCCTTAGGTATGGATAGTTAAAACAAAATTGTTTTTAATTAAGAAGCCTAAAATCCAGTTGTGAAGTCCTGTTTTCACCCATAGTGAGTATCTGTTACTCACACTGATGAACAGCAATAGGGTTGCTATTCATCTTTGAAAAATGAGACAGTTACATATCAAAATAAAGGTGCCTCATACTAGCCACCCATATTGGAAGAGTTTGTCCAAAAGCCACAAAAAACTTGCTGTAAGTCCTCACGGCTCATTCCAACAAGCATGCATCAGCATCAGAACTGCAGAGCAGGAGAGAGATAAAAACTTCTCATAAAAACCTGGTGGAAAACTTCAAGTGAGCTGCAAGTTGCAGACTGTAAAAAGCCATCTCATCCCAACTCTGACAGGAAGCAGTCTAGCTGCAAATACATAAATGAGAGCGTGTCTCAACTGTATCTTTTCTGTCCTCTAGTGTCAGGTTTTTGTGATGAACAGAATCAGAATAAGCCGTTTTCTGGTGTCCATTTTAACTGCTTTTTTTTTTAAGCCAAGAAATACCTGTGATATTGTAAACACTGAACACTGGTAGGGACACCTCTAAAGAGGCCATGTTTTAATTGAAAAACATCAGCCTTCCCCAAACCCAACTGCAAAGTTTCAAAGAGTTTCACTGCAGCACAATAATGCAATCAACAGTCATCAAATAGGAGATTTACTTCAAGGGAGAATCACAGCAGAACAGAGAAGGCAACTGATTTTGCTCCCAGTTTTTCTTTAAACAAATGTACATGTATGTACAGAAGATAGAACTGTCTTTCCCTCCTTAATTCACCATATAGCTATTCATGCAGGCTGTTCTACTTAAGAAAATCTCTAGCCAAACTCCAACCTATAACAGGCAGATATTTCAGTTGTTTCTCGAGTACAGTCATATATTATACCAAAGTATAGCAGTTCTGTGAACAGTACAGTTGTGTCTGCATTTAGGGGCTGGTATAGTAAAGTATCAAAAAAACCCTAGAGTACTTAGTTGCACTAGTTTAGAAAAACAAAACCAGATTAACTAATAATAGTTGCACAAAATCTGTGAGTAGAGCAGGCGCAGATCCCAGAAGCAGCCGAAGGTCTCCAGCACCCTCTTCTGGTTCCTGGGTCCACAGGCACGACTGCAGCTAGAAACCTCCCTCTGTTCAAGTGACATTGACAGACCCAGTTAATACACATCCAGATGCTAGCTAACAAGATGCCAGTGCCCTCAGCAGCACTAGAGTGAACAATATAGGACACCCTATTGTTTTGAAACTTTCAGGAAGAAATATCAGTTCTTGTGATATTGTTCCTGAGTCTCAGCACCCGTTATTTGTTTTACTGGATTTGTTAGAAGCCATAGATCCAGGGCAAGAACCTTAACATGCGGGCAATGAACAGACACTGGGAAAAACTCCTTACAAGAGACTGATGGGAGAGCACAGACAATTCACATGCAATACGGTCCAAGAGCCAGGCAGAGATCAGAGAAGCCTGAGCTGTCAAGGTCCCTCATTTTGCTTCATTTCACTTTGAAAGGTCTGGGGGGACTGGGTGGAGGGTGGCATCAGACATCTTCTTGAAGTGAAAAGTGACACATTGAGTGGGAGTGTCTATATTGCAGGGGTCTCGAAAACATATTTAATGTAATCAAGGGCAGGAAATACATGGAAGGAGCCAGAGAGGATCAAAACGGGAGAAGAACCTGTGCAGCATCACCCTAGGACAGGTGGGGCTGCATGGTGCTGAGGCCAGAGATGGTACTGCTGACTCAAGAGCTGGGCAGATGAGAAGACCCCCAGTGAGGAATCTTGAGATACATGAGCAGATTAGGTTATACCTTAGAGATGTTATACAGTGAAGATCTGCAACAGCTAGAGGCAGTTACAAGAATCTACAGATTGTGAAAGATGGTGAAAGACACAAGATAAAAAATTAATAATTAGGAATAGAAATGAAAAGTAAAATGGTCAGAAGATACTATTTAAACATAAGAAAATAGAAACCAGACCATTGATTGGGAAGTTTGTTCTCTTGCCTAAGCAATAATGTTTCTGCACCACATGGAGCCATTCGCTTTTTTTCCCATCACAGTGGTATTTTAGGTCATCGGTGTCAATAGCTCTGAGGTTTGGGCCACACATTGAGCAGCTTCTTCCTCTTGAGGATCAGATACTTCAAAGACAACCATCAGCAGCTCATCTGTGTTCTCTCTGGGAACACCATGGTTTTTTCTCCCTGGAGTCACTAGAGGTCCCCCAAAGCCCAGATTTTCATCACTGCACAGAGCTAAGCCACAGAAAACACCCTTGAGGGTCAACCATGCAGAGGCCCTGGCCAAGCAGCTGGAGGGGAAGGTCATCTCGCTCGCCAAGGACTGATGTTACCCTAGGACCAAAGTAAGCCAAAGATTAAAACAACCTGTCTGTCCACACGTGGTTAAGCTTTCTTGCATGATGGGGGCAGGGTGTGGTGGGGGAAATACCATTCATGTGCCAGTCACAGAAGAGCTTGCAGGAGAACCAGGCTTATGCTGAAGAAATTTCTGGGAATGAGAACTTCCTCAAGAGCAGACAGGAAAACTGGATGCCCTGGCAGCAAGGCCCAGAGACCCCTCTCTGCACTCCAAGCCAAGCTGGTATTCCCCACACCATTAGCAACCAAGAAAACCAGCCATAAGCATAACCATTTACTCCATATACGTTGATATATCATGATGGCAGCCAGCATACTGCTGCTGCTGGACTCTCCTAACATGAGTAAACATTATGAAATAACATTCCTTCATCCACACACACTCTCCCACAGCATTCCCTTCATGCCCAGTGGAGGAAGGGCTTGGTCTGCTCAACATCCACCTC
Source organism: Phalacrocorax aristotelis (assembly GCF_949628215.1). Taxonomy (NCBI): domain Eukaryota; kingdom Metazoa; phylum Chordata; class Aves; order Suliformes; family Phalacrocoracidae; genus Phalacrocorax; species Phalacrocorax aristotelis. The sequence goes on from NC_134311.1 coordinate 62,005,983, forward strand.
TCTGCACCAGATCCTCCCTGCCTACCTCCCAATAAAGCCAACAAAACTACTTGCCCCATCATCCCACAGCTCTGCCAAGATTGCCACTGTTTCAAAGATAATCAAAAACGTTTCTTCTTTGCTGAGGCTTTCTACGTATTAGTTAATGAAGTCTGTCCATCTTGGTTTGGCAAATCCTGACATGGCTACTGCATATAGCAGAGATGGGATTTTGTAATTTTTTCTTAAACAATTAACAGTGAAACAGTTGCAGAATTGGACTCCTCTGCTCAGCTCCCATGCATCCCCCATCCACACATCTCCTTCAGACACTGCCAAGCAACTCACTGCTCAGCCAGAACTAGTTCACCCACATTTCCTTCACTTGCTTCCATGTTTACTTTTTAAAAGGGCTTAAACCCCACTAAAGCATTCATCCCCAGCTTACCAACTTGCACATCTTCACTGCCCACACCAGGTACTGGTTGTGCTACAATGCCCTCCAGCTCAGCATGGAGCTGTAAGCCACCACTTTCCATCAGTCCTCCTCCTCCTTGCAGCTTCTCCTCCCCCAGGCATGTTTCTGAGCCCCCCAAACCCTGCTAAGTCACGACCCACATAGCACCCATTGCTCCTGCAGCCAGTGCAGCACCAAGGTCTCACTGGTCACCTTCAGGGCTCTCCCCCAGAAGCCAGTTTGCTCTCCCAGACCTGCCAGGCAGCTCAGGCCCACCTGGGAAGTAACAAGCAGCTCCTGACCCACAGCTGCAGCACTGCTGAAGCACCTGTATGCAGCAGAGCCAAGCTACCTATCCTTCATTTTACTCAGCTGATTCTGCCAAACCCTGAGCTCTTCCACCACCCGGCCCATGAGCTGTGCGTCTGCATAGTCCTCTTAGCCCTCAATTTTTACTATTTTTTTTAGAAATTATTTTCCTGCTCCAGCCTTATCTCTCCACCCTAACCCCTTGAAGTCAGCTCTAGGTAGAATTGCTACCTGCTTTTGGGCATCCAGGGGAAGAAGCCAGTGAGTGAATACTAGTGAGTGAAGCTTCGTGTCTTGGTCTACGTCCTGCTTCCTCAGCCCAAGGACAGCTTCTGGGCCTGTCCTTTTGCTCCTGACTTGCTGTTTCTACATCACAAATTCTGCCAAAAAGTCATAGAATCATTATGGTCAGAAAAGACCTCTAAGATCAAAAAGTCCAACCACCAACCCGCCACCACCATGCCTCCTAAACCATGTCCTGAAGTGCCACATCTTCACATATTTTGAACACCTCCAGGGATGGTGACTCCACCACCTCTCTGGGCAGCCTGTTCCAATGCCTGACCACTCTTTCAGTAAAGAAATTTTTCCTAATATCCAATCTAAACCTCCTCTGGTGTGACCTGAAGCCATTTCCTCTTGTCCTATAACTTAGGTTAACTTGGGAGAAGAGACCAACACCCACCTTGCTACAACCTCCTTTCAGGTCATGGTAGAGAGCGATAAGATCTCCTTATCAGCCTCCTCTTCTCCAGACTAAACAACCCCAGCTCCCTCAGCTGCTCCTCATAAGACCTGCTCTCCAGACCCTCACCAGCTTTGTTGCCCTTCTCTGGACACGCTCCAGCACCTCAGTGTCCTTCCTGTACTGAGGGGCCCAGAAATGAACACAGCATTTGAGGTGTGGCCCCCACCAGTGCCGAGTACAGGGGCACGATCACTGCCCTACTCCTGCTGGCCACACCATTGCTGATACAAGCCAGGATGCTGTTGGCCACCCTTGGCCACCTGAGCACACTGACGGCTCATGTTCAGCCAGCTGTCAGCCAGCACCCCCAGGGCCTTCTCCACCGGGCAGCTCTCCAGCCACTCTTCCCCAAGCCTGCAGCGTTGCATGGGGTTTTTGCGACTGAAGTGCAGGACCCGGTACTTGGCCTTGTTAGACCTCATCCAATTTACCTCAGTCCATCAATCCAGAACTGTCCAGGTCCCTCTGCAGAGCTGGAGAAATAAAAGAACCACATTAAACCTTTACATGACCCATATAAGACTTTGACTTTCTTACAATGCAACTGCATAACTGAGATCATCACATGCAGCAAATGTTGGATTCTAACACAAGACTAGCCACTAAGAGACAAGAAGGAACACTTCATTGGCATCAGAAGACAAGACTCTCAGCTACATGATCTGGATGGAAACATATTGCAGACCTTTCTTTTCAAAATTATGGGCTTGTGCATCCTCGTGTTGCTCCCATTTATTCTTGCCACTGAAATTGCTTTTCCCCCTTTTGCCATTTTTAGCTCCCCCCCAATTTTAGCTCCTTTCAGTGTACCTGCTGGGCTCTGCCACCCTGCAGCTGCATGCCCAGTGTCCTGGTCAGGCAGGGAAAACCAGTCCCACAATGTTAAGTATTTGGCAGTTAAGTGACTGAGAACAAAACCTTGCAGTGGAAGCACAAGTTTGAGATAACCACAGACACCATCACCAGTTCCACCTGCGCTAATGTGTTCATTTTTCAGCAGTTTCAAACAAAAGACTAAAAATTATATTATACTAAAATATAGCTTAACTGGAACATTGATATATTTCCACATTGCATTTTCAGAATAACTAATTCATTTAGTTCAACTAAGAAGATGTTGTTCTACTGTACAAAGATTGTTTGTGCATGCCCACTTTGTAGGTGGACAATGAAAAAAATCTGAGCAGAAAAAAATGGTCATGTGAGGACTTACTAAAATATCAGTGTACTTTAGTTTCACACTTGAGCTTCTTTTTGGAACAGCTTTCCAAGGGTGACAGAAGTATTTCTCAGCTTTTGATAATAAGTGTTTACAGCTTAGCATAAACAGTGGCTTGATTCAGTAGGCTGCTTACAGTACACATCAATTCCCTACAGACCAGCTCGTTTCAAGCATTATCCTTTCAAAAAGTATACCTTGTTACCTAAAGCAATGTCACAGGGAAAAAAGCAAACCAGGTAATTGATGAAGAGGCCCTTCAGCCTGGCTATAATTTAAGCTCTGTATATCCTGGGCAGGAAAGACCAGGATACCCATGACGAGAGCCACCAGTAACACCAACAGGTACAAACGGCAAGTGTAGAAAATAAATTATTGCTAACCATTCTACAATGTCCCCTTGTATTACATTCAAATTGTGTGTATGCACATGTATTTCAGATTATTCAAAGCTCAACTGTTTTTCCATCTATGATGCAGTCGCTTGAGCTCGGATATGATGCGCCAGAACTTGCTAAAGATGGTTCCACTTCAGCAGTCTTGCAACAGGAAGCAATGGGAGATGGAAGATGCAGAGATTAATATAGCATAGAGATCCCAGACATCAAGCTATCCCACAGAAGAAGGAATAAGAATCAAGAGGAAGCCACTGTACCAAAACTGCCATACTACAATAGGCAGGAGCAGAGCTGCACATCATGTCCTGCTATTGGCTAACAGACTAACAGATTGGAGGAAAAGCTACATCACCTTCCTTGACAACCTTCCGTGAGAACACTAAGGCAACAGTGGATGCTATCTGGCTTCAGAGCAGGTCAGCAGCTGTCTGTTGGTACCTGATGCAGAGGCCTGTTTCAGAATCTATAGGCTTAGAAGGTAACAACAGGGCAGAACACAGCCAGGCTGGTAATCTAGCAAAATGCAATAGCTCAGGCCACCAGACTACTCCAAGTTCATCTTTCAAGCATTTCACAGAATCACAGAATGGTAGGGGTTGGAAGGGACCTCTGGAGACGATCTTGTCCAACTCCCCTGATTGAGCAGGAACACCTAGAGCAGGGGGCACAGGAACACATCCAGGTGGGTTTTGAATTCCCCAGGGAAAGAGACTCCACAGCCTCCCTGGGCAGCCTGTGCCACTGCTCTGTCACCCTCACAGCAAGAAGATTTTTGTCATATTTAAGTCGAGTTCCCTGTGTTTCAACTTGCGCCCATTGCACCTTGTCCTGTCATTGGGCGCTGCTGAAAAGAGTCTGGCCCATCATCCTGACACCCACCCTTTAGATATTTATAGGTATTGATGAGATCCCGCCTCAGTCGTCTCTTCTCCAGGCTGAACAAACCCAAGTCTCCCTGCCTTTCCTCATAAGGCAGATACTCCAGTCCCCTGATCATCTTTGTAGCTCTCCGCTGGACTTGCTAGAGCAGTTCCCTGTCCTTCTTAAACAGGGGAGCTCAAAACTGGACACAGCACTCCAAATGTGGTCTCACTAGGGCAGAGCAGAGAGGGAGGATAACCTCCCTCGACCTGCTGGCCACCTTCCTTTTAATGCAGCCCAGGATACTGCTGTCCTGCTTGGCCACAAGGACACAGTGCTGGCTCAGGGTCAGCTTGCTGTCCACATGCACCCACAGGTCCTTCTCAACAGAGCTGCTTTCCAGTAGTTCAGCCCCAGCATGTACTGGTGCATGGAGTTGTTCCTCCCCAGATGCAGGACCTTGCACTTGCTCTTGTTGACTTTCATGAGGTTCCCCTCGGCCCAGGTCTCCAGCCTGTCCAGGTCTCGCTGGATGGCAGCACAGCCTTCTGGTGTATCAGCCACCGCTCCCAGCTTGGCATCATCAGCGAACTTGCTGAGGTTACACTCTATCCCTTCGTCCAGGTCATTGATGAATATGTTGACAGGACTGGACCCAGCACAGACCCCTGGGGAACAACACTAGTGACAGGCCTCGATCCAGACTGTGCTCCATTGATCAAGACCCTCTGAGTTCTGTTGTTGAGCCAGTTCTCTGTCCACCTCACTGTCCACTCATCCAACCCACACTTCCTTAGCTTGCCTGTGTGGATGTTATGGGAGACAGTGTCGAATGCCTTACTGAAGTCAAGATAGACAACATCCACTGCTCTCCCTTTGTCGACCCAGCCAGTCACGCCATCACAGAAGGCTATCAGGTTGGTCAAGCATGATCTTCCCTTGTTGAATCCATGCTGACTATTTATGATAACCTTCTTGTCCTCTACGTGCCTGGAGATGACCTCCCTAGGATGAACTGCTCCATCACCTTTCCAGGGACTTCTTGCATCAGTTCTCAAGTCTGCTTCCTGGCAGTTGGAGGTGTTTGCTTTCCTTTGCTTCCAAAGCTGAAACTCTGTAGTGCCTTGCTTAGTGCCACCAGAACCAGCTATCTCCCCCTACCTCCTAATGGAACTCTAGTTCTCTTGCATTAACCCAAGCTCCATTAGCCTGACATGCATTACTTCTCTGGACATCAGCAATCATACCAGTAAACAAGCATTTGCCCTGAAGTATGAAATGTCATTTCTCTGTTACAATCATGCTATTTCCAGGGGAATAAATAGCTGCATGCTAAGAGGATGTCCAAGGAAGATATACAGAATGAAGCCAAAATAGGAAGCATACTCTCAGGTATCTTTATAAAGACTTAAGAAATGCATGCATCTACAGGCTTTGTAAGACCTCGCATCTCCATCAGATGATCAGATCTGCACAAGAAACTAATGGGAACAGGTTTTTGTAGGTAGTGAATTCAATAACAGAGCAGTACACTCTACTGACCAACTGGTTGAAGGTATGACTTTCTTTAGTCTGTCTGAAAGTCTTTCTTAGATGGCAACACACTAAGAGGTAGGCCCCAGAAGTTGCTTACAAATATCTGAGGAAGCATAAACCTCCACAGATAGAAGGAAGTTTTTGATACACACCTATGCCTCAAACATCACTGCCAGTGCTGGTTTAGCAAACGCATTGCCAGCTACCTCCAGGAAGGTTGAAGAGAGATCCAGGGAATGAAAAACATCTCATTCAGTTTGCAATAAACCTCACTGATTACTATGAATAAAAGCACAAGGAAAGCTGACCAGCTAGTCAGCACATTCATCATCCTAATGAGCCAATAAGTTTTGATGCACAACTGCAATAATCCTTAATCAGACCAAAAGTTCCCTGAAGCTGAGTAAACTACCTCAGCCACTGCCTAGCAGCAAACAGAAAAAAAAAGGAAAAACAAAGACATCCTTGACTAAACTCTCCTTCCAGTTTCTAGCAGCCAGCAGTTTAAATGTATTTACTGAAGAACAGGCATTCTTTAAAGAAGAAACATTGTAGTTGAGGTCCCCATCATAAATAAGTCAATCTCCCTCCGCCCAGCACTGACAAACTATCCAACAGATATTCTTTAACATCCACAGCTTGATAGAACCTACTGTGGAAATGGGAAAGCTTAGTCCACCAACTTTTTAAGCCTTTAAGGAAGGCTTCCTTGCTGGTGTTTAATCTGCTCAAGCAGAAAATCAATCCTGGGAATGGATTGTGGTTTACGTACAAAAAAAAGAAAGGCTGATGAACTACTAAAATTGCCCTGTGAAAGGAACAAAGTCAAAGATAGAAAAAATTGCATTGTTACGCACAAAAGAATCAGATTTCTTTCTGCTTTACATCCTCAAGCAGTAAAAAAAAGGAGGGTAACAGCACAAAAGAATGCTTTCATACATTTTACAGAAGTAAGATATGAAACCCAGAAACTTTGTTGCAAGTGACATTTCCCAGGAAAACAAAAAACCTCAACTGAAAACAAGACTTCCTAGGTGAGTGACTAAAGAAAGCAGCAAAAAAAGAGGACTAACACACTACTCAGCTTTGTCATAAGTAAATATAATATAAAGCAATCCAGTTCCTCAGTGGAAACACTGAGGCTTCCCCACTTCCATACTGCAGTGAAGGGCAGACTGAAGTAACAGAGCAGGCAGATAAGCATTTAAGACAGGGGCTATGCAGACCTGACATGCCCCTGAACTAGCAGAGCAGACAAATGCATAGGAGTAGAATTGAAGCCACAAGTATTAGTTGGTTAAGGCTATGCATCTGCACATCAAATCACAGTACCAAACATGCCATACTTCAGAAATGCAAACACAGTGTAGTAGGAGTACCTGTTAATTATGTTGTGTCTATAGAGCCAGGATGGGCAACACAGCAGATACAAAAGAAGCAGCCACATGCTTATAGCAAAGAAGTTACAAAGCCTGTAGAAGTGTTTCATTTTACAAAGCAAAATCACTGCTCAATTCCTGTTACCTCCTTTGCTCACAGATCATTATAACCTGTACTTCAGCTACCAGTTTCAAGACATAAACTAGCCAAACAGAAGTACCAAGTATAACTATTATTTCTGGTTTCTCTAAAGACAATTTTCTCAACTACAACGTGTAAATTTCCCAGGTCAGTACCCTTACTATAACACAATTCTATACTTGTAGTATCTTCAAGGGGTTAATTACAGAGATGACACTTTTTACTAAACTGAAAAAAGAGGGGAAAAAAATCTGCATCCCACTTTGAGAAATACCAAGGCAAAAAAGTTTTCACTTAGTAATAAAAATAATGTATTCACATACCACTAAGTGATTAGGATAGGCAGAAGATCCTGTTGCTAGGATGTGAAAACCAAAAAGGGAATGGACTACACCAAGGTGTTAAAGCTACTAAAAAAAACTTCAGGAGAGGGAAGGAGAAAGGTATGTAAGGCATACAGGTAGGAAAGACTTCACTGATATGGCAGGTCTCTCTAAAAAAAAAAAATTTTTATCCTTCATTTGCATGCCTGTCCCAAGATAAAAACTGACCTCTTAAACAGAAATATCTATTTAAACTGATTAAAAACACCCCACAAACCACCTTCAGCCCAAAACTGATAGAATCTGCCTTATAAAAATGTATTTTCCTAAAGGAGTTAAATATGAACAAGACCTCAGCTTTATAATTATTTTTGCTTTAGAGTCCTAAGTTGCAAAGTATTTAGTATATGAAACAGTACAATTCAAAAATATCTTGAAGGGGGAATGTCTGTCTATATATAATATATATAAGCTATGTTACAAAGGCATGTGTCCTCCAAGAGCAGCTGTGCATATGAATTAATGCTACACAGTTTGTACAACCCTGTGGAAAATATTTAAAGAACTAAAACAAACTAAATAAAACTATAAATAATACCATATTGTTTTTCAAATGTGTGATCATAAAGAAAAAGTCTGTCACAAAGTAAGCAAAACAGGTGCTTACTGGATAGATACACTTCTGCTACTATAAAAGCAAGATCTGGTGATGAAACTATTTTCACATCATTTTGAAATGCAGTCACTGCTGCCAGAGTACATTTAATATAAATGCAAACAAAATTTACTAGATTTAAAAACAATACCCTTGATGCTATGCACTGAGACAACACCCTGTATATCAGTTTATTTCCCATGTAGTGGACAAATCCAGTCCGTGTAATTATTTTTCTGCATGTGAGTAGTAAACTCAAAATGGTTATTTTCCCACAAGAAATGTGTTCACTGTGAGAATACTGGGTCTTGCAACACCCAATAAATCTTTCAATTAGATTTCAATAGCTTAGTTTAGAAATTTGGAACTGTAACACAAAATCACACAGAATCCCAGGTTGGAAGGGACCTCAGGGATCATCTAGTCCAACCTTTCTAGGAAGAGCACAGGCTAGACAAGGTGGCCCAGCACCCTGTCCAGACGACTCCTGAAGGCGTCTAACGTGGCCGAGTCAACCACTTCCCTGGGGAGATTATTCCAATGGTTGACTGTCCTCACTGTGAAAAATTTCCCTCTCGTGTCCAACTGGAATCTCCCCAAGAGCAACTTGTGTCCATCCCCCCTTGTCCTCTCCATGTGACTCCGTGTAAAAAGGGAGCCTCCCTCTTCTTTGTAGCTACCCCTTAAGTACTGGTACATGGTGATGAGATCCCCTCTGAGTCTCCTTTTCTCCCAGCCTATCCTCGTATGGCAGCTTTCCAGTCCTTTGATCATCCTGGTGGCCCTTCTCTGGACCCTTCCAGCCTGTCCACATTCTTTTTGTATAGCGGGGACCAGAACTGTACACAGCACTCCAGGTGTGGCCTGACAAGGGCTGAGCAGAGCGGGATAATGACTTCTTTCTCTCTGCTGGTGATGCCCTTTTTGATGCAGCCCAGCATCCTCTTGGCCTTCTGGACCACAGCAGCACACTGTTCGCTCATGTTGAGCTTCGTGTCCACCAGGACCCCCAGGTCCCTTTCCACAGAGCTGCTCTCCATCCAGGTGCATCCCAGTCTGTGCTGCACTCCTGGATTATGTTTTCCCAGGTGCAAGACCTTACACTTGTCCTTGTTGAACTTCATAAGGTTCTTGCTGGCCCACTCCTCCAGCCTATCCAGATCTCCCTGCAGAGCAGCTCTCCCTTCTGGAGTGTCTACTTCCCCACTTAACTTGGTGTCATCTGCAAACTTCATCAGGCTACACTTGATGCTGGTATCCAGATCACTTATGAATATGTTGAATAACACTGGGCCCAATATTGATCCCTGGGGGACTCCACTTGTGACAGGTTGCCACTTGGAAAAGGAGCTTTACCACCACCCTTTGGGTGCGGCCTGTCAGCCAGTTTCCCACCCACTGCACAGACCACTTGTCTAGGCCATAACACATTAATTTCTCCAGGAGGAGGCTGTGGGGGACTGTATCAAAGGCCTTGGAGAAGTCCAGGTAGACAATGCCCACCACCCGCCTCATGTCAACCAGGCAAGTCACTTTGTCATAGAAGGCCACCAGGTTTGTCAAGCACGATCTGCCTTTAGTGAAGCCATGTTGGCTTTTCCCAATCACATGCTTCATTTGACTTGTGATGGCCCTCAGGAGGATTCGTTCCATAATTTTCCCAGGGATTGAAGTAAGGCTGATGGGCCTATAGTTACCTGGCTCGAAGGAGGATCCTTTTGCTTGAGGCTCTTTGCTGTTAGGAACAGCTAGGCTACAAATGGCTGAAGAACAATGATGTGTCGAAGTAGAACAGTACAACAGCTCAATTAAGGAAAAGCGTTTTAGTGCACTTTGCTCATTGTTGCCAACATGCTACATTGCCCTTTTTGTGTACAAGGTGGACTCAAGGATTTCCATTGTAAGAAAGAAATGACTTGGCAAGCAAAACACTGTCAAGCTGCCCTTTTTTTCCTTATAGACTTGAACACTAAGACAGAAGCTTTGCAACACATTGCGCAATTTTTTGTTTTTATTATTAAATGACAAAGTGTGGTTTGTTACATTGTCACATTGCTAGTCAGAAATGCTTCAGTGATGAAGAAGTTGATGCTGGGTCAACCCAAGCCCTCATTCTAGAACATTCATTTACAAAGAAGTTATAGTAATATTCAACAAACCCAGCGCAACATCCCTTGCTTTCTTCAGTGAAAATACCCATCATCCTTCCTCTAGTATTTATGTTACTATATAAATTAGAAATTTTTTTAGGACAACACATCCCCATATTTTAATGAGATCAAAAGAGGCTTCTACAAATGTTACAGGAGTCTTCACACATCATCATCATCTGATGTATCACTGCTGGTAGTCTCAGAATCCTCATTCTCCAGAGCTGGTTTGAAAGTGCTGTTTTTCCAGGGCCCAAATTTAAAGTCACAGACAAAGCCATTTTTCAAAATGTTGTTTTTCCGAAGGCCATTTTTTTGTAACTGAAATGAGAAAACAAGATGTATTTAGAGAAAGAAAAAGCTAAACTCAATCTGTTGTATTTCAACTTTCTCTGCATCTTCACCTCTGGGCTACATTAGATCCTCAGCACTACCTTTTAAATATATACACAAAAGGAAAACTCTCTTGAGAGCCTTCACTTCCGGGCAAGCCACCTGTATCCAAGTGCCTCCAATTGTGCTAAGCCCCTACAGTCAATGAGAGCTTACCCTCTTCTCACCCACTTCCTCAGAAGCCTTGCCTCAGTGATCCCTCTCCCACACTGTCTCTCCTGCAATGCAGTCCCCTTTTCCACAGTGCTGCAAACATCTGTGCTAACAACTGCAAGGTCTGTAATAAGGAAGGGGCCCCGAGGAGAAGCAGGAAGGAGGAATGGGTATCCCAATCTGTCTACCTGATGCAGTCAGAAAGTCAAAGACACTGGAGGGAAAGGAAACAACTGATTCTAGAACAAGAAAGGAATTACTGCATTTCCACACATAGTGCAGAAGCTGGTCAATAAGCCAAGCATTTAAGAGTTTAATATTCCAAATATTCTAATTTAACACGTGTTCCTAGACTTACGGAAATATCACATGTTCAGATTTAATATTGCACAAGATTCTCCCCTGCAGACTCTGTCAGGTATACACAACACTCCTAATTTTAAATAAGTAAAAAAATTCTAGATTGCCTTTTCAGACTTTGTTACTAGTAAGTTAACTGTCTCTCAATTTCCAACAGAGAAAATTCACATTCCAGAGAACCAAGGAAACTGCATAAAAACCTTGAAAGGAAGTTACCTTTCCTCAGGCTAAGCTGAGGAACTGGAAAGCCTGTGCAGTTCTACCAGCAATGCTGAAACTACACAGAAGCACTCCCTTACACTTGCCATGATATTTTGAGAATAGGCCTTACCTACAATAAGCACTGGTCCCCTAGCCTTTTACAGCAAATATTCTTCCAAAAGCACAATACTGAAATGGTACTGAAACAGCAGCACCCCTAACCATCAATATTACTGCAGATTCTCCTCAAAGGTAGGCATTTAGGGTAGCCAACTACAAGTTCAAAATGGAACATTAACTTAGTGTTACCTGTTCACTAATGACTCGGAACTCCCTCATCTCATCCTCTGTTAGTGGAGCACATGTTTCATCATTTTCATTGTCTTCCTGCCAGCCCATCTCCTTTAATAACCTTTAAATTAAAAAGGAGAACATGAAGGAATTTGCTACACACATGCAGACATTTCAAGCTCTGTTTACATATATGTGTAAATGGATTAATCAGTCTTTTTTTAAAAAAAAACTCTACCACAAAAGTAGGTTAAAAGCCTTACAAAAGATAAACAAAGCATCGAAGTTGAGACCTTCTCAGGTCCCTACTGCTACATGCGGTAAAAACTGTACCTTCTTTTTAAAGTAAGAATGTATTTCCTTTGCATAACTGCTCTGGCGAAGCAGCAGTGTACCCCTTGAAAATGATACAAAAAGCCAAAGTCTCTCACTGAAGGAATCTGCAAGTTCTCCTGGAAAACACAGCAGCCATGAGGAATACTGGTGGTTCCCTCCACAGGAACCAATTCAAGATGCAATGGCCTTATATGGTTTCTTTTTTGTAGCACATGTTTATGTTGGAGCCAGGACAGGCTTCTTTGCAAGTGAATCTTACCCAATATCAGCAGATGCTGATATTTCAGCACAGACTACAACTAGTAGGGCATTCTGGGATGGGGGGGAAGAAAAAAGAGGCAGATCCCTCTCATGACTAAGCTTGAGATATCCAAAGATGCAATAAATCGGTGTGTTTTAGCTAGTGCCAGAAGTGGGATGGCAGTATCTGAGCAGGAAGAAAATGGTTTTGTATGTGAAGATGCTGTGAAAGCAGGTTCTCTGAGGGTGAAAACACCATAACATTTAACAACGAAGACAGTAAGTTCACCTGCTGCAAAGTTTTTGCCAAAAGGATTAGCACCTCCTTCAGGCAAACCATGCACTTGTTAACTTTAAATGTTAAAGCAGGTTGAGAGAGTCCTATAGGAAGCAGCCTGAAGGGTAACGGGGTCTAGGAAGGCTGGGCATTCAAGAAGGAAGTCTTAAAGGCACAGGAGCAGGGTGTCCCCATGTACCATAAGATGAACCAGGGGAGCTGCGAAGGTGAGTGTCCTGGCTGAACAGGGAGCTTTTGCTGGGACTCAGGAAAAAAGAAGAGTTTACCACTTTTGGAAGAAGGGACAGGCAACTCAAGGACAGTACAGGGATCTCTTTAGGTCATGCAGAGAAAAAATCAGAAAGGCAAAGGCTCAGCTAGAACTCAATCTGGCCACTGCTGTAAGAGATAACAAAAACATGTTTACAAATATATCAAGAACAAGAAGAGAGCCAAGGAGAATCTCCATTCTCTACTGGATGCAGGGGCAAATATGGCACGTCCTTCTTTGCCTCAGTCTTTAATAGTCAAACGAGTTATCCCCAGGACATTCAGCCCTCTGAGCTGGAAGGCAGGGACGGAGAGCAGGATAAACCACCCATAATCCAGGAGAAAGCATTTTATGACCTGCTGCACCCCTGGACACTCACAAGTCTATGGTCCCAGATGTGATCCACCTGAGAGTACTGAGGGAGCTGGTGGAGGAGCTTGCCAAGCCACTCTCCATCATTTATCAGCAGTCCTGGCTAAACAGGGAGGTCCCAGATGACTGGAGGCTTGCTGATGTGACACCCATCTACAAGAAGGGCCAGAGGAAGGATCCAGGGAACTACAGGCCAGTCAGCCTGACCTCAGTAGTGGGGAAGATAATGGAGCGGTTCATCTTGAGGGATCTTAACAGGCATGCGCAGGACAACCAGCGGATCAGGCCCAGTCAGCATGGGTTCATGAAAGGCAGGTCCTGCCTGACCAACCTGATCTCCTTCTATGACCAGGTAACTTGCCTAGTGGATGAGGGAAAGGCTGTGGATGTTGCCTGCCTAAGCTTTAGGAAAGCCTTTGACACTGTCTCCCACAGCATCCTCCTAGAGAAGCTGGTGGCTCGTGGCTTAGACAGGTGTACTCTTCATTGGGTATAAAAACTGGCTGAATGGCTGAGCCCAGAGTGTTATGGTGAATGGAGCTCAATCCAGTTGGCAGCCGGGCACGAGCAGGGTACCCCAGGGCTCAGTGTTGGAGCCAGTCTTGTTTAATACCTTTATCAATGATCTGGATGAGGGGATCGAGTGCACCCTCAGTACATTTGCAGATGACACCAAATTGGGCAGGAGTGTTGATCTGCTCGAGAGTAGGAAGGCTCTGCAGAGGGACCTGGACAGGCTGGATGAATGAGCCGAGGTCAATTGTATGATGTTTAATGAGGCCAAGTACCAGGTCCTGCACTTCAGTCACAAAAACCCCATGCAACACTACAGGCTTGGGGAAGAGTGGCTGGAAAAGAAAAGGACCTGGGGATGTTGGTTGACAGCCAGCTGAACATGAGCCAGCAGTATGCTCAGGTGGCCAAGAAGGCCAACAGCACCCTGGCTTCTATCAGCAGGAGTAGGGCAGTGATTGTGCCCCTGTACTTGGCACTGGTGAGGTTGCACCTCAAATACTGTGTTCAGTTTTGGGCCCATCACTACAAGAAGGACATTGAGGTGCTGGAGTGTGTCCAGAGAAGGGCAACAAAGCTGGTGAAGGGTCTGGAGAGCAAGTCTTATGAGGAGCAGCTGAGGGAACTGGGGTGGTTTAGTCTGGAGAAGAGGAGGCTGAGGGGAAACCTTATCGCTCTCTACAACTACCTGAAAGGGGCTTGTAGCGAGGTGGGTGTTGATATCTTCTCACAAGTTAACCCAAGTTGTAGGAAAAGAGGAAATGGTCTCAAGGTGTGTCAGAGGAGGTTTAGATTGGATATTAGAAAAAATTTCTTTACTGAAAGACTGGTCAGGCATTAGAACAGGCTGCCCAGAGAGGTGGAGTTGCCATCCCTGCAGGTGTTCAACACACTTGTAGACGTGGCACTTCAGGACATGGTTTAGGAGGCATGGTGGTATTCAGTTGATGGTTGGACTTGATGATCTCAGAGGGTTTTTCCAACCTTAGTGATACTATGATTCTATGAATAGTTATAGAGATCCTGTTAATGTAAATAAGATATCCGGCAATGGCTTATCATCTAAAGTTTGCAGGACCCCTGTCCCTTTGAAGTGACATTAGACTTCTAGAATGCTTAGAAGTGTGAAGTATGTAAAAAAATTAAACTTCAGATTTGCCAACTTGACACCAACAAGATGCCTGCATATTGGAAACTTCCCCAACAGAAGGGAAGCTCGAGATATATTTTGTACTAGATGTGCCAATACTGTTACTAGGTAAGCACAAGTATCCTGTGAGTTAAGCTGGTCACTTCAAGTCCAATTCACCACATAAGGCTTACCATAATATCTGTCCACATGCATGCAGAGGTCACAGACAAAGGGCTGCGACAAAATGGAGACACAGCCTCTCTGAGATACCATAAAGGAAAGACACTTGCCCAGAAACCCTATGAAGGCCATTCAAAATAATCCAAATTGAAAAAAAGAGAGTTAGATTTGAATCCTATCTTCTAGTCAAAAAAATAGTCATCAGCAGCCTCTCATGGCCAAAGAATTCTGCCTCCATAGCCAATGGGAGGGGGGGAAGGCAATAGAGCAGGGAGCATTTCACTTTTCATACTCATGAGGGGTAAGAGGTTATGTGACTTTCCTCTTCGGGTACTGCAAAAGGAAAAGTTCTCTAGTCCAATTGCACACTTGTAGAGTTTGCAACATAATTTATCATTAAAAATAAAATAAAAAACCCCAAACCCATAACAAAACCAAACCCCACCCAACAATCATCACTGCAATTTTGTAGTTGCCAGAAACATTAAGAACTTGACAGAGCTCATGACAATCTGATCTCCAGACTGAGCTGTGATTTCCCAGCAGCATCATCCTCATCTCTACCAGTTGCTACTGCAGTTACTTTTACGAGATACTATAATTGTTTCAAACCTTTTAAAGTTACTTCCTCCCTTTCCAGTGCACTGTCTTGTGATATCACTGACAGCACCAACAAGTCAGCTACAGAAATAATTACTTTAATAATGAGGAAAAATAAAAGTTTACATAAGAGGCAGCATTTAAAGTATTAAAACAAATAGCAATTATATGCTTTGTTCCTCTTAGGCATGCAGATGAAAATCAGAGGGATGAAGTCACTATGCAGTTTGCTTTATTTCTTTAAAAGGAAACCTATAAACTTGCTCTGCTAAAAAGGTCAAGTCAGTACACAAGTCCAGTAGAAATAAAGTACATTCCATGTTAAATCAGTACATGTCTAAATGTTAAACTTGACAATACTTACTGAACATTTTATGTGTTCAAGTTTTCAGATTCTGACTTCTGATCTAGTAAGAATTTATGACATGTTCACTCACTATGAAGGAACACGTCATATTATTATGTAAAGTACATACCTATGCTCTGCCTCGAGTGAGATTGAAAGAGCATCTGCCTGAGGGAAAGCTGAAGATTGAATGATCGGTTGAGATGTAACTGAAGCATTGCCATTCTCCTGTGGAATTTCATTTTCAAAGTTTCGATTTATCTCTCTCTCATGATGAGGACTTTTTTTGTTATGCACGTTAAAGGAGTCATCATCCTGTTAAAATTATACATTAACAAAGTTTAAAAGTAAGTTTCATTCATTCGTAAATGTCTGCAAGAACTACGATTCAGTTATTCTGTTCAATTTAAATTAAAGTTTAAATAGAGACACTCTATACTACTTTGGGGGTAATTTTGTTCACACTTTCAGTGTTTGCAATACCTAGATACTACAGAAATCTTAAGTTATGCCACTGATCAAGTAATGTAGAAAGCAACTCCCATGCTCTACCTCAAACGTTTTTCTACAAAGTTTCAAACGTATCTGAAAACTCGATCTTACTTAAGCTGTCTTTCATACTTACAAAAATAACATTATCTGTTGAACTTACAAACAAGGCTCCCAATTAAGTATCACAGCCACATATGTCAAGAGAAGTTTTAAAGTGTAAGAGTTCTCAAGTTGACTTAGTGTAAGGGGCAGGTCACAGCCACCATACCTCAACCAGCAAATCTGTCTGCTACAAGCTCAGAAAGACTGGATACTGGTCTCGAAATTCAGAGAACATCTTCCCCTGCACACATGCACTCACCACAGCTTCTCAAGCTGTTGTTAACAGCAACTGTAATTTACTAGCCATGAAATAGAACTAGGAAGAAAGTTCATTTAGAAAGCAGACAGTTCAGGTTCACTCAAATATTAAAAGCTCTTTAAACCTATAAACCAGAGATGTTTCTTTTTATTCTACTCATTCAGCAACCTGTAGTTCTTATTTAGTGTGAACCAAATAGCCTCAGAAGTCTTACCAACTGTAAAAACAAAGAGGAGAGTACGATCATTATCTAATTTTGACAACAAAATCCACAACCTGAACATTTAAGAGCATTATCCATAGCAGGAGGCAATCACTCAGTCAGCCAATACTGCACTTGTAAGAAACCATACTTCACAGCCCAGGATCAACACAATCATCATCATTTCCCTTCCACTCAGTGTTGTTTGCTTCCAGAGATTTTAGAATGCTCAGCAAGAATTTTGTAACAAGTACCCCTGTAAACTTACATTCAGCTGTTAAATCATATACCTGAAGTATGCATCTCAGATTATTAAAAATATTTCATAAAACAAACAATTTTAATAGCTACAGGGCAAGATAGCTTCTTCCAAGCACAATTCAGCCACTGATTATGATTTGCCTTGTTATTTCAGGTGACATCTGAATCATGGACATGGCACTTCAGGACATGGTGGTGTTGGGTTGACAGTTGGACTTGACCTTAGCCGTCTTTTGCAGCCTTAATGATTCTATTATTTGGTTAGTGCTAAGCTTAATTTGTCCTTTTTATTGTTGCTAAAGACACAGATATACCTCAGTTACTAACATGTATGAGTAGATACCGCAGAAAGAGAAACTATTAAGAAGCACTGGAAGAAGAGTAGTACTTGGACCTCTAAATTCATCAAAATCTAATTCTTTTCCTTCATTTAGAGAGCCAAGACCATGACTTAGCAGCTGCTTACAGCAAAATAAGATCTGGTTTATGGTCCACCTGAAAACTACTGCTGCCGGGTCTACAATAGGTATGAATAAAACTACCTTCTCTTGCCCAGTATGATTCTTGTCTTCATGTTCTTCTGGCACTCTATCTCGTTTCAATGCTTTCAAAAATTCACTCTTCTTATCAGTCCGCATTCTTGTCAATTTTGTTAAACGAGGCTGACCAACTTTGTCAACAGGGGATGAAGAATTTGACCGATTACACTGAGGTAGAGAGTCAGAAAGATAAAGAATATTAGACATTTAGTCATTTAGAAAACTTAGAATGAAAGACAGATACCCTGGCACCTGTAGTTTCAGGTTTCACATATATTCAGCAGTTGAAAGCAGAGCAAAGGTTATTTGTATTTCAGTATATATAGCTCTTATATATAAGCCCAGAGATGCAGGGTTATGGAGCACTGCTAACAAACAGTAGACCTTCTGAAGTATACAATACCATTACCAGCTTTGAAGTTTAAATCTATCAGGCTATACTTATTAATGCACCATTTTTACTCCAAACCAAACATACAGTACTTAAAGGTCAGTGATGTACCTTCCATATTTCTCACACAGTAACTTCCAAAAAAAAAAAAAACTTATTTAATACAGTTCTGCATAAAACTTACTGATCCCTTTATCTAACCACATTAAACATTTTATAGATTTGATAAAAACTACAGACATTGCTTTACCTCTTTCACTGAATATTGTGATACAGTAAACGCCTTGGCAGTTGATTTGAAAGGACTGAAATTGCTAACACCATATGCAGAGTCATGAGGAAATGGATTCCCAAATTTGTTTTCTTTTGCTTTGCTTTTCCACTGTGTAGGCTAAACAAAAATTTAAACAGAAATTTAAGGAGCCATTAACTACGACTCAGAAAAATGATTAAGCAAAAGCAAATCACAACTACAACCATCACCTAGTGCAAACACCTGTTTTATTGTGGAAAATAAACTGTTTATGAGCAATTCATCTATTCACAAATACCATTTACACTTTTTAAATAAAGACTAAAGTTTCAAAACAATTAAGTTCCTCATATTTGAGGTATTAAGAATCAAAATATTAGTCTTCAACAGCTGAAGTATTGGTTTTAATGTAGAACGTTAGAGAGTAAAGAACTAACTCCACCATATGCTTTCAGGAGCAGAGAAAATAATCCTGAAGCAAAAAATCAAGAGATGAATCTGGAAAGTTGCATTTGGAAAGAGACCAGAATAACATTAATAGGTTGCAACATCATCTCTATCAATAATTGGGTAAATTCTGAAGGTATTTTTACACTATCTCTCTCCACTAGGTGTCTATTTTTCTGTTAAAATCATATAGGAATAGCAATGCCTTTTGTATAAGTTAAAAACATCCTTTTTGCTCTCATTTGGACAGCTCTTGCACTGCTCAAAAGTAAGTGAGAAACAAAGAGAGATCCAACTGCAGGAGAGTTTAAAAATAAAAATAAGAAAAAGTTGCTTCCATTCACTTTTGAGGTGTGCTGTACTTAAGATTTGGAAGCATAACACTCTAGGAACTGTACTCTCAGGGGTGAAACAAGCACATTCAGAATTACAGCACATTTTTTCCAGCATGTTGCTCATGCCACCAGTATCCAAGACTCACCTTTGCGGGTGGAGTCACAGGTTTAGGGAATAATGCTTTATAAACACTTGTGCCAGTTCCATTCCTTACTGGCTGTGAACGATGACTTCCTACCACTGGGAATCCAGATATCTGCAGTTCTTTTGTACTACCCTTTTTAATGACCAGCATTCTCTGAGATCTAAATTTGGGATTCAAAGGATACTCTGGAAAAAAGAAATGTGTATATATATAAATATTTGTGTGCACATGCATACAATCTTTCTAGTTCATAAAATACTTGATAGCCATATGGTCCAGAGCAAACACGCATAAATCAGGAACTTAGTCCAGTATTAGTTCCACAAATAGCACACTGTACGCACATGAATACACACAGGTTCTGTTCCATTTTCTACAACGACCATTTGTAAAACATTTCCCTTGGAAATGCAGGAATTTTACTTTCAGAAAGCAAAGATATTCTTCAAAGCAGCCAGGTACACAATTCTTGCTTGCAAATCTAAAATCCAAATACCATTAATTGTTGATAATTACCTAATGGTCAAAGGGTTTATGGTTTCCTTATTTCCCTTTAAGGTTACTAAAAGAATAATTACTTATATTTTGATTAACAGGGCAGTTTAGAGCCAAATGTTCCACACTGGGGCTCTATAAACATGAGTCAAGAGATGTGCACTACTCTAGACCACAGCAATGAACATTTTCTTTATCTTCACACCTCAACGTAAGCTTCAGGTGTTCTGTTATGCCCAACATTTTCGTATTCAAGAGAGCACTAACAGATATACAGTCAGCTATCATAATAAATAACTGACAATTAGCAGTTTTAAAGTACACCTATTAAATAGTTTTAAATTTTCAAAAAGTGGAAAAATACTTTATTTGTTTGCACATGTATTCCAATGCTGCATTAACAGTCTTTTCCAAGATTATCCCCTCTCCCTGCATGCAATTCTACTTCATGTACAGAGTCACCATATCCTACATTTAAAAAAAAAAAAAAACAACTTATCTTAAAAGCAGAAGTGACTTTAGCTTTGTTTAGCAGGTAGATGTTACAAAACATCCATAACTGTACACTTTTCATAATAGTCTCATCATATATACACAAGCTAAACTGGAATCTAACAGAAGCATGCATTTTTAACAGGCATTAGAAGGGGAAGGCAACATCCCTCCTGTCCTGAATATTGTTTCCTTTAAAAGGAAGTAATAACAGCCTTTATTTCATTTTTTTCCATTACAAAACAAGGTTTGCAATAGCAGAGCTGTAATAAAGTAAGATACCAAGCTGTAAGTTGTAACACTACACTGCACTGCAGCTTATAGGTTAGACTAGATGATCTTCAAAGGTCCCTCCCAAACCAAACCATTCTGATTTTTTGTATTTAACAGAACAGTTCCTTCCTTTACTTGGAAAGAGTGATACCCAAAAAGCCTGGAAAGCCTGCCCTCCTTCAGTTCAAAATGAGCCACATCATGCAGCAGCCACAGCCAGAGCGATGAAAAGTTGTAACACGCTCAAATTGTTATGCAATTTTTTCCAACTTGGTTAGGATAGAATTTAGCTATTGTTGCTCTTTTATTGAAAGATAACTGCATTTCATGACTTTTGCATGAAAGCTGCTAAACACACAAAACCAAAAATCAGTCCAACTGCTTAGGATCCTACAAAAATTCTTAGCAATTAGATGTTTATATCGAGGGGCTGGCCTACCTCTAGTGTTACCTAAGAGTGCAAAACATACTGGGGGAGTATGAGAAAAAGAATCAGCAAATTAAAGTACCATTTAAAATGAGCAACAAGTTTCAGATCTCAGCATTAGCAACGGTTTAAGTAGTAGCTTTTATGTCTAATTAAAGTTATTTCTTCATAAAGAGAAAGGTTCTTATATTGAGTAAGTTTATTACTTTAAAACCTGTGCAGTGTAAAGCTGCTGCCTTATTAAGTGTGAACAACTGACTACATAAAGCCCACAGAATTGTAAAGCAGTAGCCAAATTTAGTCAGGTTGACGTGAGAAAACAATCCCAGCCCACACTCCAGTTCAAGGCCCACTCTCAGGATTGGATTTGTTGCAAGTAATTTATAAACACAACCAACAGCTTAAGACATTTGCTTCCAGGAACGACCTTAAACTTCTGCAAGCTAACCCTCTCTTCTCAGCCCTCCTAGGTTTCCCTCCAAACTCTTCCAACAGCTCTTATCAGTCAGAAGCATTCTTTTATTAAGTCTTCAGCTAGCAATCACATCATTAGTTTAAGTGACCCACCTTCATTGCATTTCCTCTTGAAAATAAAGGTGAAGATAAATTCTTGACATAGTAAAAAAAAGGGTATTTGTTCTGGCTAGTTGTGGCTGCATCTACAGACCAACAGATTGATATTCAAATGAAAGTGTTACCTCAAAAGATAATTACATTGTAATAATATTGAAGTTTCCTCAATTTCAATCTACACCTTTATAATTTAAAAAAAGTCTTTTGTTTCAAACAAAATAACTTCAGATCTCCACTACATTTTTACATTTAAAAACACAAAAAATACTCACCCCACACACTTGCAGTTAGAGATTTATTCTGGTTTGATTCCCTCTCATATTCTGGGTTCAAAGACGGCTGAAAGTAAGTTTTATCATTTTTAAAAACATAAGCCTTGAATTCTGGGACCAATGAAATAAAGAATTGCAATAACATCAGCAGTATGATCTCTGCTGTCAAAGATTTTTAAATGGACAGACTAGACTCTTCCCCCCGTGAGCCAAATAAGTCAATGCTCACTTGTTTCTCTTCTCCAACAAAACAACTCAGGCAGCAGTGATGACCATTACATGAACTGTCCTGAGAAAGCAAAGAACAGTGATATATTGCTCTTCAGAGAGGAAGCTCACCTTTCCTCTTACATCCTACAATTCTAGGTTGAAGCATGGGATCTTAAAAGGCCATTGGCAGAAAGATCACTTTGTTATACTTCCGATTTCCAATAAGGTAACTGTGTAGAATTTAATACATACACATACCACAGTGAACTGCAACCCAACTGTAGTTTCACTTAAACACTTAAGTGACAATAATAAACATGTAACAACAAAAACTGGATATAAAAAGATAAACAAGTTAGTGGACAAATGACTAACAGCCTCTTACCTAAAGGGAGGGTGATCCCTTATATGCTGATCTGAAACTGGTGAAATACCATGAAGTCGCTTTTAATGGACAAAATGGCACTTAGAGAAACAATGAAACCTAGTTTATTATAATTACAATTAACTTACAAAATCCTCAGCCTCAAACTGTTTCGGCCCTTCTTTGTCTTCCTTTTTCCCAGCTTCATTGTCTTCATGCAGTCCTTGGCCTTTTCCACAGTAGAAAGTACTGGTACGAGCACGGGGACCTCTGCCATGGTACCCACCATGATGGCTTATATTTTCTGCACCATTTCTGCCTTGTGAACGCCAACCATTCTTCTCTTTTCTCCCAAAATGCCCTTAGATTTTTAAATTTTAAAGAAATGTAATTACAAACAATTTTAAAAGAATATCCTACTTTTGCAAAATTGTAAGAGAAGTTAGGTCAGCAGCACTATACTCTAGGATGTGGTAGCATAGTGAACTTAAGTTTTCATTCACATAAGCAGCATGGAACAATCTTACAAAACAGTGCCAAAGAAAGAGAATTGTCGTCCAACATTAAGACAAGTCAACCTCCTTTTCTGGCTGCCCATTTGTATGTGGTTGGCTAGAATATTAACTCAACACCTCATTCTTCTTAAAAGAGAAATAGACCTGCAATCACACTACGTTAGCCAACCCTTAATCAGTCATCACATCCTCTCCCAGAAGATTTGTGTTTCCATTACCTCCATTTTACTACAGAGCAAGAATTCAGTATTGGAGAGCTATTATCATCAGACATCTACCATTTTCTAGCTGGAGTGCTACAAGGATGTAAACATATTCAAAATGCTCCATGAAGGCTAAATTATACCTCCATTAGGCCGTCCAATGTTAGGAACAAATCCATCTGAAGAGTTGTGTCTTCTGCGATTTACTTCAAAATGATTCTCTGTCCATGAAAGGTTTTCAGCATGTTTCTGTAAGTTCAGTGATGACTGTAAAGGAGCACAAGTGGTAGACCTGAGATATCTGATTAACATCAAAACTGAATTATCAGAACTGTAACATGCATATTACTCATGGTATATATAAATAATTGTTAAAAGAACTTTGAATAACAGAGAATGCAGCAGTCCAAGTATACATATGTTCAGAGCTATGTCACCATCTCCCATGCTAGCAAAGTGGAAGCTGTGTCTTCTGCTCCAGGACACTGACACAGCACTGAGGACCGCGTCTGTGACACAAGGTACAAGTGTCTATTTTGTTTTGGCAGCAGAACAGAGCACAAGTGACATGTGTTGCAGCAGAGGAAAAATAAAAAAAGTAAGACAGGGCAGGAGAACACAGTTTGGAAGGCAGAAAAGAAGTCTGGATCTTAATATGGGTGGTCAGAGACTATACATGTGTGCATCCCATAGAAAGCAAGGAGTTGCTTCCACCAGAGGCAGCTGTACCTAAAAAAGGCCCAATTTATTAGTCTTGTCATTATAACTTAGTAAGGCAAATGCAACTAGTTAAAAGATACAAACGTACTTCAAATTACCAGCTTATAAGTACACAATGCAGAAATTTTACAGGAATAAACCTTTACTATATCAGCAGGAAGTACCTTATAAACTAAATCCTTATACTGAGAATGGAAACACAGAAACCAAAATACATCCCAACTAGAACTAAGGGAATTAGACCAGAAAAGGTCGTGCCTTACAGCAGCTCTCTTCCCTATTGCTTCTATCTAGCTTTACTATTCTAACACTGTAATATTTCTTTCACTGCTATATCTTAAAAATTCAATAATAAGTTTTTGTTCTACAACAGTAGTGCTTAGCCTTGCTGTTGTTCATGCCACACATCTTCCAGTGAGCGACAGCAGAGGGCTGTGTTACCCACTACCTCTCTGCCTCACAGCCAGCCTTCGATGCAGATGAAGCAAAGCCTCCTTCCCTCCCAGCAGACTTACTGTGCACATACATGTCTGTTGTACCGCACACATACAAGAGACCCAACACATCCCAGGGCCACAAGAGCTACAAACGCATGAAAGCACAGCTGTGTGGAAATGTACTGTGTCAGCAAACTAAGCTTAATGATTCCAGGCAGTATCAGTTTTACTGCACCCAAAGCATTAACTTTGCTGTCTGAAGCTCATTCCCTCTCCACACTGAGTAGCTTTTAGGGAAAAAAAAAAGTACAGCAGTAATGGTGTATGTCTGAAAATGAAAGCCCCGAGTTTTTCGACAGTTACTACCCACTAAATCTAATCAAGCTGTATTAATATTTAAAGTACTCCACTGATCAAAGTGAGTAGGAAAAAATAAAAAAAGAAGTCACAGTAATAGGATTAACTACTTTGGAAAACATACTGAAGGAAACTATTTCCTTCTTCTCACCTCCCCTGCAAGAGACAATCACACAAAAAAATGAAACCCAAGTTCTACTGACAATGCCCCAGCAGAGCTCAAGGTACTATTCAAAATTCACTGCTTAAAATTCAAACTCAAGTAAGCAATAGATGTTTAAAATACATGGCATGTATTTCCAAATTGCACAGAATCAAATGAAAAGGGATTGCCCTCTCAATTTGAGATCTGGGAAGTGAATCACTTCCCTGACAAACCTGGAGAGACAGAAAAAAACAGAAAACCACATGAGACATTCAAAAGATTTAAGTAGTTCAAAAAATATCACAATGAATCTCAATATTTATGTAAAAAGTAAATCCTTACAAATTAATTTTTAATAAACTGCCAAAAATTTCAGAAAGTTCTAGATCTGTTGATTATAGATGAAATTTTAGAAGATAGCTTCACATGTTCATTTACATACAACAACCTTCTAATATTGCTTTTGGAGCTTAACTTTTTTTTTAATGAACTTTGAAGAACAATCATATTTTCACAAAGTGTAACTGACAGCATTTTATATATAGTGTTTCAGTTGTACATGACTGAACCTAAAGTCTTTAAATTGCATACAAAGATCATGCAGTTTACATTTTCTCCACAAGATGGAGATAACAGTGTATCAAGCCTCCTGTGGCAGAGATAACAGTAAATTTAGTAATCAACAGGAAATCCATTGGCAATTTCTGGAAGTTGAGAAATTATCTGACTGGGTTCAACCAGCCAAGAAAGAAAGCAACACAGATTTTTGAAGTATAAGAAGTCTTACTGCTTAACATGAAGTAAAAGGAAGCTTGCAAAAACTGAGTTTACTAGTTGTTGGCAATCTTCCCATGCATGCTTTACAGTAATCCTTTCTGAAAAGTTTTGTCCATATCCCAAGATGGCTTCACTGTTCACAACCGCTTCCCATTTCCATCTGCCCAACTGCAATACTGCACTGACACAAATACAGTAGTTCTGAACAAAAGTTACTGAGCAATGGACACCCAACTATTAGGTAGACTTTGCTATAAAAGTCATAGGGAGATCATATAAAAGCTTATCCCTAAGACAAAATCATCAGCAATAGGTGAGATGGATTTCAATCAAGCTGTAATCTGTATCAGTCACACTGAGAAAGCTCATTCACAATCCCAGCTTCCTGGCACCAGGTTTTTCTAATGCTAGCCTTTACCTATGTCGGGAAACGACTAGGCTACCCACAATTGAGGGGGGAAACCAACCTCCTAAAGATACAATTCCTGAAAGTGCCTCTTCCAGAAAATAAAAACTGACCAGGCAAAGTTCAGTTTCTCCTCAAGTCCAAATGTTGTTGATACCATAGCCTCACCTCAGCTCCATTCTGCATGAAGCATGAGGCGCCTTGCCTTCCTCACCCCATCCTTCCTCTTCATCTCCATCCCTCTTTCTGCTCTTCTCTTTAGCTGCTTTGCTGATATATGGGAAGCAGAAATAATAATCTGTTCTAGGAAGTGGAGATGACAGGGGCCATAACACTGAGACCTGTCTTGTAGAGGACAGGACAAGGCTTATTCTGTAAGCCAAAAATTACTACACATCAGGTAGGACCAAAAATACTTCACAAGCATTTAAAACCCAGATGTGCTGTATATCACAGAATGGTGATTATTGAGGGAGGAAGTAACACAAGGAATTAAGCTCACTTCAAACAACAAAGCAAAAAGACTATAACAGAGAAGGAATACAGCTATAGAGTTTTTGGAATGGATGAAAGAAAGTCTATCTAAACTCCCTGAGGCAAAGAATCATGGAAGAGAACAGGATCCACAGCATACGCTTGCAATGAAATTTCCCACAATACACAAAGTGACAAATACAACCCATACCTCAGATATATTCAAGCGGTACTGGTATAGTTCTGGAATTTACTTCTCTTCTGCTTTATTGTACACTTTAAGCATGCAGGTAAAGCTGTTCCAGCAGATTCTTGAAATACGTGGTTAAGATTGTTTCATAATTGTGACACCATATTAAACTAAGCTCTGATTACTTTTCCAACTGAAAATATATTAAATTGGAAAAAGCAGATCAAAAGAGTTTACTATACTGAAGTCAAGTAGAATGAAACTAAACAGATGGCAGGAACCATCCTGGAACAGATAGGCCTGATGTTCCCAGAACAGCAACTGGAAGTTGTTGATGGACTATACTAAAAGAAGCTAGCTAGGTCAGTGTAGAAGAAAGATACACAGAGCAATACAAATACGGACATTCAACAACCTGACGAAAAAAAAAAGCATGCCTGGATGCGTAGACTTATATAAGCAAAGCAATGGGAACACAACTGACAGCTAACTGTGCATTTAACAATAGCACAAGCCTATTTCCATTAAGTTTATACAGGCTAAACATTTTCCATGGACATGAAACACAGCAAGAAACTTACATAAATACATTAAAGTAAGGCAATGCCACTCACAGCTGCAGACATGGGCATTGCATTTAAAAGATTGTAATGAAGAATATGGGTCTACAAATAGGGAAATAGATGACAGGACTTTCAATATCTAGTGCTGTCTCTGCTTCTGCATTTGCACAAATTAAGAATGAGAAGAAGAGGCCAGAAAAAAAAAAAAGCAGCATTTATGAGAAAGACATACTCAAGACTTCCCAGAATATTTATAAATTCCAACGATTCAGAGATTGCTATTTCCTGTTTCCAAGCTAACTGTCCCATTGTATAAAGTGAGTAACAGTAGTCTAGATGAAACAACCCAAGTGAAGGTGCGTAACTATTTGAAAGAACCACTCTCCACCAGTAATAACAAGCATCACAATAGCAACTGTAGAGTCATTTCAGAAGGTCTATTTCAAACTTTTTTTTTTTTAAATCACTTGGATGATAGAATAGCAATCCTGTAAAAGTTACAGGACAGAGCAAAATCAGAAGCAAGAACATCAAGCACATGCCTCTGTCTTGGTACTTCTAGCACAAAACATGGTAATTCATTTTAAACACCCAGTGATGGCAACCTTAAATCCAACAACAGCTCTGATAATGTGGCCAGGCACATGCTTCTTTCCACGAACTCAGCTGCTCAAGCAAAAAGTTCTACTGGAGGTATGAGCTTGACAATCACGGTACATCTACTTAAATCATGACAAGGTTTGCTAGATATCACCTGTTATCACCCTATTCAGAGAGATTTGCATTTTTACTATGATTAAGGTTATAACATTTAGACTTCTCTAATAATGAGAGTACCTGTTCAAAAGAACAAGAACATACCTTTGTTGATGATGGTGGAGTAGGAAAATTAAGCCAGGCTGGAGCAAAGTCATGCTGCGCCATTTAGGTCCAGTCTTTCCGAATCAATGAAAAAAGGCTTCAGCACCTCATGGCAAGTCCCTGTAATTGGAAAACAAGAAATGTGTACTTTTCAGGTGCTTATGTTACAAGAGGATTGCACCTGAGTTTTGGTAATTATTTCCCTTCTGTTTTCTGGTATTATTTTCTCACACAGGTCTGGTTTAGAACCTAACTATCCCCATCTTGTTTATAGCATCACATTTGTGCTTTTATTACCAAAGTGTCACACTAATCAAATGTATTGCAGGTATCATGAAAATACAACTGTAACATCCTTCCTTTATTTCCACTTATAAATGGGATGAAACAGCTTGTGCAAGGTCTGATCCAGAAAACTGTGGCAAAATTAGCTGGTTCAAATACCTTCCGGTACTTTCCAGAACAGATTTCAGGAGCTATTTCACTAGCTTCCCAGAAGCAGCTGATTTTTTTAATTAGTCCCTAAAAGTTAGTCTCAGAGGCTATATTATGGTTCCTTACAATAAACTGGATGCTCAGGGCCACCATAAACCCCATCTTATCTCTAGATTCAATGGAAACAGTCTACATGCTCAAAAACAGTGTCAATATCCAGTAAAATTCTCTAGTTGGAAAATGGGCAAGACAAAGTAACGGCTGAAGATTAAAATCCAATAATACTTTTTCTACCCTACACTCTCCCCACAGGTAGGAAAACATCTCTCAATAAGCAAGAGAATGCAAGAAAATGTGAACTATATTACCTGAAGCTGAACTACAGCACAGAAAGAAAGAAATGGATGACACTGCCTAAATTATAAGGGTATCTGAATCATGCTCTGCAGCTCGACACTGCAAAATTGTCAATCATTCAAAAATATCCCACATATGATATATACACTATTAGAAATTCAGCTAGTGAAAACATAATAAACATCCACATGCATTTCATAGGGAGACCCATATAAACGTGCATTCCACATCTCTGCAAAACAGATTACAGATCTGTTAGTAAGCAAACATAGATATAGTTCACTTTAATCTAAGGCTGCTGTAACATAAGTAAGTATTAGTAAGAGCTATGAAATCTGAACTTGGTAACTGATAATTGTTGTATTCTGGCCTCAACCAGACTTCTGCAGATTTCCAGTGACATATGAGAATGTTCTAGCTTCTAAAAGGAAGCCTAACAGATCCACAAGTATTAAACTGCACTTAGTTGAGCTGCCGGTTCTTTTTTATGCTGCGAGCTCATACTTAGGTTTTTAGGTACCTCTGATACCAGAGTTAAACTGTAAGCTAAGATGCACAATATCTACCATCATTTAAAGAGACAAGTTTAAAGGTATGTCTCACCCAAATAACTTGTTATAAATTACTCTGCTGAAGTCATCCAACAATCTGTTCTAAATTAACCTCAACACGAATTCCAGAGAAATTTTCTGAAGAACCTAATTACATCAGACTAATAAAAAACAAACAAAGGAAGTTCCAGAGTCACAGAACCATCACAAAAACGGCTTCTCTTTTTAATAGGAACCAACTTCACTTTTACTGATTAACCATGCTTAGCAATGGTATCGAAACAGAAAAGTTTGTATGTTTACAGACCAACCAATACAAGAGATGCTAAATTAAGAAATACCAAATTAAATATGAGCAGACTGCAGCAGGAAATTTTTTTTAACTCTTTCCCTCAGATACAGTTCTCATCTCCTAGCAGGAGAATCACAAAATCCTTAGAAAGGATCAAGACAGGTATGAATACTGGAAGATCAGGACAACAACAAGAAAATCTCCAGACCAAGGCACTTAAGAGTCTGAGAAAACAAAGGGAGAGATTAGGTTTATACTGAATAAGAACATAACAAAGATCCAAGAGGTTTTACCAAGTTTTGGCGAATCAGCTATTAGGTATGCGACAAAGGCACTAACAATGAGTTCTTAACAAATTCATATTTGTGTTTTTTGAAAACCAGTCAAGCTTCCTAACACTACTATTTATCCAATTGTTATGAAAAGAGTTTATTCTTAACTCACTAACATACCTACCTTTTACCTTTTGCACAAAAATCAAGGGGTCAGGTGAGATTTGGTGATCACCAAGTATCTGAGGACTGCAAAGGTGTTTTTAACAGAGCTTCGTCCACAGCTCTCTGATACTGGATGTATATTTCTTCCTGCAAAAATCATTCTAGAAGCAGATTAAAGTCTTCCTCATGTTCTCAGTTCTTCAACTAAAAGTTCTAAAAAGGCTTTTGACAGTGCTGCTATTTCAGACGATTCAGACCTCTCCTATGAAGCAGTACAGTGCAGTCGTAAGGACAGAGGCCTGGGCCAGAACTACACAATATTCAGAGTGCAAAGTCGGCAGCAGAATATCTGAAATTTCAATAAGCCCATAGAAGAAAAACTTTTCTAGGCCTAATTCTTCCAGCTAGTTTTGATGAAAGAACAGCAGCAACAAAAGCACAGATGTCATTCTAAAACACTATCTGACTGATTTCATAGGTTTACAGTAAATACTACCAAGAAAAGCAACTATTGAGGATATCGGTCTCCACACTACCAAAGTTAAGAAAACACTTTCTCTCATGTGATTGTACATATTATTGGTCTGGCAATTAGACGTGGGAAAATTTAGTATTTTCATTATTAAACCTTACTAACTTCCAAGAGGCACAAACACCCTAGCCATAATTAAACTGGGAAACAAACATCATATCAGGAAAGGACAAATATTAACATCTCTTTTTTTAAATATATTTTATAGTACATAGCCTACCCAGCTTTAAGTTGCCAATTCCATGTTTTATCAGTCTTCATAAATACTCTTACAGATCCTAGCTTTCTGATGTTGCCAACAAGTTTGTCCTAGCATGTATTTTAACATAAAAACATTTTCATTACAAGCACGAACTCTGCTTTGATGATCTGGCAAATATTCAATACCTCTAGGATACTCTTCATTCTCAGGAAAATATTTTTGGTAAATTGAGAACGAATCACAAAAAGTGAGAATGGGATGCCAGCAAGACCACTTTGCTGCCACAGGCAGGATTTATTACGCTTAAATCCTTCATGATCACCTTGGAACAAAACAGCTTGCTTTTCAACTTAAGTTAGACCAACAACTGAGACTACCACACTATTTTGCAACACATCCCATCACTACGAAGGTTCCTTCCACCAGGTCTCTTTTCCTGCTATTCAGGCCCATTACTTAAGCTGTCCCCATCAGTCAGACGTTTCTGCATTGTGTGTCACCCAAAGCACTTGCAATCTCTGTTCAAATCCATACTATCCACAAATAGGCATACACTCTATTTCATGATTTAAGTTATTAATAAAAATACCAAAGAGACTTCTTTAGAAATTTACTTGATAGATCCTTCCAGCTTGACATCAAACAAGAGCTGCCTTTACAAAGTCTGAGGAGCCACTAAGACAAATAGGTAACATTGATCAGCAATTTACTTGAGAAAAATAATTCTGCTTTTCAGAAACATAGAACCCACAAAACCAAAACAAAACCCAACCAACAAACCCATTTAAAGTATTTAAGTAGAATGAAAGTCAGTAGAATGCACCCATACAAGCGTTTACAAGAAACTGCTTTAATAACACTGACAGACATGAAGAACCCATTTGTCTGCTAGTAAGCCTTCTCTTATGTACACACCACACAATGGATCAACTGCTGTTCATTAACACTGATAAAACAGCTGTTTTACTCCCAGCATTAATATAGCTGTCAGAAGAAAGCTTATTGAGGTAAATAAACACCACAGATCCAAACACGATTCCACTGATTGTAGAAACTCTTTTGGTAACAAAAGAGTAGGACCAAAATATACCACTGAATGTTTACGTCAGCATTCCCTAGCAGCACAAAGTCAAAACACATCTGCCATTCTTTTACCAAACTGCCATAAAAGCTAGCTTGGCTCAGGTTGTCTATTACTGAAATAGAGCTGCACAATCCTAGAAAGGTAAGGAAAAGACACTGAAACACTCCTATCCTCATACCATTAGCACTCAAATGCATTTAAATTTCTTTAATCAGACTGCTCAAAATATTCAGTCTCATCTCAGTAATAGCCTCTGACGTCTGATTCAAGTATTGAATAGTGACTTCAGAAACAAAAGCCTTCCATAGCCCATAAATTTAGATAAAATTTATGTTTCACTGTGTTGTGGACAGCAAAGAAAAAAAAACATGTTCTTAAATTTTACTTCTTGTGGGGGATCTGAGAAAAGGCTGTAAAGCATTTTGTTTCAGGTAACATGCAATAATTATTCCAATATTCAATTATATAAAATGAATTCCAGAGTTTTGTGAAATATGATCTTCAATATGAAGGCAGTGAATGCCAAGGAATAATGAACAGCTGGTTCCAAATTATGTACAGTGAAAAGATTTGTCATACATCTAACTCAGTCATCCACTTTCAGCAACATTAGCAGCTGAAATAAGAACACTGCACAGAGTATACTTAACCAACATCCAAACACAGTTGGGCTGGGGTTTTTTATCACTGAGTCAATAAGGTCCTTTTGTGACAGAAACTATTTTTCACCAGTTGTAAAGCAGCTGGAAACACTACTTTTTAAACAAACTTATTTGCGTCATCTAAACAGCATTTGGGAAAACTTAATATATTGCCTGTTTTAGAAAAAGAAGTAACATGCTAAGAAAAGGGAAGCAGAAAGCAACTGCTTGAATCAGGAGTCAAGACTTCTGTGTAAAGCCTAAGAAAAAACATCTACAGTCAACTCCCAAAACTCTGCAAAAAAATGAAAAAGGAACTAAACCAACTATCATTAGTCTACCTTGTGCATAACAAATTAAGAAATCAAATATTAAACAGTATAGCTGATTTTCCTTGCACTACTACATTTTTCTTTTTTAAATCACCACAGAAAAGATATAAGTAAAATCGCACTTAGAATAACAGCACAAAATTGTGAGTTTTACTTGATGAAATCATGAACTATTTCACTGATAAGGGAAACGAAAAGTCTAAGAAAACTAATTGGCTTGCTTTGCCTTGCAAAATGAGGATCTCAGATGTATTTAAACAGTGGTTATAAACATATGAAGGAGTAAATTCTACGAAGAAAAGATATGTCCTAACCCAAAACACCGTAAGAATCACAAGAAGATACCAACCGCAGTAGGTTTAGGCTGGACACACAGCCCTGAAGATCAGAAGGCCAAGATTCTGGAATAACTTTAAGACACAGGACAAGTATTTGAACCTGCCAATTCCTGCTATGCTTCCAAGTCAAAAACTAATAATTGTAACTAAAGAGTTTAATGTGTAGCACAAGCATGTACACAAAGATAACGTTGTAATAACTAATCCACTTTTTCCCATCTTAGGTAGTAACTGTATAAGAATATTGTTTCCCCAGCAACTTTTTTGCCCTCTTTCCCTCACTGCTTGAAATCACTAGAGTGTTTAAAAAACAAACTTTAAGCATGAAGACCACCTACTACCAAGTATAAATCAAATTCTTTTTTTTTCCCCTACAAAACCAGACAGAATTCAATATAGTACCAAAGCAGAAAACACCCTGTACCCATGAACTTTTGGATTACCTTGTTTTCAGATTATTTTAGTGAAGTGCTTCTTCAAGCTTCATATTATATTACAATTTTCACCTTACCTGAAACCTTTAATTCACTATTACTGGGACAAAACATGGAACAGCCAAAATGACTAACATTTAAGTTTCGTGTGCAAAGCTTGCTTGTAAACTCAAAACCTCCATGTAGTTAACACATAAAACAGGGACATGAAGTACATAGATCAAGAAGATCCAGTCAAACAAACTATCCAAAACAGTGTTATGAAATACATCTTTGATTTAACAAACACCATTTCTTACACTTTAATAAAATTTGTGCACTTTCCTGCAATAGAATATTTATTTAACAATCTCTTCTTTTTCCTCCCCAAAGTTTACCAGAAGAAAGAAAAAAAGACAAGGAAAAAAAAATGCTTGCTCATTCTCATACCATTTGTCCTAGATTAGGGACTCCAGCCACCACAGCTACATCAGTTAAAGATTTCACCCTCCTTTACTCCTGAGCAATTTCACCAAACAGGGAGACTGGCAATACATGGCAGTACTTTCTAACCACTAGTGAAGCA
Source organism: Phalacrocorax aristotelis (assembly GCF_949628215.1). Lineage (NCBI taxonomy): Eukaryota > Metazoa > Chordata > Aves > Suliformes > Phalacrocoracidae > Phalacrocorax > Phalacrocorax aristotelis. The sequence goes on from NC_134311.1 coordinate 62,040,185, forward strand.
TGTGGGAATTACAGGCTAAGCATAACGCAGAACCCTAGCAAGCATCTGTTAGTCCAGTCCGTATCTCTACTTACCACATTAAAAAATGGGAATACAGTGCAGTCACATACCAGACTCATTACAGACAGGGTAACAGTAGAGTCACTACAGAGAGAACTGCATGCATTTATTAACTCACTTAGCTGCAGCGCTAAACCATGAAGCAGTTGTGCTGCCAAATGTTATGGAGCAAAAGGGTGAAGCAAGACAGACCAACCTAGACTTCCACCCCCCACCCCCAGCATCTATAAAATGCTGATAACACCTAGACCTGACTAAGCTTTATGAAAAAAAGAAAAAACACCACACAAACCCCAAGCCCAAGTCTCCAACTCAAACACTGGAACACTTATGATATAACCAGACTCCCTTCATATAATGTCTCCTGCACAGCTCCTGCTAACACATTGGAAGAATAGCGATTTCCTTTACTAATGTCTTCAACCTGGCCTTAAACATATCATCAAGAAAACAATGCTACTGAGGTCTGGAATAAACTGGTTATATAAACAAATAATTTCAGTGATCAGTCCTGCTTCCTTATAACAATGACCCTTTATCCAGAATTTCTTCTAGCTTCAGTTCCATTCACCAAATCTTTCCAGCATCAGAAACCCTCTCTCCCTCTCCCTCTGCTTACACAACACTAAAAACAGCCATACAGCACCCCTGAAAGTGCATAATACTCTTCAGGAGCTGGAAAAGTGACTCCCATGAGAATTCATCTCAAAGGAATCTCTACCCTGGCTGCGTTACTGGACATGAGAGCCCACAGATGTGGGCATGGGGGAAGAAATTAACTTCTGGGATACTGCAAGAGCAGAGAGCAGAACAGGTAGATGTCATTAAAGCATTCTGAATTTTAGTTCCATAGGTGTTTTTCCTATGAAGAGGTCAAATAAGAAAAAATGAGCCCGATTATTAAAGTACAGAATCCTGAAAGGACTATGGCTTATAAGGCAATATGCATTCACATTTAACTGATTTTGAGATTATTTTCATTATTTGGTTTAAGTAGCTCTAACTAGAGAAAATGCATTTAATATCACATTTTAAATATATTAAACTATAACACTATAGTAATCTTACAACTCCTAAGATTCAAGTGTAAAAACATGTAATCCTACCTTTTACTTTCCCAGGTCCACACCCACTGCAGATAACAGGAGGAATGTCTCAATACAACTCTTCCATTTACCAGAGAGGGGTTATGAACTTTAAGCATCACCTTGTAATGAACCATTGCTACCTTGTAACTGTATACTCTTGCCCAACAGTCTATAGTCCCATCGATAGCTTTACCAAAGTGTCCCTCATCATTTTCACCTTCACAGAATTTTACATGAGAAAAATGTAAGCCATTAAACTCCTTAGTTTTACACCTGTAAAGTACCTTCTGAAAAATTTAAATAGAACACTCCCTGGGTGTTCCAAAAGACTGAGGACCAACTTGTACTTCATTAGAAGATCAAAAAGAGTATCAGTCTCTCCCCATAGGTAAGATACTCCAGTCCCTTAACCTTCTTTGCAGTCCTTTGCTTTATTCGCTCCACTAAGTCTGTAACTTTCTTGTACCAGGGAGTCCATCATGGGATGCAGTGCTCTACATACAGCCTTACCAGGTCTGAGTAGAGGAGAAAGATTAACCCTCCTTGACCTGCTGGCAACACTCTTCCTAATCTAGCCCAGGGAGATGTTGGTAGCCTTTGTTCTGAGGATGTATTGCTGGTCCATGGTTGGCTTGCTGCCCAATATGACCCCCAGGTCCTTCTCTGCAGAGCTGCTTACCAGCTCATCAGCCCTCAGCATGTACTGGCATATGCAGCTACTACTCCCCAGGGACAGGACTTTGCATTTTCCCTTTGCTGAACTTCATGAGGATCCTCTGTCCAGCTCTCCATCCTATCCAGGTTCCTCTGAATGCAGCACAAACACCCAGTGTATTAGCCACTCCTTCCCATTTTGTATCACCTGCAAACTTGCTGAGAGTAAACTCTGTCCCAGTGTCCAGGACTTTAATGAAGATGTTCAATAGTATGGGCTCCAGTACTGAACCCTGGGGTACAGCAATAACAGCTTCCTCCAAATGGCCTTTGTGCCACTGATCACAACCCTGATGAACTGGGTCTGGCCATTCAGCCAGTTTGACACACCTCATCATTCACTTCTTCACACATACTTTGCCAGCTTCTCTATGAGGATGTCATGGAAGACAATGTCAAAAGCCTTACTGAAGTCAAGATAAACACAATCCATTGCTCTCCATTCATTTACCAAGCTAGTCACCACACTGTAGAGGGCTATTAGCTTGGTTAAGCATGCTTTCCCCTTCATAAAGCCATTCTGATGGCTCCCACTCACCTTCCTGTCCTTCAGGTGTTTGGAAACAGTTTCCAGGATTAGTTGCTGTACCACCTTCCCATGGACTGAAGTGAGGCTGGCTGGACTGTAGTTCCCTGGACCCTCCTTCTTACCCTTCTTAGTGACAGGATTGACAGTTGTTCTCTTCTAGTACTCAAGAGCCTCTCCCAAGGACCGTGAGACCTCTCAAAGATAACCAGGAATGTCACTGCAATGACATCAGCTGGCTCCCTCTGTACTCATGGGAGCATCTTGTCAAGGCCCATGGATTTACACGTATCTTATTTAAGTGTTCCCTAACCTGATCCTTTCTCCACCGAGGGTGGAGAAAAAAAAGCACAGCAGAACTTCAAGATGACAAGGACATGAGATCAGAGACCATCCCCACCCAATTTTAAGTGCATGTTGTTTAACTTGTCTAACCAGTATTTAGCTGGCAGAAGACAGACAGTCCCACTGGTATTGAAGAGATCCAACTCAGGGAGGTCTCTTCAAGAGTACAAAATAAGAATATTTCCCTAGCCCAGAAAGCCATCTTCAATATTTAAGACAGGTTTCATTACTGTTGGCAAGATACATTTGCTAACACTCTTTGTCTGAACTAACAGAATAAAAAAAAAAAAAAAGCTTTGCTTTTTTTATAATGTCCTAGCATGAAGAAACAGACAAAAATGGTTGCAATCACTACCATAAGGAAAAGGCTGGTCAGTGTAATAGTAAAATAGCCAAATCACCTAGAAGCTAAAAATTTATTTTAGTAAAAAACTGTATGCTTTTGGCCATCTTATGGATTTACCATATTAATAAAGACATGCAATTTAAATGGAGCTGACTAAAATTTTACAGGAAAGCAAATTTTAAAATAATGCTAAAAATTGGGGGGGGGGAACAAAAAAAAGAAACCACCCTGACAGCTGAATCCATCTCACCAGAATCTAGAGACAAGTTAAAAAAGTTTACTTCTATAACTACTTATGCTCTGTGGATAGCCTATATTATTTTACAGGAAGTAGTTTCTGTGACACTGGGTAGCAAAGTTATAAACAGAGGGGGGAAGCTTCAAGCAAGCCATGAATTCCCAGTGTTAGAAGGCAGATACAAATTCAAATTTCTTGATTCTCCCTGAAGACCAGTTTAGAAATTCTGTCTATTGATTAGCATACAGAAACCCATGAACACAACGAATGTTAAAAGCACATATATACACACTCCTAGTTTTAAGGAAGGTCTAAAATTAGGATGTATGCATATCTAAGTGGAACATACCTTTGATCTTTTACCTAATGCCTCACAGATTGTTATTACTGTAAATACAGCACATTACAAACTATACACGGGAACCTTAACTCCACCCTTGTTTGACAACCCACCCTCACCTTGCCAACATAATTTTAGTATAATGGGGTAAAAGAAGGTTGTAAGCCATCAGAATTAAAGCATACTACAGTGTTCTTATGACAGTAGGAAAAAATAAAAGGTTATACATTTAGTGTCTCAAGTGAGTTGCTACTGCTGCTGCTTTGCTTCCTCAGTAATGAGCCTCAGCAAGTATATCAAATCCTTATTAAGTCCAGAAGACAAGCAAAGTGTATATGACTTTCAGAGAGACCCAATAAGCAAGTCTGTATGACACCTTACAAAAGAGTGACCATCTCACAGGAAGAGAAAGGAGGCACACAGTTTTCTAGCAGGGAAGTAAAATTGAATTATTACTATCAGAGATACACAAAACACCAACTGTACTGCATTTCATGACAAAAAAAGCTATTTGCCAAAGTCAGTTGTGGGGTTTTTGTTGTATTTTTTTTTTTCCTGAAGAACAGAAGCAGCAGGCAAAGTTCTCACTAAAACAGCAGCTCTGGAATAACCAAGCTACAGCATAAATTGACCCTTCAGTTCTCCCATCTTGTGCCAGTTTCAAATGATTATTTCATTTATTTAGCATCATCCATAGGAAAAACTACAAAGTTTTGCTCTGAATTAGGCAAAGAAACTATATGCACAGGTCCTAGCCATCAAACTACAGAGTCTCTCTTCTTCGTAAACAAAAACATTCAGTACTTTTCTCAAACTAAGCAGGCCTTTAAAACAACCCATTCCATCAAGTTTTTCCTCTGCCACAAAACACGTTTTCAACTAAAAAATCCCTTGTTATAACAAGTTCTTCCCTGTTATCTCTAGTCAAGAATAGCACTTATTTGAAGTTGGTAAGTGTAAGCTTCAAACAATACTTGTTTAAACTATACATCTCAATTTTCATTACCCTTTTAAAAACACAGCTTATTAGAGATCTTACTTTAATTCATTTAGTTTAAACAAAACAAGTTAATTTCAAGTTATTTTGCTATCCAAAATTTGCATGTCAATAAAACAGAAAACAATATTCAACCTTAACACAAGCATTACAGAATTTTTGAAAATGGAAGCATTTCTACTGATCACAAATTGCTGCAAAAGCATGAGAACTACTGGAACTAAAGATTATTTATTTCCTTTCTTTTTTTCTGCCCATGTAAATGCACAGCCACAACAGCAGAATATGATTAAGTCTTTACAACCATCCTTTTAACATTTTCAAGGGGAAGTGTGTGTGTGCAACCCCCACTGCATTTCAGTGTAGGAGACTGTTTATGGATGTATAATTTACAAACAAGGTTAAGTTTGGGTATGCTAATTCTCTCAAGTTCTTTGGTTCTCTAAAATTTGTTGTCAAAGACTCGTATCTCCAATAAAAGGAAAGGGAGCTGAACCTCTAAAAGTTTTCTCTCTCACTGGTTCAACAGACATTAGAAAGTTCTGAACAGTTCAGCCAAAGCCTCTTTCTCAACTTTGCTACTGCAGAGCAAGTAAAATCTCCAGTTTTAGTTTCATTGTTCCCACCATCCAGTATAGAACTGTGAGTATTCTAGCACTGGACAATAAGGAAGAATAAAAGAAAATACTTATACTTTTTTTTTTTTAATTTACCTTCTTGCCTCATCTTTCAAAGACAGTGTGATAACTAAGGCTTCCTGCAGAACACTGAAGAAGGAGCGAAGTCCTCTGTCATATCTGAACACCTCCAAAAGTCTTATGACATGCCTAGGTATGAGAATAGTGTGGAGTCAAACTGTAATGGTCAATTTTTTCACCATTTAAAGCCAACACATTCTCTAGTAAAGCCTAGCTTTACAGTGACTTAGGAAAAAAAAAAACCAAAACACACAAAAAGCTTAAGGAAAACCCACCTTCATTTCTACTTAGGGTTCAAGTTCCTTTTGTGAGGATGAATCAAGTGAAGCACACTTTGTTTTGCATAAGGATCTAGAATGTCAGCAGACTTGCAGGGACAGTGGTGTTCTAAAAATACCAACCATTGCTCTTTATTGTACGGTCCCCTTTCTACACATAGATGTGGGTCACAAGCAACAGGGTTTGCATCACTTCTGTGAATCAAATGTTAATGTCACAACAATCAAAACATCTTTTAGGAAATGGTTTAGAAACCACCAAAGTTAATGAGCGCGCTTCAAATAACTTAATAATCACTTTATCAGAAAAAGTTTTTCCTTCTTGCACTGTACCAAACTGTAAATTAAAAAAAAAATATCTAACTATTTGATAACACAGAATAACTTCGTATTTGAAGGTAAACTACAGCCAGGTTCCTTCTGCTTGAAACCCCACACACTTGCAGTACCATTTAGCAGAAAGCTAGCTAAATACTGATCTCTTGCCCTTTACAAGGTTCAAAGTCCAAAAGCTGAAATGCAATAACATCACCACCCCATTCAGTATACGTTGTATAATAAGATCACAGAGCATTCTTTTGCACTTCGGAGTCTTCACAAAGATCTGAAGAAAAAGCAGCTGAAAAAGGTAGTGGTTTTGACATATCCTGAGCATATGAATCAGCAAAACAATCTTGTGTATTTCATCTGTTTCCCTGACTATATTTACCAGTAGGTGATTGTGGAGTTGATAGCACCACACAGGACACTATCACCAGTTACTGTGTAATACTACTGCTCAAACATACACAGTAACAAAAACCAGAAAGTATGCCAAGTCTCATTCAAGTTCATTTATAATAAGGTCTGCAAATAGTTCATCAATAACTTCTAGTGAAGTTGCTTTTATTTTTTAGCACTAGGAGTAAATCCTGTCTAGCAATGAGAACTATCACTGTCACAGTTTTATCCACACATTTTAAACAAGATAAACTCATTAAAATGGAGGGGGGGAAAGGAGCATAAAGTACGTTAACTTGTGAAGTAGCAACAAAGCTAAGTATCTACACAATTTCCCTCTATCACTTTACAGATATAATTCCACTCAAGCTTTGCTGTAAGTTTAAATTCTGCTTACTCTTAAAAGCTTCCACCAACAGTTTTTTCATACAGCAGAGCAGCCTGCCCCACTCAAGACAATTTCTCAATACAAATGCACCCATTTTAGGATGCTACCAGAATAAACACATCAGTAAAAGAGCCAAGCTGCTGACAGTTGTTCCAGTACAAAAGCTATGTTTACATCAAGGTTTAAAGTATAAGCTCTTGTGGGCAAGGACCTTATCTTCATAGTTGTCCACAACCCACTTAACACACTGTCAGCACTATACAAATAAAAACCTAAAGGAGGAATTAAAGTGGACCAACATGCTAGGCATTTTCTCCTCAGTGGGCGTCATCCAAGTATGAATATTGCTTAGGGTACAAGGGCACAGCTGTAAGATATGCCTGAATCCTTGTCAAATACATACGCACACAAATAAGAACAACTGCACTTCCCAAGTGCAAACACAGTCAAGAGAAAAAGAATTATCCTACCAGCAAACAGAGATATGTCAAGACAGTTAGTTTAATGAAGCTAAAAAGCAAATTCTTCAAAACATCCAGAAGGGAAAGAATCCAGATGAAGAAGTCAAAGACAGTAAGTGGAGGATACAGCTCCTTGATTTCAGTGAGAGCCTCTTGTAAAGAGGTATCTCCCAGCACTGAACCTTAATAGTTCGAAAAAAAGACACATCACTTTACGAGCTAAGAAGCAAGTACTTGTATTACTATTTATGACCATACAATATACAAAAATCAAATTAAATGACCACTGACACCTGAAGTCTTTCCATCTACCAAATGCTTTCAAACAAAACTCAGACTAATCCAACTAAAGGCATCAGAAAGATCATTCTTCTCTGTTGGTTTGGTTTCTTCACATGTGCCTCAACTCACTCAGTCAATCCCAAGCCACACTGAGACTCAACGTAGAAGAGTCAGAAGCCACAGCCACAAGAGATTACAGAAACAGCCCCTTATTCATGTTCCACAGTTTCATTATTTTCGAAACAACAAAATTGCAATAGAAGTTAAAATAAAAAAAATCCAAAGAAAGCAAAATACTGAAGCCACATCAACTTTTAGATACTGACAAGACAAAACACAGAATAGAACTGCTTCAGTGAGCCTGAGAATTTAAAAAACTTAGATGTAAGTATTTCATTTGTGGTCACAACGACAACCTACACGGGCAAAAGCACTATAGTAATCTTTATATACAGTTTCACATGCTTAACTTTACTTTTTCTACAAGGCTTTAATAGAAGCCACCTTCCCAAACATCTCTGCATTGCCCTTAGACAAAATTTTTTTTTTTCATTACCTCACTACTACTAATACTTCAGTATTGCAGAAGCTGTGAAAAAAAATTTTAAAGATGGGGACTAAGGTAAATGTGTCACCTTTACCGTACACTCAGTTTACAGTCTACCCAATAAATATTTAATTATTTAAAGCTTTGTAAATAATCAAGTTGGGGCAAGAGGGAAAGAACTTCAGTAAAATGACCACTGACTTTTGAATTAAGTTGTTCTGTCCATCCTAATTTTCTTTGAGGCAGTAGCAATTCAGCTGAACACAAACCTACAAAAAAATATTGTAAACATATTAGTTTAAACATTTAAGCTACAACTATCTTCAGAAACATTTACTCACTATGGGCGGATTAGGACAGCAATAAATCTAAAAGTAACATGTAGAACTAGTTCACCACTGGATTTTGTTCTGAATCCTTCCAAAAAGGTGGAGCTTTTTTGTACTGTTATACTTGCAGACCAGTCAGGCTCATTCATTCCCATTACAGAACAGGAAATCACCCTGAACCCACCTTAAAATATCAACACATTAATTGGTTTTTATATGTTACTGCATAGGCAGTAAACTTATTTTTGGTAAAAAATATCTGGCTTCTACAAGTGACAAAGAACAGTGGAAGGAAATTAAAAGAAAAAAAAATCTAAAAAACACACACAACCAAAACCTACATTATTTACCTTCATGGTGCAAAGACATCTAATACAAATGGAAAGATTGAGATATGCAAGCCATCCGGCATACTTGTTCAATAAATATAATAGCTCACTGTTGAGAAGGCAATATAAACGTGAAGGCTGTTACCTATGGATTCAGTCTAGGTGTACCTATTTTGTAATCTCCCAGAAAAATCACACTCCTGCCTACATATTTCTCCCTGTACACGTATTCTCCAAATTCTTAAAAGAATTATTCCACCAATTATTAAAAACAGCAAGTAAAAATTAGGTTCTGCAAGCTCATTTCAACGTTCTCAAAAACCCAACAACCTCCAGGCAGTAAATGTTACTGGTTTAACCATTCTACAGATAAAATGTTTATTCAAACATAAATTGATTTATGAACACTACACCACTTACCTAATCCAAGAGGACTGCACAAGGTGTTAGTACTGTGTGATTTATATCCTTCCAGTTTGTTTTCCTTGAGATAATATCCCAAGTTCTTGTTGAAACTACATTCGTAGCTGTTTGACATAGATTTGACACCACAGAAATCAGCTACCCATCCTTCTTGCTAACAGATTCCACAAGGCTACTTCCAAAAATTGCCAACACTGTCTCAAAAAGCTTTTTTTTTCTCTGACAGCTTCTTCTTTTGTCTATTCCATGTACATATCACTATAAGAAGCATGAGCTCCAGGTGAAATAAATACACTTTTTACACCTCAAACTGTGAAGCCAAAACTCCAAATTTCACATCTGAACTGTTGAACATCCTAGCTTCGGGTAACAGAGGCATTTGTAAACAACAGCTATCTGGATACCTCCATACTGCTTATTGGCAACAACATTTTTCAACAAAATATTAAATAAAATATAAAAGAAAAAATGATAAACAAACATCTATTAGATTCTTCATTTAGAAAATAGGTCTCACTCCAAAATGACAGAAGGCTATGTCAGAAAATCTAAAAGATAAGACAAGGGAAAAAATATCTGCCATGAAACTTGTCAGCAATGTCTACACCGTGACTCAGGCTGCGTTTAACCAGGAGCCAGTTAACAAAACTGGTTATGCCTATGACTCAGACAGAACGCTGCCTAGAAGAAAAAAAATGTCTAAAAACAAGAAAGCACTTTATTTTGTGAGCTGAGGTATTCAGAACTTGATAATTTTAGCCACGTATCCATGCCATGTGGACAAAAGCGTCCAAGGGTGAGGTGCTCAGCACCAGTAGAAAGAAAAAGCTCACGACTTCAGATTCCCAATTCGCTTCTCAGACGTCTACTGATTGTTTCAGAAGACTTTTGAGGATGAAGCGTATGGACAAATAATCCCAGAACAGCGTCCGATATTCCTCCCCTTTCGCAGGAAACAAAAGCTGCAGGTCGGTTTCAGGCTTTTTTTTAATCCCCCTACCAGCCGAAGCAAAAGGCTGCAAACATCCAGGAATGTCTCTGTAATCCAAACCACCTACAGTAAAAAGAACCAGGACAATCAGGTTTCCCTCTTGAACTCCAAACTGGCGCTAGACAAACGCATAAACCCAGGGCTTAAAAAGCAAACACACATGCCATCAGAAAGCCGAACCCGAGCTCAGAAGCCTGGGGAAAACCTTCACTCACATCCCGGGGAAACCAGCAGGCGCGTTTATCGGAGAAACGCCTGTCAGCGAAAACGTTCTCCTGCCTCTCGTTCCCGGGAGCAGAGGGGAAAAAAAAAAAGAGAAAGAAAAAAAACAAAGGGGGGCATTTCTCATTTTATCGGGGAGATGAGCAGTCCGCAGAGAGCAGCCGGGAGGGCGGCGCTGACCTGGGCCAGGGACACCGAGCGGAAGCAGGGAAGGAAGCGGGGGAGCGGCGGGAGCCGCGGGGGAAGCCCCGCGCTCCGCGGCCGCTGCCTGCCCCGCTTGCGGGGGGGGAGGGCAAGCCCCCGCCTGCCCGCCGCGACCGGCCCTTCGCCGCGGGGCCGCGCCGGGCACCGGGAAGGGCTGCGCCAGCGACCGCTGGGCGATCGTCCTGCCTTCCCGGGGGGCCGCACCGCCCCACCGCAGCCCCGCCGGGGGCGGCTCCCCCTGCCCACCCCGAGGGCGGGTCCGGCGGCGGGGAGGGAAGGGGGCGGCCCGGCGCCCCGCACGCCAGTGCCCGCCCCGGCCCCGCCGCGCCTCCTCCCCCGGCCCCGGCGCCCCCGGACCGCGCCTGGGGGTGACCCGGCCCCGCTGCCGCCGGCCGCCCCTCCCCCCACCGCGGGACCACGGGCGCGAGGGCGCCGCGCACACGCACGCGCGCGCGCACACACACACACACACACGCACACACACACACACACGCACACACCCCCCGCTCGCCTCGCTCCCAAAATGGCGCCGCTCCGAGCCGCAATGCTCGGCGCGCGCTAGCCTCGCGAGAGCCGCCGCGCGACCCCGCGGGAGCCCGGGGCGGGGCTTCCCGGCCGCCGCCGATGGGGGTGACCCCGCCCCGCCGGCGGGAGCCCCCCGCCGTGACGTCACGGAACAATCCCGAACGTTCCGTGCGGGGCGGCGGGGGAATCCCCAGCGCGCCCCGCCCCCGCCCCGCCCTCGGGAGTCCCCGGCGCCGCCGTAATTAATCGTGCAGCGGCGCAGCCACCTCAGCCCAGCGTGGCGGTGGCACCGCCCCTGCCAGCGCCAGCGATGCGACGCTGACGTAGCGACACGCGTCACCGAAACAGAGTCGCGGTGCTGGGGCCGCGGGTGGGTCGTGCCGCGGTCCCGTCGGGTGCCAGGGAGAGCCCCCCGCCCCGTGAGGAGGGCGCGGCGGGCTCCCGGGGGGCGAAGGTCCCTCCGCGCCCCGCCGGCGGGGTTAAACGGCGGGGTCCGAGGCGAGGAAAAGGGCCGACAAGCGCCATTCAAACGAACAACAAAAAGAACCGGCCCCTTATCTGAATCCACAGATACAGCTTCAATGTACAAGCGCGCGAGTGTTAATACGCTTAACGTACACGCAGTCACTTGGCGAGCGCCTTTCTGAAAGAAACGTGATGGATTTTGCAGACTGGGAACTGAACGTTCGCATTAACTGTTTTTGCATTTTTGAAATCTCATTATCGACGCAAGCCAAATTATTTTGCAATTAATTAGGTGAAAATGACATACACAAAATTATGTTTACATATCATTGGAAAGGGTACTAGCAAGTGTTTTCAGAGCCCACGTTTGATTCTGGATTTTCTTTCAATGGCAGTTTCATCTATGAGATTTAGGTTATTGTAAGAACTGAAATTATGTACCTTTTTTTTTTTTTTTTTTTTTTACACAAAAATGCCTTGAAGTCCTGACAAACAGTAGGATATTTTCAGGTAGTTTGCAAGCATTTATATGCTGTCAGAATAACCCATTTGTCATCCTTTGATAAAATTACTAAGAAATTACTACAAAGCAACAGTTACCAGAAAAATTACTAAAAATCAACGACTGAGAAAATTAGAAAGTAGAAAAATACATGAGAGGCTCATCTTTAAAAAAAACTGACAGAAGCTCTCAAAACGGCCACGGCCACATTTACCTTCGGCTCAACCCTGAGTAGTCAACCCCAGTTTCTAAGAGCAATGGTGTTTTTCTTGATTCCCATCCCAATCCTGACTGCATTGAAATCTCCTTTCCTTACCTCATCCTTGAAATTGTTTGTCCTTTTACTTAACCTGTGCTGCAGACAAGAGGCTTCCCAGGCGGGGCGATGGAGCACACCCCCTGGCCCTCGGTTGTTTTCGCAGCCTGATGCCAAGCCTGTAACCACAACCAGGGGAGGCAGGGCAGTGCTCCGCTGCCTGGCCCAACTGTGAACCATGGCACCAGCCAAGGAGCCAAGCAAGACTGCATGTATGTGCATAGTACCAAAACGACCCACACTCTTGAGTTTCATTACTAAAATCTGTTTCAAAATGGAAATTTATAACCTACAACTTAAATCCTATCAGACATACGCTGCAGTACCAGCTAGAAGCTAACAGGTTGGTTCAACCAGGGAAAGCCACCAAAAGCCTCTCAGGACTCCAGGGCTCACTGTGCTGCCTGATTCAAACAAGTACTACCAAGAAAGCTCTGACAAAAGGGACCATATACAAGTCCCAAAGCAACATATACAATCCTGAAATATAACAGGTAACAGTATCTAGGAAAACAAGATAAGAGGTGAACCCAAAGCAACATGAAAACAAAGTCCGTACAGTCAATAATGCACCTCCAGGCCACCTTGACAACTCACATTTAAGGCTATATTCATGATCCGAAATGAACTTTCAATTAATTTGAGTGAGTTACAGCCAAAAACCTTCACACTGCACAGCTATTCTGAGCGTCTTTTGGCTTTGCAATACATTATAGACCATGGGTATCAAAAGAGAAACATGGTAAGTAGCAGGAGATTATTAATTTATCCATATCAGTCCTCCTAATAGGTTTCCATTCATGTTGCTTCATATATGATCCTTCTAGTTCCTTCTGGTGACAATAACCACAAATTTTAGTAACCACAGGAAAAGCTGTGATAGTCATCGGGAAAATTACTTTAAAGTAGTAATGGGAAATGGGTTTGATTTATATCTCCAATTGTTTCATAAAAGATGGTTAATGCCATTTCCACTTCATGAAAACCAAGGCTTTGACCCAGCAAACAGCTGAGGTCATGTCCTTACCTTACAGACATAAGTGGCAAACCTCACACTGGATTCAAATCAAGAGCCCTCCTCTTTTTAACACACTTTAGTTTACATGTCACAAGCATTCAAGCATTTCCAGCAGAGTCAACAGAACACTGTTTGAATGTGCGGATTAAAGGAATTTGCAAGTCTGCTGGCACGTGATTTTGGGTGGTGAAGAGGTTCCTGCCATGCACAGCCTAGCTATAGCAGCTAGTTCTCCTGGTATACACAGGATTTATACCAGCAAAAGAATGCTTCTGCTAATACAGGTTGTTTTGCTTGTGTGGGGAATAATTAAACTACGCTGATAAAACCATATATATTCCAATACTGATGAAGAGAACAAGAGGAAAGATGGAAGACTGCCAGTATGGCAAATTTGTGAAGTAGTATTTATAGCATATTTTGGTTGTTAAACATGTTATTTGATCTTCTGAACCCAATCTGTACCTGGATCTTCAGAAGCATATAGAGCACAGAAAAGGGTGGGAGCATTAAAGTGATCAAAATTTAACAGAAACAGCTTCTGAAACTAGGTAGGCTGTGCAGAACACATCTTTGGAAAACTGCTATAGGAGTTTATGATGATATTTATGTTGGAAATTAAGCAGTGGGGAAGATATATCCATATGAAGAGTTGTCTTTTGTTAAGCAAACTTGGGAAAGTAGGCCAAGATTTTTGCCAGTGATGCTCACACATGTTTTCAAAAGTTCTTTTAATGAACCATGATATAAGCAAAGGGTAACGCATGTGGAATTTAGACAACAGTTGAGATTTAAGAACAAGCTGAGAAATATTGGTTCTGAATGACTGAGGTACCTCTGGGTAGTTTGATAATGAGAGAAGAAAAACATATTTAGCACTTTCATCCAAATTTAGTACTCTCAATACTCTGTGATTTAAGGATCAGACTACAGACTGTGAGATAACGGAAGAGAAGTAGCTCATTTCATACTCAGGGACCACCTACCTCAGTATACGGAAGCACTGAATAAATACAGTGAAACAAAAATGTGTGTGAAATACTGAGGTCTAAGAAATGACACTACAGAGATTTTAACTCTCACCAAATACTAACCATCCATATTTAAATAGAAGTCTTAGAACTCTTTTTAATATCATTGTAGAAGTCACTTTCTACCTCAAACAGAACACAAGACATGGCATTAGAAGCAACTCTTGCTAAAGCCTTAGGTCACAAGTTGTGAATATTCACCTAGATAGGCTGCCTGTATGCCGAACTTTTACTTAGCCACACAAAGGAAGGCCCTGAAAGTGGTGCAAATCGGACAGATCAGGTAGCCACAACCATCAGCAGAAGCTGCATCCATTAAGATAATAAGTGTCCTACTGAAGACAGAGAAAGGATCCAATAAGGAAGATGATGACAACCCCAGACCCAAATATTGCTGTTGGACCAAACCGTTGTATGAAGGGAGGGGAACTTCGATTGTAAGGGTGTAAGTGCCCAGAGGTTTCTTGGTTCAGGGTCCCTCTCCAGAGGCAGCCAGCTTGAGCTGTTCTTCACTGCTGTGCCACTCAATATTCATCTGATTTATGTCATGCTGAGACACTGCTTCAGGGTCAAGCCTGAGAGGAGAAAAAGCACCCAAAAGTGAGGGTGTGTGAGCAAGGAGCTGAAAAGGGGCACCTGCCGGCTCAGTGGGGCTGCCCACTGCAAAGGGACTCCAGTCCTCAATGTTAAATTCTCGGGTGGTGTGTGTGCGGCTCCCTGAATGGTGTGTGAGTGCTTGGGCTGCAGCTTCTCCATTAACAATACGAAACATGTAACATGAATTCAAAATTATTTACTGCACAAACTCAGATGATGGGATGAAGTACAAGCCCAAAAATTAACAGTGTATTTTGGCAGGTACTTGAAACATGCTGACTTTCATTTGTTGTAGGAGTAGAATTGTTGTGATTTAGCCCCAGTCAGCAACCAAGCCCCACACAGCCACTCGTTCACTCAGGCCCAGTGGGATGCGGGGAGAATCAGAAGCATAAAAGTGAGAAAACTAATGGGTTGAGATAAAGACAGTTTAACAGGTAAAGCAAAAGCCACACATGCAAGCAAAGCAAAATGAGTTCATTCACCACTCCCCATGGGCAGGCAGTTGTTCAGCTATCTCTAGGAAAGCAGGGCTCAGTCACACATAACGGTTTCTTGAGAAGACAAACATCATCACTGCGAACATCCCCTACTTCCTCCTTCTTCCTCCAGCTTTATATGCTGAGCATGACACCATAGGGTGTTGAATACCCCTCCGGTCTGTTCGGTTCAGCTGTCCTGGCTGTGCCCCCTCCCAGCTTCTTGTGCACACAGCAGGGTACAGAAAGCTGAAAAAGCCCTTGACTAGCATAAGCACTACTTTGCAACAACTAAAACATCTCCAAGTTACCAACACTGTTTTCAGCACAAATCAAAAGCATAGACCCATACTAGCTACTACAAAGAAAGTTAACTCTATCCCAGCCAAAACCAGGACAAGAATACAAGACAGTTACACAACTATATTACTCACTCAGGTTGTTAATTAAGCAAATATTAAAGAAAAATATGGAAACATACTTAGTTTCTTACTATTACACTTTTTTTTGTCAGTCCATGAAAATGTACAAACCACTTGACCTTGTACTAAAAAACCCAGTGCGCCCAATATACAATCAGTCTGAACCAAAGAATCAGGCTGAAGGCCAAAATCAAAGTTTTCATATAACAGGTTTAAGCTCTGATTAATACAAATTTGAAACAGAAAGTTTCTGATGCAGAGAGCCCAATATTTAAAAACAGAAAGAAAATGGTCACTTAATATTAGTAATAAAAACTCAATTCTAATATATGTTCTTCTCAACAGCGGTGTATTTGCATAATCATCTCCCAAACACAGTGAGGATTCCTCAGTGCAAACACAGTTCTAACAAACAGTTCTAACTGCACAGTTTTAAATATCTTTCAGCTGCATGTTCACAGTATGAAACAGTTTAAGTAACAAGAGTGGAAGCATTACATAAAAGTGCATAGCAACATCTAGTCGTTATCATTTCCAGTAACACGATGAACACTGGGCTTCTTTATTTATGTGTATTATCCCTTCCAGAAGAGGAAGGTAAGATGACTTTTCTAGTTGCTTCAGGATTTCAGAGGGTCTAGCTACACAAAAAAGACAATGGGATTTGACTGTATTGAAGAATTGACTGCTATTATTTGTATCGTAGTATGTATAGCATCTAGTTATTTGATTTTCCAAGAGTTCTGAGCATCTCCATGCCCAATGCACTTTAATACAACTAGCAAGTACAGAACAGGTCTGAAAATTAAAGCATAGGTCATAGACGCTTGTTGACTCACTGTTTTCTGAAGAATTTCAATATTAAAATCACCAGTCACTTTGACAGGAGCACCACTGGGGCAAAGACCTCGATAAAGCTGTAGGTAATGGTTTATATTTTGAAGCCATACCTAAGTATTAATTTTGAATGACACATATTTATAAGTTTGATCTATATTATTGAAATTAATCGATCATTTTAACTTTCTCAAGAGAATGACTGTTTCTACCTAAAAGTATCACTCTTTGTGACACTAATGAAAATCCAGGATAAGAACTCAGAGGTCATTCTTTTGTTTATACTAATTGGAGGTAAAAGATTATTATGTCTTTACCCTACCCTTTTCTCTATAAAATGAAATTTCTGTATTTTCCCTAAAATGAACCCAGCTAACTTGCAAACTTAAAGCATGTTAATTTTGAAATAAGGAGACTAGATAAGCAGCATGGTGATAGGATCTGGCACATGCTTAAATATAAGCAAATCTCATTTTGAGGCAAGTTGATTTCATAGCCCAAACTATTTGCTTTACCCCCTTTTCTTTAAAAAAATCTGTATTGATACCAACTTGACTTTTTTTAATACCTAGATTAATTTAGAAACTTTTCATAGCCAAAGTGAAGAAAACCATTGTTATGGATTTTCTGCAAGTTTTGCCCACTGCCAATGTACATATTACAATATTTTTTGAAAGCATGTATAGTTACTACAGAGACCTACCTTAGGACACTGACAGAAGAGAGGTGTTGTTTCTCTATAAAGGCAGAGCTGATAAAGGGAGCACCTAAAGTAAATGCTGTTGGTGTCTCCCAGCCATATGAACTGATCTAATTAAGAGAATAATCTCACCTGAAATCACTCCAGGGAAAAAAAAAAAAACACACCACAAATTTATACCACTTTTCAGATATGTCTGTTAGAACTGCTGGAACCCTAAATCTTGTCATATATACTAAACATAATGTGATATAACTCACAATTCAAAGATCTCCTGAGTTTTTTTGGCGTAAAAAGAAGTACAATCAAGTTTGGTAAATTGGGCTCAGCTGTTGCAGTTTCTTGCCTTATTTACCAATCAGCCTTTGAGAGAAAAAAAAAAATGCATCACATATGACCAAAACATGATTCATTTAACAAGTGTTTTCAATAAAGACTAAAACTAGCTTCCTGACTAGCTGGAAGTTTCTTCCATTTTTAAACCAGGCTGGAATGCCCCAGCAAAGCTTTAGTAATCTAAGAAGGTTAGATGCAAACCAATGTTAAGAGGGAAATCTACCTCATTCTCAGGTGATGCTCTTTCTTTATTCTTCCTTTTGTGGAAGAAAACAGGCAGTAGAGTTTTCTACTATCTGTTGCGTGGTTCTGTCATCTAAAACTTTGCCAACTTTTCCCTCTCCCCACCACAAAAAAAAAAAGGCAACCCAAGGAAATTAACGGTATGAAAGGCTTTGAATAGGATCAAAAGGTAATTAAATATTTTTTCTCAGACTTATCTTCCTGGAGCTATGTTATGCTGTTTTCCAGATCCCTCTGAACAAATTTCAGAGGCTCTCTTTTGTTCATACAGAACTGGAAATTTAGAGATACGGTTCCTTCCTACTGGACATGCACCCAACATAAGTGATATTTCTACTTTTACATAGTGGCATTTTTGCATGTTGGTATTAGAAACTCCTGGTATTTGTAAATAAGTGGAAAATAACTCTACCTTTGATATCCCTGAAATACAAACTTTAATCTGTGAAGGTGATGTAATAGCTTCAAATCAGCATTGTCTTGTTTTGATTTTCACTTTTGCCAGAGTGAAAATCTGCCAGAAGATCCTGCACTAGGCTTTGGCTGTGTTTTTTTTTAACTTTTCTGTGCCTTAATTTCCACATCTGTAGAATATAAATGCTTGTGCATCTTTGTGAATTTTTTGAAAGACAGTGATGAAACTTTCTGTAAACTTGTTAATTATTATAAATTGGCTCAAAAGAAATACGCAAAACACCCTCAAAACACATGGACAGAGCTTCCTGTTTAGGAGACATTCCTTCTCAGTCCTTACAAAACAATGGTATCTTATTACACTATACTAACTTTGCCAAAATGGCTAATAGCATTTCTTTACTACGTAAAAGCAAGTTTACTGTAAATATTTTTCAAATTATGATAGCTATTGTATAAGCATTTAAAATACTTTGAGACACACCGAAAAGCACAATGTTTTTTTCCTTCATGCAATGTGACACATCTGCCAATGCCATAAAATGAAAATTAGCAAAGTGCAATACTCAGGAGAAGTAGTTTCTTGTCATGCTCTTAATTGTTTACAATTTAATCACACTCCTACCCTTTCATTAAAAACTCCTCCACCCCTCCTTGCCCAACAGTAAGGCATAGAGGGGAGGTACTTGGTCATCAGTTTTTCAATGTGTAGCTGACTAACAGTTGCTTTCAGTTATATTGCAAGTGAAGCCACATTTCAGCTCAAAGACAATCAGCTAGTTTTGCTAAGCAAGAAGCCCTTCCTGGGAAAGCTGGGCTCTCAAGGGAGCATGGGACTCATCTCCTGTGCATCAGGATTATCCCATCCCTTCAGTGGTAAAACCAGGAGGGCTATAGGGTGCAGCCTAACATGGATCTCTGGTAACAAGCCTTCCTTAGTCCACCTCTGTAACATGCCTGAGGAAGCTGCAGTGAGCAGGAGCTTCATGGGGGTGGGTGCCTGCTAAGGAACAGGCAGGGAAATGCCACCTGGGAATTGAGACGATGCATTACAGGAGCTGGGAAAAGACGGGGAAGACTCTGGAGCCTAGAAAGAGGGAGAAACGTAATACAGGCTATGCAAGCAACATGTAAAAGAGGCTGGAGGGCAAACTCCATACCGGTTAGCTAGAGGTCCCTTAGCACTTTAAACTGAATGACTAATAAACCCAAACAAAAACAGCGATTCCAATTAAGGATGATTTGGAAGCAAGTGCTCACTGAAAAGCTGCTTCTCCTGGTAGACGGGAACTGAGGGAGTAACTTGGCTGGGAGACTCAGGCTGCCTAAGTTCCTGCTACAATAACTAACCTTTTGTTTACAAATATTTATGGTTGTATACAAATTAAATTGTTTAAATGCACAAAACAAACCATTAAAAAAATCCCCTAAATTAAAATATTTGTTATGCTCACATTACACCATCTCTTACATAATTACCAGTGTTGTCATTACATGCATGTGCTGCCTCTGTCTGTAAGTCTGGATAAAACATATCCTTGACGTAAGTCTGCTGGCTTTTGGTAAGCTTCACCAAAAATAAGCTGTTTTGCCTATTACTAAAATGAAGTTATTACTAGTAGTATGAAAAGTAAATAACTTAAAACTTTTTATACATGTTTTTTACGGAGGAACTAAACTTTCTTTTTTATAAAAATAGCAGAATATTAAAAGCTTGGGAAGGAGGTAAAGAAAACTATTCCCTTTGAAAATTTGGCATGAGAGGTAAGTGAGCAATGCTATTTAAAAAAGTCAAACTTCCTCACATTATACAGGGATCCTGTTAGTACTGCAGCAAGCTCTGTTATTTGCACCCATGAAAATTAAAGCACTGGGAGACAGATACGACTAGGGGATTAAAAAACTTCTTTGCATATCCATTCTCTATTGCAAATATGATGCTCAAACCCATGGTATCTGCACAACAAGCAATGTGATTAGGAGTACTAAGTGATGTGCCTAACACACAGGTGGGGTTCCTTCCTTTCTCCCATCTCAAACCTCTAAAAATATTGTCTAGGAAACATCCCTGAGCATGCTTAATCTACTAGTAGAGATATAGCCGAAGGGTCTAAGACCAGCTCCATTTTTTGTCATTATGCCTACAGAAGAGCCTATTTGAGGCCATTACTCTAGGGCTTTGGGCAACAGGTTTCCTAAAAGAGTGCAGTCTGAAGGGAAAAAGTATCACAACATTTATGCCATGAAGATACAGACCAAGACTTCAAACATGGTTATAGTATTTTCTGATCACTATATATCTGTTGGATGTATCCATGATAGCATACACCTAAGAGTGCAGAAAGTAAAAGACTTAATACTTAATTTTATTATTCTTCTACGGTAAATGAGAAAAAATACTACAGATCAAGAGATTTCCTTCTAGAGCTTCTCCACTCTTTATCTTACAACTCTTCATCTGTAACTGTTCAGCTACATTGCATGATTGGTTTGGGTTTTTTTTAAAAAGGCTGGGTTCTTCTCTTCTAATTCATTCTAGTTTTTTCCTTTTTTTTTTTCACTGTTTCAATAAATTGAAACAAAAAAATATATTTTAAAAGTTTATTTTTTATTTATTGATCTAAGATTAATGTGGATGATATAGTCAAAATACAGACACAACATATATTTTCCTCCATTACTTCAGAAAGAACAGTTGAGGCAGATTTTTGTCACATCTTGATTCCAATTCAAGAGAAAAGACAACTTGAAATATAGAATTGCACACCATCTCGTATGCCCTGCAGCTATGGAAAACTGCATTTGCATTGATGTAACTATTTGATTCACTGTATATATGACATACATATATTTGGTTCAGCCATCACTAATTCTGAGTTCCTCTAAGATGGAAAGGGCAACCTCACATTGCCTTTCTGCTCAGGGAGGCGAGGCAGACAGCAGAAGCACACCCATGAAAGCCCTGGGCTCCGGTGGAAGCTCTATACCAGTCTCCATACCACACTCCAGAAAAGCTCATGGTAGTCTGGTTTCCAAATTACACTTTAGGAACATACTATGCTCTCACCCATTTCTGGAGAAAAATGGTAAATGAGGAAGAGGTGGTGTAACCACATTCTTGTTCCCTTCCATCTCCTTCAAATGAGCTTACCCCAGTAACTTTACCACCCTTACTCTTTATCTTGATCTGTACTCAGTGAAAACCACTGGGAGGTAAAACACGTTGTAAGAGCATAGAACATAAATGCACTATAGATATTGCTGTCAAAATCCAGCTCCCACTCAGATACAGGACCATAGCAGCCCTTTTCAAATCTTGGAGATCCAGATTTTCACCATCATTCTTTTTGTAGGTATTGGTGTCTGCAAATATTTGTAAGCTTTTTTGTATAGCTGCAAATTCCAAGTGCAAAACTGAATCTCAGGGAAGGACAGGCAAAGAAAATTCTTGGATTTTTCACTGTTACGCTTTAGAATCTGTCAAGTTTCATTTTTTTTTTCCACTGACTTGCAGTCCCCTGTACACAACTCTGAGCACTAGTTTTTCCAGAATTCTTGCTGCAACTTATATGACAGCTCTGCAACACCCCTCATGACCTGCTGTGGTAGAGCTATGTGTTCATATGATTCTATCAGAGTGGTCTGAATTATAATACAAAAACCTCTGTTCTAAATCTGATAAGAGATTTTAAGTGGCAAATGAACAACAGGAAATTTTTCTGTAGAATTGCACACGATTTAAAAGCTTAATCATGTTAAACAGTTGAAAGACTGTGAAGTAAACCACTTCAGAAGTTAGGAAATAGCTAATTGCATCCAAATCGGAGAGAATTGCTATTAAGAAAATGTACATAGCAGCAAACAGCAAATATGTACTTCCCTAAACTGGGGATTCTTCCTGCTGCACTTTCTGTGCTATTTTCTTGATAAGATGAACAGGTCTGTGCAGGTGTTACACATTCTGTGTTCATGAGAAGCTATTTTGCCTTACCCGAGCTGAGGCTTCAACGGAAGAGGGATAGGAACTGGGTGTGGTGTATCCAGAGGAATGAAACTGAGAAAGGCTAAGGAGAATTAGGGGGTTCTAGTGGCATGCCAGAGCAGTCAAATGTGGAAAGGATTAAATATTCCTTCTTTTTAGTATATGCAGTGTGCTCTTACATAGCCTGTCTGTTGTTGATCATTTTTACCAGGTAACTGTCTAATCTGTATATACAACTTTGGAAAAAGGCAAAGACGGGTCAGGGATCAGAGGATGAGGTACTGCTGGAACTGCTTGTGACCACAACAACTTTGCTAAAGAATGCACTTCAGCAAAGTCTTGGGATTTTTACATAGTCAACACCTTATCCCAGCTACATCAAGAGCAGGTATGTCCACATCTTAGGCTGCTGTGTAGTTTGGAGGTACACAGTTTATATACTGGAATTAGACTGGACTGAGCAGTGCAGCACGTGACAAAACTTACTCTGTTTCTCAGAGCCACAGGCCCCAGCAGAATAAATTAAACAGTATAGAGCTCCACTGCTTAAGTACCTAGCTTGGGACTTGGGACCTCTATGCAGCCTGCAAACCCAGCTTAGGATGCATCCAAAGAAGACGTTCACTTTGGGATACGTACAGCCTTGAGCCTCCCAGGTTCATTCGCTGGGTAGGTACAGTCCGGGGCACTATGGCACCCAAGTGTTGCTGTGATGCACACCACTCCTCCAGCAGAGCAATATTTGATATAGCAAGTATGGCAGATGCTGTTTTGGCCTGAAGCAGAAAACATGCGACTCCAAAATGAAAAGCATGCACCTGTATATCCTGGGATGAAGAAATCAAGCTGAAAGTGGGCCGATTCCCACTTCACGTGTGCCGGGCCAAAAATGGAATAGATACTACTTGCACGCAAAATGCCTCAAGTTTTAGGTATAAAACCCCACTGCAAAGCAAATTTCGCAGTCTCTGTTTAAGCCGCAGCAGGCGGCCAGCAGCAGGGAGGTTTGAAGGCTTGTTTGAAGGCTTGTTTCCCGCCCCAAGATTTCGGGTGTTGCCCGCCGGCCCTCCTCCGCACCAGCGGCCGGGACGGGGCCCGGCGGCGAGCGCGGCGCAGGCGGTGTAGCCGGGCACGGCGGCCCCGGCCCGGCCTCGGCGGGGGGCGTCCGGGCCACCCGGGCTCGAGCCGGTCCCGGGGCACCACGACGATGGCTACACCGCTGCTGGCGGCCCCTCCCACCCCCGGCTTCCCCGGGCGGGGCGGGTGCGGAGCGGCGGGCGCCTAGCGCCCTCTCCGGGCGGGGCAGAGCCGGGGCGCGGCAGGCAGAGCGCCCTCGCTGGCCGGGGCGGGTGGTGGCGGCGGCGGCGGCGGCGGCGGCAGCGGCGGAGGTGGGGTCCCGGCGCTGCCCCTGCCCCGGCGCCGCCTCCTCCGCCCCAGCCCGGTACCGCCGGCCCCTCCGCTCCCTCCCGGCCGGCTCCGGCTGGGGCTCGGCGGCTGCCATTGGCTTAGCGGCCCCATCCGGGCACTCGGCGCAGCGCCGTTCCTCAGCCCGATCGTCCCAATATGGCGGAGGTGAGCGGGGAAAGCGGGCCGGGGCGCCGGGGTTCGGCCGGCTTCCCGTGGGGCCCCGCCGCCGACAGGCCCCCGCGCGCCGGCCGCGACACCCCCGTAAGGCGACCCCGGGGCGGCCTGGCGCCGCGGGGCGGGGCGGAGGGGCCCGCGGGGCGGCGGGGCGGCCGGCGGAGCCGCCGGCACCGGGGCAGCGGGCGTCTGCGCGACTAGGCCGCAGGGCGGGCGCCGCGCAGCGCGGGTGCCGGGTTCGCAGCCCGCGGGAGGCCGACAGGCCGCGGAGGGGGGCGCGGCCGCCGCGCCGGGCCCCAGAACGGGACCGGACAGGCCGGCGGCGCCACGGCAGCGCGGGCGGTGGAGAAACGCTCGGCGGGAGGGAGGAGGAGTGAGCCCCGGGCTGGGAGCGGGTAAGAGGCGGCGGCCGGTCTGGCTGCCTCCGCCGCTGCCAGCCCCTGTCATGTCCCGCCGGGTCGCGGCTGGGACCGGAGGCAGTGGGAGCACCGGCCGGGGCGGGCGCGTGTGTTGGGGGGGTTTGTGCTGGGGGGCTTTTGCCGGGGGAGGAGGCGGGAATGAGAGGGGCAGGCAGGGAGCGACCGAGGGAAGGAGGGGTGGGAGAGAGTGAGCGAGGCGGCAGGGCGGGCCGGCGGGGAGTGGGGCAGTCCCGCGGGCGAGGGGGGGGCGCAGCATGTAATGAAACGCCCTGCTTGCTGCTGGGTCTGGGGGAGCCCGCTCTCATCTCGCTATGTCTTCTTCCTACAGGCATCCTTTGGGAGTTCGAGCCCAGGTTTGTCTTCGCCCACCTCCTCCGGCACCCGGCCTGCTGCCCACACGCCACTCTCTCCTTCCTGCTCCTTCCCAATTTTATCCCCCTTGTAGCTTTCCATACGCTTCATGTTCATGCAATTAACCACCTGCCAGATTTTTAAGAGAAGGAGATGTGCGCCGTGGAGTCCTTCCCTTAACTCAAGTTGTAGTTAGTAATTGGCTGCTCAGAACCCAAAATGAAAACAAAGTTTTGTAGCACTTTTAAGTCAGCATCTCACTAAAGCCATGTAGCCTGGAGAGAGACTGCTTCTCTTGTTGCTGATAACTGCAGGCTTGTGTAAATTTTTTACTTACTCGTAGTAAGAGCAGATGTTTAAAATTGTAATGATAGCTAGTTTTTAAGGCTTGAACTGCTGTTAAGGTTCTCTGGAACACTTTACACAAGCAAGCATAGTTAACATCAGCAGGGGTACTCTTGAAGAAGTATTTGGGGAATGTATTTGCTTCTCTGTGACTGCCTTCTGCATTGGCTGTTTGTCATCCTTTTTTAACTACTGTTACGAGATTTATTGAGCTTCTACTTTTGAATGGGGTTTAAAATATTTTAAATGGGATATTAAGCATTCAGAGCTGCTTTTATCTAAAGTCTGTGAGTGGAATAGAACTTCCACTTGGGTTACTCTGACTTAGAACAGCAATCAGAAGTACTAATCTTGAGCACGCTCAGAGACACATGTATAAATATTTACTAGATCAGGACAGTTGACACTCCCTTAAAACTGGATCAGGATGTGATGGTCAACAGCAGGAAAATTCAACACGTAATATCATTATTGTAACTGGAGTAGCATTATCAGCTATACTGAAAGTTCTGTGTGACCATAATGTGAATAGCATGTGAATAAAAAGCAGTTTTCGCCTGAATGTTTCTCTACAGTATATTGTTAACTTTCACAATATTAAGTGAGCTAAACAGACATGAACACAGCATAATTGCTGAAAAATATTTAGATACTCTTAAGACTCAGAAGGGTTAATACAAATAGCTGTCTCTTTCAAGGCTGGAAGCACTTAAAAGAGAGCTACTGCTTTTTTTTTTTTTTTAAGGGGATTGAAAATTTGTAGGTAATTCCTTCAGAACTTCTGAAGAAGTTCTTACATGGAAATAGTTCTTGACAAATCATTTCTTTGTTGCTTGTAAGCCAAGGATTACAACAGAGCACTAGTATGTAAGAACTAGAAGAGGGAACCAGAAGTGAGAGAGATATCCTAATCTCTTTCTTTTTTGCATCCTGAAAGCCTAAAGAAAGTGAATACTGAAGAACAACCCTGTAATTCAGTGATTTTCATTGTAGAGCGCTGACTTTGTGGTGCAGAATATTTGCATTTTTAAAACTTGTTCAATCTAATTATAACCTTTCTAACATGACAAAATGCACTTAATAACAGTGCTTTTTTGATGACTTATGAGTATCCTCTTGAGTAATGAAAAAGTGGCTGGTGGACCACAGAGCTGTCACAGTGGCTTGTTAATTAATATGGCCCATTAGAAGTATTTTGTTATTTCCAGTATATTTTCTTCAATATTTCTTGAAACTCTGCTATGCTTATTCATCCTTTCTGTATCAAATGCTAAGTATTAAATCAGTTTTAATAAAAGGTCCATCTGTGAGGCTAAACTAATCTGAAGCAAGTCTCATTGTTTATTTTGCTGTTAGTATGAAGCTGATTCATAACCTAAGTTAGCTGTTTACCAGTGAAAAACTGGCATATAAATCACATAAATAGAATCAGGCTATAAATCAGTCTTGCATCATCTGAAATCTTGTGTGCTTTTTTACCTTTATTATTTCAAGGATGTTTTGAACAATTTTATTCAATAAAACACGAATTTGAGATTATACTTTCTGAAACTTTGTGTTAGTAGTTTAGGTATTTCTCCCAAGTACTCTGTACTCAAGAGAGAAAACTGCAGCTGTTACTTAGAGATAAGAAAAGGGAAGTCGAGCTGAAACAGTGGAATTTGTCAAGGAGTTAGGAATTTGTTCCAATTATTGCATAGAGAGTTCTGACCCTGTATGTAAAAGAACTCATGCAACATGTTTTTTTATTGTGATGTGATTTCATATGTGAGTATAAAAAAAAGACTCAAATTAGGTTTTTTTGATAGTTGGCTCTTTATCATCTGAGGATCATGACTTCGACCCATCTGCTGAAATGCTGGTACATGATTATGATGATGAGCGAACTCTCGAAGAAGAGGAAATGATGGAAGAAAGCAAAAATTTCAACTCTGAAATTGAAGATTTAGAGAAGGTAGGAGTGACTTGCTTTCTCGTAAATGTCCGTACATGTTTTAATATTTTTAGTGAAAAGAATGCTCAACCTGTTCTTCAGTTTGTATTGTATAATGTAGTTTCCTGCAATATACCTTTGCAGCTTGTTTGAAAAAAGAAAATAAAATCAGGTTTGGCTAGGATGTAGCAGTGCATCCTCACAAAAAGGCTGAACCTAGCTTCCCAAAGATATTAGTGTTATGTTAAGTTCATACTCCTTTTCATTTAGTAGTCCTTTCACTTTGGTAGAGAAATCACTGAAGCAGATTTTCAAGTCCTATCATCTAATATCACCACTTCTAAGTTTTATAAGTCAGATATAAGTTGAAACCGCACATTTTGCACACTGTTATGTGGCAGCAAGCTGTATTTCATTCTGTTGGTCAGGTTTTGCTTCTCCAACATGCAAACAAACAGTCCTGTTTTAGGCATGATGGATCATGTTCACTTGCTATGTAAATGGTAGCTCTAGGTCTTAGTTTCATCAGTTTGGCATTCAGTGGATGTGCAAAATGGCCAGCGTACTCCTTGGCTTTTCCTATTCCATTTTACACTCTTTAATGACATGTTTTTTCCTATTTACACCTCTTGTTCGTCTGTGGTAGGGCATCACCCATTTTAAATGCCTGCTGAATGCTGAACACCCACAAATTGATGCTGCTTGCATTGCTGTTTGGTGACCCACTTACAACACTCAGCATAACTGCAGATTTGGGTCAACAGAAGTCCAGGAAAGTGCATTTTTTTAGCATCAAGTATGAGATGTGTTTTTGTAGTCCATCTAAAAACAAATTTTCTAAATGTGGAGTTGACAGTGTTTATACTCCTGATTTTTTTTTTTTAATGTCCTGCTACCCTTACAACTACATTTTTGCTGATTGTGAACTTGCAATTACAATAGCAAAGCAGCTTGCCAGGTCTGGTGGTTAAAATGGAGCTGTTACTCCAGAAAATTATCTTATTGCTTCTATAATAGAAGGAAGAACTGTGAGCCACTTGTTTTAAACACTTTATTACTTTAGGTCCCGATCCTGGAAAGACTTGGACATGAGTTTACGTTTACCCATTGTGAAAAGTCTTTGCAGGACTAAGACCTTAGGTGCCTAAAGAAAACAAGTAATTTAATCAGTGTTATGAGTTCAACAATAACTTTTTAAAGGTAATACAATTTTAAAGGTATAAATATTGGAAAATATTTTAATATTTTGATGGCTTCAGTCAGGTAACTAAAAAAATCTCCACTGTTTATTGCTTGATTAATTGTGTTAAGATGTAAGTATGATGTTACCTACTAAAATCACTTGATCAGAAGCTGTTGGATAAAAAGAAGTTATAAATCTTTTCTGTTGATTTTTGCCTTCTGTAACATCAGCTGTCTTTCACCTATTACCTTGCCAACTGTCATTATAAAATATGTTGTGCGGGAGATGGAAAGGAGGGCTTAAAAGTTGCTGTACTGGTTTACTTTTTTGGGTTTTTTGTATGCTCGCAGCTGTAACTATGTAGGACTAAAGTCTTAAAAGTTTTTCTGCATTTTTCTCTTGTAGGGGAGTTTTTAGTGTTTCTAGGCTATCTTCTGCCTTCAAGAGATATAGGCAAATCATGCTCTACACTATGAATCAGCTAAGGAGCAAATTTTAAATAATTACTGTTTAGTTTTATCCAGTAGACAGTTTTCTCCAGTAACTTGATTGGACTTCACTATATGCCAAGAGAGATGGCTATGAATTATTTCAGTCCCGTACTTGAAAATATTTTAAATCTTTAATTAAGATTCCTGCTTTCAGTTAAGTTTTTCTTTGTTTTTTACTTTTGTTCTTCAAATAGTATCTTATCCTGTTAAGCCTGAACTGTGTACGAGTATTTGGCTATATATTGAAACATTTGTAAATCCTCATGTATTAGGAAGGAAACATGCCATTGGAAGATTTACTGGCATTCTATGGCTACGAACCCACAATTCCCGTTATGGCAGGTTCCAGTGCAGATAGCTCTCCGAGTGAACTGGCAGATGAACTTCCAGATATGACTCTAGATAAAGTAAGTCAGAACCATTTTCCCCTGTATTATGCTTTAAAAGCAGAAATCCAGGTGACCTTAAATTATATTTCACTATCTCTTAATGTTAAAAAATATGCATCTTTGTTAATATCTATATTACTCTGAATTCATTCCTCTTCAAGGATATTGAGGATTTGAGGATCTGATTCTAGTTACAATTATAGTGCTTACAAATGCACAGCAACTTTAGGGGCACTATATTACTACAAATGAGAAATTAATAAGTTAACAGTTCTTCTAAAACACATCCAAAGAACTTTGACTAGGTGGGATTTTTCTAATAGAAGTGGGATTTTTTGATATTGTATGCAGTGTGCAGAAATAACAACTCTGGCTTCCAGCACACATGTCAAATATCAAAACATTTGTGAATAACTTGAAAATGCACTCCTGAATGCTTTGGAATGTTGCTTTCAAATGCATACAGTTTGGAAAGGTCTCAACTTAAGGGAGTCAGAGATTATTTTATGTGCAATGACTATATGTGTTGCATTGCTGATGTAAAAATCTGAAACTTCAGGTTTTGTGATTTGCAAGCTACCTTTGAGATTTTAATCTGATTTTTGGCTATAAAGCATATGCGGCTAGTAGTTTGGATTATGAAGTATGTAGGTAGTAAGTATATGTCGTCTTTTTTTATTTTTAACTTTCTGTGAGTATGATCTAATGGTAAACTCCACAGAAAGTAGGGTATAATGATGGCTCCGCACATCTGATTCTCATTAGGATTCACGATTGTGTTGAGGCTACAAAAATGTAGTGAGTTTATTGTCTAATACAGTTCTTTCCCTTCCTAACGTATATATGGAGGGGTTCAAACATGTCTGCTAGTAGAGGAAGTATGCTGCTTCTTTCTTAATTTTTTTTTTAACCTACAGAAACATCTTTTTTTTACGTTTTGGGAAGATAACAGGTTGTCTATTTTCTGTAATTATCCTCTCGGCAAAAGTCTACAAAAGTGTCTGGCTGTTGTGTTGTTTTGTTTTGTTTTGATTTGATTTCCCCCCAGAGTTTCAGGGGTAGCAGCCTTCTAAAGCTTCAGTATATCTGTGATGCAGAGAATGACATCATTCTAAAGATCTGAGGCGGTTTCCACTGGCACTTTTCATTGGAAATGGAGGAACATCTGAGACTGGTGCTTGCAGAAGTTACTTCTTGTACATTTATTTTAATAGAAGACAAAGGGGAAGTGAAACCCCTGTGTTCAACTCTGAAATGAATGGTTAAATTTGTTCTTAGGTTTCAGAGGAGCAGACTAGCTTTTTAATTTAGAGAGTATGGTCTGCTAAATTTACTTATGGTAAAATAATTCATTTTAATTAATGAGACTTAAATTTGCTGAAACTAAATACTTACCAGTCTATACTTAATAGTCAGTCTGAGGTTTATTTTTTTTTATTTTTGATGATATAGGAGGAAATCGCGAAAGACCTCTTGTCAGGTGATGATGAAGAAACACAGTCCTCTGCTGATGACTTGACACCATCTGTTACTTCACATGAGGCTACTGACTTCTTTCCTCGGCCATTAAGATGTAGGAAACCTAATTTTATCATAGTACTCAAAAAGGCTTAGCGTTATATATAACTTTCTAGCTTCAGTTATCAAAATTGCAGAGTGGTGTTGACTTTACCTGGAATTAGGAAACATTGCTTTGCGGGCTGTTGTATGTGAATGTTGTCTTTGGTTGGTGTTACTGATTACCTAAAAGACTTATATTTGGTACGGTGCTCAAAGCACAAGTAAATTTAATTTCTTTACAAATAAAATAACTTCATAATTAACGTGGTATTGAGGAACACCCTTCAAGATTTTCCATATGTTAGTGAATTATATGAATATGTAACCCATTCTTTTAGAATAGTGTTTCTCTACTAAAATTTTTGCTGCTGCATTTAAGCCAGTGATTCCTCTGTGGACCTTGCAGATGTGAACTCGAATGCAGTTTCTTTGTGATTATTTCCCTCCACACATTCAGCACTTTTCCACAGAACTTCATGGGGTGAGCGAAGTGTTTTTTTGTGGGAGGGGGCCTATAAACCCATGATCACCAAAATTTCGCTACCCATGGAGCTGTTACAGGAAAGATCTGAGAACCATTGGATCAGTTATTCAGCCTCGACGAGATGCTCCTCATTGCCTGTTGCAGCTCATTTGTTCATTGGTGTACTAGAGTTAGAGCAATGTGAAGGATTTTTATCACAGTTTTAATTTGACAAATATCTTAAGCTATTCCTGGGGGATTTCATTCCTCTGGAGAAGGGGGATGATAAAGGGGATGTGCTGCCTCAGTCATCAGCAACCATAGTCTTTTGCATGCTGCTGACTGTAATAAATGTAAGACATTTGTACTGAAAGGGAGATACAAAAACCTTGAAAATTATAACATCTGTTTTCAATTAAGCAAACCCCAGACTTTCTGGCACTTGAGCATTGCTTGTGAACTGTTAATGAATATGACACTGAAAGTGTGACAGCTTTACAGAAGAAACGACTAGCCCCTCATCTTACTGAGGATTAAGGAGCAGTCATCTTCATTTTCAGCTATCAAGGTTTTCTGTCAGAATGTTGCTTTCTTTATTAGAACTTTTGGTTGGACATGTTAAAATCAAATATCCACCATTTCAGGGAGGGAGATGTCAGTTCTCTGTACTGTGTACAGTTTCATCTTTTTTTTTCTTTCTTCTCTTCATTTCTCATGTATTAACATAACATTAAATTTTGAGATAAACCTGTCTAATACATAATATAGGCTATTTTACTGAATTTGGATTAATTGGAAGAAAGTAATTGCGTATGATTATCCAGGCATATTGTTATTTCATTCATTCAGATTAGCTACTTGTTTGCTACTTCTGCCGACAAAAAGAGATAGGCTGGTGATTCTAGTAATGACTACAGAAGAGCCTCAGTCCTTACAGTCTTGGATATTGCCTCTGATATTGAAAATTCTGTTTGGTCGTGATGGAGCTAAAATTGCAACCCTGTTTATGAGCATGTTGTTTCTGAAGTTTGAGAATACAAAATAGCTTTAATTGTTTTGGAATGATACTAAACAAATTCTAAAATATGATTTTTTTTCTATGGAGTACTGTGTTTGAATTGCGTCGAGTGCTCTTCTCTTTCTTCCTAAGGAAGAAAAGAAAAAAAGATTAAAGAGGAATAAGCAGTCTTTGCTGCCTTTTGTTTATTCAGTTTTTCGTATCTCTGCTGCATCTTCACTCCGTGCTGAGGCAGCCTTGTTTAAAGGAATGTTTTGAATGCCCATTAAAAATTCTGATGGAAGGCTGTAGTAGGTAGTAAAGGCATGCCTTCAACTTTACTTTCTTAGTGATTAAACTCGGCCTGAGTCATAGCCCTGGAAGTTTTCTGGTTTTCTCATGCTTTTTCTGTAAGGTTTAAGCCATTATTGAAGAAAATTGATGAAGAAAAATGGTCTCATTTCCTTTTGACTCTTAGAAATATAGCACTTCATGCTAGTTTGATAGAAATGTAGGTTAACAGACTTCTGATAGAAATGTAGATCCACAGACTCGTGGTAAGTCTCCCAGAATAAAAGCAGGTGCTACTT
The DNA here is from genome assembly GCF_949628215.1 of Phalacrocorax aristotelis. NCBI lineage: Eukaryota > Metazoa > Chordata > Aves > Suliformes > Phalacrocoracidae > Phalacrocorax > Phalacrocorax aristotelis. The sequence continues at coordinate 62,072,880 of NC_134311.1, forward strand.
TCAAAGTAAAGGATATCTTGTAGTTCTGTGTTTGAACTGAAAATTCTTCCTAGCTAAAACCAAAATTCTTTGTGTCTGAAGCAAACACTACATGTGATGGAGATAAGGAATCAGATGGTGAAGATGTAGAAGCAGACAGTGGTAATTCATCTGAAGATTTGAGAAAGGTAATAATTACGTCTTAAAAAAAAAAAGGTTAAAACACTTTACTGTTAAAATGCATTAAGATTTATAGTACATATCTAAAATAGTACCTTAATTCTGGAATTCTCTGCCAAATGCCAGGTTAATGGCATTTTTAAATCTGCCATACACAAATTATTAAGTTAATAACTTTCTCTTTTTGTTTTTGTTACATCTTCAGGAAATAATGGTTGGTTCACAGTACCAGGCTGAAATTCCACCTTACCTTGGCAGATACAGTGATGATGAAAAGGGTAAGTTATTCTGACTGTTCTACTTTTTATTTTAGGTTTATACATAGCAGTTGATGGAAAAATGTTATTTAAGTTTATAAGTTAAATTCAGTGGCTTAGTTGAAGTCTCAGAGACCTTAAAAAAAAAAAAAAAAAAGGCACTAGAAAACTGAAGTAACACAACCACATAATTACATCTCAGAAATGTGATTCTTAAACTTTGAGAGGACATTCTCAAGAAAACATCAGAGGCTGGATGGCAGTGTTAATTCTGAAGTATCAAGTAATATTCGGAGCCAACAAACTGTGGGACAAGAAGATTATATTTTTACCAGAGTATCATAGTTGGTCTGTGAGTATGTAACTTAGTTTACATTGAAGATCTTCAAAAGAGTATTTTTCCTTGCGTGTTTTTTGGCAAGCACAACAGTGTGGGTTACAAATGGATATGGAAAACAAAACAATAAACCATTTTAAATTTCCATTTGCATGAGTAGAAGATGTAGGTCCTGATACGCTGTCTTTTAAAAAATTTTATGTTTAAAAATGATGTTATTCCATGTAAATTTAGGTTAAAAACTGCAGTTGTGCTAGAGTAGGAAAAAGACCTTACTTGATAGAGTTTTATTTGGTATCTTCAGAAACCTTCACTGTGAGAAAAGTATAGCACATATAGCTGTGGAATTCAAAAAGCAAATAAAGCAATTTGCTTGTGGGTGGAACTGCTGTGAAATTAAGGAACCATTTGGGGGATATGTTAATAAGTGAAGGGCATTCTGGTTTTTTTTCTGTAAATTTTCAATATCTTTAAGTTACTTGTGTTCAAACTGGAACATTTCATGGGAATATTATTCTAGTGAAGTATATCAAGTCTTTTCACCACTGCCAACTGCTTCTTTGAAGAATCATCCTTTGCAATAGAGAAGAATGTTTTTTATGGGTGGAGCTGGAAGCATTAGCAAGCAAACATCTCTTTGGTTGCTTGAGAGACCTAGGGGAGTCTCCAGTTCTCTAAGATTCTGTCATGATGCTTATGGTTTGTAAGAAATGGAGGAGTAAAAACCAGATTTGTCTGGATAGTCGTTTTACTATTTACACACCTTGACTTCTCAGCCAAGAATTAGAGAAGGGCCAATAACCAGAGCATGACCAGGGAGGGGTTGATGTGACAGCTTTCTCTGGTATGAGCTGGTGCTACAGAGAACCAGTGAGACTCATGTTTGCTGGCATGGTTAAGAGCAAAGGGGTAGCTCCCAGATCAGACCCCAAGGAGTTCCTCTTGAGATTCAGTCATGGACTCCAGCAGGAAGTGCTGTCTTCTCTTGGTTGATAAAGGAAGTTGAAGCTGAGTGTCAGCAGTCCTCAGAGAGGCTGGAGCTGGCTGTGGGTGTGGGGATTCTGTGAAAGCCTCTTCTGTACTCCCTGAAGAACTTGTGAAGGCAAAGAGGGGCCTATATTTCTGCTATGTAGCCCCTGCTACCAGAATTGTGCTAGAAGGCAGTTCTGCTCTTCTATAAACCTTACACTTGTAACATGTCTGTTTGAAAGCTTTCCATGTTCTGAAGCTGTAACAGAACTTTCAGAGAAGGTAAAATCTATTCCTCAACTTAATATTGTTTCCTGCAGTTTTGTGAGAGATTTGAGAATCTTAATCTCTTCTACTGGAACAGCCATTACGCTTGCGGGTTTGAATTGAATAACTCCTAAATTTGTATCGCTAAGAGAGTATGTGAAACAGTATGTGCACTGTTAATCACACCTGTTGATCAGCATAAAGGATTTATAGTTTGATCTAGAATTGAAATGTGCACAGACTGACAAAGGTTAGGTCCAACACTTGCATATTTACAAAATATTGTCTTTCAAATAAGCTACTTAAGAGGTACATACATGATGTCAGTGTACTGTGAAGGAGGCCTATACATCCTGATTGCTTGTGAAGTATGCAACATACAAGTTCTTAACAGCATTAAGTTGTTAGTAAATGGAAAAACAGATTACCACATTGAGACCTAGATTACCATTCTGTTAAGTAATTTTTGGCAGATTTTAGTTGAAAATGACCAATCAGCCACCTCTTTTTTTGACATATAGTATTTGAAATACTAAAGTAATATTTTACACTCTCTTACTGTAAACTATTGTTTATTTTTTGAAAACAGCTGAATATAACTGAATGGTTTTGCTAGTTTATATGAAAATTATGAATACATTTGCATAATTTGACTTGAGTCATCTAGCTGTCAACAAGCTGCTCCTCTGTAAAGACTCTTTGTCTCAAAAGTTCAGTCTCTAATCTCATCCTCATGGAACTTCAATCTCTTTACCGTGTCACACTGCAGAGTCTGTCCCCTAACTGTGGCTTTTGGGGGGAAAAAGTGCGCTGCAATATAAAAGTGGCATGGTGGTGCTTGATTTGATTACTTCTGTATTCCTGTTCTTCGTCTTTGTTAAATAGCTTTTAATGTTACAGCCTTAAAAATGTCACACCTGGCGTTAATGGATTGCTGTTTTAACAGCCTATGAAAATGAAGACCATTTACTTTGGAAACCTGACGTGATCTCTGAAAATAAAGTTAAAGAATACCTTTTTGAAACCTCCTTAAGAACAGGAAATGAAAAAATGATTGGCAGAATTCCTGAAGGAATACATACACGGGACAATGAACAAGTATGGTTTATATTCAGTTCCATTTGTGACATGTTGCTTTCTAATTAACGTGTCCTGATTCTCTGCCTTGTGTTACAACGGCAGCAATACTCAATTTCTGTTTTTATTTTTCATTAGATGTTATTGGGGTCAGGATCTTATTTGTAATTTTAAGCACATGCTTAAAATCATGAGTATTTCAGTGTTGGCAGTATTGTGATCTGTGATGTTTCTGATTTCTATGCTGTTGACAAATACAGCTTTTTAATAATTACATGTAATTTTTAATGTTTTCTTAATTAAACCTTGCCTAGGCTTCTGGATCATTTCGCTTTTGGTTGTTCTAAAGTTTTCATCACGTATAAAGATAAATCCTCTTTTTCATATATTTTTAGATACGCTCACTGAAAGGCTAGTTTTAGAAGTCTAGACAGGATATTTGCAAACTTTGACTTTTTCTAAAGACTTTTTCTGTTTTATAGGCACTGTATGAACTTCTCAAGAGCAGCCATAATGTTAAAGAGGCAATTGAGAGATACTGCTCAAATGGAAAGACATACCAGGGTAAGAGAGTAGCTGTTTTTTCAGAAATGTGCATTTGAAGAAAAAAGAATTTTAAAAAGTTGTGTAAAAAAAAAGTTGAGAAATAATCAGATTGATGAGCACATCCTGTTCTATGATGTCTTTAGCACAGATATGGTATAATCTGACTGTTGGCCGGTTGAAAATTCCTGCTAGAGAAGTTTGCAACTTGTTTAAAGGTTGCAGGATGGGCTTTTCACCTCCTCTTCTTTGCTCCATTGCTGCTGTAAGAATGGCACAGCCTGATGAGGGGCAGGGAGAGCAGTGGTTTTGCTCCCATAAGGCAGTTTTCACCCACAGTACAGTATCTTACTGAGGTCATGATATAATCTGGTGACATTTGTACCAGGATCGGGAGAACATCGCTAGCTATATAAATAAGCCCTGATCTCTTCCTCACTGTGCTAACCTTGTGCTGTGCCAATCCTAAACAGGTTCTACCCTATAGTTCTGTAGGGCTTTGGTAGAGCATGGAGAGCTTTGCTCAAGTTTACAGTGGAAAATGAGCTTCCAATTTTTTTGTCCCTAACTTTATTACTCCCTTAAATGAAAATCAGAGTTTATCATCTAGCAGAGATAGTTTTTTGTCCTGTATTTTAACATTTGTATTGCATAAAGCAGAAGTGGAGTATGAGCCCTGCTATGAGCTGATATTCTGGCAGATATTTCCTAATCAGAACTGGATCCAAAGGGAACTTGTGTTTACAAGTCAGGTGCTACAAAAAGTACCTAAGGTAAATCTGAAATGGGCAATAAGGACTATCAGAGCAGTGCTTCAGAAAGATCATGTACAAGAAGAGACTGTGTAGACCTGAACAATAAGGGAATATCAGTTGCAGGGTTGTATCCTAAATCCCACGCCTCTCTAGGGTTTAGATTCCTGTTTCAGGATTGAAAAATCTCTGTTCATTTGTGGTTCAGAGCCCAGAATTCTATCCTAAGGACTAGTACTCATACTCCTCCCCCCGCTGCAAATCACATGGGACTTATTATACTCTCGTTAAAAGTGGCAAAGGATGATAATACTGCCAGTGCCTGTGTCTTAGAGTAATCATTACGCTATGATCTAAAGTTCATTGTTACTCTCAAGATGAGAAACAAAAATCCACCACTCCCAAGATAATTTCTTAACTTTACATGGGGATCTTTCCTTCTCTTTGAAGCTTGAGAACTTTATAGTAAGGAGTGCAAAAATTAATGGGGTGAGAAAGAAAATGCCCTTGCAGTGGAATGGTTATCACCTTCATCTGGGAGCAGAAAGGTCTTCGTTCCAGTGTCTGCTTCCAGAAATGTTTTACAATGTGGCTTCCGCACCCCCCCCCCCCCCCCCCCCCCCGCTGGCTTTAAATAACAGCTGAACGGAAACTTTTTGGATCACCATTATGAATGTAAGATGCCTGAAATACCCCTTCTTAATTACATATAGACCCAAAGACATAATGAAGATAGGAAAGCAACAATACTTGAGACAAAACTGACCTCTTCAAAAAGTTTTGAGGTACTTTGTTTTAAAAGTCTTACTCTTTTTTAGTGATTTTTTTGTTGTTGTGTGTGTAAAACTAAAATTCAGTTTTAGAACCTGCAGGTTTTATCTTAAAAGAGAGATTTGCAATTCCTCAGTAAGAGGTCTGAAAGTGTTATTTGTGGGATCTTTAGGAGCAGATGGTTGGTTGCTTTGTTCAGGGTTCCGATATTCCATGTTTTCCAAAAGCGGGTATCAGACTCAATATAGCCCCAGTCCGTTGGCCCTTTATGGCTGCCCAAGGTATGCATAGCACTCAGGCTTTCCTCCACGGTTCATCCTGCCTTTTCTAGGGGTCTGCCACCTCACCAGGGGTTTTATGAGATCAGGGAAAATGTTAGGGATTGTGGGGAGTTTGTGTTTCTTGCTGGATCCATCTGCTGTGAGCGTCAGCTCGGGATTACCCTGCTGGTGTCAGTTGATCACACTATTTCTCGACTGTGATTTACAATGCCACACACGAAGTCCGCCCAGGCTGGGATGGGTTGGAGGTGGTGTCAGACATCCTGACCCTCCTGAGCGTTATGTTCTACAGTTTGTCTTGCTTCATCCCTTTTTGCAATGAGGTACAATTTTAAAACAGCCGGGGCTTCCTTTATTAGTGGTTTCATAGCTTTGGGGTCTGCAGGGGCAGAGATTGGGTAATCACCATGTGCACCTCTGTTGTTTGTGGCCTGAAGGCAGGCTGCTTTTGTAACAGCAGTAAAAAGTTACTTAATGATCTTATTGGTCTAATATAATTGATCTTACATAAAATGATCTCCTCCAGTTAAGGAGACATGCCAGAGATACTCAGTCTTGCTTTCACCAGGCTTCTGCCTGTATTTTTTGTGCAGATTGGCCAGCAGAAGCTGGTCCCATGGAATGGTCTTATGATTTTTCTCTGGTTGCCTCCCCAAGGTCCAGCACATACCTCAGTTTTAATAATAGCGGCTACCTTAAATTCTTATTCATCTAATTCACTTTGATCACGAAGTTCTTCACTGGGGTCCTCCCAGATATCTCCATTACAGTTTTCCGGAGGAATGAGTAGCTTACAGATTTTTACAGGATTTGGGAAGGGTTGGGGACCCAAATCATCGTGAGTTCTAGTTTATCTTCTGCCTTCCTGCATTTTTCTTTTTCCTCCCCCAGTTGTTTAAGCAGTTGGTCTATTCACAGGGGTAACAGCATTTCTAGTCACTTTCTTCATTCAACATCATCTTGCAGCATTCTTATTTCCTGTTCTTCACATTCCTTATCCTGATCTGCCACTCCTAAATACCTCTTCAACATCTTGTGTATTGCTACTACTTTCCCTTAACCATCTTCCAGTTTCCCTCTTGCAAGGTTCAACTGTTCTTTTATTTTACTCCAATTATCCTGCTTTTCACACACCCAATCATCTGAAAATTTCAGTGAAGGGTTAACTCGTGCCTCCTTTAGTCAGTGATTGCATCTGCCACCCTGCTGATTATGCATATTTTTGTTGCAGGTGAGTTATTAAGAAAAGTCATCATTATGGTGTTAACTAAAAGGTTTTATTAATGATTAATCAATGATCGGTAATTAAATTTTAAGTAATAATTGCATAGTAATTAAACAGTGATTTAACAATAATTTAACAATAACAACTAGGTGGTGGTCAAACACACTACTATTTACTACAGTTCTAAAAATTAAGTAATAGCTTGATATATATATATATATATAACACACACGTGGCTAACATACAATATACTTTTAGGCCTAATGCCAAATGTCACTTACCTGGTTAAAGCCATCAGGTGCAGGGTAGGGCATGTCTCAGCCCTGAAGAGTAACGTTGAGAGGTGTCACTTCCCTGCTTGAGGGGAGATCACTGCCGTGTAGCCTGCCGCTGTGCAGGAGAGCTCAGTGAGCTCAGCGGGGCTACACATATTTATAGCGTAAAGTGACTGACTCGTAGTCAGCCTCCGCTTTGGTGTATATGCAGTTGTGCAGCTGTAACAGTTTTAGTTTTGTCTAGTCCCAGCTTGGGCTGGTACTGTTAGCTGCAGGTAAGATGTGACCTAGACTCCCTAGTTCTGAGAAGATACAGCCCTAGTGCAGTTCCCACAGTTTGTACAGCAGGGCTGATGTCAGTCAGGCCCACTTGTCGGTGATGCCTGACTGCTCACTCAGTCAGAGCAGGGACATCCCTCACAACAGGTTGTTCCTTCACTCTTTTTTCCAGCAACCACTGTTCTTTGTATCCTACGTGAGAAGAAATACTCAGAAAAATTACCTTGGTGATGTTTTTTGATGACAAACGTATTAAGAAATCATAAATCAAATCCTTTTGAGTTTCCTTTGCGCATAGGGATGAAATATTTCAGAAATCACAGTCTTTTATAAAAGAGCCTTTTTAAAGAAAATGTTAGATTTCAGGTAGGATATCTGTACAGTAGAGGAAGGAACATGATCTAAATAACTGAACTATTGGGTTTTTTTAGAATGCATGTGGATATTCATCCATTAGCAAAAAATATTTTGTTCTTTGTGAAAGGTTAGTGAGTGAAAACAAGTTCATTATGCTACTTTTGTAATTGTCTAGAAGAGATGACGGCATGGACAGAAGAAGAATGCAGAAGCTTTGAACATGCACTTCTGATTTATGGAAAAGACTTTCATCTCATACAGAAAAACAAGGTCAGTATTTTACAGTTAAATGGAAGAATTAGTAGATGATATGATGCTGAAAATCTATAAAAGCAATACATTTGTCAGAAGCCGTGCAGAAAAGTAAAATAAGAACCAACACATTAAAACCAGCTTGGCATTTTTGTGCTAATTTTACCTCAGATGTCTTTGGAAAAGCTAGGTCTCGCAAGATGAATCAATGTGTTATCTCTGAAATTGACCGATGTTGACATTACTTCCATTTATGCATTTATATGTAATTTAGTGATAAATCTGTGCCTCTCTTAGAAGTACAGTATTTTCATACCATGACTGTGGGAGGCAAAAATGCACCTTAACTTGCTTTTGTCACCAGGAGAGTGTAATTTTACAGAAACAGTCTTCTGTTTTCTGGCCAGTGAAGGAGCTCTAATCTTGATCTGGATTGCTTCTGATTGACTCCTCTGTGCCTGAAGAATAGGGATTTTGGGGTTTTTTGCTTCTTAAAGCAAAAAGCCAAAGTTGGAAATATGGACGTTTCCAAATTTTCTGTGTATTTCCTTTATGCTTTGATACCACCTTGAGGTTTTGCTCTTTAGGAGTCTGGTGTTTTTGTATTTCAGGTAAACTTCATAGAGTTGTGGTTGCTGTTCAACAGCAGTCAGCTAGTCCTACTCCATACCTGGTTTAACCTGTCCTAAATAATATTTGGGTGGTTCAGATTTTAAATGGTCCTTACCAATAAACAGTAATTCATCAGAGATGCAAAGAAATAATTAAAAAATACTTTTTCCAACATGCAACAAAGTACATGCATTGATGTATCTGTTACTATGGTCCAGAATTTGTCTAAGTCCTCTGGGTTTTTTTCCAAGTAGGTAAAATGCCAGAAAGTTTAGGGAAAGTTCTGGAACCCAGCATAACCCGATGTCACTTACATGATATATCTTCCATATACATGGTATACATATCATGGTCAACTAGACAAGATTCAGTGTGTGGAGAAGTGCAGCAAGAGATGTTTCCTTAGCACTGTACTGCAAAGCGTTGTTAACTGGGACTTTATATACCAGCATGTGGACATCTGTTCATTCCTCCCCTGCCTGGTATGTTTGTGTTGAAACTACCAAGCCTCACTACTACACCCAAGGCATTTTCAGTTTGCCTCTCGTGTTTCTGTGAGTTTGATTAAGCGCAAGTACGGTTTACTGCTAGACTGTGTCTGGATAGAGTTGTATATTCTAGCTGTAAAACTGAAACTGGAACTGTGGGATGGTGATGTGAAATGTTTCTGCATCTAAAAGTGGGTATAGCTTATAGTAACACAGGTAGAAGTAATGACTTTTTCTCCAAGAGTCTGACTTCACATAGCAACCTCCATTTCGGGGAAAGAGGCAAACATTTAATGTAGATCAAAATGAGTCTGAGTCCTTTATACCTTCTCAACAAAATTACAATTTTCTTTTGTTGTTCAAGCATTTACTATTGTGATGATCTGTTGTCAAAGCCTCCACAGTTCTGGACTTTCCTAAAAGGAGCAAGTACCCAGTCTTCTATGTTTCACTTCTCTTAGGTCATTGATTTGTTCAGCTTTCTCCATCTTAAAGAGAGTCTATCTTATAGTTTAACAAATTGTTACATATATTTATATATAAAAATGCTTCAGATGTATCTGCAGTTTCAATCTAGTTTTAAAAAAGCCAATAACACATGCAGTAGAACAAATATAATACTTACTTGAACCTGTAGATCTCTTTGAAGTCTCGTAATTTAATTGGTTTGTTTCACATAGCAGAACAATAAAACAATATTGCAGGAATATGGGAACTGGAGAGAGGAGACAAAACATAAGTCTTTGCATTAATCTTGTCAATTATTCTTGCCTTCTTTTAGGTAAGAACCAGAACAGTTGCTGAGTGTGTGGCTTTCTACTACATGTGGAAAAAGTCAGAACGTTATGATTACTTTGCTCAGCAAACAAGATTTGGAAAGAAGAGATATAACCATCACCCAGGAGTTACGTAAGTAAAATGTTCTTGGAAGATGTTTTCTTCTGCAAATCATAAATTTGGAAGTTTGTTTTATTTCCTTCTGTCATCACAGTGTAATGCTGCAGTGGCTATGGCAACTGAAATTAAAACCGTTGTCATTTTTAGGCCTTATTTTCTGGTTAAATAGAACATTATAGGTGCAATATTCTTTTAGGGACTACATGGATCGTTTGGTAGATGAAGCAGAAGCCCTTGGTGGAGCAGTGCATTCTTCATCCTTAACATCTAACAGTCGAACAGAAACCATTCCTGATCAACAGTTAAGCATTCTGAACTCTATCACTGCCAATGAGTTGACAGGTAAATCAGGAGTAAAAGAAATCTGTTTGTTGTAACTGTACATACAACTGTTTCACTTGACTTTGTGTTCATCTGTTTTTCCAGCATTGACAAACAGTGTAGCTACAGTCTGCCACACTTCAGACGTGAACTGCCTGGATGACGCCTTTCCTCCTATGGACAGCTTACCCCGAGCACCAGTTAATCATGTGCCTGTTGGAACAGAAGAATTGCTTAACTTGCCTAGCAATGGTGAAAGTGATTGTTTTAATTTATTTGAGACTGGCTTTTATCATTCAGAGCTAAACCCAATAAACATGTGCAGCGAGGAGACAGAAAGACCTGCAAAGAGATTGAAAATGGGAATTGCTGTCCCAGAATCTTTCATGAATGATGTCTCTGTAAATAACCTTGGTGTGGACTTTGAGAACCACACACACCATATTACCAGTGCCAAAATGGCTGTTTCAGTGGCCGACTTCAGCAGTCTATCTGCAAATGAGACAAATGGTTTTATCAGTACCCATGCTCTTCACCAACATGCTGCCCTTCACTCAGAATGACTGTGGAAAACTAGACAAACAGTGGGTACTTTATGCAGTAGTAGTAAACTTGATGGGAGCTATCAGGTTTGCTTAGTCTTTCACTGGAAGTTTGAACTTTATGACATCAGTGATGTCTTTGTATGTATAGAACTATATCTTGATTTATCAAGAGTAATTTCTTTTCTCAGTCCATAAATGTGGAAATGTCATAGGATGTTCGGCAGAGTTTGGGACTAAGAGAACTCTGTGGTGCAGCTTTAAGCTCTGCTTCAACTTTTTTTAAAGCCTGTAGACAGAGGCCACCGTTTCAAAACCAGCACAGGAGTACTGAGTGGATTGGAGTGGCTTTTTAGTCTAAGTTACTTTTGCTGTAACGGATGCAGTGGAATAACAATGTTTACAGGTACCAATCCTGATCCCTGCTCAATGTAGCATTTTTTTTTTCTTATAAAGGCAGGGATGGGTTTCTTTAATTTAAACTGCACAAACATACAGGATGTTTTTTAAATGGAACCTTCTCTCATGTGATACTAAACTAGAGCACTTCAGTTTACAAAACAGCAAGTTCATCTTGGTGGAAGCTAGCACAAAGGACTTGACATGAGTAAAGTGTGAAGACCTACACTTCGATGCTGTTGCGAATTATAGGCCATGGCTACCTTACATAGAAGTAATTATGCTGCCATAGGTGTCTGTGTACTTCAAACTTACTGGCTTAAACAGATGCATTTTAGGCTATATTGTATTTTAATGGGTTTCGTCCACGACTTTGAAGAGTAATGTAGTAGTGTACCTTAACTTTCCTAAGGCAGCTGATGTTGTGTAAAGCTACAGTCTGCACAGCTTAGGATTTACCACTAAACAGTCTACATTTGGAAGACATCTTAAATTGTTTGGAGCACTGCAGTTCAAAGTGTTATATTTTTGAGGGACTATCTAGTTTATATAGGAATAGTAGAACCTTGAAGTATGTATTTGAAAGTTTTTCTTTAGTGTGGATTGCATTTATTTGTTTTGGCAAGTCATTGGCTCAAAAATGGCACTTCACTACTTCGGTCAAATAGGAAAGGATAAGTAAAAAAGTTGCCCATAAAAGCAGCTATTTAACTTCAGTAAGTTTTTTATTTTGAACATTGAGTGCAATTTAGCCATCCAGGAAGTTTGTCTGGCTAACATTTGTTCTGATTCTTGGTGGAGAGTCAAATCAAGCATAGTATTGGCTTGTAAGATGTTGCAGCATACAAGTTGCAGGGTTTTTTAATGAGAATCGGAACCTTACTTCAATAGGATTACCCCTTTCCCTCCATACTTTTCTTTGCACTGTTTGTATTGCAAATTTATTTGCCACTAATTTGTTTTCATTATTCAAGTGATTAAGTTTGCATTGTTATTTGTAATAGTTGCTTCAAGGTTATGCTGAGTAATTAGAAAGTAGTGGCTTTAATATTTGAAAGGGAAGAGGGTATTTATTATGCATACTGTGAACTGCATTGACATCCTGAGTTTCAGCTGCAGCGTATGGAGTTTGCTTTACAGCACTGTAATGAAGATTGCTTTGAAGGGTTTATGCAGTAGCACATTTACCATGTTATGGTACATCAGTTTAGCACAGTGGACAAAAATACAGGCAATTTTGTAATCAGTTCTTACATTACACATCTGAAATATGTAACTTTAGTAAGTACACAGTAAATAACAGGTAGCCTTGGCCCTGCATTGTACTCTGACATTTTTAGCCAAGCTATCAGCTTCTTGTTGCTGTGTTTTGTGCTGAACTTTGTACCTTGTTTCTTTTGTTTATGAATCAACACATTTTAAGTAATTTTGTAAAATACTGGCCATAATCCTCCATTGTTATACATTCAAGTTTATCTATGGGTTTACAGTGAGTGGCTGGTCCGTTAAAAAAAAAAAAACAACAAACCACACACAAAACACCAAACCATTATACAAAGATGACTGAATGCTTAAACCAGTTGCACTTAAATGAACATGCCCATTCTCATTAGCTGATGCAGTAATATATTCAGTTTATCTATGCATTGCTGGGATCTTAATGTAGACAGAGATTTGTCTAAGGTTTGGGTTGTCAGCAAGTTGAATGGACACTTTAGTTATTTAATAAAGACTTTTGACCAAAATTCAGAAAATGATATGAGAGAAAAATGAATTCCGGCTAGTCTAATAGGTTTTTAAATGCTGATGTTATTTAGCCTGTTGGCTAGCTAGCTGGTATCGTTTACTTTTAATTCCTTGTTAAAATGAGGCAATAATTTGCAAGATTTTGTAAATATGTAAATTCTTCATATCTTTTTAGATATCTATTTCAATATTTTCTGACTACTTCTGTGTATAGTAACATTTTTGTGCATGCTTGATGTGACATTCATAAATTTGTACCACTATGACTTTATCCATGTAAAATAACTATTTATTGAACTTTTCTTTTAAAAGCTGGACTTACTTATTTTTCTCTCAGTTTAACCATTTAAATGGAGAACTTGTTACTGTTTATTAAAAGAATTGCGTTTTGAAAGTCAGCATGAAGATAACTGAATTGCAACCATATGAAGAAATTACATTGCCTTGGTTCTTAGATGGTGAAGCACAATTCTTATAACAAACTGTGATGAATTCTTTGACCTTTGCCACACTTTTTCTTCATACAAACAAACCAAAAAAATACATAATGGGCAATGGCAGTGTTGGTAAATGTATCCTTTTTATGTACAGGGAATCTGAAGAGGGTAGCTGATTCATTTAGAAGTGTAACTGGTGCTGTGATTATAGCAATACTTTTACTTTGGTTAGTCATACGTCATCTTCTCATGCTAGGTTTTTAAATGTTTGGTTTTCCTCTTGTCATGGTCAAACTGCTGGATTTACTTGAAGGATGTACAATACTGTTTGAAGAATACTAAATTGTGTACAATTAGGTCAGTGAATTGTGCAATTGTTTCCTGTTTTTAATTTTAAAACTGGGGGTCAAAAATATAGGAAAACTTCAGATCAAGTAGAACATAGTGATACTACTTAATTTAACCAAAGTCTCTAGTGAGTATTTCAACTCTGAATGTAAACTAATGGATAAACTGACCGACAGGGACACTATTTGCCTAGCATTACAAGCACATTGTCTACAGACAGGGAAACTAAATACAGTAATTTATAAAATAATGACAAGGTTACTATTTTTTTTATTCCTATTTTTCATTGAAAGAAGAAGGAAGATACACCAGTTGTAAAATACCGTCGGAATGGTTATAGTCCTCCTAATAAACAGAGATTCCAGTTATTCTCAGTTCAAATTAAGTACCCTGTGCGTAACAACAAATCTAGTGACAATCGGAACATGTTTTAGTATCAGATGTTCAAGAGGAAGTCGCTATTGTTGCGTTGGTTTTAATATTTGTACATAAACACTGATTTTTTTGAGCATTATTTTGTATTTGTTGTACTTTAATACCTGGTGTACAGTTCCAGAAATAAATGTCTGGAAACCTTTCTTTACTTGTAAAGCTTTTCATGCATCTGCACTATGTTTGCTACTTCATTTTCAGAAATATTTAGCAGTAACTCTGAACACAACTTAAGGACTCTGGGTACCACTAAAGGGTGCACTACTGCGCTACCAAATGTTACATGGAGACCAGCGAAAAATGCAGCAAGTAGCAATGCAGGTAAAATAATAAGTAATGATTTCCCTGAAACATTAAAACATGATGGCCTAAGTATAGCAAAATCTTAGATGGGACTTAAATGCAGCTTCAGAGTAACGCACCCCAGCAGTGTAACCCACTATTCAAACTACGTGGTGAACTGTGGGGAACACTCCTGGCTTCTGCTGGAAGAAAACTTGCCCAAATCCTTAAACCCATATCAAGTTAGATTACAGGTATGAATACAACATTTTTACTTGGCTTAGGCCTTAATGCTGAAGGTTAACTATTTGAAATGCTTTTTTGTCTTGGTTTTCCTTTCCTCAAGAAAATGAACGCTAATCTCAGACCCTGAAAAGCGGTGTATCACTTCAGAGATGTTACATAGCAGTTCTGTCATGGGCCAGAATTGGTGCTGTGCTTTCTTAGGCCCAGCGTGCTTGTTTTTGTAACGGCTGGCACAATAAAGCTTCCTGTAAAGAAATTAATTAGGAAAGCATGCAAGCTGGTGTAATTCTGAACAGCAAAAGTTGTAATTTGCCAAGCAATGTAATAAGCTTTGCTTCCCGTGATGCACCATGGGTGCAAAATGAGTGTCTTTGATAATGATGGTTGATTTGAAAACAAAATATCCAAAACTCTTTGGTGACAAGCTGCACCTCGCTTTTTATAGTTGTTTAGCATAAAGATCAATGTCGTTAGAACAAATCATAATGACCAACCCCATCCAGTCCTTTCTTGTTCTGATGTAACTGTTAGCCTTGTGATGCTGGAGTCTTAAAAATAGTTTTAATTAGTATATGTATATGTAATGTAAAACTCTCCCTCCGGCTCAGTAGTTACTTTAACTACTTAAATTTCCATTGAAGTAATTTCAGGACACATCCACTTATGCCACTAAAAAGATAAGCAGCCCTTGAAGTCTGTATGGTGCTTGGCAATTTGGTGCCCAAGTTCTTGTTTTGTCCACAAAACCCAAGGCAGCAAAGACTAGAAGCATGAACTCCAGCGATCAGCTTGCTAAACCATTTTTTCACTAGTTTGTGGATTTCTCTTCCCTCTCTGTAGGGAAAAGTAATTTAGAGCTCCCAGCAAATCTTGGCCCTCTGATAGGGGAGGAGGCCAAGATGCCTCAGCAGAAACACTGTCTCCTGCTGCCTTCATGCTATGCTGCAGTCATGGGCCTCCTCTGGCCCTGCAGTGCAGCTGCTTATCCCCACATGCTCCTTTGCCTTAGCGCTGGCACACGTCTGCCTGCTGTGCCAACAGATTTGACACAGTTCGTTAACTCGGCAGACAAACATCGCTTCCTCCTTTTGCATTGCTTCAATTTTGCAGTAATTGACTCGGTTTTCTGTGATGCCTGGTGAGCTCCAGAACTAGCGCGGGGAAGGAGCATGCAGCCAGGGAGCAGAGCAGCCTGGCAGGTAACGAGGCATGTATAAGGGCATATACTTTAACTGTATATGGAAACAAGCCAAGTTAGCAACTCACAGCCACCACCTATAGGCTTCCTCCTGGCTCGCTTGCTCTGGCCTGTCCATGAACTGTTTACAGCTGTTTCTGTAACAGCAGAAAACAAAACAAGCAAGAAAGCCCAGGGTTTGTACTGTTGTTGTGACCATGTTTAGTGAGTCAGATCAGCTCACAGTAGGGTGGGATGAGCAGTGGCCAGGAAGGAAGGGTGGCTTTGAGAGCAAGGGAGGAAGGATGATGAGCAGCAGCAGTTAGGCACCCTCACGCCTTTCCCTCTTGCCTCCTACCAGAGTGCAGTGGGAGTTGCCTTGGGAACTGTAGCCTCTACACCAGTCCCTTAGATATATGCATACTTGTATAGAAACATACCTGTTTATATGTATGACCACATATATACAACTATATATACCCACATACATACTGCTCAGTAGTTTAACAGACTATTTTTCTCAGTGCCTGACAAACTCATTCTCAGTTCCTCCAAACTGGAAGCACCGCAGCAGGGAGATGTGGTTTGCCTTGATCGCATCCTCTACGCACACACAACACTGACGGACAAAACATCTCCAAGAACGAAGCCCTGAGGGAAGGGTGACCTCTGAGCTGCCAGCAGTCACCCCAGCCCTTCAGGGTGGACTCCCCACCTGGGCAGGCATTTCAAACACAAGGGTGCTGGCCAGAAAAGCTGACACAGGCTATTCGATGTCCACCTGCTCTAAAGCATACTGGTGATACTTCAGAATCTTGATTACCAAGTACTTCAGTAGCTGGATTAAGGATTTTTTTTCTAAAGTGAATTTCCAGCTCCCCTTGCAGCTCCTTCCCCCAGCAGACACATCCCTCTCCTCATGTGGGCCATCTCTCTATTCTTCCTGGGAGTCTGCAGCACCCCTGCAAAGTTCATTAACTCATCTTTTCATCTTTTGAGCACCTCTGGTCTCCTGCCATGCCAAATCAACGGGGATTCCAGTTAACAGTTTAGCCTCCTGGAGAATTAGTTAACTATTACCACCAGCTTTGCCTTTGGAGCGAAGTCGTCAAAAGTCAGAGCCTTGCAGACCAATTTTCTTCCAAAGAGCCTGATGAGACCACCTGGGTGTCTCTTGATGCAATCTCGTTTATGCCAAAAGCTGATTTCACCATCTAAACAGCAGCAGCTGGCCCTCAGCATTTCCAGATCAACACTGTAGTGTCAAGGGCTCTATCCTCCTGCTCCCACTGAGGAGGCACATGGAAGTGTGGGTGGAACTTCTCAGCCTTTCAACCCCCACAGCTCTTAAGCTGCACTCCAGTGCCGGCCGTCAGGGGACTCCCCACTGGCAATGCCAGGATATTTACCATGGGGGTACGGAGTTCAGACAAATCCAAGAAAAATAAGCCTAAAACTCTCTATGCAGTGGCAAACCTTTCCATTTTCCCATGAGCTCCTGGTTTTGCTCTCATGTTGGTGTGGTGGCTTGACCTTGGCAGGACACCAGATGCCCACCAAGCTGTTCAATCACTCTCCTCCTCATCAGGATGGGGAGGGGGAGAATATGGAAGACAAAACTCTCATGGGTCAAGATAAAGGCAATTTAATATGGCAAAAACAAAGGCTGTGTGCAGAAGGAAAGGAGAACAAAGCTTTATTCTCTACTTGCCGTCAGCAGGCAATGACCAACCACTTCCCAGGAAGCAGGGCTTCAGCACCTGAAGCAGTTGTTCTGGAAGACAAATGTTGTAATAACAAGTGCCCCCCGCCTCTCCCTTTTCTTAGCTTTTATTGCTGAGCAGATGTCATATGGTATGGAATATCCCTTTGGTCACTCTGGGTCAGCTGTCCTGGCTGTGCCCCCTCCCAAATTCTTGCCCACCCCCAGCCTACTGGTGAGGGGGAATGCTGGAGAGACAGCCTTGATGCTGTGTGAGCACAGCTCAGCGGTGGCCAAAGCACCGGTGTGTTGGCGACATCCTTCTAGCTACCAATACACAGCACAGCACGATGAGGGCTGGGCAGGGAGTCAGCTCCACTCCAGCTGGGCCCAAGGCAGCTGGTCCCAGCCAGCGCCTCACAGCTGGCAACAGATTTAAACATACAAACCATCTCCTGAATTAGTACAGTGGTTTAACACAACCAGACTATGTGTCTGTTTCTGGGAGAAGGACGTGTGGGTCTGGCCTGTCAGTAATTGAAACTACGATAGATTTTAGTTCGATTTTGCTTTCCTCCTCCTACCACTAAGTGTACAGGCATATAGAGGCAAAAATTTGCCTAGTAAGTCCCTGTTTTTAGGGAGTTCCAACAAAAAAATCACTCAGGCAGATAATCTTTCAGGAGAAAGCTTATACTTACTGTAATGAATAATCTATTATTATTAACAAACCATAAATAGATTGCATAGAGAAGTTTACTGGGTTATCATCAGATTGCACATTACATCTGAAGTAATGCCAGAATGCATCCTCCTTTGGGCACTGGTGGTGTCAGTTCGGTATTAACAAACAGGCACACAGGAATTAGAATGACTTTCACTTTTAATTAAGAGATGGGAATCTAAACAGAACGAGGAAAAGTCCGATATACCAGTGGCCCTTTCATAGGCCGTAGCACTTCACTGAACCATTATTTCCATTTTCCTCTCTCCTGCTCTGTCCCCATGTTGTGCTGCTTCTAAGCAAGCACTGACCGCACCTCCTCCTGCCACTTTTTGGCTTTCTTTAGCCATCGGCAGACAGAAATCAATTGCTGCTGCCAGTTGCAGACCAGGTCTTGCTTCTCCTTGTGCATGAGGAGTCCCTGAAGCAGGCTGTCAGCTTTCAGTATTTCAGCATGGAGGAGCCAGTCCCAGGTACCCTGTCAGGCACAAGGCAGCCTGCACTTAGCACAGCAATTTGACACTGCCACGAACACTCAGGTCCAGGAAGCAGCAAGTGCAGGAAAACAAACCTTTCTCAATGAGTTGTAAACCCAAGTTCCACAGTCAGCAGACAGTATACTTTCAAGTCCAGTCATTTAAAAAAGTATTAACAAATGTATAATGAGACAGCTGAAGCCTCTCAGCCTGGACAACACGAACAGCACCTGCCTTTTCTGGCATGCCGAGACCAGCATGCCCCACCTACCCATGAACCTGCCGAGGTAAGACACACCGCAGGTGCCCCAACAGCCAGCCTCCTCTGCAGAGATCAGGAGGTGCCCGATAACCTCCTCCCTCACAGAGACAGCTGGGGAGAAGGCCCAGCTCCGGAGAGAAGGGATCCTCACAGCGAGGGAGGAACGTCCTCTTTAGTAGACTGGAGATCACTGCCTGCTCTGAGCTGTTGCCACGCAGTGAAGACACAAGGACTTTCACTAAAAGTTGTCCCCAGCATCTTCATAAAGCTTCTCCAACCCATGCTGAGTCACATGCTGCTATCTCAGAGATCTGCTTTTGAAATCTTCCTGAAAAAGCCAGCTTTCTCTGGCTTCCAGATGAATACGAAAGACAAGGTTCGGGCTTGGAGGGGGACCAAGTGACACAGACACTGAAAAGCTTTGCAGCCTGAAAAAGAGCTGAGATGCTCCTGCAGCTAAGCAGGGCACCCTGGCTGCCCCAACCACTACCTGGCTCATTAGAGCACAGTACTTCCCGGCTCCTCCGTTCTCATGAGCTTGCACCAACCACAAATTCACTGGGAGGCGTGCTGGGACTTTTGCAGTTAATACTAGGATGATTTTTCTTTGCCAAGCTGTTTAGCCAGACCAAAAGGCTGACAAGCTGTCTCTTGTTTACTTTCTGAAGGCAGTTTGCAGACAGCACCAAGAATTAGTGTGGGAATGGCTGGCTCTGTTTATGCCAGTAACTCATTAAAAAAAAAAAAAAAAAAAAAAGACAGTGCACTTAGTTGGCATTATTCCCTCCAGCTACGCTGCCATGAGAATAGAAGCCGTGAAAGTTGCCACATGCCAGGAAACTTTCACTGAATGACTGAAACTAGGACTGGGCAGGGCTTCAAGACACAAGACATCTTTCCTCACCCCCCAAGACAGGCATAGCTAAAGCCAGTGGCTCAAGCTGGCCTCTAGATGACCACGCAGCATGCAGGCACATCTGAAGTGACCATTAGTGCCGTTCCACAAAAGGCTTAATAAAAGGTTTGGACAACTGGCTACACTGAAATACTTTATAAAAGGATGCAGATACCAAAGGGGCCAACTCCAAGAAAACCAGAACAAGAACCAGTAATTACCCTGAACCATGAGGACTATCCAAGGCATAGTTCAGGGGAAGGAAGTAGTTTTTACAAAATTGTGTTCATTGTAAGCACGAGATGTGAACTGGCAAAATATTAGAACTGAGCCACAGTTGCAGACAACTGTGCAAACTAGAAGATTAAATGACGTACCCAGAACATTGGTTTTTTTGTGAGCTGTTGTACGGACAGCTGAACACCAATAACCAATAATAACAACAACAGTAGAGCTGAGAACCTAGTCATGTAAATGGTTAAACCTTCACCTCTGCACCAAATATCAAGTATTTTCAGGGGGAATACAGGCCCACAGTTTGCTTTCCAAATGGCAGAGCAACAGACCCCGTTACATAAAAATGCTCATGAAGCTTGAAGTACACACAGAGTAAGTATTTTAATGACACAGATTTCTTCAGTCTTGAATCTATTACTTCAGCTGACAACAGTGTAGTAATTAGAAAAAAGTTCTTCTCCCTGCTTGACATCTCTGAGAGTGACAAGCACTACACACCTCAGGTGGCTGTAAAAAAGGGAAAAGCAAAACATGTGGAAGTGAACTGTTATATTTCCCTTTGAATTTAATTCTTCGTGGCAAGGAGCCAAAACAATGGCTCTGTCTAGATTACTTTTGGGAGAAATGCATAATGCAGGCCAGGGAGCCTGGAAACACAACACTGATATACAGAGAGCAAATATAAGCAAAACCAATGTAATTGCCACAGAAGGCACAGCCTGTGTCGGTATGCAAATCATGTTTCCACGCACACAATTATTCAGAAACGAAAAGAATTAGTCAAGAGAGAGAAAAGGACAGGAGGAGTCAAGAGTTATGCAGACAGGAGGAGAAGCTACAGCAAAGCTCATGGAGCAGCAATCAATCCTCTAGCAGGCTGCCCACAGGTGCTGGTTGGCTGAATCCACTCTCAACCGAACAACATCCAGGGAGATGGCTCTGTGCCTCACAGCTTCGAAGTTATTCTAGACAGCATGCCAGTACAGGACACTCACTTCCAAACATACTGTCTGTTCTTGTTGTCCATATTGCTCCTTGTACATATTAATCTAATTGTCACTCTTCCCACATTTCCAAACAAAAATCTGAGAAAGGTTTCCAAGTGTTTTAATTTCTAAAAGAGGCAGTTTTTCAGGTCATGATGAACACATTGTAATTGTGTAGCATAACTAAAAGTAACTTGCCTTTACACTGCATATTATTTGAATTGTCTCAATACAAATTAATTTTAGGTTTCTTCTTGCAAATTCATCTGCTTATTCCTCACATAAGAAGCAGACAGGGAGGAGAGGAGGGTAAGAACCCTAAATCTCAACTACCTTAGAAGGGCTTTCATTGGTTAAGGGTCGCTAACTACATCTGAAATACATACTGAAAAACCTCAGTACTGTAATACAAGCTAATAGTTACACCATAGTGTAACCACAGCTTGTAAAAAACTCTGTCTTCAGAGCTATGCTAATCTCATTTGTGAAGATGTGGAAAAAGGAACAAGAAGTAGTAGTATTGTAAATCACTTAAAATTAGTCTATTCAAAGAGCTAATTCTTCCATACAGGTGCACACTTTCCTGTAGCTCATCTTCATACAGAATAATATTCTTCTTCAACCAAGTTTGTCTTTTTTACACATACAGCATGCTTTGTATCATACAAATCTATGAGCTCTTTGATCGACTGCTAACCTCTCTATGTCATGGCTGTAGACGACGTTTGGAAGATACTGTTTCAGTTCTACTGGAAAATATCCCGGCACATCAAACTCCTGGTAACATACATTGGCTGCTTTTTCTAGAAATAAGGAAAAAAAGAGTTTCTATGGTACTGAGATGATCTTAAATAAGGTTTAGAGATGTGTAAAAATATCAAATGTACTGCTGCAGGAGTACCAGATGCTTCATCAAGCCTGAAAACGATGCCTCTGTTGCGAGCTATTACACTCCTCTGAAGTCCTATTTTGAATTCACACATGAGATAACAACCAACTACAGGTGCTTTAATCCACCATTACTGCATTAAACAAGAAGACCCGATTACCGATATGTATATGAAGGGGCACAACTTGCATAGTGTCAGGGTTAGCTTACAGCAGTGCTAAATGTTGTTAAAATACATTTGCTTTTACAGTTTAAAAAATACTGAAAAAAATTTTCCTGGTGGCAAAATATGTCATAAATACAGCCAGGGAGAAAATCACGATCTGTCCAGCAGGAAGAGGGGAATTTTCTTTACATGGACATTGGACCTGGAAGAAACAGCTTCATGAGCAGCCCTTTGTCTGCATTAGCTACTCCAGCAATCTTTCTGGATGCTACTTGGAGGCAGGCTACCTTTACTGTAATGCAGGCTCTGAAAGCTGCTTAGAAGCTAGGTATGGTAGCAAATCAACTTTCTGTATCTCACAGCCATTCCCATGAGTTATTTATTTCCCCAAACCTTAAGACCAACATGTACTGTGTGAGACAGAATAAATAGTTCCCCTCTTCATGTCCAACAGCTAAATTGTACTGTTTCCTAGATTTTGCACAGAAGCATAAGTAGCCTAAAAAAAAGTACTATAGTTCAAACTGAGCAGTGATCAAATCTTACTGTACACGTCACTGTGCGTACGGTTTTCTCACACCGCCTGCTGGAACCATAACTGAGGAACTTGATCTGCAACTCTGCTGCCTCAGCCCCACAATCATTGGCCAGATATCCTTTCCCACCATCCCACATTTTGGGATGTGTACCTTTCATTCTACGTGTCAGGAGCGAGACCAGGGGATCTAGGGGAGTCAGTGAGGAAAGCAAAAGGACATCTGAAGTGTTGCTGCACTGAAGGATTCTCACACCCAGCTGTCACAAAAGACCTCAGAAACTCTTCATCCTTGTTTTTAACAGCACTATTGTCCCCCAAGATCAGTATCTGATTCTCTGTGTCGCCTCCGAAATAATCTGTATTCATAAAGACAAATTCAAGCCTGAAAAATTTACCTCGCAGCTTACCATGTGAGCAGTTGTTGACATACTGTCCCACCGCCAGTGGATTTTGCAGGGCAGCTGTGAGCCAGCTCTCATCACTCATTTGAAATGGGCCAAGCTGATCCCTCCTGCTGCAAGACCTGAAATGACTGAGTGTTAACATGCGTCACTACTCCTTCACTTAGCCAGTTATCTGTACTTCCTCCTGTAGAAATGGCCACAGTCGCTGGGCGAAGTTACAGACGTCCAACCCACCTGGGAGACAGGACAACACTGGGGTGGGGGTGTGGTGTGGTGTGTGCATGGACCAACACCTCACTGATGCTTTAAAAAGGACATTTAAACCTCCCGCTAGTATGTGGTGTCTTTCAGACTCTGATGGAAGAAGACGCACAAAACCACCACATACAATTCCAGAAATCAACATCGTATGTTACTGTTACAGAAGTGTCAATACATCTCGTTCACCTCTAAACATGTGAAGGCTCATTACAATATCAGCTTCAAAATGAATCACAGAATTAAAATCTCGGATTAGTAGGTATTAGTATTCAAATTAGGTGTTATTATAGGTAATTTTGCTTGTTATTAATTTTATTTTCTCTTCATGTTGTATTTAAACACAAATTGCTGCAAATCATATTTTAAGGTAAGCTAAAACAGTCCAGGCTAGCTGTGTCAGGGGAAGTTCAGACTGATGTTAGGAAAAGCTTCTGTCACTGAGAGGCTGGTCAGTCACTGGAACAGGCTCCCCAGGGAAGTGGTCACAACACCAAGCCTGCCAGAGTTCAAGGAGTATCTGGATGACACTCTTGGCCATGTGGTTTAGTCCTAGGTAGCCCTGCGAGAAGTAGGGACTTGGGACTCGATGATCCTTATGGGTACCTTCCAACTTGAGATGATAATAAACAAATAAATAAAATGTAATTAATAATAACAATGTAAGGGTTACTGGTCCCTTCTTAAGTGCTGCTCAGCTGTAGACCAGAGCTGGACCTCCCAGATTCACCCTTCTGGTATTAGCAAGTACATATAGAGGTTTGGGGTTTTTTTAACCAGTAAGCAGATTTGAAAAACAGCTTAGAAGCATTTAAAACATTTTATGCTACATCCTGCTCCTATTAAAGCTATTTTCTTTACAGGAAACAGTCTCTGTACATCAAAATGCACATCACTGGCATCACAGATGAAGACACAAGTACATCGCAGATGACATCCAGCTTCCCTTACCCTTGTGTTGTTTGCATTACAAGATACACATAGGTGGATGATATTCAAATATAATTCAGTCTTGGGTAAGGACAACAGGGAACTGAGACTATTAGCACCGCTGTTTACAATTAGTTGAGCAACAATTCCCTATTTCTTGACTGCTTACCTGTACACTGATCTTGATAGTCCTTTATCGTTCCCATCAATAAGGATGCCATCTATGCACCTAAAAATAAAGGGATTGCCAAGGGACTGGAAAAAGATGGGCTCGTGCTTTCTGTATACTGTACCTGTTGCAAGACAGATATGATTATTTCAGAAGAAAATCAGTTAACTGTCAGAATGGGCTTATGATATCATCCAGACCCCTCCACATCGCAACTCAAACGAGACAGAGGGGGTGGAACTCCTCGATCAGTTAATGGCATTAACACTTCTGAATCTGCAAGCTTTTAGACGCATCTTTGTCGGATGCAAAAAAAATCTACATGAGCTGAGATATTCCTAAGAGAGAAGCCACTGAAGGAAATCGTTGAAGAGAAGGCCTGCATCCAGTATCCTTGCAAGAGGTAGATAAAGCATCACAGCAAACTGGTCTGCTTCAGAGAGGAAACCAGGTTGCATTTGTTCAGGTATGCACAGCTGAAGATACTAAGCTGTTTTGTTATTGCTGTCTCAGGACTTTTTGGAAAGTACACACGCAGACAGCAAAGAGCCTGAAAACCCTCCCCTCCACCACCCTGATCAGACATTTTGTTTGGTACAGGAAAGGGCAAATGCCAAACCAAGAACAGACACATCATTTCAGCACAATGATTCCCAGGTCTGTGACCAGGATTTAACCTGCACTGGGCTCCAAGCACAAAAAAGTCACAGCAGACTGGCTTGCAGTTTTTCATGACATTGCAGTCCTGCATCCCTCACACACATCTTCCACAACCCTCAGCAGAAACCCTTCACTGCAATCTCATGAGAAGCTGGGTGAAGGCCCTGCCAGCAGGCTGCACTCACTGCCAAGGGCAGGAGCGCACTGACCTGCTCTCTCCACAGGGTCCCCTCCCCAGCCAGCAGCCCTGCAGCTTCCTTCTCACCCCTGAAAATGGAAAGCATTTCAACAGCTCGTCCTCTTGTTTCGCTAAACAAGCTGCTAGAGGAGACTCTCCATGAGCCTACGCTCACATTTAGTATATGCCTGAAATCTGAAGCGAGTTGCAAGGTCGCGGGCTCATTCCCTGTGATTGCCATTTGAAAATCAGTCACTTTACCAGCCAATGGTAACAGCCAGGCACTCTGGCTCTGGCATGGCAAAACACGCTCCGCTGCCCAATGCTTGGGCTGGTCCCGATCCTGCAATGCTCTGGCACAAGCCAGAGTCCGCATGCAGGTGACGATTCTGTTGAGAGATGAAATGTAAACAAATCCAAAGCATTTAAGCAGTGCTGCTCTAGCTTGGCCATACTGACAGAATTATAAATCTTTTTTTTAGAAATGTAAGCAAATGCAGTCCCAAGAAAAGAAGAACAGAGAAGTGCTGATTTTCCAGACCATGCTTTATGGGAGAGAGTTCTGCTAAATAAAGGTTTTATTTTCATTCTTCCAATTTGTATCTCTGTGCTCTGAAAAAGTTCAGTCTTGTCTGCTGATCTGTGTGGAGATCTCAAAACCTCATATTTCAGATCCTTATCCAAAACAGAAACCCCACAGAATCAAGCTGTATTGTTCATCTACTTGAAACTGTTCCCACGCATTTGTGTTTAATGAATCTGGAACACCTTTTCTAGCAGCTGAAAAATTAGACTACAACTACTAAAAGGGTTTTTTATAAACAAAATTACCCCCTCCCCAACACTGCTTTGCTATTTCCAAAAGAACTCTAGTGAGTTTATATAGAAGTATTTTCACTGTAACTTGTGATTTCGTTACAGAGTGATAGAAATAAAACCTGTAAAATAAAAATTAGTTGACAACTTTGGCATTCTATGATAAGATGGTTAGAAATCACATCTAACTCAATCAGAAAAAAAGAACATTCCATTACCAGGATACATAGATACAACCATCCCTTTTGGCACAAAACCTTTGGTAACAAAGACTCCAGTTCCTGCGGACACCAGGGAACTCTGATCTCGAGAAATACTGAACCCTAGTGTGTTGAAGAGAACTTCCTCTGGACTAAAAACATGTTGGCTCTGGTAGTTACATGAATTTACATTTGATTGCTTCTGCTCAACAGTCAGTAATTCCAGATATTTACATCTGATTTCTGGAAGCAAGGCTAAAACATGTGCTTGTCTACTGAAGTCATTTATGAACAGAGCTTTAAATATTTTCAGTAGGGTCTCAAAGACATCCTCATCAGAGGTAATTTTGTCTTGGGAGCTCTCAGGAACATATCGGATGGTCCTGTAAAGAAAAAAAAATACTTTAAGATTACATTTTTCCTAAATAAATACAATTTTAAAGTATCCAAGTATTAAGAGTTTTACGCCAGCGAAGAGGCACAGAGGGCCAAACCCCTCCGGCAAAGCTGCCACCTCTCAGTGAACACCCGGGTCAGCTCCTGCGGCGTCCCCGGTCACCCCCGCCAAGGGGGCAGCGGGGTCGGGCCACGGAAGGTCCTCACCCCGGAGGCGAGCTCACACCCAGCTCCAGCAGCTACTCGAGGCCAAAAAACCCTGCGAGAAACCCACCAGGCGGAACCTGGTGCCGCCACCTCACCCCGCTGGACGGCAGGAAGGGCGGCGGGGCGAGGCAGGCCTGCCCCCCCAAAGCGGCCTCGCCGCTGCCCGGTGGCGCCTGGAACCTGCCCCTCCACCTCACCTGCGCTTGCGGCGGAGGTTGAGGGCCAGCCAGGGCACGAAGCGGTACTTGTACGCGTCCCACCGCCGCCGCAGAGCTCGAAACATGGCGGCGAACAAGCGGCGCCCGTCCCCTCACCACCGCCCTCCCCAGAGCAGCGCCCGCCCATCCCGCCCAGCCTATCCGCGCTCCGGACGCGCGGACGCATTTGCGTACGGAGCTGCCATTGGCCGGCTGGGAGCAGGTTTGCGGCGATGCC
Organism: Phalacrocorax aristotelis; assembly: GCF_949628215.1. NCBI lineage: Eukaryota > Metazoa > Chordata > Aves > Suliformes > Phalacrocoracidae > Phalacrocorax > Phalacrocorax aristotelis. The sequence goes on from NC_134311.1 coordinate 62,100,136, forward strand.
GGAGCGGCAGAAGCTCATGCGCCGGCCGGCGTTCGGCACCCCGGGAGGTGTAACAGTGATGGGCGCCCCAGTCGTGAGCTCAGACATCCCTTAGGGGCACAAATAACGTGCGTTTTTATGTGGCAGATACCCAGAAAAGCCTATATATTTAAATAGAGTAAACCAAAGTCCAAGTCAGCCTTCAGAACTGACTGACCTGAGCGGGCTGTCTCAGACTCACCAGCCGGCTGAGTCGCCATCTTGTCCTTGCCTGGGGAGGGATCTCCGGGAAAACATGACTGGAGGGGCGTGTCCTGTGCGGCCTACAGCTGGGCGGGGTGTGATTTTCATACACCTAAGGAGAGGAGACAGTCCGCGAGCAACGTGAGAAAATTTTTTATGCAAACATAGCGTTGTTGACTGATGAAATTGGACTCAAGCAGAGCTGTTCTTCAACGGCTGACAGCTTAGGAAGAGCTGGTAATGTGTATTTGCACCAAAAAAGGGAGAGCTGCAGGCACCAGAAAAGAGAACTCATATCCCATTGATACTTAGTGGAAAATTCAATTTTCTGCAGTGTAAGAGGAATGAACCAGGTGAGCTTCACAAAATAGAATCTGGGGGTCAGAGAAGGGAGCTGATATGTAAGGAAGCATTTGTTTTACGACTATATACTTGAAGAAGAACTGAAACTGGTAAGAGGGAACATCCCACCTCAGAAGACACTGAAAACTGGATGATAACGTTGATATGTTGAGCAAAAGCTGTAAGACACAAGGTTCTGGCCTCAACCCTGGGGACCCTGCAGCCATCTTTAGCAGCCCCAGGATGTGCCTGGCACAGTGGGGAGCTCCAGCTGGCAGCGTCCTGCGGGTTGGCGTGGGGCTCAGCAGGGCCAGGAGGCTGCCGCTCTCTGTTCACCCATTTCCTGGTGCCAGGGGACTTCTTGAGGTGCTAGGAAACTGTGGGGACAATGTGGGGGTGACCAGGGCCCGCCTTGGGGCACCAGGAGTGTTGTAAATAGCTGAAGGGTTAAACTTGCAGCTTGAGCCATTATTAACCGAAACCCACAGCCTGAGAAATACAAATGGCGTGATGAGCCTACTTGTGAAAAGAATTCAAGGTTCACAAGCTGAGAAACTTCAAAGACTGATAACAGAAGCAATCTCCGGCAAGTAAGATAGAGGGATTGAAACCAGTGAGAGTCACAGTAACTTGGAGAAAAGTAATTCTGGCAGCGGGAAATTGTGACCACTGGCTCTACTGAGGGATGAAAGAACTACCTCCCTACTCTTTTTGAGTACACGCAGTGAATTAAAATCACACTGTAGCTTAAATTTAAGTGGAGAAGGTACAGACCAACAGAAGAAGAGGATGTTCAGTCAGGTCAATGATTATATATTAGATGGGTGTGGTGTGTTAACTGTCATGTATAAACGTCAAAAATGAACTCCAGAAGGTGTGCACATCAGGCAGAAAGATCCCCTGTGCACCCAGCACTGCAATAAAGAGAATGCCTGGTTCTTAATGCTGCATTGGTGGTAAGAGGTTTATTCCTGCTTTCAGTGACAACATGATAACATGGCACTGCAGGACTTGGTTTAGAAGAGATGGTGGTGTTGGGTTGACAGCTGAACTTGATGAACTTAGAGGTCTTTTCTGACCTTAATGATTCTATGATAAAGTGTGAAGTCAGTCAAAACAATGATAACTAGGGGAGAGGTAAAGGCAGCAGGGGGAAATCACAACCACCAATCCCATTCAGCACGGAGTAGACTTGCACCCTCACTCCGGTAAGGAGCATGCATGCTAATTTACTAGCAAGGCTAATTGAAATATAGCTAATCAATAGCAGATAAGATGATAATTACAAATTCAAATTTAGGTTGGTTTTTAGTAATCATGTAACAAGATAAATACATTGTAATTTCATTGTGCTGCGTGCTAGATTTGTGATGTTATCACCTAGCACCCATTTTTGTGCAAATATGACATGAATAAAATACCTTTGATCTGTGCGTATCTTGGTGCATTGCACACTGGGTGAACGATCCCACTTTCGGGAAAACACCATGGGTGTATACTCTACATATGTAAACACACACACTTCTCTATATCTAAAAAATGTTAAGTGCCCCTTCTCTGTTTTATTAAGCAATCCAAAAAGGCAAGATCTGATACCAAAATGAGATTTAAAAATTACCTAGAAGCAGCAGTTGACCCCACCTCCTTGACAATTCTGCATCCAGGAGCAATCCCAGCACCTTTCCAAAATTATCCTGTGCCTGCTGAAGTCTGTTAATGCCTCAGATGATCCTCATCATAAATAGCTGAGAGCTGAAACCTGTTGACATTTTTAACTGTTATTTGGCCCTGGTAACAAGAAGACATGAGCTGTGGTTTGTAAAATGATAAGCAGGCACAGCTCACTTACTGGCATGAAGCAGTCCACAGCATTTACTGCTAACCTAACAAGCCAGACAGAACAGTTTTACTACAAATCATAAGCATTTACGACTCAAATGCATGTGGGGTGGGGGCATAAGCTCTTTTGGTGACACATTCTACCATCAATTGTCTGTAAAATAAAAAAATTAGTGAAGAAAATCGCTCAGGAATTGATCTTTAAAAATTAACAGAGGCCCCCCCAAAATTCTTTACAAATCATTATATCAAGATATGGGTAATGTTATCCTTGGCTTCTGTTCTCCTTTCTCTGCTTGGATACCTACTTTCATAAAACACTCATCTTTGGATACTGCTCTGTATCTGCAGTTTTAGTTAAAATCTACCAATGAAGTCAGAAGTTATTGGGAAAATGAGACAGAACGTGACAGCACATACCTTAAGAAATTAGTTTAAAAAAATATAATCATATGGAGCTAGCATTTGAGAATTAGTTTTGGGGTGAGCAGAGAAATCAAACCTCAAACCACGGTCAAGGCTTACACTCCTATGTCTGGGCCTGCCAAGAGTTTGGGGTTTTGCAAGGCAGGCCTACCAAAGCAACAAAGCAAGCAGAATTAACTTCTCCTGTCAGGGCCTTGCAAATATTTAGAAATTGGCTCTTGATTTACTCCATATCCACTTTAATGCTATTTATTGTTGGCCGTGCACATTTTTTCTGAGAACAGGAACTGGGTGAGGGTGTATTGCAGACTGAAATGATTGAGGGAAATAAAAGGAAATGGCACAGTGGCTGCTCCAAAATGCTTTCCTGCCCTCTTCTGGACTTTCTTGGTACTGGACAGGGAAGAAAGGTCTCAATTCACAACTAAATTCTGGATTTTGGCAGCTGTGTGCCACAAGAAAACATGCATGTTTGCCAGAGTATATGCATATTGTGGCTCTTAAAAGCAAGACTGTCACATTTGTGATTCAGCTCAGGGAGACAGCAATGGAAAAAAGTTAGTAAGGAAAAACAGTGTCTTGGGGGTTGGGCAGCGTCAGGTCAGAACAGCCAGGGCACAAGCTGCCCACTCAGAAGATGAAGACGAAATACATGATCCTGGTGACACTCCAACATGTTCTGGAAGCAATCCTTACCTTTCAGTGAGAACTTGCAAAGATGAAACACTGTTAGACTTCAACTGATGACTGTTGCGTAGAACCCAAATATGTTATTCCCACCAGAGAAATCAAAATGGGAACAGCTTACTATTTGCCTGCAGAAGAGCTGAACACACCCGTTGCAAATGAAGACATTGGGTTCTGTAAGTAGGTGTCTTTGACATTTACTGCCAACTGCTGGGGACAGGCGTTACCACACTGTACTATAAGATTAAGGCGTTCTACAGTAAATCAAGTAAAGGAAGAGATACAACACTCAATTTATCTTTTATTTAATCCTTGTCATATTTTCCTTCTTGACAGTTAGTACATTTTTCTGATTTTAAAAAATCAGATATTAGAATTTATCTGAAGATTTCTGCTGCCAATTTTTGCTTGTGAATTGATATGTTTGTCTCTATTTGCAGGTGGTCATGGAAGTAATGGAGACTATAAAGAGTGAAATGAAGAATTTAGTAGTCACAAAAAAAGCTACAGAACACTTGAACTAGCAAAAAGTGATTAAAACAAGCCCTAGCTTTGCAATATGTATTCAGATTGCCTGAATAAGGAAAGGCTTATGTTTGCTACTTAAATCAGAATCATTTACCTGAAAACATAAAATAGCAGATTAACTTCCAAAGTATACCTCAGTGGCTCCAGAACTCATCTAACCAAATGAGCTCACCTGATATGGTAATTAAGTTATATTTGCAGTAATGCAAAATTTAGACATTTAATATTTGATCCAAGGGCATAAGCAAGTGACATTCATAGATACAGTGTTGTCATAACAGAAGTTCCTACCTTCATTATAGATCAAAAATTTAGTGTTTGTTGCTGCCCTTTTATCTAAGCATTTTTATTGATGCATTTGATATACGTGTATCAGCCAGTACTCATTCATGTGTCATTTAATATTAGAAACTAAGTCTTGATCTATCAAATGTTGCATATGAAATTGTGTATATGAAGTGTACCAGATATCTTTTGTTCACATCAGTAAACTGAACTTACTTATATTACAATAAGCAAGGGACAAAATTTGTTCAAAAACTTTTATTTACTATAAAGACAAAAACACCAAAATAGGTACAAATTATACTATATAAAATTGGTTCAGTGGGGTAAAAACTTTTAATTAAAATATCTTGATATATTTAAAATAACAAAGGATACAATGAAGCCAAATTTCTTAACCCAGAGATTTCTGTAAAATTTGCTTGCACAGTAAGGTGCTAATAGAAGTTAGCCCTTAAGCCCTGGAAGTCTTAGGAATCAGTCACATAGCAAATATAATTTCATTGTGAAAGTGAACTTTGGTAGAAGAAACTCTATAGGACACCTGAGGTAGTAGAAACTGGAATAAACAGCAGTAGACGTTATTTACAACTTAAGTACCAAATAACATTAAGAACACAAAAAAATAATTACACAATACAATTTTCAGTCCAGCTTTGATCCAAAGAAAATAAGAATATTACATCATCACATCTGCATTTTAAAAACACCACAATTACCAGCAAGCTGAGGGAAATGCAAACAAACTCAAACAAATGCATTTGGACACCTAGAGGCAGTTTGAGTTTGAAATGTGGTAGGCATGGTGATCTACGAAGTAATACTGATTAGCTGAGGTTCATCAGTTTATACAGTTTACATTTCTGCCAGAAACAGTATTAATCTGACAACTGATCTTCCAGTACATGATTGGCAAGAGTGCATCCTTTAAAGCTTGCACATAAGAAAGACTTGGAAACAATCTTACTAGAATGAGAAATTCTAAAGTGGTCAAAAAAAGTCAAGTACAAAACAGAGCTACCAAACTTCACATTTCATATTAACTTTTTAACTCTTCAAAGTCTTCCAATCTTCCAAAACAAAGGAATGTAAAATTTCCAAAAGAAACACATTCACAACTAATGACACTGCTTTTTTTATTAGTATGAGCATGATCATTCCTGTAAACTTATCTTTAAGATGTTTTACTTCCAATTTGTGTTGTACATTTTTAATGTACTATAGCTTATTTAGTTTGTCCTGAGTCTTTGAAAATAACCAATTCTATTTCAGTCCAAGAATCCAACTGGCTTCTGAAGAGTTAAAACATGAACAGTATTTTCTTCCAAATGAATTAAACACAATCATTATTTGATTTAAAAAGATCCCCTCTTAAAAAAGCAAAAGAAAAGCTGCCATTTTCCTTCAGAATTACATGCATCAGAATCTAAAGACCTGCCTTTAAAATAATTTTATAGACCTGTTTTAAAAAAAACACACCTGCTAAAAAAACCCCAAGTTTTGCACTACAGATGAAGCTTTACTTCACATTTTACTTTATCTTGCTTTTCAAGTCCAAGTTTGTTTCTTGTTAAAATAAATACCTTTGTAATGGTAATATTTTTAACATTTTCAAATTAAATTACCTCTACTGGCTACAGTAAATAGATGATGTATGGCAGAAGGAAAACAGCAGGTAAAACTTATCAGTAGAGAATGTGACCTCAGTTTTGTTACACAAAGAATGAGATTTGCTCATAGCTGGCACTTGCTACCACTGAAGTACATGACAAAGGCTCCCATAACCTTTAATGTGAGCTGGGTTTGGGGCCTTTGACATGAAACTTCTCTACATGATTCGCCAGAAGAAACCACTATATGAAAAGGCTCAACAACTTCTAGCCTGATTCAGACTAAGTTGTTTTATACCCAACAATCTTTTTGTTGTTGTGTTTTTTTAAATTAACCTATGTTATCAGAGCCTTCAACATTGCCTTGTTGAAGGTGGCATTTTATTTTATTCCAGATTTCCAGCAAATCTGTTTTTAAAACTCTTGTGTCAACAAGGTGTCCATGACACAGCTTGTATCTTTTTCTAAAGACTATTAAGATCCCCTTTTTCTGAAAATTAAAAATACAATTAAAACAAACTTTAATTTCAAAAGAAATTACATGGCCAACAGTAAATGCACAGTGAACCACAACTGCCTGCTCTTACTTTAAGAAGGCAAAATGTTTTTTTAAAGTATCCATCAACGACTGGATTTGTTCCTCAGAGAACTTAATGCAATTAAAAGGAACAGAGAACTTCCTTTTAACCAGTGCTGAAAACTAATTGCAGAACCCTCTGCGTACACCTACATGATGTGAAATGGAACAGTGATTGCTAATTAAAATAGATCCTGAGCCCCTCAGCTGCTAATATTGCTGAAAAAGTGCTCCAAATAAAATAAAAATCACTTATCTGCTAAATAACTATGCAGATTTAAGGAAAGACGCTTTTGTGTTCACAAAGCCAGATGTTTGAAAAGGCACAGTTTACAAATCTCTGCACAAGTTGTGAAATGTTGCATACTGAGCTTAGGTAAATATTTTGATTTGTCAATCACATACTTAGGTAGGGTCCTCCACTGGCCTATGTCCTTGATGTATCTATCATTAAGGCCAGCAGAATAATACAATTTGCTGTGCTTAACTGCACTGCAAGACAGTTATGTTCAGTAGCATCTTCTTCAATATATCAGCCTTATACATAAATAGCTACCATGTAGTACGGAAGACTGGATGTTTCAGCAGCTCCCTTGATGGGGGTCTGTCCTGAGGTTGAAGTTCTAAACACCGAAGTGTCACATCTTTCAAGCCAGGAGAGAGATGTGTAGGGATTGATGGAGCAGTAGTTGCACTAGCAATCTGAACAAAGGAAAAATAACTTTTTAGAAGTCAGTTGATTCTTAAGCCCCCGCTCCTACCCCAAAAAACTTCCACAGGCAGATCGTTTTCAGCTGATAAGTTACATTTGTGAGTTTTTCTCCACCTAGCATAGTTTGTACTGCAGTTTGAAGGTTACATTACTGCTTCCATTTGACCAAATGGGTCTTAAGTTGCCCTTACGCTTATTGCCTTTCAGTTGCCACTCTCTACACTTTTCTCTGATTTTGATTCTTACAGCAAGATTCTGCAGCGACCATCTACTCAGCAGGTGTAAGAAAAGCTCTTATGCCATTCGTACTTTACTCTGCTAGTTGCCATCACTGTTAACTGGCATAAACCAACACAGAGATGTATGTTAAGCTGAGTGATGCTATGTTAAGCTGGGTATGCCCTCTTGCATTGTCTTTACTGTATTTCTGCTACCACCTAAAGGGCAATCTTTCTCAGATAGACACAGATCACACCCAGCCAAATTTTGATCTTCTCTCAATCAAATTAAGCAAGAAGGTTGAGAACACTAGAGTGGCACCACCAGATTCACACAGACACAGAACCAAGACTCTTATCACAATAGATTTGTATTTATTTCATAGTACATACTTCAGTACTGCTGTGCTAGTTCTGTTTTGTTGAAACACTTTCTTCACTCATGCTAGTGAGAATGCTAGTAATCACTTTCTTCACTTGTCACAGTATTTTCTTCACTCATGCCTACAGTTCAACTAGAGTTTTAGAATTAAATATACCTAGTTGATTTTAGTAAGGAATATGAATGCTAAATGGATGACCTAGAACAGGGAGAGGCAATATTGATATATAGCACAGCATAACGGTAGATATCTTTCAGAAAAAATCTGAACATGGAACATCAGGTTTTTTTTACTGAAGGACATTCCCCACTCAAATATTGATAGACACATAAATGTTTTATGGTAGTTTTCGCTCCCACATTTTACAGGATTGTATGAAAGAGTTCAAATCCCAATTTGCTGCCTAGAGTCAAGATCAACTCTATTCTCAAATTTTTTTTTAGCCTGTTACACTATGTATTTATATCTTAGAAGAGAGCTTTTTCTGCATATTATTGTGCTGATAGCTTTTTTTTTATGAACAAGCACTATGATTATGTTGGTATCAGTATTGATTTTGTACTAACAGCTCCAATATTAAAAAGAGCTATTGCAACAAAATTTACTATTTGTATACTTTTCTAAAATTCACATTGACTAATATAATATACAGCAATGTCTTTTGTAGGATATTGGTAGCAACCAAATACCTCACCTTAAATATCAGAGCAAGATGATTGGAGTGTTTCTCTGCATTCCAGGGAGGTTTAGCACAAGCCATTTCTATAACAACACAGCCAACGCTCCACACATCACAGCTCCTACCATACTGCTGACCTCTCAGAACCTGGACAGACAGACCAAAGCTCAGATTATCTGCTTCAAAGTCTCTTAACTCTAAGCAATTTAGATTAAAAAAAACAACAACCAAAAAACCCCAAAACGTTCAACCAAGTGCATTCTGATTAATTTTTCAGGTTGAGAGTGTGATCAGCGATGTAAATGCCATAAGATTTATACAGCTGTAGAGAGCGAGTAAATAAAATGCCTAATCAAGGGGCAAAGCAAAGTACCTTGCAATAGTTAGCTTTTGACCAAATGGTCATTTGGGCTTCAGGAACAATATTTATGATAGATATATTTTGTAACAAACTACTTAAGACAACTTCTAGAGCAAGAAAGAAATGTCATTATCGCCATGCTGGAATCACTCCTGTTCTTTAGAACAAGTATATTTAAAACATATTTGAAGCATTTACAGTCATTTTCTGTTATTTGGCTGTATGAATTAGCTTGAAGAATTCAAGCAAACTTTTTGAAGCAACTTCGAAAACTGGTTTCTTACCTCCGGTGCCATAAATGCAATAGTTCCCAACAACTGTCCCTGAAATTCCCCAGCACCAGTTCCTTTTGATGCCAACCTGGCTGCAGCTCCAAAATCAGCAATTCTTAATCTATGACCTGTGCTGTCAATTAGCAAATTGGCACCTGTCAACAGCATAATAAAAATACTACTAGTTGGCTTTCTATTAAAGGCAAAAGGATGAACAGACGCTCTTCCTCCCTCTATTTCAAGACTTAACAGGTTGACATTCCCCAACCCCAATATCAAGAAAATCTAAAAATCAAGGGCCAAGTTTAATAATGTCACTTTTCTGTTATGCCTGAATAACACTGCACACAGCCTGGGGCTGCCCAAGAGATTTAGAGAAGCAGTCAAGCTTTCGAAGTAGGGCAAACACAGGATTCTGGAACACTGCCTAGAGATGGCATAATAAAAGAAAATTGTGACCTAAAACCCTGGAGGTTTTCATTGCCTGCAGCTCCCTGTGAAATTTAAACTTACTTCATCCTTAAGCAACTTTGAGTTGTCTTGAAGAGAATTACAGAGCAACTGAAAGTTTTCCTATTTTAAGAAGAAATATTAAAGACAAATATTTGCCATTGCTATGTTGCTACTTATCTGGATATCTCTCCAGTTCATGGACAGCTACAGTGACATTAAAAGGAAAAGTTTATTAGGAAATATCAGTCTTACTGAAGTCCACATTTTGCTCAAACACAGTACAACTGTATTTATGAGGAATTAGGATGAAGGAAGAAAACTCATCACAATATTCCTATATATTAGAAACCTGACCTCTTTATCTTGGCTTGTTTACAGATTTTTACTATCATTTCAGTGTAAACATTTACATTAATTTAACTAGCAATCTTTAAACCTATACGGCAACTTCATATTTTATTTGAACAAACTGAGAAAACCAATTTTTCTTAACTGTCAGCATGGGCGGCAAATAATCCCAAGCATGTGATGAAAATTCTAGAGTAATTTCAGTAATTAAAAGGTCTTAAGAATGAATGATCAGACAAACCCAATAGAAATAACACTCTTAAGATGGTATCTGAGAGAAGCAATAGGTCTCAAGCCAAAAGAGGTGTTGCTTTCTGAATATTCCTTTTTAAAAGACATTCTAAGTAATTCTCACCTTTAACATCTCTATGGATAATCTGATTCTCATGGAGGTAAGAAAGGCCACGTAACAGTTGCTCTGTATAATTAATAATAACCGATTCTTTGAAGGCTCCATATTTACTTAACAAATGAGCAACTGAACCCCCTAGAAGATAAAAAAATTTTATCAACACTCATATTTTGCATTACTAGGATGCAGCACTACCTCCTAAAATTAGAATTTTGTATTATTGGTATCTTAACTAGAACTTTTTCTCCTCCAAAAACAATAAAATGTTTCATAGGCAAAAAGTAATATACTTAGTTACTTAATTACTTTCTACGTGGAACTGTGCATATTAAAGACATAAGTCTTCATGCTTCCTAATAACTTTATACTTCCTTAAAAGAATATGCAAATCCCATAGTGTACAAAGTACTGTTGCTAATAAAACTACACATATTTATCCAGATTTTGCATTAACACTTAAGCAGCAGAACACTTAACTTTCTTTGCGGCAATAGAGATGCACCACTTCCAGTAGGCATTCCTTCTGAGGATCTCAGTTTAGGTTCGTTACCATCCAAGTACCGATAACAGAAGCAAGTAGACAAGCAAGGAAAAGCAGTATCTTCCTCTGTTTTCCAAAACTGACTTACAGATCCTCAAGATTTTGGATTTCTATTGTGCCTCTCAAAGTATTCTAACATAACTTAGGCTTGAACGAGGTAAAGACAATTCCTGACACTACCTAAATAATACTATTTCAGAAAATCTATACTTAAAAGAAAGTTAAACACCCTTAGTTTTGAGAAAGTATTTTCTGCGCTACTGCTTGTAATAACACATACTTGGGCTTTCCTTGTTAGCACTCTGGTATTGCTAAGTGGTTTCTGCCAGAGAACATAAGTTAAGGTGCAATGCTTTCTTTTATAAGAAATAAGGATGTATAAAATACCAGATCTAGTGTTGGTAACTGAAGGTCAACAATGTATAATCCCATTCATCAAATTAATAAAGACCCTTCTTAAAAAAAAAACAAGAATACTTTCTTGTCCCCACTCTATAAAATAATGAAAAGACTTCACTATTTGTTACTAAATTACCACATAATATATTTAAGATTTGAACATGTTTTTCCCAAAACATCCTGCTTGCTACCTTTTATTAGAAATTTACTTTAAGTTCTTAAATGCCTTTCACATCACCTCACACAATTTTTATGAAAATGCTTGGGACAAAAACAATTGACAGGTATTCCAAACTTTTAATAATAACTTAAAGTTACATAGGTACACTGAAAATGCAAGTTTGATGTATTTCCAGCTGAAGTGCCTGCTCTCAAAGTTTCTAACTCCTTATTTAGATTTGGAAATTGAGGAAAAAGTAGTAGAATTCTTGTTCAGGGCTTCCATCCACTTTAATTGTATGACAGATTAGGTATGGAAAATCCCAAATGAAAAAAAAGGATACACCAGTAAGAATATTGTTAAGACCACTTAAACTGTTCTGTTAAGTGGACCTTTATACTGGTTACCAACAGTATACAAATTTGCAGACTAAAATGCAAAATATAGTATTGAACTACATAGTTCAAGATTCAACTGATATTTTAATTTTCTTTGGTATTGTAGTTGTTTACCTGCCATCCATTCAATAAAGAGGTTATAGTTGCTCTTCTCACATGTAGCACCCAACATTCGAATAATGTTAGGATGGTTCAGATGACTCATCATCCGTATTTCTTCTCTTAGTGCTTCAACTACCTCTTCTTGCTCAGATGATGTGTTCCTGACATATGTCACCTGTTTTGAAATATGGTATTCAGACTTGCCTTACAGAATTCCCAGTCCTGTAAGCCCCCCCCTTCAGTACAGTAACAAAACCGGATTGTTTTCTGTCCCTTTTCACCATCTGGAAATAGCAAGTATTCTTTTATCTCAAGCCCCTTCAGCTGAGAACTTATCTCCATGTGCTCCAGTCATAGAAAATTAAAAACTGATCTTCTGTGGAAATAAGAACAAAAATCTCTCCAAGTATGGAATGGGGACACTTCTCTTTTCACTCTCCTCTACTTAAATTAGGAAAAGAATTTTTTTTTCCAGACATTGAAGAAAAGGAAGACCGACCTGAAATCAGATTCTGACAGTATTGTTATTTGTAAGATTTTTACCAGTTTAGCCTTACTATCTGTTTCTTAACTAAACCTCTTATCCCAGAAATTAGTGGGAAAACAGATCAGAAGTCTGGTAATAGAACTGGAGGCAACCCCAGCTCCAATCCACACTGAATCTGAAATGATGGTATGCTGCAGAGAATTTCCCCTGGGCATCAGAATCATCATCATCTCTCCAGGAGGAGCCTCAAGGACTACATAGACAGTCCTACTCTTTCAAAAGGAAGAGTTTCAGAGGAGGAATAGCTCATGACAGATAGTCTTTCCCTGATTAAATGTTAAGGTCATTCTAGAATAAATAAGAACATGTTAAGACTAAGATTTCCTCTATGCTGGTATCACTGATTCAGACCCATGGCACCTTAAGTGTGGAAGATTTACTCACACCTAGAACCTTCAAAAAAATCTTGAGTGAAGCATGTACATTTGGGCCTCTTTTCTCAATCACACGTCTGTGTCTATTAATTTAAATATTAAAAATACTTGCCTCAAAGCTGGCTGTTAGATCAGAGGAAACAAGCATTAAACTACATTTCCTCTGCTCTAAACAGTTTTAGGAAAAGAAAAACAGCTTGACAAGCAAGGGGAAACTACTTTTAATAGCTACCATGCAAACAGGGCATTAATTCGGAATCAAGAGATCTGGGCTCCATTCCTAACTCTGTCACTGATTTATGAACTTGGTAAAAGTAAAAATACATTTGAAGAACTGTGAAAGAAAATGGGCATATAAAGAAGTACAGGTTTTTTTCATTTTAAGGAGAAGGGACAAAATCCTGAACATATTAATACCATGTACATAAAGACTTATGTATTACATGAGAACACATGACAGGGAGCAGAGGAAGCAAGGAAGCACAAGAAGTCTGTGAGAGCAGAGAGCTTTTATATTTAATTTTCCAAAGAAATATTGAAGAATAAACACAATATATTCAAGAAAGTGAAGTATTTTGAGTATCTACCTGTTTTACAGCCATTAATGTCCCCGTTCCTACATCCTGAGCTTGGTAACAGGAAGAGAAAGCTCCAAGACCAATTTGCTGACCTTTGAGCCATTCTGCATCTTCTCTGTAATGGTGTTTTGCTTTGGTATGTCCAGGCAGGGTTTCAGGGGTCTGCAAATTAAATTCCAAATCAGTTCTATGTTTACTAGCATGCATCCAAGATGCAGACATTCTGGAAGGTTAAGAAATATCCAAGCTTATATGCATCTCCCCTCCTTTACGTTTCTTTGTACTGCATGTTATACACGTTTCAGCTAAGGCCAGAACACCAGTGTATTCTGTAAACCACATACTCCTACTGTATGTAGGAACAGAGAGCCTCCTCTATGTTACTACCTGAAGGTGAAAGGCAAGATTTAAGGACACAAATAGGAGCAAGGCATTTTTTCTATTCCTCATCTCACATCTAGTTAAGGTTTTAGTTAGCAGCTACAGTAAACAACCAAAATCACATTGCTTTCTATTTTATTTATTTGTCCCAGTTCATGCTTCACATGTTGTTACCTCATGCAAAGGATCACAAATAAAATACTCCTTTCTCTACTCTTATTTCTTGTGCTGTTGTCTATTTGCAAACAAATATCTTTTTTCTGACTTCTAAAGTATCTAACATATCTCTCAATATGTGCTGACAAGATCTCTTCCGACTCTGCCTTTTCTTTCAGAAACTAGTTTGGTTTTGTACAATTGCCTTTGAAGTAAACCAGCATTAAGACTCAGTACAGTTCTACTCCTGCTTAAAAACTTCATCCTCATTTCTTGGTTACCCCACTTTTACACTTCCTTCTTTGCTGTTTTAAAGATTGGTACATCACATGATGTTTCTCTTCCAAATAATTTCTCAATAACCATGGAAAGATTCTGTTAGCGCCCTCAACTGGCACACTGTTTATACTCTAACTCCTAGGAGAGGGTATTGAATCCATTTGTGTTTTACGTAACTTTGGAAATGTAACAGCACTATTTTATAAACTCAGTGAACCTCAACTGAGGCTTATGCTAAATTCCAATATGTATACTTACATCCTGCTGAATGATTATGATATCTTCACCATTTTCGACTTGTAGTTGGGGAATTATTGGCAGGGCATCTTGAGATGCTGACATTGCCATAGCAATAGCTAAAGCCTCCTCCTCTTCAGCTTCCATCTTTTCCTTGCATTTTTGATTATGGTTTACGTCGTCTTTGTAAGTATCATCATTTTCCGCCCGCTCAGGAGAAAGAACCGCAACTTCAGACTTGAACGTAACTGTGCCATCACTCGTTGGCATGGAGGCCTCAAGTAGGTCCTCAATACTTGAATTAAGCTCTGCATTAACATCCAATTGACATTTTTCATCTACTGGTGTAAACACTGTCTCTTCACTTGGTATAACTGCACTGCTACTACTACTACTATTGCCATCACACTGTGAAATGTCATTCAGGTCAAGTGTCATACTGTTTTTTAAGGTTTCTCCCTGCTTGTTCACATCACCTGGCATGGGCCGTGATGGCTTTGGCCTGTGTATGTGACTGGATGGCAATGGCCTGGCTTGGGTAAAAACTGGGGAAAGTTTCTCTGATTCTTTATTTTCAGAACGGTTTCTCTGAAACTGGAGAGAAAGCTTCCGTTGTGTATGAGGAGAAGGTGAGGGGACTTTGCAGGGAACGAATCCCTGAGGTCTGAGCTTTGAGACATCTGTTACAGTGCCAGCTGGTACAGATGGGTTTGAAGGAGAGAGAAGTGTTGGGAATAGTGAGTGGGAATGGCTGGATGAGGGAGAAGAGTTCAAACACTGGCTGTGGGGTTTTCCTTT
Source organism: Phalacrocorax aristotelis (assembly GCF_949628215.1). NCBI lineage: Eukaryota > Metazoa > Chordata > Aves > Suliformes > Phalacrocoracidae > Phalacrocorax > Phalacrocorax aristotelis. Next base: position 62,115,380 of record NC_134311.1, read on the forward strand.
TGTTTGAATGGCTGGCTTTGGTTGCTCAGTGGTTACTGATGAAACAGGAAGTCCCACAGCAAGGCCAGCCAGCGTCTCAGAAATGTCCTCTGGACTGGCAATCAGTTTTTTATCACTTAAACCTTTCCCACTTTTCCCCGACAACTGGACAGTATTGTTGGGAGTATTACTTTCTGTAGCTTCTGGAGAGTTATCTGGTACAGGTAGCTGCAAAAAGTCTTCATGCTGACATTCCCCAGACTGCATTTCTTCCATGCCTAGCTGGATGGCTTCTGCAATTTCCATTTCATCTGCTATTGCCATGAGACGTCGACGCATCCTAGCATAGTGAGTTGAGCTTGTCACACTCAACATTTCTAACAGCTTTACAAAAACATGGGGCACTCTTGCCACCATTCTTGCTGCACTCAAAAATACTCTCCGTGACAGTTTACCAACCATTGAGTGAGAATTGTCAATTGACTGCAAGGCGAAAGTTAAGAGGGAGAGAAGTTTCTTATACCTAAAAAAAGAAAAGAGGTATTTTATAGACTGGTATGCTCTAGTTAACTACTGCCAAGAAAGCCATTTCCAGATAATGTGTTTAGCTGTCAGTTCTGCAGCAGAAAGGAGACTTACTGCTGCACTAGTGCTTCAAAATTGATTCACAGCTCAGAAGTTTTAAAAAAAGGCAACCATTTACTCCATATACTAAGTGCACTTTTGCATATAAATATATACTACTTATTTACAGGAATTAGAACAACTATTTTTTTTTTTAAGAAATCGCCAACACCACATTCAACCACAAAGAGTAATAGTCACATAGTGTAAGAAAGTACCTGTCTACTATGGTATCAGCATGTAAAACATCTCCACAGACAATGTGGGGATAAAATTCACCAGGAAATTCCAACAGAAGCCTGTCTATTAGACAAAGTCGCCCCAGTAGCGCTTGCCAGTTGCTAGATTCTGTTTGGGTTCCGAGAATACAATTTAAGACATAATCAACACCACCAATACCAATGGACCCTACAAAAAAGTTGATAAAGTAAGGATTAGTTATGTTCACAGTCTAAATTCTGATCTAAATAAAGATCACAACTGTGTCATACACAAATACACAGTTTGCACAAATTAACCCCCTCCCAAACTGCTGAGAGAAATACTGTTCTCTTTGTCAAGCTGATATTGGAACAAATCCTGTATTAAATTTAAAACATTTCAGTATATTTCTTGTAATTATAATTCAATTATATATGAAGAGCTATTAATACCAGATTTAAGTATTTCTCTCCCAACTGCCAGCTCGCCTGCTTGGCCTTTACACATCTCCAATAGCGTTGAGACTGAAAGTTGACTTGTTCGACTGTAAGAAATTAGAACCAAAAAATAACTCTCTTAACAGATGGCTTTCAAGGGAAAACATTCTAATTATATTTCAATAATCATTAGCTTGGAATTGTGCACAGAAAATTATTTCACATCACTTTATTCCGATACATTTCTACAAACCTCTATCTGTAAGCTGCCAATAGTTACAACATTTTTTACAAGGACACTTCCAGAAATAATGTGTATCACTAATAAATAAACACAAACCCAAATAGGACCTCATATTCTTGCAAAAACAGGCCAAATCCAGGAATCCAGCAACACAAGGAACAGTTATATTTCACTTATTCCTTTACCTTTAGATGTTCTATTGCTAGACTATTGTCAGGGCTTTTCTAGTTGCAGTTTCAGAAGAAATGCTGCTTAGGAACTAAACCTAAAGAGACAAAAATCAAGCTGGTGGATTTCTGCATCTAGTTTACAGTACAGGTGAAGAAATGGTTGGTCTGGCAGAACTGACAGGGTAGCTTGGGACAGGAAGACAAGGCCTACTCAAGCCAGAAATGCTAATGGCATTCATGCAGAATAGCCATCTTCTAGCACTAGACCATGAAATAAAAAGTAGAAGTGTTATGTTAACACTTCATGGCACAGATGTACAACAGCTTTTATTGAAACAGGAAACATACATGATTGGTACTTGCTAAAGGGTACTTGCTGACTGATTAAAGGTGAGTCATGAGAATTAGACCAAAGCAGTATCAGCTGAGATGGAGGGGATGGTTGATGACTGCACTTAACTTCTTCCTTATTTTAAGGGGGGAAGAAGGCCTAGAAAAAGGGTCCAGTCCTTTCAACATATTCATCAATGACCTGGACGATAGGATAGAGTGCAACCTCAGCAAGTTCGCTGATGATGCCAAGCTGGGAGCAGTGGCTCATACACCAGAAGGATGTGCTGCCATCCAGCGAGACCTGGACCAAGGGGAACCTCATGAAAGTCAACAAGAGCAAGTGCAAGGTCCTGCCCCTGGGGAGAACAACCCCATGTACCAGTACAGACTGGGAGTTGACCTGCTGGAAAGCGGCTCTGTTGAGAAGGACCTGGGAGTGCACGTGGACAGCTAGCTGACCATGAGCCAGCACTGTGTCCTTGTGGCCAAGCAGGACGACAGTATCCTGGGCTGCATTAAAAGGTGTGTGACCAGCAGGTTGAGGGAGGTTATCCTCTCTGCTCTGCCCTAGTGAGACCACATTTGGAGCACTGTGTCCAGTTGTGGGCTCCCCAGTTTAAGAAGGACGTGGAACTGCTTGAGCAAGTCCAGCGGAGAGCTGCCAAGACGATCAGGGGACTGGAGCATCTGCCTTATGAGGAAAGGCAGAGAGACTTGGGTTTGTTCAGCCTGGAGAAGAGAAGACTGAGGTGGGATTTAATAAATACCTGTAAATATCTAAAGGGTGGGCGTCAGAATGATGGAACTAGATTCTATAGTGTCCAATGGCAGGACAAGGTGCAATGGGCACAAGTTGAAACACAGGGAACTCCACTTAAATATGAGAAAAAACTTCTTTGCTGTGAGGGTGACAGAGCATTGGAACAGGCTGCCCAGGCCGGTTGTGGAGCCTCCTTCACTGGAAACATCCAAAACGTGCCTGGATGCGGTCCTGTGCCCCCTGCTCTGGGTGTGCCTGCTCAAGCAGGGTGGCTGGACAAGATGATCTCCAGAGGTCCCTTCCAACCCTTGCCATTCTGTGATAGAATGTGCTCTTCCTAGAAAGGTTGGACTAGATGATCCCCGAGGTCCCTTCTAACCTGTGATTCTGTGATTAAGATCTGTGAATGTTGAAAGAGTATCGTCAGGTGCCTTGAGAAACTACATCTTTCAAGCCAGAAGTCTGTTGGGGGCAATCAGACTGTAACAGAAACATGATATATTTATACCTATGATCTACACATTTTATTTCACCACCAACTGTAAATGGTCTCCTAGTGTCACATATGTAGTAACAAATGAAGCTTCAAGACATTTCAGTAACAATCCAATATGAATTTGAAGTTTTCAAGACACCATACCTGTTGGCATCTGCACATTTAACTAATATTGTCTCTACAACCGGCTTGAGAAGTCGCTGTAGTTTAGTCCTCTCTGCCAAAGTATGACAGGGAGTATATACCAGCATGGCTCTTAAAGTTTTCTAAGAGAAAGAAAAAAGCAATACATATGAAATCAAATTAGCTACACAATTAAATTTTTTTTTCAAGTGTTGTAAATAGTTTTATATAAATTGCATTCAAAGTATCAGTGAAATGTTCAAAGGATAAGTAGCTTACTACATATTCACTGTTAGAATTAGTAAGGTATTCTTCGAGGTTGGAGAGAACCTAGTCATACAAGTATTGTTAATACTTTGCACTGTAGCAAGCACTTCCTTATATTTGGCCAGTGGAGTCACGCTATTTCACTCTTCCTGAGGATTTTGTTCATCTCGCTTTCAGATGATGGTTAGAAGTCAAGTCATCAGTGGAGCTCAACAACAATTACTAGGATTGCTGAATTCATGTATCTCCTCCCCTTCCCACCCCTTCAAAAATAAAGTAGCTTTGAAACTGTTAGAATCAAATGAGTAAAAAGCTACTTACTAAAGCAGCAACATACACTTTGTAGACAGGGTCAGCACAGACCATGGACAGCACACTGCAGCAGGATTCCACCACCACATCTCCTGAGACAGTGGTCTGAGAAGACCCACTAGCTGCTCCCAGAGCTCCAGCACCTGTGTTGTTTCCGTTGCTACTTCCAGAATTTCCAGTGCTTTCACCATTAGCCAGTAATAGAGCACCACTAACATCATGGGAAAGACGTCTAAGTGCCATCTCTCGTATATTCCAGTTTCGAGAAAACAAACAGCCGACTAACTCCATTCCAAACACCTGCCACAGAAAAAGCAATGTCACAGGAGTCAAACTGAATAATACTGCAACTTAAGTACCTAAGAAGAGCAATCAAAAAAAACAACGAAACATTTCTGGTGAAATATCACCTTAAGAAGTCTGACAGCAAAAGTGTCAGAAAGTGCAACATCTTAAAATAGGGTTCTGTGATAGAAATGAAACATGATAAATGATAAATCATCAGTTCTCCAAAAACTCTGTAAGTGGGAGGATGACTGTATAGATGGCTTTATTCACTTTGAATTTTAATTATTCAGTATGGAGTTTGTTTCTAGACATTGATATAAAGAACCCTGAAACCAGGGTCTATACCAGACAAAAATTGCAGCAGAAATATAAGCAAGTTCTCCCACTTAAAAGCGTGTGACCCCTGCTCAGTTGAACGCACTGGTAGAGTCTTATTGAGGTTATTCAGCTCCTGCCACACAACTTGGCTAACAAAAAGTGCCAACTTTGTATTTATGTGACACTTGCACAACCAACACTAGAGTTAAGAACACTACATTTTATTACACGGACCTTTAATAGGAGGCCTGAGATGAAGTCCAAAACTGAAACCTTAGTTAAACAAAACTGGAAAACCTTCTCTTCTGATGCAAGTTAAATGTAATTCTTTCCAATAATAATGAACCGTAAAGGTGATGGGATTCAGAAAAAAGTTTTGAACTGTTGATCTGACAAATCTAGTCCAACGGTTCAAAAATTAGTTTTTACATTTGAAGCTTCTTTTTCAAAGTAAAATTACCTGAATCCATGGCTCAGCTAAATCTTTATAAGCAGAAGGGATCTGCTGGACCCCATAATGAGTAAGGTTAAAATTGCTATCTTGGGTTCTTCTCTGTGATCCAGCTGTAGGTTGCTGCTGAGTTTGTTGCTGAACCACACGGAGTACAGAAGAATCTACAGGGCTTGGCAATTCATGACTACGGATTAACAACAAATAATGTGGATTAAAAAATGAAACATTTACTGAAGTAAATATTTCAGCATATTTAGGAACATCAGCTAAAGATCCAGAAACAGAGTTTGTTATACTCAGACTGAATCCTCACCTATAGAAATCATGAGATCTCCATTTAGATCTACAAAGAGGACAGATAAGTGGCTCTCTGTTTCTTCTGCATTCTTCGGCCCCTGGAACACAGCAAGGGGATAATATGTACTTCAGTTTTACAGTGTACAAAACCAGAAGGTGGCATTATTATTTTTAAGTTTTACTCAACAATGTTAGTTTCAGGATAAATGCTTCTGAACTCAGTGATTTGCAGCAGCTTGATAAATATGGGCATTTAAACATTTTTTTGCATGCAGAAATGCTTGTTTAGCACTATGATTAATATTAAAAGTTAAGAACTGAAATACAGTTCCTTTTGTACCACAAACATAGGTAATGCTTTTTCAAAAGTATTAATACATGTGAGATAGAATTTTGTTAAAGCAAACTATTTACATACTTTATTTAATGTAGTATGTAAGCATACTCCATAATTCATAATCCTAGCTGTCAACAGATGCTTTCATGCATGCTAATGATAAGTCACAGGGGGCTACAAGTCTGTTCCCAACCTTGCTCTAATTGGAGATAATCTTGTCATTCAGGTAAGAGAGGCTCAAAACTCTTGCCCTGCAGTTAACTTCTTTCTCAAAGCATCAGATACAAAATTGGTTTGTGAAAAACTGATAAAATAAAGCTTATCAATAGTACCTGACTCCCACAAAGAGCTACCAGCCATAACTTAAGAGCGGGTTTCTGGTTTTTTACTTTTAAACAAAAAACCCAACAAAACCACACTGTTATAATACGTTAGTATATTTAGAGTCACCAGAACTTAACATGACAAAGATGACAACGTACATATTGACATGCAGTGGTGGTGTAATTTGTTCCTGCAGCCATCCTCACACACAGTTAGGCTTTCTTCATCCAGCATGCCTAACAAACAAATGGGGCACATCTGTTCTTCTTCATCCTTCATACTGTAAAAACAGATATTTGTGATTGTAAAAGTGGCACATTAGAATTCAGAACAGGCTTTAACAGTGAAAAAAGATTAACTTCCTGTTCGGAACAGTCACTTCTGAGTATCTATGGGCTATTAATGAATCACTCTCCTAAACCTTGGTCTAAGTAACCAACCAAAGTTTTAGAAGCACTGAGTACAGACAACACCGTTGAAATGAAGGGGAAAGTCACAAAACACATGACATCTTTCCAAACTAGGTCAGATACCAATTAGAGATTGAAAAGCCCAGTCTTGGGCACTTAGATTTTTTTTTTTTCCTAAGGCTTCTTTAAGCAAACCAACCTTTGCTTTTTTAACTTATCATTTGGTTTTGAAAAACTAAGACATTTTGAAAGGTACCCACATTTTTTTTTCCCATCACACTCCCATTAGAGTACTGAGTCACAAGGTAGTCTTTAACCCATTACAGGAAACAGTAATTTATATTTGACGAACATACATAAAACTCAAAATTAACAGAAGATAACAGCCACTCAAAATTTCCTGCCACAAACAGAAACAGATGCAACAGATTCACATGAACACTAACATACCTACATGTGACATGTAGGTTTAAAAAAAAAAACCAACCCATTTTCCTTGTTTTACATGTTGCTTCCATTTTATTTACCCTCCTCTTAATTTTGAAATGGATATAACTAGAAATTTCACCAGAAAAATTATTCTGAACTTACACAAGTTTAGTGAAAAACATAGATTTTAATCTTCTGTAATATTGTTTAAACGTGCAAAACTCTTACTACTCATGGCAAAAATATAAGTTATAGTTAGTGTGAGTCTACAAGACTTCAGGAACCCTGTACTTGTTCAACAACAATATATTTTTAAAATAAAATTAATTTTTACATAATTTCTATGCGTATATATTTAATTCTGTTTTCTTGCAAATAGTTGACAGTATTTTCCTTGAAAAATCCACAAGAATAAGCTTACAGTGAAAAATTCATTTCCACAGCATGTATAGAAACACAAGTTTTAATTGAAAACTTATTTTTGAAGAATCATTAGTAAACCAAACATAATTGCAAGTCACAGTAATTATCAGAACTCAGTAAACTCTCAAATTATTCTGATGCTCACTGTGCTCCAATACTTATATCATGCAAGATTAGACTTCCACAGAACAGCAACTTGTCTCATTGAACAAGTAATGCTAGGAACTAATTATCAGGTATACTGGCAAACAACTGAAAAATCTCTCATCCTGTAAAAAATGAGAACTAATGCAGTGAAGTTCAAAATCCAGTGAACCTAATTCTATGAAAATAAAAATTTCCTACACATGCTATCTACATTTAAGGAACTGGACTGCCAGATAAGTAGTTCAGAGTAGGTTATTTATGTAACTGCTTTGTTTATGCAATTTGTTTACAGTGACACTATTTGGTGATTTGGAAAAGTAAGTAAAAGATGACGGGCAATTAAGGTCACGATCTGTACATCAGAATTACATGCCTGTCTGAATATATTAATCTAACTCTATGTTTATTATCACAAAGTAATGTATCAAGGTACCCCTTAAGTTAGGTTTCACATTACACAAAAGATAACCTCAGTTTTGGAGCCTTCTGTGCTTTGACCTCTCTAGAAGATGCCTAGTTCATCTACTAACGCATGCCAAATCACTTGTTTAAAAAATCCATATCTTTTCAAAATCAAGGAAAAGAACATGCAAAAGCACTCAAGTAGTAGAAGCTGGGGGAGGGAGGGAATCAAAGAATCAAACTTAAAATTGAGAAGTAATCTTTTAACATTGTATTAACAATAGAAATCATAACAATTTAATAGCTCCCTTTAATCACCCATTTTATATGAAGTGTTTATATGTTTACTTATGGTTTTATATATATAACTTCATACATATGTTTACACAAAAATTTTTTCGGTATATTGTCATAGGCACTAGCATTTCTCCAAAGCAGGACAAGAGAAAAAGAAAAATCATGTTTCTTCATTTGTCAACACTTGCACAAGTGCTGTATTTGAATAAATACACACAAATATGTTTCCATAGTCAATATATGCTTTAGTCTTGCACTTCCATTTCAAAATCTTGTTTCCTGAATTCATAAGGGGTCAAAATAAACTCTTTTGACAACTCTATTCAACATTTTTCAAACAGAAGTTATAAAGTTATAAAGCAAATACACCCACTTGGTACCAAGGTGACTAACATATGCTTGACTCAATTGTTTGCAAATACATAAGACTTAATGTGGCTTGAAACAAAAGCAGCTTTGAACAAAAAGAATGTAGGTGGATTCTAAACCTCCAAAATTATAAGAAAACTACAGAATAAAAGCTTTTAATTCCTTTAGAAAAATACTAACCTGTTTTCTGAACTAGATGTAGAAGTACTAGATGATGACAATGTATGAGAATTTGACATGCGTGAGACAAACTTCTGGATGGTGTTACGAGATGGAGCTTTGATCCTTGAGCTACGCCTACTGTGATATTTCTGGAACAAACTCTCAACCTAACATCAGAAAAAGACAGCAACAGTCGTATTTATGCTATGAATAGCTTGTAATTAAAAGTAATATTACTGAAGCTTAACTACTGCTAAAAAAAGGTCTATTCACCTTCACAAAAATGCATTAGCAGTAGCAGCAGGAATTTCAGAAGTCTTACTAATAAACAGATCACAAGAGACACTTCACAACAAAACCTTATTTGCTTATTAAAAATAAACAACAGTTTTAAGTATACACACAATTACTTCTGAAAACTCTTGTTCTGTTTACCTTCCAGCTAATCAGTGTGATATACACAAATTTGAGTAGAAAATCCAAGATTTGTGTTACTGACTAAACTACAGGTCTCTACTATTCTTTTACTTATGGCTTTTATTTGTAGCTATTTTTTTTTCTACTTACAGAGCTCTTGAGACTGAATTAAAGATAATTAAAAACATATATTCTTGTTGCTTTTCAAAGCAACAGCTTCCAGCATTTTTAAGATAATGTCCTAAAGACTTTTGCCTGGAGTGTATTATAGATCTTCCATTGTATCTATTAGAAATTGATTACCTCAAAGTTCTTCAATGTCTTTCTCCATAGCATTGGGTCTGACGGTTCAAGCTGGAACACCCGCAGCATAACAAACAGCAGATGAATACAAAATGTCCCACGGCCACAGCTACAAGTCTGCAAAGAGCAGTATATACTAAGGCTCTACTGAACTGGTAACTACACAGATAATATTTCCACATTTAAGTGCATCACAGAACATATCGCAATTACTTCCAAACTAGAATCTTTTTTTTCTAAAGCAAAACTTCAGACAAAACTAATACACTTGCTACATATTTGATAAAAAAGCTGATTATATTCCATTAGCACAGATTACAACTTTCAAATGCCACTTTATAGAACCGTTATGATGAGTTGGCGACTAACTCGATGTAATTTGGTTTTGAACAGTTCTCCAAGGTTAACTACAAATCAATAAAAGCTACAGACAACACAAAAATGTTCTCTACCTGAGGCCCAATAAACACTCTGTATTTATTGTCAGGGCTGTCTCCTCCAATTAAGAAAGAGTTGGGTCCTATCTGCTGCAGCAAGTACAGCCTGGCTCGCATAACTTTGTTGACGCGACGATTTGTTTCCTCAGGGCTGTATGGAGAGAAGCCATCTGGAGATGGCGCTCGTCGAGGTGGTGTTATTCGTCCACTCTGAAACTGCATAAGTGGTTCCATCCATAAGCATTTCCAGACAACAACACATTTAATTAAGTGTTGGTTTTCTGCCCTGCCAGGCCCCGCCCCCCCACCCCCAGGGACACAAAATAAGAGTCCTCAAAACCTGAAAATACTATGACCTGCTGAGGGTATATGATTTTAAAAGGATTACTTTCTTCCATTCCTAGAACTCAAGGGCAGAAGAAAAACTGAAATTTTGCCTGACATTACAATAGAAAAGGATCTCTTAAATTGCATCTATTTTCAAGTCTTCATTGATTGCCTTACCATATTACTACTGAATAATTCAATCAGAAGATAATCATAGACTTGTGGCTCAATACAGGAATTATGTAAGATTGTAACGCTAATATATTTAATAAATTAAGAAGTCCTATGACTACAGTTTACAAAGGGGAACATACAATCAATGAAGAACAAAAGTTTAAAAATTCCAAAGAAGGAGAAAGGATACAGCTTCCTCTCCTTTGCACAGGTAAAGCAACTTTCAGCTCAGGATGGTTTTTGTTTTGTTTCCCCACGATCAAAAATTCAATGGCCCAAACCTTTTATTAAGATTTTCTTCACTTAAATGCATCACATTTCCAACATTACAAGATTCATTAATGGCTCTGTCCAATTTCAAATCTTCTGCTTTGATTTATATCCACTTTGAATTTTATGTTATGATGCAGGCTATAATTGACTCACTGTCCATCAGTTAAGCAAAAGATAGCCTGAACTTCTAAGGTTTTGTGTGAAAGGTTAATATAAAACAAAGAAAAACAATCAAATAGAAAAGGATCAAAGGCTAAATAGGATAGTTTTGTGGGTTGTTGTGGTTTGGAGTTGTTTGTTTTCGGGTTTTTTTTTTGTTTGGTGGTTTAACCTTCCAATTTCTCCTGTCAAGAGGAAAGGAGCTGTGCTGCAGTGCTGTAACCTGTGATATTCATCCCTAGTTCAGAGGAATGGCAGTACAGATTTTAATTGATTTTGGAAATTTTGTTTAGAGCAATGGGACCATAAAAGCAATTAGAATTTATTCTTACTCTTACTTGTTCTTACAGTTGTAGAAAACTGAAGCTTAAATGTGGATGAGCATTTTTATAATAAGCAAGCCTGTTAGATACAATTGCTCAAAACATTAAACTCTGAACTTTAATGAAGCTAGTTACTATTGCTCAAAACGTTCTATTCCAGATCTTCTCAAATGTAAATGGTAGAGATTTTAATCTTCTAACTATGCACATAACTAAATCTTCCCTAAGCTGGACATAAAGATAATTTCTGAAACAGAGGATCACAAATAGCAGACAGTAACACTTTTCTGTAGGAATCTTAACCCAGTCAACAATCCTATCCCCACCAAAATATACCTGCCTGGACAACTGACATGCAAAACTACAAGAAAAAAAACCCAAACTACTAGCTTGATTTGCACAAAGAGGTGCTAAGAGAACATACACGTGTTCATGACTGAGTATTTATATTTCTTCATTTATTTCCTAGAAATAAAAATCGAAAGTGGAACAGAATTAAAAAGAAAACATGCACCTAAGAGTAGAGAATAGAATTCCACATATAAGAAACATAATGAGATGCAGTCTGTGTTTCTCTCTAAAATGATACCCTGTCATAATCCTTTTGTATCAGCATATTGTCCTACAGAGGGAAGATTAATTGCCTCCAAGCAAAAGATTCAAGAATATAGCCAAATTAAAAATTACATCACGGCTTGCAACTTACAGGCACTGGAGATACCCTTTTCCTTCTAACACCAGGTGATTCAGATTTAACCGTCCTAGAAGATGATGATGAGGAGCTACTAGGAGAAGGACTACGTCTTCCTTTCTGCGCAGGTGAAGAAACAGTGCTTGGTCCTTCAGCTTGAGGTTCTAGAGAGAGTTTGTTAATTTCCAGTCCGTCTCCTTTTCCAGGGATAGGCTTCACCACCTTGCAGAAATTAAACCATGTGTTAGAATTACAAATTGATCATTTTACACCAAAGCAAAACAAATTCATCAAAACTTTTTTTACTAGCATTATGTAATTAAGCCATTATCCAGACACCTGAAGTTTGCATATTCCCTAGGTTCTAATATTAACATCTAATAGGGGGTCTTTCGTTAATCTATATGCAACACAAAAGCATCTGTCCATTTGTGCCACTCATGTTAGTTGTGGCAGCAGCTTATTTAATTCTCAAATTACTTCTGTAATTGTAATTCATAACATCTCAAAGGACAACAGTTCCCCCATTTGAACAGCAGGAGCCGAAAGAATCTTCTTCTACAGGCATGGTCTGCTTATTAAGAGCTACAACATTGGATTCATCTGTTACATACAACAAGTATCAGCTGAGAAACACTAAGGTTGCTATTTCTACAGCACACCACTTGTTGCAAAGTAAAAATTACTTTAAACCTGGAGGCAATGCAGCAGAATTAAGGTGTGCTGCACCCTGCGAGAACCACACCTGGGTTTTCCGCCTGCCATGTAAGAACAGCTACACCACAACCAGTATCTGAGCTAATACAGTGCTGCTCTACATGAGGAGGCACATGTGCTCAAGTACAGTGAGTAAATACACTTCTAATACAGTGCCTTGTTGCATGAACACTAAGTTTTTACACTGAGGTATGGAATATTTCAAGAAAACTTTCAGCTGCCTGCCTCTCAGACCCACATAATGCATGAGAAGAGTAGGGCCCCAGGGAATCAAATTAAAAGCAGTCACAGCAGTCAGATTCAGTTTTAGTCCTACATTTCTCCCTGCCTTAGAAGCTTGACTCAAAGCTGTAAAGACACTCCAAGTAACAAATTAACAGAGCAGAACTCTCCTAGAAAGTTCCAGAGGTGTCTCTGATTTAGGCAAAAAATGGAACGGGCTTTCCCTGCTTAGGGTCCAGGGAGGAAGAGACTCAGTGCCTTTCTACCTGATGAACAGGACTGCACCCACAAGATCAAATGCTGTTTTTAAATTGAAGCATTTGACTCATCCAACTGAAGCTATTCCACTATCCAGAAATGTAGCCATCTGAAACTGAAATGCAGGGAGAAGAGGACAATGAGGAGGTTGTGGTCTAGCAGTTAGGCACTGCCTAAAAGAAGAAAAAATTGCATTTACAGACTTGATCCAAGCACTGCTTATTTTCCTTTAAGAAGTCATCATATTTAATGTATTGCAAATGTGAACTTTTCAGAAACCTTTGTTGCTACTGTTTTTAAATATACTGCTATCTGATTATGAAAGTGAACTACCAGATAAAGGAGAAGTATAAAAAGCAGTGCAGCCTTTTTTTAATCTCCTACCTATTACTGTAATGCTTTTTCTTTCCTGGGAGGTTAGAATGCAAATTCATATGCCTATGGACAATTACAATTACCAGCTGCTAGTGCTTGAAAACATTTAAAATATAAAATGGTAGTAATTGAGAATCTGGAGTATTGAAAGTTGTATTAAAAAACCCAGAAACCTCAAGGTAAGTGGACTGAACAAGGAAGCAATTTCAAGCTATGCAGGAGCCAAGACCTATTAAAAAATTTTCAAATTGAGAACTGTTTTGTGTTATTTGACCCAGTGAGGTATTGCTTTCTTGGTGTACTTTTAAGTATTTTCAACATTTTTTTCTCATGACAGAAAGTGACAAGCAGAACTCTCATCTGTTCTAGAAAAGCTGCTCCCAAACACTTGTTTACTGCATCAAATGATCTTAGCTTTAAATTAGCACTCCCATGAAGTGGTACATCGGAGTCACACTGACCAATGCAACTACACTTACAGGTTTTATTATTATTAATACAACCAGCATTATACTGAATAGAATTGTAACTATGCTCAATAAGTTTCAAGTTTGATCTGCTCACAACTTCCTAAAACTGCTTCCAGGCCGTTTATACTAAAGAATTACGCAAAAGGCTAACAGAATACTCTGGCATCCAAAGGTTAGCAGAGTTGAGACTTGTGCAAAGGAGATACTCATCTTTGGTTTCTTCTGGGGCTAATAAGATTGCAGGTTTTTTTTCATCCAGCAAAAATTCCATACACTTCCATTACAACACGTAGAAAACTAACATTTTCAACTAAGGAGAACTTAAATCACAAAACACCTAAGAAGCATGGGAGTACAAAGCACTATAGTACAGTTTTGCACACAAACTTATGTTATTACCTAATGAACAGGAGCTGCTTTTGTTGTTGACATTAGAGGGCAATGTTGTCACAGTGTTATTTTATGCTACACAAAGCAGCACAGCTATATGCCTTTTTCGTTAAAGCTTAATAAATGTGTATATTTCTAAAAGTCAGCCACAGTTTCTTGTTAAATGGCTCATAAAAAATGAACAGGAGGACAATAATTAGCAGTATGCAAATTGTTAAGAAAAAGAGGTTTCTAATAGAAAGAACTTTAAGGGATTTTTCTTTGTAATAGCTGTTACAGGTATCGCCCTTCTATCAGTGCCACTTACCACAGGGCCCCTCCGGCTTCTTCTTTCCAGCCATTCGTGCTTCCAGGCTGGCATACATGTTGCCTTGAGTTTCTCCCTGATCATGCGCTCTTCTGGGCGGTCATCCATCTTCTGCAACCCCCTGAGGGTTTCTTTATTCTCCATGTCACGACTACAGCAAAGAAAAGATATAGTCATAAACACAATTAATTTTACTTAAAGTATAATACCACAGAATTCTTAAACTTTGTGCCATCCTATTCTCCCTCTCCTTAGTACGCAGCTGCTAACACAGCAAGCCTTTTAAGAGCTACGACTAATTTGCTAGTCTGCTGTTTGCAGCGTTGTTTTTTTTACAGTGTGTGTACTGCTTGTAACATTGGACACCCACTAAAAAGGAAGGTCTTGGCAAATATTAAACCAATACAAAAGTTACCCTATATTTCATGTCATTCACCAAAAGGTTTCACAAGTGTTGTGATGGTTCATGCATTCCTTGGCAATTCAAAGCTTGCAATCTTTATTTTCAAACAATTTACAAAATTAAGATAAATTAATGGTGAAAATTTTCCATCTTATATAGTTTAATGCTCGCGCATCCTACAATGTAGTGCATTTTCCTATTCATAACTCTTCCTCAAAAAAGAGAGCATACACAGTAAGTATGTTTAAACTAGACACAGAAGTCTTGAAACTAAGGCTAGTGGCCTTGCGTGTTGCTTTCTGAGTGACTGATGACTCACAAGCTCTACAAGTCAGCTATAATTATAGCAAAATTCACAGCAAGTTTGTATCTGTAAAATGAAAGTGTAATCCATCTGGGCTTGTACTACTTTGACCTACAGCAAAGTAGTTGCTTGTCATTGCTGGCAGCAACAAAAAAGCAAAAAATACTGTCTGACACTAAAAAACAAATAAGAACAGTCTGGAAGATTTCCTGATTCTGTTGAGATATCTGCTAAATCACCAAGAAAACCACATTCTTAACCAGCAGCAAATGATCCCCACCCATCTTCTTGAAGTTAGCCATCTTCAAAAAATAAGCAAGCTTGATTAAGCCAAGTATCAGAATGAAATTTTATTTAAAAAAAAATAAATCACATCTTACAGTGGAAGATAAGGCTATATAAATTTAGTTACAACTGCTGCTTTCAAGCATGTGGTCTTCAGCTTCTAAAACATTTAGCTATGCAGTTAAAACTACATTTATGTACTGAATGATGATCTACAACATATTCCCCGTAACATTCATTGCAATAAGATGATGTTAAAATTACAATTCTTGTCTTCATTAACAACACATTACTAAGCTTCATTTATCGGAAATCCCTACTTAGAAAAATGAGAAGTTTTCACGCATCAGGAGTGCTCCTGTTATTTTTTTTTCTCTCATTGTAGAGACAAAGGAAATAAAGAATACTGAGGCAGGAAATAACTCTTCCTGTTCAGTGCTGAAAAGTAACTAGCAGATGGAAACTGTAAACAAAATATATTTTCTTTCAAGCAACATCTAAAGCTGCTGTAAGTAATTTTAGACACCCAGAACTGTGTCTAGTGATTAATGACTTAAAAATATTTATAAACACAATCCACCTAAGAATGATTTTTCAGAGATTAAGCATTAATGATTGCTTAATGTCAAAACTAATGCAAATGACAAAAATCATTGTTGTCCCAGCACTGAATTCCATACTATTGCTTTCTAGAAACAGAGACAAAAATAACTACTGATAATTCATGAAAAATGAAGATATTATAGCAGCAGGTAGAGTCCAAATGAAGAAAGTCCCTAAGAGTTTAAAACAGGAAAAAAACTTTTGTGTAAAAAGGGTCAACTTTACATTTTTTCCTCAGTCAAAAAAATCAGTTAAAAGACAAAAATCCTTGCATAAGAACAGTATAGCTCCAAAATAATATAGGTGCCAGTTAAAAATATAGTTATTCGAGTTTTTATATTAATTATTCCATAGCATGAACCATCTCAGTTGTATAAAAGTATTCATGCAAGGCAGAAAACACTATCCCAGCAGTGAAAGAACGACACAATATTTCATTTGTTCATATAACCATGATTAACTTCCCAACTGATACAAAAAAAGTCTTTTAAAGGCCTTTGGACTTGAATTCATGAACAATGTAATACAACAGTGGAGGCTTCATAATCTGTGCTTGTTCTCTAAAAAGCAGAAGCAACTATCGTCCTCTCATGTGACAGCTAAACCGATCTACTCTCGTCTACACAAAGAACTCTTGTGCTTTTCCTCCATGCAGGTGGGAAAGACCAACTGAGCCTGAAAGCTTTTGCTTAGCAAACCATGGTTATCTTTTTCAAGATTTTAAGTATTATGTGTATTTTTAAAGAACACTTTCTGAAGTGCTTAAGAAAACTCCATATTTTAACTCAAGCTTAAGCTTGCTAAAGTATTTATTATATGTTCTTATACTATTAGGTCTGTGAAAAAACCTGTCTTCATGTGACTGCATAAAGCTCCTGCATACTGCAGGACATCCTCATTCTGTGGCTCTGAACCTGCAGTGTGTTTATTATTATTATTTTAATCTAAAATAAACCCTCTCATCTGTGCCAGACAAGCTGAAGTTCTCCTACATGACAATGGCTAGGTGGCTAGCCTCCATCTTACTGTATCTCAGCACAAAATAAAAATAATAAATCCAGAGCATATTCCACCAGAGCAGGGAACAGATCATTCTGAACATCATACAGCAAAACCTATTCATGAGTCAAGGTAATGACATGCTTAAGTGACTGCCAGGTGGTGCTTTATTTGAACAGCAGTGACAAAACTAAGGAGCAGGCCAAAAAAAAAAAAAATCTCAGAGAACACACTAGCTTGGACCAGGGAGTCTGACATTTTTCGATAGCCCACCCCTCTGCTTTATCAGGAAGCAAGGATTTTGCCCATTAATAGTTCAGCTTTTCATTAATCAAGCAAAAAAGATACAATGCTTTTTTTGCCAGATAAATTTTAAGTTTTAAACCTTGCCCCCACCTAAAGGCAGCGTTAAGGATCTTTAAAATTATTTTTATTAGTAGTTTTAAACCAACAGACATCAGCTTCTGTATTATTACTCAAGAAATTCCAAATAAATTACCTAAATTGTAATTCTAAATACTAAGCAAGCTCAACAGTGTGATCACTACCATTTTTTAATGCATAAGCTCAGTGGTCTGCACATTAATAACTGCATTACTCACTTTGTATTTACTTTTACAGTTAATGAAGCAAATAATCCAACAAGATTATGTACTGCATGGAAACAGTCTACTGCAATATCTTGTGCAACAGCAAAGGCAAAACACTGTCCTTTGTTTCTGTGTCTTAATTCTGAAGACTTGCAAACAGTAATTGAATAGTTAGATGGTTAACGACTTGTTCTCTACAGATCAAAGATTCAATATTTTGAAACAAGGTATGCAATACAGGTGTTATTTAAGCAAGCTATTGTGAAGTACACAAGCAAGATTTACTTCTGAATGACTCAGTGAATTTGCTACCAATTCTCAGCAAGTTTTTTTTGTTTTGTTTATTTGTTTTTGGTTTGTGGTTTTGTCTGTTTTTTTTCAAAGGGCATATAATGCTATACAAAAGCTGAATCATAGCTCCAATTCATTTTCTTGTGCTTCTTGGTGTTTAGAAAGGGTTAAACACCTTGGCTTCTCTGCTATCTTATTTGGGCAAGTGGCTTTATCCAAAAGCAACTGTGGACCAGATTTTATTAGCAGCAGGAAAACAGGAAAAAGGCAAGTTCTGGAATATGAGTCAATTCACCAAGAAAAGGGAAGCTCTGTCCTATATCCACAAGTACCCAATCATAGGGAGGAAAAGAGTTATTTGCAGCTGAGTATATTTTTTTAAAAAAAAAAAACATTTGTCTGAAGCAAGTTAGCAAAGGTAACTTGCATACCACCAGCAGTCAAACCATGGGTGACTACAGAAAACATTCACAAACAGAAGCGGTCATACAGCAGCCCCATCAGAACAATCAATGCATTTAACAACAACAGGTTGTGACGCAAGGAGCACAGGGTTTGATGGAAAAGCACTGACTAAGAAGGAATGATGAATATGGGAGAAGTTTTACATTCTGCTCAGTGCAAATGCTACGTAAGTGACAATCAATACTGAGGACAAGCTTAGATGGGATGTACAGAGCTCATTTTGGGGACCTTCAGCAAGAATTAAGATAAGGGCACCCAGCTACCTGCAACCCAAACCTCAACAGGTCTTGTGAACACTGGGCTAGTCAGCTGGCCTGGAGGCATGCTAGGAGCAGCACTCAGTGTTGGGAGTGGGGACAAAAGACTTAGCCATTCCCCAAACTGAGGAGGATAGCTATTAGCATTTTAGATTTTTTGCCACTAACAGTTCCAGTAGTGCTCACAGTTTCTCTTTTGACATTAGGTGTTTTTAATTATATTCTTCACTGTGAAAGTGGTGAGGCACTGGAACAGGTTGCCCAGAGAAGCTGCAGATGCCCCATCCCTGGAAGTGTTCAAGGCCAGGTTGGATGGGGCTTTGAGCAACCCGGTCTAGTGGAAGGTGTCCCTGCCCATGGCAGGGGGTTGGAAGTAGGTGATCTTTAAGGTCCTTTCCAACCCAAACCATTCTATACTTCTATGAAGATCAGTCAAAAAGTCAGATCAAGATGGGCAGATCAAGACTGTCTTCCTGCCGGTCTCCCATTCATTATCTTCCTGATGCCACAACTGCTGTTGTCTATCATCTAACCATTTGTGTCCATCCTAACAAAGCAAAAGATCAGGTATGGCACATTCTATTAAAATGAAAAACTTCACAGGAAAAACTTTCTCAACCTGGAACTAAATGACAGCAACTGCCACTTAAAGACAGCATTGAACACACCACTTCATAGAGACTAATGAATCTGGCGTCCTGAAATAGTTACAGGGATTTCAGCTAAATGATATAAGCGTGAAATTAAGTTCTATTTTTCTGTTAGAGTACCTGACAAACACAAAAGGGAAAGCAAAAAATAATCATATTTCTTTTTTTCTAGCTGCCTTAGCTTCTCCAATACCACTTCATCACCTCTCCTTCAGAATAATGTAGGCTTTCTTCATTTGGCCAAGACATCATCCACTGAAGCTCACACAGAGTATGTATTTAGTGGTACTCTATATCCACTGTTTGCCTTTCACTCATATTAAAAAATTGTCACTTTCTTATGTTATGTAGATGAATCACTAACAAGCATTCTAAATTAGAAACCCCCTTTTATTTTCCTCAAACAAGCTTGTATCTTCTACATATATTTTGAAACTTACTTATAAACTATAAATACATTTATATGTTACAAAAATACAAAAAAAAAAAAGGATAAACAGTGCCCAGATACACTTAAACAGAGAAACATAACACCCAGCAGGTTCCTGTGGAACCTCTGCTGCCCTGGGGATCCCCAGCTGCAGTACAAGAGCCCCTGTTGGAAAACACCATCAAGTAACCGCCATTACATCTTTACATCAAAGTAGTTTTAGAAGCCAAACCATACCCTACGTCTTCCAGTGTTCTTCTGTAAAAGGGAAACAAACCTGTACAGAATGTGAAAACATGAAAGAAAAACCATTCTGTTATTTGGCTCTAAAATGAGAACTACTGAGCTACACCTCTACTAGTTTGGTAATAATTATTTAGACCTGGTTTGATGCACCCTTTACCTTCTCTCCCCATGAAGTAATTTTATCAAGCATCTCTTGAAGACTGGTATGTTAAAAGGTACCTTTAGCAGTGAAGTATTTTCTTTGACAATAGGACAATATTCACAACCAAAGCTTTAAGACCACAGACTGAGCCAGTGCCTTCAGTGAAACCTCACAGGCCCTGGTCAAGAAAAATCATCCCCTTAGTGATGAAGGCTCAAATCTCCAAAGATGGATGTCTAAAGATACAGAGGTAAATTACCTGCCTGGATTTTCTAGCTCCTAGGAAGTAAAATCCAACTACTTGAAATATGTAAAACATTGGTTGGATTGCTTGCTTTGAAGCCACTAAGACATACTTTCAGATTTTAGCACCATTCAGTAGTCACTGAAAATGCTTCCCTACAAAACAAGCCAATACCAGCCTCTGTTTGTAACAGATGCTTGCTACAAAGTTAATAGAATCTGCTTCTCTCTTCTGTATGTTTCCTAAGCAGGCCATCACACATCTGAAAAAAAGTATTGCAAAAGCTCCTAGGGCTCTCTAATTCTTCCTGCTGTTATTTAGTTTTCCAGTACCAACTCGAATGCATCAAGGTATATACGTACTGTGGTATTTTTGAGATGGAAAAATAGCAGTACCTTACATGATCTCTCAGGCTCTTCACTTTCATGCTACAAGGTTTATGGAAGGAATCTGGTATTTTATCTCTATAAAATGAAAAGTTTATGCCATTACTGAGCAGAATTTCTAGAAATTATAAGAAGTAGATAATTTATATCAATACATGAGCATCAGAGCAGCTTTATATTTATATAATTGTGCAGCTTTATTATTTTCATTAGATACATTAGTCCAAATGCATAAAGTGTGATAATATAACTTATCCAAACATTCATAGGTTTATTACTGTATGACAAACTTCAGTATGCTAACAGAGAACAAAAATCCAGTACGCCCAGTTCACCTTGCAGCAACTGAAGGGAATACACAAGTCCTGCCCCTGTCCCACTGCAACTTACTACTGGGCCCTACTCCAACAACAGCAGTAATGTAATTAAAAAGACTGGAATATGAGTGCTTACTGACTACATGATTAGTTCATCTGCACCAGGTCATAGGATCTCAAGTGTAGGTGTTACGGATTTTTTTTTTCCCCCCCGGTTAGCCCACCAGAGCCCTCTTCTATCTCTTGCTGAAGTGTAATACCAAGTTTTTACATGTATCACCTAAGTCAACTCTCCTTTCAACAGAGTCCAATTCTTCACTTGTAGTATGCAGTTTAATCTCGTAGGCACGAAACTGAAGTTTGGATTCAGATTCTTTAAGCCTGTCATACCTCAAAACAGGAGCATTAGGTGAAATGCAGTTGGCTAAGATGTAGAAAGTGTCAGGTCAGAACAGAACATGGTCCTTGCTGATGTAAAAGTCTGAAGCCATTAACAGAAAGATGGGATTAAAAAGTATGATAAACGCCAAAATAGAAGTTCTAAAACAAAGTTCTCATTGCAGATTATTTACATATGTCCATATATTTGGTATATGAGAATATTCATACTGTTTTGAGATAAGTGTCTGTCTCTGTCCTACTTCTAAAGATGAAAGTGCTTATTGCATATTGAATGACAGTCAAAGCAGAGTAAATGTCTCCACACATAATGTATGGGATAGAATGTTTCTTAGCCAATTTAACTCGACTATACCCAACAAAGAGCAGATACTTTATACAAAAAGGTATACTTTGAATCAGCTTAAAATAATAGGAATAAGCAGATAAAACTGCATACTACATTCTCCACCTCCAATTAGAACGGTGGAAATAAGACAGCATAAAAACAAGTAACTAAGAATGAGGAACGCAGAATTTCAAAAGCTACAACCTATTAAATAATTTCTGGAGGATTTATAAACAAGAAAGGGAATTTAGACTATTCTGGCACTGTTCAAAACAGCAGAATTATCAGCAGATATCATATGTTCCAAGACTGCTGATGGAAAGAGAATTTTGAAGTTCTCGCAGCAAAAGATGATAATAAAAATAAATGACATAAAAAAGCAAGTAAAAATATAAAGGCTCATAAACATTATTTCTAGGAAAGAAACATACTCTAAAATTTAAGTCTTAATGACTCATTAGGCAGTAAGTGGTAAGGCAAATGGAGAATCAAACTTACTCTTCAAAACAAGTAAATCTTTAAATGATTTAAAGCTAAATTCAAAAAATTATAAAACCCAACAATCTCTGGTCTCACAGAAGGAGACCAGAGACCCAGAAAGATGTTTAACAGGTTTGCTTTTGTTCTTTCCTGCAGAATTATTTGACTACTATGCTTCTGTGATAAAAATCGTTACTTCTCACAGGGGTTACATTTGTTTCTTAGTGTACGCTGCTGACAATCATAGTCATCTGCTAGGTGTACTGAAGTAGCATTTAGGAGTCATGAAGGAGGACTCTACTGTGCTAATCATCCCAATTTGTTGTTTTTTGGTTTTGTTATTTCTCTACCTTGTCTGTGTCTGGCTTTGTTATTTGTACGAATCTTTTTAAAGCTTATGCTTTACTTTGATAAATATATGGACAACAAATACGAAAAGATAAGAAAAAAGCAGTCTGAGTTACTGCGAATTAATAACATTAATACAATTTCTTATGATAAAGGAATAATGAACTGTATTAAATAAGCACTAAACTTCGCTAAAGGGATATCTGTCTTGCTCAGTGACACTCAGACTCATTCAAAACATCACTGTCCTATGAAGATGCATGCATATACTGAATTTTGCTCCAAAAGTCAAAGAGGACTAAACATTTCCACATATATTCCTGGCCCTGGCAAAAAAAGCTTTCCTGGGGTGCAGAAATAAAATAAAAAGTTTCTTGCAAACATATTTTGAGTAATCGCTAGGTGAAGAAATACAACTCTACAGCAATATACTAGAACCCTTCACCCACTTACGGTGGATCCACAGTGGACAGCATATTTTCGATCAGCAGAAAGTCACAGGTATAACAGGCTCTCACCATGAAGACCCAGACTTAGGCTCTTCAGTTCCTTAATTCTCACAAATATAATGCCTTTGCATGTATACAGTGCTCTGTACTGTATGCAGAGAGCACTGTCTCCCTGTGCAACAAGGAGACCTTCTGGTGATATCTGTCAACTAATCTAGCCACAGGCCAAGCATACAGTAACCACACCCACTTTAACAATGGCAGCTACTATTACAAATGTTTATTTTTGTAAGATAACAAGCTAGCATGGCAAAAAAAGACAGGAAAAGGCATTCAAAACTTCTGCAAGCATATGGCTAAAAATGGTTATATTTCAGTCCCTCGTATTTCAGCTTCTTTAAAATCCATAGTATAAAAAGGGAATAAATGCAGGAATCTTATCTGATATGGGGAGTATTTAGTGAAGCAACATTAAAAAAAAAAATCACTGTAGTTAGCAAGCAATTAAAAAATCCATAATAACCAAATAGGTCTGTAATAACAAAGCAAGAAAGCCAGTTACAGGACAGCAGGTATACGGACTACTCCTTAACAGAAATACACCATTTTTTTCTTATTATCCTCAGTGTATTCCTGACTGAGATTTTATTTTAAAACTTTGTTGCACTCGTATTTCACTTATAACAACATACTTAAAAATTTAATTAATAGTAATTCATACTTTAAAAATTTAATTCTTGATACTAATTACAAATTACATACTGTCAGAGTAAAAAAAAAAAAAGCAGTGAGCTCAAATCCCTTTGATGTGGCCCTGGATAAAAGAAAAGGGGTATCTTCAGTACTTGCTTAAAAATTGCAGAAACATTCACATAGCAGTGTGAAAGCATAACACTAGAGAGGCATCACTTCACAAGAGCTCCAGCTTGTCACTAGTGATTTGAGATAAAACCCACAATGTTCCATGTTAACAGAATTTGATCAGAAAGGCTTTGCACATTCCAGTTTCAGTTTAGTCATTCCCTCAGAGGCTCCTAGACACAACATTTTCCCCTGTACGTGGGCACCTGGGAGAAACAGTTTCACAAACCATGGGCACCCCACCATAAAAAGATAAAAATATCACATATATCTAGAAAGATGCATGAGCATGAAATTACATATACAGATATTACACTTACGCAAAACATTAACATATGAAAAGGAATAGTCTAATTTCATTAAGACACACGGTGTAACAGCAGCTATAATTAATATTAAGCATTTATACACTATTTGAGGGAGGATATAAGCAGTAAGAGGTATTGGGTCAGCTAGGTGTCAAATCTTTACACAATCTTGATGGAAGGAAAAGTGATTGTTTTGTAAAAATTTGTAAAATATCGTCACTGTACTGATTACGCCACTGTGGCACTTTGAACACTGAAAGCAATTCTGTATCTGAGGAAGTACAGAAAGATTAAAAGACATGACCAACAGGACAAAATAAACCACACTGTGGAACAACCCCAGATCTACATTGATAATCACCCATATCCCACTGCTGCATTATTCAAACATTCTGATATATGTACTTATATGGTAGTTGGAACAAGTCTGTCTCTAACATCATATGGGACTTTGATGACACAAAATGTATTGAAAATAAGTAGTAGTATTATTTTAATAAGTAATGAACTCTAGATCATGCCAACTGTATCCACACTTGGCACAATGAAGAACAATTCCTTACTGCTGTTAAAAACCTCTTTGAAGAGGAACAGAGGAAAGTTTTCCAGAACTTGAGAGTTGATCTTTCACTGTGCTTTCTAATCAGCAACACAACTGAACAAGAAAGTAATTCCAGTTCATATCTTCACTCTGAGATCCCCTCCCCAAGGTAACTGTATGGGTTTTGGCTGGGAAGGAGTTACAACAGTAACTCAAACTTCCATATACTACTGTTAAACAAAATCAGAGTAGCTAAATTCACCAATGTAATCTTTTATTGATCCAAAAGAATCAGGGAAGGAGGAAAAATGTTGTGAAAACCATGAAGTTTATAAACTGGAATAAGCACAGGCAATCATGGTACACAAGTTTTATGGACATACAAGGGAGTTCAAAACAACTATAAGAAGTCAAACAATTAAAACTGTCAATAATCTCAAAACCACTTATTTCAAAACCATCAAAAACAGCACTCAAGTAGTTTTCTTTATTGCCATGGTTAGGTATCACACTAAAGTGACTTGTAAGAAAGCTTTTTCATTTACCTTAACCCAGAGGCACAAAAAAGAAATTACCGTTGTCTTCAACGAGGAAGTAGTCTTACGTTGCTGAAGCTACAAAATAACTATGATTACAAAAAAAAAAAAGAGCATTTGCTTGCTTATTGAGTGAACTGTACTCAACAGCACTGGTTATAAGTTAACCACCAAAGGTATTTTCAGCATGCCAAGTATATCTGTAAGATAATTATCTGGAGCAGAGGAAGGGAGAGATATATGTATACTTTAGGCAGAGGAGACATGCTTGCAACATCAGAGACTTCTCTCTCACACATATTAGATTCCCTTAAAAGGGGAACTTAAAGAGCATTACAATGATGCACTTAAATTTTGAGTTTGCCTTTATTTGGGACTTGTTTTAAATATTTAATATTGACAATCATCAGAGATGGAATAGATTATTTAGTAGTCCACAAGTGCACAATGTCAGATCCTTCTTTTAACCTATCTGCCCATTTAAACCTCTTACTTCATCAGAAATTGATTGTCAGCTTTCAAGCTAATAGGTTCTGATTTCCTGTACATTGTTGACCAGTTAAGATATCACTGGTCTTAAATGGTAACTGATATAAATTTTTTCTTCAACCACATATAACCTACAACTACTCAGACCATCTTCCAGGTAGCTAACAAAATAAGCCTGGGGCCTGCTCAACCTTTGTTAAGATAGTCAAAGCAGAACTGCAAGAAAGCCTCCAAGCCATGAACCAGCAACCAACGAAAATTTGGTTAAGAGTTGTCATGCAGTTCATAGATAGGAAGCAGTTATTAACCACTTGTGCCATACCCTCAGCATTGCTTCAGCTGAGATATTGACACTTAGTGAAGTCCATGGCTTCAAAGAAAAAAAATATTAACACACAAGCATACTTTGAGATTTTTAAATTGGTCTCCCACATAGCTCAAAAGACAATGATTATGTTTGTTCTGCCATACTATACTCTAGGCCTTTGTGGACTACTCAAGTAAGCTCATCAATGCAACCCTCAGACATCCCTCTTCTGTCCACAATTATGTTCACTGTCTACAGATCAAGTCTGAAGTTTAGTGGAATTCTGACACAATCAATAAGCTTACATTAAGACATCTAAAATAATAATAGCAAGGCCCTTTCCTGAATATTTCCAATATAAGGAAGAATGCTGGGATGCTCCCACATGAAGTTCAAAGTGCCTAAGTATTAAGGTACAGCAATGACAAGGTTTCCTTGCTTCATCCCTACCTCCCCACCCAAAGGAACTAATTTAAAAAAAAAAACTGATATAAAACATACAATCAGGCTATCATGAAGTGTTAATGCTTACCCAAGCTTTACAATGAAGTGAAAGCAGTGTACTGCTTCCCTGAGACCAGAAAACCAGAATGTACTAATGCCTCTGTAACAGTAACTTTACTAATAAAAATTTGGGTATACATAAAAGTAAGCTTTATTCAATGTGCCAAAATTAAAATAATGAAAAACATTTTTGACTGGTTGAACATCACTCAGTTAGACAGACATGCAAAGAAGTTCCACAGTTTTCTCAAACTTCTCACAACACATGTTTCATGAGTTGTATAAACAAGAGAGAAACCTCCTGCCATCCACCTGGAAGATGACATTTCAGTATTACACAGGAGAAGCAACTCCATACTGAAATTAAAGTTACAAGGAATTAAGTTTTCTTTAGAAGGCTTTTTTTACCAAGCCCAAATTTACAGCATGGTTTTCAAATGTCTTGATTTGCCGACTTCAATTTTCATTTTAAAATTATATCTTCATACAGAAAGCCTTGCTTTTCTTATTTTTATGGAATTTGTGAAATATAATTAAGCTATAAACCCTGGAGAAATATGTAGGCCCCTGGATTAGGAGTACTTGTTCTAGAACATAAAAAAACCAGAATCAAATATCAACATCCACCTAGGGTTTTTTTTAAGGCATCTTCCATCATTAAGCAGATATGGAGACTAACAGTATAATTTATATGGCTGTGTTTGATTCATTTATATTTGACCCTTGAAATCCTTAGCACAGAAGTCCACTGCCAACAACATGCTCAACTGAAAGCACTACCTTGTCCCAACTATTATTTTTCTACATTTCCCAGCACATCTCCCTAAAAACCTAATATGCTCAAGTGCTACCATCCTGAAGCCATTTGAAATAAGGGAAATCAAGATTACAAGTATCTTGCTTATATTCCTCTGATTCCTAGTTATCACTATGACCACCACCTGATGAACAAGATCAGTCAATCAATATTCAACAATCAATGTTAGGAATCATAGGATTATGATGCAGGCAGCAGTGGGATTGAAAATAATTTTGCATTTCATTTAAAACAGCTCAAGAGACACTTCAGTCCTGAATAGCAGAGATTTTATTCAAGTTATCCCTGCATGCTTTTGTTTTTGTAACATGAAGAAGTATCAGAGCTCTGATTTTCAGTTTCACATGTATTTGCACTGTCCTTGGAACTTTTTTTTTTGTTTTTCTTTTATTTTGGAAGAAAGGTCTTGCAGGGCAGGTTAAAGCTACATGGGAAAAGCACATAGACTGTATCAGTTCCTGGTGTGTCTCATTTATGAAGTACATTCATTTTATGATCCCTTCATCTTAAATTTTGTTGCCTCTAACATTAAACTTTTAAAAAATCCATACATTAAGCAGAGAGCCTGCTAAGAAAGCCCTATATACAGCACAGTATTTCTGTAGCTCTGCCAAGTTTCAAAAGCAAGACAGAACAACTTTGGATGCTGCTGCAAGCATATCACATGTATCCCTCCCTGCAAATAAACTTTTATATAAATTTGTCCTGTGCAGGGACAGGAGTTGGAGTCTATGATCCTTGTGGGTCCCTTCCAGCTCAGGACATTCTATGATACTGTTTTAATGCACAGATGTGTTTCACCTATTACCTGCATCTGCCTATGTATTAAGCTCCAATGCTGCCCCTCAACAATATTGGATTTCAGATAGTTTCAATACGCTTAATTCACAATCAACACTGTAATGACAAAAGGTAGGAAAATGTGGTCTTGCTTACAGCCACACTTACCTGCTCTAGATGGATACAACAAAATTGCAGCCCTTGTCTCCTAGAGGAGACTGGTTTTTAACTTGCCACCTACCCATGGTCAGTGCAACTGATGTAACAAAATTCAGCACGAGGTGGAACGTACAAACACTCAGACTAGGAGTCCATGCTACTGTAAAATGCCATCCTTACATTTTGTTTAAGTATTAATGAGAAAATGCAGTTACAGCAATGTGTGACAGACATTTAGACTCATGAAGACTGCTGTGCTCTCCTTTTCAGGGAAGTGGCACAGTTAGAGACAATATATTGTTGGCCTATAACTAGCTACTACATGAAAGCAGCAGATTTCAAATTGAAGCCTCAATGGAAAGCTTTGTTTTCTATGCAGTTCAGTCCAAAATAACTATTTCCTGATGGCAATTTTTGAATTCAACTTCCTCAAGTTCGTCATCTTAAGAAATATTGTTAGGCTACTAAGAAAAGACCTGTGTAATTCCTATTTTAAAACCTGTCATGCATAAACACAAGATGCAACATTTTCCGTAGTTAGCTCATTAGAAAATACAAAATCGATTAAATAGAGATGTTGAATCTTAACTCAAAAAACCAAATAAAACTGACAATTTTATTATTAATATTTCAACTAAAGGATGCACTCATACAACAAAAGGGAAATTAGACACCTAATGTCTACTCAACAGGATAAAGCTGAACTAGATCATAAAACAAGAATCAGAAGTACTGCATTTTTTCTCAACATAAATCAGCTCACAGCAGGCTGCAACAAAGTTCTAAAACCTTCCAATCCACTAGCAGTATGTGACAGAGATAGTAAAATGTTTTAGCATTATAATGTTGTCTTAAAAACAGCTGAATTGAATCCCAAAGAACACCACCAAACTGAAGGTCATGCAGAACATTTGTAAAACTGGAGGTTCAGAGAGATTACTGAAAATTTATTCCATGGGAGAACACATAAAAAGCAAAAATGGCAAGTTTTGTTTCTTTACTAAGCAGCTTTCAAGAATTTATGAGGAACGAAAAATTGTTAACTCTTACTTTTCAGAGTATTAATTGGAAAGAAAACCCACTTCAGCAAGACATCCAAATTTCATTTCTTATCACTCCCCACCTGCCATTGCATATCCATTAAAGAAAAGCCAAGTTACTGCTGCTGTAGGTTCTTGAGGTTTTTCAGGTTGGTTATGGATCTAAATCTCAGCCTTCTTTTGGCTTTTATAAAAATCAGTTTTATAGATTAAGATGCTTTTAAGCATGAAAAAAATACACTGAGTATTTAAAAAATAATAATCAAACAGCAATTAGTCTATAAAATATTTACATGCAAGTGGGATCTTGATTTTGCTGCTAGAATAATCTTAGATCACGTACTAACATTAGAACTAGAGTGATAACAAGCCTAGAAACACATTAGGTAATTTAAATACCTATGCTCTGAATAAACAGCTATATATGCCACTACAGAGGAAGAAGGGGCCAGAAGCTGTCATAACTTGGGTAGGAAACCTGTTGAAACAGTTCCATATACCATCTTCCCAGCAGCAATGTCAGTTTGAAGAGTTCCTACTCCCCCACCTCAATTATCCTTTACTATTCCTCCCTACTGATGTGGATCTGGCTTAAACCAAAAACAAAACACAAAAACCAACCAAACAAAAAAAACCAACACAAAAAACAAAAAACCACCATCACACATTTTGAAACTTGAAGTTGGAAAGGAAAAAATAGAAAACTGTTGAACTGGATTTGATGTCCAAACCAATTTATAACATGGTCCTGCAACAATTTCACAGGAAAACAGACAGGATGACTTTTCTGATGAACAAACTTCAGTCTTTTAAGACATAATAGTAAGGTCTTCCATTTTCACAGTACACATGCACCATGATACAGGTTTATTCCAGTAGGGAAGATGCCCCATATGCAGCAATGTAATTTACCACACTGGAGACTACAGTTTCATAGAATGAAGAAAGTTTTATTATTAAAATGAAGTTGCAGAAGTAGGAACTACAGCCCCCAAAATGTGAAGTTTGTTCTCCTTCAACCTGAATTTACTCAGCAAGATAGTGGGGGTTATGACCTGCAGCTATGAGATTAGATGTATTGGGAAGCTTAACGCAGAAGTAGTTATTTTGGGGGATTAACACTGAATTTTTAAAACTACAGGAACAACGTCTGAGCAACTCCTCCCCACGTTCACCAGCAGTGGCTTCAGGGAAGAATCAGAGGAGGATGTCTCCACATGAATTTGCCCAACTGATTTTTGATCTGCTGCAAGGTTTCATCTGCTGGTTTGTGTGTCTAGAAACTGAAGGCATGTCACGTGAAATCACCTGAGATATTTAAGAGTTGAGCTGACCTCAGGGAAAAAGCAAGTGACATTTACTCAGCACACCACAATACTAAAAAAGAAAAGGCAAGATGACAACTGAAATTAACTGTAGTACAGAAAGTTATGTTAGGTACATGTTAGAGGTAAGTGCACATTGTTTATTACAGTTTATATGCGACCTTTGTGTACAAATGCAAGTCAGGGAACAAACCCCATTGTCAGAAAACAGAAAAATTGAAGGCCTGGGAGTAAAGTAACTTAAAAAACAATTCCCACAGAGACACACACACCCCCCACTTGAGCTACCCATCTTAAAATTCTGAGGCAAGTTCAAAACAACTGTAATTATCAAATCTGCTCCTGTAGGTAAATCAAAAAGGAGGATAGTATTCAGGTTTCTTTCCAAGTGCTGAGAAAACTAACTGGTCCACAGAGGATAGGCTTTGCTTTCCTTACTTTTCCTTTGAATAAGGTTATCTTAAGAAGGTCTTTGACTTCTCTAGGTAGAGGACATTGTATGTCCTTGATTACATGTCATACTACCAGCATTAATACACAAGAATACAAGAAATACCACTGTTTCATTGTTCAGAAAATTTTACACCAGAAATGCCATTATATACAACTGCATTTAAACTACAAAAAGCAATTCTCCCAATGCGGTGAACTACAGACTCCGATATGTATTACCATGAGTTACACAGGTAGCATTTCCTAGCAATGTATGTAATCTACTGCCTTAGCTTTCTTAAAACTTCCTTCCCCTTTAGGAAGGGAGATAGATGAGGAGGCAGAGAAATGATACTTAAGGTTAGGACCTCTGATATTGCCATAAAGTATATTTAATGACTAAGTTTCACTGAAATTAAACTGGCAGATGGAAAATCCCAAATGACCTACTTGACCTTTGGGGAAGGCAAAAGGAGAAACTGTACAACTATGGTTTATGTTAAAACTCTCAAAGAAGTTGTCCATGCAAGCAGACGTTCAAACAGATCTGCCAGTGTTATTACATACATACAGCCCAAAAGAGGAGAAGGAAGGCAAGTTCCATTTCATGAAGGCTTTCCCATGGATATTAACAAGGAATTCTTCGAAATAAGGTCTAATTGCATTATAGCTTGTTAAAAAATGACATTTAAGTCATACCTAAACAAATCAGAACATCATAATCAATTAGTACAAACTATTTAAAAAAGAAACAGTGTTCAATTAAATCATTTTCCTCACAAGCAGTGAGGCTAAAACAGAAACACTGTGTTTGTTCTTAGGGATCTCAGCAGTTCTTCCTGCTCCGGGCATTGAAGTTTCTGACAAAGCGTAATAAGTCTGTAATTTCCTGCTTTGCGAAACTATCAAAACAACTGTCACTTTTTCAACATTTAACAGGCAGACAGGAACAGATTACCATACCTAGATATTGATAGCATTCCATTAGCATGCTGAAAATGGCACCTCAGCTATGATGGAACACTGGCAGCAGAATTAAAGATAGACAAAAACAAAAAAACACCCTCAACTTTCTGAAGGCATCAACAACAAAAAGGCAGTGTCTTCCCAAGGCCTAGACAGAGCAAGACCAAACATTAGTCAAGAAAGATGCATTCTCATGCTCTCTCTGAAACACTAATACAAAAAGGACAGAAATGTCAATACACACATTAAAGTTATATTTGCCATATCACAGATGGCATGAGGACAGAGTTACTAACGGAAGTTAAAGAAGGCTCATAAGGACTCCTTCCATTGCAGAAGTAGGGAATGAAAAACATTTTGCAGAAATCAGCTACATGCTTTCAGTTTCCTTTATCTAGCTAACAAAAACCCCTTCTCTTTCTTGTTTTAGCATGCAAAAATCTCTGTGAAATTCAGTTCATGGGAGGCAAAAATAACTTCTGTTTTCCAGATTTCTAAGTGCTGTGTTAATATCTATGTTTTATGAAGCAATTCCTTTTCTACAGAATGTTATATTCAAAAAACCAAAATGGTTGTACAATATAGAAATATAGCTGTTTGTTGTCACACACATATTTCCCTTTTTATAACGGGTGAAACAATCTTACGTGACTTTTGCACTGAATTGTTATGACTAGCGCAGTACACAGTTGACTCAATTTAACATACATAATAGTTAAATAAAAAGAGATATGATCAGCACAGAAGTGAATTTTACTGTACTATCCAATCTGTCACAATTCAGTTTCTCCTTAGATGAGTTAAGTAATAAACAATTTACTACAACAGAGCTGTTATGAACACAATAGGAAGCGTTTTGCTGGAGATCAGGACTATTTCCTTGCACTGCAGAATACATTCACCGGGACCCTTCTTTGCAGTAAGCATTTTGTTACTTTGCATCAGTCCACAGCAAACTCACCATCTGCTAAAGATTGAGCTGCATGAGGTAAGCTAAGAGAAGGTACAAGGCACTTGTTACCTGCAGTTTATCTCAGAAGACTTTTACAGTAGTATTCTTAAAAGTTCATCTAGAAGCAACAAACTCAGATCTGCCCTTTTATTAGCGAGAATTGTTTTACAGTTCACAAAATGCAAATATTTCTCTCAGAAAATTTTTCTCTTTACAGCAAAAGAAATCTTGTGCCATTCACATATAATACATCTAAGTTGAAAGTGGTACAGTAAAGAAAATGCTAGCTAATTATGCTTACTATGTAAGCAGCAGCTGGCTGTTCCATTTGCAACTCACCAGCTCATTTCACAGTGCATTAGAGAGTAAACTACTTGCATATTCATATCCTATGGAAATCTCTTATCCATAGGACAGCATATCTGTCCAGGACCTCTTTAGACCAGGACCCAATAAGCAAAGAGATGTCTTCACATCTATCTAACAGCATTAATTTAAAAGCAATGTCTTTACTGAGGAGAAAGTAAAGCATGAAATCTAGCCCATGCATTAAAGTGTTGCCAACAAAAATTATGATCAAAGCGTGAAGCAGGTTAGTTACCTGGTATTTTTATTATACTCAAAATATCCATAGTTTTTCACCCTTATGAAGGGCTGTAGAATTCAATTGTAAAAGAACATTAAGCAAAAATGTCTGTGTCTAATTTAACACAATGTACAAGTGCCACTAGTGGGGGGGGGGGGGCGGGCAGGCAGTAATGTAGGGGAGGAACAGTTATCCTTGTCTGAATCTTCTTCTGGTTTCATATATTCACCAGCTAGTACAATTATAAGCAACTAAGATGATATTCCACTGTTTACCCCTTTAGTGCTTCACAAATTGATCATTAAAAGCAAGGCTTCTAGCATAAAACATACTGAAACATACTGTTAACTTGCCATCAGATCAAAAGACATTAGAACTATGCTGGTATTAATGGCAGCCCCACAAATCAATCAAGCAATTCTATCTAAGCAAGCAAGCAATTAACACTAAATCTGGAAGAAAAACACACAAAAGTCTTGAAACACTATCAGAAAAAGTCAAAAGAAATCACTCCAATACCTGTATCCCACTCACCTCAAAAAACCCCAAAACAACCCAAAACCAATGTATATCTTCTTTCCTTGCACTTTATTCCATGTATTCAAGTATCTCATAACTGTCACTGTGCCACAGAGGTACATGCCCAAGATTGCTGGTAAACTCCTTGTATATTAATAATCCATGAAATAGAGACAGGAGACTGAAGGTACTGTTTTTCCAGAAAGTGCTGAAAATCAGACATGACAAAGATCCTGCAACACTTTAGTAGGCATTTTTGTGAAGTAATTCCTGATATAGACAGTTATCCCATACTACCATAATTATTACGCTGTTCTCCTGATCTGGAATTGTACTACTCAACAATATTTCACTTGTTCAAATCAACCTATAATGGCAGGCCTGAAAGGCATCCTTGCTTCTGCTGGGTCCAAAATTTTCCCAACTGACATTGACTATGTTGCTGCCTGTGAGCAGAAGAGATTGGCTTTAATTTTTTCCCCCTTTTATTTGGAATAAAGCATGTAAAAGATTTTTTTTAAAAAAGAGTAAATACTAGACTGAATCTGTGTATCAAGTTTAAATTATAACTTCCATATTTGTCTCCCATTTTTTTTAACCACTTCTCTTTAAAAGTGGCTTCTAGATTGCTCACTTCATAGCAAATCCTCTGTGGTGTTTTTATGCCAGTGTGTCTAGGATACCTTTCTAATTAACTTATGAAACCCAATGTAAATTTTCAATCTGCAGGTTAAGATTTATGAATCTGCAATGAAAGCAAACTGCATAATGCTACAATTTATCTTATTTTAAAACCTTAACGAAATATCCCAGAAAATAATAAAACTAGCTACTTTGCAGGATCTCCTTGGTAGTTGACGCTATTAAAAAATATTCCATAAATTTAAGGGGTTTTAAACAACAGTATTAGACCTAGACATGGATGTTATTATGTTTGAAAGACATCCATATAATATTGCAACTGCAAGAAAAACTTTATTTAAATTAGCATTTTTTGGTGTCTGTGCTTTCAGGAAAAAAGCCAAAATCAGAAATCCACCTCCTAAAAATCTCATATAGAACCTAATTACAGAAATATTTTTTCCTTAACTTTCACCCTACTGTTTATTGCAGTGAAGAACAACAAATGGAAAACACTTGAAACATACGCGTACAACAAAGGTGAACCCAGAAGAGGCCATAAATGACAATGCTGAACCAGCTCCAGAGTCTCAGTAAAGCCAAGACCTGTCGCTTTTCCTGTCTACATCCCACTGTCAGACACCTTATTGGTTTTCAAATTGATGGATAAAAGCCAGCTATGTCTCCCTTCAAAAACACTTAACAAAAAGTACCTCAAGCAAATTTCATATTTTGAGAAAATTAATTTTTGGCATTATTCTCAGAAGATTCTTAATCACTTCCAACTTCAAATTAATCATGCAAATAACATTTAATTTTGTGCACTCAATTCTAAAAAAGTCAGAATAAAGCACACCAGTTTGAACAAACTGGCTGATAAAAATACTCCTCCGTTAAATTTCTTCCCACTGACAGCTTCAGAAAAAAGGGCATTACATTTCTGAAGAAGGTGAAAGACTACCAGCAAATGATGTTCTCGATTGTTGCCCTCCCTGCCTTCACATTACAAAAGCTTCCCAATGCATAAGTATCCATAGGAGCAATTTGGTTTTCTAAAAAAATGCCAAGCCTCTGAAAGCTGTTATCAAATTTAGGCTTCACATTTAAGAAACTAATTCTATATTTCAGCTGTATTTAAAATCCAGCCTTCTTTTTCTGCATAAGTAATTCTAATTAAAGGGGGCACAGTAAAGAAAAAAAGAACAGAAGATGCATTCATCTCCAGAAGACAGATAAATCAAATACCGACAAGAGAAATTCAGAACTATTAACTGTAATTTAAAAGAAATTTGAGTAACTTGAGTGGGGTTTTTTGTATGAACATTCAGACAGAAGTATATCAAGCTAGAAAGCAGCAATAGAAGACAATGTGTTTAAAAACTCAAAATATAAAAAAACCCACTGAATAAGGGATATGATAGTTACTTTGAAAAAAGCCTAATTACAAGGAAAATGAGACTTTAATGAATGAGAATCAAACTGGATATAAAAAAAATCAAGAAGTTACTAGCTAGACATTTTGGTGTGGTTCGTATCCCTATTCATGTACCAGCATGTACTTAAGGCACAGGTGGGGCCCAACTTACCTAATTCTTCTTTGATTTTTGGATTTGAAGAAGCACAGCTCATTTCTGTTTGAACTGATTTCTGTAATTCTCTCTACACTCAATTTGGTTAAAGTATCTTCACACTGTAAAAATCTAATCTTGCATAGCTCAAAAGAGTGTCTATTTTTTCTTCATTCTGAAGCAAGTTATTATTTGCTCACTCTTGTACTAGACTCATTAGACCAATCCACAATTTTTAGATAGACTTCATTTATTTTCAAGCAGCCATAACTACTTTACTCAAAATTCAGTGAAATGAAAATTAAGAGGTAATTCTGTTCAAGAACATTCATTCTTATTTGGAAAGATCAAACTGTTAAATCTGCCTTATAAAACTTTCCTCCAGAAGTTTCACAGGTGTTTTTTCCAGAAACAGTCATAAGTGAAATCTAAGTTGCATGTTGTCCACACTTCCACAATATATTTTAAGTTTTAAAATCAGAGCCCATATGAAAAACAGTAGCAACCTAAAGCAGAGTTTTTTTAAGCAATACATTTAAAGATCAGAAACACAAAATACAAACTAGGACTCTGACCTGAAGCAGTAATACCTGCTGTAGTAACAAAATAATCGTAAAAATGTGGGAAATAGAGTGCAAGGTTTCACTGAATCAACTTAAGAAAGGGGAAATTACCTTTGGGTGAAAGATATTTCCTCTGTAACAAGGGGGATAATCAGTAACAACAACTGAATATGAAGAAATACCCTGAGGTGCTACCAAGAATGCTTTTTCTCACCAGCTGTGCTTCAGCATATGGAAGGATAAAGCAGCACCATATTAAACAGGTGATTGCTGAGCAGTTTGACCAGGGTGGCAGCTGTACTAGTTTACAGTCCCATTTGTGACTACCCTGCTGTGTTATGGCTCCTCTGAATGGACTTTCAACCTTAGTTAAAAACAACTGTGCTAACATGACATTGTAGGAAACTATCCCAGAATTTGTCTGATTGCTACAAATTCATAAGCCAATTCCATTTTCTTTACTTTGCTACACAATATAAATTTTACTTTGAAAGAATGAAAAAAGTAGGGAAAAAATCCACACTTACAACTCCAGAAGGTGCTCTAGTTCAATGGCATTGCCACATATTAAGACATTACAAAAAGAATCTTATGTCAAATCAATGTGTGATCAAATGTCTTACAAAGTTAACTACCATCACTGAAACACACTTGCAATATGCTAATTTTTAAGGCCAATGAAAAGCATACTATTCCTAAAGACCTTTGCAAGACAAATGTTTAAGACAAGAGGATATCTGTGTGTTAAAGCAAATGCTATAACATGCAGATCAGTTCCTTATTAAATTTTAACAGAATATTCAAAGATTAAGCAAATATTTCTGATCATTGAAGACATCAGCTCATTTTACTTCTTACCATGAGGTCTTGTCTTACAGTAGTAGCCCCTCAAAAATGGGACAGTAATTGAGAAAGCAGTCTTATTTCTTTGAACAGGTGTGTGTTTTTCTAGTCACTATTAAACTACATCACATACATAAAATACCAGAAATAAAAACTAGTTTCCAGGAAACACTGGTGGAACTATAGTTGGGGGA
Organism: Phalacrocorax aristotelis; assembly: GCF_949628215.1. Classification (NCBI taxonomy): domain Eukaryota; kingdom Metazoa; phylum Chordata; class Aves; order Suliformes; family Phalacrocoracidae; genus Phalacrocorax; species Phalacrocorax aristotelis. Next base: position 62,153,353 of record NC_134311.1, read on the forward strand.
AGTCTGTGTGTGGAACAGGTCATGTCCCTGTGTCTTACTAACGGACTGTATATGGAAATACTTTTCTCAATAAGTTAATCTTACACTAGGTACTGCAAGTGACCTGGTTGTGAACTAGAAGCTGAAGACTGGTATCACCCATTGAATTAATTGCTACACGAAACTGACAGGCAGTCTGTGGCTAGGGTGACAGAGCCCAAAGTCCACGTGGAAGTCCAAAGGAAGATGCAACTTTGGAACATAGTTGGAAAAAGGCTGACTTCAGCCCGGACTGCACAGGACCAGTGAAGGATACACTGTCACATAATCGTACCCTGGAAAACTGAAGGCATCTGCACAGTCAGCTTCACTCACATTTCTAACAAATACTACACGAATGTTCAGATACAGGACCCCACTGTATCTCTCTGAGCACTGGAGACAGGGAATGTCAACACATGCAGAAGACAGGCTTCCCACGTACTTGGTTAGCTGTGTCTGGGCTAAGCATTAGCCAGCCAGCCGCACACCTACACAATGTTAGAAGCAAGCTGCTGTACAAATATGGAACAGCACAGTTCTCAGTTCTTATACCCTGACCGACCATTTGCAGCTTCTGAAGGACTACTGTAGTTAAACTGAAAGAGTTAATAATTTTAAATCCTGTAACTATAGATTATTTTAGCGACTGCAAGTAAGTATACAGTAACCCAACAAATCCTTATCAAAAGTCACTATGGTAAGAACCAGCTACACTAACTACTTCCCTTGTGAAAGCCAGCTTTATCCCCTCCCAGTTATAAAAACATGCCATTTATTTTAACATGGAAAGGGAGTAACAGTGCTAGACCCATATTGACTCATTTCCCATTTCCTTTTAGGTACCAAAATGCAGACCTTGTCACAATAAGGCTCAAAAATGCAATGAGGCAGACACTGGGCCATCCGGAGAGAAAGTGAGATGTTGGATCTCTGAAGTGAACTGGGCGGGGTTGGGGGGAACCAAGTTCTACACAGTATTTTTTTTCTCCAAAAGTGATTGTAAAGAAACCCGGGAAAAGATTGGACAGACTGTTACTGACAAATGCCAAAACCTTCCCCAGTTATAACTACAGTGAAAACTTTGACTACATTTATGCTATTATTTGTGACTTCAAGTAAAAAAACAGTTTTAAAAATTTCTTTAGGGCAAAATCCATAGGCCTGTTTTGTGCCTCCTCCAAATCATATGTTTGTCATCACGTTTACTGCACAAAAAAAAAAGTGTTTTGAAATCCAGAGGCAACGGTGTCTTTTCCCCCAGAGCTTAACTGAAAATACCTAATGGAAAAAAGAGCCTGTCCTTAAGGTACCAGCTCCTGTAACACAAGCTGTGTTCTCCCCACAGAGGGGAGACAGAGCACAGCTGGTCCCAACTAATACAACCAGTAGAGCTCTTCTGCACAGATGAGAGTGTTTCACAGATGTGGAAACACTGCAATAGCATAAATCAGTCCTCCATCTGTTTTTCACTTTGTTGCAAGCCAGTTTACCTACTTACTCGTGTGCAAATCACGGATATGTGTAGCCCTTTTAGCTCTAAGATCAAAGAAACTTGACATACACTTTCTACCAATGGTAACCAGAGATGGTATAAATTTGTTCAGTAGTCTTTCCCTTACAAACATGAATTGGAACAGAGCTGAATTATTTCCCATTAAGCTGGAAGAAGCAAACTTTGAGTATTTTTCCAAAATCTTATGGCTCCTTAAGTATAGCTATTTATAGTTTTAACGTTCCTAGGTATATTAAAGAAAAAAAAAAACGGAAAGAAGGAGAACCACTCATTCTTACTTTTGACAGCTTTCACTGTTATAGCCTTTGAATCTGGGTTTTAGTCATGACAGAAACTCACCATTTTCAGGTATTTCACAAATCAGCAAGTACCAAAACACTCTCAGCACAGCTAGGCAGAAGCAAGCTAAGAGTGCTTAACATACCTAAATTGAAACACACATTTATATGTGGATGTTCTTTTAGAACCAAGAGGTCTTGCACTTTGTAACACATATTACACTACTGGATCTTGCATCCTTGCTTTTTCCCCAAGCTCTATCAGCACCTGCTGCCTGAAGCATCAGAGACTGCCCACCTCGGTATGGGATTCATAAGGTTAGCAAGTTTTACACAGCTGAGCGCCACAAGATGCACAGCACCTACCTAGTCATTGTGAGTACAATAGGTTTGATGCTAGCATCGTCCTACTGCCAGTCGCTGGACAGAGCTGAAGAGCAGACAAGGTTCACTCAGAACCCTGCCAGAGTCACACAACTCCAAAGCGGGCATAGCAGTAATTCAGGTCCTGATTTTCCTCTGAATTAGGATTCATGTTTTGAACAAAATCTGAATTAGAGAAGCTTCACCTACTTCGTGGTAAACCTTACTTTATTTCAGCCTAAGGCACCAATACCACAAATGGGACAGACACACAAGAAGTGAAGACTCACTCACAAAGGATACCCATAAAGCCTGTAAAGCACCACCATTGCGTAAGGTTTTTACTAGAGGCTCACTCGCAAGATTAAAGCCTGTATTTTTGTTTGAGTCCCAATTATTTAGGTTTCAACTACTTACGTGCATAAGAGTACTTTAAACACAGTGGAAATACTTACGCATACAGCTAAGCTGCTGCCTGGAAAAAAATACTTTGAAAAGAAATTATTAAGCAATTCAGAAAAAGTCAGAGACCCATTTTGATGAAGCTCCTATGGACTTTGTCTACATGGTAGAAGCTCGCAGATTCCCTACTAGTTCCCCTTGCTAGCTCCTTGGTGGTCCACCCCGTGGGCTGAAAGGAAGCCAAAAGCCTGAAAGTTCTGACTGTGCTCTCCTCTGCAGCCTTGATTCCCAAGGTCTACAAGTGGCCTTCCCTGGCAGCAGACCTGTATTCCCATTTACAGCCAATTTTAGAATTCAGGAATGTAACTCATACATAGCTGATTTCAAAATGCTGAAGCAATTGTCCTTCCCCACTTGGCTTTGCTAGGCATCCTCACTAGTGGCAGAACTGTAAAATACTGCCACAAACACGTCAGCACAGGTCAGAACAAGCAAACAGTAGAGCATACTAATCTTCTGCTGAGGTACTAAGGGGAATTATACACTTTAGCATATTTACCAGGAGAAGAGGGTTTACTATTGTAGCTGAACATGCTGGAACTTAACCACATGCTTAAAAGACAAAACTAAAGATACAGTAGCACTACTCCTCGCATCATAGGTACACATAGCTACCTAAAGAGCTCATCTATACTTAAAAAATTTAAATGTAAATAATGTCATTTCAAGACAAAGTATAATTATACTCCAAATGAGTTTAGAAAGATGAACATTAAGCAGTTTCATTAGTTTAATATAATTAGTTAGAGAAAGTATAGGAAAGATTTGGTTAAAGGCAGTACCTTTCTGAGAAATGCCAGAGTTTTCAAAAAGGTCTGTGATGTCATTAGCAAACTTATACAGAGTATCCCAAAAGCAATATCCAAGGAAAGTTACTGACACTGATGTATTTGGGACAGACAGTAAACATTTGAATGATATGTCCATGGGAAAGGTCTTGATGACATCTCATAGGGCAATTTTCAGCTCAAAACCTTCAACAATTTTTTTTCCATTCAGAAAGTCCAGCTTCCACTGTAGAAAAGAAACAGAACCTGTAGGAGAGTTTAGGATTGCAGTCTGCCAACCCAGATCTCTTTCATGGATAGAAAAAAAAGCTTCGCCTGAGAAATACTTCTGGGCTGAAATGGTAAGTACCCGACGTACAAGGAAACACTTCACATTTGTTTATTTTACTGATCTGCTGCTTTCTAACTCTTTCCACCATGTTTTTCATTCCCAAGAGAGTCACTTAGACTCATCTGGCTTTGAAGTACCTACACAAGGAAAAAGCTTTCTAAGATCTGAATCCTCCCCTACCAACAATATAGCTGAAATGAGTGACAACAGTAACCATTTTGAATGGAGGCATGCTGACCTGCACCACAAGCCAAAAGCAATAGTCAGGCATTACAGTACTGCAATCCACTGCAGCAGTTCTAAATTGCCCTATATCACCTAAGCCAAACACTTTGCCAATCATTAATATTTTCCTCACTGAGCTTGCTGAGGATATAAGTGTATGTTGGTTTACAATACTGAACACATCTTTACTTGAAAGCACCTTACAACTCTGCACAGATGGAAGACTCCGAAATATTTTATTACTCAGCTCCCTGATGAGGATTATCTGCCTTCTTCCCACAAAAAAGGCAGTACTGAGTGTCAGTCCACACGTCAATCTTCAGTGAGAGAAACCAAATAGAACAGCCATCCAATCTTTTCTGTATCAATTTGGAACAACACACTTCTAAAATGACAACCCTGAAGACTATCTGCATTGCTCTCTGCCAGAGATCTGCATGGCTTAAGGAGTTTCATTTCATGCCTTCTTGTACACAAGGCCAGGGCAGGAGGCGGGGGTGGGGGGCAGCTCCGTCTCCTCCCTCTTCCTGTAATACTGGCTTAAAACAAATACAGAGAACAATCCGCATGTTTTAGGACCTCTTCCCCACGTACACACCCCTGCTTTTCCTCCCAAGAGCCTAAGGGAGGGCTAAGAAACATGCAGTTGCAACTCAGAGTAAATTCTTGTCAAGGGAAGAAACTAGAGCTCTCAGTTAATTTTAGGAAAATGTTTGAAGAAGGTGTGAACAAGGTTGTGTGGAGTAGAACGTACCCATGCAGGAAATCCTGGCCCTAGCCTTGGAGGTTCAAAGACAAAGCTACTTCTGCTGGTTACAGTGACCTTGCCAGAAGCCAGCAGCCACCACTGCCGGGCAGGCAGTGAAGAGCCTGGCTGCATCTGTTGGGCAGCATAGAGCTCATTTCCACACATACCATGGAAAAACCGAACAGAAGCCCCAGTGCCCCTGCACTTCCTACAGGCTGGGGCATCTGATGTGCCTGCAGAGATCAGGAAACCTACTGTATGGAGCTGTTAGTCACAAACAAATGCAGAACTTAGCAAACCAAAACATTAATATCTCTCCTATATTTACAGAAAAGCTCATTTTCTAGAACTATATGCAGGCATTATTGAAACAAATTTTTGAAAAATAAACTTATGCATATTAATATTGTTTTAAGAGAAGCTCCATTCAGCTCCACTCCATTTAAGAACCAGCTGCTCATATTTCCTTTGAAAGTCTGAACTGGGTAAGAACTTTATGCAACTACAGGAGCCATCACCTATGTTTTATTTACATTAATAATTCAACAAGATTAATAATATAGATCCTTAATATGGCAGATCCTTTCCAAATTTTTAAGAACACAATAGCACCATTTCAGTGAGCTTCCATGCTAGTCACAACTGCAATATTTTCTTACATTAAGCAAACAAGTCTTTAGTCATAGGCTAAGCATCTGTAGAGGTATTTACTTTAGTGAAATAAGAAACATTTCAGATATATTTTATGCGAACATTTAAGATACTGATCACAAATCTGGTGGTAAAGCTAAAACTTCCAACAAGAGAAAAATTGAAAGGAATATTAGTATCATACTTGGCAACTCTGCAGTCTAAAAATGTGGAAGTAGTAAAAAAAAGTGTAAAGTACTGATAAACTGAGAAAGCTGTCACTGACTACACATGAATTTTCAAAGTGCATAATCAGCAACCAGAAATTAAGGTATGTCATAATTCAAAGCAATAATAATACTGTCTTAACAATTACAATAAACAAACATTTGCCTGCTAGAGTATATTAATCTGACAAACTCAATAAACCCTACATGAACTGAAAACTGGAGGTCACTGCAAGTTCCACCACACATTTCAGATACCTGCATTTTTTATGCTTTTCAGATGCAGAACAGTTAAATATTACCGGAAGGTAATGGGGAGGCCCTATTATCCACTGAGTTTTGAAGTTCCCCTTTTAAAAAATACAATTACAAAAATAAAATTCTGCAGGTATTTATTGGCAGAATGGGAGGTAACACTGACAATTTGTTTAAAAAACCAGAACTGCTTCTCAATTTGGTATTATCACAAATCAGATTTTTTTTCCTTCAACACTTAAAATATTTACAGCAAGCACTTTCAGTGTCTGAAACAAACAATCCCAAAGATACAAGCATGATAGTCATACAGGACATACAGAAAATCCTCAGGCTGTAAGAGGGTACTTGAGAGAAATAACTAGTGAAATGAAACGCGTATCCGTGGGTCAAAACAAGGAGTATTAGTTGCATACCTTTGAGGTTTAACTACCAGCTCACAAAAGGCCCTGATCATCATTGCTGACAGCTGAGCAAAGATTCATTTGAGTTTGCTCAAAAGCAAGGTGACTGGATGCTCAAGAGGAGCATGGAAAAGAACTCACAAAACAAGATGTCACATGTGGTCAGTCGTTAGTGTGGTCCAGCAGACACAGCTCATTTTTCCCCGTACTCTGCTCCCACCCTCCACAGTGACCCTGGGTAAGTCACAAGGAGCTGCACTATCAACAGCAGTGTGAAAGCTATTGATAAGAAATACTAGGGAAGATTTGAAGTTACATAATAAGTATATTAGCAGCATTCCATTAAAAATTACAATATTAGGAAAAGCGAGATGAGAATGGTATGATGTTATATTACCATGAATGATGTGAATAGTTTACACATCAGGGACACAAAAGAAATATATGGAGACAGTGTAAAGCAAAGGTAGATTGACCTGAATTCCAGTTTAATCTCATAGAATGTCATTGAGTATTCCTGTTTCACTTCTGTGTTTAAAAGAAAGAGAAAAAACCCACCTTCTGCAAACATCTTCAAACTTTAGTCATCAAATGCTGAGCAGTACCAAAAACTTGGATGTTTCTGAGCAAGATTGAGAGGGAATGATGCCTCTATCAGCTTTTATTAAGAAAATTTGAAAAGTATTTCATCAGTTTTCAGACAGAAGGTAAGCTTTGCAATTTCAAATTACTCTTAGATATCAAGTACATAGAGCTGCTTTTTATTCAGGACATTTTTCAACCAAGATCCAACAAAACTGATCTTCAAAAAAAAAAAACCAAACCCACAACACAACAATAACCAAAACCAACAACCCCCTCAAACAGACAACAAAAACCCAAAACCCAACAAAACCTAAACCCCCCCCAAACCAAGAAACAAACAAAAAGCCGCAAAACACACAGAAAGAAAACCCAAACCCACAACATATCTGATAGGAAAGTAATAGTCAAGACTATTCACTGACAAGCAGGATTCTCCACTTCTGCAGTGTGGTGAGACAGGAAATTGGAACCGTCCTGCAGGCAACACACTCAGCCTCCGGGTAAAGATAAAGTGGGAGGGAAGCAACAGAAAGCAACTTTCCACTTAACCACGCTCTCCTAGTCACTTAGAGACAAGTAATGAAGCCTTCTTAAAGGCTTTCTGTCCACTTTGCCTCAAGCAAACAAATGAGCTGTAATTCTAGAGTTTTAAGTGAGGCAGAGCAGATAAAAAGTAAAATAAGATGACCCTTGGCTCTTTGCAGAGAATCCTCCAAGAACACAGAGGTTAGCATTACAAACTCAGAACTCAAACTGGATCCCTTCTCTTATCACCACTGCTGCTGAAAACTAGCTTTACAAGTTTGTTTCAAGAACATTTACATGACAACGTATAATTTCTATTTTAAGCAAGCCGAAGCCAAGTTTCACCAATACTGGAAGCCAGCAAAAGCCACCCGAAGCATTCCCACAGTCACCCCACCCCCAGTCTCTTGTTTCCACTCCCACCTCATCCTCTCTTTTGCATAGCTGTACCATTACCTTTGCTCCAACTTCAAACGAGAACAAATACATTAGCACACTAAAGGTCTCGTCAAGTTCAAATCCATCATATAGAAGGAAAAACTGACCCTCAAATCTTGTTATCTACAGGTTCAACCTTTGGATAAGGCACAATCACACATGCCTAAACGCAGGTATTGCACCTAGTGGTACTTGGACTCCACTGAGTGCCAGTGGAGACTCAACCTTTAGTATCACTAAATCCAATGAGACAGAAAGCTCCAGGTTAGCTACAATCTATTGACTTTGCATAGGAACAAAGAAACTGCCATACCAGATCAGACATTTATGCAGAGCCCTACAACTTGCAATTAACTGAGAGTGATATAAATCAGACATGGTAGAGGGTGACCCTCTTCCAAAAGAACTCTCATGCCACAGAGCACAGAAAAGGTACAAGGTGGATTTTCTCTCACAGTAGTATCCAGTTCAAACTGGAAGCACAAAATTTGATGGCTTATTTAAGCAGCCAGTTAAAAACATTCAGCATTGTGGACTTGGTTAAAACACAAAAAATTACATCTTACCTTAACTAAGAATAGCCAAGGTCAATAATAAGCTGTAATTTTTACCTTAGCTACATTTTGACAAGACGAAGAGAAAGTTATCATCATTGCAGTTAAAAGAAAAGATAAAAAAGAGCAAGTCAAACCTTAGCCATGCTGTGCTTTCACTGTACGTGCAGTGCTCTGTTAAAGCATTCATGTCCTCCTTTGAAAGTCAAAGGTGCTGCAAATAAGCAGAGCTAAAACTAACAAGCTTTTGCTAGTACACTTGTACGTATAGTCAGCACTCGGTTTCAGTGTGTCTTTAGCGTCTCTAGCAGGGATCAAACAGCAATGGCAGAAAATACAGTATAAATATCTACAAAGGCTGTCTTGCAGCTCAACTATCTGACAAGTCTGCCGTATCTAGCATATAATTTTCAAATTCAAACACTTAGTTTTCACCCAAGTCAGAGAGTACATGGCTACTGTATGCAGAAGAGATGAATTGCAGCACTTCCTTTAATTTATATAAAAACATGGTGATGACAGTATAACTAAACCTGTACTTGCAGATGTAATAAGTCACCTACACCAATTTCAGATACAAATAAACATCACTTAAAGGGTCTCAATGTTTTAAAAGAACACTGTTAAGGTCACAGAGAAAGAGGTACATTTTGCCTTCACGGATTTTCCTCAAGTTACAAGAAACACCACACTTATCAGTGAAATAAATATTTGGATCTTTTTATATAAACCATATCAATATACTCTCAATATAGATATGGGATAAGAGGTCTGAAGTGCTTTATGTTGAAGCTGCATTTCCTACTAAAACAACTCCATCCTCCTCTTACAGTGATATAAAAAGATAGCTCAGAGCATTCACAGCTTTTAGTGACAATATTTGCTCTACTGCTGTGGCAAGCAGAATGATTGAGATTAAAGCAAAAGGGTAATATTTGCATTTAGGACTTAACAGGAGAGTCAGTTTCCCTTCTCAGCTTTGTTCTGAGGCTCATGCAGGTCTTCCAGCATAAACTGAAACAGAAAATCTATTTAAAAAGAAAGTAACTGTAATACCAAAGGGAGCGATAGGGGGACTGTGGAGCAAGCACAGTATCTTTTAACTAACAGTAGATCCTTACACTAGTACAACTACTGTATTTAAGAAGAGCATAGAAAACCTCCACATAATACATTACTTTGATTATATCCTTCAGTTTGCCTCTTAATAAATGTCTGGGCAACAGCTGCACACACAAATGTAATGTGTAATATGCTGTTACTCACATACAAATTAACTTCCCTCCTTTGGCTAGGACAAGTCAATTAATATAACAATAAGGGCAGAGAGATGTTTTAAATGCTTGATATGGCCTGACAAAGTAGTACTTCGTCTAACATCTGTTTACTGGTAACACATCATACAGAATTACCAAGATATCCTATAAATGCTAATGTAGAGTATTTCTGAAGAACAATCACTATTAATGTCGCCATGTATTTTCAGCTGTACTTATGATAATCTACTTTGAATTTATCTCACTAAAATACTAAAGGGAAAAGCACTCAGCATTTAGTATTTTCTATGATTTGTCAACATTCCTAGTCGAATGTCAGAGAGCATTTAGGAGAAGAGTTTTAACTTGTAGCCACACTCAAAACACTGACTTGTCCAAGTGCAGGTACCTCAAAGCAAGCAAAACTGTCCATGTGAAAGGAGAAAATTCCACAGCTGCTCTGTCATTGCTGCTGTGGGACTGACTAGCAAGGATGGACTCAGTGGTTCAGCATCAATGCTACATATATTGACCTTCCTGAACCTCTATCATCAAGCCTAATTCCAACTTGCTATCACCATGAGACCAAGTTGTTTTAAACGTGCTCTGACACTGATTCTTTGTTTTCCCTGAAAGCCATGAAACTGATTACATTCATAGTATAATTTACAGTACCTTATAATCTCATTACTTGATAAAGACAAAGACAGTGCTAAGAGTCATAAAAAGACATGTTACTTACTAAAGCCCATACATTACCCCACCAAAACACTTAAGATTTCCCACTAATTCTTCTGTAAATACACAAGCATTTGTCTCTTACGACCACAACATATCAAGTATTTTTACAGTGTCCTTGAAATAGACGAAAGTTCATCTGAATTGCTGAGAATTCGTATTAACAGGACATTGGTCTAGAAAACAGTTCTTATTACAGTAGTCCTAAGATAAGTCAACTTTTAAAAAAATATCCCTGAGGTTTAACTGACATAAGACACAATTGAAAAGAGCATACAAGTCGTGTGTCCAAACTGGAACTAGATTTCTTATGAGATTTAAATCATTAGCCAGACAAACTTTAAGGCAGCATTAAAATAGGTCCTCAGGTGTTACTACTAAGTCCTTAAACTACACAGTCCACATCATGTATAACCTTACAAGTAACCCATATGGAATTGTATGTTTCACATCAAAAATCACACTGTCACTACTGCAGTGTCTTCCCACGCTCTGCTAGTTACACCGAGCAAGTGCACACTGAGGCTGAAATGTGCTCTGAAGTACTTAAACTGCTTCATCACGGAAATGAGCTTGCTTTCATCCCGAATACTTCCACACATGTCAAATAGGCAGAATATGGTCAGTTCTATAAAAACCTCAAGAAAACGGACTGATCAAATAACACATACAGAAGACAAATACGGGCTACAAGGACCAGGGCACTAAATGAAACCACCTAGACGAAACCAGCATAAAATCACCTTCCCTTGTAAAAAGCAGAGGGGGCATTTATGTTTGAAAGCCTTTTCTCCTTACTGAGAGCTAAAGAAATCCGTTCTGCAATACCAAGACACGGCAAACTGTAATTAAGACTTCGGAAAAACAGTTTTTTAAAAAAAAAATTACTCAGTGTGGCGCAGCGAACTGCTAGTGCCGCGCAGGATAGGGCCAGGTGCCCGGTGAGCCCCCGCGGCAGGAGCCCGGCCCCGGCCCGCAGCTCTGCCGGCAGAGCCAGCGGCTCCGCCGGGGCCCGGACCCACCGCCTGACACATCCGGCCCCCGCCGCCGCCGCCGCGAGCTCGAACTTCAAAGACTTTCGGGGCTCCGGCAGAGGTTAAACACAAAAGCCCCCCCTCCGCACACACACACGCAGACACTCAAACACCAGCCGCCCCCCGCGGCCGGGCCCCGCGCAGCCCGACCCGCTCCATCGATCGCCGGGCCCCGCGCAGCCCCGAGCCGCTGACAGCTGCGGTCGGCCCGGCCCGGCCGGGCCGCCCCTCCCTCACCCACGCACCAGGTGCCCCCGCGCCCCGGGGGAAGGCGGCGGACGAGGGCTGCCCGCCGCGCCCCAGCCCTGCCGCTCCTGCCGCCCCCGCATCCGCTGCCGGGCGGCCGCGGCGGGGGAACGGGCGCCGGAGCCCACCCAAAGCCCTCCTCACGGCAACAGCCACGCCGCTGTCACCCGCCGCCGCCCCCCCGCCCCGGCGCCCCCCTCACCTCCCGGCGGGGGACGGCTCCATCCTCCGCTCCGCGGCGGGGTCGGTCCCCCCCGGGCTCCCCACCGGCAGCGGCTCCAGGAGCTCGGCGCAGCGGCTGGGGGAGGCAGCCGGGCTGGCGGGGCTGGAGCGCGGCGGCCCGGGCAGGTAATGGAGCAGCAGCGTCTCGGGGGACTCTGGCGAGGAGGAGGTGGCGGCGGCGGCGGCGGCAGCCGGGAGGAAGAGGGGCGCCTCGGGCAGCCGGTCCAGCTCCACGCTCCGCACTTTGCGCAGCTGCTTCCGTCTCCAGTCAGAGCGCTGCTCCCGGCAGCCGCCGCCCGCCTCCCGCAGGAGCCCCCCGACGCTCCCAGCGACGCTCCCCGCCGCCGCGCCGCCCTTCAGGCTCCCGCAGGCGGCGGCGGCGGCCGCCTCCGCGCCGCTGCCCGAGGGTAATCCCGACGACGAGGAGCGATCCCCCTCCGCCGCCGCCATTTTCTCTGGCGGGTCACATCGGGCTCCCGAGGACCGGGGGAAGCCAGCGCTCTGACCCGCTGCGGAAACAGCGCTGCCTGCGCAAACGGCGTACAGAAGGAGGCGGAGGGGGGAGCAAGAGGCGGGTGTGGATTGGTGGCGGCAGGCGGCGCGGGGCGGGGCGGCCGCCCGTAGGTACGGTGGGGCGGGACCGCGTGGAGACCCGGCCCGCCCACTCCCGCGCAGGTGTTGGTGGCTGGGGGGAGCTGCGCCCGCCCCCGCCGCGCGCCGCGCCCGCTCGTCAGGGGCAGGCCCGGTCCGTGCCTGGCCGCCCGCCGACGGACGGACGGACGGACGGACGGACGGATGGGAGGGCGGGCCGGCTGGCCGCGCCGCGCCCGGGAACTGGCGGAGGCGCCCGTGTGGGCGAGCCGGCGGGCGCTCCGGCGGCCCTGGGGCGGGGAGCCGCGGCGCAGGGCCAGCTGCCGCCCTGTCAGGAGCTGAGGCGCGGGGAAGCCCTTCCCGAAACTCGGGCAGCGCCGCGCCCCAGCTCGCAGCACGGCGTCTGCCCGTCCCCTCTCCCCAGCACCCTCAAAACTCCCCCGGGCGCCGTCCTCTCCGGGAGCCGGCCGCAGGGCGAGGAGGGAGCAAAACGCCTGCGGTGCCATGCTGCGCTGCAGCGAGCCGCCGGGAAATCGCCGCCGTGCCCGCGCTTACCTGCTCGTTGCTGTCTGGGAGTAGGACGAAATTCAACGCATATCCGTGCTTGCAGCCGTCACGCGTCCTTCTCCGGGCTGCCTTCACTTGGCAGGCGCCGCTCCACCCGTCCTTAGATGCTTTTCCATGTCTGTAACTACTTAGAAGCGTTAACGTCTCGTCGGAGCGCGCCCGTTTCCATATGTGCATACGTACGCACATCCAGTTTAGATTATAGCCTGCCACATATACCTACGGGAGAGAGGAGAAAGGCAGGAGACATCACATGACCACAACCTTGGGAAGGTCCAAGTCAAATTTGCTCTTGGTCTAGATTTCCACTCGACCACAATTGGGTGGTTTTGCTTTCAACCTCCGAGCTGCAGAGAAGAGACTTAAAATTTTGCAAGAACGGAAGGGCGTGCATTGCTGTCGGAAAGGTGCCGTTTTGCTGCCGTTAAACAAGCCTACCTACTTGAATGCTGATTGAATCTGAGACGAGGAAAGAAAAGCTACATGTTGCTATGCATGCCTGGTTGTTTTCAGGATGGAGTGATTTTGGATACAGAAGGCACACAGTTCAAAGCACTTTTCTTTAGCTGAGTATCTTATAGCAAATTCTGAGAAATGAGCCTGTGTGCCCCAAGCGTAACATTAAGTGTAACATCTCGACAATGATTATGGTCACTTTGCTGGGATCACTGCTTTGACCTGAAGCGTTAGCTGAGTGAGAAGTAGCTCCTAAGAGAAGCAGATTCTTTCTTGCCTTACAGATGTGATCAGAAGCTGACCTAAATGTAGAATCTTTGCTGAAGGATATGACAAGCAGATTAGAAGAGGTCTTTCCCTCCAGACTCGTAGAAGTGGCATGAGACTAGTTGCATACAAATTCCAAAGCAGATGGTTGAAATGAACTCAAATTATTACCAGTTCTTGGCAGCATAACCTGCATGTACACAGGATCCTCTAGGCTTCAACAGGAAAACAAACCAACAAACAGTGCACTATTATGTATTTTCAAATATTCCTTTCTGCCATAAAATAACATTTGCAGAAAAAAAAAAACAACCCAAAACTAAAACAAAACCCCTATGCTTTTAAAGCATTCTAAACAGAAAAGAAAACAGTTTTAGGAATTTGCTAAACACTTTTCACATGGAGGAGGAATACAGCTTTGAATAGCAATTGGTTAGACAAGGGTACAGAGAAGAAAAAGGAAATAACTAATAAAAGTAAATCTAGGAGACCTTTTGGTCTGAGAGAGTCCTCGGGGAGACATCTCCCAGAGTGCCAAGGCTCCAACAACGCTTAAAGGAGAAGGAAACTTGGGAAATTCAAGGCAAAATGTCAGAGTGGCAATGGGGTACTGAGGAATGTGCATGTGCACTGAGGTGAAATGCCCTCTGGAAAGTGGCTAAGAACAGGGCAAAACATGAAATCCAGGAACACTGGGAGGCACCAGTGTAAGAAAGAATTAACTGCGGACAAGTGCTCTCACCATCCCTCTTAAGGCACAACTTTGCCTTTTGAGAAAGTCCAGCACTAGCAAGGTTTTGAGTTACTTTTGAACAAGATGCAAAGTGGAAAAACCTCACTATTTAGTCATTAAAGAATACATGGCATGCCTTGTAAGGGCTGTTTATCCCCTGATTATTGGCTGTAATCCAACTCTAATAAATGACATTTTGCCTATGATCCTTATATTCACCATATTGTCTCAAATGGATGCTTCTCCACTCTGCCTTGACCAGGGAAGCACAGTAGGAGACAAGAAAACTTCTCACTCCAGAATGCTAGGTAATGCAATGCCCGTGTGCAACATAGATTTATGCACAACAGAGGCTCTACTAGAAGTACTAAATTCTGAAATCAGTAATTGAACATGCTGAGTGACATCTGTGTTGTCTTGTGATCTGCTCTTAAAAATCCTTTTGCACTTAATCAATGTGAGTTGACCTGATCGTAAAAAGCATAAAACTTGCTGAAAAGCTCAGAAGACTCTCTGTTACCTCTTGCACAGATTGTTTTTCAGTCTCTCTAAAATACAGCTCTGGAGGGTAACATGAGACTTTTAGCAGTTTTCAGTGGGCCTGTTTCCCCTAAGTCATAAGTGGTGGCACCCAGGGTTTGTTATGAAACAGAAGCCTTTGGCCTCAAATTAGCATCGTGCAACATTTGGAACATCAACTGTTGTACACAAAGAAACTTCTGTTTGGGAAGACACTTAAGTTTTTGCAAGCCAAGGACTTTCCTCGTTGCACAAAACCTGTAACAGTATAATGAATAACCAACAATTTTCAACACGCTAGAGATAGGAATCTGCCATGCCCCTGAATACATAATCTAGGCATCATCATCCACAAACAGAATAAATATAACAGATAACACAGTCCATAGCTTCTGGTCTTGACTAAACATGCAAAAAGTGCTTTAATACTGTATACAAACTAGATTCTCTCCATCCTGTTCTTTTGTACAGAAAGACTTATCCCCACATTGATCTTCCATTCATTCTTTCCATTGCGAGAGAGGGAAAACAAACCTCCTTCTAAGCCATAATTCTTCCCTGTTTACTCCTCTGTAATGGAGATATCAAGCAACTGAATGAGGACAGAGTCTGAGGTCCTTTTCATTCTTGTTTCCTCGGACCTGCTGAAAATCTGCTTGTATCTCTGTTGCCTGTAGAAATGCTTTGCTGGCTTGCTGAGGCTCAGTTCTTAGTTCATAGTGTAACAGGTGCACCTTTTAGAAGAAATTTCATCTCAGGAAGTCAGGATGCCATATCACTTTTCAGGATAGAGAAAGCCAGGTAAAACCAGAACCTGTTACAGGGAATTCCATGGGTTTAGTTCACTGGGAATATCTGGTCTTACTGTAATTTAAGTATTTTTCTACTGGTTTACCTACTAATTTCAGCATTGATTTCCATGGAAAATGCGTTTAAAACTTTCTTCTCTCACATTTCAGTTCACAGAGGACTGAACTTCTGTCAAAAATGTATTTTGGATCTGCAAAACTTAAAGATTACATCTTAAGTTAGGTGTCAGACACATTATATAAGAGCTGTACTCAATCCTCCTTTTTCTGCCAAAGCACGTAATAACAGTTCTCTGTTTCTTCTTAATAACTAACAATACTGATGTTTCTTCTAACCGCCCTGCACTGCCTGGTCACATTCGTTACAGTTATCAATTTTCTTCCTGTAGCATCTACTCATCAACTGGGGAACCATTTGGTCTATCCACCGTATGATCCAAAGCAAAAAGGTGATCTGTTCCCAAAGAGTTTGCAAGTATGAAAGACAGACAAGGAACAGACCAATCAGCAAGCTAGATTGCAGTTCTTGTACAGTGGAAGTCTATCTGCTGCCTTGATCTTTTTGTAACTAGTTTGTACATCTTGCATTAGCTACCAAAATCAGTTGAATTTGTGACCTCAGGTAGTCTTTAAAATATTGATACTTTGATGTCTAATTTGGATATTATTCCTGGCTGTGCTACCGAGGATTTTTCTGACCTCGAATAAGTCACCATCCTTTCATCACTGAATTACTCACGACTGTAACTGGGTAACAAATATATTTACCTACCTCAGGCCAGACATAAGGCTGAGGGATTTAATATTATTGAGTTTCCGCGTATACTGTTGCTCAGAGTAAGTATAGTAATGAAGTGACCAAGGCCTGTTAAATGACTTCTTGCACATCACTTATGAAAAGCTACCAGAATTATTGCAGCCATCAGCTCTTTTTTCCTATATTCCTCCAGACTACTAAATAGAGAACATAGCTCTCACCTGGATCAGCAGTTAGGTCTATTGTAAGCACCACTGTCCGTTCCTTCTGCAGGGGAAAGCAACTGCACAATTTCAGACTCAGGAGACCAGCAATAGCTAGCTTTCCTTTACCCTACTGCTACCAGTGGCTGTTACATCTCTTTCAACCTAGGTGCTTATTATTCTTTCTGTTCTGTGAGACAAAGGCATGGGGCATAAGCACAGATTTTAATAAACTGTGGAAGCATTTCTCCACTGGAAGCTATAGATTTCTAAATTACAAGGGAGCAAGAGTTTCATTCTCATTTTTGTCTCTAAGGGCAATATAGCAACCTACTGAAAGGGAGCATGAAGGGTCAGGATGGAAGAAGGACCACTTCCTCACTCCCACCAAAGAGGACCCCGCAGTTATTAATTTCCCTTGCCTGCTGCTCTGTCATCCTTCTTCTGTCAGCAGCAGAATCATACAGTACCAACAATAAACTGCAGTTACTGTAGGACAGTAACATGACGACAGCATAAACATTCAGCCATCAGCAAACATAAAAACAAGGCCAGTTTTGTTGGTGTGTCTCAGCATGGCTGTGGGCTGCGAACCAGGAGTCTCGCATGATAGGTAGATCCAGCACAGATCACACAAGCCTTATGAGGATCCTGTAGGAAAGGAGCAGACAAGAGCAGCACAATTTGACAGCTACCTCGGTAACTGCCTTCCTAATTAATCACCAGATAGGTAAGGCACTGGCAAGAACACCCTCCGCAGAGTACCCTACTTGCTCTTTCCAAAGCCAGTTCATATCTGAATAAACCTTTCTGGGTGCAGTAATGGCATCCAGCCTGACACATTCCCTCCCTCCTTTTTACCACTGTTCATCCCATCCTGCCCCTCTAGTAATACTGTCTGTACGCTTTCATCCATGATGGCTAGCAGTGGTGGCAGCACTGTTCCTCTTTCTAAATCCAGCAGGCAGACCTGCCAAGGGCCTCACAGCTGTCAGAGGGAATAAGAAAACACAGCAGTGTCATTAGTGCCTAGGTCATCATATCATCCCTTTATGCCAAGCCTCTCAATTTTCTGGCACCATGTCAGAAGTGAACTAAATAGCTTTTTGCTGTAATGATGGCAGGGAGTCCACAGATCTTAAAAATACTTATGGGATCTTTTATGTCCAAACAATCAGGTCTTTATCATACCCACCATTTTACAAAAGGCCACGTCATTTTTTTTTCCTAAGCTCTTAAATATAAGTTATTCCCTCCAGCAATTATAGTAGGTGCAATACGACTTTATTGCTTGTGTGCCAGTGACAGTCCCTGAAAATGGTGTTTCCAAAGCCACTTAATCCAGTGTCCCAAGTGATCATTTAAAGGAAACAATAATCTAAACTAAACATCCTCCAAAGCCAGATGATCTGGACATGAGTAGTAGGCATTTGCCTATCCTGAGACGAAATATTTTCAACATTGTGTTGCTTCAACAGTTTTGTCTTCTGTGCATGCATAAGTAAATAAAAGCCCAGGAGTCATAAAAACATTTCCCAGTTTCTGGAAAAAGGAAGATTGCACTGGGAAATTCTGAGGAAAGTATTTTTTTAGTCTTAGTATTTGGTTGGTATTAAACCCAAACATCTTGCCTTTATATTCCATGAGCAGCTGGCTCCAGAAGAAATATAATTAACTAAAATATATAATTGCAAAACAGATTTCTTCCCTTTCTTGAGACCTGATTTACTGATTAAAGATATTTAAAAAAATATTCTATCTATTCCACAGTATAAACTTACTTCTTGAATTTGGTTGCTGTTCCTGGGGTTTATAATTCATAGGGCTCTTGCTGCCCTATATTACAGATTTCTATGCTCTAAATCATATCTTTCTTTGCTACATCCAGTTCATATAAATTTTTATGATATTTGTAGAGACTAATGAATCTCACCTATCAATAAATCATCAGCAGATAAATCCTCTGCTTTCTGCACACTTACCTTCCTTGTCTTAGATACTGAAATCACAGAAAATAGATGTATTAGCTGATCATCTCTGACGTTTGCAAAGTTAATTTGCATGTCATATAAATACATGCATATACTATAAGTATATGTGTGACATATATATGCTGCGTCTTTAATAGATTGGTTTTATATTTTGCAATTTTAATTTTGATTATTTCATTTCATCCTGCTGAGGTAACCTAAAAATATTGTCAGGGTACAAAACTGAGCTGACTTCACATGCTTTACATGTTTTCACTGTGAAAGGCCTTGAGAAGGAAAGAATGACCTTGACAGATGATGTTTGTGTGGGTTTGGGGGAGGGCATTGATTTAATGCTTGCCAAGGTAGGATACATAATTTATTTTGTCAGATTGCCTATCTTCCTTTTCCTTTGTAGTTTAAGCCAAAAGTTTTCAGATTTTGAATGAAGGCTTGCAAGCCTCAAAAGCATAACTGACCACTTACTGTTGAAGGTATTAGCCATGCAAACCCCTTCCAGTGAGTTGCGTAGCTGCTTTTCAAGGATGGTGCCTTAATCAAGTTTAATGTGCACGATACTAACAGCACAAGCCAGATCAGTTCAAAAACACATGTCACTATTTTCTTGAATTTCATTAACAAATGGACACTACTGAGCTGCTGCTCTTAGTTTCCTGTCCCCTAGACACAAGCCTGGGAGGTGATTTTATTTACAAATGTTACCATCAATTTCATTATATTAGCTTCATTAGGTAGTCTCTACCATTTTAATCATGAAGCTGCATGAACTGTCTGCTTTATGTTGAAAAGAACAATCTTCTTTTTAATTTCTATGCAAGATAAGAATGTGTATTAACACATTCACATATTATTCACAGAAGTCTTGAGATTATAACATTTGTTTGTTCTGTTTAACCAGAACAAAAGATCCTTCCCAGGGTGGTAACATACCTTTCAGTCTACAGTAAGAACTAGTACAGGCCCCTTTCTAATAAATTCTTTCACCCTTTGGATCATACCCATGTATATTTTGAGCATGGAGAGACAACAAATGTAAAAGTAAAATTCAAGGTGAAGAAGCTAAATAAAGAAAAGAGCACCTCCTATTATCTTTAAGTTCCTAAACCCAAAGCTTTCTGAGTTATTCCTGAATTCCTTTGCATATTCTAACTCCCCATTTTTACTATAAATTCTGATAATTGATATTCCTTCTTTTTCACAGACAACTCAGATTTATTTGGGTTTAGTTTACTGGAAGCGCTTATCATAATTGCAGCAACATTTTATTTTACGTATGAGGATAGCCCAGCTCTCCATGTCAGTTAACCCACAGGCAGACATTAAACTCATTAAGCCCTAAGAAGAGGTACATTTCTCTTCATATGTTAAAACAATCTCATAGTTCAGGTTAATCCTTTATTCTTTTATTCCGCCAATTAGATTTTAGTAGAGTAGATCACCATTCACTGCATCATTAATCAGTACATAGCTGTCTTCTCCCCGTGACTAACAGAGTCCCTGTTCTTTTCCATGTTTCCAAAAATCCCCTCAATTTTTAAAACTCAATTTTGTTTTTGTGAATCTTCAGTCTCCACACAATGGTCAGATATGTACTTCTGTAGAGCACTATACATGTCCACCAGAAGCTTCTCTTTCAAATTTTGAAGGATTTGGGGTAGTATATACACTTCTATATGAAAGTCTAGATATCAAAGAACATCACAGCTCATCTTTTCGCCATTCTAAATTACCCAATGTTTGAAAGAAGCTGAAGGGCATCAGAAAAGTATAACTTGAGAAAATTATGAAAGCATAATGTGGCCAATTGGAAATGCCTGCAGAAAGACAAAAATCCTATTTTTTAAACCCAGGACTTCCCCTCATATGAGTGGTATAAAGCAACTTATTTATGTCTAAAATAAAACAGGACTGTTAGTCAATAAATGCAAAATTCTTTATGTGTGGTTTTTTCCTGTTAAAATTATCTTTGGTTCTTATCTTTCATTCTAAAACTATTAGTAATGACAGCATATTAGAGAGGCATGTAACATAAAATCCTGTATCCTTCCTCTTTCCCTCTTTTTTTAAAGTACTGAAAGAAGAGAAGCTAAATTCCGATGCATTTTGATGATGTAATGAAAGCCGAAGTTGTAGCTATAAAAAGAAAATGCTTCTGTTTCCCCTGCCCCAACAAAGCATGAGATAAATAGCTACCATTTGGAATAATAAAGATTCATATTTGAGACTTAGGCTAACTTTATAAGCCTGTCAATTGATTTGCTTAAATGCATAACCAAAGTAGATGTGATGTCAGATAGACATTACAGAACTGTGTGAGGGTTTTCGTAGTCTGTGTTCAACGTGGAAAGGCATTCCAACCATCTTATTTTAGTAATTATACCACACCAAAGACAACAAAAGCTGTCCTGAAATTGAAGTGTATGATGCTTTCAGAGCAGGTTCATTGTGAATATTTGGAAGGTCG
The DNA here is from genome assembly GCF_949628215.1 of Phalacrocorax aristotelis. Classification (NCBI taxonomy): domain Eukaryota; kingdom Metazoa; phylum Chordata; class Aves; order Suliformes; family Phalacrocoracidae; genus Phalacrocorax; species Phalacrocorax aristotelis. The sequence continues at coordinate 62,174,553 of NC_134311.1, forward strand.
TAGGTCTGAATTCCACTGATGTCTTGCATTCTAGTCTTGCTGCAAAAAATGGGAAAGTATGAATGAAAATTTTGCTGGTAAGTCTAAGCTTACCATATGATTTTCTGACTATTTTGGCATTCATTGGTCTAGACGAGGATATACGGAGGCTCCAAAATTACATAGAAGCGGCAAGATCTGTCCACTTCTCCTTTGCAACCTCATGTAAATTTTTTAGAGCACCAGTCATGGTCCAAATGGTTCAGCTCCAGTGACGGGAGAAGGTGCTGTAACCAAAGTCCCTGGGCCCAGCGAAGACAACATCTGCCTAAAGTCCTCTCTTGCCCAGATCCCAACTTTAAGGGTTCTGGATCTTGTCCCTATAAGAAGTTCAAGTTTAGAAGAACCTCTTAAAAAATAAAAAGTATTTTTTTCTAAATGAGAAAAAGATAAATCAAGATACTGTGTCTCATCCTCCCATGTGTCTAATGAAAGGCATGTGGCATTTTGTATTAATACTGATATGAAGATCTCCTTAAGCAAAGCATTCATTGCATTGTAAAGTGTTAAGGTTGCTCCACACCTCTAACCCTGTAATTATCTGAATATCCAGTCTTCTTTTGAATAACTGCAATTCCAGAAGCACAGACAAGTGAAAGAATTTACCATCACACAGAAAACTCAAGGCCTAAGCTGGAAGTGAAACCAGATGAGACCATCTACTCTGGTCACTAGGCACAGGCACATCACCTTGTGGAGAGATACAGGACTTATGGGCTTCCATGTCATGGCTTGGGCTGTCTCTTTGCTTCAGCAACAAATGGTCTGAAGAGAGAGATCTAGTGCTCTGCTCAGTGCTTCTTAGTCTCAATGCATTGATTGCAGTTAAGATAGTAGGTTGGCTAGATACTGTTTCTTTTGCATTCAAGCATCAAAATACTCTTGCCAGAATCTTTACAGACTCATCTAAAGCAGAGTATGTTTAAGTCTTTTTGCTGCAAACACATGTACTTCTCCCACAAATTAACAGAAAGTCATACAGAATTGAGTTAATTAATCTGGGCCATTACATTTGACATCACTTATTTCCTCTTCTTGTTACAATCAAAAATCCCCATATTAATATTTTTAAACTCTAATAATTTTTTGATAACATGAGTCAGATAAGGGGGTTTGTGGCTGCATCATAGTGAAGCCCACAGCTTTTTTGCACTTCAAGAACATGCACAAAAATTTGCACTAGGTCCAGGTAGAAGAAACCGTGACAAAGGAGCTATGAAGTCTGCAGAATAAAGAGGTTGTCACCCCCTCCTCTTTGCCTGCACTGGGCTCAGCAAAAAGCAAACTGAGCTGGCCAAGAATGAGTTGATTCAGCATGCTCTGCTGAAAAGGCTCTTAAGCTGTTCCAGACAAAACTATGAGGAAGGATGAGAGTGACAACACCATCTATCCTTCAGGCTAAGTCCCCCCCGCCAGGCTTTGAATTGCTGCCAAAATGAATCATCTCTACTTTAAAATATACTAGGAAGTCCATGTCTGGCACGGGTTGTTCCTTAGTTCTTTTAAATTGTCCTCCGTGGCTGCATGATCTACTGAAAGTTGCAAGTATGGTTTATATTGCAGCACAGAATAATGTGCTGTTGAACTTTAGGTAAAAGGGCTGGATCTTCTTTGCTATTGCATTCATTTGTATAGTGTGATGCAAAGTTAAAACAGGAGGACGTGAAAGCTAGTGAGAACTGGTTGCAGTTGAAGTGGTTGCTTGGGAATTTTGCTCTGCACTGCTTGACCTGTAAATACATTCCCTTTCCCCTGTACTTATTGCTTCAGGCTTTTTCTTTGGTCTTGTCTGTACTGCAGAAGATTCAATGATTTAACTAAACCAGTTTCCGAAAGAACATATTTAAATCATAGCAATCCTCTTGTATGAAGAATCAGAGTGCCCCTGAGTAATTCCCAGAGATAAGACCTTTTATTTAGTATCAGCAAAGTCTCTCATTTAGTCTTTTTTTGTCAGTAGATCTCAAAACACTTTATAAAGTAGGTCACTGCCATTTACTCTGTTTTGCAGTTGGGGAACAGATGAAATTATTTGCCTACTGTGGGCGAGTAGAAAGTTGGGACTAAAAACCTGTGTCTGCCCAGTTCAGTGTGTCAGCCACAAAGCTGCATGGGGTTTCCAAGTCTTCCTGCCATGAATGTGCTTTGAGGATCACATTTCTGCTAACTTTGTAATGATGTACCAGGGATTCCACAGTAAACATAATCAACTTGAAAAAATACAAAATAATAGGTCTTATTTGGTGTACTATAAAGTGGTTTTATACAATGTTAGCTCCTAATAGAGCCTCCATCTCTTAGAATTTGCTTTTTGCCATGCAAGAAGTGTTGGAAACACCTTTAATATGCCTAGAGCCTCTCTTCCTCCCTCAAAGTCAGGCCACAGAAAATTCAACCCAAAGTTATGTTCATATGATAAATAAACCATCTAACACCCAAAAAATGCTGCTATAGCAGAACATAAATCAGCCAAAGTGTGAGCATAAAACTACTTTAACAAGGATCAAGAAGCAATAAAAACTATTGTATTCAAACACCACCTAATTTTCCATCCAGCCTTCAGGATGCAGAGATAAGCTTAGCTTATGTTTTCAGTAAGGCTGTCATAACACTGAACTATCAGGTAGTGGGCTCCTGGTGGATACTTTTTCTATTAAACATCCTTCCTCTGTCACTGGAACCTGAGGAATGTAGTGACATATCCATCCTTGGGGGTTTCCAAGGCTCAGTTAGACAACATGACAACTGATCTGATTTAATGAAAACAAATAGTCTTGCTTTGAGCAGGAGGTTGGACTAGATAATCTCAAGACAGCCTTTCCAAACAACATTTCAACAGTCCTGCAATTTTAAACTTGGTGTGAATGCAATGGATCTTACATTTGGATTGATCTGTAATATCTGAAAAGAAGCATGAGAATGGATGAGCTGTTGCTGAATTGCCAAGTTAGTAAAATTCTTCATCTCAGAAAAATTGAAACACTTAATTTGCTATGGCATGCTGTCCATTACAGTAGGAGAGGAATTAATCAGGTTTTTACATTAGCTAAGTCTTGTGTTATGTATAAGGAGATGCCGAAGCATTTCATTAAAATGTTGCAGTCATTAATCCAGTGTTACAGATGAATAAGAAGGTGAGTTCCTGTTATGAATGATACTTTGCTTTTTTCTGGATGCAGGTATTAGTCTTTCCCTTTGCAATAAAAGAGAGAAAATTGCAGATTGGCATAAGTATTGTAATCTGTAACCTTTTCTTGTCTTACCTTTTTGCCCAGTACTTCTAAAGGCTACTAACTTGTAAGATGGATCCAATTATGGGAAAGATACCACAACCTCATTTGATTATCAATGCCGTATTAGAACTGGGAAGACACTTACCTCTTTCATCACAGGGAAAAAGCCAAAGCAAGAGAAGCACAAACATCCATGTTATATGCTAGGTAGGGCATAGCTAATCTGAAGCGAACATTTTCACATATATGCCATGCATTACTGCTAATCAGACACAGGCAAAAAGAGTTAAGGCAACCGTTTTCTACCTAGAATTGTAATCACATCTCAAACAGTGTTTGGCATATAGTTATGTGGCTAAATTTTGTTTGGGTAAAGAAGACCTTTAAAGATTCTGGTATGGTCTAAATGTCCTGTTCTGCTGTTTTCTGGTTATTTTTTCTGTGCATTTTAAGTTATTTATTTCATATTATAGCATATAAATTGATCATATAGCAGTTAGACCTGAAATGAAATGTCTTATCAGAATCAAATGTTTACGCTGATTTCAGCTGAATTTTTTCTTGAGACTTTTCATTTGGAGTGTTAATTTTAAATACAAAAGTAAGCCAGATTTTGAAATGAACTTGTGCTGATGGAGTCGTGTGGTCAGCTCTGTTACTAGTCACATTTGCAATATTCTGGAGAGCTCTTACAGACAAGTGAAATCTTGGCTTCCTTTAAGGGAGTTTTTACTCTGACCGCAGTGGTAACCTTTGGGTAGAAGTATTATTTCTTAAATAAATGAAGTGCTTATGTTCAAGGCCTTTATTTGGGGACACCTAAAATATATTGGCTTTCAAACATTTCTAAATATTGCTGTACAACTATGAAAAATCTTTGTACACTGCTGAGTTTTCCCAGAGCAGTTGATGAGGAGCAGTTGCTGGAGCAACAGTAAAACAAATTAGGATGGATATTTATCAAAGTTATTTTGCTTAGAGTGAAAGTGAATGGTATTTCTTCGATGTCTCCTGATAAGCTCATTCAAAGAACAGTATCTTACTAGAAGAAATATGCATAAATCAAGACAAAATCAGAAGCAGACAGTATTAATACGAGTACATTGGAGTTCTTGTTAAGCATAGATTCCTTCTAGTTATTGTACTACTCTAGAAATCATAACCTCAAACATAGAGGGGTAGCAAGATGCTAAGAAGATATATCCAAAGTCCTGCCAATGTTTTTTTTGTGCTGAAAAATAAAATTATGTACACAGCAACAGATACATATTAGGCATATTTTAAGATGCTAAGTCAAAGGTCCTGCTGACTTTTGTTGCTACAAAAATCATATGTCAACATTTTACGTAGCTGTTCACAGCACCATCAAGTGAAGAACGGTTGACAAACTGTCAGCTCATGCATCTGACAGGACTTGATACATCAAGTTTAATAATCTTATTTTTGTTGGAAATTCTGAAAGATACTTTAAAATGCTTTCAGAACAGAAGAGGATGTGCAGGCTTTGTGACAACATATACTTAAAGAAGAACGCAGTACAGGAAATTAAGATATATGTGTGGAAGAACTTGCTGGAAATAAAAGTTTGCAGAAATAGGCCATGGTTTTCTAACTGTTCATGTTTAAAATTTCCTAACGTGTTGGTGTATGAAGAAATCTCTTATGTGGGTTCATTTTAAATTAAATAAACTTATGTTTCCTATTAGTCTCATTTACTTCAAGTTGGTGGGTTTTTTCAATGCACAGTGGTTTTTTTTACCACATAAAACCCAGAAGGTTTGGGGAGAATAAACCTCCAAACACTGGAGAATACATGTATTCTCCTTTTATAGTCTTCTGAGTCACAAGCTGTGTCATACTCAAATTCTGCACTCTGATCTGGGTTATCTCTGCGTCCAAACTGGATTCCCATTACACATGACTAATCTGTTGGGAACAGATCTGTTCAAGACATTACCAAACTTCTGAGCCCAGCAGATTGGTCTCAGCATCCCAGAAGTTTCTGTCCCCACAGTTGTGTCTATTCTCTTTCTTATATGGCTTGTCTAAACCACAGTTGTGCAATGACCCTGCTTAAAAACCCCCAAAAATGCCAAGAGTGCTGACTCCTGAGCAGACGCGGCATGGCTGCAGCTGGCAACTCACGACGCTGCTCTCCGTGCATGGACAGCTGAGCTGCTCACACCTCAGCTGCCAAAATACTGCAGATTACAACATGGTTTTTGCCTTCAAATTTTGCTGTACACTGCACTGGTTCAGCAGCTTATTTAAATACATCTCAGCCATCCATGCAACTGGGGAGGGGCAAACTAAATTGTCAATAACAACCTTGTCAGCTATCCTGAGGTATGCTTCTCATCCCAACACAAACCTCATGGGTGCCCACGGCACATGTGCGTGAAGAGTGACAACTGTGGGAGATCCTGGCATGACAGAGTCTCAGCGAAGTTCATTAGAGAAATTGGTGGGATGAGGTTCGGGGGATCTGTGATTTTTCTGGACTTCTGCACAGACTTACCCACCCCACCTTGACTTGCTTCCCAGGAAGGGACTGTCCCCCAGTGTGTTCATACCCAGCTCTGTCTGCCGTGGCTGGCTGTGGCTGCCGTGCTAGGGAAATTTTCATGGGCAGGGTTTGAAAGCAACTGAAAGCAGGGTGTGCAGACATGGAGCATGTTAAGTAGCCAGGTCCCATCCCTCTGAAGAGAAATTAGCCAACGGAGACTGGCAAAAGGGCTGGACACAGCCCATCCTGCCCAGCAACAGAGCAGTGGGACACTAAGACATCACCCTCATTTCTGTCCATACCACTTCTAAATCTCCTTCTACCCAACCACAATAGCCAGTAAACAGAGGTAAGAAACAGAGTCTGTGTGCATTTTATGAGCCAGTCGCATAAGAACCATATGTGCAGAGTTTTAATAGTCCAGTGGCAGAGCCTTCAAGATTGGAAGCATCATTTCTTCTGTAACATCTGAACTATGTAAATAATGGCCATGACTACATGCATTTAAACGTAGATCAAAATCTTATTGACTTGAAGACTTGAAGAATTCATTTTTCTGGGACTGGAACATCAAACACCTTGAAGAAGGCAATACAGATGACTGTCACCACAACACTGTTCATGTTTGTGACTTCCAATGTTTCCCTCTGTAAATAAAAAACAACAAGAAAATGGTCCAGTTTAATGTCTGCAGACAAAGAAATCACCATACTTGCGTGATTTGGAGTGACAGGAAATCCTCTGCCCATCGCAGTGGCAGGATGCTATGGGCCAGCTCAGCTCACTGCAAGGATGGACAGGTCCTTGTTATAAATGTACTGATAGCTACAAACGTGCCCCACTGCGTGCCTATGACATGGGCATCGGCAGCAAAGCACACATGCTTCCTTTGGCTCTGGGAAACCATGAAACAAAGGCAGCCGCTTGGCAGGCCAGTTACAACCGCCAGAGAATATGTATTTTCCAGCAGCACCTCCCCTTCTTTAGGGTTTAGACATAGTAATATGGTGCCTGTCACCTACGCCCATGTTCATCACCTGAGCTATCCCATCTGCCTCCTGTGAAGTGTGAAAACCCGAGAAATCTCATGTACTTGCTGAGAAAAACTTAAGACATTTGAAGTTACATGAAGATTTATCAATTACGCCTCATATCGAGTTCTTGCAATTATAGTCAAAGATAAGGATTAGTTTCATATCTAACTGGATGGCAATGATATTAAAATGCATTTTTGCAGCAACTCTCCTCCTCCCTAATTTTCCAGCCATATTCAAATGAAATGCAAATGGATAACAATGCCTGTCGCCAAGGCAGACTAGTTTGTCTGTTGCCTTAGCATTGTGAAACTGATGTTGTGAAACAGCAACTGAAAGAAGCCTAGCCCAAAACACAAAAGGGGTGATTTGTGCTACTAACTTGAGAAAGAAAACTGTCCAAACACTTTAAAAATAAATAATGCATTGTGATCTTTTAACTTATTTCTGTAACGATTGCCAATCTCATACTGATTTCAATTCTTTATACTATACAAACTGCCAGCAGTGAAACTTGGCAGGGAATTAACAGCTGAGAAAGACAGAGAAGATGAATCATGATCATATGGATACAACGCTGCACATACTTAGTACTGAAAGTTGTATATTTCATAAACGCACAATAGCCATGCAATATTTCAGTATTCCTTCTATTACATTGCATTCACATATTTTAACAACTCATAACATAAGAACAGTTCTACCAAAACCATTTTTGAGCTCAAAATTCAAAGATCTGAAAGGGTATATAAGTTATAGAGTACCTTAGAGCAATAGCTATCTGGTAAGTAATGTGCAAAGGAAGCATCCTGTGTTTAGACAAGCTGAACTGATTTCAAAAAGGATTAAACTGGTTTAAAGGTATGCTGCTCTAGGTCTACACTACTTAAGATTAAGACAATTTTAAGGCCTACTAAGATCTATATGGTCTGTACAAACACTCATCAGCTGGGCTGTCTCTCTCCCAGAAGTGTAAAATGAAGGCAAAACATGCTTTTAAAAACACACAAGAATGAAGCTGTATATGATACTTTCTTCACTGTGTGTAAGAAATTATCAAGGGGGTTGATAATGTATCCTTTACCTACATGGATCACTCAAGACTATCTACTTAGAAAAACGAAGTTCAAAAGATGTCTCTAGCATCGTATTCCTCTAAAAGAAAATGTGAAATTATTGACACTAGAGCTGTAAGTTTTCTTTTGTTTTGACTTACTTTTTATCACTTAAAGCTCTGTAATTATTATGAAATATTCAGAAAGTCCTCTAACACTTGTAATAAGAAGAAGAGAGAAAAAAAATCCAAAACATTCCTTGCAAGGATCTGAATTACTATTTGTTTTCTTCTTTTATAGCTTCATACCCAGGTGGTCAATTAAGTAAACTGTTAGACAAAAGTCAGTGATGGCTGACCATGTCTGAAAGAAAAAATTAAAAGGTATTGGTCATTTTGCAGATGAGTAGACTGGGTTAGAATAATTAGATTGGCTAGAATAATTTCTAGTTCAGCTCTGGGGTAGATCATGGTAGTAATTAAAAAAGATTACTGCCCCATTTCCAAATGCAAGTCTTTCTCCATTTCTTAAGGGCTACATATCCTCATCTCTACTGCTATTTAGCTAACAGCCTGAGTCTAAGGAATGATCATGAGAAGAGAGCATCTTTCTAAATGAGAGGTCAAGAGACTTCAAGGGCAGGGACAGAATGCAGCAACACTGTATTCAGAAATAGGTATTATTATCATGTAACTTGTCATGTCCTACTTAGATAAGGGAGCTTCATAGTTGCCCCAGTCACAATAACATAGTACTTTTATTAAACCATGAAATGGCTTTATCAAAAAGGTATTTGGAGCCTAATTTAAGTAATTTATTTTCTGCCAAACCATATATGCCTTTTAGCTTAGCAGGGAAAATGTCAGGCTTAATGCTTCTCTTCTCAACTTGTTTTTCATTGTACTAATTCCCCCAAAAGAAAAATTGGGGGAATAATTATCTTCATGTCTAGAAAAACAAAATAATCAAAGAAAGGGTTTGCCCCCCCCACAGGAAAACACTTGAAAAAAACGTTCTTTTTGAGGCAGTTTGATGCACAAGAAAGCATTATGTTCAGGGAAAGGAGTTTACAATTTATATGAGACTGTTCTTACAGCATGTTGCTGCTACACAGCATGTGGTGCCTTGCCTGAACTCTATTCTTAGACCATACTGGCTTCAGCTCTGCTCCTCTATAACATACCAGGTACTGTTAGGGGCAGAGAGACAGCCTAGGGAATATATGTATTTATGACAAAGTTTGGGATAAAATTTGTATTGGAATAAATGTGAAAAACATATTCCTATGGCACTTATATTAAAGGCAGAGGAAGGTTAATTTTCTTTTAAAAACATAAAGTAACACATGGAGATAGACATGGGAGAAGGCAGCAGTGTTTTATTTGAATAGGAGTCTTTTTTATATTAATCTATTGTTCAAGATGAAACATAATTTCCTGGACTCAGAAAGAGAATACAGAGTTCAGAATCTTCCATTTGGCCAAGATATATTTCACAAAATACTGAAGATGGCTTACAAAATGTTTTATCACTGCCTTATGTTGTTGGAATGAACTAAATTAGCTGGCACTTATGGTAATCTCTGTGATGGAATGCCTCTTTGTTGCTTGCCCACTGCTTGGGGAAGGTTGGATAGGTTACTTGACTGGTCATGAAAGTTGTCATGTTGTAGTTACTTAGGAAGTACTAATTTTGTAAGCACATGCAGAGTTTAACGTGACCCTGAAAAATCTTTAAGAATGTCTATGAAAGAGTTATTCGACTTAGATCATCAGGTCCTGAAAGATTACAGAGCACGTTATGTCTGGATTTCTTTAATGTGATTTGAAGGCTCCCAGGTTAGCTGGAATTTCAGTGCAACAGACTCTTTTATCTTTCAGGAAACTCATGGCCCTCATCAGGTTGAACCTGCTCTGCTGAAAGTACTGAAGGCTTCAGATGCACCTGTGCATAGCATGCACCTAGCAGCTGTAAGTCAAGGGGAATAAAGTTGCTCTCCTGGACTTTAACTTACCTGAAGTACATGCATGATTAAGCATCATTAATCCTTTAGCTGACTTGCAGTAAAACCCTATGCATTTGTGTTTCATTATATTCAACAAACAGTACCTGGTAGCACATTTGAATATATCTATTACAAAGTTACACTTCAGATTGTATTCTTGCAGGCTTGTGGACACAAACACTGGAAAATTTGATTCAAGACGTGCATGGTTATACACCTGTGAGCTACTGTAGATGCAAGGCTGTAGCAAGGGCATCATGCACAATTACTAGGATGTTGTGCACTGATCACAGAGGAGATGGGATAGCCCTAAAAGATGACACTGAGATGTAGGATTGCATGCCTATGCTGTGTTCTGCGGTTCATCTTATTCTGTCCTTAGACAGGAAGTTACCCCAGGGCCTTCAATGCCCTAAGCCACCCAGGACCAAATCAATAATTAGGGGAGAAAGAAAAGGAGGAGAAAAAACAGCATAGATAAAGGCAACTTTGAGACAATAAAATGTCAAGACAGAAAAGCAAAAAAACACAACTGGAGACAGAAATGGGCAGACCAAAGCTCTGAGTCTTATCTTTTATAAGTGAACATGTATTATTTCTGCCTGGTTTGAACCCATGTGCTGTGCTTACAAACATATGTTCACAAAATTCAGGGTGTTGTTTGCCTACACTTTGGGGAGTAAATGTGAACACTAATAAAAGGGAAAAGTGATGAAGAAGATATAAAAACATACCTTATTCACACTTACTGTATATTTACTAATTTTGTTTGATTGATCAGAGGACGCAGTTAAAAATATTAAACAGTCTCTCTTCCAGAATTTAGCAGAAGGATTGACCATCATATATTATTTTTAAATTGTGCCAAGAACTCACAGAAAGCCTTTTAAAAATATAAGTGTTGTCAGAAATTTTTGTTACATGAGCGCCAGCAGTAAAAGCCGTAAGCACTACAAAACATGCCATGAACAATCCTTATGATTAATTATAAATGTTTTATTTTATGAGAAAACAACATAATCTACTGAGGATGTCAAAACATTAAAGACTGATATGTTTGTGCTTTCCACTTAATGTCAGCTTCTTTGACAAGAATGATCTACTTAGCTCTTACAGTGGGTAATTTTATAGTCTGAGTATCTCAGGCAAGAATTTCCTCCAATCCCAGTGACCGGCTGTGGAAATGTTAGCCACACACTTGGGTTTCTTCAGACCAGTCCTCTACATCTTTACATTAATTTAGAGACCACTAATGTTATGAATTACTACCACAGTAGTAATTCTATATTAATAGAATTATAACTTGCAGTCTTTTTTAAAGATCTGCAAGCTAACCAGCCCCACAAAATGGAGACTGCCTTGCGTTTCTCTAATTTGAGGTTATTTTTATGTTATCAAACATGAAACAGAGTTCACACTCATCCTGGGCTAACTCTTAAATCAAGTACCTCAAAAGCAATTGGGATAAAATAATGCTGTGTGACCAGTAATAGAAATTACATGTTGCTAACATGTCACCGTATCTTACTATTTTGTATACTTCAAAAAGCTACATTCCAGTCTTTGCAGGATGAAAAATAGAGACATTTGTTTGACTTTCAAAATGCCATTTTCAATTCCCCACCCATTAAAAAAGTTGAAAGTTTTAAATTAGTTCAGAAAAGCATAATGTTTGCTTTTTAGTTAACAGCTCTCTGTCAGACAACAGCTAGAAAATGTTCTGACAACTGGAAATCGTCAATGAGAAGAACCCAACACCCTGACATCTATTTCTATCTCCTGGATTTATGATTTGAGAAGAATTGCCTTTGCAACTCTGATTACAGACCACTGGCTCCTGGAGTGCTCACTCCCTGCTACATTCTGAGGAATGAGGGATGCATGGAATCGAATCACACCGAAACTGCAAACCTGTAATTTCTTTAAAAAATCCCCAAATGTCTCTTATTTATTAATCTCTTATAGAGATTAAGCCAGACCTTTTAGGGGGGCACCCCTGGTACTGATAGGGACCCCTGGCCTCAAGGCAATGATTAGGTCACTGGCAAAGGTGACCCAGGGCCACATCTTGAAAAGGAAATGAAATGAGGAGTTTATCCAGCATCAGTACAGCTCAGATCTTCTAGGAAGTGGACAAATCCTGATAATAAAATTATTTATGAGTCATTCTTGTAATTAGGTAAACATAATAGCCTGTAGTCCCCTTAAAAATTATTTGGGGGAGGCCTGGTTTTGTACATATGTGGAATAATTGCAAGTCACGCATAATAGGATTGAAAGACTTTGTACTCTATGGAAATATAGGTAAATCGCAGGTGAGAGCCTGCTGTTTACTCTCTGGTGCTCAGTGAGAGACATTCAGCAATATTTTTCAGCCATAACAATATTTTTGACTATCTGGCTCCACAGATGATTTCCAGCACATCCAGGCATTAAACTTTTGGAAACTTTACAACCAGATCAGACCCAGGGAATGAGATTACAAGGCAAGGCATGAAGGCCTATGCAGTACCTGTCGTCCCTCACCATGCATATACTGGACTGATTGACCCCTTCTTTAGTATCAAATGTGCTGCTGCAGCCTTTTCTGAAGGCAATTGAGGCATATGACTACCTGACCACAATTTGATCCATATCTGAAAAGGCCACATAATTTAGGATTTTCAAATATGTGTTTACATTCATGCACCTAAATCCATCTGTAGCAATTAAATAAGTAGCCTGATTTTTAGAAATGAATTAATTTGATCTTTGTATTACTCACAGTGAGCAGCCCTTAAGATGCATACGTTGAGGAGAGGAGCCTGTATTTTAAAATAATTCTGTAAAGTCTCTGTAGGTTATTTTTCAAGTGTTTTGCTCATTATTAAAGAGCTAGATAGGATTATGTATGACAGTAAAATCTGTGACAAGCTTTGGTTAGATTAAACTTATAATACCACTTTGATTCAAATCTCTTAAAATGTTAATATGGGCTAGTCTGTTCAGTTCCAGTCCTCACTCAGGCATGTACAGCTAGACTGTCATTTGCATTTCTCTGTCCTACAGACAGAAACTGCAAGATTACATTATTTACAGCTTCCCCTTCTGACCAAGTACATTTAAAATTAGGTAGGGTCAGAATTAGCTGACGCACTTCATTCTGTGTATTTACTTGCGTAAAAGCTATCCATTAAAATGTAGATTATTTTCATTTACTGAAAAAATAAGCTTAAAAAATTAGAAAGCAAAATAACTGATGAGCATTTATAACCATTACCCAGCAAGGAACTAATAATCCTGGTTCTTTCCTTGAAATAGACTCAGGAGTTCAGTAGGTTTATGGGAGATGACTGTCATTATTTGCTTTATTGTGGCGCTCAAGGACTCCAGCTGAGACGTGAATCCCACTGCACTACCAGAAACGCTGAGGCAATCCCTGCTTCAAAGCGTTTTCAATCTCAGCTGCAAAGGTACAAGGACTGGAGTGGTCTGTGCTTCTCCTGCTAAACCCACTCAGCTTCCCTGAGTGTCCTTTGCTGTGCAGCTGATTATCTGTGGTCTGGGTGCCCACACTAATGCTTCATGTCTGCAGCCCAGGCTTTCTAGGAGTCTGACCAAGCAAGTTCACTGCTTTTTCTCTCCAGGCAAACAATAGCTAACTCACATAGCACATTAAGCAACTCAAGAAATATGTAAATCAAACAATTTCTTTCACATTTTTATAAATTTGGGTTCAGCACTCTGAGATCAGGCTCTCTACTGACCAAAGAGTTTGGGATCCTTTCTGTCTCACTGATTTTCTGAACACAATTTATCTCCTAAAATATATGATGTCTCTAATCTTTTCTTCCTCTGAGAAATTACCTACCTTTCATTCTCTTAAATCTTCAGATGACTCATTAATTTCATCAGCTGTTTTGTTGGTTAGTTACTTCTCCAGAGAATTTCAGATTTCAACTTCATTTGTCTTGAGCCACCTCTTTAAATGAGGTTGTTTCCACATGAAGAAAGATCTCAGAACTTTGCACATATCCTAGATGATTTCCATGAGTCACTGAAGCCTTTACATCAGGAATCAAGAGAAGCCTTCTAGCAGTTCTTTGTCAGAACAAAACCCATCCTGTCACAAGCTAGGCTCACACAAGAACACCTATTTTATCATAAATAATCTAGCCCATTGCCCTTTTACCTTGGAGGTCTCTATTGCACATTACCATCCTACTAAAATTATGCTAGAAACCCAAACTCCACACTGACTGCAGGTGACAATGCATCTTTCTGTTATAAATTTAAAGCTATCAAGCTATACATTTATGTGTGTGCTCAAAAGCAGAAAAAGGCTTGGTGATCCCTTCCTACAGTTCTCATGAGGGTTTGAGCTGTAGGGAGAAATTCTGGGACAGTTTTTGTGACAGCTTGGTTCCAACATAAAGCTGGATGGCCCGTGTAGTCCCATTTAAACCTGGGGCTATGTTATGGGTATAAAAATGTTTCTATGTTGCAACATTTCCTTTATAAATTGCCAATCTGTAATGCCAGTTTGTTTTATCTCTTCCCGTTTCTTCACACAAATCTCCAATTTCCATGAACAGTGTTGTGTTGCAAGGAAATACTTTTAAGGATGAGGGTTTCTTATATATCTTGCAAACAGAGAGAATCATATCACAATTTTAAGGCTGTCTAAAGAAGCTAAATTGGAAATACTCTTTTCTATTGAAAATGACAGCAAATAACCAAATTCTATTTCCAAATAGAGCCCAATGGGTGCTTAATGCATGCAGATTTTGGACCATCAGAAATTATTCATGTGTCTCTTGTCCATACCAGATGTTTAAAATGTTTTTAACGATCCGTATAAGAATCTTTATACAATGAAGTGACTATTTGCTAAAAGCCTTCCTTCTTGATTCCTTTCAATTTTTCTAAGCCATGTTGACACAACTGCTCATGGAAAATACTAGGAACAAGGGGAAAGGGAAAAATTACATTTAAGTGTAACTTCAAAAGTTCTCATTATCCAAAAGCAACCAAATATTTTAGTAACCAAGCTCGATCACTAATGAGGAAGGCTAGAGGCTCTTCTGTGGAAATTCAGCTTAGCAAGAATAGGTTTTTTTGTGTGATTCACCCTGGGAAGGAACCACAATTTCTCAAACCTCAGAGGAGCAGGGCATCTGTATGCAAGAAATAAATCTTTACTGAATATTTATGAATGAAAGAATGCCTACAATGTAGATGCTTCCTGTTCTTGAATAAGGAGTAGTATTGGAGTTAAAATCCCTCCAAAATATGAGCTAATGGTCCTGGAAGTCTAGTCCTCTAAATACAAAGAAGCAGAGATACAAACTGATCGGGGCTGTTCCTTGAGTAGGGAATGATTATCCATAGGTGATACTCTGATAATCATCTATGTCGTATATCTCTGAGAGAACTTATGTTTTTGTTTTCAGATATGCAGAGGGATGAAATATAGATAGGACATTTACAAGATAAAGTGGGAGGGAAGAAGAGGAGATAGAATCTGACAGTATTTCTCCTTATATTTTAAAAAATAAAAATAAATATTCTAAGACATAAATTGTTCAGTAAGTATGGTCAAATTATACAACACAACTCAGCAAGGTCATAGCTATGTAATCACTGAACATCAGAATTTATGCTAGCTAATACGGAGAATTAAGAACGATTTAGTCAGAAATACATCATCTCAGCCCATGATCACAGGAAATACCAAATTAATTATTATTAAAGCTGTACAGTGATTAGCCAAGAAAAATCCAAACAACTGTCAGAAGATACCAATATGGCTTTTCTTTGCTATTGCTGAAAGAATTATCTTTTCAGTGGTTAAAATCCAAGACATCATGAAGACCCATGGCATTTCCCAGCTTCTGAAGAACGAACTTCTACACCTCTATACCAATGTCATAACTTAGCAGTTACTTTTCTAAAGGGTTTGTAAAAGACAACCCAAACACAAGAATATTAGCAAGTAACCTTTTTTGGGTTTTTTTCTGAAAAGTTGTTTGCACCCACTTGCAGATTTTCAGGGCCTTCCAAATAGAGCTTGAAAATTCTTGACTTTTCTGAGATCTTTCTTTTTTTTTTTTTGAGAAATTTTCAATTTCTGAAAACTGAAAATTGTTCCAGCTAATTTCCTGCTACATAATTAACATTCTTCTGACTAACCACCCCAAATTTCTATAGTGTTTCCTGCTCCCTGTCACAACAAACTGTGTTTTGTTGCAGGGGAATACTTTTAAGGATGAGAGTTTCTTATATACCTTCCATGTGGAAAGAATCAATTCACATTTGAAACAGTATTAATCCTGTCCTGTTTCAAAAGAATGCACAGATCAGAGCCTCACACAAATCTCATAAAAGATGCTGAAATTAAATGCTAATAGGACAGCCTATCACCGTACCAAACTGCTGTGGTTACCAGAGATGTCAGAATGTACAACCTTCACCATAAGCACAGATTTTTAAAACAGCGCTTAAGAGCCATGTGGGTTCATACAGAGCACCCAGGATGACTGATACTGAAAATCAAATGAGAAGGAATGTTCTCAGGATGTTAAAGGAGCAGTGTCCCATAACTGTAAGCTAAGGGCCTGCGTCAGTTAACAATACATAAGAACCAGAATTCTTTTTTTCCTAGTGAATGGTTAAAAAGAATCAATATCAGTCTTTCTGATAAACAATGCTTAATATTCTGAGCAGGATGAGACCACTCAGCATCTCATAAGATTTGGCTCTCAGACCCCACATGTCTATATGTATTCCTGTTATCCTTATTAGTCTTGATATAGAGACATGCCAAATATTCTTTTAGAACAGAGTGTAATTTCTATTTGATCTGTTTAATGACCCTAATAGTATACAACATTGCCTCAAATGCCTCATTACTATAAGCATTCTCCTTTCAACACCATACGAAGAAAGGAGTAGCATGTTACACAGCCTCCTTTTCATGGATGATAGCAGTGGCTCTTGGACTCCAGGTGAGGTACGTGGCATTTCATTTGGGCAGGAATTATACACCAGCTGAAGAAAATACTACACACTGGTGCTTTCCATGGGAATTTGGACTCCATTAATTTTTTGGCAGTGGTATGAGACTATTTTTGGTAGCTTTATTTAAAAGAATCCAGGAAATCTCTTTCATTTTAGAAACAACATCTATTAATAAAATACAAGGGATTTCACTGGCTATCTTGTACGTGAATACTAAATGGGAAAGCTCTTCTGGAGTTGGACAGTTAACATCAAGCCTAGCTAGCAGTTAGCTTCCCACAGGCAGGCAATCTGTCTGTCTCCATGTAATTAAGGTATTTCTCCTTCAAAAACTGCCAGGATCTATTCGCTTTTTCTGTTTTCATTGTGACCTTAAACAAAAATATCTTCTTGGGCCTGGGGGTCAGGACGCAGGAGTTGCTGTTTATATAAAACAGAGTAATGACCCTACAGGGTCTGCTTTCTCTCATAGGTTTGACCTCAGTCAGACTACAGGTCTGTCACACCCCTGCCTACTGTTAGACAAGTTACAAATGGGCTTTGCCTCACTCCCTCATTTTTTCATATTTTCTAGTCTTTTATGGTAGATCTTTTTATAAGGCAGCTTGCTATGCCCTGTGCTTGCACATCTGAGATCTGTCTGCAAGGATGAGCGTAAAACAGAGCAGTACTATTAAGACTATCCACAACTGTAATCATAATAATATTACCTTTGGTCTTTACTTCAGGACTAGACAAATTACTTCTTTCTCTGCCATGTGTTTTTCCTCATTTGTGAGGGTGGAGAAAGTCAGTTTAGTCTGCTTATAATCTTTCATACTCTGGGAAAGACTCCCCTGTAATTTACAGTGAGCTGTGTTTAGCTTTGCCTGAGAGTTTGTTTGTCCTTACAGCATTAAAATAGTTTGCTTGAGGTTATGTTTCCTTCTAGGAGAGTTTCTACTAAACCTTTAATCGGAATTAAAAGCAGACCAGGAGGTATCTTGCATTTTAGTGTGTTTATTTCAGGGTATGCTTACAGTTGCTAATACTGATATGTTTAAACTACTGTCAAATGACGATTGAAATGCTGTATGAGAAAGAAAAATGTTGATTACTTACTGTAAGAGGAAACAATGCAACCAAATGCCAGTCATGTGTCTAGCCAGAATAAATAAATAAATATTCATAATTTTAAATTCTACCCTATCCCAAAGACTAACCCCCAGGAAGGCATCCTGGGAAACAAGTGTCCTCTGTATATATAAAAGGAAGAAAAACACAACCATTTTTATTAAAAGAAAGATCAGAAAATGTTTTGGTGAATACCTTGAGGTTTTCATATAGTAATTTTTAGTATTTGCTTTTATAGTAGTCTACTCTAAAATGAAATATGTTTTGCTTACCTTGCTGTGGGACATAACACTGTTTTCCTTTTCCCACAAGCAAGTAACTAGGACTCACTAAGAGCCATTTTATAGCTATAGTGTTTTTCAAGCTGTGTGGAGAACTTAACTATAGTACCTCACTCCTAGAAGATGGCCTTCTGACTACTTGTGAATAGCCACAAAGCTGAAGAATTTGGAAAAAATGTTCTTTTTATCTCTTCCATTTTCATAGACTTCTGTTGAATATGTTGCTTAGGTGCACCAGGAAATCCAGGTAAGTACTATGCAAGGTGATGGTAAAATGTATCCAAGCTAACTAGAGGCTAGATTTACAAGCAGCTCTCAGGTGTTGTAGTAAGTAGTTTCAGTGTATGAATAATGTTAGTGCACTCACTGCTCCAGAGTCAGCCCAGGCTCTTCCTCAGAGAGTTTCATATCCCATGACGGGCACTTCAGGGAAAGTATTAATCTTCTCTTTATTTGTGCAGAACTCCCACAAAGTTGTACATGTTTTTACCTAAATACTAGCAAAATACCTTTTCTCAGCTGCTGATCTTCAAGCACTCCAAGGAAACCAGTCATACACCTGAAATTGTGCAAAGCATTTGACACTGTCCTGCCTGACATCCTTGTCTCTAAATCGGAGAGACATGGATTTGACAGATGAACCACTCGGTGGATAAGGAATGGGCTGGATGTTCTCTCTCAAAGAGTTGCAGTCAACAGCTTGACATCCAAGTGGAGACCAGTGACGACTGGTGTACCTCAGGGGTTGGCATTACGAATGGCACTGTTTAACAACTTTGTTGGCAACAGTGGGATCAAGTGCACCCTCAGTGAGTTTGCTGACAACACCAAACTGTGTGCTGTGGTTGACATGCTGGAGGGAAGGGATGCCATCCGGGAAGACTTTGACAGGCTTGAGAGGTAGGCCCGTGCAAACCTTATGTAGTTCAACAAGAACAAGTGTAAGGTCCTGCACGTGGGTTGGGGCAATCCCAAGCACAATTATAAGGTGGGCGGCGAGTGGATTGAGAGCAGCCCTGGGGAGAAGGTCTTGGTGGTGTTGGTTGATGAGAAGCTCAACATGAGCTGGCAATGTACACTTGCAGCCCAGAAAGCCAACCATATCCTGGTCTGCATCAAAAGAAGCATGGCCAGCAAGCCAAGAGAGGTGATTCTGTCCCTCTACTCTGCTTTGGTGAGACCCCACGTGGAGTACTGCATCCAGCTCTGGATCCACAGGAAAGATGCTGACCTATTGGAGCGGGTCCACAGGAGGCCATGAAGATGATCAGAGGGATGGAGCACCTCTCCTGTGAAGACAGGCTGAGAGAGTTGGGGTTGTTTATCCTGGAGAAGAGAAGGCTCTATGGACACCTTATTGTGGCCTTCTAGTACCTGAAGGGGGCCTACAAGAAAGCTGGAGAGGGACATTTTACAAGGGCATGTAGTGATAGGACAAGGGGTGATGGCTTTAAACTGAAAGAGGGTAGATTTAGGTTAGGTATAAGGAAGAAATTCTTCACTATGAGGGTGGTGAGACACTAAAGCAGGTAAGCTGTGGATGCCCCATCCCTGGAAATGTTCAAGGCCAGGTTGGATGTGGCTTTGAGCAACCTGGTCTAGTGGAAGGTGTCCCTGACATGGCAGAGGGGTTGGAACTAGATGATCTTTAAGGTCCCTTCCGACCCAAACCATTCTATGAATTCTATGATTCTATGAAACATTGCTAAGCCCTATTTCAGAGATGGTGAAACTGAAGTCTGAGGAGGTAAAGGGCTTTGTGTGAGGTGACGCAGCCAGTCCTGGCCAAGTTAGCTGTGAAGAAAGCTTAGGTTTCTTGAGTTGCCTCCCACCACTGGACTGTGTAGAAGGTGAATTAACATGGCAGGATTTAGCCTGTCACAGGAGACTTGATCTTACAAGCTAGCCTCTGATCTCAGACAGTGAGACAAGAGCTGGCTTTGTTGATGTTCTTGTGATGTTTCTTTCAGCTGAGCACTGCACTGAAGGGAACCTGCTGAAAACTTCTGTCTTGTACATGCACTGCAATGTTAATTCTCCTGTTTCTTAAAAAGATGCATTTAGCTGCATGGGAACCATTTGTGCGGCTTTTTGAGGTGTGTTGCATAACGCTTATAGTTAACCGCTCATGTATTGGCTATCTCTGTTCCATATAGGCAACTTAGGCCTAATTCTTTCCCCATTGCTTTAACGTAAGGTTGAAGTTAAAGTTTAATATCATTAGAAGCAGTATTCCTATATAGACTAGAGGAGGAAATATCACATGGAACCAGGCTGTAGTAAGAGAAAAGGATGCAAAAGTTAGGCAATAAGGATATTAACTCTTGCTGATGAAAATGTGTCAGGCAAAATTTAGGAGAGATTTGAGGAGTGGGCCTACCTATTTCAAAGCATGTTCTGAAACACGCTTGGCAACAGAGCGTGACCAATTGCACAGAAACTTCTCTACTGAGTGAAGGTGCATATCAGGGGCCAGATATTCACCAGCAAACTCCTTCCACATGGCACTGAAGAAATATTAAAGGTCAGTGGAGCCATTGAAATCAGCATATGTAGGTGATATATGATGCCATCCACTGAGATGCACATATGGAAATACGGAACATGAAAATCAAATATGCAATTAACACTACTGTAATGTTTGTGAGAATAATTGGTGTTACAAAATATAGGAAAATATCTTCTGTGCAGTAACAACTCAATGACCCAAGGACTGGACTCTCAGTCAAGATCCTAGATCAAAGTAATGTGTCAAGATGGGCGTACTATTGATTGAGCCAAAAGCTGAAGCTTCATTTAAAGACTCATGCCTGCACAAGCTGTGTGGCACGAGTACAGATATCTGGCATGTCAATACAATGTGACAAGTACAACTGTGTCCTCTCAAATATCTAAACACCCTGGAAGAGTTTACCCTCAAAAATGTGAATGTCCTCAAATCTGCAACAGTTATTTGTTCTCTGTCACTGGATGTCTGTTGGATATGATTCACTAATATCCAGGTAGATATATTTATTTCCTCAACATATTTCCATTAAGAACCCATTTTGATATAATGGCTTCCAGAGCAGTGAATATTTATGGTACTCTACATAAAGATGTACTGCTTGATGCTTACATGCACTCTTTGACAGACGTCATATTTTCTGTTCTGCCCATGCAGTGGGACAAATTTTTAAAGTAGGTCATGGTCTTCCAAAGTCAGCCCTCAGACACAACTGGAAAGTGCTTCCAGAACACCTCACTCAACACCTAACCACTCTCACAGTGGAGCTGACGGCCACATTCCCAAACACTCCTGACAAACAACTTTTTGAGATGGAAATCTGGGAGCAGATGCTAATGTGCATTTCAGATCTAACCTAATATGAAAATAGGTTTAGTTGTGGTTTCTAAGCTCTTGTGAACATTTTTGACTGTATCAGTACACCTCAATGGGTATTTTCTGAACTACTTCGCTGATAACTAGGATTTAATACCTTTGTATGCCTATATTTAGTATTTCAGGATTTTATTGAGAATGGTTTTTTAATTATTGGTGCTAAAACAAAAGAGACCAGTTCACCTGAAATGATCCACATGCATAAGAGTACTATAAGTAGGGTAATGAACCTGAGCATTGCTGATGAAGCGAAAACTTTCTGGCTTCCTATTTCAGCTTGATAGTCACCTAAAGCTGCAGCATGAGTATTGCTTCCTATCCATGTGACTCCATCTGTTTACTGACAATTATCCTTAGCTGTTCTTGCACTTCAAAGCTTCCCTTTTTCTGTATTTGGTTGCAGAAGGAGAATTTAGATCTGCATAATCTCTCTTGACTACTAATCTATACTCAGAAGAAGAAGTGCATTTTTAGACCTCTCTAAGTGCTTAGCAACGATTTTTGAAGGCTGAAAAGTAGATTGGTGGTGTAAAAGACTGCTCTGCCAGAAAGCTTGTATTCTTACAACACCTTGTATTGTATTCTTACAGGACCTTGGTCTGAAAACATAACAAAAAAGTGAGTAACATTAAAATTGGAGACTTTTCCAGATTAATTGGAACAAAATTAGACATGGGTCAATTTAGAGCATCAAAGGCCTAAAGTGTATTTCGAGTCCTGAATTTATTTTTCGAACTCTTCTGTACAGTAAATATGCAGGAAAGAAGCACATTTCAAAACTGTGTGTTAAGGTCTGGGTCATATGCTTAAAACATTATTATTTCAGTGTTTTAAGTAATATATGGAAAACCTGGTAAATATTTTCTTTGCATATAGTCCCCATAATATGTAAAAGTTCATTTGATTTCAGAGGGGAAGAACAAGCTGGTAATAACACAGTCTACATCAATGGATTTAAAATAATTTTTGCCATTGTTCTGGAAGGAATTCAAAGCCCCCTCTGAAGTATGTGCCCGAGCCTGGAGCTGCAGGCAAGGATCTGATGGTAGATGCGCACCGAGTCAGGAGGCAGCTTCTGGCTCCCTGCCTTCCCTTGCAAAGGGCCCAAGATGCTGCCACCGCTCCCTTGAGGTGCAAGCAGTCAGGACTGCTATGGCTGGTCACACTAGCCTACTGCATCCACACTGCACTGAGCCTTGTCCCACCAAACCTCTGCTTCTGCATTTTGCATGGCCAGCATCTTCTGGGACAATCAAGCAGTGGTGAGGACTCACTGTTTAGCTGCAGTGCTGTTCACTGCCCCTGTGTTTACCCCTCAGCAAGTCAAGAGACACCTGGGAGGTGTTTGGGAATGGTCATATGGCAGTGGTGTCTCTCGGGTGGACTGTCTCTTTTACTAGATCTTGTCAAATGCTCCTGAGAAACTGTTCAAGCAGTGTTTTTCTGTCTTTTTTTCCCCATTAACTACAGGAACAGTTGCATAGTGCTTTGTAACATGAAGGTTTCTCTGCTGTCTTCTGTGAATGTCAAGTACAATTAGAATTCTGCAGGAGCAGTACAAAAGCCAATCCATTTGGGGTCCTCTTGAGCACTTGACCTCCTTTTATCTAGGGGCAGTGACCTTCACAGATTAATGAAGTGTTTGTAGGCTGTCAATCTTCAGCATCTCTGGGTGCCAGCTTCCCTGAAGTCAGACCACTAGGACCACCTTGTTCATGGCGTGCAGGCTTTTCTTGGGTAAGCATGGTCCAGCTGCAAGGCTGGTCACAGGGCTTGTAGACCACAGTCACTGGTGGGTTGTGCAGTCAGCCTGACCTTGGTGAAAGGCTACTATTGTTGGAGAATTTTTATTCAGTAGCATTTTGTTCCAACTTTGTACTGAAGCAAATGAGATGAACAGTCCAGAAAGAATAAAAAATCTATAACATTCAAGGCATTCAAGGCCACATTTCATTCACATCTGTATGAATTCTGACTTGGCTACATGAGGAAAGCCCATGTCATACTCTGACAGCCTCAGTTATTCCAGTTATGCCCCATAAAATGCAAGAAATGCAGAAGCAAATCACTAACCCCAGTAAAAAGCAACGACCCCCCAAAAATCATCAATCTCTGAGCCCAGTCACCCCTTGTACATCTGAAACCTCCCCAAAAGCCCAAACTAATAAATGGGCTGATTATACTATGCCCAAAGGTCAAGAATTTGGAGTTATTTCTGGTCACAGAGGAGGAGGAGTGAATTCCAAAACACAGGAGCCCTTGCAATGTGCAGCCTCCCAAAAATCCTCCTTTGGCTGAAGATGCACCAGCCCAATCTCCCCCACTGTCTGGTTATTAGCAATTCTGGGACCTCCGTCTTCACAGGCTGGCAGCTAAAGTTCTCTGCAGGGTTGCTTTGCTTTTGCAGCAGGAGCTGGGTTGTGCTCAGAGCCAGCCTGTGTTTTGGGCTATGCTTGAGCCAGCTGAGCAATGGGGCTGATATGTCCCTTTTGCACTTTTTGTTGCATGTAGCCAAGCGTTTTCTTCTCACTGTTTGAGTACCTTCAGGGTGAGGGAGGTTGGTTAAAGGAAGAGGTGAACAAGTTTGAACAAATCCAGGCATCTGATATTCTCCACCTGGGAGTTATTAATGAATAATCATCATATTCCAGTAATATCAAAATCACAAATCAGTTGAATGAAACAGTAGAATATTAAGTGGGATTTTTTAAAGATTATTTTTATTTTTCTGAATTACCAGTCTGAATTCATCTTTAAGTGCTGTGTAAAGGGTAAAAGTACTACACTTAAAGAGAGTGGTATGTTCAAGGCCCAGTGGATCTGCTATTTTATTCTGAAAGGGTATACTGTACGTCTTAGGTCTACCCAAAAGCAATTCTAAAGGCTTGTCCAGTTTGTTCACCACAGCCTAAACTTGCCCTCAGAAATCCTGGGAAGCTGCTTTAACTGAAGAGTTGAACATAGTGAGCTAAAGCACGGAATGGCTGCTTTTGAGATACATTCAAAGCACTTGGCAGCTTGAGGTGTCCATAGCAGGTGCTGGATTTGCTATAAGTGGACAATTTATAAACGGAGCTGACAACTGGGAAAACAGAGCAGTGGGAATTTGGCATTCCTGAGCTGGTAGTGTCTTGCCCATCGGATGCTCCCTGGCATACAGTTAAGGAGAGCAACCCTGCTCAAAGTGGGCTAGCTGGCTTACGAGCAAAGCACTGCTACCCCAGGGTGTCTGGCAGTACTGCTAGGTATTTTCAACAGGCCAGTGCAAATCAGTTTTTTACTTTTGTCCTTCATTAATCAACAGTATATATTGATTAATTCTTTCATTAACTGCTCTTTGCTGTCTGCGTTTTGTATAGAGAGAAATGCCCAAGTGGTTTTACTCAGGCTTGTTTTTAGAAATTATTTAGGGTTTGCTATTTTCTGCATAAGCAGCTAAGCTCACTATATGTTTGAACCTTGGTTTTCAAGCTAATTAATTGTCTTCACTGAAGACACTCAAATTAGACTGAAGCCTTGAGTGATTTAAAAATATAGAGCACCCTCCAAAGAGGCAGGGCTTGGAGAGCTTATTACAGAAGATCTAGCTCTAAGGGAGATACCAGTGCTGCATGACGGCTAGCTGGAAGGCCAGCCCCAGCCCCTCATTCCATTAAACTTCACGCTTCATGATTTAGAAGATCCATGTTTTCATTCTGCTTTCTGAGCCCAAGCAGGTCCAGCAGGAACAAAAGCATCTCACCACTCTTTCCACAGGTTTTAATTTATTTTTGTCAATCTAAAACAAGCCAAGGAACAGAAGAGAAAAGGAAAAATACTCCTAACTCTTTTTTCCCCGCTCTTGCTTTGAGCAAGGAGCCAATTCCTCTGGAGAAGGAGCTCTAGGGTTTCAGCCCCTCAGACCCTTCCCTCAAAGCTTAGGTAGCACATGCTCTCACTTCTCATGGTGTGGTTGCAAACTTACAGTTTCATTATTTTGGTCAGGGGTACATCTGCTTCTGCTTTGCAAGCAGCTCTTCTCTATTCTGCTCTTTACTTCCACATACAGATATGAGGCTATTTTTGTTTTTCTTTTTTTCAGTCCTGCCCTATAATGCTGAAACAGAGGGGCTGCAGCATATACCTTTTTTGACTCTGACATGTTAATCTTAACACTCCTTTTAATATTTTTCCTTCCTTAGCCAGAAATAGGAGGCAAAACCTATCTCTGATCCCTACTGACATCAGTATAGGAACTCACTTACTCATCAAGGCACCTTTTTAGGGCACTGGAGAGAGGTTTGAATCCTTGCTCCATCTGACTGATACTGGGATTTGTTTAGAAGACATTTTCTACTGCTGCCATTTATTCACACTGTGTAAGTAATTAAATATTCATTGGACTAGAAAGATGAAGTTTTGCCCTGGGCACTAAATCACTCACAGCAGGAGGCTTTTCCCTCTCCAGGTGAAGTGAAGCTCTGAACATCATCCCACCTGCCATTCTGCAGCAGGGCTTGTACGTGTGCTCTCTCTGCCATTCTCCTTCTCCAGAAATTCATTCCAGGAGCCAAGAAGCATTGAAAGATGCAGCTGATGCTGCATCAGACCTGCTGCTATTTTTTACTTCAGCAAAGGCACATTTTCAGTGAATAACAGTTTCAATACAAGACTGCTAAGCAGTTGTAGCTCTGCTAGCCAGGACACTGATGAGCTCTGACAGGCACTGTTTCAAAAAGAGTGATGGCAGGTTTTAATGACGGAAATTTGGATGGCTAGTACTAGTAGGGTTACTCTGCTATTTATAACCCTACACCAGTAAAGCCTTTAAACATAGCAACAGCCCTATGATTGAGTTGGATCGTTTACTTGCTGACATTTCTGAACATCTCCAAGTACTTTGTTAGATCAAGGCTGTGGAGAGCAGACCACGAGCATTTCATCTGCAAGCTCACAGACGTGAACCCTGCAAGATACAGATATATTTGACCTCTTAATTACCCATGGATGTTACACTGTGGTGTATAACAAGTTATAGTCTGAACACGCCTGCCTGCAGGGTAGCAGTGATGTTAAGCATATGCTTAATTTTAAACATTTGGATAATATTTGCTAACAGCAATTCTTCTTTCTGCTTTTTTGTGACTTTTTTTCAGATGGGTGCTAGTGATACCAGGGAATAATTTTAAAATGTGCCTAAATTCAGTCTCATTCTGTAAGGTTCTTTAGCATGGGCTAAACTTTAAATATATGCCTAACAGCTTTACCAGAGAGGATATTTCCCAGAATTGATCACATTCCACTAAAGAAAGAAAATGACAATGATAAATTTTTCATTCAGCCCGTGTCGTAGAGATCAGTGAACTCCTGTTGACTTTTTGGTGGTCTCATGCTCTAAGTGTTTCAGTGTCCTTGGAATTTTAAGAATGCCCCAAAACATGCTGTATCCACCCCAGGGAATTCTGCATCTTATATTAGCAGATAAATAAAAATTTCTTATAAAATTACAAGTTATTATTTGTTTAGAGAAAAGTGATCAGGACACACGATTTTGTCATTTTTTGTGTAAATGAAATGTATGTATTTGGTATGCTTTACATATATAGATAAATATATATATGGAGGACTTTTTCAAGGAACTATTTCTCAATCTTGAAATAACTTTAAGTCAAATAAACCAGAGGAAAAATATAAATAGGAAACTGGCTAACAACTAAGATTTATTTACAAATATATCTAGCTCAAAAACTGCAACACATAATCAGAACAGAAATTTACACTGATTTAAAAACAGCTTTAGAAAAGTAAAGTACATGACCAAAAAAAAAAAAAAAGAAGAAAATACAAAATAAAATGAAACAGGGAAGTTTGATAACAATTAATTTAAAGAGGAAGCCAGATGCTGTAGAAGACTAATAGGGGAAGGAGAAGAACACAGGAGAGAATCCAATGCAGGTAGCAGCAGATATTCAGGAACAAAAGTAACTCATAAAACTGTGGATTGAAAGAGAGGAGCTTTCAGTTACAATGATGGAATGTCACAGCTGGTCAGTACATATTTTTCAAACAAGTTATTCATAACAATGAAGCAGTCTTCATTGCAAAGATGTTAAAGGATAATACAAAACTGAACCTATTAGCAAGTCATTAGTAAATCAGTAAATCGAGATCACTTATATCTGAACATTAAAAAAAAGCTTGTGGATCAACACTACTTATTTTCAATATTTTCTGGAGACCTAGAGAAGTTCCAGAGAACTGTGAGGCAGATATTTTTGAGCTACAACTTAGGAGAAAAAACCTAAATAAGTCTAGGACTCATCCTGATCTTGATCTTAGGAAAAATTAAAAAATAGAGAGATGGCAATATAATTTAAGCCAAGACACACAGAACTGTGGCAAATGAATCTTCCCAAGGTAGTCTTCTGGGATTTTTAAGATTGTACATTTATTTCTCTTAGTAGAAGTGTTGACATAAAATGACATTTGATTTGGTTCCATATGATATTTTTATTCAAGCGTCAATAGCACATCAATGCATTACACAGATGAAATACTCTACTTAATATGCCACAAATGTAATTCCATGTGAGCATTTACCAGTTAAATGTACTTCTACTGCAGCCCATGCCATTTTGTAATTTGATCAGTGGCTTGAAAAAAAAGTTATACCATTGCAAAGAGAATTTGCAATCAACTTGAAGACAGAGAAAAGGAAGAGGGGCAGGCTGCTGATACACAGTGCTCTGGAGGGCTCTGAGGGATTGGCAGTGGGCAAGCAATGTACATTTCAGAAAAGCCAGCTGTAAGATCATGCTCCTGGGCACAAATGCAAAACAAGTTTACAGTGCAGGAAAGCAGACCCTGGGAAAAGGAGCTGGAAAGTGTGGTAGATAATCAGGTACAAGGCAAGAGGACCCACAGGTTCTGTAGTCAAGGCCAAAGGCAGTAGGGGTACAGCAAAATCTGCAACATCTCTGGTAAGTGAGGTCTCGCCGTTCTCTTCCAACACATGGTTCCCTCTCAGCCATGTGGAGGGGAAGACCCTGTCAGGCCACTTGTGTTGATTAGAGGAGGTTGTGGGAGGAGGTGCCAAGCTGTCATCTGTTGTCACCAGGCAGACTGT
The DNA here is from genome assembly GCF_949628215.1 of Phalacrocorax aristotelis. Lineage (NCBI taxonomy): Eukaryota > Metazoa > Chordata > Aves > Suliformes > Phalacrocoracidae > Phalacrocorax > Phalacrocorax aristotelis. The sequence continues at coordinate 62,203,305 of NC_134311.1, forward strand.
GACTCTGTCCCTATTTGCTACACATGCATCTCTTCTTGGAGTGTTTGGATAGCCGTACACCCAAAGTGATGCTGAATCAGTGAAGGTGGCTCAGAGAAGAGTGCTGAGAATGACTAAGGACCAGAGAGGATGCTATGCAGGGATAGAGCCAAGGTATCACTTCCATCCAGGTCACTGAAGAGGTGATTGCATCTTCTGTCTGTCTTTCTCCACCCTCCTTTGGGATGCAGATCCTCTGCCCTAACTAATTGCTATTTCAGAATGTTTCCTTGTTTTTCTAGGGCTTTCTGCACTGCAAGCCTTGCTCCCACAGGCTGCTGCCAGGGTCTTCCAACGGACCCAGAGTCCGCTCCACCCCCATGCAACTCAGGCCCTTATTAAGCTTCTGCATTAACCATAGCACTCCTGCAGCATTTGGAGCTTCCCCCAGTGCTTTCCATGCACTGGAATGCTCTCTGAGCTTTCTGTGTTCTTTTTTTTAGCCTGTACCTTTTTTATTTTTGAAGAGTTCTAAATTATGTAGGAAAAAGATATTAATAAAATCTTACAAGTGAACCCATTTAGGAAAGAAGTAGCTGCATGTGATAGTAATGGTAAGTGACTCTGCCATGAAGGAAGTCAAGCAAGCTTAAAATGAGCGTAGCTAGGTCACAAATTAAATTCAGTGAAGAAAATCTGTTGTCTTGTTTTCAAGTGGAGATAATATCAACCACCAATTGCAATAAGAAACTATGAGAATCAAGGCAATGATATGTCTTATGTGATTTTGTTTAAGATTCCTAACAGCAGTAGCAAATTACCACGTTGCTCCATGTTTGGAATTTGGATGAAATAAAAGATCAGTTCCTGCAGGTCAGAAAGTGTCCCAACTGGAGCAACAGAGCAATAACTATCCCACAACAACATTGAAGGACGAGGCACAGAAAGGATAGTAAGATACCTAAGTGAGTTTCTGGTAGTACTATGTAGTTACATCAAACACCGGGTTTTTGCCAGTACACTACATCTCTCAGCATTTTAATATGCATGTGTGAATTGCTCTGTCGGTATTCTGACTATCAGGACCAACTCTGATCCTAGCAGCTTAACTGATTCTGTATCTATATTAACTCAGTCTGTAATCTCAGGTTTGAAAATGAAATAGCTTTGTATCTTCTAAGATCACAGTTTTTCAGCTGTTCACATTCTTTGCAGACCTGTTGATTTGTACAGGTAAACAAGGAGAACATATACTAGAGGCTGCAATTAGCCCACAGGCTGCTGGTTCCCAAACAGTTTGGAGAGTTAGCTCAGTGAGGAACATCACTCAGCGTGAGTCCTCCTGGCTCATCAGGACTAAGGGTGAGACCAAGTGTGCAGGTAGGCAAGGGATGTTCAGTTCCAACATGCTCCTTCACCTTTCTAAGTGCATAAGAAATAAGATTAGAAGACCATACACTGTATGAGACCTCAAGGCAAGCACTGGGCAATGTCACACTTCAGGCCCCTGCTCCAGCAGCTGAGCATGTCATCAGCCAATTCTTTTTCCTTAATCTACCCACTGCAAGAGCATCCATCTCTTCAATATGCAGCCTTCCCCAGTGGAGCATCTAAGAAGGCGGCCACCCCTGCTCCAAGATGCTCCATGAGTGTATCTCATCTTAGGATATCTTTGTCTAAATATTCCTAGTGTGTTTATTGATGAGAACCACTGAATCCTCCTTTGCAGTTATGTGCATGCTAACTCCTCCTTCTATACCCTGTAGTTAGTCTGGCAATTCTCTCCTTGGCTTAGGAATATCTTGGACTAGATGATTCCAAAGTAATCTAGACAACATCCCTAAGGCCCTGTGTGAGCCTTTTCATTTTGCCTTTATAATCGTCCCACGGGCACACGACAATTTCCTCCCTAGTATCCATCACATCTCCTTGTGTGGGAGGCAGAGGACTGGGCCAGCAACTGCCCAGGATCTTCTGTGCTCTCTCAGTGATAACACTGAGCCTGCACTTGCAGATGTTTGCTGAAGGGACCTCCCTGATTCAGTCAATGTGCAGAACTGGGGATACTCAAGCAGGGACTCATCTTCCTATTTCTGTAAGCCAGATTCCTGCTATTAGACTTCCTATGCCTGTTGCCATCTTCATTAAGCCCTGCACACAAGCGGCCAGTAGAAAGAGCATGCCTGATGTCTCATGTCGCTTCACTGACACACTAGCCTGTGGCTAGGAAGGCTCAGGTACTCTGTGCAGAAAGAAAGCCCAAATAACTCTAAATCAACAGCTAGAAGTCATAAGGTTTCTTGGATCAGCAGGTGGGACTTCTGAGCATGGCCAATCCCTGTTGTCCAGTGGCAGAAGGAGTGGATGGAACAGCTCAGAGCTTGTCTCAGTTAAAGAGTTCCCACACTGGGAAGAAAAGAGGGATCCATGTCTTGGAAAGACCCTGGGAGAAGCTGAGATGAAAGCTGAAGTAGAATCGATTAAATAATGGTGCTGTACCCCAGACTTTGCCAAAGTGCATTTGTATAGCTGCCTGGCTGATGACAGTTAGATGTGAGGGCTGCTGTTTGTACAAGGCTCTTTGGAAATACTGATATATTTGTGAGCAGGCATTTCCTATCACAGGTCTGAACAAGCCCAAGGAGTATACTCACCTAACAGTTTGAAACCACCATGCGTCATGTCAGGAGTAAAGTTGGCCATGGTTTCAGAGAGTAGGTGCCATGCCTGTCTCTTGTTTGGTACATATTGTCCCCCTGCTTCTCAAACCTCCAAGCACACCCTTTCTCTCTATGAGTTTGAAGAAGTGATGTGTTTACTGGCAGGGCTTTTACTGCATGCACTGAACTCTGCTTAAAATCTGACCCTGCACATGCAAATAAGACACAGCCATTGGGCTCTTGGCGATATGCCACCGAGGTCCTCCAGCTGTGCAGCTGATGCCCCAGCACACTAAACCGTGCTGCATCCTACTGGGCCACCAGGACTTAAAGGACAGGCTTTGTTTTAGGGTTTTGCCTTGTGAATAGTAATTCGTCCTGTGGTGACTTCCCAGCTGTTTTCCAACAGGCCGGCATGTGACAACACGGTGTCTCCAGTCAGTCTGAGGCCTCCCAAACCTCCTGCCATGACAAGAGAATATTTATATCTCACATGTACAGCAGGCCAACATTTTCTAAGTTATCTTGGCTCTTTTTCCCACTCAAAAGTGCTCTGTATCTACTGGGTCTTTACGGGGGGGAGGACAATAGGAACTGACACAGAGTCAGTCGGATGTCCTTTCACGTCCAGCATCCTGCCTCTGAGAGAGGCAAGGGGTAAGTACTGCAGAGGAAGGAGCAAGACACCTTGCAATTGAGAAATACGTCTACAAACTATCTATCTCGTGTATTCTTAGATGATAATTTGTAACATGAAGCTCCATTGTTTGCCTCTTTTCATATGTTTTTTGCTACATAAATAGGAAATGTTAAATTCTTGTTAGCTCTTGACTGCAATACTGCCTTCCAGCTGTGAGTTTCGCAGGATAACACTAAGGAAAAAGACAATTTCCCGTTTCTACATTTAAAATTGGTTGCCCTTCCATTTCTTAGGTATGACTTCCATTATTAGAAATGTCAACAAACAGCTATTTATATACATTTCCAGTTCCTCACCTTTAAATTGTCTGTAATCTTTCAGACATGTCTCACATGCCTTAAACTCCACTTTTTTTTAATATTTCTTTTGTTTTCTTTATGCTACCTCTGCTCTCTCTGACTAATATTTCTGATTAATTAGATATTAATTTAAATTCAGTTTCAGAGTACCTATTACTGTATTATCTACAATGTCCCATGATTACACTATCTACCTTATAACAAAAATTAAAGGGAGTGTGAACCTATCTAAGATCAAGTACTCCCTCCTGCTGTCAATTTTTAAATGAGTTTGTTGGTCCCAAATATCCTCTATTGCAAAATAGGAGTTAATAAATAAAACATATTTTAATAGGTCCTTACTGTGCAGCTACAGAAGTATCATTGCAGAAGGAGATCTTTCAGCAAAATTCTCCCAGTGTGTTCAGCAGCAAAAAATGTGCTATTTTTTTCATTCCTGAAATTCACCACTGAAACCAATCTTAACCAAAGCCTTAGTTCACTGAAGGAAGAATAAGAAACTTCTGTACAAACTCACAAGACAGTTTCTGTGGAGGCAGGAAACACCCTTCCTTCAAGTGATTCTTTTAAAGCTTATTAAACAGTGAGCAGTACAATGGTACTTATTGTGAAGAAGCTAAAGCAAATGCTGGAGCACCTACTCCTTGGTCTTTCTAGCCAATGTATTATGGACTGTTTTAAGGGGGGAGCTGTTACTGTGCCTAAACTACCTTTGTAGCATGGTCACAAATTACACAGTCCGAATTACATGTGTCATGTTCCTGTATTCCACTGGGAGTATACCAGTATACCTTTCACAAATGGTGTAAAAGGATGAAGAATAGGATTTTTTCAGTTTGTGTTTTTAATGCAACACGTGAGAAATGACGTGCTGAAAGATTGTAAGCGTTGCTCATGTTCTCAAAGTATTACAAAATTAAGCTGTATTTCAAGTTTGTTTAAAAAAACGAACGAGAGAAACGTTTTTTAAAACATTAGTGTTATGGGAATCTTTCCCATACCCTACTATTTGACTCAAATCTTAGCAATTAGTTTTGGTTATCAAATAATTGGCCAAGTTGCCTTCTCTGTGTTTTCAATAATGTTATTGGCACAGCAACGTGCACAAGAGCAGCCAAGGATAATAAGGTATGCTAAATACCTTGGTACTGAGCAGTCTTCATAGTAGTAATGGGATTTCACAAGACAGATCCCTTTTTTATATAGGCTATTCCTGAGAAGGAGTTGGAGCTCACTATAACTCATTAGAGCTACATGTATTATGAGTTTTGCCTTGACAAACATACTGATAAATGGAGAGGAATAGATGTAAGGCAGGTCAACCTGAAACTGAATTTTTAATTTTTCCTGAAAAAATAATTTCCACAAAATGCTTTCTTCTCACGCAAAATGTTTCTTTTTTTTTTTTCAAGATACTTATTTCTTCCTTGATCTTTCCCTCAGTGCTTAGGTCTATTTAAAAGGGCCTTTATCAAATAAAAATTGGAAAAACAAAGCTTCCATGATTTGAAAAAGCAGCGCTTGACTTTTTCAGAATGAACCAGGGGAGTTCAAAATCTTCAAAACACTTTAACTTTTTATATAATCACCTTCTGTTTTCTAAATTAAATTGGTGAATCCAGCCAAAATTTACGAATTATTTCTTCCTGCTACTACAACTTTCAGTGAATTTGCTGTTAACTGGAACAGTTTCACCCCTTTCATTCTCCAACATTTGAAGCAATTTTTGAAGTGTTTCATCCTTCACCCAGTTACATGCTTGTGTATTCTTTCCCTCCTAGCCTCCTAAGTTCCCAAAGTATTCCTTACATAGCCTGCAAAGTATTAATTTTCTTTTGAGAACATGGAAGCCTTAATCACTGTGGGTTGTGCAATAAAGACCTCCAGGAAAAGCCTTAGTTCACCAGAAGAACCTACAGCTCTTAGGCATCGCGGATAGATATCCTGCCTCTGTGAGGCTCCCAGAATGCTGGGGCAGCACTGCCTCCTCGAAACGCAGTGTGGAGAGCTGCACTCTCCGGAGCCGCCGGTACCTCAACTGACCTGCGTTCGCACTGATATATGTGACCAAATTAGAGTGCGTGGATGTGGTGAGGACAAAGGGAAAAGAGGCTCAGCAGCACATGGTGCAGAGGACTTGGTGACTGGTAAACAGGGCTAATCTGATTGTAACAGTGAAATGTCCCAAAGGAAAGAAGAAAAAAATATCACTCCCATTAACCCTCTTAAATACATTCCATTTTAACATATAATGTGACACATCAATAAAGAGTAGAGCTGGCTGACAAAGCAGAGTCATTTTTAGACTAGCTCAAATTGTATGTCTGATGACTGTGTGCACCAAGGGCTGTCTCAGCAGAGTCTATATTGCTACCTATATATCTGGGTCTATTCATTTGAGGATATGTAAGCCCCCAGAAGTAAGGCACTCAGGATGCAAGCGAATGGAGACAGGCTATTCTGGAAATGCCAGACAACTCCATGGCCTAATTCACCTAAAATTTTGAGGCCCTCTTTTGTACTCTAGGGGTCTGTATAACAAAAGGGTGACTCGTGAATACTCTTAATGGCTCCACATTGCTCAGTGGCCATACAGGCACACTCTTGGAAGAGTGCCAATTTTCCCGCTCAAAATATCTGGCTCCAGCCCTGGTGAGGCCAGTCCCCAGCAGCGACCTGATGCTATGGAAGACACAGTACCTGCTGGAGCTGCTAGTCACAGAATGAGAGTGCTTATAATCTTTCAAGTTCAGGCCCATGTAGCACACATCTCCTCAAATCTCTGAAAGGCAAATATGTGAGTTAATGGCAGCTATGCACACATGTGCTCCAAGCAATGTGGTCCAAATGGCATCTTGTTAATGAAAGACATTTGTTTAAGAAGTGGTGACAATTTTTTTTCCCTAACAATTTCAGCATTCCGTTCGGCAACCTACCGTCCTTTCAGTTTTGGTCTCTGACTCAGCAGTCTTTCCTTCCTTAACTGCTAAGCTCAGGGAGAAGCAGTAGCCACCCTTGTCCATGCCCGCTGCTGTGGGCAGCCCCATCACCCCGGCTGCCAGTGCCAGCTCCTTTCTAGGCCCTTATACGGAGATCAGCCCACGCCGACCTTGCGCAACTTGCTTTATCTCAAAAAAAAGAATAAATGGTGCTGGCACAGAGAGGTGGCTGCCAGAGCTTGAGCCTAATGCACAGACACGCACACACAAGTACGTTTTGCCTCTGCACCCGTCAGTGAAGCTTTCTTCTGCGTATGAGAATGCTGGCCTCTCTTCTGTCCCCAGGTCCTCCATACTGAGCCATTTTGCTGTGCTTACATGTCAGTGCTTCACCCCTTCATCCTCAGCCCCATCCCCTCTTGCTGACGGTCTCACTCTGCTCAGCACCTGGCAGAAGTGCTACGAATTTCACAAGTGCATCACTCACATTTGTCCCCTCTCCTGTTTCTAGCTCCTCTCTTCACTTCTGCCTTTTCTGCTTTTTGCCTTTTGCAGGGTTTTTTTTTTCACCTCAAGTATTCTCAAACACTTTACATCTGTCTTTTGACCTTGTCTCCTAGCCATGACATTAAAGCACAGACACATAAGCTTTGGTTCATGTCTGCCATTTGTCTGATGACTTCCCTTTCTCATTCTGTCCTTCTGAGAACACACGTTTTTCTTCTGTCTCTCTCCCTCTCTTCCAGCCAGGTGATTAAGGGCATCCTTTAGGAAGGGCTAGATTACCTCTCTACTTTTGCTGCAAGCCAGGAGTGAGACTTCATCAGCAAAAGGCAAAGGGTGGCCTGCTCTAGCTGCAGAGCATTCCATTACATAGTAAAGTAATATTTGCATAAAGAAGATTTTCCTTCACAAATGTGCAAGTCCGCTTGGGTCTGGCTTCTTTCTTTCTTTCCTTGCTCTTGCATGTCCTGCTCCCACAGAAGAAAGCCATCTTCAAGCCCACTTCTCATCTCAACACCTATCATTCCTAATCACAAGGAAGTTACTTTCCCTCCTTCTTTTTCCCAACCTCTTGTTTTCTTATTTATCCTTGCACCTCCTCCTTAACCCTCCCTAGCTGAAATATTGCTGTTGTTGCTCCTCAACTCAATTGGCTGAGAGCAGAGCTCACAAGGCTGGATTTCCATATCTCTGCCCAGGCTGTTATTCATTAATCCAGGCTGCTGTTGAAGGACCTCTGGGAAGTTTTCTCTGTCATAACTGCTATGCAGAACAGTGTGAAACACCATAGCACCAAAAGGAGTTATTATGGACCCCTTCCCATCCCTCAGGGTGGACCCTCGATTGGTTTGTTATTTGAGCAGTCTGGGGAGCAGCCGATCTCTGCAGGGTTCACAGTGCCCTGTGGGCCTTCCCAGACATGATGTAAAAGGCAAGAACTTCCAGAGCAGGTCCTCTGTCCTCAGAATAGATCAGGAAATAAAAATCCTTTGTAGACAGGATCCCATTTTACACTTCTTTTTCCTGAGCTTAGGAAACAGAGGTGCCTTCTGGAGGCTGAGTTGGTAGCTTGCAATAGCTTTGAGAAGAAGGACTCTTACTCCGTCCTGTGGGGAATGAGCACGGCCCATTTCAGCATATTCCCATAGTTCTAATCTGTCTGTGAATGGAAAAAACAAAAATAAAACAAAATTTAACAGATTAAATTGCTGGCAGCAGTGGTAGGCAGTCTTGGCAGGAGGCAATGGGAAGATGAGCAGGGAATTGTGGGGACAGTTTACCTGTCATAAGTACGGTCTTCCATGCATTTCCATTTGCACTGCAAAAAGCAAAATGTGAATTTCCAGTTTCTACTTGAAATGTGACCATTTATTTTTTATGTTTATATTTGAGATCACAGAAACAAGATCTGAAATGAAATCATGTTTCTCCACACCCCTGTAGGGTGCTCCCAGGCAAATACCCTAACCCAGTCTGGAGTGAAGCCAGGAGCATCCTAATGTATGAGTTGTTCAGGACAGGGGGTCTGTACTAATAAACTAAATAGGGCCAGACACAAACCTGAGCAGCAGCTTGCAACTGTCCATAATATTTAGCCATTAGCAGAACCCTGGTAGTATTTTGGCCCTTGAGAGCCCAGGCTGCAGCAGACGAGGGGCAGGAGCAGTTCAGGGTTAGCCTGTGCCAGCCACTTTCTTAGGAAACACCTTGAACATGGCCACTTACCTATGGAGGCAAGCGGGGTGAAGTTGTATTAGTGCATGTTGTGCCATGCTAGCTGCCCTCAGGGCTACAGAAACCATTTTCTTCACTAGAATAAATATAGCCTCGTGGTTTGTCTTAGGTGTGTTCTGGTATGCATAAAAAATCATGCTCTTCAGGGGATTTAGGCACAGGGGCATTTAATTTCTGAAACCTAAAGAGCCATAGGCAAGGAGATAGGTACCTAGATAGTCACACCAGCCAAGAGAGCGGTGCTATTGGGCATGCAAGATAGCACAGTTACTGTTGCCTAAGGATGTTTTTGCCAGAAAATGTAAGTGCTTTTGGTACTTCAAGTGCCTCCGCAGGTTAGACAGGTTTTTTGGAAAATTGTTCTCTTGCAGATAGGCACCTGAAACTGGTGTATGCAGCACTGAGCCCCCTCAGCACTATTTTGGGTCTGCTTTGGGTATATTTGGTGAGTGGACTGATCAGTTCACATTTAGATCTAGCTGGAAATTCTGCTTGCAGTATATTTCCTGCACAGTGCACATCTGGGATGATGGCAGCTTGTCTCTCATGGTAGCATTAAACTGGGGCCTGTTTTGACCCTTGCAAGACCCTTGTAGAGTGGCTCTGCATGCTGCAGAAATAGGTGGTAATTGGGATTTCCCAAAACGTCCAAAGCAAGTTTTGCAACAGCCTCTGGTCCTGATCTGTCCCCTCTCTGCACTAATGTGGCCATATTTGCAGGACAGAGCTCACTGGGCATCCCCACATGCAGATTCATAAAGCAATTTCTCTGTTGCAGTTTACACCACTTCATCCACTTGCTGGTTGTGACTGGACGGAGCTTATCAATTTTCACACGGTCAAAGTCAAATAAATCTCAGAAATCTTGTGAACTGTAGGCATAACATGCTATTCTACCTATATGCAAACTTTTTCACCACAGTTGATTCTTGACCTACCCAGTTACCATGAATACTGGAGTCCTTTGTAAAATGTCTGATTGGTTTGCACATTGTCAACATCTAACTTCATGATGTGTGGTTGTTTTAAAGACAGTATTATATGCTGTGGAGGATTTTGTTCAGATAATTTTTTCCCCCAGTTTTCTTGGGGGAATTTGAAACCAATAGTCATGTCTCATTTAGGAGAGATGTTTAAAATCTCACAGACTGAAACTCAGACGAACCCTTCATTATCTTACACAGACTTCATGAGAAAAGGGAAGCCCTGCCATACAGACAGAAACTGGAGACGGAGAAAAGCCAGCATTTCTGCCAAAAGTGTTGATTCTGCCCCACTTAGGCTAACAGAAGTTTTTCCACTGCCTGAAGGGGGATTGAGATCAGCTCCTAGATGAGAGATAGTACGTTTTTTATGTTTAGGTTTTCTAATAGCACTTTTCAAAAAACAGCATGTTATTTAAAGTGTACTTTATCTTCATGTTGAGCAACATTGGTGAAAACCAAACAGGAGACCTTTCTTTGTTGATAATGCCCTTGTGGGTAAGTGCGCAGAATACAGACCTTCTCTATGTATTTAGGCTGCAGACAATTAGTCAGGGGGAAAAGGAGGAGACACACTGGATTATCCTGGGAAAGCAGAGAGAATTGGAATTGGTATTTGTGAACAACCCATAAATTAAATATTTAGATAATTTAAATATTTATCTAGTTCATTTGTAAGCCTGTCGCAGACAGCATCTCACACATACGTGAAAATGGTTTATGAAAAATGCCCTGATATAGTCTGACACCATGGCAGAGCATATTAGTGGTTTAAAGAAATACTCTTTTTTCAGGGAAGCAAATGATCAGGTTCCTACTCCAGACATGTCTACCCTACCCATGTCAGGTAAGTGTCATAAGGTAGAAGTTGCCACTGTTTTTTCCATGGTAACATAGCGGTCTTGCATTCCCAGATATCCAAATCTGAATGAGATTGCACTGTACAGGATAGGGCAAATTATTATCTGAACATATTCATATACCTCTGCCTTTCTCACCTCAAATCGAAAAGGTCTATGCAGGGTTAAAGCAGAGGAGAATTTAGCTTTCTGAATTTCCTATTTTTATCTTACCTCATCTTTGTATGCTACCACCTTTTTAAGTGCGAGCAGCTGAAGAGGACAATGGCTCTTGTTTACCTCCCTAAACATTGCTAATTCTCTTATGGGAGAGAGGAAACAGTGCAGTGTGTTACTACAAAGCAATTTAAGCTATGCATTTCAATGTGGACATCTAACAAGCATTCAGGAGCATGACGAATGATCTGTGGAATTGTGTTGCCCAAGTTCAGCCTTTCGTTTGGATATTGGATAATGTATCAGGTGCAATATAAATATTCTCCCCTTGCAAAAAGAAGTGCTGTAACAGTCAAGGGAAAAGACATTTTCTGTGTTTTTATGGAGGAGGCAAGGGGTGGTAAGTAATCCTCTCTAAACCACAACAATTATACAGCAGGTGAAAGATGAGGAGCAGAGCTGGTTAAATGAGATCTTCGGTGGTGTAATATTATAGAAATAACAGAGTAATATGTTATTTATTAAGGGAAGCAGAATTCTGCACCCCACAGACCTCTTCAGAGTTGTTAGTAATAAGTACAATATTTTCTCCTTAGCGATGTTCTGCTTTATTATTAATAGACAATCTCATGAATAAACCATATCTGTAAGTGCATGCAACACAACTGCCTTTAGGATGTTACTTCCTTATTCACAGAATTGGAGAGCCGTGAGGCTGGAAGGACCCTGGGAGGTCATCTGCTCTCTCTGTCTGCTACAGACATGTCAACATTTTCAAAGGGTCACACTTTACCACCAATGGCAAAAAAAAAAAAAAAAAAAATTGACTTAAAATGGCTGTGATACACCAGCTATGACTGATGGCAAAGTGTTTTTATTTTCCTCTACCTCGATTATACAGCTATAATAACTAAAACATCTGAAAAGGAGTGCAGGTTTGCAAGAAACACAAGCAGCAAAACCAAAAGCTTGTTAACCTTACCATAAACTATATCCAGGGCATATTAAGCTGCCAGCTCTTGTTGGTGCCTCTTTGTGGGTGAAATTAATTGCCCATACATGCTTAACTACCATGTGGAGGTTGTCTGAAAGCTAGGGAAATGCAACAATAGGGCTAGAGGAGAAAACACGTTCAAGAGAGGTTTTTTGAGCAACCTAATGGTGAGTTCACATAGGGCAAAATGTTTGCACCTACCGCTTGGCACTTCCCTAGCCAGCAGGCTGGCTTCAACGTGGGATATGCTTGTACTAAAGGCAAATTTTGCACACCCACAACTAGTGAACCACTTGAAAACACTGTTTTGCTGTTCCCCTGGTTCTTGTGAGATCTTTGATTTGCAACAGCATCTGAGGTGAAGCACCCGCACAGCAGATGGGGGTCTTTGAGACTAGACTTTGCATTAATGTACTGTGCAAGCATAGGAGACCCCTGCGGTACAGGGAGGCTCAGGCTCCAGCCCACAAGGATTTCAGCAGTTCCACATTGCAACTTTGAAAAGCAGCCACTCCTCTGTCCAGAAGCTGTCTTTCCAAGGTAAGTCTCTAGCACGTCTGCTGCAGGGTGCTCACTTTTTATGCAGACACAGAGCCAGCTGCAATTTGCCTTGTGGCTAAGAGCAAGCAGCCTGCAGAAACCAGGTTCCATGGGCTGGGCAACTGCCTGCAAAAGAATAAACCAAATTGAAAAGACATTATTGACTCAGCTGCAATGTTCAGGTCTTCAGCAGAGGCAGGGCGGCATTTAGCCTTAATGTGGTATCCAAAAACAGCTTGCTCCATTGTTTTCTCTAGGTGTGTCTTTCTCCTTTGTTAGCAGGGATGGACTGGGGGAGCTGGATTTGTCTAGCACTAGCAGCCAAACATGGAAATGTGATAACTGCATTTTGCATGTTATAAGCTGCTCTGTACCTACCACATTAAGGCTGTAACCTCAGCACTGTTGTCAGATGGTAGATTTTTGGAGTAGACCCTGATCCACCAGTGCCTCCACCAGTTGTTAAATCAGTGCAAAACAGGAGTCAGATTCTGCCACCCAGACATTTTACACTTACTTTCAAAAGGAGAAAGGCAAGAGGATAGTTTTAGCTGGATTTTAGGGCATCTGGATGCAGGCACAAACCACATGAGCACTACAAGCGGGAAAGGACTCTACTGACATACTGCCTTTCTCTGCATGTGCCTCTGTCACCAGTGGAAGTTCCTCTGTCTGTACACATGTATAATTCCTGCACTTGTGAAGATGGACTAGTTAGTTGGTAGAGCATGTGCCCTGGTGCCAGCAGTGGACTCCAGTTCCAACATTTCTATGATTTATGACCATGTCTCTGTGACGCAAAGTGCAGCCAGTGGGAGCAATAAGGCTTTCAGAAATGGGACTGGACTGGGAAGATTAACTTGGGCTCCTGTTTTCGATAATGTGAAGCTTCACCTGCTGCTGCTAAAGACGCCAGGGTTATTGTGCTGTTTGCACTCACATAGGGCTGGATAAGCCTGAGCCTCAGCATTGAAGTGGGGCATGGACATGGACAACATTTTGCTCCCTGTCCAGCCCTGGTACCCAGCCCCTGGGTGAATGGGGCACCCAACAACCCCCACTCCCTGCCCTGGGATGCAGAACTGGAGGATTCTTCCTCCCTCTGGGAGTGTGGGCTGTTTCCTGCAGTAACCTCTATAGAAATTAATGATGCTATTATGACAAGTCTGTTTTGGGACCAGTCCAGTCATAGCTCCCAAAAGGGCACCTTGCAAGGCAGCTGTGCCAGGCTGAGCCATAATGCAAATGCATTGGCATGAGAGAGGCTGCTGCCCTGAGAGTGAGGGATGAGCCACAAGGTTTTGTTGTAAGGGGGTGGAGATGGGAGTCTCGACACCTAAACACCATGTGGGAGTCTGAAAGGGGTTAAAGACACAGCTAGCCCTGGAAGGGGGCCAGTCTGAATCTAGGGCATGTTATATTTAAAATTCATTGGAACACCCTCACATTCACAAAAACGAACTTAAATATTATGGGACTGTGGAAGTAACAGCCACCACAGTACAAGAGCATTGCAATTAAGTACACAAACAGTAATGAATTACTTCAACTGTTTATTTGTACCTTTCTTTAAGGGTAAAATATGATGAAAATACAACGAAAGTAGTCCTTGTTTTCAACATGGCAATAGGTGTTACTTTAAAGAAGTATTATTGTGTGTTCTTCGTCCCATACCAATATAACTTTCTTTGCCATGATGAACAAATTAAGGACATATGATGTGTATTAAGTTTGATTCCTAATTAGTGAAAAAAGTTGTATTCAGAAAGGTGACATCAATAATTTGATGTTCTGTTGATGCCTACAATGGTCTGTGCTTGAGTACTCTCTATGTTCAGTATTTTCAGTTATAATTTTGATGAGGGAATAAAGGATGTACCTACAAAATTGGCTGAAGAAGATTGCCTGGATTTTGGAGGACAGGATAGGAAAAAAGGAAGGCCTTTCTAGATGGGGAAAAGGACTAAAAATGATCAAGTGACATTTAATAAAGACAGATGATATACTATAGTTAGGTAAAAGAGGTCAGTGTAAAATGCAATATGCGAGGGCAGCGGTCCTGCTACAGGGTGTCAGCCGTGCAGTGGAGTGAACAGGGCAAGGCTATTGCAAAAATGACAAATGTTATGCTGTTGAATATTAGCAGCACCATCATGTGAAAGTCATGGGAGGTAACCCTGCTGTATTTGCTTGGGTGAGGCCTCTCAGCTGGAGTGAATTTTCTGTACTTGGACTCAGCACTTAAAGTTGTGAACAAATAAGAGAAAGTCCAAAGAAACTCAGAGATAACAATGAGAGAAAATGCAGCTTGTGAGGAGCTGGATTTACCCTGACTCGAAAAAGAGGACTGATAATGGACATACGAGCTGTGCCTAGAACAAACAACAAGAATACATTGCTTGCCAAATTCAGAAAAAGTGCGATAAGATGTAATTAAGTTAATTAAAGGTCAGCACACTTAGATAGGAGGAAAATTTTTCTAACAGCGGAGGTAGTTAGTGTCTTAATATTGCTTAGGATCATGTGGCAACTCTGTCTTCCCTATCCCTATGTCCCTGTTCCCACACAAATACTGTCTGGGATGCCCTGATTATGCTTTATATGGCTTTATAGCAGGGGAGTGTAACTGAAGTCCTTTCCAGCTCTACTTCTCTATGATTTTATGTCAATTGAAGTGTTACTGTGCAAAACCTCCTCTGTCATGTGATCCAGAACACTTCATCCACTAAAGCTTTTATTCAGAAAATTTCCTTCCCACATCTATTGCAACTGGTTTTGGTTTTTTGTTTTTTCTTTTTAGTAATAACAATGGTAATCTATAGGATGAAGATAACACCTTTTACCCATCACTCTCCAAACTCCTTACAAAGCTGAAGTTATTACTGGCCTTATTCATAAATCAGAAGACAGAGGCACAGGAATGTTATGGGATTGCTGTGTTCATAAAGTGCACTGGTAGCAAAAATGGGCATGTAAACCAGGAGACATGTCTCCCAGGCCTTTCCTTAGCTGCCAGACCACATTATTTATCCAACAAATTATGCTGATGAAGTTGGAGTACCAAATTCACAGCTCTAACACAGCTTGTTTTCTTTTGTAACATGAAGAAACCATAATTCTCTGAATGCAGAGGAAGTCGTGGCTGGTGGAGGTCCAAGGTAAGATCCATTCCATGAATCTCTCACAGAATACAGGTTGATACAACCTGAGAACTGGGGTCACAATGTTAAAATATAATTACCTATTTTTTCCTCTGGTGAAAAACATGTTGTTCAGATTGTGAAACTGTCTATGGTTTGATTTGGTGAAGTAAGAATACTTGATGTCATTAGAAACTAATATTATTTAATTAATTAAACCACCTCATCTTGCAATATGTAATAGAATATGTTTTCTCATAGTGTTATGTTTTCACAGGGCTCTCACTCACTGTAAAGGTTACTATCTTTCTTTTCTTTTCAGTACAAAAGCTAACTGTAAAATTTGAAACCTTTCTGGGAAATTGCTTGAATACACAAGGAACATATGAGTCTGTTTTTCAATTTTCAGTGCTTTCTGAACTTCATGTAAAGAGGTTTTTTGTCAGCTCCCTTCAGTTAGATGTGCAGCACCAGGTCCTCCAGGGTTGCAGTTTATTTTGCAGCTTTCTCACAGCCTTTATAATTGTAGATGAACATTAAGATAAAGTGTCAGTTCTTTTGCAAGAGTCTGTTACAATTTGTAGATTCCTGTGGTGCTCACTTTGCTGTTTTATAAAGAATGCTGTATGTTCAAGAGCAAACCAGGTGAATGCCATGAAAGTGTTGCCTTTCAATGTGTTCTTGCTGTGTTTTTTACAAAGTGCTGTGTAAACAGCTATCTCTCACTTTCTAAATGAGTAAGCTTGGCTACCTTCATTAATTATTTTTGGTTTGTTTTGTCTATCAGTGTTTGTACTGGAAGAACACCTGAAATTCACACGAAGAGATGAATGCCTCATCATGCTGTATATTCTTTCACATATCCAAAAGCTCATTTGGTGCCCCAGTGACCTTACCATGCTGTTTTTCCTTCCTTCTATCTGCTTCTTTTTCTTCCTTTCTTTCTGTATCAATTGCAAGCAGACTGTGCTTGGCAATATTAAAAAATAATCATACATGACAGTCCAGACAAAACAATTGCAGAGACTTCAAAGAATAATTTCTTCAGTCTTCAATTCAATCTGCAACTGCAGCCTTCAGCCTGCAATTAGATGCCCAACGCTTCAGGGAAAACATCTGTAAGAGAAGATAGTAATCCAGTATGCTATTGAGCAATCTGGTAGTATCGCCTGCACCTGGGACACTGCCTTCCCAGAAGTGTTAGAGCAGACAGTGACAGCTAAACCCAAATGCCTCATTCAGGATAAACAGACTCTGGAATGGCCACACAGCTGTGTTCACACCTCTTAGTAGTGTCAACCAGCTAATAGCAAGATTAGCATAAACATGGATCAATATAATATGGAGGGAAAGAGAAGCATAAGTATCAGCACCGTTTAGACTGATTCGACAGCTTTCAGTGTGTTTATGGCAGCAGGAGACGATGTGCCATGCAGGATGTGCAGGGCAGTCATGCGTGTTTGACAGCCATGAACATGCCCACAGCAGAAGAGCTTCAGTGCTAGGCATAAATATGTTTAAGAAATAAGTGACACATTTGTGTACTGTTTAACTGTGATCAAATAATATCCATAATTTGTCACTCAAATTGTTTGAGTAATAACGTTTCATGTTATAGATCCACCTCTATGAATTAGTCAAGGAGTATTTGTTTAATAGTTTAAATGCCTCAATGTTTCAGGGAATCGCCAGTTAAATTTTTGATGGTTGTTTCTGCATTATTCACTCAGCTTTAATAAAGCACCTGAGGTGTTGGTCTGACTAACTTTGCTCCAACTGGTACTGTAGCAGTGTACTTACTCATGCCTCAGTCCTGTTCGATGCACCTTTCTGACAGTATTTGGATTCACAACATACCCAACGATGGCCTTGTCACCAAGTGCGCTTCTTCTTAGACTTCCCCTTCCCTGCTTTGTAATTAGTGCCTTGTGAGCAACTGTTGTTTTCTGCACTCATTAATGAAGTTTTACACATGATCTAAATATTAGCAAGAACTAAATGTGATACAAGTGTGAAATCACCCATGGTACATATAAAGCTTGATCACGAGACAGTCTAATCAGAGGCCAGTTTAAAGTGTGAAACTGCCTGCCACTGCTTAAATCAGCTTGATTATTTAGTGAAGGGAAATGTCCCTGTGTTTTGATAGGCT
Organism: Phalacrocorax aristotelis; assembly: GCF_949628215.1. NCBI lineage: Eukaryota > Metazoa > Chordata > Aves > Suliformes > Phalacrocoracidae > Phalacrocorax > Phalacrocorax aristotelis. The sequence goes on from NC_134311.1 coordinate 62,220,945, forward strand.
TCTGTCTGCATTTATCCATTAGTCATCCTCCTGCAGGTCACCCCATTGCTTCCTAAACACTGCAGCCCATGACTTGGGAGAAGCTGGGGGATGTCAGGAAGCAGAAGAGGGTTCGGGGCTGGGGCAGGGTAGTCCTATGGAAGGTGCTGCTGGGTCAGGACACAGCGAGGGCACAGCTGGGTCCAAAGCACAGGAGGACATTCCAGGTCCAGCTGTGCCTGGGCACACATGTCCTGGCAGACACAGTCCCGCCAGCCCTGCTGCTGGATCTGGGAGGGTGGATCTGCTTGGAGACAGTGTGCAGGGGAGGGACCCTGAGGGTAAGTGAGATGCTTTTATCGAAGTCTCACACAGACAGGTCTCACCCCCTCCTCCATGTAGGCCAGGCTCTCATACAGGACTCAGCAGAGGTACTGGGCAGACAGTGGTTTTACCATCTGTGCCTCTTCTCAGCATCAGTAGCCAGCTGCATCTGTTTTTCTGCTGCTAGGCAGCTGCAGGAGGACGTGGTCACAATTTGCATTGCTGTCTGATCTCTTGCAGTTTCTGTAAGCCACCGGGAAAGGAACCAGAACAGGAAATATTTTCTTGAGTGCAAGGTGCGTTTTAGCAGCAGAACTGAAACCACCAATGTCAAGTCTGAAAAACAGATGGCTGATAAAAGTAAAATATAGTTCATTCAGGAAGCACATAAATTGATGCAGCATGTTAATATTTCAGAGGCTCAGGCAGCTGCACTATTTCTGATACAGTAAGACCACCCCTTTCCTCCAGTGCACAAGCTAAGCTGCAGCTCTTGTGAGCCTGGAGAGGGTAGGATTATTCCTCTCAGCCTCTTCGTCTGTAATCTGTAGGTACCTTGGGAGGCTGTGGGCTGGCCAGCACTGGGAAAGGAAGCAAAGAATATTGTAAGGAAAACTGGTTTTGACACAGGGATCTTTATATAGCCAGCAGTACGAATGGGACCTATTTGGCCTCATCCTGATAACATCACTTATGTGAGCAATTGCATTAAAATCAGTGACACTCTGTCTACTTGCATGGGCCTGGTAAAGGGTGGCTCCAGGGTGCCCTGGAGCAAGATGCCTTCTTGGTCTTCTTGCTGCGGTGCAGGGGCTGTCTCAGCCACTCTGGGTAAACTGGCCCTATGGTACACCTCGGGGGAGGCTGCAAACCCATGCACCCTAGAGGGCATCATCCGGCCTCACCAGCAGGCTCACAGCACTGAAGAAGCAAGATGAACGTAATCTCAAAGTCTGTCTTGAATTTGCCCTTTCTGCAGAATATCCACCTAAGCTGTGACTCCCTTACCTCTAAGCTTTATGCAGAGACTTGCTCTTCAGATTTTTCCAGCAAAAACCTGACCAATTTTTGACAAAACAGCTCTTTAAAAAGTCATTTGTTCTTCAGTTAGAGGAAATTTTCTCTTAAGGAAAATATCAATTCCTGATTTGTTCTGCTAAGCAGCAGAGATATGCAGAGCACAGCAGAGATCTGCAGAGCAGGAGTGTGGTCAGCAGCTTCCTGCAGTGAAGTCAAAGCACCAATAGTTCAAATGTGGGAACTAGGCTAGGAAGCCAAAAGTATATTCCCGTATCCATGTGAAAAATCCTCCTATCACATAACAGGACCTATTAAAAAACATCTACAGGGAATCACAAATTTAATGCGGCTTCTGTAATTAGGAGTTGCATGGGTATAAAACATCTCAGATTTAAAGGATGAGTAATATTCCAAATTCTTGCAAGTAACTACAAGTCCAAATTCCTCAGCAATCTCTGAGCAGTTGCAGCCTGCTTTGAACGTGCCTTGCTTAGGATGATGAAACCAAAGAGGGTTACAGCATATTTGACTTAAAAAAAAAAAAAAAAAGTACTTTTCTTCAAAACAGTAAATGTGAGCAAACACCACAGTTGTTTGGATCTGCTTTTAGACACGAGGGTTTCAGAGTTTGGGGAAGAACGTGGCCCGTTGGGGTTCACTGCTGACAAATGCTCTCCAAGGCCTGCACCGAGGTTTGGCTCCCAGGCACCTAGGGGCAGGCAGTGCACAGAGGCAGGGGCTGGTGCTCTGCGCTGCACCTCTCTGCGGGGTGACTGCTCCAGCCCCCCCGCCGGCTTCTCGAGGCTTGTTTGGTTTGGTTTTGCTAAGCACTGCTGCTTTCGGTTCCTCTACAATAGCGGAGCTTGTGTACAGAAGGGTCAACCTCAGGTCAAGCCAAGATCTTTTATCCTTTTTTAAACCTGGTATGCAGACAAGTGTTATCCTGTAGAGATAGAGCAAATTTAGGCATTTTGAAAAAGATGCTGGAAAATGTTAGAAATAATTATTGGGTCATAGCATTTGGATCCCTTATTTTCATGTGAGCATCATTATCGTGTTGTAAATGCAGACTAAATGCCCAGCATCCCCGAAAAGAACACAATAACATACCACATCTGGATCAGAGTGGGTTTATAAAAAGCATTATTAAAATGAGCTGACAGGATTAACCACTGTAACTGAAGAAAATAAAACCCACATTTTCCCACTGAATGTGAGCTGCACTTTTACCATATAGGGCAGTATGTGTCTCTCTTCAGTTGCTAGCAAGAATCGATCCAAACATTTTTTTTTTCCTGATTTTAACTTCAAGGCTAATCAGTGCAATCATCTCCTGTGATGATCCACAGAGCTCTGTGGTGGTGATGGTTGTTGTTTTGTTGAACACTTCCCTGAGAAATAGATTTCAGCTGGGGGCAATGTCATGTGTTGTCCCCCCTCCTGTGTCTCGTTGTTGTGTATCTAAATTCTGTGCCCAAGGGCAACTTCTTTCTCCCTGGGTATATGGGTATTTCTCTGTGTCTTTCATGCTGGGCAAAAAGTATTAAATAATTCTGACTTTGCTGCTGCTATGCTCTGATTAGGCAGCTAAAAAGGGGGGTAGCAATGACATGGAGGATTTGCTTCAGCTGCCTGCATGCTTGCTGGGAAGCTCTCTTGGTCAGTCTGCTCAAGTGCATTCAGGAAACCTCTGTAGATTCATTCCCATCATGGTGGGCACCATGCAAACACGCAATGAGAAAGGGTGCTTGTTCTGAAGATCTTTGGTTCTGCAGAGAAAAAAACAGATATGGACTGAAGTGTGCTCAAATACATGCTGCTTTAAGTGAATTCACCCCAATAGTGGGTCTCAGAATGGCAGTCCCAGATGGCATTGGGTTTGCCAGGCCATGTTGGGCTGCTCTAAGGAGACCGCCCACTGGGGCGGGAGGTTAAGACAAAGACCCCAGATACAGAAATGGTGGTTCCAGCAGGGTACACAGTTTGATGTCCAGCTTACTGTGCTCAAGCTCATCAGCTGAGAGGAGGTTCTCCATGAGCAAGGGACACATATGAGAGGTGATTTGTGACAATAGCCCAAGCCCACAAGCCCCTCTCCGGCTTCGCCCCAGCCCCCTGGTCACACTGTCCCAGTGATGCCTCTATCTCCTGGTAGGGTTTAGTGACAGAGGGGGAAATCTTGTGGAAAGCCCCACTGCCTGCCCCACTCCTCCCGGCATCCAGCTTGGAGATGGCAAAGCAACCACGCTGCAACCCAGGTCCACCATGGCAAAACAAAGGGACACTCTCAGCTGTAGGAGGAGATGGTGTGGTGCTCCAGGAATGCAGCCATCAGATAACCTGCAGGGACTCTTGGTTCAGCAGCGTAAAAAAGGTAAATTATTTCACTGGTTTACCACCACACTTTATTTTTTCCCAGTAATCATTGGTTTAAAAAATGTCCTAGCTTGCTGAGGTTAAACTTTTGTGGCAGGTATCTTTTGTTGTGAGAAATGGAAGCAGCCTGCACTGGTACCCAGTGAAAAGATGGAAGTCTGTTGTGGACTTCCATGCAAGCTGGGATGAACCTTAAGGCTGCAGCCCATCTGTCCGTTTTGTCTTAATTTACCCAAAACTGGGGGTAGTATGACCAGTCCTGGGGTGGCCTGCTGAATACAAAGGCATTTTGAGGGCCATAGAGGACCTCAGATATGACAGGATCAGGCCCTACAGCTGCAATAGCTGATGACCAAGTATAGAGAAATTTGCATGGCTCAAATAGGTGAGAAAGGAAAGGGGACTCTAGCAACATGATACCAGGAGCTGTGTAATTTGAGTGAAGGTAGAGAGAGAGGGAAGGTGGCTCACTGGCTATGATAACTGAGTAACTCCTCTCTTTCTGCAGCTGAACTCATAGGGGACAAGGCACCCATAGCTCATCATCTTTTGAAGATGGCAGTGAAGCATCCTCTGCTGACCAGAAAAAATAGCAACTTGCATGTCAGATCTGACTTACCTGCTGGGGAGGATCAATGGGATACTGTCAGAGGGAGGAGGTAAGTACTGATTGTGAATATCATACAACCACCCTGGCCATGCAGTCTCCCCAACCAGCCCCACAACAGTGGACAATTTCTGAGTTGTGGTCAGAGCCTGGCAGGCCCCAGCATTTAACTGCAAGGTAGAAAAGGCAGCTGGCTGCACTGCCAGGCAGAATAGGGAACCTTTGTTCCCTACCCATGATGTCCTCAGCCTCAAAATATGGGTGGTTTTCTGGGGAAGGAAAATGGCAGGGTGCTACACATTTACCCCGGCCAACTCCCCCACTGCCTTTGCTCTGCCCAGATCCTGCGCGCTCTTTCAATGGGGCAGTATTTGTCTCCTGCAATAAGCATGAGCACACCCATGGAAGTGCAGTGAGTCAAACCACTATCCACCTTCTTTTGTAATTACCTTGATTTTCTGGATCTCCAGCATGCCTGAGCACCTGCTTATACACTGCCAGAATTCGTCATGGGAGTGTAAAATGATGGATCCCTTCTATATCTCTGGGCTTCTTTACAAAGTGCAGGGAATCTCTGCAAAATGAGATCATTCAGCCAGAGACAGTGTGAGAGACAGCTGAAGTAAAGGATGTACACCTGCACTAGGCAGTTCAGCAGCAAATAATGAATAATTAGCTCTCTGCCTGCTGATTATCTGCCTCTGGCATGATGCCCAAGAGGGACAAGGGGAATATTTCCTTCTGCAGGTTGTTGGTAGCCTCTGAAGACTGCAGATAAGGTAAGAAGCAAAGAAAAATGTTGCTTTCCTAGACATCAGAAACGTTTCCCTTGGATCAGCCTTCTTTGTAAAAACACTGTTGTGCCTTTGATTTGCTAAATTGCAGACACCAACAAACCTGTAAAGTAGGTTTGTAATGTAAAACATTGAAAAAAAATTATGTGAGCCAAAAGTCTAGCTGTCTCTGGTGTAACTCAGCTGAATTAAGTGGAGTTACATGGGCAGAGGGTGGAGGCTGTGAATTTCATCAGTCTGAGAGATCTCTTTGAATCTCTCACATTTTCATAATAGAAAAAAGGAACATCTGGACATATTGTGCAAGGGCCACATTCTGCTTTCAGTTGTGTTGAGGCAAACCCAGTTGTCCCAATGGGACTAATCAAGATTTACCCCAGGACAAACAAGAGCAGGAACTGCCACCATAGATTTGGCTTTGCTGCTTTGCTGTCTAACCTTAACCTGTTTGTGTCCAGCTTACACTAATTTTCTGTATTTTCCTCTTCCTGAATGAGGCACAGGAGGAGGGAAGGCAGAACTTAAGAAACCTCCAGTTTTTCCTTTGAGTGAGTTTTTAATCGTTCTTAACATTCTCCAAAAACCTCTGTCCTGTATGTACTCTTTCAAAACGTCTTTTCTCTCTCTGGCAACCTGTAAATTACTCCTGCTACCTTCCTCCCCCTCAACATTGCTTATTCTTCTTTACTTTTCACTTCCAGTAAAGAAGAGTGAGCAACTGAGAGTTTTGTTGTTGTTTTTCTTTTCCCACTGTCTCCAAAGGTCTCAGCTAAGAAAACAAAACAAGGCAGCTCACTCAGGGTCGTGCTGGGAATTGTACTTTTCAACTGTCTCCACTGTATGCCTCTGACACTCTTCAGACTATGAAGAGTTTAGGGAACAGGAAGAGGCTGTCAAATGCAGCAGTCTTACACTTGTTTGATTTATCTCTTATTCCTTTCCTTACTCTGTAACTACACCTTCAATTCTGTCTTCTTCTGGTCAGAGCCAAATCCAAAGCTGTGATTTTTTGAGAGTAACGAGTGAATTCAGGTGCCCAAGCGAGACTCGCAGGCAGGGCATGATTTCTGGAGATGTGCTCTGAAGACATAAGCTCAAACTCCTTCAGCAGGGCAGCTCAAACACTTTGTGAAGGCAGGGCCTCAGTGTAAGCATCCCAAAAAGAAGGCACCAAAAAGCCCTGTGGTACAGCTTTGCATCTGGAGATGCTTGGCAGTCAGAGCCAGCCTCACTCTTTGCTGGGTGCTGCACACGGGTGCTGCCTTCTACATTTTGCTGTGACACACGAGGGCTCAGATTGTGCCTGCTCTGCTTTTCCTTCTGGAACGACTATCACAAGTCCCCTGACACCTTTTTGCTGCTGCTTATATTTATAATGGGGAAAAGCGGGTATTTGCTGCTGAAGTCCCTAGAAAAGTGTCTGCAAAGAATACAGGCAGCAGCCTTTCCTACTTGCTGTTGCCTTTCCTCCAGCTCCCTGTGCTGCTTTCCCCGGAGGCACCTGGGAGCTTGTGACATGTTGTGCTTGATGCCACTGCAATTTTAAAATAATTGTATTTGTTCCTGAGAAAGAAATGTTCTTGCCCTGGTAGACATGAAAAAGCATCTCCACACAGACATTTCTTGATACTTTTTGCCAAAACTAGACCAGTGAAGCAGGAGTTGATGCTCGAATAGCCTTGGCATAAGGACAGGCTGATGCATGTAATGCATATCATTAAAAATAGTTAGCACAAAGAAATGGTTGTTATTTCGCTCAAATTGAGCTGGACTCAGTAGCTAATTAAGTACAGACTTTTTCCATGGTTATATGCAGTTTTCAAATTCCTATAACACAAACTGTTTTAGAGGATAAGTTAAATACAGAATGCATTGAGTTTGGTAGAGAAAGTTTAAAGGTCTGCATTTTCCCACCAAAGCTATTTGATATCAGCTACATAGTGGGTGTGTGTGTGTGTGGAGGGGTTATGACCTCTTGTATTTTTACAACCATTGCCATGATTTCATAATACTGGCAACGGTCACTTCAAGTGAGGGACTAGACTTTATTACTATAATTATATGCTAGTATGTGGGCATAAAACAGAAAAACTTTTCTGTAGATAAATGCCAGTAGCAAAATCCTTTTGTCCAAAAAATATTCCTTTAGTAGTGTTATGAATATTATATTAACCTCAATAAAAGCTATGCCAGAAACGTCTAGTGTACATGGCACAAGTTCTGTGTTCTTTTCAGCAGCTGTGTTCTAAGAAATGAATATACTCAGTGCTGAGAGCATGCAGCACCTTTCCTTCACAAAGCATGTCAGAGATGTTCAATCATTACTTATAATGGCCTATTGTGGGAGATAGTAACACCATTTTAAATGGGGGAAACTGAGGCAGGGAGGGTAGAGTTGCATGTAGTGAATGAAATTTTGGGTGCCCCCACTGCAATGTTGTGGGTATGTCTGGATAGCGTGGTGCAGGTGCAGGGTGACACAGGGCGAACCACAGGGATCCAGCCAGACCAACGCTGTTTGAGTTTCTGGGGAGGTGCAAAAGGGAAGGATGAATCCTGCAGAAGAGATGTGGCGCTGAGGTCCATCCCCACTGCCCCCAGACAAACCCCTTCTGCTGCAGGGCAGGTCATTGCCCTTGGATCCCATCCATGTGGGAGCTCCATCAGCAAAGATGAAGGAGGGGATGAGAAATCAAAGAAGACAGGAGAGTTTTGTTGAGATCCATCACTCTTCAAATATACTTGTAAGGCCTTTCGCCCAGCTATAAAAGCTGCAAAGCCACCAATGAAAGCTGCCTGCTAGTCAGCTAAGCCTGACTTGCCTGAAGCCTGGTCTTTGGGTGATGCATGAGAATAAAATGCAGACTGGGTAGTTAACAGTCTGAGTTGAGAGATCAGCACCCAGGTAGAATGGCTTCTGCATCACAAAGAGAGCTGGAAGTGGTGGGGGCAGCTGATCTCCAAATTTGAGAAGACTATGGGGTGGGGTGGTGGGGTGGGGTGGAGAGAAGTTTTGCATTTTTAGCCTAAGCAAGAGGTGGCTTTGCCATCAGAAGTTATTTCACTTGACATTTCTCCCCTCCTGAACCCGCACCAATCTCAGGCAGAGTGGGGGCTGACAGCCGGTGAGGCAGGGGCCTCAGCATGGGACTGCTCCTCTCAGCAATGGCTGAGCAAGACTATACTTCTCTTGGCAGAGTTAGTTTTCTCCATAGTAGCTAGTATGGGGTTATGTTCTGGATTTGTGCTGGAAACAGTGTAGATAATTCAGGGACATTTTAGTTACTGCTGAGCAGGGCTTACAGAGTCAAGGCCCTTTCTGCTTTCTGCACCAGACCACCAGTGAGCAGGCTAGGGGTGCACAAGAAGTTGGGAGGGGGCACAGCCGGGACAGCTGACCCCAGCTGGCCAAAGGGACATTCTATACCATATGGCATCATGCTCAGCATATAAAGCTGGGGGAAGAAGGAGGGAAGGAGGGAAGGAGTGATGTTCGGAGTGATGGCATTGGTCTTCCTTACTGACCATTATGCATGATGGAGCCCTGCTTTCCTGGAGATGGCTGAACACCTGCCTGCCCATGGGAAATAGTGAAGGAATTCTTTGTTTGCTTTGCTTGTGTGTGTGGCTTTTGCTTTGCCTATTAAACTGTCTTTATCTCAACCCACAAGTTTTCTCACTTTTACCCTTCCAATTCTCTCCCCCATCCCACCGGGGCAGAGTGAGTGAGCAGCTGTGTGGGGCTTCATTGCTGGCTGGGGTTAAACCATGACAACTCACTAGCAATTTAGCTAATAGAATTATATGTCTAATAAAAGGGGTATAAAAACCAATGAACTATTGATCTTGATTTTTTTTAACATTTATTTCCCTGTCCCTGTTTTCAAATAAGGTGATGGAGTAATACAGAGTAGTATACTCATCTCTGCAGACATTCAGTGTTTTTCTCCGCTGTCTTTTATTCCAATTGTATTAAATTTTCCATCAGGAAAGAAAAATGTCCAATTATATAAATAGCATATTATGCTGGAAAAGGAAATTGATTCAACTTTGTCTCAGTTAACATGTTAGCATGGAATCAGTAAAATTACTTTTTGTGAATATTTCACAATGTCATTTTGAGTACTTTTCCCTATTTGTTAGTGATCTTATTTTGACAGGTAAAATTAGTTCTAGTTAATTGCCTGATAGCATATGGAAGCAATGTTGACATACGGCTGAATAACAAGCTATTATTATTAACCATTTGCTATCAGCCCTATAAGCCATGCAGTATCCGGTGTGTTCTGTGTTTCTGCTTGACTGAAACTTTTATAAAGAAAGAATGTTATATAATCAATAAGGTGCTTTTTGATATGTTTTCAGTATAACTCTTTGTTTTGCTATAAGCTAAGAAACAGAGTTCTATTCACAGATTTAAAAAATGTGAAATGACCACTAATAATGAATTATATGATTTTGTTACCCCAGACTGCACTCATTATTTATAGCCATGTAAATATTCACAGAACAAATCTAAATAAATGAGGATATTGCATATTTCTAATGACAAATGCTTGCAACAACTCATATTTCAAAAAAATTCATACATGTAAACATGCAGCAGTGGTCAGGCCTGCCATAACATAACTTTTTCAATATTTGAAGAGCAGGAACCACTAATAATTCCAACCAGCATGAACATACATTTTAGCTGGCTGTACTTAAAATGAAAGGTCAGGAGGAATACAAGCACAGCTACAGGAAATAGGGATGGTTGAAATGGCAAAAGATATCTGAGATTAAAAACAGAGACTCATCCAAAGCAAGGGATGCCATCTTTTGACTGTTGACGAAGAACGTCCTGTAGGCAATTCAGACATGAAGCCTCAGTTCTTTGTATTTTATTTACTGTACTCTGAGTAATAGCACAAGGCCCTTGTACTTCTGAAATAAACCCACATCTTTGACAGGAAACTCTTACATAGAGAGGCTGCAGCCTGTGTGGGCGTTCGATCAGGATGCAGCAGAAAGAGGCCTTGTGGGCTCCTCTGTCCCCTCTGCAGAACACCTGTCAGAGGGGGAAAGCCAGGAAGGTGCCTGTCCCCTGCAATATGTGCAGATGTTGCTGCTCCTCAGCTGCCTTTGGACACACTGGTAGGATGGAGGTTAGAAGCTGCGGCTGGCTTGTGGCTGCCATGACAGGGATGTTTTATATCAACATTTATTTATGTCAGAATTTTATGGTGATGACAACAAACTGGGTGGTGCACCACTGCCAGTGAAGTCCATTGCCTCTTCTCACTGAGAGCGCAAATTATTTTGGTTATAGGATTCCTTTCCTCGTTATTATTTCCATGGTACAAATAGAGTGATGTGCAAGACAAGGTGATAGACTGGAAGAATTTACACCCGAAGGCCTGATTCTGCCATGCTCATTTTCAGAGCCGTACTTGCTCTGTTTTCAGTATGGTTGTTCTGGTATTGACAGGTATTTACAACCCTATAACAATTTTGAAATTTGAATCAAAAGGAAAACTACTACATGCGAATGTCAGCCTGATGCTTGAATGAGTAAGGATGACCAAAGCTAATCTGTCTCACTCCTGGCACCAGGTACAGTTTTAAGAAGTAGGTGGAGTGTGTAGCATGTTCGTGATTGAAAACAAGGAGGCAGCTATTAAGAGTACCAAAAGTGATGGCTGAATACAATGTTGTTCAATCCAATGCTCAGGCAAGGGCACTGAATTCCCCTTCTACTCACCTAACAAATATTTTTGTCACCGTTTCCCTCAGCTGACACAGTCTTTTCCAGGCACAGTGTTCATCCTCGCAAAAAACAATGTTAAGCTTTACTCAATGACTGTAACAGATCTTCACTTCTTATTCAGCAAGATTAATGAGCAAAGACTGCCAATAGTCTGGGAGATCACATCTGGAATGTTAGTTGGAAATACTCAACATGAAACTTCAAAGTTCACTAAGGATAAAAGGTATAAGATAATTCTATTGTATTCATGTTTTAATAATTATTATTCTCAAACTCCCACCCAACTTCTCTGTCTCATGGCATACAGATAAAAGAACAGAAACCAGTTTGGTCTCTCTTTTGGTGCTTGGGACCACAACAAGATGGAGAGAACACTACCAGGGCAGGATAGGGCTGATCTGAGGATCTGTATAGCCATCCCATACTGTCTAGCCCCTGGCTAGAAAATGAAAACATATTTGGGGGAAGACGAGACCTCAGAGTAAGTCCCTGAATAAGCAAACATTAAGACATTTGCTGTGTAATCTTGAGATTATGAAACTACATTGCTCATTTTGTTCTGTTGAAAGAATAGGAAAGAATAACCCAAGTCAGAGACCTTGTTCAGTAACTAAAACATCTGAGTTGGCTGAGCAAAAAAGATATCTGCCTCTAAATTTATTTCACAGTGTGTGCAGAGCAGCAAAGAGCATGCCTGGGAAGGAGCAGCTTGCTGTATCAGCAAGGGGAATAAAAGTGCTTTCCCCTTCCCGATGGAGGTATAGTGACTGAAGAATGGACGCAAGCTTCTTGTCTCAGTTTTCTTGGCTTGGTTTTGGTGTAGCACTCAACTGATGTGTGTGAAACCCTGGCAGGCCACGAACCATGTACTGACACGGGCAGGAGCCAAACTTGCACTGGTCCTTGTGTGCCAGGTGGGTGCTAGGGCTGCAGGAGGAGTTGGGTGCTGAGGCCAGCCACAGGCAGGGGAGCAGGAAAGCCAGCAGGGAAAACAAACTATATATGTCAAATGTATCAAAATATATCAAAATCCCAGTGATATATCAATTCCCCCAGACAGTTCAGTGGTTTTCCTAAAAACTGTCTTAAACATGGCAGACCAGTACTTGCTGATATAAATTTAATATTTTCCATCAGTTTATTACTATCTCTACCTGCCTTTTCTGGATCATACCTTTTTTCCTCCTAGATGGTTCATTTCCTTTCCCCAGAAACAAACACACCATTATGTGAAAATACCACTCATTGTGGGAAGTCTGCTTTTCTGCCCATTTCTGTGCTTCCAGTAAACTTCAGTCTCCAGGTCTAATGTTGCAGCTCAGGGACAAAGTCCTTTGTTTTCCAATTCTGCAAGGAAATATTTGTGTGTGAACTTTACAACTAGTGTCCAGCATTTATCAGAAAAATACATAAAATTGTGCAATACAGTTTGTCATAATATCATACTTTGCAGAAACTGTTTATTACTTGTCTATTTTTAAAGTTATGCAGAGAGGGGGAACCCAGCATACCTCACATGGGCCACTTCTCTGCTCAGGCACACTGGATACCAAATGGGACCATTTACATTTGCAGCTGCTGGTACATATGCTAAAATTAGACCAAATAAAAAATAGCAGCTGCATGGGTAGAAACAAACCAAAGCTGATTCACAGATGAAAGGCAGCTTAGGAAACTCAGGCATTGCAGCTAGATTTGACACAAAGGCTGGTCTGGTGTAAAAGCCCCGTGCTTATGAAGATACAATAGCCCATAATGGTAAGCCAAAACTATGTTCTGCTCAAGCCCCTTGCTGGGGAAATCCTTTCAACGTCCTGGACTTTTTCTTTTTCCTTTTCTTTTTTTTTTTTAACATATGTTACAATGTCTTATTATGTAGGAACACACTTCCCTTTAACATGTCTGTCTTCTTCTATCCCCTCAGCCACCCCCACAAACTTTCCTTGGACAACCACACTCATTGTGGCCAATGCCAAGAAAAGCCCACTCTCTGCTTGTGTCCAGTCCCATAATGCCTGCTAACTCCATGCCAAGACATTGACAGAGTGCAGGATCTTTCTTTGCAACCGTGTCATGGGCTATGTTTTTTTATAGGATTCCCTCTCAAAATGCTAGTGCAGTGGAACTTTATGACCTCTTCCACCAGCATCTCCATCTCATGTTGCTGCATGCATTATATTCAGATAAAAGGATATAGTGTGGATTTTAAGGCGCAGTCTGTGTTACAGAGAGGAGGGTGCTGAAGGGGCAGACCAACACAGTCCACACTCTCTAAACAGTCAAACTGGACTTTCCTGGGGCAGAAAGTACAAAAAATTCCAACTGGTTTTCATATGAAGTCTCCGCAAAATTCCTTCCAGCAGCATTTAATTTAAAATATGCAGTTTTGTTACAAAGGCTCGTGGCTGGGACCCTCCTGGTCATAGCAATGCAAGATAATATGGGACGTGCAGGATTTCTGGGTGGTGTGTTGCAGAGATCCCTGTGACTTAGCACAGAGTCAGTGAATGTTTGTTACCCTTGCGTCAGGCTCTGCATTCCCCATTACCCTTGTTTCCAGGCAGGTTTCTTGGCTCAGACTCCTCGCAAGTGCAGTGCTTTAGGTCCTGGGAGCAGTCAGCACTCCCGAAGTGCAAAGCAGATCTTTTATCCCCAGGTACCAGAGAGAACATGGCACACAGTCTGGTGTCAAGTTTCCAGGCAGCTTTACTTCCACACCTGCGCAAAGTGGAGGAGAGGCTTCACCACCTTGCAAGGGTTCAGATACCTTCTTCTCTCTAGCTCTTCCCTGTCTCCAGTCCCAGGCCCTACCAGGATACTGCCTGGCAGCAACATCACCTCTGCTAGGCTGCTTCAGCAGCAGTCTCTTATCACTTGCCTGTGCAGGACTGTGCCAGTTATAGACAAACATGAATCCAAGTGCTTCAGCCCCAATTCCTCCTTGGACCATATGGATGAAAAAGTGAGGCAAAGGTTTTGCTCTGGCACAGGTTACCAACAAGTTAACTTGCACTCAACCTCAAGTGGCTTCTCTGAGCATGTCCATCCATTGCTGGGGAAGCAGAGGTGTTGGGGTGCCTCCATGGCACATTCCCGCACACCCGCTCCCTGTCCCAGGGGTAAATTCCAGCAGAGCCTTGTGGCTGCCTGGCAGGCACTCTGCATCTGCAGCACTGCCAGGGCTCTAACATAAGCACAAGCCTTAGAGGACAAATTGAGGACTTTTCCTGGTAAATGGCCTGCCTCCATCGCTGAGGTAGCAGCACTCAGACCCAGGCTGAATTCCTTCTTCACTCTGTAAAGCCTTATTTAAGCCTTTTCTCCTAAGCCTACAGACCCACCCTCTCCCTTCTATAAAATTCTTGGACTTACTTTTATTTTCAGGACTTGGATCCAGATTCAGCCAGGAGGTGGGACAATGTCTTCCTATCCTCCATGCTCTGGTGCTTGGAGCACTCCGTGGGAAAATATGAAACAGACAGTAAGCCTCTTCGGGCTGAAGATGGAACTAAACCTGTTTCTTCTATTTTGAGAGCTATTAAATTAGAGAAGGGACTGCTCAGTAAGCATCAGATCTGGACACCTGAATGAGCAGAATTTGATATACCTTGGGAGTGCTCAGCCAAACAACAGGAGCAGCTGTATTCAAGAACAGGAACTTTTTGAATTGCAATTTTTTTCCAAGGCATCGCAATTCTGCTTAAGCCTTCCTATAGGTGATTCCTCCCCTTACTGAGGCTTAAGCACACTCCTTAATGGTAGATGACCTTGGATGCCATAGCAGCAGACAGTGGGTGGGTCTGAAAGCTCTCATCCTGGGCCAGTTGTGAACCATGCCACAAACCCTATTGGTAGCCCTCCTGTGAATTGGGCCTTTGTTAGCGACTGATGAGTAGGATGTTCAGAGAACTTGGGAAAGTATGCTTGGCAAGTAAACTCACCTAACTAATAATAAAAATGGTCTTCAAATTTGCCAGGCTTCTTTGCCTGAGGCGAGCACAATTAAAGTCAATGAGTTGTTTAATGTGAGGAAATAACAAGAGAGGGGAAAAAAAAAGCACACTGTTCCCTGATGCTGTTTTGGAATTTCTCTTGTGTAGATCCTCCTCTGGATTGTCCATAAAAGCCTTTGGCATGCACCCTGCAGAGAAATCAAGAAGCATAACAGAGATATGTGAGTCTGCTGAGAGCTATATCCTACCTTAGCATGGGGATGGAATCTCTCATCTAAGGCACGTTTCATCTCTATCTGGCAGGGACATATTTGATTATGGGTGTTTTAACAAGCCAGAATGCTTTCGGGGAGCACTCCCAATAACATGGAGAGCTGTTTCAAATACACTGGCAAACTGCAATCCTCCTCCACAAAAGGCCCAGAGCAGGTGCTAATTATGGGATGGGTGTAGCACATACCTGCCTCCGGTGGGGAAGAACCAAGCCTGAGAACTGCATCTCCATAGATCCAACCAATGCAATCTCCTGTGTTAAAGCAGGAGGCAGAAAATACTTTTAATACTCAAGAAGAGACACACTCCCTGCAGATAAGGCAGGAACTAGATTTAGAAACTGTCCTCCTTCTGACCTGGACCTTTTCACCATTTTTCCAACACTTTTCACTGTCACCTCTCATCTTAAGGTGTAGCAGCCCTGAGCATTTTTAAGAGGCAGACACGTACAGAGAGCTTGCAGGTTAAATTAAGCGCTAAATTTGTAAAATAAATATGGTGCTAATCCCGGGCTTTGTGAAGACTTATTTAATTCTTTGAGTTCTGCATCTTAATTGACTCCTTACATAACTTACTGTGGATTTTGTGTCCTTTCCTAGATAATGTATTGGTTATCTTGGCTTGAATGAGAAGAACAAATTTCTAGGTGGTAGTTTCTGTTACTCTGCAGTTCCTAGTTCACTACCAATGGATTTTTGTTTTTTCTAATAGCAAAGAAATAGATGAAGGAGAGAGTTTGCTAGCTATGCCTAACCTGTACCTTTGTATTGTGATAGAAGAATCACAAAGGTGAAATTTCCTTATTCTTTTCTTATACTATAAGCTGTTCATTGGGATTCAGGAAGAATTCTCCAAAGTATAAGGGTGCACTATGATGTCAAACCATTACAATGTAGAGTAAGGACACATTGCTTCATGCTGGAACATGCCAGGGACAGAGTTATGCCCTGGTCTTTCCTTTGCTGCTGGTTATTTCTGAGACCAAAGATCTCAGTAACACTTTGGTCTGGACAGTGCTAAAGGTGCAAGAGCACAAGATGAGAGGCAACATTGTATTGGCCAGAGCCTTGAGGTATGGCTGTCACACAGCTGAGCATGCCGGAACCTACCACAGGTTTCCAGTCTCTTGGATTAGTTTTATCAGAACATCACATTTTAATCCAAAGGAAGATGGTCTTTAAATGGGAAGACTCAGACCTGCTGTGTGAGATAGATTAAAACACATCTCCACTCTTTGCGGAGTCAAGCCCCACTTCAGGTGCAGCACTTTTCAGTGGCTTCCTGGGCTGCAGCAAAGTCCACACTGTCCTCTCCCCATCCTTAGAAAAGGCAGGTTTTCTCCACCATCTTAAAGGCTCAAGTGTGGGTCCACTGAAGCAAGGCCTCTGCTCTCCAGGTCCCTCCATAACTGTTGTTCAAGGTTTCTCTGCTCTGTCCTATCATGCCTCCCAGGGCCACCCTGGCTACATGTGCTCAGAAGCTGGGCCAGATGGCAGCATCCCACACGAGGCCCACTGCCAGCTCCCCCTTCCTCCCAGATAGCCTTTCCACCATGTGGGATGACATTGTGCGCTGCAGGTGGTAGCTTTACTCACCCCTGGGGTTGCCGAGAGGGCAGCTGAAGCCTGAGCGTTGAAGGCCCTGGCAAGTCTGGGGCTGTGGTTTGCAATCCCAAGGGAGAATTAGCTGTAAGAGCAATGTGGTGGCAAGCTTGGTCCAAAAGTCCCTCCTCCCTCTCCGCTGCCACTACACTGGGAGGATGGCTGGTGCAAGCAGTAATGTCCCAGTAAAGCCGCAGCTGGTACCTCCATGTATGAGGCAGGCTGCAAGTTCCTTGGCTCCATGATCGCCATCAATAAAGCATTCACAAGAGAGATGGAAGAGCTGGGCAGCTAACAGTGCTCTCAGGACTGCTCAATGGCACCACTGTCTCTCTGCTTGCTGATGATGCCTCTGTGTGTGCGGAGGGTCGTACATTCCCAGTGAAGACATGCCAGTAGAGCTGGCAGGCTATGTCCTAAGCACAAGGCAGACTCAGCCCAGATTGTCAGAGCTGCTGAGAACAAAAAAAATCACATTTCTTCCTGCCTTGCCCCTCCTGCCCCTTACTTAAATAGCCTCCTCTATAGCTTAAGGAAGAGGCCCAGATGGCAAACAAACTGTAGCTGTGCTGCCTGGGGAGGAGTGTGAGGAAATGCCAAGTCTGCATAGCAGGAGTAACTCATGGACCTGTCGGAACTTGTGGAGAGTAGGACTCCTTTAATCACCCTTTCTCAAGGTAAACTGCCTACTGTGCTCTGGTTTCACTCTTTGTGTCCCCCTTTTTTCCCTCCCATTTGATATCACTAGTGCAGCTCTGGTCTTAGGTCCTATGCAACGCTTCCCATTCTCAGAGACTCCATTTGCACAGGGAAGATATTATCAGGCATTTTCCCTTCCCTACAATGTCTTCAGACACTCTTTCTAGGCCAGGTACTACCTGACCATCAGTTTGAGTCTAAGTATTTAGCCCTCAAAATCTGTTGAAACCCCATTTCATGTGGATATCCCTTAACTCAGATATTGACTTTGCCCCACTTCATGGGGACTATTCACACGAGTCAAGATGTGGGAGATCCACCCTGATCTCTCTCCATCCCTTTTCTGCTTCTGACATATGTGTACCTAATTATAATGTCCAGTTCATAGTCTAAAGCTAGTCCCTCTTTCTTTTTAGTGTTCTCAGTCTTCTAAAAGCTTTCTTTAGAAGCAGAGCAGGAAAGAAGAAAAGGACTTTCAGAGTAAGTGGTGATGGTGTGTTGGGGGTGCCCTGAGCAGCAGCCATGGAACCAAATCTTCCTCCAGACATCCACCATGGGTTAATTAAAGGGAAAAGATGAAAGTAAAACAACATAATTTTACCATTTTGTGATGTACAGAAGTCTTCTTGCCATGGAGACAATCAGGAACAAGGTGGGATATGACAGAAATATGTGAGTTAAAGCCATATAACTGGGAGTATGGTTTTGGACAGCTTTTTGTTTTGTTTTCATAAGGAGAGATGGGTTTTGAAATGCAATAGGTTTGATGTTGTTTCAGGGAAGCAGGTTCAGTGCTTAAGGACAGGACAGGTGTGGGTGCAGTTCTCCTCTCTTTGCCTCCCGTGTTCATGGGCCAGGACCTCGGCAATGGTGCAAAGGCAGGATGTGTGCAATGAGCAAGTTGGGGCATTTCTCAAAGGTGATAGAGCTAAGCTGCTCAGCACATGTCCTGGTTTTCAGAAATTTTAGGTTTTGCTGAGCTCAGTACTCTAAAGTGCACAATCTTGGCACTGCATTAATGCATACCTTTGCCAGTAAATTTCTTAGTGATTAAAAGAAACAATTTTCTCCTTAATATGCGTTTAGGCAGCTGCCATTACTCCCAGGCTGTGCAGGTGGCATGTTTTTGTGCCTAGTTGTAGGTAAAGGATCTGCTGAAATTCTGTGGACATCTTCCAGTTTTGCTTTCTACTTCCCAGGACTGAAAAAAATGATACTTACAGGGCACAGCTGCTGGCAGAGAAACAGCTGGAAGTAGGGTTTCTAACCATAAACCCTTGACAGCTCCGTCCTTGCTTGTCACAGTGTCTCTCATATAATGGTAAGACACAGCCCTCTCTCCCTCTCCCTCTCCCTCTCCCTCTCCCTCCCTCATCAGTCCTGCCCACAGCACACCTCAATATATATCGACTACCATACTTCTCATTTTAACTCCTCCATAAGCCATTAACTCTTTAGAAGCCACAGTATATACAAGTCTGCTTGCGTGCTTTTACTTATATGTGTACAAGTGGTAGTTGGAGGGAAACTTCTTTCTTTTCCTTGGCTGAAGTGTTCACTGGGTCAAATATGCTCCTCTTGCACCTCCAGCCAAGTTTTTCCAGCCATATCCATGGTCCATCTACTCTCCCTTCACCACAGGCCAGCATGTTCTCCATGCCAGTGCAGCCATCCCCTGGTTCCCCACCACTTGGAGGTGCTGTATGTCCTACCTTCATATTTCCTGCTTACCCAGAATTGAAATTTGTGTTATCTTAATTCATCACTTCCAGATTTTTTGAGATTTAGGACTGTATTTTCATCACCTCTCCTCCAAGATTCTGCCTTTCCTCATGAATATCAGGAAGAGGGACTTCCACCCCAGCCACAGTCACAACTCTTCTCCCAGTCCCAGCACAGACATGTCTGCGCAAGGGTAAGGGCTTTAGCCTGATGGCATTTCCCCTGCCAGAGTGCAGCCCCCAGAAGGCTCATGTGGGTTCAGGAGGGGACATGCAGGGCTGGCTCCTTGCTACAACAGAGTTCCCACCAGTGGTCTACAAACGTTGACAACTTGGTAATTCTGTGAGCTGTAAAACTTGCTGGTCCTGTTTGACCCTAAAACCTTGATCAAGAAATTCCTGTTGAGACCTATGAAAACATAACAAACTCTACATTTAAATGGAAGCTTGGCAGCCAAAAATATAGATAGTCTAAGGCTTATTAAATTAACAAACGCAATGACGCAGCTCTGTTTTGTAAACACAGTGGATGCAGCTAAGCTCCCATGAAAAGTCACAAGGCTGTGAAAACTGAAATGTTTATTCTTCCATTACATTCAAGGACACTCATCAAAATAAAATAAAGTAAATAGATGCTGAGACTAGAGGATTCCCAAATATCAAGTAAGGGAGCAAGTCTACAGTGGGAAAGAGAAAGAAATAGGGGTTGGTGATTGGAGCTGTTTTTATTTGCAATACATATTTCCCCTCCTGCTATTTGTCAGGACATCAAAACTGCACGTTTCAAGGAAGATTTTTGCGCTGGAAAACCTCAAGTGGAGTGTCTAAAGAAAAAACCTGTTGCCAATGGCAATGCACATTTTCCTTAGTCATGCTGGCTGCAGAAGAGATGCAGTGTGTTTTGAGGGAGGACTTTTTCCCTTGCAGGCTGCCCTAATGACTACTTGCCACATGTTTACTAGATGAATTGTGCACAGAAGCACTAAGGGGACCAAGGACCTTCCCTGGCAGATATGCAGCCACATCTGCATATGTTCCTCAGTTGGCTAAACACGGCCAGGTATGAGTCTATAAACAGGCATATTCAGGCATCCCTTCAGGCCATACATGATGCAGGAGTACCCAGCACCCTCACACTCCATCTTCCATTTTGAGAAGTAAGGGGAAGGAGGAGTGCAGATGCAAGGTTACAAGCAGGCTGAGCAGTGGCTCTGATGGCTTCACAACCTCCTTTGCTTTTCAGCTTCTTGCAGACTCATGCTCTCAAATTTTCAAGCATCTTCCAAGCCTTGTGCAAACCTTCTCCCACCAAATCTTGTCTTCCATACTTTTTTCTCAAAACCTTCCTACTCCCTTTCTTGACCCTCATTCTGCTTTCTTGTTTTTAAAGTCCAGCAGTTAAGGCTTTCTGTGTAATGGTGGGGAATGCGCCCCTTCAGAAACCTCCCTTCTCCTGGCAAACCCTCCTGCCTTCTCATCCTCCATAATCCCTACTTTTCTCATGACATGGATTATTATCCTTATAATTTGTCTTCGTTTTGTTTGACTTGTCTACCTTTGTGGCAAGCAGTTTAGAGCAGGGAATGGGGCTTGCTCTGTCTCTGGAAGTTTGCTACTATCTGAGTCCTCTTTAAACAACAATAAATCTTGAATGTGCCTCTGAGACTGCTTCAAACTTTTTTCAGTGTGGGTCTGATGGAAAAACCCTCTGGACCATTTGGATTGCAGAACAGGTCTCCCAGAAGCCCCAAAGGACTTGTGCTGGACTTTCCCTGGCTGTACAGCTCTTCCAGCCTGCACCAAGGCTCAGGAACATGAAGGGTGCTCAACGAACCCCAAGGGAGGGTCATTTTCCCTGCTCAAAACTGGAACGAAAGAAAGGAGAAAAATTGGGGAAAAATATTACTATAAATGGAGAGAATCCCATTCCCTGCTGGCAGGGGTATTTTGTGAGTCATGGTTATTTTCTTCTGAATACAGATCTTCTCTGAGCTGATTAAGTGGAATTAACAACACGGTCAGGAATCCTCACAGTTCCCTGTTGCTCTGATCCCTGTGGCTCTTGTTTTACCTCTCCTGCCTTTGGGAACACTTGAGGAATTTATTAATGAGGCCCAATTACAGAAAATTGTGGGTTTATAATCAACATTCTGACTAATGCTGGAATGGCTTTTTTAACTCATTGGGAAGTTTAAACAGACACCAGAAGCCATCTTCCCAGGCATTTTTGTTCCCCAAACACCCAGAATGAAATTTGTCCTCAGAGCTTGCCTGTTATCCCCACCGGGGCACTGCAGCTGCATCGCCAGTTCAGTGGAGGCTCCTGGGCAGCAGTGTGTTGCAGGCTCCAAATACCTCTCAACAGGTTCTAGATGTTGGGGAGGGCATGGGCAGGAAAGAGTTTCAATTAACTGTCCAGTTATTGTCCAACATTGCATTTATTTGATCAAATGATTTGTACTGTGTGCAAGGCAGGGACTCCTGGGAATACTTGATGCTAATTCTAAATTAGGGGTTGAGCTGAAAGACACCCAGCAGATCTTGGCATATCTTCTTGGGTTCGGAGGGGCTCCTTCAACATTGACTTGATTTCAGCATTTGGGTTGAAGATTCTAGCTCTTTCCAAAGACAGTAAACCTTGAAAATGGCCAGCAGCTGCTAACAATGCTGAGAGTCCAAGATTGGCAAGAGGTTTGTCTACCATGAAAGTAAACTTCCTCAGGGTAACGTGAAGGTCTTCTGAAAAAACAAAACCAATGACTCCCATGAGCAGCAGAGTTAATGGGGCTGGGTCCTGAGGGCAAGTAAAGCAAAGTGACTCGCTCTATACCACCAGCTGCTTCTGGACCAGAATTGTCATGCCAGCATAGCATGGGGTCCCTAAGAAATAATTACCATTCTTAGTGTGTTGTGATTTTTTTTCTTTAAGGTGTTTGAAAGTAAAGGCCAGACTTTGCTGCAGCCCACATAAATGGGGTTTTTATAGTATAAAACTGAGTATATCTGTTGCATGCCCTAGGGTAGAGCATGTAGCCAGTGACAGTTCAACAGCTTTGGGATACTGTTGGAGACCTCGTAGGCTGGGAGGAACCATGACTAGTGAGAAAAGCTCATTCATGCCAGCTCCTGGGAACAGGCCATGGCCAAACTATTTCCCAAGTCAAGGCTGGGTGTTGTATTGGAGAAAGCTGGCTGGGGCCATGTAAAGCAAAGCTAAGGGGCGAACAAAGAAATAAGCTGTGTGGATGGACAGGTATACAGAGGCTAAGCTCCCTTCATGGATATCTTTTAGCAATATGGATGCAGTGAGCATGTGTCTCTCATGAAGCTTTCTAGATATCTCATAAAAGCTCAGTGAGGGTACTAATAAGCCTTTCCCCTCTCTACCCAAAGACAATTTCACAAAACTTGCAGGGCTTTTTGGATACATTCACTGTTTTATCAAGATTGGTTCAAAAGTTACTGAGGTAGACTGAGAAGCATCTCCAGAGAAGTGTGAATATGGGGGTGCTATGAACACATATGCCTCCTTTTGCTGGGAAATGTGGCTAAAATCAGATCACACCAACTCCACTTTCTGTTTTTCACAAGAGTGCTATAATTTCTCAGCACTTCCGGGCAGAATAAAATTATATCAATGTATCCTACAGCTCAAGGAGAGTGCAAATCTCAAAACTGTAGGATTTCCTTGATTCCAACCTATCAGCTGAGGCTGCACACTGGCTTGTAGTTTTCTACCACTCCAGAATTGGGGCTGTAGCTATTCTGTATTTCAAAAGGAGAAATATTCCCCTTTCTAGAAGTCATTGCCCACCTTATGGCATGTACCACAAATTGGCCCTCTTCCAAGAACCCAGCCCAGTTTCACGTAGGTCCATCAGTAACTTGCTGATGTTTGGTGCTTGCTAGTACATACATATAATTCTGCTTTCCTTACTGAGAAGCTTCAGTCAAAGATATAGCTCCAGCAAAATCTGAAGAGGCTGGTATAGTCCCAGAATGTCACTCCTTATTATCTAGCATCATCCACAATGACAATGACAAACACACTCCTGCCCATATTTGACAAGGAGCTGGAAGCATTCCATGCCATGCAGACCAGATTTCTTAAGCAGACAGATCATCTTCAAACTGGCTTTGTAGTCAGTGTCCCAGCTGCTGTCACAGCCTTAAGGAGAATTATGGAGTTGGAGTATGGGAACCAGTGACATCAAGCCTCCTGTACAGTCATACGAAGGAAGCTCCAGCACAGGTTGTGGTCTTGGGCAGCTCTGCAACTGCTTGCCAGTAAACCACTGGTCACCTAGGGCAAGTAGGGATGGGGAGGGTTGGGCTGGGCTGGCAATGAGGAGCTGACATCTGTTGCCCTGCACAGTCTGCACAGCTCACAAGGCTGCAGTTACTTTCAGCTACATGAGGCCCTTTGGGATTTATGGGATTATTAGCATTATTGAGAGTTATGTCTGTTCACAGGGGAGAATATACCCTTTAGACTACATTACTCACTGTGTGAGTCACCATGTTGAATAACATATGTTCCCTATATTTGGTAGATGACCTCATACATTGAACTTCATCTAGAATTATATTCCATATTGACACCACCATCTTTATTTTTCCTACTATAAAAGCCCAAAAACATAAACCTAGGTGTACTGCAAATTAATTGAACATGTTTGCATTTTTATTTTTTGCATACTCAGTTACAGGACTTGTATTATTAAACCAGATTAACCATATGCTCACTGACAGTATCTAGATTATACCAAGTTTGTATGTATTCCAATGGACGACATGTTCACTTGACAGAGGAGAATTCCAGGGGTTGGCTAGATTAAAACAAACAAAAAGAGCATTTAACTTCAAGAGTTTATATAATTCCACTGGAACCAATAAGACTATTCAGGTGCTTACAGATAAGGACATGCATATTTGTTGGCATGGTTGCTAAATTATTGTTCTTGCAAGGAAGGAATAGTGATCCATCATCATCAAATGTAATGCAATGCTAGGGGCTACTTTCATTAGAGACAATGGCAAAACTCCCATTGATTTGAATGGAAGCAGGAGCAGGCTCTGACACTGAAGTAGTAAGTTTGCGTAAACAGAAGATACAGTGAAAGCTCCCCATTACAAGTATTTATGATGATTGTGGAGCCTGGGAGTCTTTTGGGTGTGGAGCCTCGAGGCAAATTGGTATGGTGTGCCGGGATTTCTAAAGTTAACTAATTTAGTGCATGCCACAGGAGTTAGACTTGTGGGTGGCTAGAAAGATTCTCTGTGGTCTCCTTAAGCACAGAAATTGTGCAGAGAATATGTTTATGTTTTAAACCATAGTGCTAGCTGTTGATGGCGAACTTTGTGTAGTCTTATGGATCTTCCTGAGTAATGATGAAGAATTACTCTCTTATCTTTGAATTTTGGCATAGCCCATATACATGGGTGTTTCAATCCGTCTTGCCTTGGCAACCTGTGAAACTCCACTGGTATGACAGTGTTTTGGATTGGACTCAGATCAGGAGCAGCAGGAAAGAGATGGCTTGGTTCTGCAGAACACTGGCCTTCTGGGCTTGGGTCAGCCCAGGGCTTGTCAATGGGCTTGGTAAGATGCAAATGAGCAGCCAATTTCATAGCCAGCCTCTCCTCTCTACCTCTTTCCTCACTAGCACAAACTGGGAGGAAAACAGTTCAACCCTAAATTAACTTATGAAAGACCAGTCTTTTGAATTCAGCTTTGCTACAGTAGAAGACAATGGTTTAGCTCTTATTAGTTCAGTTTTCTCTAGTGGAATTAAAACCATCAGAATCACTGAGGCTGAGTAAGGTCCATCAATATCAACACACTAATTTTGAATATTAGGGTATTGACTGCTAAAAATGAAATTACCTCACGTGAGCGGTTTCTGAGGAAACATAAACTGCATTAAACCACATTTCCATCTCTACAGTACTGTTAAATTCTTGACTTTCTGCTACAGTGAAATTGGTTTTATTTTGTTTTAGTTTTGCTACCCTGGTGTTTCTAGAACAGTGGGTAACACCTTCCTCAGGGTGGGAAACTTCATTTTTTTCTGACACAGTCCTGAACCCCATTACAAATGTCACATAGACCATCGCTGTCAAACAGTTAAGAGAATTTGCCTTTTCTGTCCCTTTTCTCATGGACCTTCAAGCAGTCAGCAGACCCCTTACCACAGACAGGCTTCCAGTTGAAAATTACTCTCATAGTCAATTCTGGGGTTTTGTGCCATGAAGAAATACTAGTTTACAAAGAAATGTTCAGATCTAAACTATGCCCCCTACTTTTATTGAAAAGTAAATAACTGATGTTCTATGATGCTACATCAAGACACCAAAAGCAGCACAACCAAATAAGGGACAAATTAACCAAAAATCATTTGAGAATATGTGAATTTCAGACAGGTTTCAACTGAGGACCCAAATCCCAAAAAGTATCAGGGTTGCCTCCCGTCTGCAGAGGTTAAATCAATGAAGTTATTGATATGCATCATAAATATGTTGCAATTATAAATTTCTACATCTTTTTCACTATTAGATCATAAATACGAAATTGATATAAGACTTATTTCTCAATTTGGAACATAGCAATTATTGCCTTGGATCCCAGCTATGCCTTTGATCCAGATCTAGTAGAGATCAACAGTAGAGAAATCAGAAGGTACAAGAAACACAATGGAAGAATGTTATCTAGCGATCTGCCACAGCTATATTTCCATTCCAAGTGTTCCCTCATTCACTTTTGACTCAAAGTATAAATGTTTACACTGCTAATGTGTTTACTCAGTATGTTTTATGATATATAATGGAACTGAGGGTATTCACACTATACAGAGGAGTGCATTTAATGCTTTTGAATCCTTTAAGCTTTTGACTTCTAGGTATAGAAGCAACTTCTATTGTGTAAATAAATAACTTGTTTTACATTTGTATCCCTATACTTGAACTAAGTTTTTCATTATTCCCAGCATCCCTTTTTTTTTTTTCATTACAGCATTTTGTATGCCTTTCCTCTGATGTGACAGAAAGACCAGAATACCAGCATTTTCTTTAATGTCATAGGTTTATACCTGCTCTTATTGCGGTGCCTTCTTTTGTGTGTGTTTTACAGTATCTCTCAACCTTTAAAACTGAGATGTAGGTGTGGGAGAAGTAAGAATTCTGCCAGCCAAGGATTAAAGATTTTAATTCCCCAAGTCTCGATACGAAGCTTTTTTTTTTTTTTACTAAATTTCTTATAATACTGAAGTGTGATTTCTCAATGCTAGTTTTGATCTGATCCTCCCTGGGTGTTGTGAAATTTATTTATATTTTGGTCAATATTATCTCAGTAAGAGATATAGCTGCTGCTTGAACTAATTGCTATATGTTGCTCAGGCTTGAAAAGCTGATCACACAATAAAAGAAAGCCATGCACTCAGTGTAATGGAAAGTTGCCAGCTGTTTTAGTAGTAGTTTATTTGTAGATATTTTCTAACCTAGCACTTGGCCATTTAATAACTATGTTAGCAGTGAAGAAATCTGAAATTTGTTGAGATTAATGGTTTTTCATAAGAAGACCATCATGTCTCGGCTGTCCAGTCATAAAGGCTTAGGGTTTTTTTCACCTTTCTCACTTCAGAAAAATTCTTTCCTTGAATATTGTTGAATCAGGTTGAATCAAGTTGTGTGATCTGTTAATCTTCTACAACACAATTTTCGCGATGTGGAAGGCAGGCTCAAATTTCCTGAAAATAAGGGATCTCTTCCTGGAGGGAAATAAAAATAAGACAAATACAAACAATAAAAATTTCTGCATTTTCTTCGCCCAGGGTTCTTCCATGTGAGAAAGGCAGATTCTGTATGCGTCTGCTTGAGATGTTATACTGCAATGTACGTACCTGAAAGACATGATCAGACTCGAAGAGAAGCCACTAAATCTAAAAACCTTTTGTGTAGATCCTGCCTCAAACATCATAATCTGTTTGTTCATCTGATAATGGGAGAGGCTACACCATTAAGAGAAAAGAGGTTTTTTACATACAAGCCTTGACTTGAATCCTGACAGCTTTTTACAAACTTAGTGAAATATAAAACTTACTGCTATCTTTCATGAACATGAGATATTCTGGAGTTTGCAGAAGACATAGCATGTCAAGCGTGTCTTTCTCCTCCTTTCCTTTCAGGCTTTTTTCTCTGCAGCGAGGATGGGCTTTTGATGAACGTTGTGAAAAGTTCCTTGGATGACCTTCAACAAGTCACTGGGAAGGATTGTCTTTGAGTCAATGATCTCTGGGTTAGAAGCCAAATCTCCCAGTCGCTGCTTGCAAAATGGAAGATAAAATACTCCTTCCCCTCTCCCATTTTATTTTAAATTTATTTCCAGAGAAGGGACTGATTCCAAAGCAGATATGTCGACAGTGAAATTATGGTGTGTTTTTATATTTTTTGGTAGGGCATAATAGGCCAACTGAGTGACATAATATTACAGATGATTATGATACCTCAGTACTTAAACTTCTGAGACCCTAAATATGGCTGTGGCATCATAGAGATGAAGAAACCCTATGTTTTCGTACAGTTTCACAGACTTTATTTTCAAGCAAACTGATCCTCCTGTAATGTAAGTTTTAGGAGTAATACACAATAACAGTGTCTTTCTCTTTTAAGAGAAATGTTTCATTTTATAAAACACTGAAAAACAGCTGAAATTATATGCAGAATAAATATATGTGATATCTTCGTGTGCCTGCTTTGAGTGGCTCTTATTGAGGTGGTACTTGGCAGTACTGAAAGTTTATTATGACTTGTTTTTGTGACAGCAATCATACACCAGGTAAAAATGCTCACTAAAAGCAACTCACCAAAAGGAGAGATCTTTGCATTCCTATAGTTTTGTAAGCTGCCTATTAATTGGAGCTGTGCATAAATACCCCTGTGCTAACTCTCTTTCACTGCAAATCAGAGGTTCTAAATGGTGCAAGTTCCTCCTGGTTTTGCCATTTGCTTGCATAGCCTGTCAGAGTTTAGATGTGCAAAGCATTTTTTTAATGTTATCCTATCTTCTTGCCAAGCTACTCAGAGGACTTCAGTTATAAAATTATAACGTAGAGATAAATGTTATCCCCATTTTACAAATCGGGTAAAAAAATTGAACAACAGAGTATAAAAATGAAGAATTTTTATGAAAGCAGGTAACACAACTTTAGTTTCTGTGACCGCTTCTCATTATGTGTAGCTATGTCTGAACTCTTCAGAGCCAGTGTGTCATCTTGTGTCTATCTTTACATTGAAATGCCCCTTTTTAGGGTGTTTGATTAAGCAGTCCAGCAAATAGAGTTCATATTTGCAGCATTCCTGTGATACATAGTTTAAATGAGCAGTTTGAACTGTTTTTCATTTCCAGTTAATCATTGTCTGTAGATGATGTTAGGATCCTACATCTGGCTTGGGACTCTGGACTCAGAATAATTTCAAGGCTTAGATTCAGTTCTGATGGCACCAAAATATTAGAGAAATCCCTATGACAGTTCAACTCCAATAATTGAGAAGATGGTGGGTTGTCCTTCTCTCCTGAGACTGCTATGGTCTCAGTCACACCAAACCCAGTTCATGAAGGAAAAGCCACTCCAGCCTCGACCCAAAGCAGCACTGGGAAGGAAGGGGATGGAGGCTTTCAAGTGTGAAGGGAAGGGTGGGGGACTGACAGGGGTTTCTGGTTCAGATCTGCGTCAAATAATAATTCACATGACTACACTGGCCCAATAATTATTATACAGTTTTTCTTGCCTACTGTTACATGTCTATATTTGTATTTTGACACTTCTAAGTACACCTTGAATTTTGGATATACTGGGAAGCTAGAGCTCTGAGTGACTTTTCTGAGACTTCAGGTGCACCCTTGAGAAATCTGGAGCATTTTTATTTGCGGTTTGTATTTTTGTTTTTTAAGTCAACTGTGACTGAAAAATGTTCTTCTTTGAGTACTCAAAAGCACAACAGTGCTTAGATAAATTGGCCTCAGTATCTGTTTCATCATAATGAAAGCATTCACATCTCTGCAGAGGATTATTTCCCTGCATCGGCCGTGTTCTCCAAGTGTGTTGGCCTTTCTAGGTTATTTTAATTTATGATTCTCTACGTAGCTACAAGCGTTCTGCTGCTGGAACAGAGGGTGGTTTTGCAAAGAAAACATCTGTGGGGGTTTCCAGATGTAGGAAGAATATGGAAATGGGTGTTATCTCTCAATGGGAAGGGAGGAATGTGGATAGCAGAAGCAAATACTTGGATATAACAACGCTGTGAGCAATATGTATCTATACTGTGCCCTTTAGAACAAAATTAAAAGAGGAAGGTAAAGTAAAAATACCAAACATTGAGGCTCTATTTCTGTAATATACAGTAGGATTTGCTATAACTGGTCATACTAACAATATACCTACTCTGTTCTGCCTTGGGCTTTTGTCTGCACCAGATGCATCTTTGTGTATGCTCATGTCCTACAGAAGTCAATGAACCTAAAGCCTGTGACTTCAGGTGAAATTAAATATGTGTCGAAAGTTTTTCTTTATTAAATCCCACATGAAGGGTGAACCTAAGGAAGAAAGTATTAGAAAAATTTAAATCTGCGTGAAAGGGAAAATTTTCTGTTTTTATTTTTACATGCCAGTTGTCTACAACCTGGGACTGTTCAAAGCACAAGCACAAGAACAGACTTTTCCCAGGAACTTCCCACATCAATACAGCTGGAAATGTCAGAGGCAGACAAGACTCATAGATGCCACAGAGATAATGCAGGAATCAGTCCTTGTTAGCAAAGGGAATTAGAAATTTGTCCATCTAGGACTAACTAAAAGAAATTCTGCTTCCCTTCTAGCTTCCCTTGACTAACTGAGTTAATGTTTTGCTGCTGCATCTTAGGCCACATGGAGCATCATCTGCCAATTTCAGCTACAGACAAGAACCTCCCTCCTACTCATCACGTAGTGGGTGTCAAAGGGAGTCTGGCTAAAAGCCTTTTGACAAATAATTAATCTTAATATGTATTTTCTCTCAGGTTGCACTTGATGTGAAACTGCCTGAGAGAGGTGTTTATATATTACAGCACACGTGAGAAGAGAATCAAAACAGCAGAAATGGGTAGCTGGGATGAAACATGTGCGAGGAACTTCTCGAAGCTGGGCTGAAGATCAGACAAGCTTATAAAAATTGCAAGGAATGCTCATTATAGACTGAGTCAGCCCAGCAGCTGTGAGGCTCCTCCTTCCCTGCTTCAGTGGTTTTATTGTTGTCCAGAGCTGCTGGCAGGCACTGGGGAGAATTCGTCTTGGCCCTGCGTCTGCCTCTCTGCTGGATGTAATCAAGCCTGGGCACTTTGTGCTTCTGTTGTCCTTGTGAGGTCTTGCTTGATGTGACCTTTCCTGACGGGGTGCAAAGTGGAAGGGAAGCCACAAGCTCAGTGCAGGCCTGACACATGCACCATCCTGGGAAGATCAAGGCTGAGCTAAAGTGAAAGAAATAACAAATGCTACCAGAGTACTAGATGAAAACTGACTTGAACTGCAAACTTCAGATGCTTAGATTAGATCCCCCTTTGGTTGCACGTGTAGACTTCCCCCATACAGCTAATATTAGTTCAGACTGGTATGTTTTTCAGATGTTACCTCTCAGGTCCACTTTGGGTTGGGCATCCACCATAATTCTGCCACTCACTGCTTCCTCAACTGCTGGATGCATAAATCTATTTCCACCAGCATGAAATCTGCTCATTTTGAATTGCAATTTTTCTCCCTTGTTGCTTCTTTTAAAGGTCATTTTGAGGAAAGAAGACCTGGAATGTCAGGAAAAAGGCAATAGCTTTCTTTTCTTTCTCTTTTCTTTGCCATTTTGGAGAGAAGATTTGTTGGTCAGAGATGAGCATCATGTCCCAATCTCCAAGGACAGCCCTAGTCCTCTCTGAAGCAACCGTTTTTCCCTACATGTTCTACATGTTCTAGTCCAAGCCATAACAGCACTGAAAAAAGTAACAGTTGCTGGGATCCATGTTAAAAAGAAAAAAAAAAAAAAAAAAAGGAATTCTAGGCATCAAAAAGCCTTACAACCCAAAAGATGATCAAAGAAAAGTTCTGCTCTGATCTTCCCTCACTGCTATGAAAGAAACTGAACCTTGGCTGGCGGGAACATAGAAGGTTCACCTGTCTGGCACCAGAACCAGCCAGGAGGATGCAGCCACTGATAGGCTACATGCTTTACCTATGAAAATCCAAGCCTTGGGTGTATACATTCATCTGCCCATAATCTGTTGAAGCACAGTTTCCGGTCATTGGAGCACTGGCTGGTCACAAGTGTGCAAGGAGATCACTTCTTAAGGTATTGTTTGTCTGTCTACCCACAGGTAGCTGTCCTCTATGCCACAGCATCTGACTGCCTTGCAATATTTTGCCTTTTATCTGCTGTGAAGCACTGAGGTGCTGCCACACCATTTTATTTGCTACCTGCTTTGCCAATAACTTTGCTTTCATTTTCGTAGCATTTTAGTAATATTTTGTTCTTCCCAAGGTGCTGGAAGCTGAGACCCTCATGGTGCAAAGAAAGAAACTAAGTTATAAGAGTCCTAAAACTCTCACCCAAGTGGCAGGAAAAGATCATCTGAGACAGGGGTGCAACTTATAAATCCCTAGCTGGTCGCTTTGGTCTCAGAAAGCCAGACATTGGTTCCATCAGAGCAAAGAATCATAACATACTTACTGGTTAATATGTCCTTCCCCTAACAAGCTTCACAGTGTAGACAGTTCATTAGAAACAGAGATCAGCTATCCAGCACATGCGTGTTAATAAGCTGCCTCTTCCCTAGGTATCCGCTGGGTTTACTGGGTTGCTAAAAGGATACAGCTCTCTTCCTCATGCTCCAATGACTTGCCTCGTGTCATACATATGCACAAAACTGTTACAGAAAAGCAGTAACAAAGCACATTTCTGTTTTGTTAGGAATCAAATCCTGTCTCCTTCATTTTGATTTGAAATCTGTTGTATTAAGTCAGTGTGTGTTTATGGTCATCCTTAAGGGTGAGGCACCACTGCTCTCACTATGAAGTGTAGTTCTGCTAAAGGTTGTGAGCACTGACTAATTGCACTGCAGAGGGGAGATGACAAGTATGCTAGCAATAATCTGTTGCAGATTTCCCCCCCACCCCCAAAACGAAACTACATCCATGGTACAGTACAACTGACTTTTGCAGCCAGACAGGAGAAACAGGAAACATCAGGAAATGACCAGACAAACCCACCAAGAGGGACATCCAGAGGTGATTTACAACAGTAGGTAGAAATTCCAAACCTGAAAGGCAATGATAACATGGCTTATGCCAGAGAATCTTGAGTCTGCAATTTTGTGTGACTGTGTGATGTGATTGCATGTACATCTTGTGTATATACTGCAACGGTACAGCCATAGGAAAGCCTCAGTTCACCTTTCCAAACAGCCCAGCAGAACACAATAGCACCATTTTAATCTGCACCAAGATTAAATCTGAGCACTCCAAATCAGACTTTTCCTTTCATTGAATGTAAACAATCAAATCTCACTGTGAAGCCCTTTCCTGCTTTACTCAGCAATGGGGTCTTATATTTCGCCTTTCTTCTATTTACTGAACATGCTCTAATTTAAAAGATGCTTTAAATAAAAACGTGGTTTCATATTTAACAGGATGTATCTGAAAATCTGTTTTATCCTGGCAGTATAGAGCTGGAGGAAATCTGACCTGAACAACCCTCAGAAAAAGCTTTTTAAGCACCAGGGTCAGATTGTTATCTCCTTTACTCCTGTCTAAATCCAGAATGTATCTACTGATTTCTGCAGAGCCGGTCCAGAGTTACATAACAGAAAATAAGATAAAAGTGGATATTTTGCTTTTGCAAGACTCTCATCACAAATCTCACCCTTGCAGTGCTCTGCTCCAAGTATCTTGCTCTACCTCCTGCTACCTCCAAGTGCCCTTCCGCAAAAACCCTCTTGCCCACTTGGAATTAGGATTTGAAAGTGCAGCAAGAGCCTCTGCAGTGTAAGGCTGGCTCCCTGGCCTCTGCCTTCAACAGGCACTGCCTGTGAAAGCCTCCAACCCACTTCTGCAGGAAGCAGCCCTTCCCTGCACACTTGCAGGGTGAGGCAAGAACACCCAAGTGCCAAAAGGCAGCTTTAACCCTCTGCAGCCAAAACGGGAGGTCAGTGGGAGGCCGCTTGTAACGTGACATCCCATGTGCACTGCCTAGCTCTGTTGTTTGGCAAGCAACTTTCTTTCTGCAAGGAACTTTAGATAGTGTTAGTCATCTGAGAAATCCCAGTTCACTTTCTAATCACACCATGGAGAGGGAGGGGAGACCAAGAAAAAGAGGAGAAACTGGCAGGGAAGGCAATCGCTCTGATCTGTAAATAATGAAATGTTGAGCAGTGCTCAAATGTATATGTTGAGAAAGCTTCATTAGCCCTCCCCCTCCTTGGAGTCCAATTTAGAACATATCACAGTTTTTGCAAAGGCATTCCTAATACTATTGTGCTGCAAATCCTGTCTGATCCAACCTCCAAATATTTATGTAAACTGAAATATGTCTGGAAAGAAATCAAAACAAAACAAATATGCCACACAATCTCATTCCCACATATCCCTCCCTCTTCAGTTACATTCATGATAAAACCTTTCTAACTGGTTGCCAACTGCTAGGTGGTGGTTAATGAGTGATAATTGCAGAGCCCATTTCTTTGAGTGCACTGATGGCCTTATGTCTTGCCAAACAGTTTAGTCTGGAGTTTTCAGTAGTTGCAAAATGCTTTTGCAGCAAATTTTATTTTGTCTCTACAAATAAGTACAGTAGTTTGGAGATTTTTATTATTTTGTTATTGATAATGTTTAGAAAGAGGTAGCTGTTTTAAAAAAAATTGAAGTGGAAGTCTTTGTACTCTAGGGTCCAGTGTATGCTTACATACCATATCCTTCGTAGTTGACAGATGCCAGTAGACCCTGGGCAGATATGTTTAAAATGCAGCTACTTGTAAAACTCTTCTGTATCATTTGCAAATTACAGCTGTCTCTCTGTTTGCAGAGATGTGGTTGACACATGCTGCTGGTTTGCTTCCCAGAGGATCAGCAACGCTGAGCAGTGCTAAGGATGTGTGTGAAACGTGCCACAATCTCAGCTGACTCCTATATGTGACCATCCCCCTGGAGGTGATCAAAGCCTGCAATTTTATTGACCAGCAGTGGAGAATGCTGCCAGGACTGGAGGGCTCAGGGTGAGAAAAGCAGCTTTTGCCAAGGGACAAGGTAGGATGACAGATTGCATCTCTAGTGTGCAATGTCAAGGCAGCTAGGGACCCCTGCTCAGGAAGTACCTGAAATTATTTGTCCCTGAACATTCAGTGTCTTGTGGAACAGGTCCTTGTGGGGAAGATGGTGTTACTCCCTTCAATCCAGCACCTCTGCCTCATATGGAGCATTTTAAAGTGTGCTTTTACCCATATACAGCTATTTCAAACCCTTCATTTGGAAAGCAGATAGCATCTGCTGCTGCTGTGGAAGGTCTAGATGACCCTGCCATGCTGAGCAGCCTCAGGTCAGCCATAAATCTGAAGAAGCAGAAAATCCCAAAGCCACAGAGATGGCCACATCCTCCTGCTCTTCAGTAGCAGGAGGAAAACGCAGAGCAGAAAACAGAGCCACTCCCATGATGTTGTAATTATGATGGAGTGGTAGTGGTGACTTCAGAAGCATGAGGAAAAAATACCTTTCCAAGAGGATTATTTTTAAGGGTCAGATGTGCTGATCTGCTGTTATGGGAATATTTGCAAGCAAGAATGAGATGAACTAAATCTGGAATCTATATAGCTTTGGGACATATTTGGGAGGGGGAAACTAAGTATGTTACCAAGTTGATAGCACAATATTGAGAAGAAAAGGTTGTGTCTCACTCTGTTTTATGTTTTCATTTTTGTAAGGGTTTGAATATGCAACATAGATCCTGGCGGGACTAAAAGGTGTGACACCAGACACGGGCCCCCTAACCCCCTTTCTTTTACTTTTTTTCTCTTTTCTTTCTGTCTTTAAAAGCAAAGCTTTGGCTGTATTCAGTTTTTCTGAGTTTTCCCTCCTGACAGTTTGCATCAGTTATCAGTTCCCCTTCCAGCTATCTGAGGGATAGGATATTCATGTAGTCATGTTCTCCATTTTTTTTCTGAGACTGCCAAGACAAGCACCTCGCCAGTCCTTTCCTGCTGCTTGGTGGCCTTGTGAGTGGGAATCTCACCTGGGAGAGCATCCAGACCCTCCAGAAACAGACCTCAGGGAAACATGCTGTGTCCAAGCTGGTCCCATAATTGCAAGTCAGTCCTGCCAAACCAGAGAAATTTTGGGTTTGGGTTAAATGTTGTTCTTTCCTACAAATGTCCCCCAGTGAGTGTGATTCACCTGATTTCTTCTCCTGCTTTTAACAGAACATTTTGCAAATCTTTTTCACCTCTGAAATCTCTCTTGTCATGTCTTTGTGATCTGTTAAATGAGCACTGCACAGGGATTCTAGTTATTTTTCTCAAGAGATTGCATTATGAAGGAACACCTTTAATCTCTCATGAAAAACAAGGGTTTATGTAAGAATGTGTTTCTGTTAATTAGTAGCCCAAAATTACTAGTATCAAAACTTAAACCCCTGTCTTTCATGATGGTAGTTATTTTCAATTACACTTGTTCTGCAGTTTCTCTAAGATAATATAGCAATAGGAAACTGCAGCTAGGCTTAGTGGAAGCCAATCAGCTCCAACCTGATGAAATACTGGAAATGGCTGGATTTGTCTAGGGAAAAATTCTGCACCCTGAATATGGTTAGTCAGAACAAATTAGGAAAAAGAGGGAGAAAAGGATTTCTATATTAACTATGCGTCGATTATTTGTCAAAGCAAGACCCAAAGTGGGAATCTGAGTCTGTGTAAGGTAAAGGAATATGTGTGCATTATTCCTTTTACATGTGATTATTAAATCATGTCTTTTTTAGACATCTAACTTTTTAGTCCTTCCCTTTTGGCACTAAAACTGCATTACTGAAGGGGGAGTAGGCAGATTTTAAAATAACAGCTTGTAATTTTAACCCTCTTTTAAATATAGAAAGTTTTGTTGCCAGGTGTGTCTTCTCACTCTGGAATTATTCTGATATTTATCAACTGACTTAATAGAAATCCTTTGGTGGACACTAGGCAGCTGGGAAACTAGTTCATGAAATGCAAAATCTTCTGTATTTTCTTGTATAGGCATTACCCTGATATAACTTCATGACCTGCAGAAAGGCTTATTTTTCAAAAAAAAAAAAAAAAGGACTTTTAGAAACTACAGACAGATCATAGGTAATGCATATAGGTTTCATTCTGCCTTGGAAGATAGCATTTAAAGCATTCATAAGGTCTAATGTTTCTAAAGCTGGAAACGGTTTATGCCTCTAAACAAAGGGTCATAGTGAGAAGTCCTAGCCATCTGCTCTGAGAGAGCTCCACTGTTCCAAAGCACCAAATTGACGCACCTTTTAAAATTAAGATAATCTACTTAGTTCTGTCATGTGCAGTCTGCCCTAATAATAGAATCAAAGTACTTCTGTTACACAGGTCACCAGATTATAGGACCAGAAATATTAAGAATCTCATTCTATTTTGGACTGAAGAAAATCTTCTGTTCTTTGAAGAAGTCTGGGGCTCTGAATTTGAAGAAGTACAATAGACCAGAGAAAGTCTAAATGAACAAAACTTGCCCTCAGCCACTGACACTAAATATTGATAACTCCCTTAAATATTCCTGAGGGACCCCACAAACACACCCTCTGGGATCTCTGGGATCAAGATGACTTGCATCCAGTTCAAGAAATAATCTTTTAATCTCTTTCTTTCAACAGTGAAAGATGCAAAGGTGCTAAGCAATTTTAACAGGAAGCGGAATCTATCAATAGTCAAGGGTCATTTGTACAGGTTTCAGCTCATTTTATAGAGCCATAGAATGGCTGAAGGTGCCTCTGGAGATCATCTAGTCCAATGCCCCGCTCAAACAAGAGGGCAGTCTTGTTTGGTCAATAGAGGACCATGTCCAGCCAGGTTTTAATACCTTCAAGGATAAAGGCAGCCTCTTTGGGCAACCTCTTCCAATGCTTGATCACTCTTAGATAAAAACAAGTTTTTTCTTATGTTTAGCTGGAAGGTCTTATATTTTAGTTTGTGCCCATTGCCTCTCATTCTTTCACTGGATACCAGTGATAAGAGCCTGGGCCTCTGTTCTTTACTCCCTGCTTTTAAGTATTTATACACACTGATAAGTTTCTCTGAGGCTTCTCTTCCTCCAGCTGACCAGTCCCAGCTCTCTCAGCTTCTTGTATGCCAGATGCTCCAATTTCAGGCATCTTCATGGCCCTTTACTGGACACACTCCAGTATGTCCACATGTGTCTTGTAGTAGACTGGGCACAGGACTCCATATGTGTCTCACCAGTGTTCAGTAGATGGGAGGTATCACCTCCCTTGATGGGCTGGCAAGGCTCTTTCTAATGCAGCTAAGGATGCTGTTTGCTGTCTTTGCCACAAAGGCTCATTGCTGGTTCATGTTCTGCTTGTTATTCACCAGGATTCCCAGGTTCTCTTCTGCCAACTTCTTTCCAGAAAGTTGACCCCCATTCTGTACTGGAGCACAGGGGTTTTTCCTTTCTAGGTGCAGGACTTGGCATTTCACTTGTCAAATTTCGTGAGGTTGCCTTCTGTTCATTTCTCCAGTCTGCTGAGGCCCACTCAATGGCAGCAAAACCATGTGGTGTATCAATCACTTCTCCCAGTTTTGTACCTTCTGCAAACTTGCTGAGGGTGCATTCTGCCCAATTGTCCAGGTCATTGATGGAGATGTTAAAGAGTATTAGCCCAAGTATTGATTGCTGGGGTCCCCCACCACTGACTGGCCCTCAGCTACATTTTGTACTGCTGAGTACAATCCTTTGAACCTGGCAGTTCAGCCAGGTTTTGGTCCACTTCACAGTCCACTTACTCATCCTGTGCTTTCTCAGTTTCTTTATGAGGATGTTACAGGAGAAGGTATCAAAGGCCTTACTAAAGTCGAGGTAAACAACATCTGCTGTTCTTCCCTCATCCACCAAGCTAGATACCTCATTGTAGAAGGATGTCATATTGGCCAGGCAAGTTTTCCACTTCATAAGTCCATGGTGACTACTCACAATCACCTTCTTGTCCTTCATACGTCTGGAAATGGTTTATAGGTTTATTTGCTCCATCAGTTTCACAGTGATGGAAGTGAGGCTGACTGGCCTCTATTTCTCCAGATCTTCCTTCCTTCCCTTCCTGAAGACAGGAGTGATATTTGCTTTCTCTCAGCCCAGAGGAACTTCTCCCAGTCATCATGACCTTTCTGCGATAAGCAAGAGAGGCCTTGGAATTACATCGGCCCTCAGCAGTTCTGAGTGCATCCCACCAGGCACCATGGACTTGTATATGTCCAGTTTGTGTAACAGTTCCCTAACCTGACCCTCCTCCACCAAGAGTATGTCTTTCTTGCTCTGGACTTCCCCACTGGTCGCAGGGACCTGCAATTGATGAAGGCAGGTTTAACCAATGAAGACCAAGGTGAAGAAGGCCTTGAACACCTTGGCCTTTTCTGTGTTCATTCTCCCCAGGTCCCCGGCCTCATTCTGCAGTGGGCTTATATTTTCCCTAGACTTTCTTTTGCTACTGAATCTGCAGAATCCTTTCATGTTACCCTTCACCTCACTCATAAGTTTCAAATCCAGGTGGGTTTTGTCTTTCTTAACTCCACCTCTGCAACTTCAGACAGTGGGTCTATATTTCTCCTGGGTCAGTTTACAGAGTTTCTCCTAACTACCCATTCCATGGAATGGTCTGCAATGTGGTACAGTCCCAGAAGCACCAGGCTACTTTAGCTGTTATGCTTTTTACTATAGAAAAGGGACAGCTGAAGTAGGGCCTTGATACCTTCTGCTGAATCCTGTGAAAAAGAGCCTGTCTTGGCCTGCACATCATCCAGAGATCAAAGGGAAGAGGAGAGCAGAACATGCAGGTGACTTTTCATTTAAACTCTCCCTTGTTTTTCATTTGGCTCAGACAAGCTATTCATTATATGCTCCTGGCTCTCTGACCACCTGGATGCAAACTGTTCTTGTGTTCATAGCGTTTTGGCTGCTCCTGGCACAGGGATTATGGGCAGCAAGGCTGGCTTGAAGAGAACTCAATTTCATCAAGGATTTCAAAATTTCTTCATACAGTTTTTCATTCTGTTTTGGGATAAAACCGAGACCTCATGCATTAAAGGCTCAAACTTGCCTTAATATACCATTTTCCCTTCCAACACAACGTGTTATGATTTTCTTTACCTTATCTACCATGTGAAGAGAAAATAGTAGAAACATAACACATGAGATCAGTGAGGTGACAGTTTGCTCTGTCACTGAGCCTGTATTTCCTATGTATTTTTACAGTACTTATTAGCTGGAAATCCTTTTAGTCCTTCCCGTTTATTCATTTCTTATTCTCAGTAAGGTAATTTTTGAGGAATTTCCCTGAACTCTGTCCATTGCTGCACTTCTTGTGATGAACATTCAAAAGGTGGTGCTGCCAATGCACTCAAGATCCTGTAACATCTGTAGCGTATATCCTACTGGTAGTACATCCTTAATATTGCCTTACTTCTTAGGCAGGTACTGCACACTGATGCTTTGGCTTCACTGATCTGACCATGCTAAGAAGTAAATCTTGTTCATATGAAAAGTTACAGGAGATAGCAGTGCAATCCCAAGCTTTGTATGCTTCATGAGCTCCCTCCACCTGTTTGAAGTGCGACAGTAACACGCCTTTTGGATCAGATTGTGTAGCAGTTCAAATGCAATACCCATGCTCTGCTAAAAGAACAGGGCTTGCTTCCCCTCAAGGCCTCGACCACTGCTGCAACTTTTACTCCTTTAGATGATGGGAGGGAGATTACATTCCCCAAACCTCTTCTCATTCCAGGCCCCCACATGAAATGTCAATCACAGAAGAATGTGCAGATACTCACAATGAGATCACTTCCCATACAAGTTTTAATCAAATTAGTAAATGGCACTGACATTTAAATAATCATTGTTAGGACATTGTTATAAACTTTCTTTTGACATGAATAAAGGCAGTTCACTCATTTCTACATCACTGTTTCTGGTTATCTGCAAGTCCATAAATACAACTTTCTGTTGTTTTAACCTTTAACATTTGAAGACTTACTTTGGAATTGGATTTATGAATGGTTATTTTGCTGCTCACCTCAAATACCCTTAGTAGGAACATACACTTTGGGATCTCCAAGATACCTTTCAACCAGCTTTCAATGTGTAATTCATTCCATGGCAAGCTTCAACTGACAAGTTGTAGGTGTGCGAAGTATATTTGAAACTGAGATGACATTAAAACTGTTTTCTTGTCTTGTAGCAGCAAAATCATTAGTCTCCATTAGTCATCAAGTAATTGCTCTCTGTATTTCATGTTTCCACTTCTAATTTGAAGGTGTGCACAGCAGTAGATGAATCATTATGCATTTAAGCTTTGGTTTTGCATATATATATAACCTAACAATTCTTTTATGGACTTAAATTTAGTAGAAAGTTTTACCATTCATGTTAGAAAATCCTTTGAAGAAATGTCATGGTTTTAGCTGGGATACAGTTAATTTTCTTCACGGTAGCTGGCATAGTGCTGTGTTTTGGACTTAGTATGAGAATAATGTTGATAACACACAGGTGTTTTAGTTGTTGCTGGGCAGTGCTTGTACTAGTCAAGGACTTTTCTAGCTTCCCATGCTCTGCCGGGTGCACATAAAGCAGGAGGGGAGGGGGCACAGCTAAGAGAGTGGATCCAAATTGGCCAGAGGGATAATCCGTATCATATGACATCATGCCCTGTGTATTAATTGGAGGAAGCTGGGCGGGGAGAGGCAGCAATCATGGCTCGGGGACCAGCAGTGTTGATCAGTGGGTGGTGAGTGGTTGCATTGCCTGTGGGTTGTTTTTGTTTTGTTTTGTTTTGTTTTTTCCCAGGCTTTATTTCTCTCTCTTGTTATTTTCAATTTATTTTTATTATTTATTAATTAATTATTATTAATAGTAATGTATATTCTTTTTTATTATTATCATCACCATTACTATTTTATTTTAATTATGAAACTGTTCTTATCTCAACCCACGAGTTTTCTTGCTTTTGCTCTTCTGATTCAGTCTCCCATCCCACAGGGGTGGGGGGAGTGAGTGAGCAGCTGTGTGGTGTTTAGTTGCTGACTGGGGCTAAACCATGACAAGAAAAAACTGCACTTTGACAAGAGTAATAGCACATGGAGACTAAAGTGGATAGAAAGGGCAAAGGAGAAGTCAGAACACTGTGAACGAATAGAAAATAGAAAGTTATCCTCTAGACTTCATAAGAAAATAATCTATCTCATCCTGTCTCCTGAGCAGGTGAGATTTTGGAAGGTAGGCAGATTCTCTACCAGGACAGGACACAACTTCATCAGATTAGGACACATGGTAACCTATCAAATTTCCAAGCATTTACAGCCTGTGTATTTCCTAAGGACTTACTTGGTCCAGTGCTGGGATGTATGTACTCACCCAGAACAAGTGAAGTTCTCCTGGTAGAGGACTTGTGGTTGTCTGGTCCTGTAGAGACACACCAGCACTTTATTCTTTCCCTCAAGAATTGTCCTCATCTGAGCTCAAACTGCTGGTTTGGGGTATGACACTCCCCACTGACACTGAAGTTCAGTCAGCAGTGGCAGCAACAACTTTCATCTCCATGTTTATTTCTCTGGGTTTAAGAACTCCCAGCAGCACTCAGGGCCATAACGTACACAGCCAAATGAGTAACGTGAAACTGTCCCAGACTTGGGAAGCTCGCAATCTAAGACCATGGGAACACACGCCAGGTAAGCAGCTTGATAAGTAAACTTGGAAAAATTGTATTTGCATGTTGCGTTCAGGCAGTACCTGCTTACCCTACATGTTGATATTAGCATACACCAGAACACACAAGAAGTTCTACATGTAGGACCATCATTTAGAAGGAAATGGTGGTCCATCCCAAATATGTGGAATGTTATTGATAGGGATATTTAGATAGAAATGTTATGCATGTCTGAAATGTATTATAAGAGTGGTGATCTTTTCTTTCAAGGAAGTGGGAAGCAGAAAGTAAATTAATTTTCTTGTAACATTTTTGCCAAGAGAAAGGACTATACCATATTCGTTGATAAGCCACAGTTTCCAGGATTATAGCAAAATACTGCTTTAATATAGTATGGCTAAAGCCATCTCCCTGAGCCCTTTATGGTTGTGCATGTGGGTTTTTTTCTTGTTTAGTCAGCCTTTTTGCTAGCAGTGGACCAAATCACTTCTGCATCTTGTTTGTAATCAGATGGAAGTGCTTTGGAGCACAGAAGATGAGCAATGAGCACATCCAACTCCCACATTGGGGCACCTCTATTCACTACCATAATACAAACATATAATGCCCACAATATCCTTTATGGTCACAGAAGTTGTTGGAGGCATAGATTCCTTTATGAAAAAATACCATTTAGACTGGGTCAAAGTAAATAGTCTCCTCTGCTCCCCACCTCAGCCTTGTGAAGGGCTGTTTACGTGGTACATCAGTAAAAAATAGTTCATATAGTGCTGTTCTTATATCAATAGGTTCACTTTTGGCATAATAGGAAATGATAGGAAGTACTGTCCTGTTCTGACATGCCTGGATGGTATTGTAAAACATGAGTCCAAAAGCTGACTACAAAAAATAATCCTCTCAAAATATATTGTCTGCTGTGCACTGCTAATCTTATAACAGGGAATTTATAAACAGAGCTTAGAAAGTGGCTGGGCCAGTACATTAACTAGGATCCAACAAGAGAGCTCCAGTGAGGTCTGGAGCTCTGCAATTCTTTCATAGCTGAGGGGGCAGCATTACTGGAAATATCTTCAGTTTACAACCCTGTAAGCAGCTTTCTGTGCTAAGTGTAAACAAACTGGGAGCCACACTTTCCTCCATGGCTCTTTGGCCAATATAAATCCACTTCTTCTTCTGTGGGGCATTTGTGAAATAGGGACCACAGAAGCATTTCCGTGAAAGTCAGTGATTGCCTAATCCCTTGCAAGTGTACTGTTCAGAAGTTGCACTAATGTCAGCTTTTCTTTAGTTTGTGAACATTACAGCATATCTTCCTTTTTCATTTTGGTCTCCAGCCCACTCTTATTGCAGTGACTCATATTGTGGAGAACACAGGTTATGTGACAGGCTTGTTGACAGCTAATGTTGGTCTTACCAATTTAAAGACAAAAGGACGCTTGAGTCTGCTTTGCATGATATACCTTGGAGACCCAAACTCCTGAGGTGTTTGTTGCATGAGGACTGAATGAACACAGGCACAACATGAGTAGACTGACATGGGAGCAGAGAGGATGCGCTTTTACATTGGCTTATATGACCAGGAGGAAGCACAGAAATAGGGCAAAGGGAAGAAGGGAAGGGGTGTGGGATCTGTTTAGGTTTCCCTCAGCTTCCCTTTGCTATTAAATCTACATATACGGTGAAATGATGAC
This sequence comes from Phalacrocorax aristotelis, assembly GCF_949628215.1. Taxonomy (NCBI): domain Eukaryota; kingdom Metazoa; phylum Chordata; class Aves; order Suliformes; family Phalacrocoracidae; genus Phalacrocorax; species Phalacrocorax aristotelis. The sequence continues at coordinate 62,264,688 of NC_134311.1, forward strand.
ATGATTTAGAGACAGTGCATTTGCTAGGTGACAATTCAGGGCACCGACCATTTGATTCTGGAAGTGGTTTTAGTTGGATATTCATAGAAATGTGCCTTTTCCTCACTCATGGAGGCAGAGCTATGATGAGCAAGGGTCTGTTCAAGAGACACTAACTACAGTAAATGGGATCTCAAGAAACATATGAAGCTAGAAAGGTCAAACCATAACTGAAGACATGATACCAACTCCTCTCATTTCCCCCTCCCCATCTTTAATTATTTGTTTTTCCAAACAATCTGTAATAAAGGACAGTCCAAGGGGAGGACAGATCTGTTCTGAAGAAGAAAGCAATGAAGTGAATCTCACAAAATAAAAAATATCTAGAAATTAAAGAAGAGTTTAAAATACTTGCTAAGCAAACAGAAAACCTGATTTGGAATACTGAAATGTTTTTGTTTAAATGCTATGCAATTTAGAAAAACTAATCTTCTTTTCAACCTATAAATCAGTCTCTCCATGAAACGTGGAAAGAAGATTCCACCCAACTATGAAGAGATTGTATATGAGCACAGAAAAGGTTTGCACAGCTAACACAACATCCTGCTTGCTAAGATCATCTTGCTCTAAATCTCATCAGCAAAGTCACTTCATAGAACTATTAACTCACAATTTATTTACTTGATTTTTTTTCTTCCTACCAATGTCATCATTCTAATATTCTTTGGGCTTTTTTCCAGTCGTAAAGCACTAAAATTCAGTTGAGAACACAATAAACCAAAACAAATCAATGCATGTGAATGGCCACAAATGTCACATTGCTTATATTGCTCTGTGAAACACTAAGCAGCTGCTGGCTTTTAAGGAGGAGAAAAAACAAAGCTCTGTTAGTATTCCTGTGCACGCATTGTTATTTCACTTAGCAGCTGATTTTGGGAAAAGAAAGAAACAGAACTGATCTGATGTCTTTACTCTCAAGATCAACCCACATCCTTCCTAGGGCAGGAAGAACAGGTGAATAGGACACACGATATTTGCCACTTCTATGGCTTCAGTTATCTAGTTTACTTCATGGCTTCCCCAAAACCAACAGTAACAGACTCCAGCAATGTATTTAGTTCAGCAGAGAAGTAAAGAGGAGAGAATCTGCTAAGGCATTTTGGCATAGGCACACCAAGTTTTGAAAAATCCCTTCTGCAAAGGACTGTTTTCCTGGCAGTGCGAGTAAATCTGTAGGGAGCAATTGTCTCCTCAGATGTGTGGTTTGTCCTCACATGGAGAACGGCAACTTGCATCTGGCTTGGTAAAAAAATGCAAGACAGAGGGGAAGGGGTGCTGGAGAGAGCACTAGCAAAGCAGGGGAAGCACGGTCTGAAAAGGCAGGCATGCCACAGGCACTGGGAGCCAGAATCCTGTACATCAAAAGGGCACATCAGGGAAATGGTTTTTATGCCAGGCTGACATTGGAGCCCCTCCACTTGCCCCCCATTTTGCAATTCCCTCAGCAGCTGCATGGTAGTTCCGGAGAGGCTTCAATTTTCTATCCTGCAGTCCAATGCTGAATCATCTAAGCTGTTCTGTCCCGCATACCTGGACCCAGCTCCCATATATCAACAGAGGAAGGGTCATATGGTGAGGACCTGGGAACCTGCCTCTGACCCCTCAAAAATGAGCACTGTGGTGCAGATTGTCTTAGGCACATTGCAGCCTCAGCCTTGAGGTGCACCTAGTTATGAGTGGGAGGAAGCAGCCGGTGTTTCTGTAAAAGGTTGCTGTAAACGTCATTCCATGTAATAAGCTGAGATAGGGTGCTATAAACCAGGGACAAGGAGTTGTTAAGCCATAGACAAACACCTTGGAAGTAAAGCACTGATATCTGACCATTGCCAGGCATATTTTGGAAGTTTGAATAAGAAAGGAAGGATGTAGGTGACAACCATAAGTGCATACATGAACTCTGCAGTCTTCTGCCACCAATATCTAACCCCCAGATGAAGGAAATTATGTGGTTGAGTGGCCAACATGAAAGTGAGGGTTTACCAGAAATGTGGGCTCTCCAGACTCTGTTCCTCGCCCTGCCAACCCGGTCCAGTCCCTTTAGCTCCTTATGCCTGGATACATATGATGCTGCTGCATTCCTAAGACCTACTGATGAAAAGTTTTTTCATTATGATTATTATGAGGTGCAATGATGCTTGCCTATGGACAATGACATGCTGCCACGGCATTTGTGTCTCTAGGGACTCATCACATGGGGACACCCCTATTTCTCCCCACGGTGTAGAATTGCTTTGTTGAACTTGCATTTCAAGAGTGACATTCAACACAAGCTACTGCAGATGTCACCCACTTCTGCCCAGCTTTCAGCTCACTGGAGGTGCCTACAAATCCCACACCTGCAGCAGCGGTGGGTGTGCCCAAGCCATCTGCTTCAAGGGAAGGTGTGTTTGTAGGACTAGCTCATTAAATCACCCGAGACAAGCAACTAAGTTCAGATGCTTCTGTGTGATCTACGTTAGTCACAGAACAATGTTTCTTATTGCCTGGTCAATTTTTTGTAGGTATCTTTCCCTTTAACCCCTTTTGTTCAGCAAAGAACAGTGGAACTGCAGTAACACAATATTAAGAAACTGACTATCCCTTTCATTCAGAATGCTCAGCTCTCACAGAAACTGCTTTCTGGAGGGGCTCCTAGAGTCAGGAAGCTTGTATTTACCTTCATATCAAATAACAGTTATTAATATGGCACAGTGGCTACACTTAAATTTTTAGAGATCAGAAGTTTCTGTGGTGTGGACCTGTTAATTTGCCCCATACACAGAAGTCAGTCAAGTCAGCTTTCACCACTTCAAAACCTTACCAAGGCAGGGATGGAAGTGCTTGTTTTGGGCATTTCCCAAAATACAAAAATAGTAGTAATAAAAACATAGAAGGCATATGATGGGCTTGTGTCTGGGGATACAGCTGAGGCTGAGCAATAGGTACATATTTCATTTCTCTTTCAGAGGGAAATATGTTTATTCTATGAGGTTGTAAGAAAACTAGTGGTTTCTTGCTCTGAGCCAGAGTTCAGGTAATTGTGTTGTAATAAAATATGCGTTATCCTGTATCTAATAAAAAGAATATCCTAGGCCACATAAGGTTTAGAAGGGAGTTAACTATTAATTCTTCTGCTTTGAAGTGCTTGGGGTTCGCAAACGACTGAGAAATAGTTACACTGTTGGCATTAGAAATCTTACCTGTGTCTGAAATGGAATTAGAATAAGTTAGAACTAAATCCCGAGGTACTAAAGAGGTTTAATTAGCATGCATTTGAAATGGTCATGAAGGGAGAAAGGGGGATACTAATTACACCACAACACCAGAGTTTTGAAGGTTAATTGCTTTTCCCATCCCCCATCAGACAGGTTTAGAACAAGATATTGCTCAGATATAATGAAGGAAGGAGGTAGTGGAATTTGAACAAAAGCAGCATGGCATTTGCTTGCAACTGTTCATATGCTTCTGCCATGGCTGCGTAAGATGAAGACAGCCAGCTGACATAGTGTCAACCAGAGTTTGTTTTCCCTGATGCACTGGAAAAATTGTTCAATACTGGTTCATCTCAGCAAAGCTATTACCCTTTGAATGCTAGAAAGGTCAGCTAGGGTTATCTGCTACATATAAGTACTGGCTGCACAAATTCCTGGGAGGGAGATTAGGTTTTGCACTGTTCCTTCTGAAACAATTATATTTGGGTCTTTGTTTATGAATCTGCCTCCTATAAGTCAGTCCTTTTTCTCTGTCCTCCTTTCAGATGCCCTGTAAACAACTTTCCAGATGGGCTGACATCCCACTGTTGATGGAGAGTTTGGTCGTGTTACTCCAATAGAAGAGGTGTGTTGTACAACTTCTCTACTTGCATAGCACTGGATAGGAAATTAAAGTTGTATCTGGACCAAGCTGATAACACTGACTGGAATCCAAATGGAAGTCAGCATATTCTACTTTTCTTTTTGTGTTGCTGTAATTGAATACTTCTGGAGGGTTGTAGGTGAGAAGGACACATAAAGAATAATAAATACTGTCAGCAAGAAATATAAATCCACTTACCTTATCACTAGGCTGAAACAAGGGAACATTTCTGGATGGCATATCCTATATCTGACAGCGAATTGGTACAGTCATTTACATCATGCTTGAGTTTCCTCATTAATAAGATGTTTGTAACAATAATAAACTGCCCTTCTTGGCATTTTATATTCTGGAAGCTACTTTTTTATTTCTAAAGGTACCCTGTTTATGGATTGTTAGGTAAAATGGTGTTTGTGCAAGATACAGTGAGATATTACATCTGGCACCCTGTTAACAGCTTTTAAATCAGGTTCTATCTATGTGACAAAATGCTGCTGATCTGAACTTTTCACTGTTGGTCAAGTTTTGGAAATAAATATTTGTTAAATTAGTCCAGTTTACATGGGTAACATTGCCAGTATCCAGCCCTCATTGCATTTAACTGTAAACTGCAGCAGTAATTAATAATATGGATTGCTCCTTAATGTTGATAACTCATTCAGTTTGAACTGTTATAAGAGTGGCTTTGGCATTTTGATTATTTTTTGATTTGTAAGAAGCCAGAGGGAGATGGTACTGATGATTAAAAATAGTGTATTACTAATTGCTGTAGACTAAACAAAAAATGGCTTTTGATTGCTAGAAAATTAAGTCCTAGCTGGTTTATTCTGATCCTCAAGTATCATTAAATGGGTGTAGTTGAAATCTGAGCTTTTCTGAAGGTTAAGTAACATACCTACCGGTAGACCTTATTGTTCTCCTTTTTGGGTGAGAACAGAGCAATACTGATGAAGAAATTTTTTGAAATGCAAACACAAGTGTTTCTTTTTAATTAGAATTCAGCCTTTCCAGCAATATTATTTTTTCTTGGCAAATATTTACCTTAATCATAGATCTCAAGGACCTTAGATGACATTTTAAAAAATCAGCTTTACAGTGATAAAATTTATTCTTTCCTTGCCAGGTCAAATATGTGTATTCTGGTAGATAAATATCTATGTCCTGAACTTACAATCCCAATTGACATCGCTGTTGTCAGATACAGGAGAGATCTTAAGATATAAATGGATTCTGAATTGAAAGAATTTACCTGTTTGGAGCTGGTCTGAGACATATAAAAATGCAGCATGATCAGTTTTCCTCTTTCCGTTTCTGCGTGAAGCCTCGCAGTGTCCAGTGCTGATATTCCGGTTTTCCACCTCAAGATGTGCTGGAGGAGTGGAAGTAAATAAAACAGAAGCATCTAGAAATATTTATTATAGTTTACCAGTAGATTAATACAACATGCTTTTTCTCACTTGAAACTGTAGGCTTTTTGACAGGGAGCAATCATCATCCAAAACATGTTCATCAAGGAAGCTGTTGTTCAGTGGAAAAACTGATTTTGGAAAAAAAGGTTTTGATGTTTGGATGAACTCTTCTTAATCAACACTGAGATTCAAAGAGGCATTCTTGAGCTGTGTGAGCTTATATTGAATTGTTTTCAGTTCAAGGTGTGCAGAAAGTGTCCATGCTATCAATAATAGCAGTATGTGAGCCAATTCCCTGTATGCCATTATTTGTGATCTGTACTACAGCATCTGAGCAGTCAACCTTTAATTGCTTGGGTGTATTTTAAATTTCAGTAAGAGTTCATAATTAGGCAGCTCCTGATCATTAATTGGTGCTCTTCAATTCTGTGTCACTGAAATAAGATGAGTGAAGAGCAATCTGTGAAATGATGTTTTAAAGAGAGGTAAATTTGGCTTAAGCTTCTATTACTTGTCAGCTGAAATCAAAGCTGTGCTCCTCACCAGACTTTTGCGCCATTGCAGAGTTGCTGGAGCTCCAAATATAAAATCACGGGCATCCTGTGAGAAATTTTTTTTGACTGGGTTTCACAGCATGCAGAACCTTTAATACACTGACATATGCACAGCTGTTACTTCATTGCACAGGGAGCTCAGAATAGACCTTTTGGGAGAACCTCAGCTGATGCCAGAAATCTGGATGCGCCTGACTCGCATTAAGAAACAGCACAGTGTTATTATACACTGCAAGCAGGATCACGTTTTCCCACAGCACTGGGATGGGCCTGCAGAATGCCACCATATCTTAACATGAACTAGCTGTGGCTAAAAGCAAATTTGTGCTGTTGCTGGGGTTGCTGTCAACCACCTCTTCTTCTGACTGCAAGTCATTACTTCCTCCTGGAGCAGCTACTTTTCTCCATGTCAGCAGAACAGTGACAGGTCATGGGTTGAAATTATTGCAAATTTTGCATCTATTTTTGCCACTTTCCAGCCTGAGTTGTTTCAACACCTTTGACTTGGTTTACAAGGCGTTGTGTGAAACAGTAGATGTGATGGGATCCTCAGGATAAAGGTCCCTGCAGCAATAAAAAGTTGAAATATACACCAGGTGTCAGTTTAAATAAACAGTGCACTTGCCTTCTTTTTCTCCTCAGTTATTTCTGCACAGCCTAAATGACTTCTGAGGATTCATTATGGATTTGCAACAGATTAATGATCATCCAAAATTTAAAAAGCTGAATACAATATGTTTTCTTTTTTGTGGACTCAGTGTAGCCACCTTGCTTGTCCTGAAGTGCAGAGCACCCACTGAAAGTCCCACCATTTTAAAGTATCTGATATTTGGTCTCCATAATCTTTGGTCTTTCCTGGAAATCCTGGCCTGGATGAGAAGCATCCGACTTCCTAACTGCTCACAGGCTCAAAGGTTAATAAGGAAAAAAAATTGTAGTCTTGAGGGAGAAGTAGTGATAGGGTGATTTGGTGGTACAAATTGCCTCTGAGCAACAAATCATGGACTTAGGCTCTTCTGTGTACATTTGTGAAAGTGTATTAAGCCCAAAAAAGTCTTGGAGTCAGAGAGTCCTTAATCAACAGGAGATATCTATGATTAGCTACAGCTGAAAATTTTCTGGGAGTGATTTTCCATCTGTTTTTCCATCTATTTAAGCAACACTTAACTGAGATGCTCAACAAGAATGTGTGACTGCTGACAGTCCCAGGAGACCACAGAAATGTTTTGGTTTGAAGAAGCCAGGACATTTCATGCCAATGCTAGCATAACAACTTCAATTTTTCTGCAATATGTTGTGTAACAGATGCAAACAGTAAAGTCAAAGGTAGCCATTTCTATACCACTTTTAGAAACAAATATTCTCTTTCATGAGGAGGGTATCAGAGAATATAATTTTTTGTCCCAGTTTGGGGAAATAATGAAGTCTCCAAAACTCAGCACCTCTCACTTGGCAGTGTTTTCCTTTTTTGCTCAGCCCTATGAAATTACCACATTGACTTTCTGCTCCACTACCCCTGTATTGCAGTTTGCTGGAGATACCTCAAAGTTCTCAAGGAGGAATTTGAGGGCAATTAAAGGCACTACATTCAGATCAGCACACCAGCATATTTCCTGCTTAAAGGACAGGTCTGAGAAGACTTTAAAGGCAATGGCAATACAGTACTAAAAAATGGTGTTTCAGCAGGAACCACTTTAAGGGCAGGACTAACACTGCCTCAGGAAATTTCAAGAACATGACCATAAGAGCAATGTACCACAGGAATGGACAGCAGCCTTGCAGAAACCTGTGACATAAAAGGGCCCCTGAGGCTGTGCTCAGTACCAACATTAGTAGCTCAGAATGCATGAAAATGTAAGCGTACTGAAGACAGCCCAGGCCCCCACGGGCTCTTATGGGTGTTCCTTGCACCAGTGCAGCAATACAGAGGCAGAAGCATGTCAGGAAATATGCCTGCCCCCCCCCCATCATTCTGGAGCTTCTCCTGATTAAAGTTATGCTGCAGCTTACACTGCATAAACTACAGATTAAGTGGCAGAAATAATTAAGGAGGCAGGCATATCTGTGTCCTGGATATAGTAATAGGGCTAGTTTAGATACTGCACTTTAACATCCCAAAGCACGGTCAGACACACCTCTGAACTCTGAAACTGGTAGTTTCTAGCCACACATTTTTGTGTGAGCTTTTAGCACAGTAATACACGTGTGGTAACAAGACATCTAGAATTGTACTTGTGAAGACAATATTTCTTCTTTCCTTCCTGTGAAAAAGACTGAGACAGGGGGAAATCTGCTTACTTACACATGTCCAGCTGATAAATTTTCCTTGCTTTTTATGGGAAGTAAGCACACAAGAAATTCCCTCTGAGGGAGTGGGAATGGCAAGAAGGACAAATCTGATTATTTTAAAATATGTAGTGCTAGTGCATTTGCAGTTCTGTTAAGACTGATTTTTGCCTGGATAATTGTGGGTTTCTGAAAGATTGCTGCCAGGCAAAGATACTATTCAGTGTGAGGACTATGGACATATTCTGTTTTCTTGCATTTTTGCTTTTGTTGTTGTTTCTTCTTTTTCCAGATGCTAAATACAAATACTAAGTGTCATTTTATCATTCTCCCAAGTCTGTTATTCTCTTTTTGAGTAAATGTGATCTTTTTCCTTTTCTTCACCTTTTTTCTGCCTCAGTTTCATGTAGAAATTGAAGGCAACATTTATCTGCACTACTGAAGTTATTATGGGAAGGTAAGAATCTGTCTTCTTCCAAAAGACCTTGAATTCTTCCACATTTGCTAAATAGCAGCATGAACTACTTGAACAGAACAGTTCACACCCAATAGTTCAATATCACCACAAGCAAGCACTAATAAAGTCCTATCTCAGGCAGAGGAATGTATTATTTCTTGATTGTAACTTCACAGTAATAGCCCTCCAGAAAACAATAATATGATTGAGAAACAAAAAAAGAACAGTAACGTCATGGCTTTGGGAAATTATTTATCTTTTACACCTATATCATAAGTAGAGCTGGAAGAATAATGATAAATTATAATGAACATTTGAGAGATATCTTAATGGAAGTTTTCTCAGCTGTGTCCATACCTCTCTTTACCTTTTTACAGACATCACTTTGAGTGACCCTTGGCTCATTACTGAAAATCAAATTGCAGGCTCATTAGCAGGATAACCTTAACCACAAAACAAAATGACTGTGACAATGGAATAAAATTCATTTGGAGCAAAGAGAATCAAATAGTTCAATAAATCCTTCACATTTAGTGAATTAAAGCTACAACAAACTGCCTATTATTTTATCCCCCGTTTTTGTCTTTCTTTAGTATTTCTTTTTTCGCCAAGGTTCAGGAAATTGAAATTCCTGCTTTGCTTACTGCCACAGAAACTGTTATGGTGCTTGTCCCTTTTATGCAGTGTCCAAATGTCCCTCATAAAACGACTTCTCCAGAATTTCCAGAACAGTTTCTTGTAAAGACAGTATTTATAAATTATTTTTAAATTTATTTTTGGGACGAGGCCATATGGAGCAGTATTAATTTTCACCTCTCCAAATTACCAGGGACATTTGGGACTTTCTGTCAAAACATTGGAAAATGAAGCCAGTGCAGGTGTTCACCCAAACATCCCTGACACCTCATTCCACAGACCCTGTGCTCACCCAGGGATGGTGAGCACACACTTGGGCACAATCATGGCTCTCTGAAATGCCTGTTGTCATTGCTGATGCTAGGACTCACATAGAAGCTCACACCTGAATATTCATGTCACTTGAATAAGCCTGTAAAGGCATAAAATATTTTCGTCAGCCTTGCTATTCTCTCATATATAAAGTTTTCAGAAAAGAAAAAGGTATCTGGAAATGGCTAATTACAATTGGAGGGCTAAACATATTTTGGTATTAATCTCTTATTAACTATTCAAAGCCATGTGGATGAATGAATTTGTATCAACCTAAATATGATCAGTTAGACCAGTTGCTAGTACAAACAACTGAAACACTTTAGCTGAATTTCTAGATCTGTGTCCCACAAATCTGTCTAGACTCATCATTGCTTGGATGTTCTCTCTAGAAGTTAAGTGTCTTGTCCTGAGGATAGCAGCTGCTTTAAAAAAAACAGATGAGGGATTATCTTATCTAATGTGAATCTCTAAACTTGTTTTGGTCTCCTCTGTTGTTTGAAAATCAAAATTACAATTTGGAATCCAGTTTGAGTCTCTGAAATGTAAATAACTGAGGCCTATGGGCAACACAGCAAATAGTCCTACATGATTAAAGATTATAGCAAAATCAGTCTGGCTGCAATATTGTAAATTATGCTACAGTGACATCAGAAAGTAGCTGGCTTGTGGTGCTTGATGCCATATATCTAAAATGTGTTAGGAAAAACAAGGATGCAAGTTCACTGTGTCTCTGAACAGGAACATTTTTTTCTTAGGCACGGTAATAGGCAAGACCACCCAGGCATTTAGAAAGTCAGATTAAAAGTCACTTTGCAACTGAACAGTAAAGCCTCTGCAGCCTCGCTCATGTTGGCAGTTCTTCATCCTTGAGCACTTTCTTTAATATTCGCCCATGAGATGGAAAAGATGAATCCTGGTGGTTGCCTTGCTGCAGAGGAAGGTGAGGTACAAGGACATGCTGTAAAAGCAGTTAAGTCCTACACACTGAATTAACCAAAACAAGTCTTCAAAGTGACTACTTCATAACCTCTAGATCAAGTCTTTTAAATCTTGATACCTCTGAAAATTCTCGGCATCGTCTTCTTCCAGTTAAGAGGGTGGCAGCTGTTTAACCTTCTGGGTTACAGAGTGAGACCATTTCACACATTTACATTATTAAGAGCTAATAATGCATCACGTTTAATTCTGCAGTTAGAAGAAAAATCTGAGCCTAAGAGCTGAATGAAATATGATGTGCACAGAACTCAAATGTCTTCACAGCACAGCTCAGAAAAGTGGTTGTCCAGTGGTTGGTTGTTAACAGTAAATTCAGGAGCCTCATCTGTATGCGTCACTAGCGATTTGATCAACCTCCTGTTTTGGCAAGCACACAACAGGTACCATTTTCGCTACAAAGATTCAATACCTAGAATCATAGAATCACAGAATACTTTGGGTTGGAAGGGAGCTTTAGAGGTCATCTAGTCCAACCCCCTTGTCATGAGCAGGGACATCTTCAGCTAGATCAGGTGGCTCAGAGCCCTGTCTGGCCTTACCTTGAATCTTTCCAGGGATAGGGCATCTACCATCTTTCTGCGCAATCTGTCCCAGTGGTTCACCACCCTCATTGTGAAACATTTCTTCCTGATATCTAGCCTGAATCTACCCTCTTTTATTTTAAAACCATTACCCCTTGTCCCATCACTACAGGCCCTACCAAAAAGCCTGTCCCCATCTTTCTTATCAACCTCCTTTAAGTATGGAAAAGCCACAATAAGGTCTCTGCCGCAGCCTTCTCTTCTCCAGGCTGAACAACCCCAACTCACTCAGCCTGTCCTCATAGCAGAGGTGCTCCAGCCCTCTGATCATTTTTATGACCGTCCTCTGGACACGCTCCAACAGGTCCATGTCTTTCCTGTGCTGAGGGCTCCAGAGCTGGATGCAGCACTGCAGGTGGGGTCTCACCAGAGCGGAGTAGAGGGGCAGAATCACCTCCCTCAACCTGCTGGCCACACTTCTTTTGATGCAGTCCAGGATACAATTGGCTTTCTGACCTGTGAGTGCACATTGCTTGCTCATCTCCAGATTTTCATCCACTGGTACCCCAAAGTCCTCCTTGGCAGGGCTGTTCTCAATCCCTTCATCCCCCAGCCTGTATTGATAGTGGGGGCTGCCCTGACTCAGGTGCAGGGCATTGCACTTGGCCTTGTTGAACCTCCTGAGGTTCATCTGGGCCCAATTCTTGAGCTTTTCCAGGTCCCTCTGATTGTCATCCCATCCCTCAGGTATGTCAACTGCACCACTCAGCTTGGTGTCATCTGCAAATTTGCTGAGGGTGCACGCAATCTCACTGTCTATGTCACTGATGAAGATATTGAACAGTACTGGTCCCCGTACGGATCGCTTGAGGGACACCACTTGTCACTGGTCTCCATCTGGACATTAAGCCATTGACCACTAGCCTCTGGATATGACCATCCAGCCAATTCCCCATACACCAAACACTCCACCCATCAAATCCATCTGTCTCCAATTTAGAGAGAAGGATGCTGTCGGGGACTATGTTAAAGGCCTTACAGAAGTCCAGATAGATGACATCTGTAGTTCTTCCATTGTCCACTGGTGTAGTCACTCCATCATAGAAGGCCACTAAATTTGTCAGGCAAGACTTGCCCTTGGTGAAGCCTTGCTGGCTCTCGCAAATCACCTTCCCATCCTCCATGTGCCTCGATGTGCATAGCTTCTAGGAGAGTCTGGTCTTCCCAGGCACAAAAGTGAGTGATGGGTCAGTAGTTCCCAGGGTCTTCCTTTCTACCCTTCTTAAAAATGGGTGCCATATTTCCCTTTTTTTCAGTCCCCAGGGACTTCACCTGATTGCCATGACTTTTCAGATATCATGGAGAGTGGCTTGGCAACTACATCAGTCAATTCCCTTAGGACTCCGGGATGGATCTTGTCAGGATTTACATATGTTCAGGTCCCTCAAGTGGTCATGAACCTGATCTTCTTGTACAGTAGGAGGGACTTTGCTCCCTCAGTCCCTGTGCTGAGGTCCATTGACTCTAGGGGTATGGGAAGAGGGGCTGCCAGTGAGGACTGAGGCAAAGAGGTTGTTGAGTACCTCAGCCTTCTCCTTTGTTACTAGTTTGCCAGTCTTGCTCATCGAGGGGGAACACTTTCTTTGACCTTATTATTCTGGCTGACATACCTGTAGAAGCCCTTCCTATTATTCTTTGCATCCCTTGCCAAGTTCAGCTCCACCTGTGATTTGGCCTTCCTGATCCCATCCCTATACAATCTGGCAGCATCCTTATACTCTTTCCCAGAACACCTGTGTCCCTGCTTCCACTGCCTGTGTATTTCTTTCTTGCCCTTTAGTTCGACCAGCAGGTCTCAACTCATCCATGCTGGTCTCTTGCCTTCCTTTACTGATTTCTTACACCTGGGGACTGAGAGCTGTTGTGCTCTATGGAAAGCATCCTTAAAGAACTGCCAGCTGTGTTCTACTCCCCTGTCCCTGAGGGCAGGTTCCCATGGGGTCCTATTGACTAAATCCTTGAACAGCTGGGTGTTTGCTTTCCTAAAATTCAGAGTCCTGACTTTACTCTTTGCCTGACCCACATCCCTCAGGACTGCAATCTCCACCACTGCATGATCACTGCAGCCCAGGCTGCCTCGAATCTTGATGTCATCAATTAGCTCACTTGTGTTGGTAACCAACAGGTCCAGTATCGCATCCCCTCTGGTAGGTCTGTCTATTACCTGTCTTAAGAACTTATCCTCAATGCACTCCAGGAGTCTCCTGGATTGCCTACAGCTTGCTGTGCTACTTTTCCAGCAGATGTCGGGGTAGTTGAAGTCCCCCAGCAGGACGAGAGCCTGTGAGCACAATGCTTCCTGTAGCTGGAGTAAGAAGGCTTTGTCAACAGGTTCCGCTTGATCAGATGGCCTGTAGTAGACACCAACCAGAAGGTTCCCTTTGTTGCCTCAGTCTCTAATTCTTACCCACAAGCTTTCAACCTGCTCATAGCTATTCTTCAGAGACAGCTCTTCATACTCTATCCTTTTCTTGGTGCAGAGGGCAACCCACCACCCCTCCCGCCTCACCTGTCCCTTCTGAACAGCCTGTAGCCATCGATAGCCACACTCCCATCATGGAATTCATCCCACCAAGTTCAGTAATGGCAACCAGGTCCTAGCTTTCTGGCAGCACGGTGGCTTCCAATTCCTTCTGTTTGTTGCTCATGCTGCATGCAGAGGCACTTCAGCTGGGCTACTGGCCATGTCACCTTCTTAGAGGAACACCCCATAATTCCTCTGAGGTGTTTCTGAGATATTTGACTGATGCTCTCCTGTTGGCTCCTAGTGTCTCAGGAGAACCTGGCTTATCTCCATAAAACTTCAAGTGTACTCCAGTGTACCCAACATGTCTCACAGCAACAGGCTGAGGGCCCTCACCGGCACCCTGTCCCTCTAACCTTGACATGTCATCCCACAGCTTGTCACTCTGCCCCTTCAAGTCTAGTTTAAAGGTCTGTCAATGAACCCCGTTAGCTCATCAGCAAAGACCCCCTTCCCCCTTTAAGGAAGATGAATTCCATCTGACGCCAGAAGGTCTGGTGCCGTGTAGGTCATCCCATTTGTGCAAAACCTCGAATTGTATCAGTGACGCCAATTAACAGACTGTGTCCATCTGTTTCTTCCAATGTCGTTGCCCACAACTGGAAGGATGAAGGAAAAAAAAATACCTGTGCTCTGGATTCCCTACACTTCTGATGTTGATAGACCATCATCCACATCATCCATTGACCAGCCTTTCACATCCCGAGCCTCATACCTGTTGTACAGAGGCACCTGGGAAGGTGAGGTGTGCAAGGAGGGGGTTTGCCTGCCACCCTGAGCATGGACTTGCCTCCATTCACTCCTTTCCTTTAAGCTACTGTCTTCAGCCTGGTGGGGGGAGGACACAGGATCCCCTTGATCTTGGTTTTTTTTTGGTAGTGGCTGTTCTTGTTTCTGTCTCAGGAGGGCAGAACATGGTTCCACCAGCCTACCTCCTTCTCAGACTCTATGATGCTCCTTAACCTTTCTTCTACCTCTCCTAGCCCTGCCAGCATGCTGAGCAGGTCGTCCACCTGGTCACACCTCACACAGCCGCTCTCACTACTGCCATCCATTACCAGCAAAAGGTTATGGCACTTCCGGCAGCCTGACACCTGGGGGCTGCACGTTTTCTATGGCAGCTCCATTTGCGTTGCCACATCCATTCTGGTGCGTGTAGAGGACGTAGCTTTCTGCTGCATGAGTACCATAGCCAAGTTCCTTCTGAGAGGGTCATGACCACCAATTGAACTCATCTCTTGGTCTGGCAGGGTGACTATGCCCTTTCTGCATGAACTGCCCAGAAATTGTCATGCCACACCCTGGCTGACGTGCCACCGCCTGTTAGCCTGCTCTGCTCTCAGCACTCCAAGATATATCCCAATGTCATGGCAGACACTGGATAGGTTACATAAAGGACAATGTTATGATATCTTGAGAGTCACCAAGGCCAAGTGCTGGATCCTGGACTTGGATCACAACAACCCCATGCATCACTATAGGCTTGGGGAGGAGTGGCTGGAGAGCTGCCTGGCAGAAAAGGACCTGGGAATCTTGGTTGACAGCTGGCTGAATATGAGCCCAGGTGGCCAAGAAGGCCAACAGCATCCTGGCTTATATCAGAAATGGTGTGGCCAGCAGGAGTGGGGAAGGGATCATGCCCCTGGACTCGGCACTGGTGAGGCTGCACCTCAAATACTGTGTTCAGGCTTGGGCCCGTCACTGCAATAAGGACATTGAGGTGCTGGAGCATGTCCAGAGAAGGGCAATTAAGCTGGTGAAGGGTCTGGAGAACAAGTCTTATGAGGAGCAGCTGAGGGAACTGGGGTTGTTTAGCCTGAAGAAAAGGGGGCTGAGGGGAGACCTTATCGCTCTCTGCAAGTACCTGAAAGGGTGTTGTAGTGAGG